>NC_140710.1:2587500-3787500 GCF_050655825.1 Lonchura striata
AGATCAGTTTGAATCACAGATTTTGGATTCCAACAACCTCACCATTCCCCAGAGTTGCTGAATTTTTGTGTGGATCATCTCATCCCACCTGCACCTCAACTGCTGCCACTCTGGGCTGGGATATGGCAGCAGCTGGAAATGGCTGGTTCACTCCAGCAGAGGGTCAAACACAAAGCTCAGCTTCATTTCAGCACCCTCAGCTTGAGCTGCAGACCCAGAACCTGCCTGAAAGGAGGAATTCCCTCCTTATTTCATGCTCCCCCCTCAGGAGCACCCTGAGAAGTTGCCAAATTACAGCAGAGGTTTCTTCAGAACCAGGCAGGGCTGAGATGAAGTTTGGTTCCCTTTTAAGGACACCCAGCTATGGGAACTTTGGAATTGAGCCATTTTGTTCTGCTCTCCATCAGCTTCCAAAGGAAGCACAGATTGCAGAGGTTGCAGTTTAAAGCCTGACAATAATAAGCAAACATTTACAGCCTGATTTAATCTGTTCTCACCTCGCTGCAAAAACTTCCTTTAAAGGCTGGTTTGAGATCCACTGCAATGCCTGGAGGCTGAAAACTTGGTTTTGTTCTTCTCACAATTCCTGTGCTCTGCAATCTCTCCTGGATGTCAGGGGCTGCTTGGCAGCTTCTCTTGGCTGCCCATGAGTGTCCCTCCCATCCTTCAGTGAGGGAACCACTGAGCATGGCCAGGATGGCCAATGGTGCCCATCCATCCCTGACTCATCCATCAATGGGTGGAGAAAAAGCTGCAGATTCCTCATTCCAGCTGCACGGGAGCACCAGGATTTCTGTTCCACATCCAGCTCTCGTGAGGCAAGTCGTGTTCCTGCCCATAAAGTGATGTTCCAAGGGTTGCTCCCCTGTTTCCTGACAAAACCAGCCAGGAGGACAGGAATTGGTGGAGTTTGGAGCTCATCTGCAGAGATGAGTTGTAGGGAAGGGACACTGTGCCCTCAGGATACGGGGCAGGACATCAGGCACTCATTCCCTGCTTCCTCCAGAACTTCCAAACCCGCAGATCCTTAAGAGTCCCTTTCCTCTTCTATGTTTAGAGCTACAAAGATTGTTTTTGGTATATAGCAACACTTTAGCACCTTCTGAGGATCTCAAAGCGGGTATTAATTAAGCTCCCGAGCACCTGTGGGAAGGGAGTAAACAGCCCAATTGCCACTTTATGGCAAGGAAATGACTGGCCAAGGTCATCCAGGCAGGCACGGGAGGGAACAGCACGCAGCCATAAAACAAGAATTACACAGCTGCTTTTCCTCCAAAGAAAGATGCCCCAAAATAGGAGCTCACCTGAACTTTTACTCAGATTTGGAGAGAAAAATGTGCAAAGCCATTCAAAAGATTTTCCCCGGCTACATCACAAGGGCTCAGTTGCATTTTCCAGCCCTGGGTTGGATCGGTCTCACTCCAGCTGTGACAAGAGAGGAATGAATGCAGGAGATATTGTATTCCTGGGAGAAGGCTTTGCTAGGTCATTTTATTTTATTCTTTCAGCCTGATTTCCTAAGCATCCGAATACATGCAGATGATGATAATTCTGATGTGTTTTCTGTAGCTAAGCATCAGCCTCATTTACCTGTCCCTTTGCCAGGACCAAACTCCTTGGTAGAGATGGGAACCAGAGCAGCTTCTGCAGCACGGTGGGAGCTGTTTCTTCTGTTGCCTCGGGCTGGGAGCAGCTCACTGGTTACTTTGCAGGGTGGAAATTGAGAAGGAGAAACAGACTCTAGAAAACATCTCGAAAAACTCAGCAGATCAACATGTACCCTTTAAAGCTTTATAACAGCAGCTGCAGCAGAGATCACCTCTTCACCTCCTTGAACCTAAATACCTGCTCTAAATTCATCACCTCTTCACCTCCCTGAGCCTAATTCCCCCTTCTGGTAACAGTGTGGGACCCACCACAAGAAGCCATCCCACCCAGAAACAGAGAGCAGGCAGAGCCAGCACCATCCTCATTATTTTATCTCTCTCATTTGTCATTCCAACAGCCCTGTCCACTCTCACCCTATAAAAGAAATTATAATTGAAACCATGCTTGTGTGTTTTGAGGCAAGAGCGACTCCGTGATCATTTAGCTCTATCCAGGCTGTAACAAAAGCTGCCACAGATACTTGCTCCACTTTTTTTTCCTGCACAAAGAAATAAAGCACAGTTGCACAAATGACATGTATGTCAATCTTTAGGTCACAATGCTTCCTGCAGTTGTATCCCAAGTAGGAGACATCAAGCTAAAGGCATTTAAGAATTAACAGTCTGTACCCGAGACAGGAAATGGAGTTTATAAAACAGGTGGATGAAGACCAGTATTCACTTGCATCACATTAAAGCAAATCCATTTATATTTTATTTCCTATATACTGCCTCGAATGTGCATTTTTACCATAGCCAGGCTCTGCAGTTCCTGGGGGATGTGGGATATTTGCAGGTGGGTTGCTTTGGCCTGGTAGAACTTCAAGGCCAGGGTTTGGAGCAACCTGAGATAGGGGAATATCCCAACCCAAACCAACCTGGAATTCTGTGACCTTCCATGTAGGAAACGATCTATCACAGGAGAAGAAGGGGCCGCTGCCCAGAAAACTCCACTCCCCCAGCTGAGGGTTTGGCTTTTCCACCCTGAATCCTCACAGAGGTCACAGGATTCTTTTGCAGTGCCATAAGTTTTGCTCAAACCCAGGGAAAAGTTGGCACCTGGTGCTGCAGGCAGGCCCAGCTCTCCAGATTTCTGTACAAGTGCTGCCTTCCCTGAGTATTGCCATCCTGGGTGCGTATTAACCGTGATTGAAACAACGCCCATTGGAAGTCTTAAAACCTTAACCACCAGTTTTACTTCTAAAATAAAGTAAACTGCCAAAAGTTCTGATAAAAGTGACAATTTATATTTTTAAGTAGTACGTCCGGAATTTTCCTATAGCTGTAGACAAAGGAATTCTTACCCAGATAAGTATAAGAGCACCAATAAATTTAAGGTAGCTTATGCAAGTTAGGCACTAATGAATGTCATCTTCTGTTTTGTCATGAAAAAAGATCTTTCTGCTGCTAAAGGAGACTGATTTAGATTATGAATAGCTGTAGTGATTTGCAAAAATGGCTCCAGAGAGATAGACTGAGATTCCATATACTCATGGCACTTGAGGTTTCTGCCCTTTTTGTTGAAAATTAATTTGTCCTGTGGGTTATTGGATTCTAGCTCAGCCAATGTATATTGCTCAGTCATCACAAATTTACTTAAAATTTAGTGTAGCTGAAGTTCATTCAACAAGACAAAAGTCTACAGTTGAAAGCTTCTAAAAATCTTTTTAAAAAACTGGCTGATGGTGTAATTGAAAGTGCTGGGATGAAGGAGATTTACCGAATGTTTTGCAGGTATCAGTATCTGGTTTATTGTATCACAGAGGCTCTTCAGTTTCCTCTCTGGATGGTGACAAAAGGATGGTTGCTGTCCCCTTGGTGGATTTGTCCCATCCTCAAACCCCAAACTCACACTCTTAAAATGAGAAGTGCCTGCTACCATTTTCTACAGCTTCCTCCACTATTTCTTTAATTTGACACATATTCTTTTTTATGGAATAGAAAGAAACTCTGGCTATAAAATGTCAAATGCCTCCTCTTACATACCATTTCTTTTTATTTTTTTCCCCTTTTATTTCCTTTCTTTTCTCCCTTTCTTTCCTTTGTTTGCCTTTGATGTATGAGAGAAAATTTCGTTCATGTTCTTGGAATCCCCATCTGAGTTTTCACTTCTTAGTTTAAACATTACCTTTGCTTGTAACTTTGATTCCCAAAGACAAATAGGTTCAGGTTAAAAAAAAACAAAACAAAAATCAACCAACCAAATTCTGCTCAAATCAGCAATCCTGTTTAAATTAAAAGGCTGTAACTAATTTGATTGATGGGTCCACACTGGAGAATTGGGTTCAGGATCCCCACCAAGAGGGGTTGGTGAAGGTTTTCAGACACAAACCAGGGTGAGCTGGGTGCAAACACCAACGTGGGCAAGGAGGGGTGATCAAAGAATAAGCAGGTATTAAACATTCACAGCGGAGTGGTTTTTCATTACCTGTAGAGGATAAAAATCTTCTCGATGAGAAATAATTCTCCTTATTTTAAGCTCTATCAAAACCAGCCTCACGTCGTTTTTAAATGATGGGGATTTTTGAAAAAGAAAAATACGAAGGCAAATAGTGCTGGTGGCATATGGGGAAAGCTCATTTTGTGCACAATCACCGAGGATGGTCCCCAAATATTGAGTCCATGAACACTTTGTTTGGGTCCTGCCTACCAGGAACTGCGCTTTTAAAATTACAAACAAGAATTTAAAATTCAGTTTCAATTTAGCATTAAACCTCATAAACATCACAGTAAAATAAGAGGAAATACGGACAACAAAAATTCTCCCGGTCCAGATCTCTGTTCAGGTGGCTATTCTTTTATATTTCCTTTTTTTCCCTGGCTCTGATGATACATCTGAATACAACTGATCAAGTTTCAGCTATGAGGCTCTCAGCTCTTTGCTCGATACAGAATTGCACAAAATGAGATACAGTGCCATAACCAAATCGTGACACAATGGACTGGAAATTTTAGATTAATAAACCTCTTTCGGAAAAGAACTAAATAACTTTTTTATCTATGGCTATTTGTTTCTTTGAAGATTTATGGTCCTTGCAACAGATATGCATCTTATCTTTCACTCTTCAGATTACAGGAAGATGATTTTAAACAGCCTCCTGACTGGCACCAGCCGGAATTGCAGATGATCTCGCTTTAAAAAAAAACAAAAAAACGCTAAAAGTGAACTTGTAAGTCAAATGAGAATATCATTACACGTGTCAGAGGGGTCTGAGAGCAGAATCTGCATCCAGCTCGACGAGATGGAATCCTTATTGCGGGCGAGGCGGCATCCTCAGGCAGCTCCTTAGCACCGGGAGCTTAACGAGGAATTCCAAGTTCGCGAGCTGCCGCCGCTTTAATTGATTGACGGCGAAAGTTGAGGCGCTCAGAGGCGAGGCGCGCTCCCCGAGCTCCTTTGAGCGACGCTTCCTCTGCAAGCGGGGCTCCTCGATTGAAAGTGGCAGCCCACATTTTTAGGTTTCCAGCAGCTCTGTCATTCCGGCAGGAATTGTGTCTGCCACTTCACACGAAAGCCGGGCCTGATTCCTCGTGCTGGGGATCAGAGGATCAATAGAACACTTAATGGGCAATTAGGAGAACAGCTGTAGGACTGTCAAAGGCCCATCTGTAAGGGCGGCTGGACAGGGCAGCGGCTCCGCTCGCTGCCCCGGGGCACCGCTCCATCCCCGGCCCCCTTCCATTCCCCAGCGCCGCTAGTGCGGGATTCCTTTTGCATTACAAATTTTAACACGTGTAGAAAAATTATGGAAATTGCTCGGGCCATTTTGTCAACTCATATCATGTGGATTGATCGATAAATTTCGCCGGTTTGTTGTTAATGTAGATAAATTTTGGCATTTAATTAAGCTGCAAGTGAAAATGTGGCCACTTTTAATTTCTGCAGATGCTCCCTTTTCATCTGTAATCCAGGGATACATTGGCAAATACAATTCAGTCGCTAAATATTTATAGACAACATGACAATTCCTAAAAGAGTTATCATCAATGATTTTGGTTCTGAAACAATTAGCATTGTTTGAGAGAGCTCATGTGGAAAACCGAAATAAATTCTGAACAGCAGATCAAATTATGGCTACACAGGTACATTGAATGTATAAAGAACATAAATCTACACATGGTATAAACACATGATTATTCCGGGAATACTGCTCTGTGCACAAACATGGAAATTCTGATCAGCCGAGGTACAAATTCCCACATCCATAAATACTCGTGCACTACACAGAAAGTGTTTACAGATATCTCTGAACGAGGCCACTACAGTGATATTTATCCTTAATGGAGCTGCTTTGCAAATATATAATGGGAGAGATTGATCTCGGGAACTAACACCACGGAAGGAAACATTTCATACACAAATACTTTACGTAGGAGAAGCAAGAGTTGACAAAAGCATTGCTGCTTGTAACAATAAATGTATTTAAATTATTTTAAAATACCGAGTACATTTCCAACCTGTGATAATCAGGCATCAGCCTTTAAACCTCCCGTTTTTTTGGTTTTTTTTTTTTTTAAGCACACACAGATTTGGCCAGACAATAAGAAACATAAATGAACATTTTAGGCTTTCTATATGGCCTTAGGGAGGCTGAGATGAAATCCTGCCTCTGACAGCCAGAGGCCCCAGCCACAGCACTCAGCAGCCAGGCTTGACATGATGAAGTGCTGGGGCTCCTCTGGGAGCCAGGGGGGTTTGCCTGGTGCTGCTGCTGCTGCCTGTGGGGCAGGAGCAGCCTCACACCCCACTGCTGGGGCTGCTGCAATCCCCTGGGCAAGCAGCTCCTGCCCTGGCCTGAGCTCTGGGCTAAAGGACTTGGCTGGCATTTCGAGGACGTGGGTCCTGCAGGATGAGCTTGTTGTGCAAGGAGAAATCAGAAATCTGAGCTGATTCTGGGGGAATCGGGGGGGCTCACACACCCCTGCTCCTCAGCAAGGGCTCTCAGTGCCCTGAGCAGGCAGGTTCAGCATCCCCCCACATCCCATAACCAGGCACAGGGGCAGACGAGCAGCAGCCCACAGGTAAAAATCCTTTTGCTTGACTCCTTCGTGTACTTCTCTGTTTCCACTGCCAGGCAAAATCATCCAGCTCGGTAAGTAAAAAATAAGAGACCGCTCAGACACACCAATCATTTTTAAAGTGGAGTCTCTGGGTTTGTGGATTTGTCACCACTGCAGCAAGTTTTATTTCCAGATTTTCACAGAAAGTGGTCAGCAGATTCCCTGAAGTTGTTGGGAGTGTGGGGAAGAGGGTGGGAATCCTGTTCCAGCTGAGACCCACTGGCCTGCAGCCGAGGGTTTGCCATTCACAGAGAGAACAGGGAATGCACTTGCAGGAGCTGGGGGACATTTGAACCATGGGGGATATATGGACAGCACAAAATACATTCCATAAATACAGAACGTTCTAACCAAATCTTGAGTCACTGAAATTATCTCATTGGCCTTTCCTCTTGAACAGAAAGCTCTGTCTCGGCTTACCAAGGCTTTCCTTTTTTTCTTCTTTTTTCTTTTTTTTTTTTTTTTTGCATTTCCCAGCACTGGCATTTGCTCTGTCTGGACTGGATCAGCACGAGTGCCCAGCATTCCTGTTCCTGATGGCTCAGTGGTGCAGGATCTTCTCTTGCTGAGGAGGAACCCTGCTGGAGAAGGCTTCACATCCACATGCAGGTACCTCAAACCCTCAGCTGTGCACAGCACACAGAGCCAGGGATGGTCCCAGGGATGGGGAGGGGTCTCCCCAGATGCATCCCACAAACTGTGACTTGTGCCTGACCTGGCAGGTGGAATTAGAGCGATTTTGGGTGCACAGGGAGCTTAAAGGCCTAAAATCATCTGTCCCCTGCTGCAGTTCAATGTCCTGTGGGTCAGTGTGGTCCCTGTGCTGAGCAGTTTGACACTCAGCCTCTCTCTGTAGCAGAGAAGGGACCCATCACACCCTTGGCACAGCACCAAAGCCCTGAACCCAACCTGGCACCGACAGGTCCATCCTGGAAGTTGGCCTTGCTGTAAACTCCTCATGGCTGAGGTGAAAAATGCTTGCCAGTTTGAGGCAGTGCTTGTTTCTGAGGGAATTCTGAGGAATATTTACTTAACTTTTCATGGTGAAGTCTCAAACTCAGGGTAGAAGGGGATCACACCACAGTGAGCAACAAAAAAGTCTATTAAACAATCTTTGTTTTTCTTTAAAAAATCTCAATAACAACAAACCCATTTGTCTGTTTCACCAGTGGAGCATTTTTGTGGGAGATCCCTATTTATCTGATTTATTAGAAATGCTCCATTGAGACAGAAAGCATTTTTCTAATAAACCAAGAGGTTAGCACTATTGTTTTCAGTACAGCTGACCCTTGGATTTGCTGTAAAACCAGAATCATTAGAAATGCTCCATGGGTTATATTGGAGCATTTCTAATGAAACAGAGGGTCAGCTGCATTGAAATAATGTAAAATATCTAGATTCATGAGAAAAACTCTACTGAAATGCACGGAGCGTTTCTAATAAATCCAGATTTTAGTGGAGCTCAACCCTGAATCCATTAAAACATTATGAAAAAATAGTTACTGAGCATGGACCTTAAGTACTTTTTTCTGTGTTAATCTCTCATTTATTCTAAAATGTGTTGTAAAAATAGCAAAAATCATCAGTGAAAATTTGTTATTTAAGGTCTGCCATTTCCTCCCCTTCCAAGGAGCAGAGAGTCACTGCCTCCAGCAGCCCAGGAGCAGGGATGAGCACCTGACTGCAGCCTGTGCACATTCCAAAGGTAGCAGAGCACAAAAGGACCCATCCCAAGGCATTCCCTGGCAGGGAATGAGTTTTGGGAGAGCTGCAGAGCTCCAGGGAGGAGCAGCCTTTTCCCAGACTGGAACTGGAGGGGGTTTTCTCCCAGCCACCCAGCAAGGGGCTGGAGCATCTCTGTGTTCATTCCCAGGGGATTTTTCCCTGGGTTCTGGGAGCCTGAGGTGTAAAGGATCTCTGCCTGCAGGAAGGGGCATCATAAATAAAAGCCTTGGTAGGAAATACAGGTGTGGGGCACTTTGGGCACAGAGTGGGATGAATTCCCAGGCACCTTGAATCTTCCACAGTCTGCAGATGTGGTTCATGATGGAGAGATTACATTGCTTGTACATAAAGAGAAACTCCTGCCTGATTTCCCCTGCAAGTTGGATATTTATTCTCAATTTACAGTCACGTGGTCAGCAATGGAATGAGATTTTTTTCAATTACCACCAAGATTTTGTACCATTCTTAGTGTACAACACTATTCAAAGCCTGGTGGACTTCCAGGCAGATTAAACTGCTGTAATCTTGTAAAAGCAGGTCCTAAAGATGAGATGGCTTGGGTTTAGTGCAGTTCCAAATCCCACACCCATGGCAGGTGGCACCTTTAACCTGTGTGTCCAGGTCTTGATAACTGCTTGAAAACTGGGGCCTAGGGTAGGAAAATCTGGGTATTAATTGCAGCATGTTATGAGTCAGGACATCTAAAAACCAAAGATTGTTTCACATCAAAAGAAGAAGTAAACACTGGAAAGTTTATTTTAAGGTCTTGCACGAGTCAGTGCCTCAGTTGGATGATCAAACCCCTCCTCAGAGCAGAGCTGAAGTGAATCTTGTTTTTCAGATGTCCTTCTTGTGAAAGTTGTGGCAAGTTTTGGTGATGCTGATGCTGCTAATTCTCACTTCTCTGGTATTTTTAAAGCTTTATTATTGCACCTCTCCCCTTCTAGAGCTGCTGCAGACATGGAGCTGCAGACACCAGCCTGGCACAGCGCTGGGGAGAGTTTGGAGAAGGGTTTGGATCAGCCCCAGCCACCCCCTGCTCTCAGGTAACACATCTCAAAAGCTCTGAAAACAGAAGTGAGGCTTGGATTGATGCGCTGAAAGAGCTGAAAGATCAGGCCAGAATTGATGACACCAATGTTACATTGGGTTATTTCAGGATATTTTGCTTAAAATTCAGCATGGAAAGACAATGCACTCCTGCACGAGGCTGTTGAGGGAGCTGGGCTGGTGTGTGCTGGAGCATTTTCCAGCACTGCTCTGGCTGCAGTCCCTGTGCTTTCAGCAGGCAGCAGAGGAGCTGGCTCACCTCTGTTTATTTTATGAATGCACACACTCAGCCTGTCTGCAGCTTGTCAGCTTCTGATGCTGCTCCTTTGGCTGCTTTGTACCCACACGTACAGAGAATGTATAGGAAAAGTATATTAATATCATTCTTTCTCAACAGATTTAATTCTTAAATGCTACATATACTTGGTTAATCTCTCATTTTAGAAGTAGGAAAGGTTAGATTATAACATCAGGTTAGCTCTCTTTGAAGCAGGTAATAATTAAGTTGATTCACTGTTGCAATTACTGTCAAATCCCCCTTAATTACCACGGATTTTATAGCAGCTTCATTATACGTCTGCTGTAATGCATTGTGGCCCAAAGGAGAAGTGTTGCAGGAAATTCTGCATAGCATGTATAATTCTAACCTGCAGTTAAAGCTCCTAGTGAAAGCCTCTGCACTAAATTTATCTTTTTTTGACATTTTCCCCCTATTATTTAAAGCAGTTGAGCTGGAGTAACACCACTAAAATACACACCTAACTTCCTAAGTGAAAATGGATCTCTTCATAGGTATTAGGAATAAAAATGGGGAAATTATAAAATTAGCAGCACATTATCCTTGGGAAACTGCTCAGCAAAAACGAAGAACATCTCTGGTCTGATGTCATGGAGGGAGAAAACCTCTGCCCCATGTTGTGAGTCATGCAATCCCTGAACAACCTCTGAAATCCCACTGAACACAGATTTTGAGGCAGTCGGAATTTGCTGGAGCACTCAGCTCTCCATTAATATTTTCATCCATTGTTCCTTTTGCATTTTCTAAACAGAATTTTTAAAGCAACTCTCCTTTTGAACTGACCCTCCAAGTAACTCGGGGCCTGGTGAAACTGCTGCTTTCTGGCTCACATGTCACTGCTTGTTTCCATTGGAAAAATCTTTACAAATCGGGGTCTGTAAATTGAGCCTGCAACAGTTCAAAACAGATAAGAGGATAATGTGTGCCATGGATTCCCTTGTAGGGAAGGAATTTACTCCCCAGCACATATTAGATGCAGAAAGGGCTCCAGTGTCAGTGACACTATTGGCAGCTGTGTTAACAGTGAAGGAGCTGCCTTTGTACAGCAGTACAGTTATTAAATTTCTCCAGAGACCATGACTCATTAATCAAATATTCATACATCTCTGTAAATACATGCTGAACAGAGAATACCCTCAGAGCTGAGCATCCCAGCACAAGTGCTCTTTCATGTGGCCCTGGCCCAGCCCTGAGAACATTGGTCATGTTTTGCATTTCTAATGCCCCGTGTGCTCCGCAGCACCCCGGTCCCTAAAAACAGAACACAAGTGATCTTACTGATGGCAAGTCTTACACAGCCACAATTAAAATTGCTTCACTATGGCTTCATACCATCTTTTTAAGAGTGAGGACAGTGAATCAATTCTTCTGTTCTTTGTTTACCATCAGACAAGTAACTTTTTCCCATACGGATGGAGGAACCCAAGGCCATGCTCCTTTTAATACAAGAATTTGTATTAGCATGAAAACAGCAAACCAATGGTTGGTCTGGGAAGGCCAAAATACTTCATGTATTTGCAAAGGCATGAGCTTGTTGTGTTCAAATTAACAAATGCTGTATTTTGTGTGTCCTCACTGCCACAGAGAGACACAACTCACCTGCTCCAGATGTGAACATGCCTCAGGTTTTGACCTTGGTCAGGCTGAGATCACAGCCCAGAGCTGAAACCTCTCTGAGATCAGCTGAAGTTCTGCTCTATGAGCCTTTGAAACAATTCAGTTTTCTGAATTTCCTAATCTCTATCCAGGATTTTGAGTGTTGCAGGTTCTGACTGATGCTCCCAGTCCAGGCTCACTGTGGGCTGGAGTAGAAAAATGCTTTGAAGAGGGTTCTTTGTAAATGGGGATGATCCCATTGCTGAATGAAGGTTTAAATTCTGTTCTCTTGTGCTCTGCTGGCCTCAAGGGAACAGGGAATGGAAGGAATTACATGGATTTTCAAGTCCAAGTCACAGGAAGTGTGGACAGCACAGAATCCCAAGAGATCCTGGTAAGAGGAGGGATATGCACAGATAAATCCTGGAAAGAGGCGAGTCTCAGGTGATATTGCTTCATTGCTTTTAGAGGCTGGGACATAGAATTCACCCCTGGAACCAGTCCCTAACTGCAGATTTGGAAGGGAAATTTGCATAAAATCCTTATGGCCCAGTTTAAGGATTGAGCTCCAAAAATACTTCCTTTTTAGTTCCCTTTCTAATAAATACAGATACTCTACTTAAGCACCTCTACAGCTCCTATCACATTCATTTCAGTGCATTTTAATTTTCCTTAACAAGGCTTGACATTTACATTTTAGAAAGAAAATCCTCTCCTATATTTAATTAGGGCACTGATTGAGACAGGATGGTAATAACCTCCCACACTTCTGTGTAAGACAGAACCCCCACCCTGCTCCAGGAGCCAGCACAGGCCAAAAAAAGCAGGTTTGGCTATCTGCTGTGTGCCATGCAAACATCACAAAGCTGTGATCACAAACCCCTTTCCATCCTGTCCTCCCAGTCCTGGGCAGCCAAAAATTATCCCAGTCCCTTCCATGACCTTGTCCACTGACCCAGGAAGCTGGTGGATGTGGATAATCCCCAAAACATTGACTTTAACAACCTTTCCTTGGGGCACAGGGATTCACAGGCAGGATCAGAGTGTAAGAAAGGAGGAGATGGAGAGCAGGATTAACGTGAGTGCTGAGCAGAGCTCACAAAGCCTTGGCTTTAACACACGCCTAAACACCCACCAGAGCTGGGTGAAAACAGCAAACATTTATTTGTGCATCTTCTTGCATAAATAAAACCCTGCTGATTTGCTTTGATGGCATTTACGAGCACATTTATTCATAAACATTAGAGTGAGCAAGTTTTTATTTGCAGGAGTGTTCATGGCAAACAAAAGCCTCGTGAATTCTGTGAATAAATACCAGCGAGCTCTCACTCGAGCAGGGCTGCTGCAGTCATTAAGTAAAGCTCTTTTTACTATTCACACTGTGGATTCAGACAATTACAGCTGCCCGTGGACTGCTTACAAACAGGGAAGGGAACTGTTTATGGAGCTCAGTTCATCCAATTAGGCAGCAGAAGCAGCTTGTGAAGACACCAAACCTCAGGGTCAAACCATGAGTGCCCAGGGCTGGATCCTGACGCCCTCAAATTCCTCTTTGCACCTTTTTGTCAATACAAATAAGTTACCAGCATTTAAAAATTCTTTCATATGATTCTGGCACGGCCTAACCAAGCTGGTGGGAGGCTGTCCCTGTGCTGCTGGAATATTCTGCCAGAGGCTCTGGGATTAGGGATCGTGTAAGGAACTGAAATGCTGCTGGATGTTGTTCCTGCCTGTGCTGCAAGGCTTCCCATGCAGGGCTGGGGAAATGCACCCCATAATAATCAGCTCCAAGGTGGGAAAGGGCCATGGAGTAACCTGGCCTCCTCTTGGAGGCTCCTGCTGCTGTGGCCTCCCTGGAAAACCCAATGACCTTGGATGAGGTGGTTGTGGAAACAGAACGTGGGGAGGGCTGGATTTCAAGCCTGCTGTTTGTGTTCATTTGTGGCATTATTGACCCTTCATAACTCACTGATGGCTGCTTTTCACTCCATCATCCCCTTTAAGAGATTGTCAATAAGGCTGGAAATAAATCAGGTCTCTGCAGCAAGTCCATTTCCCAACTGGAATCAGCAGGGAACAGGAGATCTCTGCCCTGCCTCCATTGGGCACAACTGAACTGCTCAAGTGCTTCACACTGACAAAGCTGCTGGCTTTGGAGGGGTGAAAAAGCCAAAAAAAAGAAGCATAAAAGAAAAATCAGGTTTGCCCCAGTTTTCCAGCTCTGCTGAAGCGTGGGGGACTGGTGAGAGGGAAAAGAAATCATTAAAGAGAGACATCACAAAACCCCTGGATGGGGCTTGGAGCAACCTGGGACAGTGGGAGGTGTCCCTGCCCATGGCAGGGGGGCACTGGATGGGCTTTAAGGTCCCTCCCAACCCAGGCCAGTCTGGGATTCTGGTATTCTATGAAACAAACTTAGTGATGCTGTGAGTCTATTCCCATTTCCAGGCCTTCTGGAAGCTGGGCTGCAATTCTCCAGGCTCTGTTTCCCTCTGAGATCAGCTGTCTCTACCACCATCAGCAAATAATTTCCTCTCCTAAAGGACCACTGCAGAAATTCCCATTTCAGGTGTAAACACAGGGCAAACCCAGCCTTCCAGTCTGACCCTTCCCAAGGGCCACCCCTGAGGGTTTGTGTCCCATGGAGCCAGAGCAGTGCCCTGGGCTTCTGCAAACTGCTCAGAAATCAGCTGCTGCCTTGTCCTGAGTGCCTGGAGGCTCTTTTAAAGGTTGGCTGCAGATGGGAGAGGCTGCAGAGGAGAGGGAGGTGGTGGCTAGGGGTTTCCCCATGGAGGAGAGCAATCCCTCACCCTACACCCCTGGGCTGCCAGGGCAGAACCAGCACCCCCAGCAGAGCTCTGGGGTGTGCTGGGCTTTGGTCAGTGCCAGGGAGAGCCAAGGTTTGGAAAACAAGGCAAAGATCCATCCTGGAAAGAGCAGGCAGAGTCATCATTGAGAGGCCTGAGCTCGTGCCAAGCTAATGCCAGATATTATAAACGCAGGGAGAATTTTCCTTGTAAGGAAAAAAGAAATGGCAGAAGGGAGGGAGAGGAAAGGGTGTGAGGGGACAGAGCTCCTGTTCAGGCTCTCGGGCAGGGGAGCAGTGGGAGATTTGTGGAAGTCTCCCAGAGCCTGGGCCACTGCTGGGTGTGTGAGTAACTGATGCTCCTCAGCTTTGTGTTTGAAGGCAGCAGCAGCAACACCGATGACACAAATTAATTGCCTGGTTTTCAGCAGCTAATGCAGACGAGGTAAAGAGAATTACTACACAATTAACATAGTTTCCAATTAAAGTCCCCTGTAGTTACCCAAAAACATCAATTTCCAGTAACCTGGTAATTTAACTTGTGTCACCCCTATACACAAGTGCACCAGGGCATTCTGTGGACTTGCCTGTGCTTAAACCTTGGACAAAAACCATGATGAAAACCCCTGAAAATAGCCATGAATTTTTAACAATTATTTGTGGCAGGCTTTAAAGAAAATCCTGACCTTGTGAACGAAGGGATTTGCTACAAACTAAAGGACCCCCAACCCAGGTGCTGTTCTAGCACTGTTACTTTTCTTTCCTTCAGTTAGAAAGGGAAATACTATCACTATTTAATAAGTTTAAAGATGTTTCAGCCACTACATTTTTTTATCCAATTGGAAAAAGAGAGAGCAGAGAAACCATTCCATCCTTCTAGAGAAGTTTGCTGTTGGAATGACAGACCCACATTTTCCTTTTTAACATTTCTGTGCTACAGCTCTTGTAATTCCTTGTCAGCATTTCCCTTCCGAGAATTCTGAGCCAAAGGCCTTTGGAAGAGCAGCTCCATTCTGCAGACACAACAGGCTTAGATGGGTCTGTACACGTGGGATTTTTGAAGGGACCTGAATTCAGGTGCTGGAGTTGTGGAAGAAGGAAAATTCATCCTTCAGTTCCCATTTCAGCCAGAGCTCCTCCAGTGGGTGGGTCAGTGATGGAATTCAGCACAGAGGCACAAAGGCTCCTGCCCATGGAACATTCCCTCAGCTCCTCTCCCTCTTCCCAGAGCACACCCATGGCACATTTGTGCTTCCTCAGCTGCACAGCCACAAAACCACCGAGCTCCAAGGGAAAGCATCTCCAATCCATCCCTGCAGGCTCCTGAAGGCTCTCCCTGTCCCCCTGAACCTGTAATGCCTTCCTGGTGGGAAGCAGAGAGGAGAGCACCAGTGGAACCAGCCCAGCCCCCTGCCCTGTGACAGGAGCTGTTAATGATGCAGCAGCTAATTGCTTTGCTTCTCTTTCATGTGAAAGAAAAGCACAAATTGGTGTCTGATTTCTTTCATGTGAAAGAAAAGGCACAACTTGGTATCTGATCTCCTGTCCACCCAAAGGAACCACCCTGAGGCCTTTGCTAAAGCTGCACCTCCTTGTGCTCCACTCACCAGCAATCTTCTCTCCTCTAGCTCTGCCATCCACAGTTCTCCTCATTTTGACATCTAAATTCCATAAATACGTTGTTTACTCCCTCTTCTGGGCTATTAATGAAAAATATGAAGATCAAGTCAAACATCCTCACACACTTGTTAGTAAAAAGTCATATTATGCCAAATATTAGTAGGATGCAGCAGTGCAGAAGTTACTGATTTAGACAAATAATGTGTGGGGTTTTTTCCTTGAAAACAAATGAACATTTTGCCTTTTTTGAATATTAATTAACACATGCAAATGCTCTGACACAGACACAGAACTGGTCTAGTTCTGCCTGAAATCTATCCATTAGTCACTTCTTGCTCATAAAAGTAAAAGGTGCTTTAATGAACAAACATGATGCTTATTATTTGGATAAGTAACACTTGTGCCTCTGTGCCTGAGCAGCACTTAGAGCAGGTAACAGTTGGTTTACAACACAACAATAAAATCTGCCTTTATTGCAAATAAACAGAGTATTCACCCCTTACAATATTGGTTTAGATGCAGGATTATATTCACTGTTAGAGGATCTAATATTAATATAAAAGGCACAAGCACTTCATGTTTTCATACCTCTTTTATTTCCCAAGCAGCGTTAATATGGTTTTTTAAATATTGTATTTATTTTGTTAAAACATGAAACTATTTCTGTACATTTGTTTGCAATCTGAGAACACACACCACCAAGTAATCATTTGTACAGCAACGACACATATCAAAACAAAAAATCATCACAGCCTAGAATTTTCCACATCCACCCCCCTTGGCTTTGATTTAAAAGCTGCTCTGGCAGGAGAAGCCTCACCATTACAGTAGCTGAAACAGGAAACAAACACTGCTCTCTTCTAATAATTGTCTCCAGCTGCTTTGATTGGTTGCAGTTAATATTAATAGTATAACCTTTAAAAATTGTGGGGAAAGGTAATACTTTATCTTCACTCCTCATATTAAGGCTCCAAAGCAAGCTTAATGAGAAACCATTAGAAAGTCATACTGCTAAATAGTATCTTAACTCCCAATTCAGCCTATATAATTATGGCAGGACTGCCAGTGCCAGTGACTCCTGATCCATCAACCTCCCCTCTCCAGAGGAGCTGCTCTGGGTGGTGGCAGGGTGGCAGAACTGGTGGGGCCACGCAGCTGGGACTTGCTCCTGTGGCAAGGGGACAACTCCAGCTGTGCTGCAGACAGGAACATGGAGGTCTCCAGAGCCCTGGAAAAGCCAGCCCCAGCTGGCAGCCCTGCTCTGCAGCGGCCTGGAAGGGCAGCACAGGCTGGCATTCAGGGACTGGCCAGGCTCTGCAGGCACAGCATCTCCCTTCACTACCACAAGGGCACAGACACTCCTCCAGCCAGCAGTGAGCACAAATAATTAGTACACACATTAGTAATTGACATCTTGAAGACTTTTAACATATAAAACGTTATCATCTTTATGAAAATAGACCAATTTCAGTACAGGCTTGCCTTTTTGGGGAAAGAATTCAGGTACAATTTTTGTAGCTAAAAGGCAAGTGTTCTCCTGGACAGCTGCCGATGCTCTTGTGTAAAATGTCTTTAAAGCAAGACAAACTCCTCTGTACTAAATCTCTTCAGTCTTTTCTTTTCATCCTCGGAGAAAAGGTCATTTTCTTCATGGAGTGGACTGGAAGCAAAGTCATAGTCTCTAGAATGACCCTTGACAAAAGTAAACAGGGGATATTTCTCCTTGGATGAAGATTTCAGCATCTATAATGTAAAACCAGATAAAATATTACTTGGAAATGAAGAATTACAGCAAGCACAGATATTCACCTGATGATGAGTAAGTAAAAAATGCATTATTTTAATTAACTCATTAGACACAAGCATTGCACAATTGAAACATTTCCTCCTCCTATTAGATATTTACTTCCCTTTCTCAGGCAGCTGCTAATTTCCTGCCTACCCCTGGTTTAGAGCACACAGATCACCTGTATGTGCTGTCAGACTGAGTACAACAAAGAGAAAGATAAAAGGATAAAAGACAGAAGATAAAAATCTCTACAAAATAGTTAATGGCCATAAGGGTCTCCTCAAGCCCAGGTGTGAATTCTACAGCAACTGAGCATCCTGGGGGTGGGGGGGGAGGATTTTTATGGTAGAATCAGCAGGTGCAATAATCAGTGTTTTCATTAGAAGTTCAAACACATTCACCAATGTAAATAAGGCAGTCAAGAGCACGTGGCTCAAACCAGATTGGTGACAGTCACAGGGAACCAGGGTGCCCAACATCTATGTTTATAAATAACAAAACTGAGCATGGAGAAGGGGTGTGTGGGGAATGATAAATACTGAAACAGATCAGAAAAACACCTTTGAGAGCATGTAAAACCCCGTTAAATACTGAAAGACATTTCAGACTTTCAGGGTATTTTGTCCACTGATTTATTTTTTAATTTGTTTTACTTTATCTTACTTGCTTGAGAAAACCACCCCAGTGTTGCAGTGGCTGCAGAACTACATCAGGCTAGAGAAAAACACTGCAGAACTAAAAACCACTGAGCACCATTTCAGGAGAACAATCAGTCTAAAACAGTAAAAAAATCTCCAAAGATATCTTCAAACAGTAAGAACTATTCAAAAAATGACAGTCAGGGGTTGAGGGACCATTTAAAAAATAAGAAAAAAAAGAAAATCCCAGTAAAATCCTGGGGTTCTACTGCCTTGTCTGTGTTCAGCTCTACTGAAACTTCCATCTCCACAAGTGAGGGAGGTGAGGAAACCCTAAACACAGGAACTGGGCAAGGAAATGGCTAAACAAAGTCCAAGATTTGTGTAACTCTCATCACACCACATCTCAACAGTGACCACAGAGAATTTGAAACTCTAAACAACTTGCAAGTTTCCTCTAGACAGTATTACAGTGGTAGCTAAAGGAGTTAATTGATAAAATCAGTATTTTCAGTATTTCAGTGTTGCATTGCAACAAGAATTCTTGGTGCTGAACTGAATCCATGTCTAACCCTCTCTCATGAGTTCTTCTCTCATTTCTGCTACATTTGGGCCACAAACAGGCAGGTGCAGCTCTGTAATAACCCCAAGGGATTATTTATTTTCTGGCATGGGTCTGGAGAGAGGGGAGCCTGAATATGGTTTGGGTAGAGTTGCACCCATCACTTCACTTGGGCCTCAATTCCCAATTTATCTGTCTCTAAACATGTAATGCCCATAATATTTATCCTCAAGTATAAAAGCTAAACCTTATCTCACCTCTTATCACCCAGAAAAGCAGGCAGAACCTGGATTTTTCAGCCCAGCCTCCACACAGGGCACACTAGGAATGCACTGAGCTTTATGGTTTAAGAGTTACCACACTACAATTGCAAACCAAGGGAAAAATAATGGAAGAGAAGGAAAACACAAAGGATGTGAAGGAAGGATTGCAAGATCAATTGATAGAATGTTTCTGACGTTGTTCCTGTATCCAAACTTTCCCCTCTTTTTAAACTGACACTGCCTGAAATGTATTTCTGGAAAATAATGTCACTAATATTAAAGAACTTCTATCTAAAATACCAGGATAACAATTCCAACATTTGGATTAGTTAAGAGTATTTTCACTAACTGTGGTCAGGAAAAAACTGTAATTAATCCCAAACTTGAAAGAACAGAAATAGGGGAAAGATAACTCCTGCTGGAACTGATTTTATAATGAGATTTTTTTTTTACTATGTTATGACACTCTATATGACAGAACAGGAAAACAATGAAGAACAGAAACTTCACTATTTAAACTTTCCATGGATCTTCTGCTTAGGAACTCCTTTGATTCTTACTTAGAGAGGTAGAAAATAGATTTAAAGAAACAACTTCAGCATCAATCAGTATCTATTTATTTTAATAAGCAGTAAGTTTTAAAAAATGCTTTTTTGGCTGCAGTACTAATACCACTTATCAGGACATTCCAAGTGCTGGACAAACATTAATTCCTTGTGCTGCTGTGGTAACTGCTGTGGTTGGAATATTAACATTGAGCCCATCTGCTGCTGCATCCTTTTCACAGAGCATTTTCTGAACAGAGCAGCTCACAGAACATAACGATGATGCTGCATTTTATACCCTCACATCCTGGAATAACTAAGGAGAAAAAACCTTGATTCCAACTGGCCCTAAATGAATCCAGAGCAGAGTTTATCCAGGGGAAGGATGGGCTCAGACAGATTTGCTGGATGGCACCTGCTCCGTGGAGCTCCAAGCAGAGCCCTGCGCTTCCCACCAGGAAAAGCCCCTCGTGCTAGGGAGAAATAATGAATAATTCGGGTTTGCTCCAACACTTCCCTTGCCCCCCATGCCTGCCCAGGGCCGGGCTGCTCCCCAGCACGTCCCCAGCCTCCCCGGGCCGCAGGGCTGGAGGGGACATCGCCACTTCGCGAGTGCCACCTCGTGGAGCCGCTGCCGCCTCCGGCCCCGCTCCTGCAGCCCAAAGACCGCTGCAATTCCCACCCAGCTGCCCTCCCAGCACGGGGAAAGCAGAGATCAGTGCCATAGGGACTGGGAGCTGCCCTCCCAGCACGGGAAAGCAGAGATCAGTGCCACAGGGACTGGGAGCTGCCCTCCCAGCACGGGAAAGCAGAGATCAGTGCCACACAGACTGGGAGCTGCCCTCCCAGCACGGGAAAGCAGAGATCAGTGCCACACAGACTGGGAGCTGCCCTCCCAGCATGGGGAAAGCAGAGATCAGTGCCACACAGGGACTGGGAGCTGCCCTCCCAGCACGGGGAGAGCAGAGATCAGTGCCAACACAGACTGGGAGCTGCCCGCCCAGCACGGGAAAGCAGAGATCAGTGCCACACAGACTGGGAGCTGCCCTCCCAGCACGGGAAAGCAGAGATCAGTGCCACACAGACTGGGAGCTGCCCTCCCAGCATGGGGAAAGCAGAGATCAGTGCCACACAGGGACTGGGAGCTGCCCTCCCAGCACGGGGAGAGCAGAGATCAGTGCCAACACAGACTGGGAGCTGCCCTCCCAGCACGGGAAAGCAGAGATCAGTGCCAACACAGACTGGGAGCTGCCCTCCCAGCACGGGAAAGCAGAGATCAGTGCCACAGGGACACGGAGCTGCCCTCCCAGCACGGAAAAGCAGAGATCAGTGCCACACAGACTCGGAGCTGCCCTCCCAGCACGGGAAAGCAGAGATCAGTGCCACACAGACTCGGAGCTGCCCTCCCAGCACGGGAAAGCAGAGATCAGTGCCACACAGACTCGGAGCTGCCCTCCCAGCACGGAAAAGCAGAGATCAGTGCCACAGAGAGACTGGGAGCTGCCCTCCCAGCATGGGGAAAGCAGAGATCAGTGCCACACAGACTGGGAGCTGCCCTCCCAGCACGGGAAAGCAGAGATCAGTGCCAAAACAGACTGGGAGCTGCCCACCCAGCACGGGAAAGCAGAGATCAGTGCCAACACAGACTGGGAGCTGCCCTCCCAGCATGGGGAAAGCAGAGATCAGTGCCACACAGGGACTGGGAGCTGCCCTCCCAGCACGGGAAAGCAGAGATCAGTGCCACAGAGAGACTCAGAGCTGCCCTCCCAGCACGGGAAAGCAGAGATCAGTGCCACAGGGACTGGGAGCTGCCCTCCCAGCACGGGAAAGCAGAGATCAGTGCCACAGGGACACGGAGCTGCCCTCCCAGCACGGAAAAGCAGAGATCAGTGCCACACAGACTCGGAGCTGCCCTCCCAGCACGGGAAAGCAGAGATCAGTGCCACACAGACTGGGAGCTGCCCTCCCAGCATGGGAAAGCAGAGATCAGTGCCAACACAGACTGGGAGCTGCCCTCCCAGCACGGGAAAGCAGAGATCAGTGCCACACAGACTCGGAGCTGCCCTCCCAGCATGGGGAAAGCAGAGATCAGTGCCACACACAGATTGGGAGCTGCCCTCCCAGCACGGGAAAGCAGAGATCAGTGCCACACAGACACTGGGAGCTGCCCTCCCAGCACGGGAAAGCAGAGATCAGTGCCACAGAGACTCGGAGCTGCCCTCCCAGCACGGGAAAGCAGAGATCAGTGCCACAGGGACTGGGAGCTGCCCTCCCAGCACGGGAAAGCAGAGATCAGTGCCACACAGACTGGGAGCTGCCCTCCCAGCACGGGAAAGCAGAGATCAGTGCCACACAGACTGGGAGCTGCCCTCCCAGCACGGGAAAGCAGAGATCAGTGCCACAGGGACTCGGAGCTGCCCTCCCAGCATGGGGAAGCAGAGATCAGTGCCACAGGGACTCGGAGCTGCCCTCCCAGCATGGGGAAGCAGAGATCAGTGCCACAGAGAGACTCAGAGCTGCCCTCCCAGCACGGGAAAGCAGAGATCAGTGCCACACACAGATTGGGAGCTGCCCTCCCAGCACGGGAAAGCAGAGATCAGTGCCACACAGACTGGGAGCTGCCCTCCCAGCACGGGAAAGCAGAGATCAGTGCCACACAGACTGGGAGCTGCCCTCCCAGCATGGGAAAGCAGAGATCAGTGCCACACAGACTGGGAGCTGCCCTCCCAGCACGGGGAAGCAGAGATCAGTGCCACACAGGGACTCGGAGCTGCCCTCCCAGCACGGGAAAGCAGAGATCAGTGCCACAGGGACACGGAGCTGCTCTCCCAGCACGGGAAAGCAGAGATCAGTGCCACACAGGGACTCGGGTCTGCTCAGCAGGGTGAGGCCGATTCCCTTCCCCACAGCCCATTCTGGATTTGGGAACTCCAGCACCTACCTTGGTGATTTCTTCAGAAGCCTTCTCAAAGTCCTGCACAGTCCTACAGTAAAATCCTATTGTGCAGCTGGGATCCATTTTTTTGAAGGACATCTTTTTGGGAGAAGGACAGTGGAATGACTGCAAGTTTCCCAATTGAAAAACACAAAACATGGTTACAGTCAGGAATGGCACAGATCCATGTGTTTACTTTTGTCCCCCCCAACAGCTTTAAAACATCCAATGCCCTGCACCACCTGAATTAAACCCCAGCACACACTTTGGAAGTGATTTATCCCACCCCCTCCAAATATTCAAGTGATTCCACCCTTCCCCAGCCGTGTAAAACCTCCTGCAGTTCAGGCTGCATTCCCCAACTTCCCCATACACCAGGTTAGTTTGGAACCTGTCAAAGCTCTGCTGCTCCCAGCAATACTTTATGAATATTCCCAAGGCAGAGAAGGTGAATGCTCTTCTGCAAATTGAATTTGTAACAGCTTTTGCACTATCTTACTGCTTTAATACCACTGCCCAGTGCCCCTTCCCTCCCCCAGCCTCTATAAAAGAGACATAATGGAATAAACCAACCTCATGCATTTTCCTTCAGTAAATGAAATGGGTTCAAAAACGCACAAAACACACAAAAGCAAAACCATATTAAAATGATCCATAAGTAGGGAAAAACCAAACATGCCCTGCTTTACAAATGGGTTTTTCCTCACGTGAAATCTCTTTCCCTGACAGATGCTGCCCCGCCAGTGCTGTGAGCTGATACTTTCAGCAGCCCTGCTGTAAGACAGAACAAACACAAAACCCCTTTCCCATGCTCCCCACTCAATTTATGAGAGAAAAAATAAGTATATGCCATCTACCCTGATTCTGTGGTTATTTATTACAGGAACTGCAGTTGTGGTGAAGCTCTGTCCAATAATTGCAATTATTTCTTCACTTGCTCTCAGAGTGAGCCAGTCCCCCCTACTCTGCCTCTAACACAGAGGATGACCCATCATCCTCCCTCTATTAAATTCCTTTTTTTGCTAATCACAAAAATCAATCCATAGAAGACAGCACTGGTTCCCAAATCCGAGTGTAACCATCCCTGCAGCAGTTTTACATAATAAAATATATTGTTCTTTCCTGGTGATTACAAACCCGAGAGGTATTTCTGTAAAACCTCTGCTAAAAAATATCCACAAAGATGATTAGGGCTATTCCTGCAAGATTGATTTTAGTCACTGCTTCTTCTCCTCACCGTTCCAATTTTATAAACAGCAATTGTATTTTTAATTTTAATTCCCGAGTCATCAAATGCATTAAAAAAATCAAACCCTGCCTTCCACATCCCATTCCAGCAGCAACCCTGTCCCTCCAGTTGTGCAGGAGGTTTAATGCTGCACAAATCACTGCACAACAAAGAGAAGTGGGGAGGGTTTTTTTTTTCCCCATTCCTCCAAACAAATGGATGCTGGAAGCCGATACAGAGTGGATTGATTTCCAACTTATTCTGGACAATTTGTCAATTTTGAAAATACTCCCTACAGATAAATCTAACAAGCAACTATCCACACTAAGAAAGCAATTTCTGTTTACTTTTGACATTTCTGGACAAAGATATAATACTATTAAATGCACCAAGCATTAAATTGCAATCTATTTTCCGTCTGCAGGAAAGCATTAGGATGAGATCAAGCCAAGCTGGCAGCTTGCATATCTTCCAAACACAGCTTAAAACCTTGGTACTACTTAGAAATTCAGATTAATGCCAGTCTGCAGCACAATTTTGAGGCTGAGTCATAGGAACAGAACCCAAAAGATGTGTTTTTGTAACTAGGCCACAGCAGGACCTTAAGGAATTCACTTCAGCTCTGCTGCTCTGTGCTCTTCCCACCTTTTGTCTGGTTTTTCCCAAACTGTAAAATCTTCAGAGGCACTGGAGCAAAACAGTTGTGAGGATCAAGGGGAAGGATCTGGGTAATCACCCCAGGCAGAGCTGGCACTCACCAGCTCTTCCCCCAAACATCTCAGACAGGGCAAACCCAAAACATCTCTAAACACAGCCAAACCTCCTGGCTGGGATATTTGCTGGCCCATTTTGCTGCTGTGTTCTTTTGCTTCATTCAGAACCTTCTCATTTCCTAGAGAATCTTCCACTTCTATATTGTGTAACATGCTAACTCAAGCATTTTGTGAAGCATAAATAATGACAAATATCAAGTGTTTGCTTTAATGACTTGACATCAGCCCTGTGTAGGTCCTTTGGGATTTTTTTATTTTTATATGAATAGTTCTCCTGAACACCGTTTGATGGGATTTTGCTCCAGCTCTGCTCTGGAGCAGCTGCTGCTGCCCTGGCTGTGGATGCCCCCTCAGGCTGAGCCAAGAGCTGCTGAAGTTCACCTGAAGGTGGACACAGGACCAAGGAGAGTTTGTGTGCATGGCCCTGAGGATGTGACTGTGAGTCCTGAGGCCACTGAGCAATTCCTTGCAGCTGACAATGTTTTCCCAGGGTAGCTGTAAATTGAGTTCTCTAATCACCTCCTTTAGCTCCAGGAATTTCCAGGCTCCTACTATTGAATACCACAGGAATGCTCCCTGATGTTGATTGCAATGTGAATTTAAATAAATAAATAAATAAAATTACCAAAAAGACAAACTGTCAACCCCAAATCCAAACAGGATTAATATCTACAAATATAATCTATTTTCTTTGATGGAAAATTACTTAAATGAAGTGATCATCTATTTTGGAGATTTTATGATCATTAAAAAGAAAACAGATGAAGATTAATGAAGTAAAAATTAAACCTCCATATTGAGATTTAACCTCTGGTCATTTTTGTTGATTATAGGCCTATAAAGAAGGGCAGGACACTGATAAATAACATGTAACTGTAAAACCATAAAGCTGCAGCTAGCTAGAACAGCTCTAAATAATTAGTGTTTGATTCATATGGGAAGAAAACAGTGCCAGCTCTATATCCATAGTACCTCAAGAGGGAAATCCTTTATGCTGACATCTACAAAAGATTGGCAGTAATGAGGATCCATGTAAATCAAACTGTCATCTGCAAGGACAAAACAGAAGACAAGTAATTCAAAAAACACCTTATTATTACACTGCTTACAATCCAATTTCTATGCAGAACAGCTGGAAAAAAAGCCAGTGAGTAACTGCTTGCCAGGCTGATACTCATTGACTGAAGCATAGGTTTTTGCAGGACAGATTAACTTTTGCATAATCAAATATGCTTGTATAAGCAGAATTTTTATAAAGTGATGAAACTGTCATTTAATTTTTGGTGATAAAATTACTTTTACAAACACACAATTATATTCTGGAGTTTGCATATGAAAAATGTATCGCCCTGCTTCATCCTGACAGCAAGAATATATTGCTTGTCATTTAGGCATCAACTAACACCACTTAAAGCAGGAGAGAGTAAATACCTAAATAAGAACTGCCAGGCAGGAACAGCAAATGCTCCTCAAGTTTGGTGAAACAGATAAATTATGCCTTGTTTATGCAACAAGGGAAATTAAATGTACATTTTACAGAATCCAATTACTCCGTGGGGTAAATGACAAATGGCTGGACTTGGGGAGATGTGATGAATTAATAAGGTGCTCATTTTACTATTTTAATCACGCTATTTCCCACTGCTTCAATATTAACTTCCTAACTCTGAGAGAAAAAAATACTGAGGAGACATAACACATTCAAACACTAACCTTGGAATCCTGCAAAGTAATAGGATTGCTTGGGTTTGCCACCAATAATGCCAACACAGTACTCCAGGCTTAAAATTCCCTAAAACAAGAACAAGGAATCATTAAGATTAACCAAAGTATTAAACTGAATTAAAATATTTGCTCTTTAGACAAATAATTTTGTTGTTTTTTTTTTTTTTTAAAGGTTGACTCCTTGATTTCCTGGGGCTTGGCCAAAGTGAAACCACACCAGCAGAGATATTCCAGAAAAAGTCCTCCCTTCCTATGAGATACCCACACATGTTTTTGAAGAGGAGACAAAATATCACGTCACAGAGCATCAGTTCCTTAGTCCAAATATCCCAAAGTATTGAGATTTCCAGCTTTCACACACATTTACATCCTGTGCCCCTGGGGCCTCTCTTCTTTTTGCACTCAAATGGCCAAGCCTGGCCAGAGCATCAACTTTTCCATCCTGGGCAGAAATGCCAGCTGAAGTTATGAGCAATTTATTACAAGGTCCAGCTCCAAAAACAGCTGCCCCACATCCAGGGAGGAGAGAGAAACACACAACAAACAGACAGGCCCCATAAATCTCCCTGGAGATGGCCTGGGAGGACAGAGGAACCAGAACCTTCTGAAGGCAGAGCTTTTGGGAAGGGACATTACTCAGTGTAAGTAGGGAGCTTTTCTCTCAACAAAAAGATTGATATTGTCAGACTACCAATACCAAGGCTTCTCAAGGTAAAAATCTTCCCTGCTTAGACAAGGTTGAAGTCACTTAAAAACCTTCCCCTTCCCCAAGATGCTAGAGTCAAATCCAGCATGGTTCACACAGGTCAGGGAAGTGACGCTTATTTAAAATACAAACAAGGTTTCCTTAGAATACATTTTTAAAATATAAATGAGAAGGTTTCCTTAGCAAATGCTCTGAGCATCACAGACCATTCAGGAAGATTAGAGGCAAAGGCTCCAAGAGCTAAGGAGGGCAGACCAGAGAGGGAGCAAAGCTGCTCAGAGTAATGGATAACTGTTTAATCTATGGCAAGCTTCTTATAAAAGTGAATTATAAAAATTTTATCAATTTTCACCCATAAATATAAAATCCTTTGCAGAAATTACCTCTTGTGCTACATTCTAAAATCTGCATTTTTAACTTAAAGCCAGACTCCAAGAAATGTGGTCACTTCTTGGGAACAGTCAGGGCAGACACTGGAGTGACTGATTCAGGCAATTGAGAGCCCTCTTATCTCAGCCTCCATCAGGCTGCAACAGCCTTGGCAAGGAAGCAGCAGGAATCATTCACTGGAGCCAGCTGAAAACTAAAACTTTCCAAAACCAACTGTCTGAAAACACAAGGAAAATAATCAGGGAAGAATTTAATAACAATTTAAGTTCATAATTTAAAGGCCTTCACCAGTCTGCCCTCCCGTGCCAGTAAAAATCAAAATTTTTTCCCGAAATGTTACAGTGAAGAGACAGCCACAAAATGAATCATGTTATAGACTCTCAGCCTTTGTCTGTGCTCCTACACTGGGGTAAATGAAAAATGAACCCAAAATTTAAAGACAGATAAAGAGGAGCATGGAGAATTAAATAAAAGCAGCAGGGCTAAGAGAACAAGGAGGAGCAAGAGGCAAGATTCCAGCACATCCTCAGGTACCTGCAGAACCTCTGCTGACAAAACCACAGCACAGACCTTCCCCCCTCTGCCTTCTCCTTGAGCTTTTCTTTTTTGCAGCTCATTTTTACTGTGGTAACTGCTTGCTACTCTTGTATTACTATCCTAAGAAAGATTCACCACAGGGAAAAAAAATTAAAGTAGTGAATAAAAATATCAAATTATTCCATGGGAACAAAGAGACAAAAGAAAATCGGAAGAACAGACAGGCATCAACTTTAAACTGTTTGAACAATTTTCTTATTTAAGAAAATAAGAAACAGAGTAAGGAATGGAGTGTATTTATATTTTAAAATGCTGCCTGATCCTTAGTTACATATGCTATTAGAGTCCTGCTAGATTAAATTACCATTTGTAATTTGAGGCAGTGCATTAATGTCTTTTCAGGTGGCTGCTGGAAGAGCAGGACAGTTATCACTGCTTTACCAAGGGACATCATGTGCTCTGCAATTATGTCTGATCTTGTAATAGGGAAATTTCAAACCTGTAAAGTCAAACTTTACAACCTTCAACTGTAAAATCTCCACCACATATTTAATGGGGAGAATCACCCTCGTGAAGTTGCTTTTCATATCCCCTTGTGCTGCTCTTTGAAAAATGATTGAACTCTCATTTCATACCTTTACAAACTCCAGGTAGTCTGTGTTTGTTCTCTCCCCACCGAGTCTCACAGGAACCAGGATAATGACAGCTTTTGTGCCTGCTTTTCCAGAATCCACCAAGGAGCACTGCCTGTCAATGACATCCGAGCTGTAGACTGAGACACACAGAAATGTAAAATGTTAATATCAAACTGAGCCCCCAGGTTTTACAGACACACCCCCAACGTGGCATCACAGTGGCACAAACTGAACTGCAGCCCTTCAAACCCTGCTGTCCTCCCCAAACACAGCCCTGGTGTTGAAAAACCCTGGGTGCTGAGAATTTTTGGAATTTTGGAAGAGAAAACTTCCAAAATTAAATGACAGAACACAGATTATGGGTGTGGAGTTTAAATAGAAATGTGTAATATCACATGGTGAAAAACGTAAAAGTTTTAGAATATAATAATATATATACAGCAAGATAGAGGTTTTAGAAGAGTAACTAGTCCTTCTTCTTCACCTTCTTTTTCATCAGTTTAAGTAATATTGTGTAATTAGATAAAGTCCACATTACAAGCCACAGGTAGTTAGTTATTAAGTTTAAAGTAAAAATAATTTAAGTATAATTTCTTAGTTATTTTTAAGTTTATCCTTACAAGACCTTCTAAAAAGAGAGATAAAACTCCATTTTTTAATTGTTAAAGTACTATAGAATTCACAATTTATAAGACTGTAATATAAGTAAGAACTAATAATCATCTAAATCCAACCAAAAAATACCAGCTCACACATTTAATGCCAACCTTAACAAAGAAAAAAAAATAAAACTCAGCACCCAAGTGACTCAGAACCAGTCCAGAGCCTCCTCATTCACAGCAATATTTTGTAGAATGGGAATTGCTGCTGCTGCTGAGTTGCAATGCCAAGGAAATGCAGAAGGGGTAGGTTAGGAGAAAGCCAATCAATATTTATTGCTGCATATAAACTTCTAAAAGGAATAATTAAAACCTGAAAGCTTCCAACTAACAGAAACATCTACATGTAAAAGGAGAAGAGGCAATAATTGATTTGCTGATTTGGAATTCCGCAATAAAATACCAAATGAACAATCTGCACATGCCAAGAGCCCCTTTGCCTACATAATCTCAATTTTGTGGATCCACCTCATAGGGACTTTTTTTCCCTTTAAAGCTCTATTGTTAAGTGCTAACTGAAAAACATAAAAAGCATTCAAAATGTTTGCAAAAAATCTACAAAATCACAGTTACCTGTACAATCCTGAGCAACATAGACTGTTACTCCTTGCAGCTCAGGGTCTCTTGCTTCTTCAACAGCTTTTCTAAGTACAAACACAAAGCTATGTAACTTACCATTAATTAAAAAAAAAATTAACAATAAACAAACAAATTATTTTGGTTTTTTAGAAACAAGTTGATTTTGGGTTTTTTTTGAAGAAAACAATGTCTGGCTATTTAGAAGAAACAATGAAACTCACAAAAAAAGGCCCCAAATCCCACAGTAACTTACAATGAAATTAATATTTATTACTTTATTTCTTTCTGTTTATAACCATTTTCTGTCATGTATATTGATGATAAAACCTAAGTTTGCTGTCAAAAATACTATTTTCAACTCATTAGATTATCTCTTTATTTGACCTCAGTTCATATAACAAGCTACAAATTAGCACCTGGAAATAAAAAGTTTCACCAAAACTTTCAAAAAGATAATTACAATATTAGACTATCCTCAAAAGACTACGAGAAACAGACCTAAAAACTAAAAAGAAAATACATGTTGATAGTCAGAACCATGGTCATCTATCAGGGACAACATTTGCAAAGAAAGATTTTGAACATTTGTTCAAAATCCAGGATTTACCTTTGGGTTCAAACACACACCTGCATTAAATGTCACTATCCCTTTGTTCCCCACTATATTTTAAGGAATGGTTTAATGCAGTCATTTCCAAGTTATCAGGGAGCTGTAGATATCCAGGAAAGGAAACCTCTGCAGGGCTGGAAAACACCCCTGGGGTTTTGGTGAGTGCAACTCTGCACCAAACCCCCCTGCTCCCATGACAGAGACAAATAATTTAATAGATAATTTATTAAAGCAGGGAAAAAATGCTGACTGCTTCCACCATGATAAAAAAGTAGAATATAACACATTAAAAATGCTAAACTCCTGCATCCCTGTTGGCATCTGCATGGATGCACACCCAATTACTTCAGTACAGCTGCACCTCAGATTAACATAACATTTACACTAAATATCAAATTCTTCAATTTATAGATATAAATAAAAATATATAAATGCACGAACTTTGCCTTCTGCTGCTTAAATGATTTATTAGTAATTCGGTTTATAGGTAAACTGGATTCCACCAAAAAGATAAACATATAGGACTACAAAAAAAAACCCAAAACATTCAAAGAATTGGATATCAAGTATGGAGAAATTTGACTTTCGACTTTTTTTTTTAAACCATGCTGAATGTCACAGACCCTTTACTTTTACTGGGATATAATTATAATATTAATAGTCCCATACATTTACAGTTTCACAAGAATTTGATGTGTGCAAAGAAATGCTGAAAACATCAATTTTAGCTCTGACATTTCATTACACTATCAGTACATTACAGCCCCCAGGTTACAGCATAAAAAAAAAAAAATCTCTAATGTTATGCATGTTCCAAGGTTGAAAGAGTGGTTAGTTTTTAGAACATTTCACTAAATGCAGCTCTACTTAAAAGGGTTTGGGAGAAATACTTGGGATCTACAAGAAAATGTGGTGTTTTTTTCCTGAAGTAACATTGACAAAAGCTCAGCATTCAGTTCCTGCCTATGAAAAAGCCCTGAAACTGCTCCTGATATGGGTGTTTTACAAAGTCAATAATGAACATTTTGCTGCTCACTTAGGCTGAAGCAATCTCAGGACACTCAGAAATGTGATGTGCCAAAGGAAGGGAACAGAGAACTGAGGGTTTTACCTCAAAATGTGTGCGACCACGGCGGGCCCGTACCAATCCCCCGCCACCTTCCCGGACTTCTTCCCGTACTCTATCAGCTGGTGCAGCCCAAAGGCTGCCAGAGGGGAGTCACCAAACCAGGAGATGATTTTCCTGTGATAAACTTCATTCCTCCTCTCGGTGCCATCCCAGTCCCTCCTGGCGGGGGGCCGGGCCAGCACCCTGGGGTCCCTCTCGGCCGTGAGCGACGCCTCCAAGGAGGCCGTGAGCTTCCTGACGGTGCTGCTGGTCCACGACTCCCAGTCACAGCTCTCCATGTCCAGGGCTTCTGGCCACACCCAGGCTGCAGCAGGAAAAGGGAAATCACACTTTAACATGCCTTTTGTGGCTTAAAAGCAAAGTGCTTTTCTATATATATATTTATATAAATATATACTACATTTATACTATAATTTTATAACTGATGTTGAGCTGCAACTGGCACAATAAAGTTTCAGCTCTCTCAAGTGTTCTGCAAGGAGCTCTTGTAGTAGTGTAGGTCTGTATGCCTACTGAACTCCTTAAAATTAGGAGAGGACTTCCGAGTCAAAACATGAGTGTACATGTAAAACATAAGGCTTAAGGAGAGAAGTTCTGGTTTGTTGAGTTCTGTTTCAAGCTGTGCCAGCTTACCATGTCAGGTATTCTTTTTTCAGAAAGCAGTCCTCCATTATATTAAACATAAACCTTACCTTGCTTCTGCAGTGGGTATATTTTTTATTTTCCCCAGAATCCTTATTTAATTATTAATCAATGTTAATTATTTGCCAGTTATTATTTGCCTTTGTCCCCCATGCTCATTAAAGCCATAATGTGTGTTTTATATGTCTCAGTTAACAGGTGAACAAAGAATTCTAGAAGAGCAGGATGTGCTTTGATTTTTTGTGACCATCCCAGTCATCTGAATAAACAAGATATACCTGATTACATATTAGAACTCTCTTATGTATTAAATACATTAATGTTGCTTCAATACTATCCAAAAACCTTTTATCTGCATCCAACAAGAAGTTTCAAAAGCTCTTAGTTGTTCTTATTTTTTCAATTATTAAAAAAACGGGCAGACCTGAGGAATTATTGATGTAAAAGCAAACATTTCTTTCTGGCAAAATGGCAAAGGAAATCAGCAGAAAAAGGAGAGCAGGAGAGCAGAAAGGAGAGCAGAGAGGAGATCAAGCAGGCAGGCAGGTAGGATGTTTTTATTCACCAAATTAATAATTTCTTTTAGATTACAAGGAAACTTGTTTAAATATCATTCAGTGTCTTCAGTCTGCTTTTCCAGCTGAAGGTTTCCCTATGGATGATGCATCTCACATAGCATTCCTCCTACAGAATGGGGTTCAGCAGGCCCAGGGAAGGTGCCTGGAATTCTCCCACAATTCCAGCAAATACTTCCAACACAGAGCCAGCTCATCATCCTCACAGGCCCTGCTGTTCTGGGCTCTCAGCTTCACACTCCAGTCAGTGTCTCAAGCACAGGCATTTCAAAGTAAAACTTCAAATTTAAAACCAAAACCCATTCACAACAACATTCAGCAATATCTGGAACATTCCACATGGCAGTGGAAGTGTAAATATCTCAGCTAGAAACTTCAGGCAAGTTTTGCTTCCTAACAGAAACAACACCATTAAACAAGAACGAAAACATCTCTGGGAAAAGAGTAAATAGCCATGAAAAACTTCCTGTAAACACCTAAATATGTTTCCAAAGGTGCCCAGACCTCATAAAAAGCTTTTCAAAAGATAATTCACCAGCTGTCAGAAGACCAAGTGAGGAGCAAAGCAGCCCAGAAAGACCATCCCTACCCCATCTTTCTGTGGATTTGGATTGCCACAGGAACAAGAGCACTCTGGAATCACCCCATCATCTTCCAAATTAGGATACAAGGGGGACATGCAAGGAATTCTTTGGAACCATGGATTTTAAAGATAGAAACCAGAGGCTTTTTTGTTTGGGGTTACTTCCAAATGAGCCATTACATGCTCCTGCTCACAGGGAGTCTTCTGGGCAGGTCTTGAATTTCTTCTAAATGTATGTATAAGAAGAGTGATATTTAAGGGATTAGTGTTCTCAGCACGAGTATTTACAGACTTTTTGATATGTGCAGTCAGTTGAAAGAGATAATGAATGTTTTTTGAGTTAAATATTTATAGGCACAGGCACATTCACCGAGCCAATCCCAGAGCTCAGTCCTGGCACTGCCAGGAACGGAGACTTTGTGGTGCAGCTGGGCTGGGACCTTGCTCCCAGCTTACACCAGAGCTGCACAGCAAGGGCAAAGTGGGATCACAACAGGCTTTCAGAAGCATCTTCTGCTGAAGTGTTCCTGAGATCCCACAAATGGCTGAGGGAACAATGCACTGTGTTCTCTTAACCCCCCCGGGCAGCTTTAGGCCCCTGCCTTGGCTCGTTCTGCAGCAAGCAATGGATGATTGTTATGAAAAGGACTGGGAATGGGATGGAAAAAAAAGATGGGGACTCTGACAACCTAAAATACCTCTCTGAAGAACATGGCTCAGCCTGGAAGAATGAGGAGGACATGGACACTCAGCCCATGACAGCAGAAAGTGTCCCACAGCTCCTAAAGCTTCAGCTGGCTGTGACTGAGGGAGGACTTTGAGACAGACAATGGTAAGGAAAAAAGGGAAGTTCCTCTCTAAGTACACAGGGGGAAGGGAAGGAATGACACAGTGAACATTTCCACACAGAGAATGATGTATTGAAGTTAGATTAGAATCCTTCTAGGAACTCAATATATTAATACCAGAAGAAATTCAATAATGGACAACTTTAGAACTGATAAAAGAACATCACTTCTGCAATAGCCCACAGCTATGGGCTGGGGAACTCACTCCTACATCTGGAGTTCAAGAAACAATTGAATTTCCAGAGACTTGGGCATGTACGTTGGTAAGACAGAGAGACCACACTTTTCTGATGCAACAACTCACACTTGGATATTGGGAACTCAGAAAACACAGAAGTTTGCTCTGGCACACTTTGCTTCTCAGAAATGGAAGGGCAGGACAGCCCAGTCTCTGTGCAATGGGACACAATTCCAACAGGAATGACGAGAACACAACCAAAACCAGCTGGCCCTTTAGATTTGGGGTAAAAAAGGGCCATTTTTGTCTCTACAGAATGCCTGTGCTTATGCAAACACAGATCTTCTCTCCCAACTCACCTCTCCCAAGGAAATGAAGCATCAGACCCTGAGCCAGCAGCATCTGCCCCGTTCTGAGCGTGCAGCCCCAGCCACAGTCTGTGGTTAGAGCAGAGCCCTTGATCTGAGGGAATTCCTCTCTGTAGGTCAGCCAGATCCTGGAAATGAAATCTTTGCGGAACTCCTCGACGTTCCCTGAAATCTCAGTGCTGATTTTATCAAAATTGGACCCATCTGTAGAGAGCTCCCCAGATTCTGCAAGGCAAAGCAGAGTTTAAGCTCTAATTAATTTGTTATGGCACTCCTGTTATTAGAGAGCAAGTAACAAATACCAAATTTAGTAGAAAAACAAATTTACAAAAATTCACAATTGCTTCAAGTACAACAAAGGAAAACTGGAAGGCAAACGTAACAGAAATGTGCCAGATAAAAAAAAAAAGAAAAATCAAAAGAACCATGCAGCCACCATTGTGCCAGTGGAATCACTGACCTGCAAGGAAGTGCTTAATTCACCCAACTGTGAATGGTCAAATAAAGAGAGAGACTTAAAAACTGCCCACTGGAAAGTGATAACAAAGGTGTTGGTGTTGTGACCCATCAGGAGTTTTTAGAAAGAAAATTTCCAGCTGATGGTACATGAAGTGCACATTACAGCACAATTTTTTATAGAAAGCACAGGGTTTTGGTGTAAAATCTGAATAAAGCAGGTTAGGATGGGTTGCATTAGAGGTCAACATTTAAATGAGTACTTTCTAAGCTCTTTATATTTACATTGTGGATTTGGTAATTGTTAATGCCAGTCTTTCTAGAAGATTAAAAATACCTTATTCCTGCTGAGGAAGACTGGAATGAGTGAAGACCTCTGTACTCACCCTCAGTTTTGAAGTGGTAGCATTTTCCCAGCAGAAAAACTGGAGAGTTCCTACTGAAATAAGTTTTTGTTTTCAACACCCAACCTAGAACAGATGCAAAACAAATACAAATTTGTGACTGAACTTTCCAAAAGGAATTGCTAACAGCATCTGGTTAAGCCAAAGGCAACCCTTGAAAGGGGAATAAAAAAAGAAAAAGCATTGATGTTGGGTTTTGGACTCATAAAAATTCCCATAAAAGGTGCAATGGCTACTATACCCTTTCAACCATGTGACAGCCTTAAAGAAAGCAGGAAATAAAAAGTATCTTTTCATCTTGTCAGACATCTCCAAAACTCAGTAGTGATTAATTAAGTTTATCAAAAATCTGATGGTAATTCAGTCCTAAAGGGAAAGCAGAAAAATCAAGGACAGATTACTAAAGGGCACACTTGAAAATCTGGTTGCTCATAAACTAATTACTGATGTTCAGCTGCGGAAAAATGGTACTCAAGGGTAGATTCTTCAGTGGACTTTGTATCTCACACATCATCCTATTTTTTTCCATAAAAGTACATTTAGAAACAAAATAAATCTTTGTGCAGGCGATTCCATATTACCCCTGTTTAAAAGTCTATGCAAATCTGGAGTAATTTACAGAATATATTTACTTTTTCTAAAAGAAGTAATTTAATATTAAAAAGTTTTATTTGAAAAAATGAAAAGCTAAGGTAGCTTTTTAGTGGGGCTAATTTATAACCTCAAGGAAAAAATTGTTCCAAGGGCCATATTGCATCTGTGGTATTAATTAGTTATGATTCCATTCATGTCAACAAGAAACACTCCATTCCTTTTAATGAGGACAGATCTCACCACACTCTGCTCCACTTACTGTACTTCATGTTGTGCCATGCAGACATAAACTTTGATTTGATCTTTTCTACTTCATCTGTCCCCGTGGCCTCCATATTCAAATTCCAGAGAAAAAGCCATCGCTGTCTTGTGAGGCTTTCAGTTCTGCTGCTGCAAAAACCAAAATACAAACACTCAGCATCCCCCACTCAGGCACTTAAGCCCAACATGGCCAGAAACAGCAATAAACTCAGAGAACCCTCCACCGCCAGGCACTGAGAAGCAATCCCGTGTCCCATGAATAAGTAATAAAATAATTTAATTCCAAATATACACCAATAAAAGCGTTACACAAAGCTAAATAAAAGATAATGTTCTCCAGCAGCTCTGCCTTGTACCACAAACAGCTCCAGAGCACAAAACCTGTGCTGGCACACGAGCACACTCATTTTATCAGCAGTGAGGTGGAGAGCTCTGATGCAGCCCACTGAATAGTAAAGATGCTGTTCTTTTTGGCTGAAGAGAAAACAAAAAGCACTTTTTGTGTTAAAATCCAGCACGGTGCATGCTAATTTGGTAAAAATTCCTGAAAAATTCCCCATGGAAATGCGTCTTTACTGACTCTTTCTGTGCTGCAAGACAAGACAGATTTCACCTTCAAAGCAACATGAACTGGTAGTAATTGGTAATAAATAAATAGGTAATTGGTAATGCCTTTATCCCTGTTTCTAAGAAATCTGGGAAAATGGGACAGAGCCCCCTCCACAGTCCAGCTGCCCCATTTGTAACTGGAAGTTTGCCATTAATTAACAGAACTTCCTTCACCACGTGTGTTCTGTCAGTGGGTCACCTTGAAATACCTGACACGGAAAGTTTCTTGATGGTATTTGGTGGCCCAAACCCTTGCACAGAGAGATGAAATATTAAGATCTCCTGCTTCAACAGCAACTCTTGTGGGATATCAAAAGTTGGTCAACAGTGGGACATCACTGCAACTTTCACAGAATTTTTATCTAAATTCTGACAGCACCAGCTGACATGAGCAACAGTGAACTTCCTCATTTAATTAATAAACTTGAGCCAGGAAAAAACTCCTGGCTTTAAAAGGAGTCTCTAGAACTGTATTTACCTTTCCATGTGCTATTCTCCACAGGACAGGGATCAAAAGGAGAACAACGACTTAACTGGGTCACTTCTCTCCACTGGGAAGGAATTTTAAGTAAACCAAATCATTGGCAGTGTAATTAAAGAGAGGATGAAGATGTCAGGGTGGCAGCATCACCTGAGCCTGAGGATCACACAGATTCACTTTTTGGGATTTGCAATCTGCTGCCCAAACCACCCCTAGCACATCTTCCCACTATTCCCTCATATTATTTCATAAAAATTTGCTTTTTGACACAAAAAGCAGCAATGCCAACTCACAAACATGAGGGAAGGCTGATGTTTTCCTAGTGAAAATAACAAGTGTCTACATCCCTGCTGTGATTAGCCTTGTATTGAGCTGGGGAAGGAAGAAAAGGAGAATTTCAAGCTGGGTTTTAACTTCCTGCCTTTTTAACTCTCTTTTTTCTTTAGGAAAACAAAGGAAAGCCTGACTGTATCACCAGCTCTGTACCATCACACATCGAAGTGGTAAGAGGAACTTTTCCAGGAGGAATGTTTGGTCCTGCCTTCCCTCACATGATCCATCAGCAGCAACCACTTACCCAGACACTGCTGATTGCCTTAAAAACCAACTCCTATGAAAGTTTCCTCTGGCTAAAATTAGAAATGAAACAAACTCTACAGTTCGCAAAGGGCCTGAAGATGAAATTATGTAAATGAGAAAAAAGCTAATTTTCTTTTCAAAGACAATGGTCACCACAGCACGTTTATCTTTCCTCCTGGTACATTTCTTCTCTGGTATTAATCTAAAGATGCAAAAAAGGGCTTCCGAGAATGCTAACACAAACCAGGTATAATTTTTTCATGGGGAAATCACAAGTTCTTCCTATTAATGTAGAAATTAATCAGTAAGAGCTCCACCGATATTAACGGAACAGCACCAGGAGAAGGTCTCAGGGAATATTAAAGCCAATTTAATATCAGATTAAAACCGTAATGGTTTTATGCCGATGTCTGAGGTTGTTTGGATGCACATCAGGAGGATGCGGCAGGACCCTGAACCCCAGCCCCGAGCCCCCCGAGGGGAACACCCCAAAACCCCGACATTTGTTTGCATAAACAGCAGAAAGCAACGCCAGCTGCCGGTCAGACCGCGGCGGGAAGGACGAAGGAAGCCTCAGTGGGATAATTACAAGATAAATGATCCATTAACTGAGCGTTCTTCGCGTTTCGCGAGTACCTTGCAGGAGCGCGGAGCGGCGGCACTCAGCGAAAGCCACGCGGAAGGAGCAGGGCGAGCAGCGGCCGGAGGTCATTGCTGAGGGGCTGCGAGCACATCCGAGGGCAGTTAGAAACGACACCCGGAAAGCGGCTCAAAAAAAACCCAAAACAAACCCAGATTATTCCTCGGTCCCGCAGCAAGGACGGAACGCTTCGCCCGGCAGGGCTCGCAGCCGAGCGGAGCCCACACGCACCGCGGGAAGGAAGGGGCTCGGCGGCTCCCGGCCCCTCAGGACACGGCCGAGCCCGTCCCGCCGCCGCCCGCCCGCCGCTCACCCCTCACGGAGCCGCCTCCGCCATGCCCGGGGCCGCCCGGGCAGCGCGCGGCCTCCCGGCGCTGCTCCGGCCGCGGCGCAGCGGCGCGCGAACTACAATTCCCGGCGGGCGCCGCGGCGGGGGCGCGGCGCGGCGAGATGCAGGTGCGCGCGAGGCACGCTGGGAAGTGTAGTCCGGCGGGAGGGAGGAAGAGGAGGGAAGGAGGGAGGAAGAGGATTGAGGGAGGCGGCTGGAAGCGAAATCCCAGCCTCTTCACGGGGTCTGCGGCTGTCCTTTAGCAGCGCTTCTCTCTTTGCTTGTTTTTTTTTGGGAGGGGCGTGGTTTCGTTAGGTTTTGGTTTTTTGTTGTTTGTTTGCCTTTTTTTTTGGCGGGGGGAGGGGTTTTTTTTGTGGTTTTTGGTGGATTTTTTTTTTTTTAATATGTGTGGGCTTTTTTTGGTGTGGTTTCCTTCTTTGGTTTAGGGTTTTTTTGTGGTTTTTTTTTTTTGTTTGTTTCTTTCTGCTTTTGTACTTTAATTCCATGCTTTTGATTCCTCCACAGCAAAATGCCTCTCCTATTTCCAAACTCCCTGAAGGATTTCAATTGCCAGCCGAAATACCCAGCTGAGTGTGCTCCGACTCAATTCCCTCCTTTATTTCCTCTCTGAAAGTCCCATCAAAAACACTGCATCTCCTCTCCTGAGGGGTTTTTTTTTAAGTGTTTTGTAAAGTAGGTTCTTCATTAATCTGTTTGTCTTAAGCTGCTTAAAAATACTCATTGGCTGTATCGGGAGCCGAGCTTAAAAAAAACCCAAACGTTCAGGATTTGTGGAGGATTGAGTTGAATTTCTCAGCTGTCTGGAACTGGCATTAGTACTCAGCATCCTAAGAAGGGTGATATTCCTGCTTTCCCTGATACTCACCAGCCCAATTTTGGGTTTATGGAGCAAAGTCACATGGTTTTTTTTTTTTTTTTTTCCATTTTGTGATTTTACTGCCTTCTGCTGGTCAGAGATGATCAGGTTGAGTTTAATTTTTTTATAATCAGCACATGATCTAACATTTAGCTGCAGTGCAAATGCCAACAATAGATGCTTTGTGTATTTCTTGGTGTTTTTGGGGTTTTTTTCCTGCGGCCTCATGGATATATTTCACTTTACAATCAGTAAAGAGGATTGTAGGTTTTAATGTTCAGGCTACGTCTTGTTCCAGAAGTCTGCTGTTGGCTTGAAGTGGGGATGTAGCAGATCACCTTTCTAATCCTTCCCTGCCTTTCAATTCCCTGCTTGCCCTTTGCTCCCAGGATAAAGAAAAAAAGATTTAAAAATAAAACCCCTGTTTGCATAAACTCATAAAACTGTGGCCCCAAGACAGTGCACAAAGAAAGAGGCCTGCTGCCTTCAGAATTTCATGATCTGTTTTAGGAATTATAGTTGTTTAAAGTTTTATCTTTGCTTTTATTCCCCGAGACAGAGATGGATGTTCTTGTCTGTCTGTGTAGGGGCTGGAAGGTGGAGAGCTGAGGAGCTGACAGGGTTTGGATCTGCCTAAATGTACAAGGAATTATCCAGCTGATCAAAGGAAATGGCTCTTCCCCTTCCTGCACCTTCCTGCTCTCAAATTTAATAACCATGCCCTGAATTGATAAGCCACACAAGGTACCACCTGGATATACACTGTAAATCTCCTGGGCAGGCAGACTGTGAGAGGGAAGATACTTATTTTCTGCTTTTTTTTCCCCACAAAAACCAAAGCTTTGATTGCCAAATAATCACTCAGGCAACCATAAATAATTGTCTGTAAAAGAGTTTTCTTCCCATCTACCAATACCTATTTCTTGCAGAGGGAGTGGGAGGGAACTGAGTTCAACAAACTCAAAACAAATGTCACAGAGTTCACACTTTCAGCATTTTAATGGCATAAAACCATCTCTGAGCTGCATTTGAATGTCATAAGGAGATTTTAAAAATCTGTGTTCCTGCAAAATATCATTTGTCTCTTCTTTATTTTTTAATAGGTAAACAAGGTGGGTATCACCAAGTGGCAATGGCAAGATTTAAAATTAGAGGAGATGCTCTGATTTATGGAGATACACAACATTTATCCTCCAAACACAGCAGAATGGTAAGAGAACACTGGGCAGTGGGGAATGAAGCTTCTGCTCCTGTTCCTGCCACTGTTCCACCATCAGTAATCTGCAATATATTTAGAAAAGCTCATTAAACATTTGGCCAAATGTGCTTTCCCAAATATTGTTGCCTGAGGAAAGCAGGCCTTGGGTCAAGTAGCTGGAGAGAAGGGAATTCTCCTCATTTATTTTTAGTTTCATTTCCTAGGGAAGTAAGCCATCTGTGGTCTGTTTCCCTCTGGAAAGTTTTGAAACTTCTCTGCCATTCAAGTTTGCAGAGCCTGAGAGCTGTTAAATAATTCCAGTTTTTGTGGGAGTAGCTGCTCAGGTAAAAAGAGACTCTGGAACAGGAAAAGGGGAAAGCATGTGAATTCAGGCTGTGTGAATTTGTGCATCCCTTCAAGCAGCAGTGAGGGTGAAAGGGGCAGCAGAACCTGGGTTGCTCTGATGTGGTTTTCCCCCAAATTAGCCAGCAAACTTCTGCTGGTACCACTCAGTCCCTCAAAATCCAGATTTCCTTTCTCTGTCCCAGGATTAGGGTAAGAAAGAGGAGATTCAACAGGATACTTGGAAGAGTCTGTGCCCAGGCTACCCTTAACGTAAGATCCTAGTTAGGCAAGAGGAAATAAAAGACATTAATGCCATTTATAGGGTGCTGAACTGGGAAAGGTTGAGAGCTGGGCTCGGGGTAGAAACATAAACTACAAAAATTATAAACATGAGCAGGAATTAATGGAAACTCTGTTGGGAAGACTTTGAGTCCTTATCTGGGAAGATTTAATTTCTTTAACCCACCTTTTGAAGAGAAGAAATCTTAAAATAAATGTGCCAGGAGACAGTGAAACAGAAGTGAAGCTGCCATCAAACACCAGCATATGAAGAAGGCTCTGGAAAGGCTGGGACAGTTCTGTGGGTCCATAAAGGAGATAACAGGGATGTCAGGGATGTAGTGAAGGCTGCAGGAATTTGGAGAGTCCTCCCTCCTTAAATCCTCTGGTTTCTCATTGATCCAGCAGAATTTGGGTACTGGGCAGCCTGAGGACAGCAGCACGTTCTCTCTTGCCAGAGCTGTCCAGAGGAGATGGTGTTTGTGCAGTTTGTGCCACACTGATGTGCAGCTCTTTGTATTTAAAGATTTGCCAAGAGAGGCAGAGATTTATTTGGCCCTTCCCGGGTGCTGCCAGGAGGTGGCTCCCTGAATTTGCAATCCCTATTTACGGCTTTGTTTATGGAATTACTCTGGACGCGTTTTCCGTGGAAAATGTTTTCCCTGCCTCTGCCCTGAGGAAGTTTACGTCAGAAGAACAAGGAAGCCCTGGGCTCAGGAAATAATCTGCTAACAGGCAAGCCAAGGATCAGTTCACTTGTCCAAATGTTTTCTGGCTGGGATCCAAAGGGATTTTTCCTGTGCATGACCTAATCTTGTAAGATTATTTCTATCAGGCTGAAGGAGTTACATCTGTGTTGGTAGGGTGCACTTACCAAATTTCATTATAGCCCAGTAAAAGTCATTCTCAGTTATAAAAAAAAACCATTTTAGTTGCATGCTTTAAAGGATGCTGGTGGTTTATGGACAGGTATCCTGGTGAATTGATTAAAATGCTGCTTCATTCTCCTCCTTTCAGTGTGAGAGAGGATCAGGGTCCTGTGTCCAGGCCATGGACTCCTTTTTGGAGGCAGGGATGTTCCCAAAGGCCGATGTGTTCTTCTATTGGAATCCAGTGTGGAATGAGCCAGGTTCCTTCTGTGCTTCCTAAAACATGGTGAAGAATTACAATGTGTTAAAGAAGAGTAACTATTCAGTATCCTCACAATGATGGTAAAGTTCCAGGTTTTACATTGGTTACTAGGTAGCCTCTATTCAAACACTAATTTAAATTAGCTTGGGCTGTCTGGAGGTATTAATTGCAAGTACACAGCCCCTCCACTCTTGATTAGTCTTCACCCTCACTCTGAGATACCAGACACCCTTGAGGACAATACATGGGCACAAGAAACTGTGCAAAATAAACAATTCCCTCCTGTTTTAAAAGAACATGGTTCCATCTTCTGCTGCAGGAAAACTTGCCACACCACTCTTGTTTCTGAACCAGAGGGATCTGCTAGTTCCTAAAGAATAATTTTTTGTGCAGCTGTAATTCCATGTAACAGGTTTCTCTGGTGGTCACATTCTCCTCTTTGCAAAGCTTGCTTGTTTCTTCAGACCAGGCATTTCCTTCAGTTAATTCACCTCTAAGATGACAAAACAAGAGGCAGAAGGATTGTGACTGTACCTGTAAGAGGCAACACTCACCTTAGTACCCAAAATAACGCCCTGACATCACCACATCAAACCCCCAATGTTGCCACCATTAATTTTTTATTTGGCATTATTTGATTTATAATGATCAAAGACTGCAATTTTTTTTCCTCTCTTATTTCTTCGTTTTTTCCTTGACTTCTCTTGGTTAATCCTGCATGCACTGCAAAATTAAGGGTCAATCTACAGAAGCTCTTGGAGTTTTTTGCAAGGTCACATGTACATACCTACCAATGTTAGTGATCTCTAACTGTTTGAACCCTCAGACATTGTAGACTTTTGCTGGACACTATCTGAAAAGTAATGAGGAATCTATTTTTCTGAAATTCATTGGGTATTGACTATTAATTGAGGGATTTTGCTTGTATTTAACCCAACTATATGGAGAAAACCTATTTCTCTGCAAAGTAATGCCCTCCTGATGTTAGGGTAATAATATAATAATATATATATTATTGATATATAATATATATTATTGGTATATATAATACAATGTAATATAATATGCTATAATATAAATTATTGAGATTATATATATTATTTATGTATATAATATATCTGTATTTATAGAGGTCCATTTTATATCCAGATGGGATGGCTGGAGCTCCTCTGACCCAGCTCTCAGCTACAGAAAAAATCAAGGAAAAGAAAAGGTGACATCAAAACTCAGCAAGTAGTGCCCAGAACCTGACCAAAGTAATGACTGACAGGAGGAGAAAATGAAACCTGAAGTCCCAAAGGTCTCCAGGGGACCTTGGATACTCCGTGCCCTGTGTGTCAGGGGCTGGGCTGCTCTTTGCACCCTCTGGCAGCAGGAAGAGTTTCCCTTCCAGAACTGCAGGATTCCCAGTTTTGGTCTCAGAGTTTGGGTTAGGCAGGGATATTGCATTCCAGACTGGTGCCATTTTGGGAAGAAAAAAGGGGGGAAGAGGAAACTTTGCTGGTGGTCCCTGAGGCTTTGGTCTCTGCTCTTGTGGGCTCAGATATGGGAATTTTTTCTCAGAATTCCAGACTGGTTTAGGTTGGAAGGGACCTGAAGGCTCATCCAGTCCCATCCCCCTGCCATGGGCAGGGACACCTTCTGCTATCCCAGGGTGTTGCAAGCCCCGTCCAACCTGGCCTTGGACACTTCCAGAGATGGGGCAGCTGCAATTTCTCTGGATATAAGGAGGCAAATCTCATCCCATCCACACTGTGTGAGGCCCTTCCCTGGTGTGCAATTCCACACGCAGGCAGCAACTCCAGAGCAAAAGTCTTTTGTCTTGGCAGATGTCTGTGGGATATTTCCTCCCCTCCCCCTTGGAGAAGAACATCCCTTTCTCAGTGCCTACAATAGGTCTTTGCTTCCCAGGATCTCTGTCTGTGTGCACGTGTGTGACACATGACAGCACCTTTGTGTCCTGGGGCACAGCCTCACGCACAGGGGATTCACTTGGTGGCTGCATTAAATCCCCTGGGATCGCTCAGACTGAGTGATATCACTGAGATATTTGCAGATGTTGGGGCACTGCCTGTGTAAGCACACACAGACAGCAAAGCAGAGGAGTTACACACAGCTGGAAATCAGCAGCTCCTGCCAGGGAAGGGTTGGTGTCCTCGACGTGAGGGAAACGTTCACACAACCCAAACAGATGGAGTGAGGGGAATTAACACTCCTGCTTTTGGACACTTCCTGGGTGACTATTAATAGTTCCCTGGTTTGGATTAGTGCACAGCATATGTTGGGTAGCAGGGAATTGTGTTATCTGCTAGATCGTGTCCTGGGCTCAGTCTTTTTTTGAAGCCACAAAACAATCCTTTTTTTAATGACTCCCCACCTTCTACCTCCTCTTCCCATTACAATAACCCCAAACCATGACGAGGTTGGAGACACTGGTAGTAATGGCATGTTTGGATGGGAAGATGGGTGGTACAGTCTTCCAGCCATCTCCTGAATCATTGTTAGGGACAATTTTTAGCCTTTTTGAAGGAAAAGATGGGATGATATGGGGCAGGATTGACTGGGAGCCCAGTTTTGTCTAGCCAAGGGACCTGGCTATGCTCTGCAGATCCATGACACCCAGGCAAGGTCTTAAACTGCACCAGGGGGGTTTATGTTGGACATCAGGAGGAATTTTTTCACCGAAAGGATGATTAGACATTGGCAGGGGCTACCCAGAGAGGTTTGGAGTCCCCAGCCCTGGAGGTGTCCAGGGCAGGACTGGATGTGGCACTCAGTGCTCTGGACTGGTGACAAGGTGGGGATCGAGCACAGCTGGGACTCGATGCTCAGCGATCCTGAGATTGCTGCCAAGGGTCGGCGTGGCAGCAGTTTTGGACCGAGGGCCAGGGAGCAATGCTGAGGAGCCTTTTCCCCAAACCAGTGGCGGATTCCCATCCGCGCCGAGAACAACCCCAGCTCTCGGTTCTCACACGGGAACAAAGCGGCACCGCGAGGGGAGCCCGAGGCCGGTGGGGCCGGGACCCTGGGGATGCGGACGGGGAAGGGATGGGGACGGGGATGGTGACAGGATGGTGACAGGGGATGGGGACGAGGACAGGGGAAAGGATAGGGCAGGGATGGGGACAGGAGACCGGAACACAGATAGGGATGGGGTGGGGATGGGGAAACGGATAGGAATAGAGACAGGGATGGGGACAGGGGACCGGGACACGAATAGGGACAGGGGCAGGGAAGAGGACGGGGACACGGACAAGGATAGGGATAGGGGACGGGGACACGGATAGAAATAGGGACAGGGGCAGGGATGGGGACAGGGGACCGGGACACGGATAGGGACAGGGGCAGGGATGGGGCCAGGAGCGGGCCGGCCGCGGTCACTCCCCGCCGTATATCTGCGAGGAGCGGCCCCCTGCGGGAAGGGGAGGCGGCGGCGGGCGCGGCGAGCGCCGGGGGTGGGAGCTGCGCCGCTCAAGTGCGCGGCTCGGCGGAGCATTACGGCGGCCGAGCGCTGCCCGGGCCGGCAGCGCGGAGCCCGCAGCGCGGCCATGGCCGAGCGCCGCGCCTTCGCCCAGAAGATCAGCAGGTACCGGGGGCGGCCGGGCCGGGCGCGGCCGCGGCGCCGCGCGTGGGGCGGGCGGGCCCGGCCGCGGGGGCTCCGCCGCTGCCGAGCCCCGGGGGCGAGCGGGCCCGGCGCGGCCCGCGGGCCCCCGCGCCCCGCCGGCCTCCGCGGGCGCCGGGCAGGGTCCGCCCGGCGCGGCCGCGGGGCTGCGGCCGCCGCCGAGGGCCGGGAGCGGGCGCGGCGGGCGCCGAGCGCGGGGCCGCTCCCCCGGGGGAGCTCCCGCGGGGAGCGGGGGAGGAGAGCGAGCAGGAAAGGCGAGGAAAGGAAAGGAAAGGAGCCGTGGAATTCCGCTGCCGCGAACAAAGGCCGGCCGGGCGCTTTGTGCAGCCCCTCCGGCCGCACGATGGGCGGCACGGCCGAGCCGGCCCTGCCCCGGCCCCGCACCTGGGAGGGGAGCGCCGACCTCCTTCCCGCTGGCTGGAAAATGGAGAGGGAGCTCCCTCCCAGCGCCTTCCTTTTGTGTGTGAGCACGGCTGCTGCGCTCCTTGGACGCGCGGAGCTGCCTGGGGCTCGCGGTGCTGAGCATCCTTGGGTTTCTCAAAGTTTGGTCATTTTTTGAAGAGGAGTAGTTATAGAAATTTACCTGCCAACGGCAGGTTTGTGCAGATTTACATTCCCAGTTAGGCGTGTGTTTCCGGGTGGGAACAGTTTTTCTGTTGGCAGGTCTGACCAGGTAGCCTTTGGTGACCATGGTACCTCTCCTACCTGTAACCAGCAGTGGAGTGAAAGCGAGATCCATCAGTAGTGCCAGAGAGCTGTTCAGGAGGATGTGGACAGTAGCAAAAGGAGTCTCATTTTCATGCCATTGAGTGAGAAGCTTAGGTACAAATAGATGCAGTTAGAGAAGCTGTGATGGAGAAGGGCCATGGGCCAAAAAAAAAGGAGGTCGAAGGAAAAGGATGGGTAGGAGGTAGTGACATCAGTCCCACTCCACTCAGGATCTGGAAACAGGTGAAAACATTTCTTTTCAGGTTCTCTGCACATTTAGATGTGCATCAGCCAGGGGTTAATGTGACAGATCAAGGAATGGGGAGAGATGGATTTGCTGCCAGACCATTTTTCCTGCTCCTTGGTTGTAGTCATGGGAATGTCACATGAGAGACAAGCCCTGGCTGTCAGAATGTCCGAGCTGTACAGCCCTGGCAGGAAGTTCAGTAAGGTGGCCCTGGGGTGACCACTGTGGTGCTCAGCAGTCCTGCCTGCTTCCCTGGGTTGTAGCACAGCTGTGCCACCTCTGGGCACCTTTTGGGCTAATCTGATCCTCTCCCGTGTTTCCCAGTGTGGTCTTCAGACAGGTCTGCTTCACCTGTGCCTGTAGAAGGACCCAGGTGCTTTGCAGTGAGGTCAGGGCTGTTGCATCTCCAACTTGCTTTTACACTTGTAAGATTGTTGTGTTTTCTGTGGGGTTTCCCGTGTTGTAGTGTCATATTCTGAGAAATCTCAGATTCCTGGTTCGTGACCTGTGCATCCAGTGCATGTGAAGACAAAAACTTGTGGGCAGAATGTTGCACCTGGGGATGCCCAGGCTGGGCTTCTGTCCTTCCTTCTCTTCCTGCCACAGAACTGCTGGGAATGTTGCTGTTCCAGGGGGTGAGAGATTGGAGCAGGCAGTGCACGGAATTCCCAGAGCTGTGCTGGTGGCTGCTGGAAGCCCTCCCCAGTTCCATTGTTTCAAGAAGAATAGATCCCTCACATTTTCACACTCTGCCCCCCGGTTTGGCTGACTCATCGAGGTAGAAGTAGCATTTGTCTTATTCACAGGAAATAGCCCTGCTGCTCTTGCTTTGCCTGTGTGCTCCAAATGGATGTCATTCAGATCCACCAAGACAAATTCCTTTAGTCCAGCTGCACGTTTCCAAACTGGCTGTTTCAGGAGAGGTAGAAAAACAAACATGGGATGGGCTGAGCTGTTTCTTGAAAAGCCCAGGGATGTGTCCTCAGCACACATTTACCTGCTGTGCTTTCTTCAGCCCCTGTGGTGCCCCTCAAGAGCATGGTCAGAATGCTGGTGCCATGCCCTTCCTGCTCATTGCATCCAGTCTTTAAGTATTGGGCAGAGTCAAATTAATTGCCCCAGCAGTTTCAAAATATCTTTTTAAGACTGTGTTACAAGGTGTCTTCATGTTTAGGTCCTGCTGAGTTTTTGCAGGATGGGTTTAATTTAGAATTTGGCCATCATAGGTACTTACTAATTCTTCTTGACTCCATCAGAAGGAACTCCTGAGTTAAACATATGCAACTAGTTAATAATATCTAAGATATTTCTAATTGCAATATCTGAAATGGATAATTTTTATTTAAAAATATATTGGTAGGAATTTTTTTAAGCTTTAGTGGATCACATCCTTCTGCAGCATCCTGATGCTTCTGTAGCAGCATGAAGGCTGTGGCTTCCACCTTAGTGTGAGAGCAGGGGAACTTCAGAGCCTCCTGTGTCTGGTGCACATTCCCAGCTGTGTCATCCCCAGCAGATGTTTTGGATATGGGGCTGCTTGGCTAAGAAATAGAGTGAGGAAAGCCCCTCACCAAAAGGGTCAGTTCTGAGTTTCTGGATGTCCCAGTAACTGGAGCATGTTGTATCCCAGCACTCCAGTGCTTCCTGGGACAGAGGAGAAGAGAGAAAGAAAAACTCCCCCTTTAAACCTGACACAGCAAAAACATTTACAGGGATAAACTCCTGTAGGCTTTCATGTGAGCCCCTGACCCAGTGCCTTGTCAGTGCTCTTGCAGCATCCTGAGGCTGGATTATCTGGGGAGTTCAGAGCTGCTCCTTCGGTCTGACCATCACCATGGAAGTGTCTTTGCTTGGAAGGAGTTTTGATCTTCCTTTCTGCTCCCACAGTGGGAGAGGATCCCTGTGGCTTGGAACAGCACATCTGCCCTGCCCTCTGTTTTACAGTGCCTGTCAGCCTCACACAAACCCCACAGTGTGATTTTTACTACTGCTCTGTATTCTGTTGCTGAGAATTTTCAGGTTTCCTGTGCCCAGCTGTCAGTGGAGTCCAGAGAAAACAGTTTTTACCTGGTGGGTCCAGCCCCCTTCCCAGGTGGTTCTGTGTGAAGAGGAACCCCATGAGATGCTGCTGTCTGGGGCTGATCCTGCTCCCAGACATTCAGTGACTTGGAAATTCCCCATCATCCAGGACTCTTACACTGCATGGGATTCCTGGAGTAATCACAGCTTGTCTTTATGGGTTTGAATTGAGGGGAAAACACTTGTGTTCACTACATTCAGAGAATCTTATTTCTGCTGCAGCTCCCTTTACACTGACACACTGTAAAAGGAGACTTGGGAAGGCTAAATTTGCATTTATGTTCATTTAGAGCCCTTTTACACTCCCTGAATGATGTGTCAGGGGGGCTGACAGCCTCCTTTGCCCAGCCCCAGGGTAAAGAGGGATGCTGTGAAGCCTGCACCCACTGAAACCAATAGCAGAGCTGTCACTGGATCCCAGGAGCGCCAGATCGGGCCAGAAGCGTGGTCACAGCAGAATATTCATCACAGTTTATTCTCTTCCCACATCCAGATGCCATTTGCATTGTCAAAACACTGTCATGGAGAACTGAAAGGATTTTTAGCAGGAATTTCAGAGCATCCCTTTCCTGTTCTCCCCAGAAGTCCCACTGGCTGTCCCCGTGCAGCCTCTCTGGATGTCTCGTGGGGGAGTTGGCAGCGCTTGGGAAGCCCAAGAAAATCCCTGACTGCTTAAAGCAAGGGAGAAGGCAGGGAAAAACTTCACAGAATTCACAGAATCCCTGGGTTGGAAGAGACTTTCAAGATACCGAGTCCAACCCAGCCCCAGCACCTCAGCCAGCCCCTGGCACCCAGTGCCACATCCAGGCTTTTTAAACACACCCAGGGATGGGGACTCCCCCACCTCCCCGGGCAGCCATTGCAGAACTTTATCACCTTTCTGTAAAGAACTTTTTCCTGCTCTCCAGCCTGTATTTCCCTTGGCACAGCTCGAGGCTGTGTGCTCTGTTCTGTCAGTGCTGCCTGCAGACAGAGCCCAGCCCCAGCTGGGCACGGGCACCTTTCAGGAGCTGTGGGGAGCGCTGGGGTCACCCCTGAGTCTCCTTTTCTCCAGGCTGAGCACCCCCAGCTCCCTCAGGGCTTCCTCACAGGGTTTGTGCTCCAGCCCTTCATCTCCAGGGCTCTGTCACAGAGCTGCTTCTCTGGCCAAGGTTTCCTCCTTTGGTTGGGTGTTTTTAGCTTGAGGTGTGACTTTGCTGTGCTGCAGGATCTAGTCTTGTGGTGGTTTCCTCAGTCAGTGTCCTGGGAGCTCACTCTCTCCACTGCAGCCTCAAGAATCAAATAGGATCAGAAGAGCACCACAGGCAGCGTTGTGTGATGTTTTCTCTTTTAATCAATGGTGAGGAAAAAGGGAACATGTTGTTGCTCATCTGTGTTAATTTAAGAACCCACACACGCCCTGCAGCGTCAGGATCAGGCTGGGCATTTCCTCAGCTGGAAATCAAACCCATTTCACTCCAAGGGGAAGGAGTTCACTCAGAAGGAAACAGGACCTGGGGTTTAGGAGGAAGGGCTGTACTGGCAGGGTGGCTCCAGGCCAGAGCTCTCCCTGCGTTCCTGGAGCAGGTTCCCTCATCCAGCAGAGCTCCCCTGGGTGGCTGCAGGCAGGACAGAGGGCCAGGTCCTCTCTCTGCAGAGGTGACACTCAGCCAGTGCCACTGGGCTTTGGGGTTGACATCCCAGCACAGTGAGTCAGGAGGATGGATGCCTCCAGCCCCTGCTGGCTGAACAGAGGGTGATGCTTTCCCTTGAAGAAATAAATGATGTGTAAAGGCAGTTTTCTCTCTCTGAGACAGAACAAGCAGCTCTGATGGGAGGGCTGAGGTGCCTTGCTGTGCCAGGCTGCCTTCTCAGAGCTCCCTGGGTGTGCAGTCCCTGCACATGACCCCAGGCTGAGGAACAGGCTGGAGTAACACTTCTGTCATTAACAGGATGGGGAGAAGCAATTTGCCTTGCCCTTTCCCAGTGGAGAGGGCTGTGGAAAAGGGAGACTTCCTCACATCACCCCAGGCTGGCCCTGACCCAGCTTTGCTGGGAAACAGGAGAGTCTCTGACCTTGCTTGGCATCACCAGGCAGATCTTAGGGAGATTTTTTTTGGGAAGGCAAAAAGAAGAACTGATAATTCCAATTTGCTGCTTAAGCTAAAAAAATGTTAAAGAAAAAAAGGAACAATTTTTGGGTTTGACCAGGCAGGGCACATAGAAAGAGAAATGATTTTTGTGTGTAGTAGAGAGCACTTGGGAGTGCAAACATGGCTTCATTTTGTTGTTTGCAGCTCGGAGTACTTGGAGAATGACCAGTTTTGTTTTGCTTTAAGAGCCAGTTCCAAGAGGATTTTTTTTTTTCCTCTTCTTTGTGTTTTTTTTTTTCTTTTTCTGTGTGAACCACATGTACACATAATAATTAACCAGTGAAGAAGGTCAGAAAGGAAGTAACTTGGGATGATGTACTTTAAACATAGACATTCATGAGGCTGTGGGCTGTAATTAACTGGAATGTTTGTCTGAGGTTCCCAGGTTACATGTTGAATATTAGATAAGTTATTAAAGAGGCAATCCTTTTAATTATCAAAGCTTTAATGGCTCTTCAGCTCTATCAAATTATTATTTTTTTTTTTACATTTGGAGAATATTTATTTCTCTTTTCTTGATGGGGTTTGGTGTAACACCAGCATTGCTTTGGGTTAGAAATAGTGCTCAGGGTTATAGTGTAACCCTGTGTATAGTGGATTGCTGGTCATGAGCAGTTTGTCATGGACAAACAGCCTCTGGGAATGCAGGAGGAGAAGACAAGTGTGTTCATAGAGTGATGGAGTGGTTTGGGTTGGAAGGGACCTTAAAAGCTCACCCTGTGGTCAGAGACACCTTCCACTAGAGCAGGAGTTATTTGTTTTAGGGAAACTGGGGACCTCTGGCAGGAAACAGTGAGGAAGCAGCCCTAAAATAAGTCAGCTGAGATATTTTCTCAATGTGGAAGTGCTCATTTGGTTCTCCAAAGGTTCTGCTCCTTCTCTGGAGTCGGTGATCAGGGTGAAGCACATCTGCTGAAAGGTGATTCCCAGCTGGAACAGCTCTAGAAAAGCCATTGGGTGATCAGGGGAGCCCAAAGGCTGGAAGGGGGCACCTGGCAGGTAGAAAGGAGTGGGAGAGGGCTCTTGAATCTGATCATGCTGCCACAAACCCAAAGGGGTATAGATCACCCATAAATACATCTGGAGATCAGGTTTCATTGGGAGATGGTTTCTGAGTGTCAGAGGCACGATGCTTTCCCTGGGGAAGTGGTGTCCAGAACCTCTGTGAATGCAGTGACACAGAAAGGAGTCAACCTGAGCTGTGGATTGACCTGCAGGCTTGAATGAACAGCAGCAGCTCCTGCAGATTCCACTCAGGAATTCTGGGCTTACACACTCTCCATTAACTTCACGTGGGAAGAGTTTTGATGGGTGCTGGTGAAAGCTGGAGAGGCAGGAGTGCTTCAAACTTGAGAGTAATGCTGCTTCCTTGTTGAAACCCATTGGAAGTTCAGTTCTGACTTGCTGTGGTCATGCTTTGGGGGAATTTTCAAAATCCAGTGAGGTCATTAATGGGGCAGCAGCACAGCTGATCAGTGCCACCCTTTTGTGGCACCACATTCCTTCCCCTGTTGGACACAGAGATGCCCTGGGGTTCCTGAGGAGGAGCCAGGCACAGCTGGGGTGGCACAGCTGGGGACAGGTCCCTCCTCTGGCTGGACTTCCCATCTGTAAACAATGCCTCTTGAAAACGGGGAAGGGATTTTAGGTTTTCCTGTTGTGCTGGTCTCTGATTTTTCCTGCCAGGGCTCTGTCTGTGCCTCGTCAGGAGTGACACAAAACACAGCAAGTGAGAGCCTGGTGGAGAGCAGAGCCTGTGTGCATCCTGGGGACAAGCTTGTCCATCCTCAGCCACAGCTCCATGGTGTGTTTTCCATGCCAAGCAGCCATTTTAATCCATTCCAAATTTCCCTACAAAAGCCAGCAGCACTCATGGTTTGCTCTCACGTGTGTCTGTGTGTGCACACGTGGTGGGAGCAGGGAGATGCCTTTTCCTGGCTGTTCCCTGTCCCCAGCAGGACAGAAGCCACCCACCAGAAGTGAAAACATCAGCTCCTGTGGATAAAGGCAAACATGAAGGAAATTAATTCTTGCAGCCAGAATACATAAAACTTGATTTTTTTCCCCCCTCCTGTAGTCTGCTTTTTAAATAAGACAAAATAATGCTTCCTCTAGCTAATCTTACATCTATCCTCTGGCCTGAGGACACATCTGCTCCCCATGGCAGCCTCAATTATCCCAGCCAGTTCCCTCTCAGAGTTCCTTTCTCTTCCACTGACAGCAGTTGCCTCCAGCTGCCTTCATTGCCCACCAGCAATCCCAAAAGCAAGAGCCCATCCTGATGTCCAGGATTAGCTCAGGACAGGTTTAACCATCTCCTTGACAGGATTTTAGCAGCTCGTGTGCTGTTCTGATAAACAGCACAGTCCCCTGGTGAGATCAGGAGTCTCTTAGCCATGAGGATGCTCAGAGATCAGTGATACAACAGAAGAAAAATCACCCCAGTCCTTGCAGCTTGTTCCTTGCCTTATGGGCTGGTTGGTCTCTCCTTGGAGCTGGGAGTTTGCTCTGGGAGCCAGAGCTGCCAGCAGCGCTGTGATGTGGTGAATGACACTTGGAGTGGGTTTGTCACTAATAAATTGGGTGTTGACTCCTGGAGAGGAGCATTTGTGTTGGCGAGGTCCTGCAGGCCAGGGGTACTCAGCAGCTTTTCAGCTACACTGCTTTTTTTTTGTGGAAGCAGTCTGGGTTTTGGTTTGCTTTTGGAACAAAACCATTTCCACCCTCCTCAGAGGCCTGGCTGTCCCTGCTGAGAGGAGCTGCAGCTTCCTGCTGGGATACAGGATGGAGGGCTGGGGATGGGCCTGTGGCTCTTTGTTTAGACAGCCCCTGGCCATCAGCATTTCCCTCTGTTGTGCTCCTCTTCCCCCTTGCAGGTGGCTTTACCCACCTGTTGTGTTTTCAGCCTTACCAGAGACAATCTGGCTCTTCAGCCAAAGTGGAAAACCATGGAGGGTCACAGCTTTCACCCTCCAGGCGAGGAAGGGCTGCTCTGTGCTTTCCATTCCTGGTGAGAAAATTACCCAGTGGTGGAATTTCTGTCTGGCAGAGACACAAGGCTCTGTGCCAGTGTTTCCTCTGCTTGTCACCTTTACCTTTCCTACACAGGAAGGGAAACACCTTTTTGTTCTGACCCCGTCATTTATTTCCTGGTCCTTTGTCTGATTGTGATTGCAAGCCCCAGAAATAGGCAGAGGGATGAAAATGCAGAGTACAGGAGCAGCTGTGTGACCAGGAACTGCTGAAGGGTGAGGAGAACTCTGGAGAAGAGCTTTTTCTTGGAAGAGCCTGCTGGGAACAACTTAATTTGTGCTCGTGGTCACGTGCATTTTATTGCCACAGATGTGCACAGAAGAGCAGTTCACAAAAGGGGAGAAAAAAAAATAATTGCTGTTAAAAATATGTATCTGCAGCTTTGTGAGAGCTTTGTGATTCCTGGGAATTTATTATGTAGGATCTGTTCCCAGTGGGCAGTGACACCCTTCTTGCTGTGAGCAGTGTCTGGTTCCATTCCAGCACGCAGGGAAGTGTCCCTGCCCCATCCCCAGGTCCCTGTCAGAGGTGACTGTGTCCCTGTGTCCCTGTGTCGTTGCAGGACCGTGGCAGCCGAGGTCAGGAAGCAGATTTCGGGGCAGTATGGAGGCTCCCCACAGCTCCTCAAGAACCTCAACATCGGAGGCAGCGTCTCCCATCACACCACTGTAAGTCATTTCTGGAGCAGGGCTTGCTCAGCCTGCTGTCCACACTCACTCCACCCTCGGGAGGAAACTGCTCTGCTGACAGATTGTTGATGGAAAAGGCTCTGATAACACCAAGGACAAAATTCCATGCAAAACCCACCAATTTTGGGGATTTCTATGTTGCAAATCAGTTGGTGTGGCTGGGAATCTGTGTTTGTGCAGAATCTTTGTAGGACAAGGAGCTTTCTTGACCAGATATTAGTTGTTTTATCCCTAACCAGCCTGGATTGGGCATTAAATTCCATGTGTGTGTGGTTTCCTGCATGGAGAGCTCTTTGTTCTTCAGGTTGCTGTTTTCCTGTCCTTGTCACCCTGAGAGCAGGACCACAGCAACTCATCTGTTCTTCTGAAGTATTTTAAATATTATTTTGCAAGTTGAGTGTGGCTATTCCTCAGGAATGCATATTTACTTACAAGTTTACAGCCCACTTTGAAGAGTTGCATTGTCACAATCACCCTTTCTGAAGGCAGACTTTCTTGCATGGCCTGCCAGTAATCTTCCAGATTTATTGTGGTAAACAGTTCAAGAGTGAAACAAACTTTTTCAAGCTGGAAATGTTTGATTTGGAGTCTCAGTTCAGGTCACAGCAGTTCCTTTTGCTGCAGTCAACTTGGAGAATAAATATCAGAGCATCTTGTTTTCTTCAGAGAGGGGTGGTTAGGTCAGGCAGGGCTGGAAATGTGCCCTGAATTTGATAGTCTGTGCAAGTGTTGTGAGTTTACAAGAGTTCTTCTCTTTGGAGTGGGGTCCTGTAGTGTTTCCACAGTTCCTGGGGTTGTGGGAATGAGTCCATGGGAATTCCCTCTGCTTCATGTGCTGTTAAAGCTTCCTCCTGTGGAGCACAAACGTGTCCTCAGAGCAGAGTGTCACCTCAGAAGGGACCTCCAGGCTGACCTCTGGCTCAGAGCAGGGACTTCACTGCAGGCACAGACTTCATCTGTGAGACCTGGCTGTGCCAGGGCACTGGGGATGGAGGAGGGCTGGAATTCCTGTCATGCCCCAGGAGCTCAGGGAGAGCAGAAGGTTGCTCTGCCAGCAGCCTGGTGGGGACTGAGCAGGTTAATGAGAGAAGGGTTAATGAGAGAAGGGTTAATGAGAGCTGCTGCCCAGGCTAGTGCCTTATCTCAGTGGCTCTGCTGGGCTGTGCAGTGATCATGCAAAGCCCTGACTTGGCAGTTCTGGATGGTCTTTTGCATAATCCAGCATTAGAACAGGGAGGGTCCCCTGCTATTAGCTGGAGTGTGGAGCTCTCAGGGTCACTGACTCCACTTCCCTGCAGCACTGGGAGTGCACTCCCACTGGAGATCCATCCCAGGAGCTGCTGGGCCTCCCTTGTCCCACCTGTGGTTTCATCTCGGAAGGAGGTGGCCGAATTGCCTTTCTGCTCTCATAAAGAGAGGTGTCTTCTGTGAACCTCTGCAGCTGCTCCTCACCCAGCCATGTTTTTTATCAGTTTCCCCTTGTATCACCTCCTTTCACTCTGAATTGTCTTTTTTTCCACTTTTTCCTCCTATTCCTAAGGTTTTTCCATTCTGACACCAACCAAATATTCACACTCAAAGCTTCAGTCCTGTTGATCTTCACATGTAATTTTTGATACAGGATCAGACTTGTTGGCCATGGTATTATCAGTAGCTGTCATTACCCTGTTGGCCTGGTGTTTGCTAGTGAATATATGCAAGAATCTATAAAAATGCTGGAAAAGGTCATGCTGGCTGGAAGCAGGCTCTGAGCTTTTCCTATCAAGCTGCATTGTGTGATGGCTGCTGTGATAAGCTCCCAGTTTGTCACATTAAATTGGGTGCTGAGCAGAGATGCTCTGCAGAAGCCTGATTAACACGGGGTGATGGTTTGTAGGAGATAGTCTGTAGGAAAAGTCTATTTAGTTAAGTCATGAGTCTGTATCCTGAGGCTGCATAATACAACAGAGGTTTGCTTGTCTGAATTTTGGGTTAATTTCTCTCCCCGAGGCATCCGTCAGGATCTGCTGTGCCTGCCTGGCCTGGTTTGATAATCAGCATTATGCAGAAGGAAAGCATTGCTGTGTGAAGCTGTGTTTGCTCTGGAAAACTTCACTTCTGTGTAGCCACACTGGTTTAAAAGCTAAAGTAGGGCATGTAGTGTGGGAGTGAATAGGAAATTCCTACTAAAATGTTGTGTGGTTGAGTTTCAGTATCTCCACAATGGCAGCTGGTTGGGATTGGGGAGCTCCAGCCTGCCAGAGTTCAGGAATTATTTGGCCAATGCTCTGAGGCACAGGGTGGATGGTTGGGGTTGTCCTGTGCAGGACACAGGACTGGATGATCCCTGCAGGTCCCTTCCAGCTCAGGATGTGCCATGAGCCTGTGGCTCCAATGATGGTGCAGATGTGGTCTCATGCCCATCTTGCTCACTGTGCTGAGAATTCTGCTGCAGGAAAGGTCAGCACTGATTCTCTGATGGTTTGTCTGAGAGTCTTACCAGCCCAATGGAGGTATTTTGGTGGAGAAATGGAGATTTTGTGCATGAAGAGTCTTCAGCACTGTGCTTGCTTGGGCCTCTTGTTTCTTGTCAGCTGAGGCCACTGCAGGGATGTTCCCCACTCCACAGGCTTGCCCGTGGTTGAACCTGGGATAAATGCAAAAACCTGTCAGCTGAATTTTAGCAAGTCTCCTCCCTTTTGCCTCACAAGCAGCAGACAAAATGCTGCCAGAACTGTTTCTAATTTGGTATCTGGTAGAGCTGGGGAGAAGACACTGCTTTCAAATGAGTTTATTATTGTCAGCCTCCACCCTTCTGCCAGTTTAGGAGCAGCTGATTTTAATTGCACATTCCTCAAACCCCAGACACAGGTCCAAGGCCCTCAGAGGGTTTTCCTGTGTAACCCACCCAGTGTGCCAGGCTGGGATCCTGGCAGGATGCAGTCCCTGAGATGTTTCTTTTTGCAAGCCACAGCAGAAGGCACTGACAGTTTAATGTTGGGATATAGGAGCTGTGAGCTCAGAGAGTTCCATGAAGGAGGGATTCTGTTTTTGGAGTTCTTTTTGCAAGTCTCCCCAAGCCCACTGGTGAGTGGGGTGTGCATTTGCTCCTTGCTGGGTGTGCTCTGAGTTGGAATCCATGGGCTGTGCTCACCTTGGGTGCCTCCAGAGGTTCAGCATTCCCTGCTGGGAGCTGGAGCTTCTCCCCAGCAGCCCCACTTGCACTTCCTCTGGGAGAATTCCCCAGCATCTTGCATGATGGGGAATTTGCTGTTTGTTTGATGAACCAGGCTGTTTACTGGTGGCCATTATAATCCCTCATGACTAACCACTTTCTTTTCTTCCCAAGTTTGTTTTTTCTGTGGAGCAGCTCCTTGTGCTCATTTAACTCTGTCTGCTGAAAGAAGATAAAGACTTAAAAAATCTTGGACTTCTTTTTTTCACTTTTGAGTGCCAAGGATAATAATTGAAATGTCTTTTGGTTGTTGTCCAAAACTTGATTTTTTTTCTTCCCAAGAAAAATTTATCTTAATTTAAAAAAATATTTTCAGGTATTTTTTTCTATTTCTTTACATAATTAGAGGTATATTTTAATGGTTGGACACAGTGCAATGGTCTGGTTGACAAGATGGTGTTCAGTCCCAATGTGGGCATGGATGATATCTTGGAGGACTTTGCCAATCTTAATAATTTTGTGATTTAATTAGATGAGCAGCTTTTTGCTAATCTTGCAAATAATCAGAGTGAATGTACATTCAGTTGTTTTGTAGAAAAATAACAGCTTTTTCCAAGGGATTGGGGGTAATACTTCCTGCCTTTTGATGTATGTTACAGCAGAGATTATTGTTAGCATGTAAAGTAACACTGTTATAAGAGATACTAATTAGTCTAGGAGTAAAGGGGGTCTGGATTCTTGGATGTGATGTGATCTGACCATGTCTGCTCTCAGCACTTCATTTTCTCCCGTAAAATGAAGGTGCTGACATTTACATATCTTTGTAAAGCACTGCTGGCTTTATGGGCATTATCTGGGCTAATTGAGGCTTTGTCTTGGATTTATTGGATGTCAGACTTTGGCCATGTATTCAAAGATAGCATCTAATTATTCAGTAAGTGAATATAGGTTCCTTTGTATATTTCCATTGTTTATTTTAACATAATTTAAGAGAAGAAGAAAAGGTGATTTGAGCAAATGAATGGGAAACACAGCAAAGGAAAACATGACAATGTCCTGTGTGGCACTGAAAGGGCGTTTTGGAGTGCTCAGAGCCAAGTAATTTTATCACCAAAAATTGAAAAGGAGAATGAGCCAAGTCTTTATGCTGTCTCAGGGCTGATGAAGGCTGGATGGTACCTCCCATTATTTGTATTTCCTGGAGGTTTTGCCCTGCCTGGCAGGATGGTTTATCCTCATCAGGCAGGGGAGGATGGGAGAGGCATCCACATCCTGTGCCCTGCCTCCTCCCCTTGGGGCTGCTCACAGTTACCTCTGCTCTGGTGCAGGCACTTTCTGTAGCACATGAAAACTGCTCCCTTTCTATTGCTAAAGGCAGCAGTGAGCCCTGTGGCAAAGGCCAGGGGTGTTTCACCTGTTCAGGTGAGTCTGCTGTCCCTGGAAGTTGCTGAGTCTCTGCAATAACTTCAATAGTTCACGTGGTAGCAGAGATCAATACTCTTAACTAAATGATATTATACCCAGTAATTGTTAATAGACAGGCTGGAAGAGCTTGGAGGTGCTCACCTGGAGAGGAGAAGGATCCAGGGAGGGCTCAGAGTCCCTAAAGGGGCTCCAGGAGAGCTGGAGAGGGACTGGGGACAAGGGATGGGGGGGCAGGACACAGGGAATGGCTCCCACTGCCAGAGGTTGATGTTAGGGGAATTTTCATTTTCTGTATCAAAGTCTTTGTGTTCTCCGAATACTCTCGGTGAAATTACACAATTTTTAGTCATCAAGATCTTGTCTTCTTACCCGTCCTTGGAGGCATAACTCGTGTCTTTCTAGGGTTGGTAAGAAACTGCTTTAGTATTCCCAGATAACTAATTAATCTCTGATTAATATTAATATTTCTATACCCAAATGGCTTCCTACATTAGCAACCAGTTATCACAGCAAATAACCTGGCAGTATTTGTACATAAAGCATCTCACTGGTTTTGGGACTGGCTGTTACTTGTGACATGTAGGATCCTTCTTTAGGTAGGTGTGTTTGTAATAATTTCACAGAACCCCAGACTGGTTTGGGTTGGAAGGACCTTAAAGCTCATCCTGTTTCAACCTTGACACCTTCCACCATCCCAGGTTGCTCCAAGCCCTGTCCAGCCTGGCCTTGGACACTTCCAGGGATGGGGAATCCTTTTCCTTTCATTAGAGGCTTTTTCTAACTCAAGCATTGTGATAGAATTTGCCACACACTGCAGATCTCTCAGAGTCCAGATCTTACAACTGAATGTTTTTAGATTTTAAAAATGGAGGTTCCAGACACAGAGAATGCTTACAACCGTTTTTGGGGCACATTTGCAATTCGGAAATGAAGGACTTCCATCAGCTGCTCTCTGTGGTAATGACATCTCACAGAACACCATGCAAAAGAAGGAGTAAGAGGCAGGGCAGGAGATGGGGAACTGCATTCCAGAGGCAGTGGGGAGGTAATGACTGCACTTATGGCTGGGGAGGTGTCATCCCTGGTGAGCCTTGGGAGCTGCCTGTGGTTGATGGAGAGCAGAGATTGCCTAGGAATCTCCTTGGTTCATTTGAATATTTCCATGTATTATAAATGCGGCCAAAAAAATGAAATGCAGGAGTTCTCTGGGCTCAGGAGTATGAGTTTTTTGAAATGCAGGGATGGCAGCAGACAAATTTGTGAGTCTTTGAATTTGGATCCATTTGGGTTATTTTTGGAGTGCTTAGTTGAAAGAAAATGTCATTTTTGCAAGTAAAACATGTTTTTTCATTACTTGAGTGTTGTCGGTGGTTAATATTACACTGCTCATGTTTCAAAACCTCTTAGAGTGACTTGCCTGTAGTTCACACTTAAAAATCGATCTAGTGACTGTTTAGCAAGCTTATTTCTTTAAATTGTTACCTTCTTTAACCTGCCTGCAAATTGTAATTTTGTTTTTTTTAGCATATTACATTCTCACATTTATTCTGAGTCCTCCCAGTATGTCAGATTTGACTCCTGTTCCCTGAGATACCGGTATCCCTTTAAGGGTGACAGGATTTTGCCACAGCAAGCACAGGCCATCTGCATTCCTGACTGCTCAGCAAGGGAAGTCCCTGTTTGCCCTGGAGACCCAGAGATAGCTGAGAGAAGGCTGGGGCTGAGCTTTGAAATGTTAATCTGCTGCTTCTGTCCTTCCAAGATTTTGCCCAGGGAAGGCAGTGGGTGGGAAGTTGGTATTAATTTAGAATTTGGAGCTTTGGTACAATCTGTTGAAGTTTTAGCACGTTATAAATCGCTTAATATTTAAGGAGGTACTGAAGTTAAGATGGAACTTTGTCCTGGTTTCAAAACTGGCAAGAAATATCACCCTGATTTTGAAGAAGTGCTTTAGCTGCCAAGTAAAAATAGCAGTCAGGATCCTCCCTGTGATGAGGAGCTCTCTGCAAGGTTAATTTTTCAAGGTCCCTTATGGGATCCTCACAGGGAGTTTTACTCCCACGCAGGAAAGGAGGCAGGAGGAACAACCTTCCACACTTTGCCATTGTCATTTTTACAGAGCCCTCAATTGTCCTGTGATCCTCACATGGGCTGGGCCCTTGGGAATGATGCATCTTATTTGAGCTAAAAGGGAAATTGGGCTTGGATTGGGCCACAGCAGTTGGGTTCAGATCCTTGTTGTGCCAGATGCATCCTGCCAAGCTCTCATGCCATAAGCTCTCAGTGCTCTTGGGGCTCCCTGGAGGTTGGACATCCTGGGAGGGCAGAGGTGAGGGAGGGAGAAGGAAATGGGAGGGAATGTTGTTTTCCATGCCTGTGCTGTCATACACAAGCTGGAATAATCTGCAGGGTCATAGCAGGGGTTTGAGTGTGTCACTTCCAGTGTGTCCCATGAGACATGTGGGTTGGGCAATCCCCTGTGCCCAGCTGGCTGTTTAGGGAAGGGATGGGCTAAAGTCCTCCAGGCAAACCTGGGAATGCCTGTGAACATCAGGGCACTGTGCTTCAGTCAGTCCCTGTGAGATGGAGACAATAATTGTCCCTTTTTCTGCCCTAGTTGTTACTGAGCTGCTGTGCAGTGCCCAGGAGAGCAGATCTTGAGCCTTCAGGTACCTGCACAGGTGCAGGTCTTGTACAAACCTGACCTCTGCATTGTATTTTTTGTTTCCCTGTGTGAGCTTTGCAGTGTGGCTCCCTGGGTGTAGCTTTCCCTGCTCTTTATGCCTTTGTTCCCTTTGTTATCCCTTTGGGCTGCCTGGCTGAAGTGAGTGAGGGTTTGTGTTACCCTCCATGGAGTGATGCCACATCCCCTCACTGAGGCTCCTGCAGATTTGTGCAGGTGCTTTTGGAAGTGATGATGATGATGCAGGTAGGTGCTCAAAAAGAAGAAATAAATAGGAGAGAGACATGTGCACTAAAACTCCACAAAAATACAATGTTTGCTGTCTGGAGAAGGGCAAAGTCGATAGGGAAGGCAGTTTGATTTTTCAGCTTTTAAGAGCATGTAAGAGTGAAGAATAACACAACCTTAAAGAAGAAAGCTTGAGTGTCCCCATTGCAGGAGAGCTGTAAACCTCTGAAATAGGGCTTTGTCCTGCAAGTGCTGGGAGCCAGAACTGCAGCAACACAGGTGCACCTCTGGAAACTGCCTGTTAAGTGGGTTAAAACATCCAATCAAGGCTGCTGGCTGAATTAGCTGGTTAAACATGTCTGTGGTCAGATTAAGGACATGTAGAATTGGAATTTTTAATGTATATATATTTCCAAGTGAGGGGTTTGATTAGGGTTAGGGTAAGTCTGAGAGAGTGAGTCCCTTTTGATTTCTTCTGTACTTTCAGATTATCAGTGCTGTGATAAACACAGTGTTTGTGCTGGCAGGGAGCAGGTTATGCACCTCTTACTCATCCTGAGCTGCCCTTTTTCCCCACATTGTCCTCCTGTAGATTTTAATGGCACAGAACAATGCTTGCCATGAGTGGGGTGGCAGTGCCTGATCCTGGGATAAAGACTGAATGCAAAACAGGTTGGGGAATTGTCCAAAATTCCATCTATAATTACAGCCTGCACAAAATTAAAGAGTATTTTTTAAAAGAGCAGCAATTCTGGGTGCAGCTTTCCTTTGCATATTTTTAGCATGTATTTGCTGTTCATTTACATTATTCTGTGGTCCTGGTGGGGAAGATGCTCTGGGCTCTTGCAGCCTTTGGTTTCTAGAGGGTCTTAATCAACTCAAGAGAAATGGACCCCAGGCCAGGATTTCTTGCAGTAACACTCCAGTATTCCCCATCAGGTTTATTAGGGGAGACCACACTGGAGTCTTTCAATACTTAAAGGAGGCTTAGAAAAAATAGGAGAGTGACTTTTTACACAGGGAGAATGATTTCAAACCAAGAGGAGAAATTCAGATTAGATATTAAGAAATTCTTCCCTGTGAGAGTGCTGAGACCCTGGCACAGGGCAACCAGAGAAGCTGTGGCTGCCCCTGGATCCCTGGAAGTGTCCAAGGACAGGGTGGACATTGGGGCTTGGAGCAGCCTGAGGTAGTGGAAAGTGTCAGGGTTGAAACAGGATGAGCTTTAAGGTCCTTTCCTGCAAAACCATGCTGGCTTTATCCTCCTCAGCTGTTGCTCCTTCCTGCTGCAGCAGATTTGAAACCTTTTCATGTGCAGCTGGCAGGACTGGCAGTTCTTTGGTGGCTGAGCTCAGCTGTAGCCCAGTGTCACACAAGCAGCTGTTGGATGCCTCTTGTTTGTCCTGGTGCCACAGGAGCTCAGCTGGGCTGGAGGTGAGATGGCAGAGCAGGTTCTGCTCCTCCAGCAGCAGTGAGGCTGATTGGGATGATGGGGTTGGGTAACCTGGTCTTTACCTGAGCTTGTGCACGTTTCACCTGATGGGTTTGTGTGGCAATTTCAGGTGACTGATGCTTTGCCCAAGTAACACTGGAATAGCCCCTGGTATTTTGTGTGTCCTTGTCCCCATGCACAGCTTTGGAGTGATGCTGGAGCATGGAGCAGGACAGGGGAAAGGTGAAACCATTGGCAGCAAGAGCCTTGAGAGGAGCTCTTGTGGTTCTGTTCACACATGGGGGCATCTTTTAGGTTCATTTTCCTTTTGGTGCATTTATTCATCCTTCTTTCCTCCTCCTCTTTCATCACTTCTTCCCCCACAAATATCTGAAGCCTAAAATAACGTTCTTGCCTTTTATCTGCCAATAGTCTGACACCAAGTAGTTCCTCTCCATAGCCATGAATTTATGTTTGGCCTCTTTGCTCAGGTGCTAGACAGTATTTCTGACTGCACAGATGGTGAGTCTAACACAGGCCTCTGGGTTTGACTATTATGTTTGTTTACATCTTCATGGTACAATAATAACCCAAAGAGACAAACTGGAAAATTGGGAAGTGCAACCTTGGGCCTAATCCTGAAATGTGTGAAGGGCTTGGAAACCCTTGGAAAGCACGGAGAGCTTCTGAGCACTGCCTGCCTTTCTGGATTGGGTGATTTTTAACTGGCATGGCCACTTCATCCTTCATCTCGTGTCCAACACATCCCACTGCTCCTGTAGGACAAGGGCAATTTGAGATGTGGAATGCCAGGGATGAGGGGATCTGGTGTGTTCTGGGCTGTGACAGCCTCAGGCCCTCGGTCCTGCATGTCCCCATGAGCTCTGTGTTAATACTGAGGAGGCTTTTCCTCATCTTTTTTGTAATTCTGTTTAGGGTAAGTGGAGTGGAAAGATTAGAAGGGATGAGGGGTAGGTTCCTGTGTGTTAGAGAATCACAGGTGAATGAGTTTGTGCAGATTAAAACACAACACTTGCACAAGCAGCTTATGTGGCAGCACATTTCTCCCTCTCTTAGGATTTTTCACAGAGAGAAATGAAAGAGAAAACAATTTCTGTTTGTGCTTCTTGTTTTTCCCATGTGGAATGTGTTTGGAGAATTGTTTACCTGGGGTGATTGCTTGGTTGGATTCTGGTGAGGATTGAGCCTATGGCCAATCCAGCCCACCTGGGGTTGGACTCTCAGAGAGGGTCATGAGTTGTGTTAGAGTTAGAGAAAGTAGTATGGAGTCTTAGTGTCTTCCTTTATATAGCATATTAATGTATTTTAGCATAGTTAAAATAAAGAAATCATTCAGCCTTCTGAATTGAGTCAGACATCCTCATTTCTTCCCATTGGGTTTGCCTGCATTTACAATAAGCTCACTTCTGGAAGATCCCTCAGCTTTGGAGCTGCCAGGTCAGAAAGAGAAATAAAAATAAATCTTAAAATGTTAGGGCATAAAAACAGGATCAGCTAAGCAGCTTTAAGTCATGCCATGAGGTTTCCTTGCCCCTCTGGGGGTGCTGCCAGTGCCCAGCAAGGAGCAGCATGGCTGGGGCTCTGTGCTGGCCATGGAAAGTGTGGGGGGATGCTTTTCCCAGCACCTCTGGACACCCCCTGCTTCTGGAGCTTCTGCCCAGAGTTTTGTTACTCATTTTGTTGCTTTTATCATCATTTGGAAGGAGTCTCCAGTGCGGGGTGGTTCCTCCTCTTTGGTTCTGAGGTTGGTCACATTTGGCACAGAGCAGCACTGGGAGCTGGCAGCACTTGGGAACGAACAGGCACTTGGAGCAATTCCTTAAGGAAAAGCTGTCACCCTCTGAAGATCACGAGTTGCATCCTCACCCAGGGCACCACTAATGTTGATTTTTTAAAAAAAATTTTATTATAGTCTCACAAAGTGTGAGTTCTATGGTAATTCTCTTTAACAAAGTAAAAATGGAGACATATTCTTTTTCTATAATGTTCTTAAAGGATAAACTGTTTAATTAAGAAATGATGCTTAAATTATTTCTATTTCTAATCTAATAATTAACTACTCATGACTTGCAATGCAGATTTTTTTATTTATTTACACAATACTTAAACTCATGAAGAATGTGAGAAGGTAAAGAAGGATTAGCTTTTGCTCTAAAACTTTTATCTTGTTTTATATATTATCATATTCTAAAATTTTAAACTCTTAAGTTTTCTACTATATGATATCACACAGTTTAACTATACACTTATAATTTGAGTTGTATTATTTAATTTTGGAACCTTTTTTTTACAATGTTAGGTTAAATGTAGTGTTTGTGAGGATCAGGGTGAGGTGGTGACATCTCAGCTGTGCTGTGGCAGGAGCAGTGACAAGTTCTGCTCGTGAAAACAGTGAAAAGTGTCTGGTTTGTGCTTTCAAAAGTTCTCCAAAATCACACATTTTGAGTCCATTTCAAGAGTTCAGGATGAGAAGGGGGGAAAAGGTTTTGGGGTTAAAGAGATGCTCATCATCTCCTTGTGAAAGGTGTCCCTGCCCGTGGCAGAGCTGGTCTTTAAGGTCCCTTCCAACCCTTCTCTGATTCTCCTGATATTTCTTTACACAGAAATTAATTTGTTTCTTCTACCTAACTTGCAGAATCAAATACCACATTTCCAGCCATCTCACATTTTTTTTAGTGAACCAGATTCTTACCTGGCAAAAAGTCACCTGGTCCAATTCCCCTGAATTCCCTGGAGTCATGCTGGTTTCCTGCTGAAGGGTTTGTCTTCTAAGAAAATTGCAGTATTCATTGAGGTTGCTTGTGGTAGGGAAATTGTTTCAGTGCCCTCTGTGTTAGCAAAGTCTTTTTCCGTGAATAAAAAGTTGATTTATTACAGAACTTGTTGGCAATAATTTGAAAACTGGAATTTGGGGTTTGTATAGCAATATTTCCAAGAAGCACATTTAAAACTGAAATACCAAGTGTTCTTTTTAAAGTCATCTCCAACACAAGCTACAGAATAGTTCCTTGTCCCACAGAAATCATCTGGATGACAAGAAAGGGGAAGTTAGTAGAGAAAACTGCTGAATTTGGATGTGCTTTTGTGACTCTTGTTAAAACACTCAGCCTCACTGGCATGTGCCAAGGAATTCTAGGAAATCTGTCAGTTGCTGTAGAGACAGCTTCCTCAAAAATTGTTTTTAGTGTTTCATTTTCTTAATGGCTATGTTTATGTATAGCCTCATAGCATAATGATCTCATATCAGAATATTTATATGTATTTATGTAATGGGATATGTAAAAATACAAGTTATGCAATGTGAGTATGTATCCAGTTTATGCAAAGTTTCTTCTAATGTATCTAAAAAAAGCTCAGGGTGGTGAGATCAGCACTGCCAGTGTAATCTACTGTTTTCCTGCACGTTTTCAGTCATTCCTTGTGCTTCAGATAAAGGCTTTGTGCCAATAAAGATGATTTTTAAGCATCTATTTTATTGAGGGCACTGTCCCTTCCTGGCATGGGCAGAGTCATTGTGGCACTAAAGGCTCTAATACCAGGGAGAAGAGGTGGTTAAACTTGTACCTGTGGTAGGTGAACATTGTGTTTTGTGTTCCCCAGAGAGGTGGTTTAATTCAAAATAATGTTAGTCCTCAGAGCTGTGTGGCTGCCTGAGTTCCTGCTAAATCAGGCCTTGCTCTGGGTTCTGCCTGGGGGAGGAAGGGTTCCTGCATCTTGGATCAGGATCAAGGTTCCCTTTGTGATCAGAGCCTGGCGAAAACAAATCCAGGCTCAGATAAAGTGGGCAATAAAGTACTAAGTTTCCTTTTGTTGTATTTCCTGAAAATAGATGTAACCTTTTCTGGCTCTAGTTGTATTTTTTAGGTGGTGATGGTACGCACCAGAGAAATATGCAGAGGAACATCAGATAAAAGATAAGGCAGGAGAAGCAGCTCTGTGATGTGTTAGCTGAGGTTAACACCACTGGGGTTAATCACCTGACGTTGCACCAAATCCCTCAACGAGGCAGAAGAACTGGTTTAAAAAAAGAGAGCAGAAAACGCGCGCGTGATTTTTCTTTATTTCTTCACCTCGGCGTAAGGCTCTGTGGTGGTGCTTTGTGCCTTCCCAGGTGCCTCTCACAGAAGCTGTGGACCCTGTGGACCTGGAGGAGTATCTCAACACCCACCCTCTGGCCGTGGAGTCGGGGCCCCTGCGGGACCTGCTGGAGTTTCCCCGCGATGACATCGAGGTGGTTTACACCCCCCGCGAGTGCAGGACGCTGCTGTCGGCCGTGCCCGAGGAGAGGTAGGGCACCGGCTCACCTGGTGATGCTCCAGGGAATGAAATCAGTGTTTAAGAAATCCCCATCATCACTTTGGTCTTTGTTGTTCGTTCTTTTAACAGCGAGATGGACCCTCACGTGAGGGACTGTGTCAGGAGTTACACGGAGGACTGGGCGATCGTGAACAGAAAGTGAGTGAGAATCCCCGAGGTGTTGGTCACCTCAAGTTCATATTTAAATTTTGGCCAAGTGCTATAAGGAGGCTCAAAAATATTGTTCTGGCTGCTGATTCCATGTGCTCTGGCTTTTCGTTGCCAGGTTCAGATGAACTGATATTTTGTGTTTGGGAACTTGGATCTTGGATGTCAAAAGCCCTTGGGGCATTTTGGAAAATTTAGGCCATTTCAGTCCACAGTTACTCCTTTACCATGGTAGAGCAATTGGAGAGTGTGGACAAGTAAAATTACTTAGAGCACTTGTTTCTTCCTATGTTCCATCTGGTTTTAGTTCTTTTTAGAGACAAGTTGCATTAATTCTGCAGTGATTTATGAGGAGTCACCACCATCTGATAGACAAGATGCTCTCTGCAGCTTCCTTTGATTCCCAGAGAGACGTGGGGAAAGTACATAATTCAGATAAATAACTGTTAATATTTGAACCATCACAACATTTACCTAGTGAGTTAACAGTTCAGAGGATGGGCATGCATTGATTATTCCATGCAAATTACAGGAAGGGTTCTGAGAGGCTTCAGTTGGAGCAGGGACTCTCTCGGATGATTGGAAGTCTGATGACTTCAAGAGCTGCTGTCAGGGAGTGAGTGATCCATGTGATGTGCATCACCTACAAATGACTTGGCTGCAGCTCCAGCTCTGCCCTTGTGGCAGTTGCTACAATTCACTGGTTTAATGTTGTCCTGAGAGCCACTTCAGGGGATGCTCAGGATGTGCTTGGCACTGCTAATGTGACCTAATAAAAAAGTGTTTTGTAATCTCATACCAAAATAAAAAAAACATCCAGAAAGGAACCCAAGAGGGAGGGAGATGTTTTATTAACTCCCAGCCTTGGCAGCAGAGTCTTGGATACACCACAGACCTGGACAGTGTGACCCACCCAGCCACCCACTCCTGGCTTCTCAGTGCCTTTCACTGGTACCTGCAATTCCTGACTGTGATTCCTGCTCTGATGAGCTTTATTTGGTGGGGTTTTGTCCTCTGAGAGTCATAGCACTTCCTGCTTGGATAAAATCATGGCAGTGCACTGGGTAGAGTTACTGCTGGAGCCGGGAAAGAACCCAGAAGCTCAGCTGGGAAGGACTGAATTGTTTTTCAAGTAAAGGTGCCAACAATTTCCTCTTAATCCATCCCATTGGATGGTTCCAAGTCCTCTGGCTAGCTCCAGGGGCACAAACCCCATCTCTTGGAAGAACTGCTGGATCGACTTGTAACATTCCATTCTTTTCTTCCCCACCCAGGGGAAATAATCTTCGTTATTATGTCCGTCTCTGCTTCCAGTTTTTTTGCAACCAAAATGTTTTTGAGGCAGGGGAATCCATCCTGTGGTTTTCAGTAATCAGTAATTTCTTTAATGATATTGGAAAAGGTGAATAAGTTCACTGGCCCGAAAAAAATCCACTAGCATATTCTGATTTCAAGCTTATGGCATAATTTCTGTGTGCTAGACTGAGGAAGTCAGGTGTTAATTAGAGATAATTTGCACTTGTTGGTGGAGCTGTGATGGGAATGCAGACATCCAGGTGAGGATTATATAGATTCTCTTGTTCAGGTCTCAGCAATTACAGCCTAGCAAGGAAAATGCATTCCTCCTTTTTTCTCTTCCCTTCCTTTATTTGCTGCTAGCATTTCCATGGTTTTCCCATATCTGGAGCATCCCTCTGTGGTAACTTTAGTGCCAGTGCATGGTAAGAACAGTTAATTCTCGATGTGAGCCCAGGAACTGACTTGGAGTGAATATTGCAGGGAGGCCGTGGCTCTACCCATGTGTGTGTGTATAAATACAGACGTGGTGCCATTTGGCACCCAAAAATTTGTTAGTCAAAGAGATCTGCTCCTGTCAGCACAGCAGGCAGACTGTTCACTTGTAGGAGCTCTCATGCTCTGGGAAGCTCTGAGGGACCCACTTTCCTCACAAAGATGCTATGTGAAGACACTTGTTTCAGTCAGGGTTGGAAAATTGTTCTCCAGAGGTGCTCAGGATTTTCCTGAGTTGCTGTTTTGGTTTTCCAGTTAATCATTTTATCTGCTCCAAGTCAGTTCCTGCTCCAGCAGAACCACTGGCCTTTGGCCCTTGTGTTCCCGGCCTGTTTTTAGCTTGGCATCACAATGGCACATTTGACAACGACTTTAATTGGCCCTTGATAATCCTCCTTTTGACATCACCCAGAGTGGCTTTATAGATGAACAGAGTGACATTGTAGTGCTGGAATAGTGGCTGTTGGATGATGCCCCAGCTCCAGTGGAGCTGACTGGAAATTGTGTTTGCAGAGAGCAGCTCCTGCCTCGGGAGCACCCACGCTGACAATGCTGGGTTTGTTCCGGGGTGCTGCTTCTGGGGTCGGGGTCAAAAGGGCTGCTAAGAATGTGTGTGAAATCGTCTGTTTGCAGATACCACAAGCTGGGAACTGGGTTCAATCCCAACACCTTGGACAAACAGAAGGAGAGGCAAAAAGGGCTCCCCAAACAGGTCTTCGAGTCTGATGAAGCTCCTGATGGCAACAGCTACCAGGATGAACAAGTAATGTGCCTTTAAAACCTGGCTTCATAAAACCTAATTTATAGTCCTGCTTTAAAAGTGCAGTCCTTTTCCCATTAGAAGTTGCTTTTAATTTGTTGGCTCTCAGGATGACCTCAAGCGCCGCTCAATGTCGATCGACGACACTCCCCGGGGCAGCTGGGCCTGCAGCATCTTCGACCTGAAGAACTCCCTGCCTGATGCCCTCCTCCCAAACCTGCTGGACAGAACCCCAAACGAGGAGATTGACCACCACAACGAGGACCAGAGGAAGTCCAGTAGGCATAAGGAGCTTTTTGCACTACACCCAGCACCAGATGAGGTATTTTTACATGCATGTGGGTGAGATTACAAAAGTGAAGGGTATTGGGAATGTGAAAGCTGTCAGTCTGCCAGGGATTTAAAGCATTTAAGATCACCTGTGTTTAACATGCATGAGAACTGCAGCTATTTTGTGTTTTTCAGCATATTGTCTTGCCCATAGATATTACTTTCTGAAGATTGGGTTTCCCTTCTGGTTATGCAATTGTAGAAACATTAAAGGGATTTAATTTAGCATGTTTATAGCTGCTGATGAATGCACCGTGCTGGAAAGCCTCAGATTAAATTGGTGCTGTGTCTTAGAAGAAAAAAGTGATAGATGTGTTTGCCTCCTGGTTCTGCTGGTGGTTTGTACAGGGTTTGTATCTCTAATTCCAGGAGGAGCCCATAGAGAGACTCAGTGTCCCTGAAATACCCAAAGAGCACTTTGGCCAAAGACTCTTGGTGAAGTGTTTGTCCCTGAAGTAAGTACCACTCCAACAGACAGAAATTCAGAATTTAAATCTGCTGCTGTATTCACGTGCATCTGGAATAACTCCACTGCCTTGTTTATTGCCCTGGAAGGGTGATTGCATTGTTTGGTCATAGGCTTCCAGGTTCATTTTGTAAAGCTTGAGTTACACAGTTGTATCTTCATGACTTCCTGCAGATTGATGAGACAGGAAATATCCTCCTTCTCCTGGCTTTTCTCCCTGTTGCTTTCCAGCTCTACCTGTTCCATGTCACTGGCACACCAGTGGCTTCACCACGCTCCTCCAGGGCTTTTAACTGGTGTTCTCCTCCCTAATGAGGAAATTTGAGATTAAATTTAAAGATCAAAAATGCTCGAGCCTTAAAACCATAAAGACAACCAAAGATTTCCCAAAGTTTAGGCTCAACAACCTTGACTGTGTCCCTTTAAGAGTGAAGACTTTATACACTTAGTAAGCATTAACTGGAGGAATAGAAACCTGTTAAACAAGTTTAATGAAGTGGAGCTCCTGAATATAGGGTTACCTGCAGCTGGTTCATTGCCTATAACTCTTCTCTAATAACACAAGGTAAAATTTTACTGTTATTCCCTTGGAGAAATAAAGTACAAAACTGATTTTCCACACTGCTGTATTCATCTTCTGTGTCCTCAGTTAGGTCAACCCTTCTTATTAGAGAGCTCCAGTTGCTGCTCATAACTGAGATATATGTGTGGGACATTTCTCCTGCTCGTAGAGTACTCCAGGACCTAATATAGCCATAGAGATGAACTGATTTTGCAGCCTTTTATGAACTGGAACAACATAATATGCAGTAGCAGTGCAGCTTTCCCTCCAAAGGAGGGTGTCTTTAGCATAAATAAGTTAGATGCTGGAAATTAATGTTTTCTGCTCTTTAAGCATCTCTTGCTGACTGCAAATTTATAGCAAACCTGCCCAGCTCCATGTTTGCTTGTGTACCTGGGAATCTCTGAGCCTGTGCTCGGGGATGTAATCCAGGATTGTGCCATCTCAGTGGCACAAAACAAGGGCATTTTTCCCCAGGGAGAAAGCTCAGATGACCTAAGCAGGGTCATTTCCAGGTTAATCTCAGCTTTGTTGCAAAACTGGAGAAAACACCTGTTTGGTGGTGTTGTCCCTGTTGGAAGGAGGAGTTCCAGGCTGAAGCTGAGCTCCCTGCAAGGGCTGGGTGTGGAGGGGATCCCAGCGTGGATGGGACATGGATTTTGTGGGGAGCTTGTGCAGACAAAAATGGCATTTCAGCCCCTGCTCACTGTGGTGCAGGGATGGGTTTTGAATGTTTTGAAATTCCTTTGTCTCCCCAGGTGTTCTGACAATAAGTTCAGCTCTGTTTGGTGGGTCAGTGTTCTTGTTGGGAGTGTTGGAATTTGCATGAACACTGGATAACAGTCACTGTGAAGAGCTGGCACCTTTCTAAGCGAGTTTTTGATATTTTTTGACAACAGTTAACAATTGAAAATTGCCAAAATAGGTGTCCCTGATGTCCAGAGGCAGAAGCCTTCTGGTCAGGAAAGCTGAGAGGAGCAGTTGGCCATTTATCTGGGGCAGCACAGGAAATTGGCTCCTCCAGGGCATTAGGGGAGCTGAGTGCTCCAATTATCCCAATTAACAATTCCTCCCCCTCTGAGGAGGCTTTTGGGCTGCTTTGCTTTGCTTTCAGTGAGTTAAAATGGCTTTTGGAAGGTGCAGGGAGCACTGACATGGTTCTGGTGGGAGGGAGCAGGACAGGAGTGGGGTGGAAATTGGGAAAGAAGATCCCTTTGGAGCAGGAGCAGCCCTGGGGTTGGCTCAGCTGTTCACACATCTCAGGGAGGATCTGGGGACAGGGCTGGTTATTCCTTCTGACAAAATGCAAGTCAACTGATTCTGTGTTTTCCTTCTTTCAAGATTTGAAATAGAAATTGAGCCCATTTTTGCAAGTTTGGCTTTGTATGATGTTAAAGAAAAGAAGAAGGTAGGTTTTTAATTGCTTGAGTGTGACATTTCCACTGAAATCTAAACACAAGAAATGGAGGAATTCATTCTGGTGGCAAAGCTTTAAGAGGACAGTGACATAGAGGTTGGAAGAATGATGAAGGCATTTCATGAACCATCTTGTGTGTTCTTCTTGGTAAAGCAGTTGAGGTATAACCACTTTCCTAAAAATATTATCTAATATGACAGTGCCTGAAATCAGAATATATATATATAAATATATGTATATATATGGAGTCCAATTTGGCTTTCAAAAGTCTCTTCCCCAGAGAGAACTTAGGTAACTGAAACCTTTTATTTAGATTAAGTTTTTATGACTGTCTTAATCTCTTTTTGGTGATTCAGCATGGCATGGGTCCAAGCAATGCTTCAGTAATGCACAGAAAGTCACACATGCTAAAATGACTAAAATAAAAACAAATCTGAGGAGTCTTTTCAAGATCTAAGTTGTAGGAAATGCAAAATACATTTATTCACCTATTTATGTTCTCTATTTAATATTTAAAGAGTCTCTTAGTTTTCCTTATTCAAGATATTAGCAGTAGTGGAGAGAAAAATGTTAAAAATATGCATTTTGACATTTATCTCTTTAAGACTTGAATTTAATGCATTGAGATTTAAGTTATGTAGATGAGAGTATGTGGAATATTATGTGAACTTTGTTTAATATTTAAATCACATTTCATAAGCCAATTTTATCATCTCATTACTCCTTTTTTTTGGCTCTAACATAATAAGTTCTTTAGTGACCTCTGGTGTTGGTAGCCTGCTCACATCTTTTTGGCTCTGAAGCTTTGCAGTGAAGAATTTGGTGTTTCAGAGTTGAAGGCTCAGTGTCTGTCTTTCAAGGTGTTATTTTTTCTTTTTCTGTTTCTATTTTGATATTTTGGTGTTTCCAGTTCAGCTAACAATGGTAATTCCTAATTCTGATGGAGCTGCACACCTTAGGGGAGCTGGAGGAAATTTTATGGGTAGTGTGTGGTGTTTCCTCCATTTCCTTTCTCACTGTCCTGCCTTGATTTCTTAATCAAAAAGGTTTTGTTTTTTTTTCTTTTCATACATGGTTTGACATGAGTTTTTAACATGTATTTTAAAACAATTTTAAATTGTTCATGAAGAATTTACAAAAAAAAAACCAAAAAACCCACAAACAAACTAATGCTTGAAACTACCTAATTTCTTTCTTAGATTTCAGAGAATTTCTACTTTGATTTAAACTCTGAGCAAATGAAGGGAATGCTTCGGCCTCATGTCCCCCCTGCTGCTATTTCCACCCTGGCCAGATCTGCCATCTTTTCTATCACCTACCCATCGCAAGATGTCTTTCTAGTAATAAAGGTAAGAAATGCCAGGGAAATTGAAATTATTGTAGTCTTTTGTTTTTTATTTAAAATAAAATAGAAATCCTGTTCTCAAAAGTGTGAACAGAGCTGCTTTATTTCAAGTAGTCTCACTTAAGTTTATTTGTAATTACCAGTTCAGTGCACTGGGAGAGAGTGTAATAACCAGTTCAGAAACTGGAGAGAGCACAAAGGTTTGCTTGATGATATAAATCAGTTTTCTGGGGCTTGACCTTGGTTTTTGTATAAAACAATTTGCTGGCTCCTGAAAATGACAGATAATTCAGTGATTTAAAAATATCTATTGATCTGAATCTCATTTCAAAAAAGGATACACGCCCCTCAGCCATATTTTCAGATGTATTTAAGGGCAGAAATTGCCAAGAGAGCGAGATCCATAAATGAAATAAAATGCAACATTGGTCACTCCTGGGATAAAGTACACAAAGATAAAAGTTATTCTCTGTTCTCCCCTTTGGCTCAGTGAGTGCACAAATGTTGCTCTTTCAGGTTGGTGTTTGAGTCAAGATTTTTGGCTGGACTCTGGGTAAAAATCTTGTGGTGAGAAAGGGAGTTCAAGACAGATTTGCAGTTTGCAGGCAGTGTGAAAATTCTGCAGGAAATGCTTCTTACACAAAGACTTGCCAGGCTTCAGCTCTTGTGAAAGAATTCTTTCCTTCCTTGTGCTTGTTCAGTTTATTAATTCTTGCTGGATACATGTCCTTATAATGCTTCATTTTCCCTTCTCAGCTGGAAAAAGTTTTACAGCAGGGAGATATTGGGGAGTGTGCTGAGCCTTATATGATTTTTAAAGAATCTGATGCAGCAAAGGTAAGAATTTCTTTGGTGTTTTGATAAAAAATGAAATGTATTTTGGTTTATGTTGGATGGTTGATACTGTTCCTGTCTTTAAAAGGATCCATTTTTAATTAGGAATTTGATCCCATTCTAAAGGCCAAAGAAGAGCCAAAGACCTTTGAGTCTTGTTGCCTTTTTGGGGTGGAGTAGTTAAAGGTCAGCAGATTTTGTGGCTGTCAGGGGAGATTTGTGGTTCCCATCAAACTCAGTCATCTGTGATTCCCTGGATCAGCTGAGTCAAGGGAAGGCAGCCTTTGATGGGAATTTGCAGTAAAAACTTCAACTTTTCCACCACTTTTGCACCTTTAACCCCATCACTTCTGCCTGGTTCTGAAAGAACCTCCCAAATGGTTCCTGATTTCATGTGCAGTTGGGTAGGGCCAGGTAGAGATCAAAGGGTTGGATGAGGGGCAGAGCAGAGGTTCCAGCCCTTCTTGTGGTCCCAGCCTCTCCATTTCTCAAAATCTTGGATGATTTGTTCACTTTAGGGAGGAAATAATTTATTAAGAGGTTGATTAAAGCTCTGAAATTTCCTCTTTAATATGCAGAGCTATGGAAGAATCCTCTTTTATTCCCTTCTTTCCTGGACAAAATGAGTATGTGAGTACTTGTTTGAGGAGCGTTTTGAGTTTCCCACAGAACTCCAGATGATCTGAGCACTTCCTGCATAAAATCACATTAGGAAAGGCCCTTTCAGACTTCAGAGGGGAAAATTTAGATTTTCTTGAAGGAAGAGTGAGCAGATGAACTCACTGGGATTTGCCAGGCTGTTCAGGAGGGTTAGGAATATAAAAGACTGTTCTGACTGTCCTCTGGTGGCCTCTTTTGGGAAGCAGAAGTTGCATTTTCCCGACATTTGGTGCTGCTCCTCTGGAAGGTGCTACCAAAACACACAATCACTGCGAGTTAGAAAAGACTCCATCATTCCTCACTGATTTTGCTAAATGAACCTCTGACCCTGTTCCTCTTTTTAACCTCTTGGATTGAACATTTTAACCTCCTGTATTGAACATTTTCTTCACAGAACAAGGAAAAGTTGGAAAAACTGAAGGGCCAGGCAGAGCAGTTTTGCCAAAGACTCGGGAAGTACCGGATGCCTTTTGCCTGGACAGCCATTCACCTCATGAACATTGTGAGCAGTGCTGGCAGCTTGGAAAGAGATTCCACAGAAGTTGAAGTTGGCACAGGAGGTACAGGACTTGGCATCTGCAGGAGGGAATGTGGGCAAATCCAGAGGTTTTGATTCATATCCTGCAGCTGCTGTTGCTCCTTTTATCGCTTTCCTCTCCCTACCCTGATGGTCTGGGGTCATGGTTGAACTAAAGCAGAAATGTCCATGATAACAAATGGATTTATCTTTCAAGGATTTTACTAGCAAACCATCTGTTATTTAAAACCAGGCTTGTGAGACTGAGGGAGCATTACAGGCTGATGAACATTTTCCAATGGAGTGGATTAATCTTTGCGAGCCACATAGCTCATCCAAAACTGCTCTTCAGCATCCCCAAAACTGCCAACTTCATCATCTTTCAGAGCAAGGGAAATACATAAATCTCAGCATGATAAAGACTTTTATAACAGCAGGAAGGCACTGGGCTGAGGTGGCTGAGAGGGGAGCAGGAGTCAGCTGTGCTCCGCAGCCTCCTGGAGCGGGATTGCCTGAGCATAACCCCCTCTTCTGTCACCTCATGGCATCATTCCCTCTCCTCCTGTGAAGGAATGAGTTCTTCCTTCAGCAGGAATCCTGCCTGGGACAAAAGTAGGCTCTTGGACTGTAGTTTTTCTGCTTTATTTCCTCCTCACTGTTGTGTTTTGCAGAGCGTAAGGGGTCGTGGTCGGAGCGGCGGAACTCCAGCATCGTCGGGAGGCGCTCCCTGGAGAGAACCACGAGTGGGGACGAGGCTTGCAACCTGAGCAGCTTCAGGCCAGCCACCCTGACAGTGACCAACTTCTTCAAACAGGTGTGGCAGGGAAAAGTCTCACCTAGGAGTTACTGCTTGGACAGGAGGATTGGGTGGTGTGAGGTTGCTGGGTGGTTAATTGGTGATGTGATTGATTTCTGCTCCCCAGTCGCAGGGAGTCTTTGAACAGCATTCAGTGGGTTTGTTATGGTATTTATCAATTATCGTGGAATAACAGACTGGTTTGGGTTGGGTTTGTTATGTTATTTATCAATTATCATGGATAACAGACTGGCTTGAGTTGGGTTTATTATGGTATTTATCAATTATCCTGGAATAACAGACTGGTTTGGATTGGAAGGGAGCTTAAAACCCATCCCATCCCACCCCTGCCATGGCAGGGACACCTTCCACTATCCCAGGTGCTCCAGCCTAGTCTTGGACACTGCCAGGGATCCAGGGGCAGTCACAACTACTCTGGGCACCCTGTGCCAGGGCCTGCCCACCCTCTCAGGGAACAATTTCTCCCTAATATCTTATCTAAACCTCCTCTAAGTTATATAATACATAATAATATATAATATATTAATTCTGGTAGTAGTGAATCTAATTCCTAAGATACACATTACATATTATATAATATATTAATTCTGGTAGTAGTGAATCCAATTCCTCAGAGTGATTTAAGGTTGACATCAGTTCCCTGGACACATCCAGGGATCCCTGAGGAAAACAAAGCATTTTTCTTGTGCTGCTTTTCTGAGTGGCAGCTCCACTTAAACAGGGCTTGGGATTTTCCTGAGCAGTGGCAAACATGATTAAAGGGAACAGATTTTTTAGTTAAGCTTAGCAAAAAGTAACAAACTGAAAATTTTCTAAGATTTGCTTAATGGCACATCTATCTAAGGAAGAACCGGTCACTAAGTTAGTAATGATTTACAAAAGCATATATTGATTTACTTTGTTGAGATTATTTTTACTTTGAAGCAGGTCATTTTATTTAATTTGTCCTTTAAAAACTGCCAAACATTACTTGAAGATTTTAAATTTCAGATTCTGTATTATCTTCCTTTTCTCCTGTTAAGTAGTTGAACACTACCCAGTGTTTTCCTCCTTCCATTCTCTGAGTTTTTAATATTTTTTATGTTGTGACTTCTTACCTTTAAAATCAGATCTCTTTTGGTTTGGCGTGGCAGAGTCCCATTTTCTGTAATATTTCCAAAATTAGCAAAACTGAGCTATTAGAATGGGCACAAAAAAGAGTGACAACAGATTCCTTACACTTCCTACTTTTCCTGAAAAATAAGGCTGTTCTGGTCTCATCCCAAAGGAAAGGCAGATGAGAGGGAATGAAGATCACCTCCTGAATGACAGATACTTTTTCAAACTATTACACTTGCTAAAAAATGGGTATTTTTGGGAAATCTCTTAGCAGCTATTTCCAGTTTGGAAAAAGATAATATTGATGAGGAGAGAAAAGGCTTTCAATTAAAAGTTCCTGCAGCTGTCAAGGTGATTAATAAGGGATGAAGGAAGGGGAAAGGATGGAGAAATGAAGTGTAATTTAACACATGAATGGTAACACCTTGTTCTGGGAAGGGCCAGTTGGATGTCAGAGGGAAGAGCCTGTGGGGTGAGAGGGTTTGTTGACTCTGGCAGCCCTGGGGGGTGTTTGGGTAACCAAATCTTGCACCCTGAGCAGGAGGGGGATCGCCTGAGCGATGAGGACCTGTACAAGTTCCTGGCTGACATGAGACGTCCCTCGTCGGTGCTGCGCAGGCTCAGACCCATCACAGGTATCCAGCTGTCATTGTTTCTGCTTTTTCATGAAGGCATGGGACCATTCTTGGGCTGAAAACCATTTGTTACTCAGACAAACATCAGTCTCAGAGGCTGTGAGATTTTAAAGGGGCGAGCAGTCAGCTGTAGCTCAAAGTGGTCACAAGTTCTTTGTTAGAAGGCAATAAATAACTTTCTAACCCAATGGACAGTTGCCAAAGGGTGTATTTTGCTTTTTTAACCTATCAGCTTTACTCACTTCTGCTGCACTGGGGATACTTTTACCAGTGGGCTTTTATCACATTTATATGCTTCTATTATAACTTCTAAACTCTCAGTTTACTCTATACAACCACACCCTTACATTATAAACCCTTCACCATCTTATCAGTACGGTTTCTTACTTAAGGCATATTCTTACTTACAACTCTAGAAACATAAGTCCATGAATTTTCCATTTAATGTCTGTGTACTGTACCTTCTCACCAATCCAAGCTTCTTCCAAGGCTGCAAGGACACAGTCTCAAGCTGTGCCAAGGGAAATGCAGGTTGTATATTAAGAAAACATTTTTTACAGAAAGGTGATAAAGTTCTGGAATGGCTGCCTGGGGAGGTGGTGGAGTCACCATCAACATGTTTAAAAAGCCTGGGTGTGGCACTGGGTTCCAGGGTTTAGTTGAGGTGTTGGACTCCATGATATTGAAGGTCTCTTCCAACCCAGGGATTCTGTGAATTCTGTTAAAGCTCTCCAGGAGAGCTGTTAAAGCTCTCCAGCTTGGTTCATCTCCCAGCTCTCAGCTGGCCTTGCAGCCAGGTTAGGTTTTAAGAAAACTTTGCCAAATTATTTTGCTGCAAATTAATCTTGACTCTGGTCTGCCATGGCCTGGGGCAGTGACCACAACTTCCAAGCCCTTGAGTGTTGTGATCAGTTCACCTCTGGTTTGTAGCCTGACAATCTCAGGGTTTTTCAACCTTGCCTCTGATGGAATTTTGTTTGTAACAATAGCTGGGCCTCACAGGAGCATTATCTGGACTGCATTTCCTTAGTTTTCCTATGACAAAAGCATCTGTGCTTTGTTAAGATGCATATTTTCTGTTGGTTCTTATTACCTGGTCCCCAGTTGCCTTAGATATCAGTTGGATCCACTGATACTTGTTAACAAATCCACTTCATCTGTAATTTATCATTTGTTGATTCATTAAATTCATATATAGGATGTCAGTGAATATACAGGAAATTAACCTGAAGAAACAAAGCACAATTATGCTTTTAAAAATTAATTTCTATTTATTAATAAATAAAATCCCTTTCTTCTTGCAGCTCAGTTGAAGATAGACATATCTCCAGCTCCAGAGAACCCCCACTACTGCCTAACCCCAGAGCTGCTGCAGGTCAAGCTTTACCCAGACAGCAGAGTCAGACCAACAAGAGAAATCCTGGAGTTCCCTGCCAGGGATGTCTACGTCCCAAACACCACTTACAGGTCAGAGTTTTGAAATCTATTTCACTTTTCAGGGCTTGAGTCTGACAAGTGCAGAAATTCCTCCCTTATCAGTGGGCTTGTTACAAAGTTTGGTTGATGGGCAGAGGTGCTGTGCCAGAGGCATGGGAAGGGTTCAGGCTGTCACAGCAGAAAAGGCTCAGCTGGGGAGGGACAAACAGGTTTGCATCAAATTTGACTGTGCATAAGAACATGGGGGAGGTTTCTCCATCTCTCCATTTGGTTAAATTCTTTTCAGTTTTATGTAGGGTTTTTATTCCTTTGTTAAAGTCACCATTTTCCTACTGGTTTTATTAATTTATGTCACTTTCAGTGACTTTTTTCTTTCTTTAAAGTGAGGGATAGAAATAGAGAAAATATATAATCCCTTTGTTAATTTTTCCATTTTGGTTTCCAAGCAATTTCTTTGTTTACAATACTTGACAAAAAAATCATCTGAAGCCCTGAAAAACAGGAAATTTTTCTAAATATCTTGGGAAACAATAATCTTTCTATAACAAAATCCAGGCTGGGACCAGACTTATTTTCATTATGTACCATTATTAATTTAAAGCTTTTTCACAGTATCTTTGAAGACATTACATGGTTGAGTGGAATTGTCTTCATCAGTTGAGTAATTTCACCAACTTAGCAAATCCTTTATTTAAATTTAGATACAAACCAGGTTTTTATAAATCAAAACTTGCAATAAGGGTTTAGTCGAGTTCCATGTTCTGTATTTTGAAAAGTCTCAGCCATTTATTTATTTGTCTATTTATTTATTGGACAGGTAATTTACCATTACAGTAAACCAGTACAAATAAGCAGCACTGCATTATCTCATCTCTGTTACAAACCCATGAGAAGCAAAAGGATTTTTATTGCAGCATTTCTGTAATTAACACATTCTGTTCACGGGGTTTCACTCTGACAAATGACAACCAAAACCATTTCCTGTGCTGAGATAAAAAATCCACACTGTACAAGGGTTGGGGAAGATAAACAAGTCAATATGACTCAGGGTAACTGCAGGACCAGGGCTTTTGTCACTCAGCACTTCCAGGGCCAGCCCAAGGCTGTCACTCAGTGTTCTGCAGCTGAAGTTCACCACATGAGTGTCCCCAGGAGCTGGACCAGCCCTGCCCCATGGGCTGTGCCTGCTGGGTTTGTGGGTTGGCACCCTTGACCCCATTGGAGCAGCTGTTCCCTAAGTGAAAGGTGTTTTGGTGTGTGCTCACTTGTTTATTTAATTCCTTAGCTGGTTGGACTGAAAGGTCACAAAGGCTTGGCTCGGATTCATTTCAGGTGAGGAGAGCAGATCTCTTCCTCCTTTCAGTGAGTTTGAAGTTTGGCTCTTCACTTCCCCTGGGCAGCCCCAGCTGTGCTCTGTGGGATCTGTGGGATCCAGAGGAGCCGGGCTGCTCTGCCCCCTGTGTGTGCACAGAGCTCCAGAGAGCATGGATTGGCCTCAGCTACACTCCTGGAAAATTGTCTGGAAATACCCAGAGCCCTAGGATGAGGAATTACCCATCTTTCATTTGCTCCTGAAGCATTCCACAACAAAAGCTTGAACCAAACATTCAATTAGTTACTTCAAGAAACAAAATTTCTCTTTTTTCCCCTAAACGTTTTCCTTAGGGTTTTGCCAGCCCTTTGTTGCCAGAAAAGACTTTTTGTTTTCCCTATTACACAACCCAGAAAGGAATGCACAGCCTGAAAACCCATTCCCCTAAACAATATTATCCAATACGTGACAGGTTGGCTCCTAGACATTAGAATTTCATCCAGGGGAGGGGAAAACTCCATAAAAAGTTGCAGCACATTGACACTGGGGCTTGAGGGAATGACAATACTCACCAGACATTTTGTAAGACCATCTCAGGTGCCTCAGGTTTATGTTTTGGCTCCATGCAGGGCATGGATTGGGACAAGGCATCTGTTGGTGAACACAGCATCAAGTCCTTTGGTGTGGTGAACTCATTTGCTCTGAGTTAAAATGCAGCAGGTTGAGCACTCAGTCAAAGCTTTTTAAGTCTGTTGGGTGGATCATTATTTTGGTTGACTTGAGCAGGTAGTATCTTCCTTTCTTAGGTTTCCAGTATAAACCTTTTCCTCTGTCCAGCCTGCCTCTGGACCTTGGCGTGACGTATTTCCCGTTCAGGTTGGTTTCCTCACACTCACTGTGCCACCAGCCTCCTGAGGAGAAACGTGGGAATGTCAGTCTATGGCAGAGTAAACAGCTCCTGTTTGCAACATCAATCTGCTTTAGACCCTAAATTCCAGCTAAATTGGCATTTACCCAGGATTCCCAAATCACTGAATTGTTAAGGTTGGGAAAGTCCTGTAAAGTCGCTGAGTGCAGCCATTCCCCAGCACTGCCAAGGCCACCACTGCCCCATGTCCCCAAATGCCACACCTGTCTGGATTTTAAAATCCTCCAGGGATGGGGACTCCACCACTCTGGGCAGTTGTGCCAGGGCTGGACAACCCTTTCCATGAAGAAATTTTCCCTCTAATCAATTTAAATCTCCTCTGCTGTAGCTTGAGGCCGTTCCCTCTCCTTCTGTTCCTGGGAGCAGATCCTGACTGCTCTGACTGTCCCCTCCTGGCAGGAGCTGTGCAGAGCCAGAAGGGCCCCCTGAGCCTCCTTTTCTCCAAGCTGAGCCCCTTCCCAGCTCCCTCAGCTGCTCCAGACCCTTCCCCAGCCCCATTCCCTTCCCTGGCCATGCTCCAGCCCCTCGATGTCCTTGTCCTGAGGAGCCCTTCCCTGCATATGAGATGTCCCTCTTGGCATTCTTTCAGGCATCCACAATTTTCAAGAATGCCTAGGATGATGTACAAAGTGTTTGTTGCATGAAGCAGGTGGCTGGAGGACAATTTTGTATCCTGTGGTTCAGTCATTTAATTGCTCCTTTAGTTGTTTGCTTTCTCCTATAAACTGGCAAACATAAAAGCTTTGTAAATCAGAGATTTACAAAGGGTTTAAGGGCTCTTAATTAAGAACCCTTTAACCAAATTATCTCCGAGGAGAAATGGCCTCAGCCTTGCATCTCTTGCTCTTTTGAGAGTGATTATACTATGTATATATAACAAGCAGCTAAAATCTGCCTTTGAATGGAAACTCACTCATTATTAACTTTGGGGTTTTAGCCTAAAATGAGTTAGAAGTCAGTTTGTCTTTGGGCTTTTTGCAAAAAGGGATCAAACAACTCAACCTGGGGCTTTCACACCAGACCAGGCATCAGAGGAGGGACAGCCCTTTGCTTCAGAGTCTGTAATCTAATCCTGGGGGTTATTTCAACCTGTGCTGCCTGTTCTGTTTCTGGTGTTGGTCATTTGCACAGGAGGACAGGATTAGGTGGGATATTGGGAAGAATTCTTCCCTGTGAGGGTGGTGAGGGGCTGGCAGAGGATGTCTGGAGAGACTGAGGATTCCCATCCCTGGAAGTGTCCAAGGCCAGGCTGGACAGGGCCTGGGATAGTGGAGGGCATCAGGATTGAAACAGAATTCACAGAATTCACAAAGTGACTGGGTTGGAAGAGACCTTCAAGATCATGGAGTCCAACCCAGCCCCAATACCTCAGCCAGACCCTGGCACCCAGTGCCACATCCAGGCTTTTTAAACACACCCAGGGATGGGGACTCCCCCACCTCCCCGGGCAGCCATTGCAAACTTTATCACCTTTCTGTAAAGAACTTTTTCCTGCTCTCCAGCCTGTATTTCCCTTGGCACAGCTCGAGGCTGTGTGCTCTGTTCTGTCAGTGCTGCCTGCAGACAGAGCCCAGCCCCAGCTGGGCACGGGCACCTTTCAGGAGCTGTGGGGAGCGCTGGGGTCACCCCTGAGTCTCCTTTTCTCCAGGCTGAGCACCCCCAAGGTGAGCTTTGAGCTCCCTCCCCAGCGCAACCATTGCTTGGTGCAGTGAGTGTGGAGCAGAGCAGTTCCATGCCCTTGGAACTGCTGAGCACAGGCACCTTCCAGGAGCTGTGGGGAGCGCTGGGGTCACCCCTGAGTCTCCTTTTCTCCAGGCTGAGCACCCCCAGGATGAGCTTCGAGCTCCCTCCCCAGCCCAGCTGTTCCTTGGTGCAGTTCCATGCCCTGGGGCTGTACCTGGGTGGCTCTGGGGACAGCTGGAGCTGCTGGCCGTGTCCCCGGTGGAGAAGCGCAGCTCGGCGTGCTCCGGCAGCGCGTTGGGAATGCTCCCGGACATCCTGGACAGCTGCAGGGTGAAGTTGGTGCTGGGGCCCCCCAGGCTGAAGCTGTACTCGATGTGCCTCCTGGTCCCTCTCCAGTCCTGCAGCTCGATCCGCAGCAGGTAATTTCCCTGCTGGGTGATGGAGTAGATCTTCTTCAGGCCCAGCCAGAATTCCTCTGCAAAGTTGGAGGGAAGAGATGATTTTAGGGATAAGCTGCAGGTAGTGTTGTGAAAATACAGTATTTAAAAGGTCTTATTAATTGCTTTAATTAAATCAGTGATTTGAGTCTTGGGGACTGTTGCTCTTTGCAGAGGTCTGCTGCTACATTCTTTTTGTTTACTTCTGCTTAATTGCACACTGATGATCAATAAAAGCAAGAGTTCTAAATGAACTGGAGCTTCCCCCTTTAAGTTTCCCACCTCATGTGGAAGAACTCTGAGAGGGAGCTGGAGACATTTAAGAGGTGTGTAATTGGAAGTGTGTGACTAATGAAGCGAGTGACATACATAAAACCTAATGGCAATTGTTGCATTTTGGGAGGAAAGAGCTGTAGGACCAAACTGGGGTTTCAACACCCTCTTGTACAAAGGGAATTTTTCTTTTGCTGGATTTCTGATCATTAGTTTAATTGGTTTCATATATTATATTCATTAAGTAGCTTATTATCAGCGCAGGTAATTGCCACATGTACAGAGTGGGGCTGAGTGTGAGTGCCAGGCACACAGCTGGCATTTAAAGCCATAGAGCACAAGATGCTTGAAGAAAACACTCCATAATTTCCAGGTGAGGAGCTGTAACCTGGTTTATTTTATCCCCTCAGAAGATGCAGAAGAGCACTGAGTAAGACATAGCTGAGAGCAGTGAAATTCTCTGTAAAACTCAACACTGAAAACATTTTGCTGCATCTTGGTGTAATATTTAGGAATTGGGAGACCAATCAAGGAGCCATTGAAGCATTCAGCAAGATCAGATAAACTTTACAGATGAAAGTCTACCTCACCTGGGAGCTCCTATCCCAAAACTGAGGGAAAGGTTGAGATACAGCAGCTCTTTATAATAAAAGATGTGGAAATAAGTCAATATTGCTGCTCACCTTGATGAGGTTTGGATCTGTGCTATACTTAGAAAGTCAGACTATTTCCCAAACAAGAGGTCACTCATCTCGTACAAGAGAAACAAGGAGAAGATTCTGGATGAGGAGGCTGTTAGGCAGCACTTGGTGCTACAAATTCTTTGGAGTTGATGATTAACAGGGGAATGTGGGTGTTTCCTCACCCTATCCAGCCATGGAGGAGATTGGTCACTCTGGAGAAGCCTGAGGTGTTTGCTCAGGGGAGCACACACAGCCTTGGGCTCTCCTGAGGCTGGAGAAATGGATGGGGCTTTAAGGGTAACAGGATTGCAGGAAGGTTCAGACAAAGTAGTGACAGCAACTTCGTGAGGTTTTGCCTCTGTGTGTATTTGAAATGCTTTGAGAGGTGCTTTTATAAGTAGTAAAATTTTGATGAAGTAGTGCTTAAAGCATTCTGCCCTTGATTCAGTTTCTAAACACACATTTGAAGGGATGTCTTGGAGAATTTCACAAATTAAGTGTTCTAACAAGCACTTCCTGCTATTTCAAATAAATCAGCTGTTATTTGCAGGTTTGGTCTGCTTTCCTTTCCATAAGAAGATTCAGCTTCTCAAATCAACTGATACCAAGAGACACACAAGAAAGGAATATTTACCATTGAGGTTACCAAAACCATTTGTGTAGGCATCCCAAGTTTGGTTGAAATCCAGTGATCCATTCACTCTCTTCTGGATTACAGTCCAGGATGTGCCTGTGAAAAGGGGAAATAAGTCACAGCTTGGCCTTGGCCTCATTCCCTGTCCCTGAGTGTGCTCTGGGCTGCTCCCATTTTGAGGCAGAATGAGTTAATTGAGGTCTTCATGAAGAGAATTCAAATGAGCCCAACTGGAGAGAGCCCAGGGCCTTTCAAGTGTCCTTGGCCCACCTGGAGTGACTCCTCTCACAGAATTATTCTGTTAGGCTGCCTTAACTGGGTTTCACTTGTTTGTGAGGGCTGAGAGACAGAGAAATTGATAAAGAAGAGATAAGAAGAGCCCCAGACACTGGCTCAGAGGGCCAGACTGCTGATAGTGCCCAGCTGCTGGCACAGCATTGGGGCAGGGACGAGGTGCTGGGGCTGTGTCCAGGCTGCAGCTCCACGGGGGTCTTCCTGAGCCCAGGTCATGACACCCCACTTCAGCTGCTCCACCCAATGTCAGCAAAGGAGCTTTTTGCAGAGGGCAGCCCTGTGAGTTGTGTTTGCACATCCAAACACGTGAGGTGGCCCCACATGTTCCCCAGCTCTCTCAGGGCATGGGAAGGGGATGTGGGACAGGCACAGAGCAGCTCTGGGGGATGCAGAGAAACCAGGCCATGAGGAATTGGCCAAGCTGTGGGTGGCAAAACAACAAACTTGGGTTCCTTAGGAAGGTGACAGGACAGTTGTGTTCCTGGCTGCTGTGCCACCCAAATGTGGTGCAGGAATCCCATCCCAGGACTCACTTCTCTAGGTGTTTGGCACAGCTCAGTCTAAAGCTGTATTAATGAACAAAATTGTACTTTTGTAAAAGCAAAGTGTTTGCTTTTCTTTGAGAAATGCATTCATGGTTGCCCTATAATGGCTTTTGTGATGACCATTTTCATTACCTACAGCTAAAGGGGCTTGGGATTTGGATATCCTTAATTTATGGCATGATTGCATGTCCTTCCCTCAATATAAACAAGAAGGGAGTAGAGAATTGGGGCAGTGATAAGGAGATTTCAGGATATGGGAAACCTGAGTTCAGAGCAGACAGGCTGCTAAGAGAAGTCAAGAGGATCATAAATCACAAGTTTTTCTGTACTTTGGGAAAAGACAAAGTTGTTTGGCTTAGAGGAAGAAATTTCTGTGAAAATTAGATTTGCTGGCACAGCTCTTACCAAATTTCATTTCACAGTAGACACTGAAAGCTTCTGAGCCATTGGGCTGAATAGTGTAGACCCCACTGGCCTGCACCCCAGTGTGGTAGAGAGCAGTGCAGTCAGCAGCAGCACCTGGGGAAGCAAACAGCCTGTTAGAAATCCTGCTTGGGGTGTGCTGAGCTGAGAGCTAAAGACAAAAATGGGAATGATCCTACTGGGAATTTTATTTTACAGTAAATGTCATTGAAATGGGCAGACTGCTTTGGGCGTAATAGTGCAGCTGCCAAGGTGTGAATAGGTTGGATTGTCTGTGTTTTTTAAGTTGGGCAGGATTTCAGTCTGGAGGACTGTGAAAAGTTTCTAAGGTCTAAGACTAGACTCTGGCAAATGGGCTTCCCTCCCCTTGTAAAGTTCCTATAAATACCGTGCTCACTGCTGCAATTCATCAGTGCCTTTCAACTTCAAAGAAAGGACTTCTAAATCATATAATTAGCCAGTGTGAAGTAATGAGTTCTCTGTTCAGGCTTCGCAAGATAGACATGGGTAAAAGCATGGTCACAGTATGTTTACAAAAGGGGAATGGATCCTGTTACTGCATTTTTGGACATTGTTCCTGTGTGTCACCCCAGAGACAAGTACAGCTGGAGTGGGGCTAAATAGATAATAGCATTTTTTTTCCAAAGAAGGGAATCTAATTCCTTCCCACAGCCCAGTGTATAACATAAAAATCTTCTCCTTTTAGTCTTTGGCTCCTACAAACCAATCCAAGGCTGTCCCAGAGGGTGGTGGGAAGGCAGCATGTGCTGCAGTCACATCTCAGAGATGGGGTCTCACCATCAGCTCTGTATGTCCCAGCCGTGGGCCTGTGCACAGCAGAGGGGATGGGCTCTGCTTCCTGCTGCTCCTCCAGGAAGGAATTCTCCAGGAGTTCCTGGAGCTCGATGTGGTTTAGCTGGAACAGCCACAATTACACTGTTAACTTCCCAAGGCTCTGGAGTGATGAGGTTCGTGGATCAAGACAATGTCATGCAGAGAATAATTTTTCTTGCAAGTGTAACCCTCTGGAATGCCCAGTTTACCACATAAAAATAACTGCAGCTCCATGCTGGTGGATTTTAGGAGTGGGATTGCCAGCTGTGCCACTACTCTGGCAGGGTAGGATTCATGAGAGGGGGAAATGACCCCTTCTCTTGTGGTGCACCTTAATGAGCACACAGATTTAACTTATTTAATAATAATTTTTAACGGGCAAACAGATTTAACTTATTTCCTCAGACCAATAATACCAACAGCTGAGTTCAGAACCCACAGTTCCTTAGGCTGAAGTGCATTTTCCTCTCAGAATAAATTAAACCTGATCATGCTGGTTGTACTGTATTACAGTGATACAGACTTCTACTCTAGGAGTGGATTTTGAAAATTGAGAAAGAGGTAGAGAGCAATGAGACTTCCAGACCAATGGAAGAGGAATAATGTGATGCATAATAAGAGGTAAAAAAAAAGAGCAGTCAGGAAATGCAGCAGCCTGGTTATGAGAGACAAGATCTCAAAGCTGTTGTTGGCCATAGCTCCTGCCTGGCAGCCCTGCAGCCTCTCCCCAAAACAGATACCTCAAAATGATCCCCACCTTCCTCTGCACCCCAAACTCAACAAGGGGTGCCTGACCCCGAGGGTTGGACCCCAGCTCCCTCAGTGTCAGGAGAGATGGAAGGACAGGCAGGGTGGTTCTGTACCTTGTCCTGCAGCTCCATGATCTGGTTGTGCTGCCTGTCCAGCTGCACGTGCTGGTTCTCCACGATTCTCAGGAGCTGCTTGATGTCATTGTCCTGCTGCTCCACGAAAGCCTGAGCACAGGGAGAGGAGGATGGAGGAGGGTTAGGAGCAGCAGAAAACCTTCAGCAGTGGTGCTGCCTCTGTAACTCTTGTCCTGGGGCCAGTTTTGAGAGGCACAAACCACTGAACATTGCCTTCCTTTTTCCAGAGAATCCTAGAATATCTCTAGCTGGAAGGGACCCACAAGGATCATCAAAGTCCAGCTCCAGATGCTTTCCCTCTAAATTGAAAAGTTTCTTTGCCTCTGGAGTGAGCACCCATTTTTTGGAGACAAACTACTGGCAGCTTTGTAGACACTTTTTAAAATTTTTTAATCACATCCAGAACAATTATGTTCTGTGGAATTGGCCCTTGATTCAAACTAGATATATGGCAGCCATCAAAAAAGGGGAAAATTGCCAGCATTTAGGATATCACCTTGGGATTAGAGAGATCAGGATTCATCTTTTTGCTTTGACATAAACATCCAGCATTTTCCCATACAAATTGCTTGGCCTTTTTATAATTCTGCAAAGTACAGTTAGTATTTCCTTTTCTGTAGAAAACCTTATACCCACCTAACTGCTTGCGTGATTAACACATTAATTTCATTAACACTTGTAAGAGGTTCTTTGGTTCTGGAGGTCCTACAGGTGCTATAAATGCCCCTCTCAAAGGTTAAAGCTCCCTGTTTCTGCACTGAGCAGGCAGTTCCCACTGCATTGATTTGGGATGAGCTGGTGATGTACAAACCCATGGGTTTGGGAATCTCATCATTTTCTCAATAGCAGAACTTTTTTATCATTGTGATGACAAAAATCCTTAAAATCAATTTGCAGATCAATACTGAAAGTAATAACAGACCTTTATAATTTCACAATATTTCACTGATTTCGCTGGGGAATTTTACTGCAAAATTAACTCTGTGTCAGAGTAAGGCAGTGGTTTTTTTTAAGGTTATTACACTGATTTCTTTCTCAAAATGCAGACTAGTACTCCAGTGAGGAGCAAGGGGAAGCATGAGCTTCTGTTGCATAATTACTGATGATGGCATTGCAGTGTATTTTGGCTCAGTGTGTCAGGGCCTTTCACAAGTCACTTACTTTGAGTGAAGAAATTTCTTTTGTCTCTTGCACCGAAGGCTGGAAAACGGCCAGTTTGGTGACCTTGTCCTCCAGTCCCCACACTTGCTCCTGCAGCTGGATTTTGTTTTGGATGAGGTCTTCAATCTTCAGGTTCATCTCCTGGGAGAGGTTCTTTATCTCCTCATTGTTGATTTGCAGCCTGGCCGTGGTTTGCCGGAGCTGTTCTTCTTCCTCCTTGATTTCGCTGGTTTGCAGGGAGAGCTCGTAAAAGGACCTGTCAAAAATGTAGAGTTTCTGAAAGATGTCGTTCATCTGCCCCTTGGTCTTGTGGACAAAGTCTTTGAGGCCATGCCCCAGCTGGAGGAGTCCATTGGCCAAGATTCGGACATCGTCCAACATCGCAAATCTCGATTTCGTTTCGGGAGATCCGGCGGAACCCACAGAGAAAAAATCCTTGTCAGCAGCAGCTGGGAGAGCCAGGGAGGCCAGGAATAGTAAAACTGGAATGATCTTCATGTTTCCTGCTCTTGCTTCTCTTTGCTCAGGATGCAGAGACTTTTCCCTGCAGTGACAGCTCGTGCTCTGTGGCTGTTCTGGCTTGCAGAACTTGATCTATTTATGCTGCTCTTCATTTTAGGAGAGGCAGAGCAGCGGGTTGATCATTAAGCTGTGTGTGTTTGAACGAGTGTAACCCCTCCTGAATGTAGGTTGATACCTGGGAAGATAAAATTGAGAGACGGGCACGTTGCTGATTAAACTGGTTCTGAACTTTTCCATCTGCCAGGCCTTCTGGTGTAAAATGTTATTGATGACACGGTGTTTTTCACACAACTCTTTTTAATAGGTTAATTTTGGGTCATAATCTCGGTAAGGGCTTAAATTGCTCCTTGTTTGCGTTGTTTGGTTCCCTTTATTGCCTCAGGAGTGTGAAAGGATTTTGCCATGTTTGAGAGCACTGGATGTTCAGGTTGTGAAGCTCCTTGATGAGCTGTGGAAGGGCAAAATATTCCCAAATGATTCACACAACTTGATTTTCATCTCCGGCCATTTTCTGATGTAACTCATTGTGCTGCAGTGGATTTACTTGTCATCGAGCCCAGATTAAGTGAGAAAGAGGGAATTAGGTCCAGAGATTGCCTGGATGTGATTCTGCTGTGTTAAGGTTTGTGCAGTAATTTACACCATATAAAACTTATTTTTTAAGAGCTGCTTTGCAGAGGTGGGTGAGATAAATAATACCTTGCTTGCATTTCTCACCTTACCGTTCTTTTTGCTGTTTAAGATTCACACTGCATGAAGAAAGGCTGCAAGTGCTCTGAAATAAATGCCCAGTTCTGCAGTGGGTCTCTGCATGGAAACGTGGGGGGTTTTGGGTAGTATTGCAGTGTGAATCAAGAGGTATTTCTCTTTCTATCTCTTTCTAGACTCATTCATAGCAATCCAAGAAAGCAAAATCAAGCATTGCACAATGTGCTTTGGAGAGTTTTCAGGTTTTTGCTAAATTCTTGTATGTTTGGAAATTCTTCCCCTGGACTTTTTGCTATGTTGTTGATGTACATATGCATGTATGATATGCAGCATCTGTAGAAAAAAAATGTTTAAAAAATGAAATTTTTACCTTATATGTTGAATTTTTGGTGTGCTCAGGGGTTCGTAATATGCAAGTAACCTTCCCATTCAAAATTAAATACTGTGAAAGTAGTTTAGATCTCAGATTAATTGCTGAGGAATATTTAGTGCCAGTATGATTGGGATCAGAGTTATTGGAGTACCTGAAGTATGGAAAAACAGCAGAAGCAGGAAGATGGTCAGGCCCAGCTCTGGATAGAATAGGGATTCCTTCAAAAAAACAATTAGGAATTGTTTCTCTGGCATCTGACACAGGGATTTTGGGCTGCAAAACTTGAAGAATTGGTTGTAAAATTAAAAAAAAAAAACAACAATACAAACATAGACATTCTTCAATCCACTTCACAGTACTTAAGTGGCTCTGGTTTTATGTGGTTTCAAATGAACCATTTCCTTTTTTTAACTATTTCATGCAAGAAAACTTTTCAGTTTATTTTGAATTCTTCCTAACCCCATCACCTCCCAAAAATCTTTCTTCTTGGCTTAGTCTTTAGAAAAATATGGGGAGTTACTGAAGAAATTCTTCCAGGTTCCTACAGCTTTTGTGTCCCATGTGCTGCTCAGGCATGACATTACTTATGGGAAAGATTTGTTTTCCAAAGGGAAAAGGCAGCCAAAAGGCCCTGATGTCAAATATTAATAAAGCACTGATTAGCTGCCAAGCATGTTTCCATATTAATGCCAAGGCCAGTGAAGTCAGGCAGTGCTAAACTCACTGCAGAGCACCCCTAGATGTCACAACGGTCCCAGAATCCAAGAGAAAAGTGGGACACAGGAAAGCAGAGAGGAGAAAAGCTTCTGGCATGACTGAACCATAAAATTCAAGAGCTTTAGAAACCCTGAGAGGGAATCCTGCCTCTGAGAGTTGTCAGCCCAGCCAGGAAAAGATGTATGTAACAAACATGATCCTGAAGATCTTTCATGCACCTAGGTGACCCTGATTATATGGGCTTTAAATGATTTTTATAGTAGGAATAAAGCAAAGAAAGAGGTCTCTGGGTTTTAGTGAAAAGGGAAATTTTCATGAGGAGAAAATTCATTCCTAGAAATTTTCATTGTAAGAGTTAGGAGCAGCTCTTAATGTTTTAATACCTTTGTGAAGGATTTTGCAAAATGGCTGCAATGATATTACATAAATATTTAGAGGAGTTTCTGGTGCCATTATTTCCATGGCTTGGGAAGCCTTTGCACTTTAGCAATTTATTTTATGGAAGTAAAAGCACTTTTGAGATCTGTTTGAGATAATAGGATAAACTTTGCATATATTTGGCATAGCATTTCAATAAAAGTTCCAAACACAAATCCTTGGGTTTACAGCTCCTGCCTGAAACTTTTATTGATGGAAATCGAGACATTTGTAATGTTCCTGCCACTTTTTCAGCCATCAGTCCCTTTCCATGGCTCCTGTAACTGTGTTTAGACAGGAAGATCTGAGGGTTTTGGTTATGTGGGGTAGAAGAGAGGCTGGGAGAGCTGGGGATGGAGAACAGAAGGCTCTGGGGAGATCTTAGAGCTCCTTCCAATTCCTAAAGGGACTCCAGGAGAGCTGGAGAGGAACTTGGGACAATGGCCTTGAGTGACAGGACAAAAGGTGATGGTTTTTAACCTGAAAGTAGGTTTGGATTAGATTAGGTATTGGGAATAAATTAATTTCTGCGTGGGTGGTGAGGCCCTGGTACAGTTTGTCCAGAGCAGCTGTTGCTGCCCCATCCCAGAAATGTCCAAGGACAGGGGGCAGGGTTTGGAGCAGTCTGGGACAGTGGAACGTGTCCCTGGACATGGCAGGGGATGGAATGAGGTGATCTTTACATCCCTTCCAACCCAGACCAGTCTGGGATTCTGTGGGAAGGTCAGGCAGGATTTTTCCATTTGGGGTCACATTCTGATTTGCCAGCTGAGCATTTTTCCCCCCTCTTTCCATGTAAGTTTTCCACAAAGGGAAGATGCCTGTAATAGGAAACCCTCTGGAGAGAGGCTGCCTCAACACGGGGGGACATCCCCTGTCCCCTGTTGCAGTGGGATCTGTGCATCTCAAATCCCATAAGCACCAAGAGCTTCTTCCCAGTGAAATGCCCTTAATGAGGGCTTGAAAAGCAGTGGAGAGGGGAACAACCTGTCCCTTTCCTCAGCATAAGTCAATCCTTTGCATAAACCTGCCTTTAATATAGGGATCCTGTAGCCTGGCTTCACAAATACCTTAAATCTTTCTCTTAAGCACTAATAATACTTAATAAAAGTTTTATGAGCAAGGTACATTTTAGAGTAAATTTTCATATCCATTTTCATTTTAAAAGAACATCAAGCAGCAAATGTATTCATGGCAGAACAAAGTAATTTAGGAGAGTCACAAAAACGGCCCTGGCCCCCTCTGAAATAGGAGAGCGTTGATTTGGCAAAGTGACCAGTGGGGATGGGATTCCAAAACTTAATTCACCATGAAGGACTTAAGAGGGAAGAAATTCCCACTTGCCTGCTAAGCTTATTCCTCTGCCTGCAGGGGTGAAGCAGAGCCTGGCTTGTGAGGCTGCTCCAAACACCCCTGGAGCTGGACTGCTCTTAGGGAATTCCTTAGGATCAGCACTAGCTGTGGCTGTGTGGATGGGACTCTTTGGGGAGCAGATGGAATTGCCATCAGAACCAAGTCCTTGGGTGGGATTCATTGGCCAAAATCTTGTCATTAGTGCCACTTCAGGCAGCCAAGGACAACCTCCCGTTGCAGCTGCTCCTCCAGGAGTTTGTCCCACCACTGCAGGTGTTTTGGAAACTCCTGGCATCTAAAAGACACCAGGTACTTTCCCTGAGTTACTGCCCTCCTGAGAATCCAAAAAAAGAGTCTTTTTGTTATCAGCCTCCTGCTGCCAACACTCAACAGCAGCTGCTTTATTACACCTTAAAAGTTGTCCTGCTGTGCTCCTCATTCACTTCTCTGAGCCCATCTGGCATCTGTTGTCTCTCTGGGACAAGGAACAGTTGGAAACCACTCACAAATTGTGTTCAGACCCACGGAACAGTTCCCAGAGGGAAGGGAATGAACCTGTTTTTCCTCTTGCCTCACAAGCCAGGGCTGTTAGGGGGCTGGTTCTGCAGTGTTTGGGCAGGATGCAAGGTGCCAGTCCTTTATCCCTGCGAGCTGGAGGCAGCACTTGGAGCCCTCACTGAGCTTCCATCCCTGCTGGATGCCCTGGCTGGAGCTGCAGGAGCCAGGCTGGCCAAGGAGGATGATGCTGGTGTGGTGGGCAGGGCTGTGTGGGAGGTGGAATGGGGATTTCCAGCCTGGTTTTTAAAAGATGTGTAACAATTCATACATTTAGACTTGTCTGGCAGCAAAAGAACGTTCATGGCCTTTGAATAACTGATTTTTGAGATGGAAAAGTCTGTGGGGGATGTTTTTTTTTTGTTTTGTTTTTGTGGTTTTTTTTTTTTTTTTTTTTTTTGTCTTCAAAGAACATCAAGGAACTTTGTGTAGATCTAAATTACTTGCACAAAGGAAAGGTAAGGGTTTGTAGTGGACAGTTTTGCTGATGAAGTGTGAATCCAACTTTCACCTTGTTGGCAAGGGCCCAGCAGGACTTGGAGGACAGAAAGTACTGCAGAATTTTGCATCTCATGGCTCTTAAAATATTCAGAGACTTGGAGAAATGGGACTGGAAAGGGTTTCCAGAATGTGTCCCCTGCCCAGTGAAGGTTGAGGTTGTGTTTAAACCCATCTGAAGAGTGTCTGCCTCACCTCTCCTGACAAACCACCAGAAAATGGAGGTGTCACACCCTCCAAGGCAATTTGTTCTACTGCTTTAACTCTCCATACAGGCAGAACATTTTCCCTTGTGCCTCACCTAAATCTCCTGTGCTACAATTTTCTCCCATTAGGTCCTGCCACATTCCCTGTGGATGTGATGAGCACTTTATTATTTCAGACTTTGAAACAGTTCTTTAGCTAACTGGAAGTTGTGTCATTACCTGAAGGTACATGTATCCATTTAGTTTAATCCATTTTCAGAGGAGAAATGTAACCTGAAGTTATCCTAATGTCAAGAGATTTAAAAAAGAAAAGGAAAAAAAAAAAGGGACAGGCCACAAGAAGGAAGGTATTTAACAGAAACCAGGTGCTTTGTGTTGAGCAAATAAAGTATATGAAGTAGAAGTAAATAAAGCTTTTGTATTCATATGTTTTCTTTCCACTTGAACTTAGATTGTAGAATCACTGGGAATTTTTTAGATGGATTTTTCAAGTACCCTTCCAAACAAGAACTGTTTCAAAATATGATGAGAGCTTAAAAATTATATCTTTTGATGTCTGAAATAAGGGGTCATTACCAAAAACAAGTTGTTTGTATGGGTGTGCACTGCATGTGAGAGAACAGAAAATGTCAAACCCTTCACTGTGAGCCTTTCCACAGAGGTTTAAATAACAGCATTAATGAAGGTGTGACCCCTCTCATCACCTGCTGCCTTTGTCTCTTGCAGGAATCTCCTTTATGTGTACCCACAGAGCCTTAACTTCGCCAACCGCCAGGGATCTGCCAGGAACATCACAGTGAAAGTGCAGTTCATGTATGGAGAGGATCCCAGCAATGCCATGCCGGTGAGGGGGGACCTCTGTGCTCCGTGGGATGGGCACAGCACTCCTGGCACTCAGGAGACCCCTGTCTTAAAACATCACTGAAATGCATTCCAAAAGAACAAGTTCAGAGGAATAGAAAATGATATTTCAGAGCAAAGAGTGCATTTGTGTAGAGTTTGGAAGGTAACAGTGGTGCAATTGGAATTTTAACATGAGATTATTGATTATAAGGGTGGTGAGGTCCTGGCAGATGTTGCCCAGAGAGATTCTCCATCCCTGGAGGGATTTTCCATCCCTGGCAGAGATTGCCCAGAGAGATTCTCCATCCCTGGAGGGAGAGATTCTCCATCCCTGGCAGAGATTGCCAAGAGAGATTCTCCATCCCTGGAAGTGTCCAAGGCCAGGTTGGATGGGGCTTAGAGCAACTTGGGATAATGGAAGCTGTCCCTGTGTCATTCCTGAGATGGGATTTACATTCTCTTCCAGCCCAACCCGTTCTGGGATTCTGTGTTTGCAGCAGACACTGTTTGTGGTTGGAATAGAAGCTTTCCTTTCATGACAAAAGAATTTAAGGTGACAGCTGTGTTCAGGGCCAGCAGTGATCCCCACTCAGAGAAGATCTGTGCAGGAGAGGTTCCATCCATCAGTTCTTCTGCCATGTTTGTGTCCATGTGTCACTGGAGTTGTTGAAATTGTGCCTTTTCAGTGACTAAGTGAAGTGCTGGCTGTAAGTGAAGGGGCAGGGAACAATCAGGTGTAACTGTACAGATGCACAATAAATGGAGCTCTAAATGTCCCTGCAGGATTATGGAACAAATTCTTGGCACAGTTTTACAGGGGGGTTCCTGTGGTTTTTTTTGTTCTTTTTGCAGGTCATCTTTGGCAAATCCAGCTGTCCTGAGTTTTCCAAGGAAGCTTACACAGCTGTGGTGTATCACAACAGGTAAAACACAGTGTGGAAGTGCAGTTACTCACCAGTGACTGGTGTTAATTATTTAACAATCAGCATCTGGACAGCACTCACAGTGACTGCAGTGCCAGCTGATGCTATCCTTAGAGTTTTGTGACAACTGGGAGGCAGAGTCTTTGTTTGCTGTGGTACAGATCAGCTTTGTGTGATCCTGAGCATGTAGCCCAGCTCAGCAGATGCTCCAAGTACAACTCCAGTCAGCAGTCATGAAGATTTATGTTCCAAACTCACGGGACCAGGTGCCCCTGTTGTTTTCTTGGAGCCTTTTAGACATTAGGTACAAATTGGAGCTACTTGGTCTTGAAAATAATTCCATTGCAGATGGGGTGAGGGGTGCTGAATCCAGCAGGAACATTTTCCTGGCTTTGCAGCTATGCCAGGGAGAGATGTTCCAGGGGAGATTCCTGTCCTGCAGGTCGGGCTTGTGGCAGTGTCCACGTTGAGACAAGAGTTTATTGCTCATGTGGTTCAGAGTGCCTGTGTGAGGAGGAGGCTGCTGCCCATTTTTTTTGTGGATTAGAAGTTTTTCTAGTCCTTGATGATCAGAAAGTAAGCTTTAATCCCTTGGGATAGCCCATACACTCCCTTCCCTGCAGATCCTTTAACTCAAAGGGTTCAGTCCCGAGCACAGGGTAACAAAACCACTGTGGGTGACTCAGCTGAAGCTCTGCTCTCTACACAGATCTCCTGATTTTCACGAGGAAATCAAGATTAAGCTTCCAGCCACTTTGACAGACCACCACCACCTACTTTTTACTTTCTACCATGTCAGTTGCCAACAAAAACAAAACACACCTCTGGAGACTCCAGTCGGCTACACTGTGAGTGTATTTCCATTCTTATATTTTTCATTCAAATGCATTTGCTGGCTCTTTGTTTAGCATCCCTGTGAACTCATATCCCATTGGAGAGCTTGGGAAATGGGCAAAAGCTCAGAGGAAGCCTTAAGAAATGTGTGGTTTTGTTGTTTCTCTGCAGTGGATCCCGATGCTGCAGAATGGCCGGTTAAAGACGGGTCAGTTCTGTCTTCCTGTGTCATTGGAAAAGCCACCTCAGGCTTATTCAGTGCTTTCTCCAGAGGTGAGCTGAGTTCTGCCTGCTGGAAACCAGCAGAATACATGTGAGAAAAAATGAGAGGATGTATGTGTACCCATCTCTGCGTGTGCATTTATTTATTTATTAAAAGCTGTTAAATTCAGACAGAATTTTAGTGTTTGTGTGTGGCTGTGTGTGTATGATCTGGCCAAAATAAATGAAATTCTAATGAACAGAGCCTAAGCTCTGCTCTCTGTCACTCACATCCTCTCTCATTCTTCCTCAACCTGCAGGTTCCTCTCCCTGGGATGAAGTGGGTGGATAACCACAAAGGGGTTTTCAATGTGGAAGTTGTTGCTGTGTCATCCCTCCACACTCAGGTGGGTGTCAAGAGCAGTCACTGGAATAAAATAATCTTCTGACAGTTGAAATGCTGTCAGAGTTGATGTTGTGAAGGGTGTAACAATCCCTTGTAGTGAAATTGCAATCTCATTTTCAGTTCTGAGCCAGCACACCTGTTTTTCCACATTCTGCTGTGAGTATATTTGAGAAGTTCTGCTTAAAAATATGAGTGGTTTGGCCGTTATTCACAGAGGGGTGAATGGCCAACAGTGTTTTCAGCCTGTTGTGTTTGATACAACAGCTCCAACACAGCCCAGGCAAATGATGTTTTCTTGTTTGTGTTCTTGTTTTTGTTTTCTTGTTCTTCTCTTTTCCCTCCTCCTCTTTTTGTTTCTCCCTGTATTTTCCCTCTTTGATCTGAAAATAAAGATGACAATCATTTTGTTTAATCATTTCAGCTTTTGTTTTACTAGTTCCCACTGTGTCATTTTGATGGGGTGTGTGTATTTTATTTGTGCCGTAAGTAGGAATGTGATTTTAGTGCATTGTCTGTTTTTTCTAAGAATACATAGTCTGTGAGTCCTCTGGTTTTGCCTTGATAACTTTGAAAGTAGAATTAGAATTAAATATGGGCAGATCTCTCAAAGATGATCCATTTCTACTAATTTTGTGAGACTAAATGGCCAGATAGAGAAATGAGGGCGAGAACCCATCCATGAGACACAAATCCATAGAAAATGATGATATTTTGGGGATTCTTGCTGATTATTGACTTTTTGCTTGTTGTAGGACCCTTACCTCGACAAGTTCTTTGCACTTGTCCATGCTCTGGATGAGCACATGTTCCCTGTGCGAATAGGAGACATGAGAATTATGGAAAACAACTTGGAAAATGAACTGAAGAGCAGCATTTCAGCTTTAAATTCCTCTCAACTGGAGCCGGTAGTGCGATTTCTTCATCTCCTGCTTGACAAACTGATCCTTCTGGTAGTAAGACCTCCTGTCATTGCAGGCCAAATAGGTATTTTATTTAAGTTTTATAGAGAATTACATAGCTGAAAGTTTGACACTTCCAATTTTATCATATTTATGTAGAAGTAAAAAAGTCCATTTTTATGCTTTATTTTAGTGCCACTAATATACCAAGTGTCTCCCAGATAAAACATGCTGGCATCCAGATCTGGGGTGATATACACAGGAGCAATCTTTAATATTTAATGGAAAGCTTCTAAGAAGGACTGGGAATTTGGTGTCCAAATTGAGCCACGAGAAAAAGAGCCCGATTTTCCTGGATGCTCAGCATGTTTTTAGCACTGGAGCTTGTTAAACTGTCTCCATCCTGACAGAAAGTAGGGATTTCAGCCTTATTGGTCACCTTGGAAAATCTGGAAGTAGGTGAAGTAGGAAAATACAGATGCTGCATGTTCCTGTTGTGGAATTGATAACTGCCAGCATGAATAATCCCTTCTTTTGCTCCCTGTGAAGGGCTAAGATCTGGCAGTACAAAAAATCTCAGGTTTAAGTCAGGATTAGATCCTTACCATTTTTAAAATAGCAGTTTTTGCTGGGTTAGTGTTTTTGGTTTTTTTCTTTGGGTTTTTGTTTGTTTGGTTGGTTTTTTTTGGTAGGAAACCTGAATTTGGATATGGTGGAATATAAGGACTTAAGACTGCTTTAAAAATACTTTAAAAATATTTTCTTAACTGTATAAATTATTTATTTAATCTTTCTGCAAAATATTTTACCTGCATTTTTATTTTATATTTTAATGTTCTTCCACTCTTTCAGTGTTCTGTATTGGTTTAGTTGCTTTATATGGAGTATTACGGACATTAATGACTGGATTTATTTAAAATAAGATTTTCATTCTCTAGCTACTGTCTTCATCCTTAATTTTTCTATAATATCTACTTCAAACTGTGTGTAGTTTTTTGTGCTTATTTTCAGAGCAGCTTTTTTCTCTCAACAAAATGAAATTGTTCATTTAATACAGTTTGTATTTTGGCTAAGGCTTAAATAGAGGAAATAATTAACTGAGAAAAGCATGCTAAATATCTAAAGGGTATTATCCATCAATTAAACAAAGACTTGCTCTTGTTACCATTGCAGCTGATGACCAAAGTTGGGCTGGTTCCAGAAATGGAGCCTAAATCCATTAAGTTTATTATTAATAAAAGTGGCAGCTGATCACTGGAGCAGCTGTCCTGCTCTCAGGCTGGTCAGACCTGGTTCAAACACCAGGCTCAGTCTGGGATGAGAAATGCTTGCTAGGCTCTGAGAAGCCCCACCATTTACCCTGTAGGAGGTGGATGAAGAGCACATTTAGGATTTCCCCTAATCCTAAATGCTGCGGTCTAAACCAAACTCTTCCCTTTTTGCTTTCAGTGAACCTGGGCCAGGCGTCTTTCGAGGCGATGGCATCCATCATAAACAGACTTCACAAGAACTTGGATGGCAACCAGGACCAGCATGGCAGGAACAGCCTGCTTGCTTCCTATATTTATTATGTTTTTCGCCTACCCAACACCTATCCCAACTCACCATCACCAGGTAGCTCTTTGGTTTTTTTTTTTTCATTTCATATCAAGTTTGTTAAAAGAAGGCAGAAGCCACTTGCTGGCAGGGGCACCTGAGCTCTAACTGTGTGGCTGCTTCCCTGCAGGGCCCTGTTATTAATTTGCCACTGTAGCCACTTAAAAATGAGTTTAATTACTGTTAGTTGTGTAGAGATTCAATTATTTGATGATTTTAAATAAGTGTTACTACTGAAGGATTGTGAATTATGGCAGAAAACTGGGATTTAAGTTTTTTTCTATGAGACAGGTGTGATGCACTCCTGGCCTGTCATGTTTCCCAGCCTCCTTCACAAGAACTTTTATACTTTAATCAAGTCCCAGCAAAAGTTTAAACCCTGGCTGGATGGAATAGATATCCAAAGGGTATTATCCATCAATTAAACAAAGACTTGCAGTTGATGACCAAAGTTGGGCTGATTCCAGAAATAGAACCTCAATTAATTAAATTTATTATTTATATAATGTTTTACATATTTTAATGCATGTGTGTGTATATATATATACACACATACTTTTATATATATATATATATATTTATTTATATATATATATATAAACATGTTTTTATTTTTATGTATACATATAAAATATAGTCATTATATATTTAAAGCAGGAGTGTAAAATACTATAAAACACGTGTCTGGATACAGGAGGGAAGCAAATTAATCCCAGACTTGCTGAGAGAAAGGGATTGGAAAGATGTGGCATGAGTGACAGCCATGGAAAAACAAGTTTTGGAAGGAATGTTCATGCACAGAGTGGGGAAGCTCTGAGAGGTGTTGGGGAGGTTTTGTACCTAAAACTGTGCCCACAGTTTTGAGTGTGAGATCTGCAAAACATCCTGTTAGCTAAAGACCATCCCACAGGGAGCTTCCTGCTTCCCAGTGGATAAAAACCAGCTTTTTATTCCCGTGGTGGAGTGAGCGGGCAGGGCCGGGTGTCCTGAGGGGCTCTGGGTGATAAAGGATGGCAGAGTGACCAGGCAGGGGAGGCCTGAGTGTCCTGAGGGTGAATGATGGCCAGAGTGACCAGGCAGAGCTGGGTGTCCTGAGAGGTCTGGATAATAAAGGATGGCTGGACTGACCAGGCAGGGAGGCTTGGGTGTCCTGAGGAGCTCTGGGTTATGGAGGATTGCCAGACTGACCAGGCAGGGCTGGGTGTCCTGAGGGGCTCTGGGTGATAAAGGATGGCCAGAGTGACCAGGAGGGGAGGCTTGGGTGTCCTGAGGGGCTCTGGGTGATGGAGGATGGCCAGACTGACCAGGCAGAGCTGGGTGTCCTGAGGGGCTCTGGGTGATGGAGGATGGCCAGACTGACCAGGCAGAGGAGGCTTGGCTGTCCTGAGGGGCTCTGAGTGAGGGATGACCAGACTGACCAGGCAGGGCTGGCTGTCCTGAGGGGCTCTGGGTGAGGGATGACCAGACTGACCAGGCAGGGCTGGGTGTCCTGAGGGGCTCTGGGTGATAAAGGACGGCCGGACTGACCGGACGTCCCCGCAGGTCCCGGCGGCCTGGGGGGGTCCGTGCACTACGCCACCATGGCCAGGTCGGCCGTGCGTCCCGCCAGCCTCAACCTGAACCGCTCGCGCAGCCTCAGCAACAGCAACCCCGACATCTCCGGCACCCCCACCTCGCCCGACGACGAGGTGCGCTCCATCATCGGCACCAAGGTACGTCTGTCCTCTCCTGTCCTCTCCTGTCCTCTCCTGTCCTCTCCTGTCCTGCCTTGGGGCTTGTCCCAGCCCCTCCTCAGCCTTCTCCCAGCAGCTGCTGTTGGCACCGCAGGAACGCCGCTCCTTGGAAATGTTTCTGACTTCTGGAGCCATCCTGGAGTGCTGTTCCCACAAGTGTGGGGGCTGAGGGCAGGAGTCCTCCTGGATTTGTCTCCCCCTCACTTTTTGCATGGCCAACAGCCGAATCCTGAGCCCAGCTCTGTTGTGTCTCCCCAAACCTTGCACCCTCTTATCCCACTCTTCCCTCCCAACTCCAGACTCCCTCCTCTCCTCTGCATTCAGCTGCTCAGGTTTCTCTACTCCTCGTGTCCAGAGTGGGTGTCTTGCACACAGCAGGAATATTCCTGCCCCCTGTGTGGCCCAGAGAGGATTTGGGATGCTTGGTGAGAGGCGCAGCCTGGCCAGCTGAGCACAGAGGGTCTGACTGCCACACTGACTGCCCACCCCAGAAAGTGATGTTCCAGTGGGGGTGCAGAGTATCCAGCATAGCTGTGCTCTGGCTCTCCTGAGGGATCATAAATCCATCTCCTCCTGCTGACTTCTGACTACACAGAATCACCACAGTCCCAATCTGAGCCCTTCATTTTGTGCCTAAAATAGGTGGGATGAGCCAAAACAAAGCGGTGTTGGTAATTCCCTCCCTTGAGAGGTGTGCCCAAGCTGCTTTGGGGTTTTCTCTTTTATTCTTCAAACTGTGATAACTTCATCAGGGTGAGACTTTTTCCCACCGTGACCTTTCACTCTTCCAGCACAGGTGGATTCCTGAGCCCTTTCAGGGAGCTGTTAAATTCCTTTGGAAGTTTAGGAAGCAAGGTTGTTACCAAAGCCACCACCCTGACATGGCTGATGCTGGGTTTTATAAGAGTAAGAAAAACACAATTTGAGGAAGAGGTTACCAATTTTAAATGAATAACGACATCATTTGCTGACCAAATAAGAGGCTGAAGAATTGTGGGTAGGCAAATGATTATTTCTTACATCAAAGTCTAGACTTAGAAGTCTTGAAATATTTTGAAGACCACTTCAGTTTCTTGCTAATTAAACAAGCCTGACCTTTTATGAAATGCCACAGGCACTGATGTGCATATGGAATTTACCCAGGCTATCAGAAGTTTAACGTGTGCTGGCTTGGTGAATAATGTCACAGTACAAAATAAAGATTTTCTTCCAGAGGTGTAGTCCAGCTTTTAAAGGAAAACCTGTCCTGTGGATAATTGTTGAAGGAAAAGTTTCCTTTAGGGTAGTCTGAGCATCAGGAATTAACCTCAGTCTGGCTATACAGACTTTTGGTTGAGTATAATTGTTTCTGTTTCTTAATATCAACAGACAAAAATAAGACACTTTCTGAGATGCTGACATGAGTAAAAAGGTGCAAAAATCCCTGTTGTTTCTCCAAGTAATGGCCTAAGGAATAGATAGATTCTAATTTGAAGTGCAGCTTCCCTATCACAGGAAGTTTTCTGTTTTAGAGCAACTCAAATTGTGGGGTTTTTTGTTGTTTGAGGGAGGTCTTCAAAGTTGAGTTTAGTGTTATTTTTTATTCTAATGTAAGGTGTTCAGGGGTGTGGTTGGTAAAAGTGCTTTAAGTCTCCCTTTTCCCTTGAGTCTCCCTTATCTCCTCTTACTTCATTTTGAAAACTCTTTACAGGATTTGGAAGATTTCTGTTTATTGTCACAGCAGAGGAGATCTTAGGTCTGTCACTTGTTTTGCCATCATTTGTGAATTGAAACCATGTAAATTTTATTCCCTACTAAAGAAAATTTATTAAATGTCTAAAAAGACATGTTTAAAGTCATCCTGAAATGCTGGAGATGTGCTGGGAAAAACCCAGATGATGTTGTGGAGTTCCATCTCTCTGCCAGTGGATTTTCACAGATGTGGGTTATGTTCCTGCCCAGACCCAGCTGCAGGTTGAACCCCAGGGGCAGCACAGAATTTAACAACAGCTTGGTGAACATTGGAGTGACTCTGTCAAGCAATAAGGAGCTCCTGTACTCTTTTGTTTTCTGAAGAGGAAATAATCCTTCCCTTTCAGATTTTTTTACAAAACTACTTTTGCTTCTGCAAACACAGTGTGTGTTCAATTGTTATCCTCAGACAAGATTAGGAAACCCTGAGAGAGAAATGTGAGGGGGATAAAGGCATTTTCAAAATTAGACCTGATTTTACAAAACAAGAGCTTAGTTCAGCATTCTGCAAAGACCTTTCGACTTTAAATCACTGTGAGCAAAATAAAGCATGTTTATGGGGCTGAGCAGGGCACAGGGCTTTGATTTATTCCTGCCAAAAAGTAATTGAGATTAAAACACTTTCCTTATGTGTTCAGTATTTTTTTTATTGGACATCTTAAGCAAAATTACAGCACTGCTGAGCTCTGCCTCAAGGAGCTCGGTGGATTAATGGTTTGAATCCCAGGTTACAGCTCTCATGCCAGGTTCAACCTTGAGGTGGATTTTAGTTTGCTGAGAGAAATAGATGATTTGGCTTGTTGGACTTTGCAGCTGATGCTGGTCACTGGGATGAAATGGGCTGCACCTTTGCTTTGTATATTGGGAAAAAGCCCTAAGTTGGCACAGAAATGAGGATGGAAGCTCTCACTCAGGTGAAGGTTGTCAAAATCAATGTGTGGTATTTATAAGGAATTGTGAATATCAGAGCTGCTTCCTGGGACCCAGGGAAATCCACTCCATCCCCCTGAATGTTCCTGATTTGGGAGCAGCCTGGGTGACAGCACAAGTTTAAATTTTTCCTTCTTTCTGAGTATCTTGAGGAGAAGAAAGCAGAGAGAGGAGGGATCCACAGTAATTTTGCCACAATGATCCATTGCAGTAGAATTTGGAGTACAGGCTAGATGGAGCTTTTGAAAAGCAGGATGGTTTTTCAAATGTTTTGCTTGGCAAAACAGATTGGTTCCAGAAAAGGTACGTGCTCTTTTCTCTCCCATACCCAAGTGTCCATGTGAAATCCTGTCCACAGCTTATTCTGCCAGCAGTGCTGGTCTTTCATTCCATAAGCAGGGAACCCTGTGAGGATTGACAGTCAGCCTCTTCAGTTTCTCAGAATTTCTGTAAGAATTGTAGAGCTTATGAAATCCAGGCTAACCTGAAGGTGCTGGAAACCTCAGAGAGCATCCTCACATCTCAGCACCAGATTTCCTCTGTCACAGTGTAAATCTCACCTGGCTCCATGGGAATGGGTTTAAACTGGGCAAAAGACAAGTGGGATTTTTCAGGAGGAGGAGAGTTTTTGGATGTCAAGCATTCCAGACAGGACAGGCCAGACCAGAGCTGTTGACAGGATTAATGTTCTGTATGTATGTGAGATATAAAATAATCCTCTGGACTCAATGTCTCGACAGGCACCTGAGAACTCAGGTTCTAAGTGCTGATGTGTTTGCAGTGTAACCACTTTGATTGCTTGTAAGGACTGAACTTTGACTACTGTATGGCATGCAACATGTAATATTTCTTTCCTTTCCCAACTGCTTTCTGTCACATGCCCAGGGCTTGGACCGCTCCAATTCCTGGGTAAACACTGGTGGTCCAAAAGCAGCCCCATGGGGATCCAACCCCAGCCCAAGTGCAGAGTCAACACAGGTGGTGTCTTCCATAGAGGTTTTTCTGCCTTTGTTTTCTGTGATGTTTCCCTGTAGAATATCTTCCTTTCAGTGCATATTCCAGTTTTGATTTTTTTTTCTTGTAATTGTTTATTTGGAAACTTTTCAGTTTGATTTTATGAATTCTCATCTTCTCCCCCACCACCCCACCACAGTGCATGAAAAACCTCTGATCGCGTGAGCGTGTCCCCTCCTTTCATTTCAGTGGTTGCTGGTCTGTGAAATGTAAATGCTGTGACTGCTTTTGTTTTCTTTTTTTTCTTTCTCTCACACTAGTTTCAGCTTCAGGTGGAGCACATTTCTAAGTGGGAACATTAATCACAGCTTCATAGTTTTGTCCATGTTTGCCATTCCTTTCAATGTCGTGAGCCATTTTGCCATTCTCATCAAGCATTTAGTACTCATCGTCCAGTAATCCTTCATGACTTGTTTGAGTGGAATATTGTGAGCCCAAATTGATTGCCACATATGAAATTCTCTCTGAAAACATGTCCATTTGAGTGCTGGAGGCAGTGATTTGCCAGGGCCAATTGTATTGTTCTGTGTTGCAAAGTATGAAAACTTCACAGCAGCTTCAGTCAGGAAGAGTTTATTTAGCCCCCATTGCCTGCTGCTCTCCACTGCATGGTTGCCTTGAACATACCTCTCAACTGCTCCTCCTTCCCAGTTTATCAGCCTTCCCAAAATATAGTCCAAGTTCACTTGCTTTCGTGGCAAATTATTTCCATCAGAGGCAGAACTTGAGTGATTTTCCCCTTGCCGTGGCAGCAGCAGCGTGGCTGTGGGTACATCCCCTCATGCTTGGCCTCTGGTGGATTGAGAGGTATGGGCTGAAATTCCAGATATTACCTGTGCATGTTGATAAAATGCAACGATGGAAAAGTTTCATGCTTTGCAGCATTGTCTTTGTACATCAGAACATGCAGTTCTTTAAATAACTTATATGTCTTAAAACCGATCAGAATTGCTGTCGTTTTGTTTAGACCCAATCTGTAAATGCCTAAGAGTTTGAGAATGCTTAAAAAAGCTGTAAAAACCCTACAGTTGGAAGAGTATTTTTGTAAACGTTCTTTGTCCTTGAGCTGCAAAACCCATCCACGGCAAACTTTAATGTCCTGTCATCATTCATTCATCTCCACTCCGTAGGCTACGGATCGAAGTTGTAATCGTATGTCTTCGCACACTGAGACGTCAAGTTTCTTACAAACATTAACAGGACGATTACCAACCAAAAAGGTAGATTTCAGTGGAGACAATTGATATTGTGGGGCAGGGAGGTCAAGTCATTCTGAAAACATGATGCAATTTATTCTTTTATTTATAGCCTGATTATTTTTTTTCCCCCCCGAGGTCATTAGGAACTGCTGGTGCTTAACACCTCTGAATATCCAGGCTGTAGGGAATGTGAAGTATTTGGAGTTGAATTGGGAAGAATTAAATGATCAGGAGTTGCTTGTCTGATTTAATGGCAATAGTGTTTGAGGCCAGTTTATTACTGGCTTTCAAAAAATATGAATAGCACTGTCTAGACACGTAAATGATGCATTTTGTGTGCAAAATGAAAATGTGTTGGATGGCTCAGTATGCTGAGCTCACTTATCAAGGTGTTAATTCAGAGAGACTCCAGAAAGGGAATGGGAGTCACTTTGAAAGTGAACTCCCTTAGAGGAAATGAGGACCTCGTAAACAATGTCAGAAAGGCAAAATGCCAGAGCTTTTGTGAAAAGAAAATGTGGCCACTGCCACTGTCAGTCTGTGGGTTGTTCCTTTCCGAGAAAAGAAATCCAAGAGCTGTTTGAGCCCCGTGTTTCTTTCTTACTGTTTAAGTCCTTTCTCACAGTAAATATACATTTTTGTACAAATCACTTTATATATCCACTTTTTACTCCTTTTTCCTGCAAAAATCAGACCAGGCAGAAAGGTAGACTTTTAAAACTAAACTAATTTGAGCACCAACCTTTTTTTTAATTATTATTTCTTGGGGGCGGGCGGAAAATTCTTTTGACACTTGAGATTCAATCCTGGAGCGAGATGCTGTGAAACGTTTCTCACATCACATGTCATAACCTCATCCCTCATTGTTAGCTGGGGATTTCTTTATGGGATGCCACCGCTGCTGTCATGTCCTCAGTTATTTAGTTTGCTTAACTCATTGTTTGCCATACTTGCCACGGACCGTGCTGACATTTCTCATGGGGGCTGTGTTGGGAGCTGCTCTGGAGGCTCGGGCTGACTCTGGGTTTGACTCTGTAGCTTTTCCACGAGGAGCTGGCCCTGCAGTGGGTTGTGTGCAGCGGGAGCGTGCGGGAGGCGGCCCTGCAGCAGGCCTGGTTCTTCTTCGAGCTGATGGTGAGCAAACACCTCCCTGATCTCTCCCAGCCCCTGCTTTCAAACAGAACCAGCAACAGCTGCAAGTGGCTCTGCTGTAATTTATATCCCCCATAGGTGAAGAGCATGGTGCATCATCTGTATTTTGCTGACAAACTGGATGCGGCGAGGAAGAATCGTTTCCCGGAGCGCTTCATGGATGACGTGTCTGCACTGGTCAGCACAATTGCTGGTGATATAGTCTCCCGCTTCCAGAAGGTGATGGCAAACAATTACACTGAGCCCAGCTCGGCCACCAGCCCTCCTGCCTCTTGTTTGCTTGAAAACACACTGTGTTCTTCATCTGCTTCCTGGTTTTCTCTTCCTTCTCTCCAGGACACGGAAATGGTGGAGCGGCTCAACACCAGTCTCGCATTTTTCCTCAATGATTTGTTGTCCATCATGGACAGAGGATTTGTTTTTGCTCTTATTAAGACCTGCTACAAACAGGTGATTGCAGATAAACATTGTGGCTTAACTGAGCCGTGGCAGAGCCTGCTACTGTTAGATTTCTCTGGGCAGACAGTAAAATATGGACACAGTTCAGGTCTTCTTAGAGCAGGACATTCTCAGAGGTGATTTAGGGTTTACGCCTCTCTGATTACACTCTTAACTGTTAATTAGGAGTCACTCCCTGGAGTGAATGGACATGCAGCAGGAAGGGAGAAATATTCCCTCTACTCACCACTTTCAGAGTAATTGAATCAAAAATTAGTGGGAGGTTCTGTGAGGGAGCTCAGGCTGTCATGGTCTCTTAAGGACACGGTGACCCTGGATGATCATATTGATCAGTGAGCTCTTCTATCCTTTGGGGCATGTAGGGTGTCCTTCCCCATAAGGAGGGCACCTCATTTGAGTGTAACAGGGAAATCACCCTGAACCACAAACTTTTGTTTGACTACAAACATCCATTCTGACACTATGTACAGAGGAGATAAAGGATCAGTGAGAAGTGGGACTAAGCATGGACTCATTTTCCCTTTGGAATCTAAAACATTTTCTGTAAGGGGCAGAAGAAGAGCAAGAGCATTTAAGATTTCAAGCTGCCTGCTGTATATTACATATATTATGTATCATTAATTATATTTTTATATATAAAAGATATAGGTATAAAAACCAACCTGCATCTTGGAGCTGTTAGTGCATCACACTGTGGTCCTCACAACTCCCTGCTGAAGTCAATAGGATGTGGGAATTAGAGAATCAAAGAATGGTTTGGGTTGGAAAGGACCTTAAATATCATCTTGTTCCAACCCCCAACAGTCTACAGTTCTTCATTTGGTTATTTAATACAACTGGTGTATAGATTTTGGATTGAGAGAAATGTCTAGGGTGTATGTGGCTCCTGCACATCAGGGACTGAATTTCTGGCACAAAAAAGTGCTGTGGACCTGGGTGTGACCATTTAATGACACCAAGCTTTCCAGTTCTTGCTTTGGGAGTGATTTTGGGTGGGCCAGGAGGGCTCACCTTGCAATTACACTCTTTTGGTGCTGACTGCAATGCTGTGGGCTGGATTTTCCAGGTGTCTTCAAAGGTGTATTCCTTAACAAATCCAAGCAACCTGGCATCTCTGAAGCTGGACTTCCTGCGCATCATTTGCAGCCATGAGCACTATGTCACCTTGAATTTACCCTGCAGCTTGCTCACACCACCTGCATCTCCATCACCATCTGTGTCTTCAGCCACTTCCCAGGTACTGAGAAATTTGGGAAATACAGGTTGGGCTTGGAGCTGAGAATGAAATCCTCTGAGGCAGTTGTATTATTGTACCTTCAATCCCCCTTGCTAATACTTTTGGGAGTGTTTAGTTAGAAATCAGTTTTTCCTGCCACAGAGGTTCTGATTTCTTTTGATCTTTTATTGTTGAGAAAAGAGTGCCCATATCCCTCTCCTGGTAGTGACCATACACTGTCCTTAGGGACCTGGTCCCCTCTTGTATTGGGCAAACACAAATAAGTCATAAAGGAAAATACTTTGTCCAGTTTCCCTTTTCTGGCAACACAAGGGATTTCTGAGCTCCCTGCAGCTTAGTCCTGGCCTGCTCAGAAAAAGTAATTTGAATTAGTGTGTCATTCAAGTGGAATAATTAGTTGCAAAATCACATGAACTAAATCAATCAAAGCCTTCTTCAACATGAATAAGAGTATCTTTTAACCAATCCACTTTTAAAGGTCATTTGGTTTAATTTTCCTAACGGGGAAGACAATAATAACAAACAGAATTAATGGAAGGGTTACTGAGCTGGGATGGAATTTAAGTGTAGATGTGCCTTGATACAAACGAAAAAGGGAAAAGGCATGAGGTTGTCTTTAATTCTGAAAACTGCTTCTTATGTATTTCCTAAGCTTTGACTTTGTTCATGATGCAGCTTCTGAAACTTGATTTTTTCAGAGTTCTGGGTTCTCCACCAATGTCCAAGACCAGAAGATTGCAAATATGTTTGAGTTGTCTGTGCCTTTCCGCCAGCAGCATTACCTGGCCGGGCTGGTGCTCACAGAACTGGCTGTCATTCTAGATCCTGATGCAGAAGGGTAAATCTTCACAGAGTTTTGTTTTTCAAAGAGCTTTCTGTAATTCCACGCAAATAGTGGATGCAAAGAAAGTCCTGGCATGGCCAGAATTTATATAAATTAGTAAGCTATGATATGAAAACGGTGATTTAAGAATCTTCTTTCTTCTTGCCCCTTCTGTTTCTTCCTTATCCCAGACTCTGTAAACCTGATTTCAATCACATTTTTCCAGTTGAGAAGAGGGAAAGACGTTCCTGCTGGAGCCCCCAGATGCCACAGGGGCACTGCTGGAGCTCTGAAAGGAAAATAGCTTTTCTCAAATGTAACAGGAAAATAATTTCCAACATTTAGGAAGTCTTTCTTGCTGGTAGTTTTAAATGTTACAGTATATTTTGCCTGTGGTTCTTCCAGCTCTTTTTAACTGTGAATTGTGCATTGATGAGGCCCCTGTGGGTTACACAAATAGACAAATAGAGTCAAGCATGCAGAGTTTGTCAGTGACTCGCCTGACTTGTGCAGCAAATAATTTTCTGCTGTAGTCCTGACATCCAGTCTGTTCCTTGTGTTATTTAGGGCTGTCTTCTGCCTTGCCTCTTTAAAATGGGTTGCAATGGAAATTATTGATTGCTTCCACAGTCCTGAGTTCCCTCACAGACATTTTTCTCAAGGTGGACTCAGAAATATCAGCCGAGTCAACAAATGCTGATGATTCATGGTTAATTCTGCCCCTTTGCCAAGAGGTCTCTGGAGTTAAACATTCATTCTGTTTCCTCTTGGAGAAGAAAGTGATGCCATAAACTGGAATATTTTCCTGCATATATACATAACACACTGCAGTCCCATTTGTTTGGCCTGAAATGGAGAAAGCAGCAAATTTTTACCCATATGTACTGTCTGCAGAAATCCTTTTTGTGCCAGAGGAGCATCCTGCTCACTGGTTAGAAATCAGGCCCTGTCTCTGACTCTGCCCTTGTTCTTCACAAACTTTCTGTTCTCCACCTGCCCACCAAGCCCTTTAGCCTGGCCCAGGATGGTAATTTCTGCAGAGAGGAGCTTGCTGGTGGCCACTGGGGACACAACTCCTCTCTCAAACCTTGTCTAGCCAGAAAAAGGCCCCTGGTGCCAGTTCAGCTCTGAAGATCATTTTGATACAAGTTCCTGAATTTGGAGGCAGATGTATACCTGTAAAACATTTACTTTTTTACTGTTTTCCAGAAAAACCTGGAGTTTCAGGTTGGTTGACTTCTCAAGCTCAAAGCCCTCTGCATTTCTCCTGGTAGATCTTTCAGATAAAGTAAACCAAATGTGTTTAGGTCTGCTCTTCTCTTGCTGTGCAGACTTTTAACAGTCATACATGATCACCACTTGCCTTCCATAAAATATTGTGGGCAGCACTGGAGGAAACTCAGAATTGTTCCCAGTTCATTATCCTGCAGCAGGAGTGGAAAGGGATGTTAATCTAGTTGCTATTGTGTTAAGAGACCTGCTTTAAGCCTTGATAGATAATCCAGAGCTTTAAATGTGTTCTGTCCTTGCTCTTTTTGCTCCATTAGCAGGATATGTTTAGTTTTAGCTCATTTTATAAGAACTATTTGGATTGAATTGGACAAGAGAAGGAGTCATCTCCTTTGTGCCCAGAGGTGTGTGTTGGATGCATCCCTCAGTGTGCCAGGGCACAGAGCAGCCCTGCAGAGCACCTGCAGCCTGAAAAACAGGACAAACAAAGCGTGCAGGGGAAGGGATCCAGCTGAGCGTGACAGTCCCAGCCGCTGGGTCCTGCCCAGTTGTCTCTGCAAACACTGCAGGGGTGCTCTGGCCATCACACACAACACCCACGCTGCCCATCTTGGCTGAGGGTGCAGGCCAGCAGTGAGAAAATCAGAATTCAGCCCTCAGATTTCAGTGCCAGAGTTGGTTTTGCACAAGTGTGGGTGGGTGTTGACAGAAATCCAGGCCAGGGCTGAGATAAGGGAGAGGAGGGAGGGAGGTGAGATGGATTCTCTGCCTTATCAGGCAGGAAGAGCAGAGGGCTGCATTTCCTCCTCTCCACCAGGGACTGATCCACCACAGTGCCCACCCAGCTCTGGGAAAGTGACAAAGAAATCCATGGATCCCTAGGTTGGAAATATGCAGCATTGCTTGGATGTTTTCCCTATCTGCAGTTTTATGGCCTGTGGGATAGTTTTCCTTGAATTTTTTTAAAACACCACTTAGGTGCCACTCCTTCAAAATAGTACAAAGACTTTTCTTTGTCCTTAATCTGAAGGAACCAGTCACTTAAATAAGCATTTCCTTCCTAGTTGTTAAGGCTCTCACTAATTACACAACAATTGTAGGAGTTCATTATGGCTTGATTAAAAGCCACAGAGAGGACCTGCAGCTCCAATAGCTGATGTCCTCCCTAGCTGTACTGTTGCCTTATATTCAACCTCAAACCCCCAAAAATCCAGTCAAAGCCTCTTTTTTTAACCAGAACTCACCTCTACTTTTCAGGTAAAGTGGATACTGCCTGAAATTCAGCACTTGTTTTAATACCTCAGGTCTGAACATTGCAGCTTATGTTTTGCTACTGCCTAATGTCTGAGCTTCCTTGGCTGCTTCATGCATGGGGTAAAGTGTCTTCTTGGCTGGTTTGCCTACAGAAGCAAATAGCTGCAGAGAGAGCCTGCTATTTGCTCTGGGAGAGTTTTGCCTCTGCGTGGTGGCTGAGGGGATTGAAAGGAGCAGAGTCCTTGAGAGATTCAGGGGAGTTTTTGTGTTTCAAGGAGGGTCACACGTGGTGCTCTATAGAAGGGCTCTGCCAGTGTTTGCATCTGAATAATGACAGAAGCCATTTTGGCTATTTTTCCTTCTATCCCTTCATGTCTTTGCCGCTTTTTATTCAGAATTATGGATGTGTAGTCTCCTGTTTTGGTTCAGTAATTGCATGGGGTAGGGTGGGAAGCTGAAGCAGAAGCTTCCTAGTAATTTGATTAAAGCAATGTTCTGGTTTAGGAGGGTTTGTCTTTGTGTAAATGGTGTTAAATAGCAACAAAAAAATAATACAATGAATAGTTTTACTAAACCCACTGTCCTCTCAAGTTTCTCTCCCTGTTTTCCAAATTCCCTACGTTTTTCTAAGAGTTTTCAGTCGATCCAATGCTTCAGCATAGCCGTAGCTGGGACTTTGGGGGTTTTTAATGGAATATATGAGAGTGTTCACGTTATACTGATTGTACATTCCATGAGATATTTTTGCCCATTTTACAAGGCACAGTGAAAAACCAGCCAACCATCTGTAAAATCCATGGGAGATCAAAAAAACCCATGCAACGGCAGTTCGCACGAAGTTAAAAATAAAAAACGGGATTATTTTTTATTTTTCCTTTTTGAAGACCCTTAGTTAAAAAAGAGAGTTTGCTTTGAAGATATTAACTAATGTGCATGACCCAACTGTCTTTTAACAGTTTATTTGGATTGCATAAGAAGGTCATCAACATGGTACACAACCTGCTGTCCAGCCACGACTCGGACCCGCGGTACGCTGACCCCCAGGTAAAGGCCCGGGTGGCAATGCTGTATCTACCTCTGATCGGCGTGATCATGGAAACTGTGCCTCAGCTCTATGACTTCACAGGTATTTGATATTCTCTGCCTTGGCTGGCTGCTCACCAGACTTGGGTGTTTGTGTTATAAATTGAATTATGAACGCCTTTGCTCTCGGATGAGGTTGTTTCTGAATTGCGATTTTGACATTTTTTGGTGTTTGTTTTCACTTGCAAAATGTGCCTTCAGTGCCTGTTAGCACTCAAGCATTTGACCACTTGTTGGCATGAAATAAAAAAAAGCAGTGCATTTTAATTTACATCCCACTGGCTGATGTAAATGCAGAGCCACCTTCCATCTATGTCTCTGATCTGCTTAAAAAGTCACCCCTCACACTGTACCAGAGTCCCTAAATCCAAAGGAATAAGCAGAGTTCCTAATTCCAAAGGATAAGCAGAATTCCTCTTCTTCCTCCTGTCACGTGCTCCATCAGCAGTTCATTTTCAGAGGTGCTTTGCAAAGTGTCCCAAAGAGCAGCAGAGGTTATTTCAAATTGGGGCAAGGAGTCCAGTCAGGAATAGTTTGGAATTTACAGTTTTCCTCTACATCCTCTGAGTTTCATGACACAGTAAAGCTGCAAGAAGGGATTTGGAGTATTCAAAGGGTCAAAAGGTCTGTTGTTAGAAAGGTTTCAGGTACTGAGGTTGTGAGGTTGCATTTGGGAATTGCTTTCTTTGCTTTCATGGCCTCAAATCATTGTCCTGTTCTTTGCAGGACCCCTTGAGTGGGATGATTTTCAGTTTGCATTCCCAGCTCAGTGAGACCAGCACTGTGGATGGAGTCTGGAGGGTGAAGCCTTGATCTGGGGCTTGACTAAAGTCGTGTATTTTTCTGCAGAGAGTCACAACCAGCGGGGGAGGCCGAGCTGTGTTGCTGTGGATGATTACGAGAGTGAGGGTGGCAGCATGATCAACCAGACAGTGGCCATGGCCATTGCAGGGACTTCTGTCCCCCAGCTCACCAGGCCCAGCAGTTTCCTACTCCCTTCTTCGGTACAAATCTCTCTCTCCCCATTTCCTGACCCTCAGTCTGTGTCAACCAGCAAATACTCAGCAGGTTCTGTGGGGGTCCACATCAGTTTGTAGCTGGGTGTGCAGAGGGGCAACAAGGGGACAAACCATGTTTGTATGTTGCTGTGTGTGTATCAGAGGGGCATAAGAAAATGCCAAGGAAGGATAGGAATCAACAAACCTCATAAAGTGGGAGAATTCTCTTTCCTGATAAAGATTCTTCTGTTCTGAAACAATCTTACAAAAGCTCTGTGAAGTGCAGTAGTCACTATGAGCTTTAAATCCTAAGAACAAATTCTACCCCAGGTAATTCCCACCTGGCTGAGGACAAGGAGAGGCCATTTTCTCTGTTCTCTGCACAGAGAGGGAATCCTGATTCTGCTGGCAGGCAGAGCCTCCCATTTCTGCCTTGTCCTGCCTTTACTCCAGGACCATAACCCCATTTTGCTGGGATTTAGGTTCACTCTCAGTGAGACACTGATAGATGCATGAGATAACATGCAGCCCCTCTGCTTAACCCCTAAGCCGCTGAGGTTTTTACAGTTACCTCAAGGGAAGAAACTCACTCTTTGGTGACTGGAATGTGTTTCAGAGTGGCAGGCAGCACTCCACCTTCTCAACAGAGTCCAGCCGCAGCCTCCTCATCTGCCTGCTGTGGGTGCTGAAGAACGCGGACGAGAGCGTCCTGCAGAAGTGGTTCACTGACCTGTCAGTGCTGCAGCTCAACCGCCTGCTGGACCTGCTCTATCTCTGTGTCTCCTGCTTTGAGTACAAGGTACTGCCAAGCTGGAACCCCCTGGGGTCCCTCCTGGGCCCTGCTGAGGACTTTTATGCTCCCATCCTTTACACGACTGCAGAAAGGCATTTCCTGCTCTCTCCAAAGTATTTCCTGTATTCACAATCCCAGGGCCAGGCTTTTCCCATGTTTACTTCCCAGCCATGTGAGTGTCTGTGCTTTGTTCCACTTCTCAAGCAGTTTGTGCTGCTTGCCCCTTATCTGGGAACTGCTGCAGTGCCACTTTGAAAAGAGAGTTTTCTATAGTGATGCTGGAATTTGATTTGATTTGGTTTTATCTACCTACCAGCTTAATCTGTGTTCCTTTCTTACTGCATGTCTTCAGATATTTTGAGTTGTTAACTCTTAGCAAATATCCCCAATTGAAAGAATCTTCCCTCATGGTTTTGTTTGGAATTTGCAGGGCAAGAAAGTGTTTGAAAGAATGAACAGTCTGACATTTAAGAAGTCAAAAGACATGAGAGCCAAACTTGAAGAAGCAATTTTGGGCAGCATAGGAGCAAGACAGGAAATGGTCCGAAGAAGTAGAGGACAGCTGGGTAAGTAAAGGAGTCCTCTGTGCCATCCCCTTTTTACCAAAAGCTGCTCCTCCCATCCCTAGCAATTATTTGCACCCATCTGTGGTGTGGGATACAAAGAGTCCCTTAGGAAAGTTGTTTGCAGCATCCTTCCCTGGCTCTGCAAAATCTCTACACCTCTGCTAAATTGCAGACACTTTATGTGCAACTTGAGTGTCTTTTTAAGTGAGATCACATCTCATTTATGGGGTGTTCTTGCCTTAGATTTTTTTCAGTGTAGCATCTTCTAGAGTGTCCTGTTCAAGGATCAGAGAGGAAAACAAACTACCTGATCTTGCTCTGACAGCTCTGAAAATGTCTGGGTGTTGAGTTGTGTTTTTCACCTGGGTGTTTCTGCTGACTTAAGGAGCCTTGAAGTAGCTGTAGTTGGGCTAACAGGCACCTTCTGGTGATTTCTACTGTTTGTAAAACACAGTAATTTTTAGGAACACTCAACATTCAAAGGGTAGCCCAGGGGTTAGGACAAGAATCAGAGCTGTGGTTTTGTCTCCTCTGCCACATGCGCCTGTCCTTGTGGGCTAAGGTGGAAAATAGTTTAGAGCCGTAATTAAGGAATCACTTCAGAGATAGGAACCTTGATTTTTTTCTTAATGTGGCCAGATTACTCTTATTACTTGAAATTTCCCTGCCCTCCCAGCAATGAGAATAAAAGATTGTCAGGTGGGAAAGGGGGGTGGCACCACCCTGAGAACATTCCTGGGTGCCAGTCGAGGACAGCAGTGTTGGCATGCTGAGGGTTGGCACACTCAGGCTCCTTGTGCAGTCCAAGAGAGGGACTCCTCTCACCAGTGAGTGTCTCAGCTGCCTCTCTGCATCTTGTGCCACTCAGCAGTGACAGAATTAGGGCCATGTAACCATCCTGGGTGAGTGCCACAGAGCCTCAGGCTCTAGAAAATCATCTTTGTTGCCACCTGCCACTTGTGAGCAGATCTGGAGCTGCTGCTCGTGCAGCTGAAGTGAGCATCAGCTGACTGCTGTTGTTTTGTTGTTGCCCTGCAGAGAGGAGCCCTTCTGGGAGTGCCTTTGGAAGTCAAGAGAATCTGAGATGGAGAAAGGATATGACTCACTGGCGGCAGAACACAGAGAAGCTTGACAAGTAACTCTGCCTTATTCTTCTGCCCTACCCCTGTGCCAGGCCTGTGAGAGCAGGGTCCCCCTCCCCACAGAAGGTCACTGCCAGCAGCCACTCAGCCCTTGTGCCAGCAGCTTTGAGCCCTCAGATGCACAGGGCTAACATTGCAAAAAACAAAAAAGCAAATAGCTTTTACTCCTACACTGCCCTCCCAACTCTTTGCCTTTCTGCTGTCCCTTGCTTCCTTAGACTCCCAAAACAGATTTAAAGAGATTTATACAATCCATTACTGTCTTAAAACCCTGCCCTAAGCTGTAATGTAGAGGAAAGATCCATTAAGAGTTTCCACAGATAGCATTTGTATCTCATGTCATATTTCCTTTATTCCATAAGAGCATTCTGGAGTTCTCAAAGCTCGCTTTCCTTTCCTGTCCTAATCCATCACTTTGATTGTTTTTCCACATGTGCTGTGCTTTTAGAAGCCACAAACCAGCCAGGTACTGTAGCATTGGTGTGCAGTTCTTATAAATTGCTATTTTGTACATCTGCAGACTCAATCATCACAGCATTGTTTGTGATGCTTGGCAGAACTTCTCAGTGTGTGTGTGCAACTGACTGGAATGAGCTCTTTTGGCTTATTACACCCATTTCCTTGAAAATTCCCTCTCTTGGTGTGGTTTAATCCAGAGGGCTCAGGAGTTGTGTTTGGGCTTTGCTGTGCACGTTTTCTGTCTCTTCGAATTGCAACCTGCAGTCTCCATCCTCTCAGCAAAAGAATTGTTCCTTACCCTAGGGAAGCAACCTCAGCCCAGGTGAAGTTCTGAAGAAACTGAAGAATGGGGTCCTCAGACCCAGATGGAGATCAGGCCAGATTTTATCCTTGCAGACATTGACTCCTCCTGGAGTAGAAAGCAATTCTTCACAGCCTTTAGTTGTTTTGTCCCACACAAAAAATGTAATTTCTCCTTATGACAAGTAATGGCTTTTTGTCCAAGGCTCCAGTCCTGTTGAGTCATTGGGAAAGCCAAATGACCAGGGTATTTCACCCTGAAGTGATGTAGATATAAATTCCAGAATCACACCAGCTTAGAATTTGGCCTGAAAGACTCAGCAGTTCACTGCCAACACTGGGTCTGAGTCCTGTCCTTCCCAGAAGGACCTCAAGTACACATTTAACAGCTCTGGAATTCCTTGATGGTCAAAGGATGGTGTCTTACCTCACAAAATGAGCTGCTTAGATAAAACTGCTTTCTAACCCCTGCTTGCTGTGACTGGGTCTGCTGTGTCCTGTGTGTGTAGGTAGAGCCTGGCTCTTTGAAACCCCATAAACAAGACTTCTCACTCCAAGGGCTGTGCAGAGCTTGCAGCTGCTGTCTTTTTATGCAAATGGTATTACTTTATGTGGGGCCAGGTCCCAAAACTTCCAGTCCTGAAGATGTTGGAGGTGTGAGCCAGCTCCCAGAGCATGTGGAGTGTGGCAGGGAAGGGCTGCTGCAATACAGCTCCAAGAGACAGATAGTTTCTCCCTCTTTCTGTGTGTTTTTCTGGGATTTGGCCTGGCATGAGTCTGTCAGAGATAGCACCTATGGTAGGGCAGGCCAGGGCTGGGTTCTTTGAGTACACCCTGGATCTCTGCCCAGTGCAGCTGGTGCCACTGGAAGGGGCTGGTTGTGCTGAATTCCTGGAGCCACAAGTGTGAGTGGGTGTCTGGACTTTGCAAGGCTTTCCAGGAAAGTGAGTGCCTGGCATGGAACAGCAAAAACCTTGTCCTTCAGCTGAGAGAGGAAGTTGTGCTTCAAGGATTGCATGCAGTGTAGCTTGGAGAGATAAGATTGCAGCCTGGCAGGCTGCACTGTGCTGCTCCCAGTGGGAGTGCAGGTTCCCAGCTCGTGTAGCACCACCGTGTGTCCACAGCATAAAGCCACATGTCCTGTTCCTGGTTGTGCTGTCGCATGCCTAACGATGCTGCTGAGCCACTTTGGGCTTGGACTGGGCTTCTAAACTGTTGTTGTGTTCCTGGGAGAGTAGTGAAGTGTCAGAGAGCAGTGTGAGCTCTCCAAGCATGATGAACATGAAGCCTCTGTAAGTCTGTAATTGTAAAAAAATGAGATTTCCTTCCTGTCCTCTCAGGGGGTGCATTGAAATATCTTTGTGGTGTTGTCCAGTGATAAATATACAAACTGTAACTGGGAGTTTCCTGCTTGTGAGAGAACATTTTTGACTGGAAAATATGTAGGTCCGTTCCTTAATCAGGAAGTAATTTTACTTCTTTGTTTTCCCTGATCAGGTCAAGGGCAGAGATAGAGCACGAAGCACTCATCGATGGGAATCTTGCAACAGAAGCCAACCTGATAATTTTGGATACTCTAGAGATAGTTGTACAGGTGAGGCCGATAAGAAAATGGAGATGTAATGGCATTACAGTCACCTGGCCAGGCAGCACTTTGTTAAACAAAACTGCCTCAGTGCTGAGGAAACTGTTCAGCTGCAGCAGGAAGGGGGTGATGCCTCTCCAAATCCCAGCCTGAAACAATCTGGTTTTACATACCAATACCTTCCTTCAGTCTTGAAATTGAGAATTTGAAGGTTCTCCCTTTGTTATGGGAAAGAAAGTCTCCAAATCTTGCCCTATCCCAAGCAGTTCCTCCAGTTCTTCCCAAACCTGCCTTAAATCACTGAGTTCCAGTGATTCCTGAACCTGTACTCACTTTGTCCCCTGATTCTGTACAGATGAACCTGGGCACAGACTGGGAGCAGCCAGGACCATGCTTCCCAAATCCACCTCTGATCTGCAGAGAGACCCAGAAATCCCAGGGATTGAATTTTTGCCTGAATAACCCTGCTAGAGCCCAGCTGTGGGCTTTCCCTCTAGCAGAACAATTTCCCCAAAAGTCAGAGCCTCACTGAGGACAAAGAATCCCCAATTCCACCTGATTTATCCAAGGATCAGGTGTTCCTCACCTGGGGGTAGCCTCAGAACGGGGCTGTTTGTCAGGCCCAGCTAAGTGGGTAATTTCCTCATGCAAAGGGCTTTTGGTCTAAGCTAGTTGCTCTCTCCCACATGGACAGGAACACAGGAGGTTCATTTTTCTCATGGAGTCTTGCTTTCCCATTTTTCTCATGGAGTCTTGGTGTCCCTTTGCAGACCGTGTCCGTGACGGAGTCCAAGGAGAGCATCCTCGGCGGGGTGCTCAAAGTGCTGCTGCACAGCATGGCCTGCAACCAAAGTGCCCTTTACCTCCAGCACTGCTTTGCCACACAGAGAGCTTTGGTCTCAAAGGTGAATCCCCTGTGGGGGCAGAAATCCACCCTGAGCAGCACTGAGGGAGGAAGGTGCTGTTTCTTCCTTTGGATGGGGTCACCTCCCCAAGAAATTACTATTTTGGGCAGTATGAATTTTCAGCCTGGCCTGGTTTTCATGAGCAATACCTGCATTTCTGCATTGTGGGCTTGGCTGTGCCAAAAAGTGCAGCTCACACACCCTGGATGGCATGTGGGTTCCTGCTGGCTGGCACTGAGTGGGAAGAGGCACCTGCTCAGTGGGGAGCTCAAAGCACAGGTGGGGTTCAAGCTGGACAAATCTCACTTTAAATGGATTTGTTTCCCAGTTTCTGTAGATGTACAGGGAGAAGCTCAAAGTTGTAAGCCTCAGATTTTGGGAGTATTGTAAATCAGTGTGAGGGTGTAGATGTAGGAGCAAGTTGGAGGGGGAGGTAAAATGAGTTGCCTTCCAGTGCTGCCAGTTTTGCCTTACTGTACAGTGATTGAAATGAGCATCATTCCCTTCAAAGGAGAGAGGTTGGGCTCCCTCTCATTGCAGTGCACCCTCACTGCTGCCTGTTTGTCTGAGTGCTCATTCCTGCCTGTCCCAGCACATTTCCTCCCCTGCTGTTTTCCAGTTCCCTGAGCTGCTGTTTGAGGAGGAGACAGAGCAGTGTGCAGACCTGTGCCTGAGGCTCCTGAGGCACTGCAGCAGCAGCGTCAACACCATCAGGTCCCACGCCAGTGCCTCCCTGTACCTCCTCATGAGGCAGAACTTCGAGATCGGCAACGTGAGTCCTGCTGCTCTTCATGGCTTATTGCAGATAATGGGATTGGGGGCTGCTGCCTTTGGGTACAGCCCCCACAGAGCTGGGGGACACCCTGGTCCTGGGCCAGGGGCTCTGGGGGGATTGACAGCAAAGATGATGGGATTCCAGATTTTAAGTCTTGACCAAAGCAAAACCAACAGACATAAAGGATGTTTTATGAGAGCATCATTCTGTTCAGGGTGTGTGAGAGGGGATCAGGTGCAAGCAGACAACACTAATATTTTTGCAGGAGAACCTTTATCTGAAACTAAATAATCATCAGATTATGACATCTGGCAGCACCAGGTTTATTCTAATCATTGCTCTGAGACAGCCTTTCTTGCAAAACTTCAGTTTTCATTATCAAGTCAGGAGGAGAGTGCCATGACCAAAGCACTGATTTTGCACTGACTCCTGGCTGCTGAAATACCATAATAACATCTGTATTGCAGAATTTTGCCAGAGTGAAGATGCAGGTGACCATGTCCCTCTCATCCCTGGTGGGGACATCCCAGAACTTCAATGAAGAATTTCTGCGGCGTTCCCTCAAGACTATTCTGACATATGCTGAAGAGGATCTGGAACTTAGGGAGACAACATTTCCTGACCAGGTAAAAGACATAAACCACAAGACAATTAATATGCAATTCATTAACAGGCTATGCCTAAACCTCCATCCAGAACTGGAATTTACATACATTCCCTGGAAAAGGTTTGGGTTTTAGTTTTTTTTAGTCATCTAACATAAAACCCAGGTCTTTGATTAGTTCTGACAAGATTTTGGTTTTTTTAGTCATCTAATCACATAGAACTCGTGTCTTTGATTAGTTCTGACAAGATGCAAACACATCAGATTCAGAGTGACCATATTCCTCACATAACAATGTGTAGCTCAGTTTTCCCATTGCCAGTTCTTTACAACAGCTTATTTTTTCCCAGGTCCAGGATTTAGTGTTCAACCTCCATATGATTCTGTCAGACACAGTTAAAATGAAGGAGCACCAGGAAGATCCAGAAATGCTGATTGACCTGATGTACAGGTAGAGTTGGCACTGTAGGGACAGGAGATATCAGTGCTGCACGTGGGTTTGGGCTCAGATGCTGCACATTTGGGCACCTACAGGACTTGATTTTGGAGCAGTTTTGGGTCTCACTGCTCACAGACCAACATAGGCCTGTCTGTTGTGTTTGATTGTGGTGCTGAGAGGTTTTGTTAGGCATTTAAGCAGCTTATCTTGGATAAAAGCAGTTTTCATTCCCCAGCCATCCCTGGAAATCTCATCTTCCACCTGAGTAGAGAACTCTCTCTGCTTGCTTCAGGGTAAACTTGGGGGTCTTCCAGCACCTGCTTGCCCAAAAGGCTTTTTGGTGGTACATACAATGGTGTCCATATGCAAGAGATATTCCAGAGCCAAGTTAAGCCCCCAAGTGCCAGATTTCATATTGCTGTCTGCACAAATGGCCCCGAAGACTTCTCAGTGGTGAGCAGAGGTTTTATTGTAGGGAGCCAGTAGGGTGTGCTCCGATTGTGCCACACCTTTGGATTTCCACCAGTCTCAGTGAAACATGGGCTTTGGTCAGGAGCTTCAGCATCACCCACTGCTCACCCACCACATGGGTCACTTCCCAGCTCGACAGCTTCTTGTCTCAGGGATTTCCACACAGCACCAAGGGGGGTTGATGTTTAAGCAGAAGTGACTGACTACAGTGTGAAAAAACCGTGCTGAAGGGCTAGTTCAGCAGGAAAGGACATGGAATCACAGAGGTTTTCTCTCCCTTTAGGATTGCCAAGGGCTACCAGAATTCCCCCGACCTGAGGCTGACGTGGCTGCAGAACATGGCAGGGAAACATTCTGAGAGGAGTAACCACGCCGAGTCTGCCCAATGCCTGGTGCACTCTGCAGCCCTGGTGGCAGAGTACCTGAGCATGCTGGAGGACAGGAAATACCTCCCTGTGGGCTGTGTGACATTCCAGGTGGGCATCATCCTCTCCAAGGGATGCTGAGCTACAAAGTGTTTCCATGTGCTGGGAGTTCTGTGCATACATCCTCAAACCGTGCTCACTGTTTGTTGCATGAATGAAATACTGCTCTGTGAGAAATGTGTATTTTATTCAGATGCTCTACAAAAATATATGTACTTTTTATATACAATACAAAAATGGCAATATTTTACATATATACTCTACAAAAATAGATATATTTTTATATGAACTACAAAAATGGCAATATTTTACATATATACTCTATAAAAATAGAAAGCCGTATTTTATGTGTATGCTCCACAAAAACAGACAGCTATATTTTATATATATACTCTACAAAAATAGAAAGCCACCTCTATAGGAAGTCTAGGAGTTGACTGCAAATCAGCTGCCTTTCAAAGTATTGAAAGTGTTGAGTGTTGTTTGAATTGAGTAAATGTATTTTTATCTCTTGTATCTCCCCAGAACATATCTTCTAATGTTTTGGAAGAGTCAGCAGTTTCTGATGATGTTGTGTCCCCAGATGAAGAAGGAATCTGTTCTGGGAAGTATTTTACAGAAGCTGGTCTGGTGGGATTGCTGGAACAGGCTGCAGCATCTTTCTCCATGGTAGAAGACTTTCATTTCTTTACCTCCCTTCTCCAGCAGCCTCACACTGCTGGGCAGTAGGAAGGAAAATGTTTTCTCTCTGAGTGGGTATTTTATTGTAAATGCTTAATTTGCACAGAGCAATTAGAGTTTTCATGGTTTAAGACAGCCTGGTTTGCCCTCTGGAGTAAACCAAGGAAAGGGAGTGAATTAATTCCCACGACACAGCATGAAGTGTCATTCAGTGGGCTTAAGCACAAGCAGAAATAAATCCAGGGCCAAAACCTGGAATTCCTGCTAAGCCCCTCTGTGCAGTGACTGCCCACGGTGGGCTGGACCCACTCCATGAGAGAGATCCTGGGGATCTTCCCAAGTCCATCTCTTCTGGGGTGCCAGAAGTGGATGCAGAAGTCACAGGGGCTGAAGATGAACAGAGAAAGCTGAAATGTGCATTTGAGCTTTTCCATATTTAATCCACATCAATTTGGTTAGGATCCTGTTTAGATTGTTTTGCTCTTGTGCCTGTGTCCATCCAAAATATCCCAGGATTGTTTATGTTAATGATCCTAATTACTGACAGCAAGATGTAATGCACCAGGCTGTTGATTTCAGGGATAACTGAGGATTTTATTCCATTTATCTCTGGGTACGTTTCAAGAAATGATGTGATTATCCCACAGTGGAGTCTCAGCCACCTTTTCATTTTGCAGTTTTATCATTTAAATGCTGTGTGTGTAATTCTGGCTGTTGAATTGATGGAGCAATCTGATGGGCCTTATTTTTGTAGGCTGGCATGTATGAAGCAGTTAATGAGGTTTACAAAGTCCTTATTCCTATTCATGAAGCCAACAGAGATGCCAAGAAGTTGTCTACTATTCATGGTAAACTGCAGGAAGCATTCAGCAAGATTGTTCACCAGGTAATGGTTTGAATTTTCAGCTGCAGGGTGAATTGTGAAGAAACTTCAAATGCTCAGTGCAAGCAAAATGAAAAACCATTATTCTCAGATTCCAGGAAAATTGTCAAATGATGATCCACAGTAAATGCAAGGATCATTAACAGGTTTTTTTCTGGAATTTAACCTGAGAGAACATCATGTAACAAGATTTGTTATAACTTCAGAACTATCCAAGACTACAAAATTTCAGTTTACCCTTTGAGATGTTCTTTTAAACTGTATTTTGCATGCTGGGAAAACCCACTGTACCTTGCCTTTAGCCTGGTAGGTAAAATCCAGAAATGCTGGGGGGTTTATTTGTTTTTTTCATGTGGTGGTTAAAGAATTGAAGGAATCTTTCCAAACTTGGATGGTGCAAAACCCACCAGCTTAATTAAGGGCTGTGAGTAAATGTATTTTTGCCAGAGGAGGCTGCTTTGGATGCATGATGACTTAGAACCATTGAAACCATTGCAGGTTTATTGCTGGTCATGTTTTGGCCTTTGAAACTTTTTTTTTTGGTTTCTGTGACATGCCCTTTTTACTTTCTATCACACAGAGTACTGGCTGGGAGGTAGGTAACTCCATCTTAGTTAGCAAAGAACACTAATTGAGTTTCCAGATGACTCACGCCAATGCTTGCCCACATGTGCTAGTTGTGGGTATTTCTGTTGCTGTCTGCTGTTTAAAACAATTCATTAACCAAAGAAATCCCAATAAACCATGGTTGTAGTAGGAATTTCTTCATAAGCAGCTGTAGGTAGTGCATGGATGCTGACGTGTTCCACTAATGAGGTTCTTTGGTGAATGAGCCACTGTACCATCACTAGTTTGTTTTTATAATTTGTTTATATTTCTTTCCATCAGCATTGACACAGAAAATCATCCCTCCATACCATATTTTCACCCCACCCACAGGGGTCGATTTAAGCACCAATGCTCAGAGGTACCAAACACAAACCTGGTTTGCTGCAGGTGCACCTTTGATCTCGGAGGAGAAACTGCTTCCTTCTGTTCTCAGTCAATTTATGTAGGGGTTTATTTGGCAGTAAAAGGGCTCAGTTGTGTTAACTGGGGCCATTTTTGCAGCCTGGGTTTTTAAGGAGGCTGTGTGCTCACAGTTCTGCAATACACACCACAAGAACCACACTTTTGGATTAAAAATGGACAAAGCAATTGTTTCATCTGCAGGACTACTTTGACTCCAGCCCTAATCCAGTTGGCACAGTGGGTGCACGAGCACGGAGAAGTCTCAGAAAGCACAAAAAAGCTCTTATGAATATGATGTTCTTTGTTTAGGCTTCGTCTTTCCAGTTTATTTTTGCTTTTCTATAGATCAGGCAGCTCATTTTGGGCCATCTCCCTCCAGGTTTCCACCACACATTTACTGAACCGAGGCTGAGACAAAAAAACCTTTGGTGTTGTGGGACATAATTTAGGCTGGTGATGTCTGAATGTCAGTTTTAATTCCAGCCTGGCAAAAAATGGAAATTAAGCAGCTTAAAATAAACCCTGACACTTCAGGGCTGGCCCTGGAAGTCATCCCCTTGTCCCCATGGAAGGTCCAGGCAGACACAGCCCAGCAGAGAACCTGTGCTAGGTGTGGAAATTATGTAAATGTGTTCAAGCCAACAAGGCCTGTGAGCATCTATTTTATTATTCTGCCCCTAAATCGACCCCTGGAGAGACTCCTGCCATTGGTTATGATTCTAACACCACTTGGTCATGTTTTACTGCATGGTAAAAGACACCGTGGGTTCAGCTCTCGTCTGTCATCGTGCTCCTTCATTGCCACACTTTTTCTGACCTTTGTGCTTTGTAGCTTTCAGGTTTGTTGCATGTTTTGCCCTTTTTTCCCCTCCCCTTATTTTAAGTATTTTAATGGATGCTCACCCCCCCTTTTTTTTTTCTTTTTAATTTTAAAATTTATTTGCTGCCAATTTGCTGCTTGTTTGTTTTATGGAATTTCCCTAATTAAATACTTTCTGTTTTCTCCTCTATCGCCCTGGTTGCTGACCCTCCTCCCCACTCTTACTATTGTCTGTTGTGGTAAGTTCCTACTTGTGGAATTTTTTTTTCCCTTTCTCTGCCCTTTTTCCCCCCCACCTTCCCTTTTTTGTTTGTTTTGTTTTATTTTACACTGTGGAACCCCCAATTTCATTTTAGCAAAGAGCTATGCCAACAGCAGCACCCCCCTCATGGCACAAGAAATGCTGTGTTGCCAACTACAAGTGTCCTGGGTCTGGCATCAGAGCATTCCTGAGCTCTCCTTAAACACACCAACTGATGGGCTTTGTGTGCTTATTCATGGAATAAATGTTGAATTCATTCTATTTGCTTGCTTTCCAATTAGGAAAATTAAGGAAAAATCTTTTCATGATGCACCATGAGAATTTAAAAACTCTTTCTAAGCTGTGCATGGGGAGGTTGCCAGTGGATAACAGGGCTCCAGGAGCTGATTCCTTCCCAAAAAAAAATCAATATTGGAAGACTTGTAGTAGTTGGCAACACTGCAAAGGACCTTGGGTTAAAATTGAGCAGGAAAATAACAGTGCTGAGTTTGGTAAAGATGGGTTGGATTCTGTATTTTGAAGGAGTTGCTTTTGTTCCTGCATCCTTCAGGCAGCTGCTGCTGTCCTGGTGGAGGAAGCAATAATCCCTCTTGCATCTGATTTCTCTTTTTTTTCCTCCAAATCTTGTTGGCAAAGCTTTTTGTGTGCGTGCAAGAGATAACCCCAAAACTTTATTCCCAGCAATTTGGAAGGGTATTTACCATGCATAATAACAAATCATGAACCTTCATAAGTCATGGTGGCTGTTACCTGCTCTGCCAGTTGTGTGATGGCTATTCAGTGTTCACCTTCATTCTCTTCTCCTCCCAAAATCCTATTATTTTTTGATAAAATAATAGGAGATATAATGCTTTTAATAATTCCTCCCTCATATCTGCATTTTTAGCTCTTGCCAGAAACAAGACCACAGAGCATTAAATTATTTGTTCGGTTTTCCCTGCTGTGGCTGGGAAGTGGTTTGGTGTTGGCTGAGTTTGAGATCCCAGTACAGAGCAATCCCCCATCCCTAATGCCAGGCATGGAGCTGATCCCAGGGAAGTGGCTGCTCCTGATTATCCCTGGGAGGCCTGGAGTGGTCTGGAAGTGTTTCCCCCAGAGGGATTTGCTCCCATCCCCTTGCTTCCAGGCACAGATTCCCAGCATGAGTCACATCAGGGGCTGACAGTGCTCCTCACTGCTGCTTCTAGGATCCCTTTAACTGGGATTCCACATCTGGATTTACCAGGGAGAACCAGAGCAGCATGGGGATGAGCTGGGAGCTGACCTCACACAGGGACAGGGAATCTCGCCAGGCTTCCCTGGAGCTCTGCCACTCCTGGGGCTCCCCAGTGCTCCAAAACTCTTATTTTATGCCTTTGGTAAATGCCAGCAGGACTCCTCAGTGATTTTTTTGCTGATCAACAGACAGCATTCTCTTCCTCATCACTTTTACCCTGCCTGTAACAAGGGGCTGCCTGGGCAGGTGTCCATAGCAAAAACTCACTTGTAAGGATCTGGTTCTGCAAATGCTTCACACCCTGCAAACCCCTGGCCCAGGAGGAAGGAAAAAGCTCATTAATTAAAAATCAGTGTGTCCTCAACCACCCAGTGCCAGGCTTGGGGCAGGATCCCACAAACTTGCCCATGGAGCATGGCCAAGCCTCGTGCTGGCCCTGGGGAGCTGATCCATGTGGCAGCTCCCCCCGGGCAGACACGGAGTCAGGGAATGGTTTGGGTTGGAAAGGACCTTAAAGAGATCAGGTTCCAACCCCACCTTCCACCAGGTGCTGCCTTGGGAAAGACTTTGAGAAAGGAGCCCTGGAGTCAGAGCCTTCTGTCTGTGACAGTGAGCTGGAAGCTGGAAATGCTGAGTGTTGAGAGGTTTTTGTGTGGATAATGTTACCCAAAACTGTGGCTCTGAAAAGGTAGTGATGAAGAAAAAAGGGTTCAGAAGCTCAATGCTGCATGGATCCAGGGGGATGGGCACTGGACAAAGACAAGGAGTCCAGGGAAATGGCAACATCCATAAAGTAGCAGCAACTCTGCAGCTGGAGTTCCCACCCTGGGAGGGCTCCTGGGATCCTGGGCTGTGCAGAAAGCCCTGGCCCTGGGGCTGGAGAGGAACCCCTGTGCAGGAGGATTCCCAGAAGGACAGGCTCTAGAGCAGCCTGGGCACAGCCAGGTGTTGCTTTTTTGGGATGAGGGCTGCTACTGACCCCAGGTGCCCTCAGGAGGGCAGAGCTCAGCTCTGAAGTGGAAGTTTTTGGCTCTCTGGCACCTCCAGGGGGATGCTCCAGACTTTCCTCCATCCAGGAGAAGGCAGTGGCCATGCCAGTGGCTTTTGCAGTCTGGAGTTTGCCTGAAGGGTTTTTTTTAATTTTAGTTTGGCTTATTTATCCTCTTTGCCTTCCATAGATCATGTTCACTATCACCACAAGAGATGAGTTTTGCTATAGCAAAATACTAAAATAAAACCTGTCAGCCAGGACACCTGTAAGGGCTGTTTGAAGCCAAAACCTAACCCAGCTCAGTGACACTGAGTGTCCTTTACTGCATCACACTTTGTCACGAGAGTAAAGGTGAACATTTTGGAGTTTCTTGCTGAAAGGCATCCCTGGTTTGTGCATGTGAGTTCTTTAACACAAGCAAGGTGTGTTTAATTTTTAAAGCATTTTTCTTCTCTCTCTCTCTTTTAATCAGATTTTCTCCGTTGCCTTTCCAGCCAAAAATCTTTCTTGTTTCTCTCCTTTTGTTGCGTTTCGGGGCCAAATTCACCACTGGCTCCCCTGGAAGCAGGTACATGGCACAGGATTGCATCTGCTTTCACCAGGAGTGACTTTGGCCCTCTCTCCTAGACAGTTCCTAGAGAGTGTAACACCTCCCAGCTGGAATGCTGGTTCAAAAGCACTTGTGTGTGTGTGTGTGTGACTGAACTGGACATTGACTTGAGCCCAACCCTGCAATTCCTGGGGGCTGGATATGGGGGGAATCCATACTGGGTGATCCCAGGGGTGTCTGACCCCTGCAGGGTTTCTGCACAGGCTTTGGAGAGCCTCAGATAATGATCCCAACAAAGAGATTTTGCCTTTGGCTGCCTCTCAGAGACATCTGACGCTTCTTAAGCTGAAAGAGAATGGATTTAGGTGGAATATTGGGAAGGAATTGTTCCCTGTGAGGGTGGTGAGTCTCAAGTTCCCAGAGCAGCTGTGGCTGCCCCTGGATCCCTGGAAATGCCCCAGGCCAGGTTGGACAGGGCTTGGAGCATCCTTGGACAGTGGGAGATGTCCCTGCCATGGCAGGGGTGGGACTGGATGGACTTTGAGGTCCCTCCCAGCCCAAACCATTCCGTGATGGCACCTCCAGGCTCCTCCTGGGTTGGGAGAAATCATTGCAGGGTTGGGCTAATGGTCATAACTGATCCATAGAATTCCATGTTAGTTTATAATTCCATTGTGGTGTTTGCTGCTAAATGCATCCATGCTGAGTTCCAGGTGTGGTTTGTTTTTTTTTTTTCTTTCCCTTCTTTCTTTCTAATTTTTTTCCCTTGTTTTTTAATTTCATTTTTTGCATTAATTCAGGAGCCTGCCTGCAGCTGTGCTTGAGGGTGTGCATGTCTCCACCCTGAAATAACCTCTTGTTTCTCCATCCCTAGGACGGAAAGAGGATGTTTGGCACCTACTTCCGAGTTGGTTTTTATGGAACTAAGTTTGGAGACCTGGATGAGCAAGAGTTTGTTTACAAGGAACCTGCAATAACCAAGTTGGCTGAAATCTCCCATCGGCTGGAGGTGAGAGGGTTTCACTGGAAGTTTAATTGCTTCCCATCAGTTGTTTCACAGGAACAGCCCCTCAGAGAAGCAGTTTGGCTGTCTGAGAGCTGGAGCTGGTGTCCCCTGCCCTCCTGCTGATGCCACCTCTGTGGGAGGAGAGGAATTCCCTGATCAGAGGCTCTCCCTGAAAATTTGGAGTGTTCCCATTAGCTTTTTCTTCCAGTAGGGTCTTCCCAAGGCATAATTCGAGTCTTTGTTAGTCTCTTCTTTATCTTCTGGTTTCTCCAGGATGTCCTTGTGGTCCATAAATTCTGCATTCCAGAACAGTCCATATCTCTCTCTCTCAGGCTTTGTTCATTGAAGCACAGCAAAGTGGGTTTATCAAAACTTAAAAGATTCATTAATTTTCCCAGGCTGTACTCCCACAAAAGTAGGTTATGACAATGTTTTTAAATGCTGGCAAAGAGTAATTTAAGAGTAATACAGTATTTATAATTAATATAATTAATATATATATAGGTCATGATTAAAACAATTAATTTAAATGTTAATTTAAATAATTGACTGAAATTTAAATCTTCTATAATTTCCAATACCAGTGGATCCCAAAAATGACCCATTGTAGTTGCACACAGACACAAAACAAATCCAAATACCTCGTTCAGAACAAAGGGACTGTTGGAAGGCTCTCCTGCTTTCCAGGGCTTGGTTTTCCCCTTGCCTCTGGAATGTGACTGTTGGAATTCTCCTGGGTTCAGCAGATCACATTCTGTCAAAGGCATGTGGAGGTTCACTCCCTGAGTGTGCCTTTGTCCCCCAGCTCCCATCAGGGCTGCATTTGATGTTTTTTTCTTCTTGGTTGTAGGGATTTTATGGAGAACGGTTTGGGGAAGATGTGCTGGAAGTGATCAAGGACTCAAACCCTGTGGACAAATGTAAACTTGATCCCAACAAGGTAAGGACACAAGTGCAGGTGTGGAGGTGGAACAGGTCCTGAATGGCTGAAAATGCAGTGGGACAATTTCTCCCCTGAATTTCACCACGTGGGCAACAAAATCCATGCACTGAGCATCTTGTGGCTGCTTGGAAGGAGAGTTTGGGAAAATCATTCCAGCAAGGGATGCAGAATTGGCCATTCCCTTCCCTGCCCTGGTAGTGGTGGGTGGGAAGGGAGGAGGTGAAAGGACAGAGGCTGTGCTGGGTGTGAGGAAGGAGGGGCTGTGCCATTCCCTGGCTTTAGTGCAGCTGCAGCATTTTGTCACTTTTGTGCCACATCCTTAAAGAGCAGGAGCAGGCCTGGGAAGCAGGGCTGTGGCTCAGGGCAGGGCAAGGAAGGGTTTAGATTGGCTACTGGGGAGAAATGCACTGTGAGGTGGGCAGGCCCTGGCACAGGGTGCCCAGAGCAGCTGTGGCTGCTCCTGGATCCCTGGAAGCGTCCGAGGCCAGGCTGGAGCAGCCCTGTTTAGGAGAAGGTGTCCCTGCCTGTGGTAGGGGTGGGCTGGATGGGCTTTAAGCTGCCTTCCACACAAACCATTCCGTGATGTGAAAGGCATGAGAAGGGGAGGACAGCGAGTTGTGCTTCACCCACCCCACAAACTGGCGGCAGCACCTCGGTCCCTCGGGTGCGAGCGGGGATTTTTGGAGGCAAAACCCAGCCCTAGTTTGTGCAGTGGTGAGGACACAGCTGGGCCAGTTCAGCTGAGGAGCACATTCCCTGCTGGCCCTGCAGGCCTACATCCAGATCACCTACGTGGAGCCCTACTTCGACACGTACGAGATGAAGGACAGGATCACCTACTTCGACAAGAACTACAACCTGCGGCGCTTCATGTACTGCACGCCCTTCACGCTGGACGGCCGCGCCCACGGCGACCTGCACGAGCAGTTCAAGCGCAAGACCATCCTCACCACCTCCCACGCCTTCCCCTACATCAAAACCAGGATCAACGTCATCCACAAGGAGGAGGTGAGGCCGGAGCTGGGGGGGAAAGGGCTCCTGGCACTGCGGGAGGCTCCTTCAGCTTGCCCTGGGGGCTCCAAGGGACTTCTCCCTGGTGCCATTAGCCCAAAGTGAGCCCAGACTGATTTAGGGATGTGTCTGCCCCACCACCTCCAGAGCTGGTACATGCAGGGGCCCTTGGAGAGCTCTGCAGTATTGTAAATGCAAGCAAACCCATGGGAAGAAATGAGGATGTCTGACTCGATTCAGAAGGCTGAATTATTTATTATAACTATGCTAAAATACATTAATATACTATATAAAAGGAGAATATTAAAACTACATACTATTTTCTCTAGCTCTCACACAACTCGTGACCTTCTCACAAGAGCCCAGCCTCAGGTGGGTTGGATTGGCCATCAGGCTCAAACAATCCTCACCAGAATCCAACCAAACCATCACCCCAGGGAAACAATTCCCCAAACACATTCTACATAGGAAAAACAAGGAGCAGAAATAGAAATTGTTTTCTCTTTCATTTCTCTCTGTGCACCTCTATGAAAAATCCTGAGAGGGAGAGAAATGTGCTGCCACACTGCAGGCTGGGCTGGATTGGTGTTGGAGCAGCCTGGTCTAGGGAAGGTGTCCTGCCCATGGTGGGGGTGGAATAGGATGAGCTTTAAGAGCCCTTCCCACCCAACCATTCCACAATTCCGTGATAATGGAGGTTTGTTAATTTTCCAAGGGTGGCCACATCAGCTGTGGTCCAAAGGGACACGAGTGCCACTCAGAAACATCCCAGACAGCTCTGGGTGCCCAGAAACACATCTAAAAAGCAAACCTTTTACTGATGTCACTGAACCAAGGTCCTGCATTTCTGAGGTCCTGTTGCTATCCTCCACCCCTTACTGGTGCCACCCTGTGGAATTTTTTTTGTTTGTTTGTTTGTTAAGGTTGGGATTAAATGTGTGAGATGGTATTTTTTGTTTGGATTTATATGTTTAATAGTTTTTATTTATATTATAGTTTTATAAATTGTGAGTTTTATAGTATTTTAACAAATTAAAAATGAAGTTGTATTTTTTAATATGGTTTTATAAGGGCAAATTGTTTAATTAAGGAATGATACTTAAATTATTATTTTTATTTTTAGTTTAATAAATTATCTGTGGTTTGTAATGTGGATTTTTTATTTAATTATATAATATTTAAATTTATGAAGAAGAAGGTGAAAAAGAAGGATTAGTTTTTGTTTTAAATTTTAAATTTTGTTTTATATATATTATTATATTTTAAACTTTTAAGTTTTTTATTATGTGATATTATGTACTTTTATTTAAATTATATATTTATAATCCTAACTTTATTACTTAATTTTGGAAGCTTTTTTTTTGGATTTAGGTCAAATGCAGTGTTCTCCTGGGGGTTAGTGTCTGTCACACAGAAAGCCTGAAATTCTCAGTAACCCGGGTTCCAACACCACCCCACTGTGGTCTGGGTGTTCCTGCAGGTCTGTGCCTGGTTGCCAAGCTCAGCCATAACAAAAACCCTGTTCTGGCTTCTTGCTTAGATCATTTTGACCCCCATCGAAGTCGCCATCGAGGACATGCAGAAGAAAACCCAAGAACTGGCTTTTGCCACCCACCAAGACCCCGCAGACCCCAAGATGCTGCAGATGGTGCTGCAGGGATCAGTAGGTACCACAGTGAATCAGGTGAGCATCACTGTCCCAGCTGGGCTCTGGGAGTGCACAGCCTTGTTCTCAATTCCTTTGGAATTTTTTCCCTGTTCAGTCTGTGGGATGTGTTTAAAGTCACTTAAGGGTAGGTCTAGGCCAGCTGTGATTTTGCTATTTGAGTAAGAGTCTTGAAAATGTGGAAGAAACTGGGAAGAAACATCCCTCCCTCAGTTACTGCTCCTTCCTGGCACTTGCAGTGGTTTCTGCCTGTTCCTCTTCCCTAAATTTCCCTTTGTTAGCCAAGCTCTGCAGGATTGTGTCCTGCTGTGGATTTTCAACAAAATGGAAAGCAGTGGAGAAAAACTGAGGAAAAGCTGAAGGAGCCTGAGTAAAGCACAGTGCACAAGCTGGAAAAAATTCAGCTGGAGTTCTGAGTGCTGGGTTGAGTATGTGGTGCTGGCAAACACTCCCTGGCTTCCATCTGCATTGTTTAAACTTTGCCTCAGTTGTGAGTTGAGCAAACTTTGTCAGGAGTCCTTATAAAGGAAAACAAATGGAGAATCTGTGCAGTTTCTCACACTGTTTTCCAAAAGCAGAGTTTTAAATAAAACAAAGCAAGGCATAAAGGAGGCTCAGTTGTCACTGAGGTTGGTGATTTACACCAGATTTCCCAGCTGCAGCTCTTCAGGATGCTTTGTGTAAGGAAATGTTGTGTCTTGTGGATGTTTTCTGTATGGCTGAACTTTCTCCAGTGATTGGATATGACAGTTTCCAGAAGCTCACTGTGCCCCTTCTTCTCCTAAAGGGACCGTTAGAAGTTGCACAAGTTTTCTTGGCTGAAATCCCCAATGATCCAAAGCTCTTCAGACACCACAACAAACTCCGCCTCTGCTTCAAGGACTTCACCAAAAGGTATGGAAAGGGTCCCCAGGGCACCTGCCAGGTGCAGTGGCTGCTGCCACCCCAGGCAGGGACACCTGCAGTGACCCAGGGCTGTCCTGCTGTCCCTCCACCTGCCCAGGTTCCATGTGCAGCTCACTCCTCACCTGCCCAGCCCTCCCCTGTTGGTGCTGCTGCTCCCTGGCTTCATGGCCCTTGCTGTTCAGCAGGAAGGAATTGATCCCAGCTCAGTTGTGAAGTGTCCCAGGAATCACAGCAGGCCAGAGCTCCCAGCTTGCAGGGTCAGGAGGAGCTGCTGGGGTGGCCAGGAGATGAAATATCTTTCTGAAGTGAATTTCTCCAAGCAGAGTGGAGGGATGCTGGCACAAATCCCTGGAGAAATGTGCTGGCTGCTCTACTTTCCTTGAGTCATGCAAACTGCAGTCCAGCATCTTTTACAGCACCAAGAAATTTAAAAAACCACCAAAATAATTGAAATGAAAATGCTGTGAGCAAATAGATCCGAGGGAAGCATAGTTTTCCCTTGTGAAATAAATGGCTTTGCTGATACAGTTGTTTTCCTACCCTTTATTTAAATTACATCTTTTCAAGCAGAAGAGTTCTTGATGAACATCCCAGGATGCTGTTTATTAATCTCTCCTGATTCTATTAATCTTTAAATCTTCTGAGACCGCAAGTGGCTCTGTGGAAATGAGTTTTCATTTCTCTTCAGAGAGGATAGATGTAACTGGAAGGTAAATGACAATAAAAAAGGAGTTGTCACTCTGGAAATGGGAGATGTGACCCCCTCTCCTTGCCCCCTGGACACCAGGTGGTTCAGCTGAGCCCTGATCACCAGACGACAAGACAAAGGATATTCCCTGTGATCCCAGAGGGACAGAGTGGCTGGTTTTGTACTACTGGATGAACAAACCTGTGGCCAGGGGCTCTTTCTGCGTGCCCAGCTCTCACAGGCTTTGTGTTGCAGGTGTGAGGATGCCCTGAGGAAGAACAAGAGCCTGATCGGGCCGGACCAGAAGGAATATCAGCGGGAGCTGGAGCGCAACTACCACCGGCTCAAGGAGGCTCTGCAGCCCCTGATCAACAGGAAGATCCCACAGCTCTACAAGGCAGTGCTGCCTGTCACGTGCCACAGGTGCATATTTGGGGTTCCTCTTGGGGCACAGGGTGTGAAACTGAGGGCTCGGATCTTCCCGGGATCCTGTGCCATCCGTTTGTTTTCCATCCTGGCTCTCCTGGCTGAGCCCATCCCTTTTCCCCTCTGTCCCTCCTGAGAGCACGTTCCCTTCCCAGCAGCTGTGGTAGGTGGTGTTTGCAACGTTCTTTCTGTTCCTCAGCTAGGACAGTTGTTGGGGTTTTTTTGTTTGTTTCCATCCTGCATCCCATTCTTTTTAGATGCAGAACCACCCTCGGCATGGCAGGACTTTATTCCCAATGAAACTGGGATCAGGCGCTCCAGGGGGTGAAAATTGTTGGTGCTGGAAAACCAGAAAGCTGGAGACTGGGTTTGTGTGAGACAGGACATAAAAATCCCTGTGGGAATCACAGGATCACAGAAGGGTTTGGGTTGGAAAGATTTTAAACACCATCCAGTCCCACCCCTGCCATGGACACCTTGTGCCAGAGCAGGGTGCTCCAAGTGGTCTGGGAAAATTCCAGGTTTGGGATGACCAAAACCTCCATGTGCAGGTCACGGATGAGCAGGGGGATTTTGGGTACAGTCACTTTGCAGCCAGGCTGTGGCTCCCAGATCAGCCAGGAGTGGTTCCCAGCAGGAATCAGCGACCCCTGTGGAGTTCCCTGGCAGCAGGGCAAGGCTGGATATTCTGGAGATGAACTCTGGGGACTTTCTGCCTGAGAGTGCTGCAGGAAGGTCCCTTCCCTCTTTGCTCAGCTTTGGGATGCTGGGAGCTCTCCCCAGCTGTGTCCCAGCTGTTCCCTGGCAAATTTTCCTGGCTGGCATGGTGGGAGTAGCAGAGCTTCCCTCCCTGCCCAGCCAGGAAGCCTCCAAATGCTTTTGGTGTGGTAATTATTATCTGATCCTCCTATGCAGGGAGCCTAATACTGGAATGACATAAAATAGCCTGAAAATCACAGAATATCCTGAGTTGGAAGGATCCCACAAGGATCACTGAGTCCAATTCTAAGTATTCCTGGCAAATTCCACTTTAGGGATGTGTTTGAAAGATTTAAATAAGATTTCAGTTGTGCAGGTGTTTGTGCTGCTTCTGTGTGTACACAGGAATTAAACTTTCTGTCAGTGTTCTGGATGATCCCAGATACAAACCCAAACCCAATTCCTTGGAAAAGCAACAAGTTTTAATGCCAGTGGACTTAATTTTTTTTGTAACCAGCTCTAGGAAAGACTGGAAATCAATTCAGAGTCATTCATCTGGTGAGGCTTCTTATTTTGCCATGGAAAATCTGAGCTCATCATTGTATTTTCTCTCCCTCAGAGACTCCTTCAGCAGGATGAGCCTTCGCAAAATGGAAATCTAAACGAGTTAAAAACCAAAATAGAAAAAAAAAAAGCACTTAAAAAAATTAAGGTTTTGAAAAGAAAAAGAACCTTGTTATCAGCGCTGGGAATCAAAGAAGTTTTATTGTGAAATAAAACTTGGACTTCATCCTGGACATCCCACACACCTCTTCCTCCATCAAAGTGTTCAGTGGCCAAAAAATCATTCTGAATTGTCAAATGTAGACTTCTCAATGTTTGAAAAGAAAAAAAAAACCATCATGGCAGTGGTATCCAGAGTATTGGTGATGAGCTGTAAACTTAACTGTTTTTTAAGGCATTTTTATGACTCAAAGGTACACTAAACGCATTTACCTTTATTTATAGCATTACCTAATGTTAAATTTATTTTACTTTTAGTTCCTATATTTAATTTATATTAGGACCATACGCAAATGCATTTTGGAAGTTTTTAATGTAGTGATGATGCTGATGGTTATTTTGATGGTACTATTAAATATGTGAATGTTTACACTTTAATTCCCTGTGCATTGGACTTCAGGGCTCAGCATCCTTGGGGAAAAGGTTCAGAGCAAGGTAAGTCATGGTAACATTAATTAACCAAGTGCTGATTGTTTATTATCCCTGTTCTTTTGCTGCAAACAAAAAATAATTCCACCTGTAGCCAGCAGCAGATGGAGGCACAGCTTGGTACCTCTTCACCTCCTTCAGTCCCTCAGGGGAAGTTTCAGCTTCACTTCTGTGTGTTCATGGACATCTCCAGCAGCTGGGAGGTCCCAGCATCTCCTCACCCCTGGAATTAGCAATGTCCATAGAACTAAACTCATTTTGTGTCCATGTTTTAATTTAAAGCCTAATTTCACAGGGCAAAAGAACCTAAAATGGTGTCACAGTTTAAAAGGGTGCAAAGCATTCTTTGCATTGCTGTTTATGTGAAGAAAGATGTGTTTTACAGCAGATATTTTGGGCATTTTGAGGAAACATCAGATTTGGAGCTGAGTCCTCAACTCCTAAATCTTTTCCTCTCTGTGGTGAACAAAGTCCCCTGGAAGAGGTGGTGTGTGATTAAACACATTTATTCGCTATGAATTTTATAGACATACTCTTTATATATATATATATATATATATAAATAGAAGGAAAAATGGGTTTATATATGAAGTGCCCCCTTCTGCAGCACCAGTGAAGGTTTAGGGTGGGGAGGGTCTTTTTTTTCCCCCTTCCTGCTACTTATTTTAGGTTATTGGAGACTTCTGCCACGCTCTGTTATCCCAGCAGCTGCACAGTGGTGGTGTTATGTGTGCCAGGCTCTGCAAGGTTCCCTGGAGCAGAACAATCCTGAATTGGTTCTGTGTCACAGGGCAGAACACAGGAACACCTGCATGGAGTTCCCTGCAGAAGGAAAATTCCAAACTTTTCATGGATATTCCGAGGCTCTTGCAAAGCCCAGGGGTGCTGACAAGGCCTTGGAGGTGCTACTAGAGTCAGGGAATCTCAGAATGGAAAATATTAAGGAAGGAGGGAAGGGCTTTGGAAGAGATTTACAGGAAAAGGCATTAAAAATATTTACACAGTGCAAAAAAATCCCAGGAGCCATGAAAGGATAAAACTTTAATTTACAGCGGTCCTGCTCCAGGCCAGGAGTTACAAGCAACAAGTTCAGGGGGGTGGCAAGTGGTGCTTGAATGAACATCCCAAAAATCCACCCCCAATCCCTCTCCCTGTGCCAGAGGAGGGGTTTTCATTCAGCATCTTCCAGCTGAGGCTGTTTTCAGCTGCCACAAAGAATCACCTCCCAAGCTCTGCTGGGATGATGGAAGGCAGCTGGGTCTTCCTGACATCCTATTTTGGTGTAAATAATGGTATTTTGTTTCCTTGGAACATTCCTGATGCTGCAGTTGAATGAAAAAGATAAAAGTCTTGTGCCAGGTGTGGAAAAATAAACTTTCATTTGCAGGCTGAAATTCAGCAAAGCCTAAAAAATTGCATTCTGTAATGGGATTGGGCTGCCCTTGCAAGGTAAGATTACTGATATTTTTGTAATGCAGCTTTTTCTTGGTTTAGATTCTGGAATTATTTATTATTATGGTGCAATGCTTTGGAAAAGGGAAAGTGTATTTTGTCATTGCAGATTTTTTATGCTGCAAAATCAAGACCTGTGCAATAATCAGAGGTCAAACCTAACATGGAAAATGCACTAAAAGCTGATTTTTCCTGACTCACCTCCACGTTTATACGACATTATAATAACAAGATAGTAAAACTTAACTATTGCAGAATTAACTAGGCAGAGGTTTTTAGGTGTTTTCCTGTAAATAAATTAATTTGTAGTGAAAAAAGGTGAATTATATCCAGGGCCTACTCAAAGCCTGCAGTGCCACTTAATGTCATTCCATCCATCCTGGGACAGACTGAACAATCCCCCTTTTTTGAGTCATATTTGTTAAGATTTTAATTATTAGTTTTTAGGAGTCACTTGCAATTTCTCTGACAGACAATTTAAGATTTTCATCTCTAGTATTTAGTGCAAATGGTTTTAGTTTTGCAATGTTTCCCCTTAACCTCACAACTGTAGTCAAAAATTACCTTCAAATTAGGAGGTACTGTCCAAGAGCCAGCTAAAAACCACAGAATGTATTCTAACAGCACTTGAATTCTTTCAGATTATTTCCCAGCTTTTTGTAACTGTTCCGAAAGCCCCTTTCCTTTCTGCATTCCCCTTTCCAAACACAACAGGCTGATCTGCTTGTCTCAGATGCTGATCATAACTTTTTTATTTCTTATGTACATTCTTAACAAAGCATCAAAGCCAAACACTCTCCTTTCCCCCACGTTTCAGTGAGCTCCAGGTACAAATTAACTTCAGTTAGAAGGTCACCACTAAGTTCCCAACCACCCCAAACAGAGATGCAGATTTGAGGGCTTCACTCTTCAAAGTACAAAATTATTTTAATTACACTACACTCTGCCCCTAGTTTGTAGTATTAATCATACTTATTTACAGTTTGCTCATTAACAACTGTGCATCAAGATGTAAATTAGACCAGTCAAACAATTCCATTAATTCCATTCCCTCCAATGCTCTGGACAACATTCCCAGACTCTTTTTTTTTTTTTCCTTCCTTTTTTTCCTTTCCTTGTGCTTCAAGTTGCAAGGAGCAGGAAAGTATGGGAGCAGGAGAATAAACACGTCCATTACCCAAGGACTAAATATGAAGTGTTACTTCCCAAGTTACAAAAATACACAACTTCTGATGAAATTTGCTAGTTAATATACATTTACTCCAGGGTATGAATACAAATAACTTTTATTTAAAAAAAATCGGGGGGGAAAGGGTAAAAAAAAAAGAAAAAAAAAAGCTAATAATACAACAGGCATGTCTGAGACCTAGAGCTGCATTAAAACCACTACTGGGTGCTGTAGGCATTGTTTAGAATCCATACAAACTGTTATTTCTAAAAGGTCAGAGCACTATTCTCCAGCAGAAAAGTTACGGTGTGAGTCAAGTCCTATGTCATGTTTCATTAATTTGAGTCGAGCCACTTGACACCAAAGAAAAAAATAGACCAGAAAGATGAAGAATCAGTAGCTTCAAAAAACAAACAGCCGTTGCTTCCAGGTGGTTTGGATGCAAATCAGAGCCAGAGGTGAATGCAAATCCCAAATATTTACAGTCCAAGTACAGCATCACTCTACAATTTTCTTATAAAACAGTAGGTAAGGAGTCGATGTAGATGACGATGTCGGAGAAAGAGAATTCAGAAAGTCCTTTTCCTCTGTGACCTTCACTTCGGAGTCATCGAAGAGCAGCCACTTCCCCTCGTACTCCTTGAGGCTCTGGAGCACGTAGAGGGCTTTGTTCTCCAGTCCGTTGGCTCCCAGCCCCACGGGCTCGCCCCGCTCCGCCCTGGGCTCGGCGCTGGGCTCGCTGCGGGGCTCGGGAGCCACGCTCAGGAGCTTCTCGGGGTTGGGCTGTTTGCTGGCACACAGCTCACAGTCAGCCTTGCTCTTCTGCCCCCCGAGCAGCCCCACGGCCTCCATGTTCTTCTTGCTGAGCGCCTTGCCCGGCGGCGCGGCGCCGCTGAGCCTGAAGGAGACCTCGCCGTCGTCGTAGTCCTCAGCCACGGCCCGCGCCTCCTCCTCGGTCAGCGGCTCCGGCTTGAGCGCGGCGTAGCCCGGCTCGGGGAGGAAGTTGCCCCTGTCCAGCTCCAGGCTCTGCAGGTCGGTGACCTTCACCGAGGCCGTGTAGTGGCCGCTGCTGATGGTGATGCCGCTGTGCATGACCACGGCGAAGAGCCCGTAGGTGTCCTTGGTGGGCCGCGTGCTCCACTCCTCCAGGGACAGCCGGAGGGGCGTCAGCAGCGGCGTGTTGATCTTGGACAGGCCCCCGTAGCAGTCAAACCTGGCAAGGGACACGGAGCTGACACCACAGCACCTCCCAAAAACCCCTTCAGGTGGCCCAGAGGTGCAGCCACAGCCTTTCTCCTCAAAGACACGGATGATGGGAACTGCTCCCTGCCGCCCTGGCTCGGCACCAGCACCCCCGGTCAGGAAAGGCGTTTGTATGACTGTAATGTTAAATCTTACAGCCCAAAAACTAAATTTGAGCGATTTCTGAGATCCCTTTTTCTAAAGTATCAGCTGAAGATATATTTTAAATAATGATGATAAAGGTTCAGCTGATTGTTATCACTCCTGCTCCTATTTCTGCACAAACACCCCCTTCTCTCTCTCAGCATCCTGTTCAAAAACAAACCAAATACCTCTTCAACAGCCAAGGCTGAACCCAGCAGGGTTGGGTTTGTTTTTTTCTCCTCCTGAAAGAGTCATTTACTAAATAAAGCATTACTTATTTTACTTTCAAGTAGCTTTAATATCACGCAGAGATTGTGACTAATTTTCCTCAGCTCCCCTCAGTGCACTGTAGCTGTGCCAGTGGTGCTCACCTGGGATTCTTCACTAACTGTCCTACAGTATTATAATTTTTCAAACAATTCTGTAGTTAATTTACTTTGGAAAAGCCTCTAGTATTCCATAAATATTCGGTATTTTTGCTCACAGCACACAAATTAACCAGGAGAGGAAAAAGTCCTTTCATTATAAGGATCTTCTACAGAGTTTGAAGAGAAAGTCAGTGTTGGGATTTTGTTGTGCATCAGCCTCCTTGAATGATTCTGCTCTTGATGACTTACACATTGCATCAGCCCAGATCAATTAACCCCTTTATTTAACAATAGGTTGTGATGTCCTAATAAATTCTAGGGATGACTCAGTCTTACTCAACTGTGAGGGTGTTGTAGGGAAAAATACTGGGGAGTACAGACAAGCCAACTGAGGTTTCCAAGAGCTCACTGCTCTTATCATAGGAAAAAATAACTTAAATCCAAGGAAACTGCAGCCATGGCATATCTGGAGTTATGATTATTGTTTTCCTGGATTTAATTTTGGTTCTGCCTCACTCCTGTTCAGAGCCATGAACCCTGAGACACAGAAATAAACACAGTGACACACACACACACAGATCCTCAGTCACTCCAGTTCAGTGAAACCTCACTTCACACCTCTCTCCCCATACACACTTCACCAAAAAGTACACAGAATCAGAAATAATAACTTAAATCTTCTGAAAATCCCTATTATCAGCAGCCATAAATAGAGATATTCAGAAGAGAGTCAAGAAACACAGAACTGCTGGCTGATACCCTGGATTACAAATCCAGTTGTACTCAAGCACACTGGGACAATCATATTCACAGAAAACAGGAAAAAGCAGGCTCTACCTTTCTTCTCAATGACATCCAGCATCAGAAAGATTTGGAGAGGAGGAAATAAGAGAGGAAATCTTTTCCTATTAGCTTTTTGTTCTTCTTAATGATAAGAATCTAAAGACAGAAAAATTGCATGCCAAGTACTCTGCCTGCTCTGACTGATGCACTTCAAACACAGCAAACCTGATTTCTGCAGCCACATCTTTCTAGACCATAAATTAGTGACATTTTACCAACTACAATGAATTTCACCAGACAAAAAAGCTGATTTTTTCACAGACTGTTAAATTTCTATAGTGGAAGTGCTTAACTACATTTTACCAGTTAACAAATGTCTTCTAAACAGCTTCACAGCCTGCTCTCACATGGCCTGGCATTTTTCCCCACATAACAATTGCCAAAGAGAATGATTCCTCCCCAGGCAAGGAGATTTTCAAACTGGCTGCTTTATTTTAAAGCAAAACACTTTGCAAAGCAGCGTCTAGAAAAGAGTAATAAAATCCCTATTAACTGCAAATATTTACAGTACCCTTCATTTGTCATTTATTTACAACTCAGTCACCAGAGAACTCAGTAAAGCAAAACTGAGCAGACTAGATTCCCAAATTTTTGTGGGAGCTAAAAGGTGCCTGAAGATTCTTCTCTTAAAAAAATTAAGCTTAAAGCCAGTAGAAAAGTTTGTTATTACTTTCAGCAATGATAGGGTTTTGCCCAAGACATTCAACCCAAAAATAAAGAAACTCTTTTAGAAGAGTTTCAGCTTCATCACAGGTTTCTGTGTCAGGTTTTCCACTCCGATTTCCTTAATCTCTGACTGGTAGCCCTTGGCAGAAAATTTATGGAATGACTGAAAGGACACATGAGGAAAACCACAAGAGACTGGAATCACTCTGACCTGGAAATTAGTCTGAGTGTTTTGGAGCAAGGGCCTGAAGCTGGCCAGGACAGAAGAGGTGAGTGAGGCAGGAGAGGATTGGTTAACTGCAGGTCTTTCCTCATGGAAACAGGAAAATAGGAAATACAAGAGCAAATGGAAGATAATTTTCATGCTTCCCACTCAACTGTGATGATTTTTAAGTGTGCAGCTGTAAATCAGTATATACAAATCAGTATTTAAGTAAATATTGTGGAGATCAATGAAAAGACAATTTTGTATGTTACGTTTCTGGACTTGTATGGAAAGACATTGCAGAGACAGAGGAGATTTCCTTTCTGCTTTGTCAGAAACCTGGATATTCCTGTACAGTGCTGTGGGGATGAATTTTTCTTTGTTTCATCCCAAAGAAAATCCCTAAATTCTTAAGTGTTAAAAAAAAAGATAAAGAACACTCCCACAACTTCTTTCAAAACAAAAGGATTGCTACAATTACAATACCAAACTGATTACTCTGTAATTGAATATCAATGATGCTGATACTACTGTGTTTTTAAAGTAATTGATTTTTTTTCCCTTTAATATTTGTTCTTTAAAAATGTTTATCTGATTATTATTTTTTTCCCCAAAAGATCAGTGTTCACATTTAGGTAGAGACCAAAATCTGCTTAAAGGAATTGGTTCATTCTGGGGTAATGAGTGTTGGCTCTTTAAAGTGTGTTAAGTCCTGATTAAATTTTTTTCCCCATTGACATTCATCTTTTTAGTACTGAAAGTACTTCTTAGTACATTCAGGCAGAGACAACATCAGACCATAAAATGCAGATTTACTCTCATTACTTGTTCTGGTAAGGCACTTTAAAGCTGCCTCTCAACTCAGTTTTTTTACTTAAAACTTAAATATCCCCTTAAATAAGAGGGTATTTCAAGTAAATAAAATTTTAAGAAATATCAAGTTGTTCCAAGAGTACAGCTAAAAACTTTTTGTTAAGGAATCTCCCAAAAGCCAATTTTTCTGGAAGTAATTTCTGCCACTACCTGGAACAACACAGAGCCTTTATGGCATTGGGGGCTTCATCCCAGCAATTTAAGTCCAATCTGGGAATCTTTTGGAAACATTCCAAAGCATTTCCAGCTCCTGGGGTAAGATTTCCCTTGCTGCAGGACCCTGTTTGGTAAGACAGGCAATGCATACTCACTCCAAGCCACTGGCAGCAAAGCACTTCAAGTGAATTGTGATCACTTCGGGCATTTTATCGAACAAAAGGCTGCGCTCGGCTTCCGTGTAGTGGTGGCAGTTCTCACAGAAATACTTGTCCTCTCCCACAATCCTCTCCACTGAGGCAAACTGGGAAATTGCCCATTTCAGAGTCTTCATTTCTGTTTTTGGCTCTGGAGAAACTAGAAAAGAAAATCACTGCATTCGTGGATATGCCAATATTTACATTTCCAATGCATCCCGCCAGAAGAGCAACAAAACAAAATATGTCAAGTTCGGACCACTCCAAACCTGCAGCACTGCAAAGAACACTCAGTATGTGAGAAATATGTGATGTATTCCAATCTTTGGAGCATTTCAGGAAGGAATGAGAACATCACTTAATGGCTATCGTTACTCAAAATTAGGATTTTTCCAAAGCTCGTTTCAGATCACACAATTTTGTTGCCATGTCTGGAAATGGAGAGCTTGTATGAGACCACAAATTCACTTATTAAGGCAAAGCCCAAAAATAACCAGAAAGTTCCCTCTCACTTCTTGCATTTTGCCTCCCCTGCCACCCTCACACTGCTGACAGGATCACCCGCTGTCGGCAGCACTTCACACACGAACATCACCCCGCACATTTTCCTTTGAATCCTTCAGCAAAATGGGGAGCAAAAGCAGGAAAAGCTGCTCCAAATTAAGTCAGTGGCAACTAAAATTAATTTCCTTCAAATTCTCATTTCAAGATGTGTTTTTGGCACGCTTCCTTTTGAAAATAGATAAAAGCTGCATCTAGATCAAAAATTGCTAAAGAGACCACATGACTAAAATTTACAAGCATAATGAGAATGTTATTAAAATAACAACAATCTAAAATACTGCTTTTTTTTAGAGTAACTAAGAAAAAAAAGCTGGATTTGTGTTTCTTTTATTTCTAAGAAAAAAATGTAAGTATTTCTTACAAGAAGAAGAAAAAGCAGCAAAATTTCTTACCCAGAAGAAAAAAGAAGACTCAAATCAAAGGAAATACCTATTCATAAGCAGGAAAACAGGTGCCTAAGTGACAGATTGTAGGCAGTCCATGCTATGTGTTAAGATCTGGAACAATTTGAATATTATCTGGATCTGCCAACATTATCAGCACCATGTTTCCAAAGTCTAAAGTTAATCAGGACAGGAGATAACAGCCTCTAATTTTAGCCAGCACAAACAGGAGTTGTGTTCCTAACTGCAGCACTGTCCTTCCCCACGGCTAGCTGAGGCAGAACACACCTCACAACCCTTTATTCTTTGAGAGAATTACTTACTTTCAGAACTCTCTTCACTTTTAGAAAGTTCATCTTCTTGCACTGGGACACTGATGTCCTGAAAATCCTCCCTCCTTTCCGTGAAGCACTCGCACTCCAAGCACCTCGTCCTCAGCACTAACTGGCCCTGGAAGAGTTTCTCCACCAGCTCGAAGACAGCCAGCTCAGTACCTGGAGAGAGGACATGGCACATCCCTGAGCAAGGGCCACTTCATTCCAGAGACCCTTCAGAACCTGCTTATCCTCAGAAAATCACTGTTACAGCCATGGCCTTTTAGGGAGCTCAGACAGGAATTAAAAAGTAAAACAAATCACGAGCAGTTTTCATGGTATCACCTGCTTGTAAGTAAATAAGAGCCCTCTGTATCTTGGGCCTCAGAACTTTAATTTCTGCTCTAAAATTGGGCCCTTGTTTTGTACTTGAAGTGTGACAGTGTCATATTCTGGAATATTTGGTTGTCATCAGTGCTCTGACTCCTTAGCATGGACTGCTGATGTCCCCAAGGAGCACCACACTGTGGTTTGCCTGGTTTCTCTTCATTCTCAGTCATCTCCTTCCTAAATTTACTGGCCAGTTTTGGCCAAATCTGCAGAAGAAATGCACAACTCAAAAGACTCTTCATTCCTTCAATTTTTTATAAAAAAATGGTGGGTGGAAAGTTCCAAATTAGTAAGTACTGAATTCATACTGAGGCCCTTCCCTCAACATGTATCTTGTTTCATTGACATAAACAAAATCCAGACCGGCCAGCCAATTAGCATTTCTAATTGGTATCTATGAGATCTCTAAAATAGATTAGATCTTTAGTACATCCTGAGTCCTTCCTGGTTCTTGGGAAGGTTGGGAATATGGAAAGATTAAGGAACTGGAAGGGAAAAAGAGGATACTGTTTGTAAAACCATAGCTAGTAAGGGTTTGGTTCTGTTTGCTCCTGCCAGAAATATCCCTTTACATCTTGCTCTTTCTATGGATGACAAAAATTAGTGGTAAATACAAACCTGGTAATATTCAGCCTTTTTTTATACATATTGTACAATGATTACAGAATGTTAAGAGAAATGCCTCAAGATCTAAGCTAAACAGGTCAAGTTCTAAAAGAAAAAAATTACAAACACGTATAAAAATAAATTTTCTTTCCTAAAAATCACCTTCAATTCCTGAAAAATCTAATTTTGTGTTTAGAGCTCTGCAGGCTGTGCAGTCTGAAGGCTGACTTCCCACGCATTGTACTTTCTTAATCCTACTAATTTTAAGCCCATCCACTTGTGCACCAACCTTCCTTTTTTGGTTCTTTTTCAGTTCCTTTTCCATGATGGCTTTCCATGGGAGACGCTGGTTCATGATATTCTTCTTTACTGTCACCATTTTCACACTTGACAGCTGACTCTTCAAACTCACAGTCATATTCTTTCCCTGGCTCTTTGGATCCCAAGTTTGTAGTTAACTTTCCTAGACTGTAAAATTTGGACAGAATACTGGGCTGCCTGCAGGAAGATTTTAACCAGTTTAACCTAAGGCGCGACTTTTTCTGCGTGGGCTTGGCGCTCTCGCTGTCCCCGGAACACTTGGCAATGGCGTCCGTTTGGTTTTCCATCTTTTCTCCCGTGGCTTTCCTCTTGGACCTGGTTTGTCTTTGATTTTCTTCTGCTGCAATTTGCTCTTTTGATACTTTGGATTTTTTCTTGGCGTTGCCGCCCTCGGCGTCGCTTTTCCTTTTCCCGTTTGCCTTGAGCAGCTTCTCCTTGGCCGCGTCTCCGCCGTGGCTGCCCAGGGTGGGATCCTCCTCCTCAGCTGGGCTGACAGACCCATTGCTCTCAGAGCTTTGGTTGGGTTTTTCCTCCAGTTTCGCTGCAGGCTCTTCCACAGGCAGTTTGTTCAGCTCTTCCTTCTTCAGCAGCTGGCAGGTTTCCTGGATGTTCCCCAGGATACACTGCAGGACCTCCTGGGCATCGTGCTGCAGGTACCCTTCGTACATGGGGTTCAGCTCTCTGTGAAAACAAAGGAGCAAAGCATGAGGGTTTGGTATCCTTTGCTAACTGGGGACTGTGATTTGAGACTGAAATCGGGGATTTAAAAGTCATGGAGGATCTTCTCCAGGCATAGAGAGGAGTCCTCTCTGTCACAGAGCTGGGGGAAGGCTCTGCCTTAAGGATTTATACACTCAGCTCCAAGGGAATCCTTCCCATCCCTGGCATTGTCCCTGCCCATGGCAGGGGGGAAAACTGGACAAGTTTTAAGGTCCCTTCCAACCCAAACCTCTCTGTAATTTAATAACACTTCTGTACCTAAGCACTGTTTTAAACCCCTTCTGCATTACAGTCTTAAAAAATTAAATTTCTTTTCAAATTTCCAATGCCAACAAGAAACACAAAAATCTTGCTGCCTATAAGGCCATCAAAAATTTAAGGTCAAATTTAAGGCCATCTACCTTGCACCAGCCTGGAAATGCCAGGACAGAATTCTGTCAGCACTGAAGGGGATTTGTACCTGAGGGTGTTCAGCAGCCTTCGGGGCTGAGTGGCCAATTCATCCGTGTATTTCTCTGGGTTTAGGAGAAAACTGGCTTGAAGCTGCTCAACTGAAAGGATCAAGGAGTGCAAACTGCAGATGAGCTCGTAACTTGCCACGGGATCTTCTTTACAGCTTCCCTGCAATAACAATGTAAAAGGAATAAGAACACTTGCCACAGTTACATTGGTCACAAATTAACATTTTTCTCTCCTCCCCTCCCCCTTGGTTTTCTATATCTGGCTGAATTTTTTGTCTGCTATGGGAGGCAGGTGGGTTTCAGACAATATTTCGGTTTTTTTCCAAGTAGGATACAAACATAAAAGCCCAATTAGCCATTAGTTTAAAATCCCAAACCATTCTTGTCCAAACTACCATTTCCATCAGCTCCAGGCACTGTATCATAATTATCTTTGTGCCAGAAGCATGGTCAGGTATCTTCCTCAAATTTCTTGTATTAGACTTTAAAAATTCTGCTAAAGTTCAAAACCACTAAAATACATCTTCAGATTAAGTAACAGTGTAGAAAACTATGCTGAAAAGCTTCTTAAGAACAGAAATCAGTTAAATTTTCCCTACATTCAGGACAGCCTTGCCTGTGAGGTTACAAATATAAAGAACACGTGGGGATTTGTTACCTTTTCTGCCTTTTGCTCTCCTTCATCCTTTGAAGATTCTCTCTTCTTTGAAATGATGTTATATAAATGTTTTACTCCAGTTTTAAAACCAGGACAAAAATATAATACCTGAAAGCAACAGTTGAAAACACAAGAATAACTGGAGTAAGAAGTTATTCCAAACATAAATGCACATTTATCATCCACACAGCTCTGCACCTCCCCAGGCACACAAAGATCCAGGATTTTTCACAGCAGGGAGGAGCCCCGAGTATGGAAACTGAAGAATTTCCCAATCAGGACGACCACAGGGCACACATTTCCTGCAGCAGCATCTTTATTTCCCTGCTGTAATGAGATGCCCTTTACACTGCACCCAGAATAAACTGATTTCACCCATTTGTGCTTGTCCAAAACCTCCCTTCTGGAGCCCCCCTGGACACGGCCTCACCTGCAGGACGCTGTTCAGGTAGCAAGTGTTGCCCAGGTTGTTCAAGCCCACAAAAGGCAACATGTTGTCTTTTTTCTCACAGCTGACAAGGGAGGGGGGCTGTGCTGCAGGAACCACCTGGTCACTGGGAAACAGAGAAATGGGGTAAGAGACACTCTGGAAAAAAATCCCTCCTTCATCTCTCCCCACCTCAGAGAATTCAGCACTGAGACATGCAGGTCTAAACCCTGCCAAAGTGTGTCTGAATTCACACTGACTTCTCAGCAACCCCCCAAAACCACACAGGAGGAACACGTGCTCCAAGTTCCAACACATCAAATAGAAGGAGACTGATTTAATAGATCAAAAATTCCATATTTAAATAATTTTGTATGTTCTTTCTTCGTTGATATGGCAGAAAAAATGTGCCTAGAATGTATTTTTACACTGTCCCCTGCTCCAGTCACATCATTTCATTTCTGGGTGCAAAGCCAAAGCATAAAACCAGAAAAAAAAACCTAGAAAAAGAATCCAATAAACCTGACACACTATGCACTAGTGCATAGATTATCATTATTATTAATCAGTGCTAAAAGTGAATTATACATTGCAATGACACAACGCAACCCAATTTTAAAGTCTCCAACTATTTCGAACTGACCATAATTTTCTTTTTCCCACTTAAATCCCCCCACTAGCAATGAAATAGTTTTGCTTAGGGCCTGAAAAACCCTAATGAATGACAGCCAACCCCACAATTAAAGATCCTTCATATTTTCATTAAAGCTCGCTTTGCAGGAATTAAATTTTAATATAAATAGCTCAGTGACACAATAACTACTTATATTAACTCGAAGCAAAGCAAGTTCTTCGACTGATCCCAATCCAAAATACCAAAAGAGCAAATCGCAGCAGAATAAAAGTTGTTTTTTAAAAAAAGAATTCCTAGAAGTTGGTTTTAAAAACTAACTTCAGCAAGCGATCCCAAAGTTTGTGCCAACTAGACATCCCCGGTGCGCCGCTTTTTTGAGACGGGAATTGGTTGCGGCACTTAGGTGGTTCGGTTTGGCGAAGCCGCGGCGCCGGTTGCATTACCGTAAGCGCTCGTTAATTTAACGGAAGCAGCAGGTTAATTGGGTTTAGCGCGCACGTTAACGGGGCTGAGGCGCAGCGCGGAGCCGAAAGCGAAAGGCGCGGGGATGGCGGCGCGGCCCCGGCACCCCAACTTGTCCCGCGCGGCACTCACATCTCGGCGCCTCGCAACTCCGCTCCCTTCGCCTCATTTTCCTGCGCCTCCACGAAATCCAGCACCCGCTTCGCCTCCTTCTTCTGAAACAGCTTCAGCGACAGCCGGTTCTTCTTGGAGGGGCTGGCCCTGGCGCTGTCGCCGGGCAGGACGCCGGGCATGGTTCCTGCGGGGCGCGGCCGGGGCGCTCACACCTGGCGCGCACACACACACACACGCGCACACCAGGCGCCATTTACTCCCCGAGGGGGCCGAGCGCGGACCCGCCGCCCCCCGCCCCGGGCTGGGGCCGCCCCCCCGCGCCCCCCGCATGTTCCCCGCGGCCGGCGGGCCCGCGGCTCCCCTCACTCACCGCTACATGCCGGCCCCGCTCCCGCGCGCCGTTGCCATGGAGACCGCGCGGACACCGCCGGACAACTTGGCGCGTTTTTTTCCGCGCGCCGACGAGGACCCCCCCCCCCCTCCCACCCGCCCGCCCGCCCCGCCTCGCGCCGCAACCCCCCCCCCCACCCACTACCCGCTGGCGGCCGCCCGGTGAGAACGCCGGTAAACCGAGCGCGCCGCCGAAGCGCGCCGGAGGTCGGAGGCCATGCGGAACGCGGCGCCGCCCCGCCGTCGGTATGTCCGCCGCGTCCCGGTAGCCGCCGTGATGCCGCCAGCGGCCGCGCAAGGGCGACGCTGCATCAGGCAGCGCGGCGGGCAGCCCGCTGTGGGTCCTGCCTGAGCGCGCGCGGGCGCTGGTAACGGCCCGGCCAAAGGGCTCGGGTTTGGGCTGTACCACTAGCGTGGGGAGAGCCCTCTAAGCCCCCCCACCGCCGGCGGGAGGTGGATTGGCCCCGCTGTGACCACGCCCTCTGCGCGGCTCGGCCAATCAGAGGCGGCGGCTCCGTTTCCCGCCCTCCCCGCCCTGAGGGCCCGCAGTGGCCCGGAGCTTCCCGCGCTTTTCCCTCACGATCCGCACATTCCAGCGGAATTCCCAGCGCATCCCGGCCCCAGGGCTCCTCCAGAGCACCTGTACACCGGGTAGCCAATGGCACGTAGCGCTGAGGCTGTTACGGCTGCAAAGCTGGCGGGCTAGGGGTCGCCACGCTTAAAAAGAGACGGAATGTGGGAAAATGCTGTAGATTTCTGCGTTCTGCTCTTTACATTGGCCCCTCCAGCACCTCCCGTCTGTACATAAAGGATGCACGTTGCTTATTCATACAGGTTTTCCAACAGAAAGGTTCATTCACATAAGATATTTTATAGGATTAGCTGCATAACTCACTTTGGGCAACACCCAGATCTGGGTTTTGGGGTGAATTACCCCAAATTTCAGCACTCAAAAGCTGAAGTTCCACAGGACCAGCTGCTGCTGCCTGCCCTGAGCGTGGCACTCCTGTTAAGCACTAACGCAAACTGACCTCCACAAAAATCACTCTTTTTTGCAGTCCTGCAATATTTTCAGATTTTTTTTTTTTTTTTTGCTGTTGCCTAAATTAATTATTACAGCAAGTCACTATCCCTAAATACTCGTATGAATTGTGGAAGGAATTGTTTATATTCCAACAGTCGCAGCTGTGCTCCTGCACAGGCTTTGATTTCTCTTTGTCGGTAAAATATCCACATGTGCCTCCACGTGCAGGGCTCAGATTCCCGAGGTGAATATATTGATTTATTTCCTTGGCCTGTGGGATCCCCAGAGCTCCCCAGAAGCTGTTGGGATGCTGCATTCCCACTGAGCAGGGATGGATGGATTTCCCCCGCAGCTCTGCCTTGTGAACTTTAGCTCCACTCAGCAAACACTGCCCGAGGTCCCTGCAGTTAATAGACACTCAGCACTACAGAGGCTCTTTTGTGTGAGACAGGAATCTTATCCAGGTGGGTGGTGCCCAGAGGTCCTGGAAGTGCTTGACTGATTAATAAAGTGATTAATTAAGTCTGTGTGACGCTGCTGGTGATGCCTTTGCTGCCCTAGAGTAGAGGCTGGGCAGAGTCCCAGAATAAAGCAGGGATTTCTCCAAAGCATCTCCTCCACGGATCCACCTTGGGCAGCACCAGAGCCCAGCCAGGGCTGCACCCAAATGACCCAAAATGGTCCCAAAATGCACGAGCGCTCCCGGGGCTCTCCCTGGGATCAGCTCTGCTCCATTGGCACCTTGGAGTTCATTGTCCCATTCCAGCTCCAGCCCATCAGTCCCACCCTGCTTGTTTTTCTCTCTCCAGCCCACGCTGTTTGTGCTCCTGGGCTGAGGTTTGGATCATTTGTCCTTGGTGCCCAGCTGGAGCAGGAATTGTTTTGTCTCCCTGCTCTGTGCACAGAGCTCAGCATCCCCTGGTGTGAAACCCAGACCCACACACTAAAGCAGCTCAGAATGTGAAAATATAAAAGCCAAAACCTGAGGCATCACTGGTTTGAGGCATTGGCTGAGGAGTTGCTTCAGCAGCAGCTGGAGGTGCTGGGCAGTCAAACCCGGGGTTGTAAGGGGAAAATCTGGGAGTGTTTGGGCCTTGGGGTTGGATTCCAGCTGGAATAAACCCTGAGGTGCAGAGGTGCTGGCTGCTCACCTCAGCCAAGCTCTGCCATGCCCAGTGCGTGCTGTGCAGTCTGCTCCAGCAAACATGAGGGAAGACTGTTTCTATCCAAGGATTTTACAGGCTGAGTCTAAATCCACATCAGGTAATTCCTCATTTCGTGTTAGCTGAACTCCAGGTGTGCTCGTGCCTAGGAATGCCATCAGTGACATCAGAAGCTGAGATCTGGGGATAAAGTCAGGCGTGGGGACATTGCCAGGCTTGTGCTTTGGCTTTTCAGGGGCAGTAACTGAGGGAAGGAGGGAAAGGAGATGTTTGCAGAGCAAATTTGGGGGACTGGAAGTGCACACAGCATTTCTCATGGTGGTTATGGGGTTTTGGTCTGTGTGTTACTTTTCTTTTGGCTAATGACGCAGCCAGCTCAGTGTTCATAGGTATAATCATTATTTTGATACACAAATGCATCTGCCACACAAGCAGTACACAGGTGAGCCCAGCACCTCTCAGAATACTCAGCACTTGTTTGGATGAGCTTTAACTGCTCTTTTCCCACAGTGTGGGGACAATTCCCAAATGTTCCCCTTAAAGGGGTCTGTGCTGAACTATTGTGCAGCCCAGCAGGGCTCAGGGTCAGGTCTTCTTCCTGGATTTTTAAAATGAAAATGAAAACTTCCTGTTTTACTATTTCTGCTGGTAATTTCATCTGATTGCATATAACCCTTACGCTGTTCTAAATAATTTCTCTCCCTTAATATACTCACAAATTGCTCCCTAATTCCCCATCATCGTTATTTTGACCAAACCATGCATGTGTCATTTTTAATTTCCACTCTAAATTAGTTCTCTCTGGCTTTGAGAGACAAAGCCAATATAACTGTGAGACATTCTGAGTGATATTTAAGCTTCCCCTCTGCCACCTGGATGGAAAACTGGGGTGAAATCTTAGCTGCAGGTCTGTCAGTTGATTGATTTTTTTTTAAATTAGGCAACACAGTCCCACTTCTGCCTGGTCTTTCTTCTCTCTCACCTTTCTCTGGTGAGTTCATCAACTGTAATCCCAGTCCAGGTCATTGTTGTATCCAAAAGTTTGGGACACAGGGAGGAATCCAGGCAGTGCCACCCCCTGGATGCCCAGGACAGCCTGCTTTGCTGATTCTTCACAAAATGCCCCTGAAGCCATGATTTATTTTCGGGAAGCAGGAGCTGCCCTGGTTGGGAAGAAGCTTCACCCACCAGCCTGACATGGAGCTGTGCTGCCTCAGAGACACCCACACAGCTCCATCTCAAACCTGCCATCCAGCAGCTCCTTCCCACCGAGGAAAAACCCTCAGCTCCTTCAAATCTCCTCTTCACCAGATTTTTATGCCCCCTCTTAAAATATGGCTCCCTGTCAGTGCTTAACGTGGGGAAATTTTTCCAGCAGGAAAAGGTTCTGTTTAAATGTAAGGAAATGGGGATTAGTTTTTTCTGTATCTCTCCAAACCCACAGTAACACCTAATTAAATATTTATGGCAGCTTAGCAGGATCCATAAAGGAGCTGTTGTCTAGAAAGCTCTGGAGCTTCACTCCATACAGTAAAGGAGTGTTTCAGGCACAGGCCAAAGAAGCAGCAGGTGCAGGAGGCAGTGATTCCTTACACAGGGTCCTGAGGCACTCCAATGTGCAAAATCCAATTATGCCCAATACTATGGACTTCACAGCCATGTGTTATAAAAATAGCTGTGCTGGGAGACCAGAAATCTTCAGAGACATAGCCAAAAATAACCACATGAAATGCCTGGAAGGAGCAGATTCCCCAGAGATGGGATTTCTGGAGTCTTGGAGCCAGACTCCAGTGCAGAGCACGATTCCCAGCAGGGGAAAACCTCCCCAACCTTTAGCTGTTGCTGAATCATATAAATCAATTTCCAGAGCCTGCAGCCCTATCAGTGATAGGTCTATAAATCTGTCAGGGCTCTGGTATTGTTAGAATTATTCTGTGAATTTTGGTGCAAATTGTGTGCAGACAATGTGCTCTTTCAGCAGGCTTGGATCACACGGGGACCTCGGGGTGGGAAGTTCTGCAGCCCACGCTGGGTAAAACCCATTTTATTCCTGAGGAATAGGACTGTTGGTCAAATTCCCCACACAGAAAAGGTAAGAAACCATTCATACTAATAAGAATACTGGCTATAAAATATCAGGACTGGACTGGCTTCAGGCACAAGGAACAGAAATGAATATTTAGGGATTTTATTGTTCGGTGAGCCCCACACTTCATGCAGACTCTGTGCCCTTTCACAGCCAGAAACAGAAACAAATTGTCTGACTTGTTTTACTCCACAGGAAAGGAAATCTGACTCTTCCCACAGCAAGCAGCCTGGGAACGTCACAAACCCTGAATTATCCCTGCTTGACGAGCTACATCTGCTTCCAGAGCATCTCAAATCATCTCATAACCCTTCCTTTAACTTCGGTGCCGCTGCCTCGGGGCACGTGGGAACAATTTGGCCACTGCAGAACTCCAGTCCCTGTGAGAGCAGCACCTCTGCAGGGCTGTGCCTGGCTCTGGCAACAAACCAGGATGAGTTTGGGCAATTTGATGTCAGACTGAGGGGGTGAGGCAGCAGCAAAGCCACTGTCAGGGCTGAGATCCTAGTTTGGGCCACAGAGCAACTCATTCCCACCTGGGGACTTACAGCAGCTTCAGCCTCTGTCAAGTAAAACCTGGCCCAAAACCTTGACCCCTGCAGCCAGCTGTTTTCTGGCATCTATAAAGATACAGATTTTAGGGGAGGCAGGAAGGAATAAATCAGAAATTGCTACAGTTCTGTAAACTCCACAGAAAGCCTGCAAGGAGCTCCTTTAGTTTCAGCTGCAGAAGGCAAATGTCAGCTTGGAGGCCTGAGCCACAATCCATGAGCTTGTCTGTGCACAAACCATAACAAGTTCCTCCATGTGGGAGAGTTTATAAGTTTGGAGGTCAAGGTATTTAGCCACTGATAGCACAGCCTTGGCTCTCATTTATCTGCCTCCTAGGAGAAAACAGTTGGATGTGATCTATGAACTTCCTAGAGCTACATATGCATGTATGATATCTCAGAAAATAGCAATAATTGTACCCATAATGTAGAGATAAAGCAGATTAATTCATTCATAACAATATAAACATATGGTTCTGTAAATCTGCCAAGGGCAAGAGAGTTCTGTGGCCAGGTCTGAAACAGAACATTTCTCCTCAGATCTCTCTGAAAGCAAAGCTGCAGGAAAAAAAGGATGTTCTGTATGTGGTGCTGTTGCATCCTAAGGGTGTTTCCCCCAGTTTTTGCCTGTCTGTGCAGATTTTCTTCCACAGCTCACAGCCTGCTGCTCTGGTTGATATAAATATGGATCCAGAGCTTCTCTGGTAGCAGAGGCAGTTTGCTGCTAGGGGCTGGAATTCACATCAGAATCTCCTGCATTGCAAACCATAACCAAAATGAAAATGCACACGAAATCCCTCCCCATCTCTGTTCTCAGGTCGGAATAACATCACACAGAGCTGTTACTTCTGGAAGCAGAGGAAGGAGGAAGCCCGACCTGCACATGCTTGCACCATCTGCTGGCAGCATCTCCACTGACAGACATTCCTAGAAGGGATTCTGGAATTCCTCATCCACACCTAGGGACACGAGGCCACCGTTATAAAGGTTTAAGATTCAGGTGAGTGTTGGACCCCTGGATGCTGAGAATTTCAGACTTTCTGTGCTGCCAGGCACTGACCCCCAGGAGAAACTGCATTGACCTGAGGCCGTGGAGAAGCTTCCAAAATGGAATGATAGAACTGGGATTGTGGGTGTGCAGAATAGAAGTGTGTGATACCACATGGTGGGAAAATTAAGAGTTTAAGGGTTTAGAATATAGTAATAGATATAAAGTAAGCTAGAAGTTTTAGGGCGCTGGCTGGTTCTTCTTCTTCACCTTCTTCTCCACGGGTTTGGGTGGTTTTGTGTAATTGGATAAAAAGTCCCCATTGCAGGCACAAGTGGTTGGTTATTGGGTTAAAAGTAAAAATAATTCAGGTGTCATTTCTTAATTGGACAGTTCATCCTTTTAAGGATCTTGCAGAGAGAGAGATGGGACTCCATTTGTAGTTTGTTAGAGTGAAGGGCTGCAGAACTCAGGGTTTGTGAGACTGTGACAGAGGTAAGAACCAACAAACATCTGAGTCCCAAAAAGAAATTCCATCTTGTGCATTTAATCCCCACCTTGGCAGGAGAAAAAAGAGGCAAAAGAATCAATAAGTGAGTACTTGTTTTTCTCCACGGCAGAACCATTTCTGCCAGGTTTTAAGGAATTACACAGCAAAGTGACCCCAACACAACCACCTCAAGCAGGGAACTGCAGAGCCTGTGCCGGCCTCATCCAGGTTTTGTCCCCACCACAGAGCTACCCCCTCGTGAATTTCTGTAACTCCTTGCTGGAATCTCAGCTGAAGAATGGGATTCTGTCAGATTCCTTGCCTATCCCAGAGACTTGATATATATATAATTAAACACAGCCCTTTGTTACATCTACAAACATCATCATGTGAGTGAACGAGTGACTCAAGTGAAAATGAAACTTGATGAAAGCATTTGTGCTGTTGAGGAGTGCAGGGACAGATCCTTCTGCCCCAGTCCTTGGTACAAGAAGAGGCTGTAAGTGGGTGACAGGAGGGAGGTGTTCAGGAAAACCAGCTGCACCTCCTGCAGTCTGTGGAGTTCACAGCACCCAGAGCATCACTAGATGCCCTTGCTTGGCTTTTAAAGAGAACTGGCAATTTTCTAACAGGTAACATCATTATCCCTGCAAAGCCAACAGGTCACATTTGACCCTTCAGCCTGGAGGATGGAACTGGAGGGATCTCTAGGGCTTCTCTAGGTGCAGCTCCTGGGGAGGATTACTGAGAAGTCAGCCCCTGAGCCATCAGGCACTGAACCACTGCTGGAGGGCAGGAATTCCCAGCATGGTGACTCAATGGGAATCAGACCATGGAGCAGGGGGACAAATGACACAAGAGTGAAAACCCATGAAACCAAAGCTAAGGCAGAGAACAGCTGAGCCTCTCTCTATGGTCTGAATGGATTCCCTCTCCTAAGAGAAGCAGCATCACACTAAGCCCAAGGTCATGAGCACACACCTGTCCACAAGAGATGTGTGGAAAAATGAGAACCACTTCACAAGGGACAGCTGAGCAAAGAAATTCCCTTTGAGCAGATTTGGAGTCTGTCAGTGGATGTGTGAATTCCAGCTGTGGCTATGCCAGGGCTACCTGAGCTATGAGCAGCAGCATTTCTTGCTCATTGCAGAATCCCAGACTTGTTTGGGTTGGAAGCGACCTTAAAAACTCATCCCATTACACCTCCTGCCATGGGCAGGGACACCTCTCACTATCCCAGATTGCTCCAAGCCCTGTCCAGCCTGGCCTTGGATACTTCCAGGGATCCAGAGGCAGCCACAACTTCTCTAGGCAACCTAAATACTTGCAAGCACATAATTTCTTTTTTGGACACAACTACAGCAAATTTATTTGCCCGGCAAGCCCACATGGTTTGATGTGAACATCACAAGGGTGATCCCTGTGCCACAAGCAAAATAAGTCTTTTCCCTATTTACTTTGAGGACCACAGGATGTGTACAGCCAGGGTGGCACAGGGCTGAGTGAGCAGCAGGTTGGTTCCTGGACAGAGGTTGTATCTAAGCTCCACAATTTTCCCTGCCTGCATCCAGCTGGCTGGGATGTGTAGGGAGGTGCTGGTTTTGGGGTGTGAAAGGGGATGTACAGTCAAGTTTCATGCTAATTATGGCTTGATCCATAAAACCCTCCCAAATGGAGCTGCTTTGTAGGGTTGACATTTGTATTCCTGCAGCAACCAGATACTGGCAGAAGCATTTTGCCCCGTTCATGCTGCCAGCCAAAAGTGAAAGGCCACAGGCCTGGCAGGTGAATGGGGCAGGGTTTTGGCATTCCCAAACCATACAAGGCAGTTCTGTGAGCACAGCACAAGTCTGCAGAGAATCTACAAAAATGGATGTTGGCACAAACGTGGCATTCTATAGAACAGTAGTGATTCTGTACTGCCTTTCCAAAGGGGCTCCATCACATCAGCTCCTTCCCTGGCACTGCAGGCTCTGGACACAACATCAACTCTGTTTTCCTCTCAGCACAGGGAAGGAGCCTCTCCCTGCTCCTGTCTGGCTGCTCTTGGCAGCTGCAGGGCCTCCAGGAGGGTCTAATCCCACCCCTATATGGAAACCTTCTTCCCCAGGGAGTCCCTTCCCCATGCAAACCATCATCCACCCTCTCAGGCATTAGAGCCAGCCAGCAAAGCCCAGTTCCTCTCTTAAAAAAAAAAAAAAAAAAAACACATAAAAGCGAAATCAGGTGGTGAGAGGCTGTAGGAAACCACATTTTTCTTGTTGTTCTGTTCCCCTCTTATATTGACCTTTGAAAAGGAGCCCTTGGGTGGATCCGGCGCGCAGCGTTCCCTCCTGCCGTGGAATTTCACCTAGTAATTTCTGTGGCCCACAGAAAATCCTTGGAGGGGCTTGTCTGGCTTCAGAAGCAAATCTAAGTGCCTGTGGCTTGACAAATAAACAATCTGAATGTGCTTAATGACTCACAAGCTCGCCTAAGAATAGCTGAACTCTGCAAGATGGAAATTCAGCGCGGGGAACGCGGCCTCCGACATGGGGAGCTGCAGGACACAGTGGGAGATGATGGGCAGGGAGAGGCTGTGGTTGCATTCCTGATGTCCCCTCCCAGCTCCTGGCTAGCAGCATCTCGGAGGATTCTTCGATATTCCTGTGTATCAGCCACCTTGGAGCGCTCCCCAAATTCACCTAATCCACTTTTAAACAAATTATCGGGTTTCGTTTGCGCAGACAGCGAAGTTCTCCTTGTTTATCCCGGATTGTTTGAAAGCACCATTTATTCTCTGGGGTTAAAGAGGGGGCACACAAGTTATCCACATCTCTGTATACATTTCCAAGCACCTACAGCTCATGGAAAAAACTTTTTCCTCCAGCTATTGAGCAAGTAGAAGTTCAGTGACTGAAAAGGGGAAATGGGTTAGGCTGTTTCCTCAAAAAATGGGGGTTTTGGTAGCTGGTGCTTTTCTGAGGCACACTTAGAGAAATGTGTGCTGTGAACTGCTACCACAGCTTCTTACCCCCATTAAGCGCTTTAATCTGACCCCAGGGAAAAAAGAAAGAACACAAGCAAGTTCAGCTGAATATCTGTGACCACAAGAGCTTCCTGTTGGTGCCCAAAGTTCCTGCTGCAAAAGCCTCGCTGTTGTCAGCAGGGCTCAGGGATCATCATGGCTTTGGGATGAGCACAAGGGATGGGTCCTGGATAAAGTGCACAGTCCCAGGAGCAGCAGGAGAGGTGCTGTGTCTCCAAGGTCATGGCTGCACATCAAAGTTGGTTTGTTGATTAGGATCGAGAGAAAAAAAATAATGTCAGAATCACCCCCCACCTCCACCAGCAAAATAAAAACCAACCCAGTACCATGATCCCTCTCTTTAAGCACTGCCAGAATACCCCGAGCAGCAGAGGTAGGGGCTGTCCTGGGAAGCCTGAGGGATCCCACACTTTCCCTTTAGCTCCCTGATTTGTTGTTAGACTCCTCAGGAAATATGTTCCTCTCACTCAGCACCTGAACCCCTCACATGGAAATGAGGGCAGGCTGCCTCTGGGCAGAGCCCCAGTCACTCCTGAACTGGGTAATGGGATATTTTATTCCTCCCTGTTCACCAGGAGCCTGGGCACTGCCAGGAGGGCTCTGGAATTACTGGGTGGTTGGGCAGAAGCCAGAGCCCAACCCTCAAATCTCCCCCTGTGAGGTTCCCAGTCAGAGTTTAAAGGTCTTTGGGTTCTTCTGGAAGGAAGGGGGGATCCCAGTGAGCCACATCCATCCCCACTGGGTGCTGAGTTCCTGCCCAGATGGAGATCATGTGCTGCCCCAGCATCTCTGGAGCTGCTGCTCTCCCACGCTCTGGAACAGTTGGAGCAGGGCTGGGATTTGCCCCTGTGCCTCAAAGACAAGGAAAATCAAAAGCTTTACTTAGTGTTGAAGGAATTATTTGGCATCACTAAACTGATTTCTGCCTGTCCCCACTTGGTGCAGCTGGATGAGCACACGGGATTGGGCACATGGGGAGGCCCAAAGCCTAAAACCCAAATTGCCTTTTCTTTGCTTTTTCCATGTGACTGCATTGAGGAACAAGGGCCCGAAGTGAACCGGGCGGGGCTGAAGGGCCGAGCCAGAGAACAGCTGGTGCAAAAACAGTTCAACTTCTGCATCCCGAGCCCATCCCCGCAGATTTCCCTTCCTTCCCACCGCTCTTGATCCGCATCTGTGCAAACAGGATGAGCTACGAAAGTATAAATAAAGCGTTCAACAGCGGGCACAACAGAGGGAAAGTTAATAAAAAACCAAAAATCCCTCAAAGCAGCTGCCGCTCCTCCTCGGCTGTCCCGCCCGCAGCCCATTCGGGCCGCCCCCGGCCCCGCTGCCCGGGGGAGGGCACCGGGTCCCGCCCCGCCCCCGGGGCGGCCTCGGGTCCCTCCCGGAGGAGGCGGCGGGACCGGGACCGGGATCGGGATCGGGATCGGGATCGGGATCGGGATCGGGATCGGGATCGGGATCGGGATCGGGATCGCGGGGCCGGCGCTGCCCGGGCAGGTACGGGGTGCGGGGGGCTCGGGCTCCGGGGCGGGGGCACTGCGGGAGCGCTGCGGGATGCTCGGGGGTGCCTCGGAGGCTGCTCCTGGGCTGCGCTGGAGGATGTTCAGAGGGGTGTTGTGGAAGTGCTCAGGGATGCTTCAGAGTGCTCAGGGAATGTGTGGGAGCGCTTTGGAGAGTGCTCCAAGGGTGCTCCAAGGGTGCTCTTGGGTCTGCTCCAAAGGTGCTCCAAGGGTGCTCCGGGAGTGCTCAGGGGGTGCTCCAAGGATGCTCAGGGGGTGCTCCAAGGATGCTCAGGGGGTGCTCCAGGCTTTTGGCCCCTGGCGTGGCTGCCCGGGACCAGCATCAGCCGCGGCTCACTCGGGACGGGAGCGGCTCCAGAGCACCCCTGGCTCCGGGATGGGGGCACTGAGCGTGGCTGGACAGCTGGGTGAGGGCACGAAAGCTCCGAGCCCTGCTGGGACCCCCAGAGGCTGGGAAGGGTCCCCAGGCCCTGGGCACTGCAGTGGAAGTGCCCAGAGCTGTGTTTAGCCTCCAAGCCGAGCCATAAACCCCTGCCTAGCCTTGAGGATGTGGCTCAGCCAAGCCCCAGCCCAGCCTCCAGGCTGAGCGCGGTCTCCCCCCGCTGCCCGCAGCCTCTCCCCGTTCCCTTGCCGGCGTTCCAGCCGGCCGGCCGGAGCAGCTCCTGGCACCGTAACTCATCCGCGGCTGCGGCCGGGGCTGTGCTCGGGTTCCCGGTGTCCCGGAGGGACAGGGAGGGAGCGGAGGGACGGGCAGCGCCTCTCCCCCGCAGGCAGCATCGCCTTTCCGCGGCCGTGCGCGCTGCCAGGGCATTTCTGGGCAGCCCAACTCGGGCAGATTTCCTCACTGCCAGGGGCCAGCCGGTGATTCCACAGCCTGCGAGCTCGGGCTGTGCTCCGGGAGAGTTCGGGAGCAGGGAGCTGAGCTGCTGCGGGGGGCGCCCCGCGCTGAGCTCGCCCGAGGAGGGGCTGGGTGCTCCAGGAGGAGGTCGCTGCCGGCGGGGTTGGAAAGTGTCAGCTGGAAGTTCACGTGAGTTCAGGGTGGAGGAAGTCTGGATGCTCTGGGTGTGATGTTCACCATGCAGGAATGGGCTTTTCAGGGATATCTTATTCTCCTGACAGCAGGAGGAAGGGCTTCCCTTGTCCAGAGCCACCCCAGATATTAAATATTTTAGCTGTGTTGCCCAAGTGAAATTGGTGAACACCCAAAAACATTCCTCTTGTAGGGCAAGGGTAGCAACCACAGCAACGTGAAAAAAATCAGCATTTGCCCTTTGGATGTGTTTTGCAGTCTTCCAGGTGGTTTTTGTTTGATTTTGGATGGGTTACATGGGAAAAGCTGATCTCTTAAATGATACCTGAGTGGCAAAGGAGGAGGGGAAACCTGTAACCTCACATTAATCATTGGTTACTTGTCACTTTGATTGTAATATTTAAAAAATAAATATATCTGCTGAAATGACAGCCTGATGAGCAGGGACCTGGCTGGGGAATCTGTGGTTGAAGAGGGATCAGTGAATGGATTCATTAAAACAGCCCTGGAGCTGGAAGATGAGATGTCAGGGAGCTTGTTGCTGCTGTGGGCTCTGTCAGACTCCTGGTGCAGTTTCCTGGGAGTAGAAGAACCATGGTCACATCCTGCTCCTCTCCAGAAATCCTGTTGTGAGGAAGGTTTTATCTCCCAGGTACCATCCTCTCATGCAGTGCTGGGTCTGTCCTATTCCCACAGATTTCTTTGCCACCAAGCAGGAATATGATATTGCTTCCCATCAAAGAACCTCTGGCATGGGAACCTTTTGGGAGGGAGAGCTTTGCTCTCAAAGCATTCCTTGAGTCAGGAGTGGTGTTGAGCTCCTGGGGCATGGTGCTGGATGAACACAGGCTCATTCACGAGCTTGGTGCCAATTCAGGTCCCTCCCTTAGTGGTTTTACAGCTGCCAAATATTTTAAAAGTCACCTTTTTGTCACTGTGTGTTGCAGCCCAGCTCATCAAATCTTGGGTCTTTTTAAGGAAGCTTTGGGAACAGCCACAGGGATGAGCGTGGCTCCATTGATGAGAGAAAAAAAGTCAATATGGAAAGTTATTGTATTTTCCATTTGTTGCCCCACTTGACAGGGGTTATGTGACTCTGTCTGGCTCCAGAGTAGTGGGATGCAGATTTTGGTCAATAAAACCATGACCCCAACTCCAGGGGTGTGAAGGAGCCCATGGCTTGGGGCAGAAATCCTCACAGTGACAATGCCAGGGGAGAGCAGTGGGGAGGAACCGGCTGCAGGGAGCTCCTGCTCCAACCCTGTTTATTTTAAACCTCAATGGAAATCTTGTTTCAGGAAGAACCCATCCCAGGGTTTAAACAGCACTTGCAAAAGAAGGTGGTGTCATTATTAAGAAAATACACTGCCCAAATGGACAATTTGATGGAGCCAGAAATGTGAAATATGGTGAAAAACCTTCCCAGACACAGAGGTCTCCGTCTTCAAAGTGAGAATATCTTAAATTCATCTCTGCAGCTGGTTCCTCTGCCCATCAGGGTTGAATGTGGTGTAAACGAGAAAGCTGAAACTACACCAGCAATAAATGGCTGAGGCTTGGTCAAAAACGTGGAGGAAAATCCCTATTTCCTAAATGGGTGAGAGGTGGGAAATGCTGCTCAGGGCTCCCAGCTCCTGTTATCCACACAGAAATCACCAGCAGAGGAGGAAGGTGGCACATCTTCCTTCTCTGCAGTCCCAATCAATGAAGAGGGTGGTTTCAGGTGGCCTGAAAAAGAAATGTTCCTGTGTGAAGAGGTTTTTAAACTTGTCAGGAGTGTGATCAACCCGAGTCTTGCTGGCTCGGGTCAGAAATCAATGTGCAATGACTCCGTGTCTCCATGGGGGATGGCGGTGGTTGCCCAGGGAGGAGGAGAGAAATGCAGACAATAGGGTTTTCCTAAAAGCACCTAAAATTTCCCACTTTGACCACGTGGGAGTTATTCTGTTTCAGTGGCAGCAAAGCTTGACTTGTCCCAAGGTCAAGGAGGTAGAAACCAGCAGCTTGGAAGAGACCAGAAGCCATAGCAAGGTTTTATTGTTTTCCCTCAAAACTTGTGGGATTGAGGCAAAGAGAATAAACATTAGACATGAGGCACCTCAGATTTTTGTCTGCCTTCTGACTCTGGAGCACTTTTGTTTCAGGGCTTTGGGTGCTTTTTTGTTTTTGTGCTCACTTGGCTCTGGGAACGAAGACTTTGGGGAAAATACCACAGTTTTCAAGGCAGGGGATAAAATCACAAGAATCGACCAAGGCTTTTGTGAGTCTGTGGCTGGAATGAGCTGAAGGTCAGTCAGAAAAGAGGTTATCAGAGGAGGGGGTGAATATGATCGTTTTCCCCTCCTGCTAAGCCAGGAAAGAGGGAGAGAGTTTGGATATCTGATACCTCCAGGTCTGACCCGTCTCTAATGGAAATGCTGGCAGGAAGCTCGTAACATTTATTAGACAGCAACGAGCAGCTTTAATAAAATCAGAATCCGCACAGCTTTATCAGAGACCTTGTGAAGGGAAGGAAAGGGGCCCGAAATGGCTGTTTAAGCACCGAGGGTTGCACACCCGGGGGTTGCTGAAAGAGATCCTCTCCTTTATTGAGTGGTGCCGGGTTCATTATTCAGCTTCCTTGTGAACCCTCTGGTTCAAACCCCGGGGAGGCCCCACACGCCTCCAGGATGTTTTCCATGCGCACAGCCCCCAGCTCCAGCCCCATCCGCTCCTCCTCCGCTGCTTTTTTTGCAGAGGGGGTGGGAGGCCAGCCTGGACCTCTCCATCATCAGCCACGAGCTGATGGGTTGCAGAGAGAGCTCGTCCCTCTCCAGCACTCCCAAATTGCTTCCAGCTCTGCTCTGGAGATGCTCTGGGCAGGCAGCAGCCGAGGGATTTTCCTCTTGGGGTGCGCTAAGGTCCCGTTGTCATCAGCCCTTTGCTGAAACCATCCACTGGCCCCAGGATGAAGTAACAGGTAACTTAAGTTCCTGTAAGTAACAGGTTTTGCATCCTAAATCCAGTTCTGCTCTGCCTCAGCACGTGCCATGAGTGATACCAGCACAGGGGGAAGCCTGCCCAGCACGTGTGGTGTGGCTCCAGGCTGGGATGGATCCAGCTTGGAAACTTTTCCTCCTGGGTGCTGTTGGGTTTGTAGCAGTGGCTCAGGCACTGTCTGGTTTCCCCACTTCAATTTTGGGTCTGCTCAGCTGCCTTCTGCCCCCTCAAGCTGCCATTCCAAGGGGTGCTGTGGGGCACAGGACCACTGGCAGTGGTGGTTTTGTGATGCCAGACACAGGTGGGAAGGTGGCTGGTTGGCTCCTGGGATTCAGGTCTCACCCAGCAGCAACCCAATTTGCTCTCACTTGGGGAAACTTTGGGAAACCTTGCAGTGCAAACCAGGACTTTAAACTGCTTGTATTTAACTAGGTATTTATTTAATCCCACAAAGGTTTCAAACCTCTTTTTTTTTTTTTTTTTCCTCCTGGAGGAAACTTCTTCCCGTGGCTGTGCCAGCGGGCAGCGGATCACAGCAGAGATCCCACCCGTGTGCATGTCCCCAGCAGACTGGAAGTGGCTTATTTTTCTTCCTTTGCAGTGAAAACAGAATTGAAAAATCCCTACAACAAATATTCCCCGAGAGGCCATTTTTATTCCTGGTATGTCCATTTGCAGCGGGGCTGTTGTGCAATCCAGACCGCCTGGATGGAGCAGGTTGGGTGTAACCCTTTGGGTGCCAAGGGCCAGCTCTGTCTGTGGGTCACCCTGAGGTGATCCTGCCTCTCTGCTCAGCCCTGTGAGGCACACCTGGAGTGCTGTGTCCAGCTCTGGGCTCCTCAGGACAAGAGGGACATGGAGCTCTTGGAGTGGAGGCTGTGGAGATGAGGAAGGGCCTGGAGCATCTCCGTGCCCAGGAAAGGCTCAGAGAGTTGGGTCTGGTCAGTCTCAAGAAGAGATGACTGAGAAGTGATACCATCCATGGGTATAAATATCCAAAGGGAGGTGTCAGATGGACAAGGATGGACCAGGCTCTGTTCAGTGGTGCCCGGCAATGGGACAGGAGGAGTGGGCAGAAACTGATGCCCAGGAATTTCCACTTGAACGTGAGGCAGAACTTCTTCCCTGGGCAGATTGTCCAGACAGGCTGTGGAGTCTCCCTGACTGGGGATATTCCAGACCCATCTGGACCCACTCCTGAGCAGGGTGCTCTGGGATGACCCTGCTGGAGCAGGGAGGTGCCCCTGGATGATCTCAGTTGTCCTTTCCAGCCTGAATGGACTTGTGGTGGAGAGGAGAGGGGGTGAAGCCCAAACCTGCCATCCCACAGGGGTTCTTTGTGGGGAGGGGAAGGCAGCAGCCCTGCCAGCATCCAGGGAGGCACAGTGGTGGCCAGGAGGGGTGGATGGGATGGCTCTTGGGCCACTTCAGAGCTGTCTGGTTCCTCTCATCCATTGGAGCAGCCGGCAGAGCAAAACGCCCCCGGCAGCTGCGGTGCCTGATGTGGAGCAGCAGCAGTTTCAGGCCATGACCTCAGTTCTCATGCCTGGGGGACAATCTTGGTGAACTCCTTTCCCACTTCCCACCCTGCAGCAGTCCCCGTGGGCAAAGCTATCAGAGGCTGGATGTAAATCCATCAAGCAGCAGCCCATAATTAATTAATTTGCGTGTTTTGACTCCTTGCCTTCATAGCTCCCGATTAAAAGCTTATTTAAGGGGTCACAGACTTATTCAGTTCCAGAGGGATTAAATGTGGGAACAGCTGTAGGTTGTATGTGGGTAATTCCAATGAGGAAATGCTCCAAATTAAAGCTTCCTGTTAGGTCTGTCCAGTGGGAAAACCAACCAACTCTTTCAGAACCACTTTAAAATCAGCACCGTATAGAAATATGCGTATTTTTCCCGTCGTGCTGCTTTGCCTGGAGAACACGAGCAGCAGAATGTGCTCAGAAAAGACACAGGAGTGTAACTAAAGCAGAGGAATTGGGCAGAAAACGAGGCAGTGTGCCCTGGAGTTGGTTTTGGAGCTCAGGCTCAGTAATTGCATGTGGAAGCAGAAAGCCACGGACACGGAGTCGCGGCCCCGCGTGGGAAAGGCGGCATTTCACCGGCTGCTGAGATGATTTTTCATCCCTCGGGTAGGAAGTTTAACCCATCCGTGCCTCGGGGAGGGCTGGCAGAAGGACAAACACTGCTGGTTCTCTGTGCTTCCTGCTAAGGCAAAACTCGTCTGCTTTTCTTCAAAGTTCATGTGTTAAAGTCCCGTGTGGGGGCTGCAGGGAGCTGGAGCAGCGCCAGCAGCTCTGCTCTCACACAGCGAGGGATGTGGTTTTCCTCCCTAGCATGAGATTGGGGTTGTGCTGCTCCTTCAGCCATGGGAAAGGTGCTGGCACTGCTCTGTGATGGGAGTCCCTGGTGAGAGCCCCCAGCAGAGCCCCCAGGTCACAGGGGATGTCTCCACTTCCCAGGATTTTCTTTCCCAACCCTGGAAGAGTTTTGCAGCACTGAAGCCCTCGGCCTTTGCAAGCATGAGGTTGTTGCAAGTTCAGTGTGGAGAATGAGGGATTTGTCCCTGCTGCCAGCCTGGAGGGGCAGCAATCCAGGGTGCCCGAGGGGAATGCCAATGCAGGAGCTCAGGACAGGCTTGGGATGGGCACTCTGCCCGTCACTGAGCCACATGCCACGAGTACCCTGCCCAAAATCACAGCATCCCAGACTGGTTTGGGTTGGGAGGGACCTTAAAGCCCTTAAATCTTGTTGCACCCCTTGCCATGGGCAGGGACACCTTCCACTATCCCAGGGTGATCCAAGCCCCATCCAACCTGGCCTTGGCCACTTCCAGGGATTCAGGGGCAGCCACAGCTTCTCTGGGCAGTGTGTTCCAGTTGTCTGCTCTGCCAGCTGACCCCTGCCTTGCCTGCTGCCAGCTGGAAGCTGGGTTGGATAACCCCAGAGCCAAGGGCTGGCGAGTTGGATACGGAGAGTGCCACTGTCCCCCCGGGGACACTGGGACAGCCCTGCCCATGCCACCCATCCCGTCCGGCATCTCCCGGGGCTGCGGATGGATGGACACGGCGAGAGGGGCCGGAGCTGCGGGGACAAGGGGCTGTGCCTGCTCCACACGTGGGAATTTGGGGACACTGAGCCCTTCTGCCGCCTGTGAGTGGCGGCAGCCGGCTGCGTTTCCTCGGGAGAGGCGCTGCTGGAATTGCTAATGCTCCAGCCCGGAGGTGCAGCATGCGAAGGGCTGCAGCTGCAGCATCAGGTACAGCAGCAGTGCCGTTAATTATTGACTCTCTCTTCAATTATCAGCCCTGATAAGGGGGCACCCCCCTCGACAGCCCAGGCAGCGCTTGGCGCTCTGTGTTTTCCAGGAAAAATAGCAATTCCGTGGAAAAGTAACTCATTTTACGCACCGGGACTTGAGTTGTCCTCGCAAAGGTCATCTGAGAGCCGTGGGCTGCTCTGTTGGAAAATCAATCCCTCTTTTGTGCTCCTTGGTTTAAACTTGTATTTGCTTTGTGAGCAAGGTCACGGCTCAGCTGACCAACTTTGTAACTGCTGGAACAGGCTGGGGTCCAGCCACGCCGCGTTTGCTGCTCCGAACCCTTCGCTGCCGGCTCTGCCATGGGAGAAGATGCTTTGGAGGGAGGCAAGAGCTGCTGTTCCCCTGGGGGTTTGTAGGTGCCAGCCTGAGCAGGTAACCTGACAAAATGCTTTGCTAACCAGTTTTTCCTTTCACCACGAAGTGCTGGAGCTGCTGCTGCAGTGCAGGAGAACAGACAGGCAGAGCTCACATCATGCTGTGTTACAGCTAGCAAGACTGTGCTAACGTGCTGCTGGATTATCTTGTTGTTTATAGGCTCAGGGTTAACTGTTTCCCAGTTAAAATTACTAGCAAGACACGCTGGGAGAATTGATTTTGTGAGTATTTGTGGCATGTGGTTGAGTTAATTTGTTATTTAAATGTTTTGGGGAGTCATGGTGCTCTCCTTTCTGCTGGCTGGGGTGAATGGGGGAGCTGCTCACATTGCCTGGCAAGTGGGATGGAGTGAAAGAGGGGTTAAATGTGAGTGTAAAGAGCCAGCACTTGAGTCCAGGCTGGTTAAAAAGACAGTACATTGTCCCTGCAAACTGGCTGCCCCTGGGAATAAAACCACTTCGCTCTGTGCTGCTGCGTTCTCACATATTTGGCTTCTCCGTTTCCATTTCTGTACGTATTTATTCCTGCCTTGAGATAAACAGCCTCATTCCAATCTGGATTAATCCTCCCCATGGCCTCTCTGTGTACCAAAGGTAAGAATCAGCGATGCATGGGGAGAAAAAGAAATGTTCTCCAATTTTATTTAACAGAGAAAACAGAGAAAACAGAGAAAACAGAGAAAAGCAAATGTAGAACCTGGCAGAGGGTCAGGCTAACAGGTTTTAGCAGGATGGAGACGCACCTAAAACTGTTACCCTGCCTCAAATGATGGGCTGGACCCTGGTTGTAGGGGTCTGCTACTTCTGGCAGATGACTTCATATTTTAATCTCATTTTTCTTAGGGACAGGCATGGGAGAGCAGCTGTGGGGTCCAAAGAGGCACATTTTTGGCTCTAAGCCATCTTTTCCATGCCTGAGCTGCCCCGGAGGGGACAGGGGAACATCAGCAAGCTGGTTGGGAACATTCAGCATCCTTTTACAAGGCGATTTTGAAGTAGATTGGTCAAAGGAGAGTAGTCGTAGTATCAATTTGGGCTGCAGAGTTGGGACCTGGCCAGCTCATAAATGATCCAAATGTGATTATCTAGATGTTAAAAACCATCCTATGCACTGGCTTTCCCCCCTCCCTTCTGAATAAATGACCTAGAAGAGTGGAGTGTAGCTGGTCAGGCTGGAATTGGCTGCAGCTGGAAAATTAAGGGGAAGAAACAACATTTGAGGAAGAGGTTGGTGTTTGTTTTGGCACATGCTCTTCAGTGGCAGGAGGAGACAGAAGGAGTTGTCCTTTGTAAAAGGAGTGTGGTTAATTGGAGAGCACTTCAGGAGCTTTCCAGGAGCTCACAAGGTGCTGGGTGGGCATCATTGAGACCCTCTGTGGCCCTGCTGGAGCTTTGGAGAGCTTTGATGTTCTCCTTGGGCTGGGACCTTCCTGACTTCCCATCAAGGCTCTACATTGACCATAAACATGCCCATGTGATTGACAACTGATTGTTTCTTTAAAAGGTTTTGATCTTTCGAAGTATTTGTTATAGAATCATAGAATGGCTTGGGTTGGAAGGAACCTTGAGGATCACCTCATTCCATGAAATGCAACCTTCCACCACCCCAGGTTGCTCAGAGCCCTGTCCAAGCTGGCCTTGGACACTTCCAGGGATGTGGCAATGTTCTGTGGTAACAATACAGCAGGATTTGACTTCATTTTTCAGCTGGTCTTTGGTAAAGGTCAGCTGGAGCCCCTTCGTGGGGAGCTCTGGAACTCTGGTCAAGTGCTGCAGCCCTCGCTGAGGCAAAGCTCTGCATGCAGAGAATGAGTTCAGACTCTGGTGTTTTGGTCCATGAGATGGGTGTGAGCTGGGGCTGGCTCAGCACAGGCTGGGTGCTGCCCGGAGAATGTTGGATAGCTCAGGGATGCACTGGAGGAGCAGGGCTGGACTTCCAAGGAGCTGTGGGGCCGTCTCTGGCCAGGAACCAAACACCAAACTAGATACTGTAAGGAGAATCATAAGCAAACAACCTACTGTTCAGGAAACTCCCACGTCATCCTCTGCAGCAGAAATTAAAACCAGACCTTCTCACTTGGAGCGTTGTTGTCCTTCTGACACAAGCCAGGGAGCCTCCTACTGTGATGTCCAACTGCCCCAGCCTCCTTCACCCTTCCCTGCCTCCTCCCTGTGCCTTTCTAAAGGAAATGGAGGTGAGAAGTTTCACCCAGGACCTTTCTTGGTTGTTCCCAGCCTTAATTTCTCATGCTCCAGGAGGGTCTCATCCATGTCCACGTGATGGGAAGGAGCTGGAGGGTAACACAGCCCAGAAATGACGTGAAGATCTCAGTGTTGGCTGTGGTAGATCTCCACCTGAAGTTGTTCCCTGAGCTGAAAGCAATTTGTCTGTGGTTCAGTGCAGTTTGGTGAAGGTTCTTTTTAACACTAGGGGGGTGCTCTGAAGTAATGGCTGTCATTTGAATGAGATTCAGCATAAATTTTGAATCTTTGCTTGTTATGGATTTAAAAAAAAAAAAAAAAGCAGCAAACCAGTCATTTCTGTGTGTAGTTCAGGGAGCTTTTATCATGTTGGGTATCTCCAGCTCACAGGAGTCAGTGGAGAGTCCCTGTGCCATCGATCTCGGGTGATCCCAAATGTCTGTCTCTCCTCACTGTACTGCAGGGGATGTTTTACAGGGACCAGCTCCCTGGGATGTGTCACAGGTTGCTGTCTCTGGAAGAGGAGCTATTGATTTTAGCAGCTTCAAAGCCCTTGGACACCACTGGGCTGCAGAAGGTGGGAAGTGGGAGGGGGGTGGCCTTTGAAGGCTTGTAAGGCTTTAAGGAGAGATGAAGTTCACATGGCTGAGCCTGTTATTTTATTAAATTAGAAGTATCCATTTCTTTTTTCAAGGGTGAAGCGACTCCTCAGTCTTTGTCAGAAGATGCTTAAGTGACAGCCCAGTTAGACCCCACCATGGAGAAGACAGAAGGTATGGAGCCTACAGGGTGTTTTTTTCTTCATTTATTCTTTAAAAAAAAAAAAAACCCAACCAAGCCCTGGAGTAATTTCCTTATCAGAAATGCTGTAAACAACCTGTTCTGTAGATGTGGGGCCAAGAGGTGAAAAATGCATCATTCATTATGATGCAGATTTCTTAAAAACCACGGCAAAGCAGGTCCCAGCTCTAGATCAGCACGTATTTGTCCTCCCATGCTCTGTGACAGATCCCTGCTCCCACTCTCCAGCTGTGCTCCTGCGCCCTGGGATGACCCCAGTGCTGTCTTCCCTCTGTCCTTCCTCTGACTTCCACGTGCTGCTTCCCACCTCAGTGATGCTCTGTGATGAGCAGCACCAAAATCTCTTCCAAATTGTCCTGGTCCTCTCCAGCTGCTGCACCAGGGTGGAGACAAAGGGATCAGCCACTGGTGCCTCCTCCTCACCGAGCCCAGCTTGTGTGCTGAGAGGTGCAGAGCATCCCAAACCACTGTGATTTCAGGGGCTTGCTGCATCCAGGAAAGTGCAGAAATTTAACTGTTAACCCTCAAGGTGGGAAATTTGGGGGCTGTGAATATTTGCAGGCTGGAGATGGCTGTGTTAAAGTGGGAGACTCTGTCTGAGAGCTGTTGTTTGCCTGTGCTGGCTGGGTGGGCAAACTCAGTGACACCCATTTAGTGGTGATTTGCCTCAGTGAGGAGCTGTGCTGGGAGCTGAGCCGGTCACCTTGGGATGCGTGTTCTGCATGGCTGCAGCTCTGAGCAGCAGCTTCTGCCCAGATCCATAATTTTCAAGGAATAATTTGTGACCTGGTGGTTGCAGGTGAAGCGAGGCAATGATTTTCCTGCTCAGTTGTCACTGCTTATGCCACTGAAAAGTTCAAACCAAACCAAAAGCCTTGAAAAATGTCATTGTCATAGATTGATCCCACATTCTATTATTGAGCTGGATTTATTATCCACCAAGCAGTTCTTTGTGCCTACACAGACATGTAGCTCTGCCTGCAAAACCTGCTGCTTGCTTAATTGCCAATTAGAGCCATGATTTCAGGAAATTTTTGGCTTCCTCAGTGCAACAATTACCTGATGCACCTCTGGAAAACCAGATCAGAGCTTGGTGCGTGTCACTGTGTCTCTGCACAGCTTCACCACGAGCCTCCACGATAATGAGCTGCAGCCCCTGCCTGCCCAAAACTGAGATGAAAAGAGAAAAAACATCCCCCTGCTGCTCTGAATTTTTTTTTTTGTTTTCAAAATTCAGTACTTTCTTTTTTTTTTTTTTCTGGTGGGTTGTTTCAGCAGATGGCCAGCCACCCAAACCCGATGGGGACAGGGAGCAGCCCCGCAGCCTTCCCTACTCCCTGGAGACACCCTACGGCTTCCACTTGGACCTGGACTTCTTGAAGTACGTGGACGACATCGAGAAGGGCAACACCATCAGGCGGGTCCACATCCAGCGCCGAGCCAAGCAGCCCAAATTCAGCACCCTGCCCCGCAACTTCAGCCTGCCCGAGAGCGGCTCCCGCGGCTGCTCCGCCGCTCCCAGCAAGAGCTGGACCTCGACGTGCTCCTTCCCGCAGCGAAAGGCATCCCTGGGGGAGGATCCCCCGCGGGCCCCGCTGCCGGCCGAGGAGCCGCAGCCCAGCTACCGGCGGCGGGCGCTGCTGGCGGAGACGCGGCGGCGGGCGGAGCCGGGCGGGCCGCGGCCGCAGCTGCTGCGAGCCTCCAGCCTGCCCGAGGCGCTGCCCCCCGGCCACAGCGCCCCGGCCGAGCCCCTCCGGAGCTGCCCCGAGCCCGGCTCCGGCAGCGCCGCCCGCCCCAGCGCGGACAGCCCGCCGCGGGACGCGGGCTCGGAGCGGGAGCGCTCCGGCGGGGCTCTGCCCGGGCTGCAGCCCCCCCGGCAGAGCCAGCAGCTGCAGGTGGTGATGGAGAGCGGCGCCGAGGAGGGCGATGCCGCCGCCGATGGCTCCGACGTGGCCCCGGCCGCCCTCCGGCTGGCGGAGGAGAACGTGGAGCCTGCGGAAAGCGGGCTGAGTGTGAGCGAGGTGGATGTGAATGTGCTGAAGGAAGGTGAGGAGAGGAGTGGCCAGGCTGGAGGGGACAAGGAGAGCGGTGTTCACCGTGGAGAGCCCAATGAGGTCACGGCGCTGAAGCAGCAGATCGCTGACCTGCAGGAGCAGCTGGCCAAGAAGAAAGAGGAGCTCAGGCTGGTCAGGGCAGCGCTGGAGCAGCAGGATCATGAGATCCAGGAGAAGGAGAAAAGCATTATGCTGCTGGCCAGCTCCAAAGCTCAGCTGGAAGAGCAGCTGCGGCAGGAGAAGTCCAAAGGGGCCGAGCTGCGGAGGCGGTGGGGCAGCGGGGCCTCGCAGCGCCTCGATGCCGCGGTGAACACCGAGCTCTCCCAGGTGCCGGGGCTCAGGCGGGTCCAGGACAAAGGCATCAACGTCAACATCCCACTCTCCACCAGATCCATCGGCTGCGGCTCCCACAGGGCAGAGAACACCAGTGCACGGGCCGTGGAGGCGTGCAGGGAGCAGGGCCTGGCAGGTGCTGGGGCAGAGGGACGTTCTGGTGAGGCCAGCCTGGAGGCTGGGCTCCCTGCTCCGTGCTTCACCCCGCTGCAGATCCACGAGCACCCCGGCGACGACAACCACAACCACCAGGACTCCCTTGGCCCAAATGCAGCCGAAAGCAAGGCAGGCTTTGGAGAAGATAAACCTCGGGAAGGGCTGCAAGAGGAAAGTGCTGGTCACGAGGACCTCCCGGCTGTTGACCCCATTGGCCAATATGTAAAAAAGATCCAGGAGCTCCTGCAGGAGCAGTGGCTGTGCTTGGAGCACGGGTACCCCGAGCTGGCCAGCGCTATCAAGCAGCCGGCCTCCAAGCTCAGCTCCATCCAGAACCAATTAGTTAATTCCCTAAACTCCCTGCTCTCTGCCTACTCCTCGCAAGGGCCCGTGGATAAGGAGAATTCCAACACGCACTATCAACAGTTGGGTAAATAATATTGGCACAGGCATCGATGTGTCCGGGCCAAATCCTTTCCCATTTATTCCAGCGTGGAGCAGGGGGGATGTGGTGGAACAGTTGTTGTCAGTCAGATCAGGAATAGTCTCGACAAAGCATGATGAGAAAGGCAAATCTGTGCACATCACAAGTTATGGATCTGACATGGTGAAAAGTAAACAAAATGATGTAGGAGCTCATAAAGCAGTGGCTCATTTATATGCAGGGTCAGCTTCCAAAAGTTGCCACGCTGGTGGGCTGTTCCATCAAATAAACATTCTTTTTGTTCAGATTGGACATCTCAGTTTACAAGAATATGAGGCTGGTGCTCATCTGGGGTAAATCCGTGTGGAGTTCTCCAGAACCCAAACCAGTCAAACTAACTGAGCAACCAGGCTGGGAAAAGACCTGTCCCCACTCACAGACCTTCATCTAAAATAATTTTAACTTATATGAAGATGGGATTCCAATGCTTGTTCTCTGGGGGAGGGAGGGAAGGGACTTGCAAATAGATAAGTGACTTATTCCTTAATATATAGATGCTATTCAAAGTCTAATGGAAAAACTCATCCATGTAGTATTATAGCAGATTTATATAGGAATTTTCCAATGCATTACTGCTGGGGGGAAAAAACCCCAAAACCAAAACAGTATTACGAGAGTAAAATCTACTTATATTCATAGGACAAATACATAATTCCCAGTCACTTCCTTTATATTCCCAGTCACCTGGAGATGTTTGAGACCTATATTAAAGGTGGCAGGGCAGGTTCAGATTGTGGTCAGCTGCATCTGCAGTTTTGCAAGACATCAAAAGACTCTCATAAGATGAAGTAAGACGCTTACAATTATGATTTGTGGCTTGTTGCTAGAGGTTGGGAATAATTATTGCTAATTATGGCACATCTGCTTAATTAATCTATTATTTTGTATTTTGGTAGAAAACTCTCCAACCACAAGTCTTAAATCCATCATGAAAAAGAAAGGTTATGGTTTCCATGCAGGAGGCAATGGGACCAAAAAGAATCTCCAGTTTGTTGGGGTAAATGGTGGGTAAGCATCCATTCAGAAGATAAAAACTGCCTTTTAACGTGGAATGTCCTCAGTATCGCTGGAGAAGTCATTCTTTCTCCCCCTCTCTTCCCCTCCTGATTAAAAGGCCAGTTGAAATAGAGCCTCTCTTCTCCCTTCTTTAATCCAGCACTGATAACCTGTGAGTAACCCCTTGAGGAAGGGTGGTGGAGTGCTCAGAGCAGCAGGGACATGCTGGGGACTGACACTCGCTGCACACCCTTCTCCTGGGGCTTCCTCCAAAACCCAGCTGGGGAAGGTGGGAATATTCCATGGGAAGATTCCATGGGAAGATTCCCACTGACCTTGGTGAGCTTTGGAGGAGGCCAGCACTGCCTGGGTAGGCACGCTGCCACTAACCTGCCCCCATGCTCCAGCAAAGCCAACAGCACTTGGTTCAGGGCCTGGGAAAAGACTTTTGGTAAATAAGGAATTCCCTTGGGGTGAAGGAGATTTTAGGTTGTGCTCCCCATTGCAGGTGTGTCCAATATCCAGCACTCCTTGGCCTGTGAGCTGAGCAGAGGTGACATGAAGAGTGCAGGACACGTGTCACTGTCCCTGGGCTGGCAGGCAGTGTGTGCCAGCCTGGGTGCTGCTTTGTGCTCACCCGCTGCTCCTCTGAATTCCCACCTGCTGGGCTCTGCCAAGTGGGTGCAGCTTGTAGGGACTGGAGGAGTCTTGGTTACTTTGAGGAAAGTCCTGGGGTCCGTCAGAGTGAACGTTCTGTTTTGTGGAAGACATTATTGATATTAATGCTTTTAGACAACCAGAGGAGAGATCTCTGTCAGGGCTGCTGGAATGGTGGATTCAGCCCAAAAGACTTCAGCCCAAAAGACTTCAGCCCAAAAGACTTCAGCCCAAAAGACTCCAGCCCAAAAGCTGTGCAAACACGGCTTTTGTCTCGTGCTCCTCGAGGCTGCCGATGCTGCCAGTCCCTCCGTGCCACAGGGGCCGTGCTGCTGTCACCCTGCCACCGTGCCAGCAGCCCCCAGGCCCTGCCCGGGCTGTGTGTGATGGACATCCCTGCAAACCCTGAAGTAACCTTGCCTGCTGCTCATTAACTGCTTCTGTCACACTCCTGCTGCTTAAGGAGCCAAACAAAGACTAACCCCGACTTCGGCTGTGGCTCAGACCTTTTAACCTGCTGCTTGCCACTCTGGGCTTCACCCAAGGGCCAGTGGGTCCATGAGCCTTGGTCAGGCCCCGTGGCTGCGGCTGGGGAAGGAGGGAGTAACCTGTGGTGTCCTCAAATAGCTACGAGACGACGTCAAGCGAGGAAGACACCAGCTGTGAGGACAGCGCGTCGGACGGCGACACCGAGACCGAGGGCAGAGCCGGGGACGTGGAGCCCGAGCAGCCTGGAAGGGAAAGCAGAGGGGCTTCCTCGGGGGAGAAGTGTGAGGATGATGATGATGATGATGATGCTGACGAGCAGGAGGAATCAGCAGGAGCAGCACCCCGCTCTCAGCACCAGGCTCACAGGTAAGCAGGACGCCGGGTGGTGACCGTGCCTCGGTGACACGGCTCTGCAGGGCTGGTCTGGGGCTTCTTCTGGTGGAACAGCAGTGGTGACCTCTGCAGGCAAGGGAAAAGGCTTTAAAGAGCTAAATATTTGGTGAGTTACTACAGAATCTAATGGGGATTGATTCAGGCCCTACACTCGACACTGAGTCATGTCTGGTGAGTTAGCTCATTTCTCCCCTCTCATGGAAAGTTTTTTTGGTGAAGTTCTTTGCAGGTTCAGAAATAGGATTTTTTTCCCCCCCAAACTTAATAGATGAAGTTGACCACACAAATCTGTGACTCTGGGCTTAAACCTCTGCCTAAGTGCTTAGCTTTGTACCTAAAATCTGTGTCAAGTCAATGGGACAACTTGTGTCCAATAACTTAAAACACTTAAATGTGTTGAACATATTCCAACCTAATCTGCCTGTGTTCTCCTACTTGGCTCAATACCTCCTGCAAGTCCTGTCCCATGGTGGACTTACAAAATCTTTTGCCTTTAGATGCAAACCCTCCGAGGATTTCCTTGCCGCCTGCCAGCTCCTCAGTGAACACCTCCCAGAAATCAGGAGCAGAAGCAACAAGCATCTGGTACAGATCTTTCCCAGTCCCGTTTCAGACACGGTTCATGCTCTCTGTTCGCTTTAATGGATGAGATTATCCCTGTGGCACATCTCAGGCTGTGCTCTGGACAGCTTTGCGAGGAGGGGGGGGCTGAGGTGACATCTGAGTCAGTTTTACAGCAGCCAAAAAGAAAGGAAGAGAGGAGGGGGGGGGGGGGGAAGAAAGATGAAGGGTTTGTCTGGTTACTCATCCAAGTTACAACAGGAAATTCCTTTCCCCCTCAAGTTGTAGCAGCGATCACAAACCCAAAGCTGAGGCTGGCTGGGTGGTGCCAGAGCAGCGGGGCCAGGAGCTGGGGCAGGGACACCAAGGGTTGTGCATCACCTGCTTTGATTACAAGAGCACCCCAAGGTGGGGTTTTGGCCTGTGCTTAAAATAACCTCCCAAATCCCTTTAGAGCAGCATTGCACAAGTGGAGGCTGCTGCCTGGCTGAGGCTTCAGGTGCTTTTCCAAGTTGCAGGAGGAGAAAGAGGCACAGGGAGCAGTGAAATCAGCCTGGGGGCTGCTGAGAGCAGTGAGATGTCCAGGCAGGAGGCCCTGACACCGACCAGGGACACTGACGGTGACACCTCGGTGTCTGCAGCAGCACGTCCTCGGCTCCATCTCCCAGGAGTGGTTCCAGGTGTCCAGCCACAAGTCTTCCAGGCCACAGGTGGTGGCAGCGTACCTGGAGGCGCTGAGGGACATCCAGCCCCAGCTCCTGGAGGCCGTGGTGAACCTGCCCGACAGGAATGGCAACACAGCTCTCCACTACAGCGTGTCCCACTCCAACTTCCAGGTTGCAAAGCTCCTGCTGGACACGGGTAGGAACGGCCACTCTGCTCAGCCGGGGCTCCTGTTGGGCAGGGGGTGGCAATGGCTCCTGCCAAGGGGTCGTGGTCCCGTGAGGGATGGCTGCACAGGGAGCAGGGGACATGGAAGTCCAGACGTGACAAACACTGAAGGAGGTCCAGGATCCTCCCAGGGTCCTCCCAGTCAGGAGCTAAAGGAGGTGGGACAGAGGTGGGGCTGAGGACTAACCTACCTGCAGCCATGCAGGAGACAAACATGAAGGCAAGGTCCATCCAGTGGAAAAACAGGCCCAAGCTCCATCCAAAGTACAAAGATAAGGCTGAAGTCCATCCAGGAGACCTGGCTGACCTCAAGACCAGCATCCTCCCCCATAGCTCAGCTCTGGGCCCATGGATGTAGGTGGGGGTCCAGCTGAGGCTCCTGAGGGACATGAAGGCTCATTAGTGCCCTCACACATCTTGAGGGCTTTGCAGCCTGACTTTGGATCCAGCAACCCTGAACCCATCCCCAGAGGGATGTCCCTCATGGCCCCAGTCCAGGTGGGATGGGGTGGCTCCCCAGCTTCTTGCAGCAGCCAAAGCCACATCGTGGTTTGGGACAGGAGGATCAGACCCCTGGGAGGATAAGAAACCCCCCAGCACCACAGAAAAACTCCCATGTTAAACTACTGAACTTTCAGCTTGTGTTGCAATGAAAGAACAAAAATCTCAGCTGAGTTTGTTACAGGGCAAAAATGTGCTCGTGCTCTGAGAGAATAGAGGCACTTTGGCCTTTTTTCATGGGCTGGACAATCCGTGAAATGTTTGGGAAATGGCAGATTATCATACACATCTATAAGCCGATTGTTGCTGCAGAGGCGCGGGCAGGGAAGGGTTTGAGGCAGCTGGTTCCTCAGGGCGAGGCTGGACTCCAGCCCTCACCCTCACACACGGCTCATTCCTCGTGGAGGAGCTGGAATTGGGCTCTTTTGAAGTGAAAAATGAGTGAAACGGGGCCAGGATGTTTTCCAAGCCCGTTGGGTGATGGGCGTCTCTCTGCTGCTCCCTTGCCACGGCAGCCAAAGCAAAGAGCCCACAGCTCCAACCAGCATGTGCTTGAGGCATTAATTATCCCCCTTTAATTTCTACTTGTTGTGGTCTTCAAAGTTAATTGAGTTGACCTCAACAGTTGTAATTAACTGTAGCACCAGGGGCCGTTTAGTACTTCGCTCACCAGCCTGGATATTCAAAACAGATAAATCCCTGCCCTGTGTCATTCTGGAATAACTCCTTTTTCTGGGAACAGAAGATGCCACACGTTGTTTGACTCCTTCTTTCCTTTCTGTTCCCTCTGGGTGATCCCCCACGGGCCGGATCCATCCCCTGCAGGCGTGAGCTGCCTGGACCTGCAGAACCGTGCTGGCTACACGGCCGTGATGCTGACACCGCTGGCGGCCCCCGAAACCCGGCAGGACATGGAGGTGGTGATGAGGCTGCTGAGGGAGGGGGATGTCAACCTCAGAGCTGCCCAGGTGTGTGGCAGGAAGCAGCCGGGCCAGGAATTTGGGTTCCTTCACCTCCCATGGCAGCGCCAGGGGGAGGCTGGGCAGCAGGAGTGGGGTGGGAGTTGCTGCTTCCCAAACGTTCCCAAAGAAACCTCACCTGAATTGCAGCCTGGCCACCCAGCAGCTCCCTGGGCCAAATGGAGAAACTCCAAAAAAAAAAAAAAGGCTGAAAATTTTGCGGACGAGTTTTTCTGAGGCAAAAATCAAACGTGGCGCCGGGGAGGAGCAGCGAGGGGTGAACCCCAGGGCGTGGGAGCCCCAGGTTTGCTGGTGAGCTCCGTCGGAGTCACACGTTTTGGCTCAGGGATGGGAGCGCCCTCACCCAGCTCATCCCAAACTAAAATCACTCCAGATGTGAATAAACTGCCCAGGGGGATTTGGGGAAGCCACATCTGGGGGCAGCTGGGCAGTTTGGCCATGCTGCTGCGAGGACCTTCCACAAGTGAACAGGCGGCTCTCACAGCACCCGTGAGGAGCCCCAGTGTGGTTTGATAAGAACGTGCAGGGGGAGCCAATATTAATATGATTGATTATCATTGATGTACCATGCAATGCTGCCATACGTGGTTATGGATGTGGATTAGTGGTGGGCTTGGCAGGGCTGGGTTAATGGTTGGACTCAGTGATCTTAGAGAGCTTTGCCAATCTAAATTATTCAATTATTACATACATGAAACATTATTATTATTATTATTATTATTATTATTATTATTATTATTATTATTACCACCACCCGGACATCCTGAGCGAGCAGGGCTGTGGGGGGAGGTGGGCAGGGGATGCTTGGGGGGTGCTCAGCCTGTCCCTGTCCCTGTTCCCATCTCTGTCCCCGTCCCCGTCCCCGTGCCCGTTCCTGTCCCCGTCCCTGTCTCTGTCCCTGCTGTCCCTGTCCCTGTCCCTGTCCCATCCCTGTCCCTGTCCCATCCCTGTCCCTGTCCCTGTCCCGTCCCTGCCCCATCCTGTCCCTGTCCCATCCCTGTCCCTGTCCCTGTCCCTGTCCCATCCCTGTCCCTGTCCCGTCCCTGTCCCCGTCCCTGTCCTGTCCCTGTCCCTGTCCTGTCCCCATCCCTGTCCCATCCCTGTCCCCATCCCCATCCCTGTCCCATCCCTGTCCCTGTTCCCATCCCTGTCCCTGTCCCTGTCCCATCCCTGTCCCCATCCCCATCCCTGTCCCGTCCCTGTCCCATCCCATCCCTGTCCCATCCCTGTCCCGTCCCTGTCCCTGTCCCATCCCTGTCCCTGTCCCATCCCTGTCCCATCCCTGTCCCTGTTCCCATCCCTGTCCTGTCCCATCCCTGTTCCCATCCCTGTCCCTGTCCCTGTCCCATCCCTGTCCCCATCCCCATCCCTGTCCCGTCCCTGTCCCATCCAATCCCTGTCCCATCCCTGTCCCGTCCCTGTCCCTGTCCCATCCCCATCCCTGTCCCATCCCTGTCCCTGTCCCATCCCCATCCCTGTCCCATCCCTGTCCCGTCCCATCCCTGTCCCATCCCTGTCCCGTCCCTGTCCCTGTTCCCATCTCTGTCCCCGTCCCTGTCCCATCCCTGTCCCCATACCCATTCCTGTCCCATCCCTGTCCCATCCCTGTCCCATCCCTGTCCCTGTTCCCATCCCTGTCCTGTCCCATCCCATCCCCATCCCTGTCCCATCCCTGTCCCATCCCTGTCCCCATCCCCATCCCTGTCCCATCCCATCCCCATCCCTGTCCCATCCCTGTCCCTGTTCCCATCCCTGTCCTGTCCCTGTCCCTGTCCCATCCCTGTCCCATCCCTGTCCCATCCCTGTCCCCATACCCATTCCTGTCCCATCCCTGTCCCATCCCTGTCCCATCCCTGTCCCCGTCCCCATCCCTGTCCCATCCCATCCCCATCCCTGTCCCGTCCCTGTCCCATCCCATCCCCGTCCCGTGCCGTCCCGCAGGGCGGGCAGACCGCGCTGATGCTGGGGGTGCGGCACGACCGGCCGGACATGGTGCGGGCGCTGCTGTCCTGCCGCGCCGATGTCAACGCGCAGGACCAGCAGGGCAGCACGGCGCTGATGCTGGCCTGTCGCCAGGGCAACGCCGACATCGCCCGGCTGCTGCTGGCGCAGCCCGGCTGCCTGGTCACGCTGACCGACAAGGTGAGGCTCCGCAGCATCCCCGGGATCCCAGCGCGGCTGGCATCTCGTGTGCCGGGCAGCGATCCCCCGCGCGTGGGTTTGGAGGGGACAAGTGAGGTTTCAGTCCGTTTTCGGATCTGGGCATTGCTTTTAGGAGGGTACCCCTGGTTTTGGGGCTGCTGTGCCATGGGTGGTTGGCTGTGACAGCCACAGGGTGAGCAGGAGCATTGGTGTAACCCTAAAGAAACCCAGATGAAATCCTGGCCATGTGGAATCGGCAGAGCTTCAGCTCCAAGGATGTAGCAGCAATTAACTCCTCCCTGAGAACAGAGCCTCTCCATGGGGATGTGTGGGATGGAGATGGGTGGAAATTCCTCCTGCTGGGCCACAGGGCTGCGTTTGGAATGATGGAAGTGTTTTCTAATTAAATTTTACAATTTTATCTGAGCCATGCAGGAGGGCACCGGGGCCGGGCAGAGCCACAGCCGGGCTGGGTTTGGTGTGGCCGAGGCCCAAAGGGGAGTTTGGGACGGTGACTCGGTGTAAGGCAGGGAGGAATGGAAGGTTTGGGGAGGGAGCAGGGATTCATTCTGGCAGTGATGTCTCACCTCTGTGTCCTGCAGGGAGGGAACTCGGCGCTGTCCCTGGCCCACGGGGACGTCGCCGCGCTGCTGCGAGCCCACATCGAGCTCAGCCCGTCCCTCCCGGTGTGAGCAACACTGGGAGCCAGCACTCCCCCTGACAGCGGGGTCACAGGGCAGGAACCTCCCTGCACCACCAACAAAGCTCCCTGTGCCTCATCCTCCTTCTTCACAGCCCTGATCTGTGCCACAAACAGCTCCAAACTCTCCTGTCCTCTCCTCCTGGGGGAGATTTGGCAGGTGAGCACCCAAAACGAATGAGAAAAGCACATTAGAGCAGCAATACTCAGTCTTTTGTAACCTGAGGTTATGAGTGTCCTTTTAATCGACTACTTAACTGTATCTCATTTAACTCGTAAGTTTGTGTCCTAATATTTATTATCAGCTCTTCTGTAAGTAGTGGCAGGCAGCGATTACTCAGTGTATGTAACAACAAACACAAGCTGGATGGATTATGGAAAGCATAAAATCCTATTTATGTTTGCTTCTGCGGGTCTGATATAAGAATTAAAAATTAATGCTCTAGGAAAATATTTGAGTACGCCAGACCCAAACAGGCAGACATTGTTTTGCCTGGATTTGGAATTACCATATGGCTGTTATTTTTCCCTAATTAAGTTTGAGCTGACGGGGAAGTGCAGCCCATTGACAGGCTCTGAATCATGGTGGGGTGGGGCAGGGCATTCCAAGCACTGGAAGATCCCAGCAGATTCCCATCCCAGGGTGTGGTAATGTTGTCCAGGAGCTCCGTGGAGTGGCTTTGCTGGCAGATGCCTTTTGGAGCAGCGTTTGCTCCTTGCTTTGCCTCTGCTCAATTTTCATATTCCCAAATATTCCATTTTAATATTCCCAAACTCCTCCTGTAAAGCCGAGCCGTGATTTAGGTGCTGGAGCACCCACAGGGTCCAGCTCACCTCAAGTCAGAGTTTTTTCTCCCTGATTAGTTAATTACTCTTTTTTTTTTTTTTTTTTTGTAAGCAGAAGTAAATTCTAGACCACTGTGCTTGTTGTTCAGTCAGTTCACATAGTGAAAAAATGTATCTGAGCTGCCTTGTGCCCCCATCCCTGCAGGGAGGGGAGAACAGCCCTGACCTCTGTTTTCCATGGAAATCTGCCATCTGCTCAATTTTCTTTCCTTTCTTCACATTGTCAGTCCAGAGCATTCACTATCTCAAAATTCTATCTGCCTTTCTTTTTTTTTTTTTTTTTTTTTTTATCTATAACCCAAAATGCCTCCTTTATGTACAAATAAAATATATTAAACCTTTCTTTCCCTGTGTGTGTTCCTGTCCCCATGGCTGTGGCTTTTCTGAGGTGACTTCCCACACCTGCACAGCACCAAACCAACAATTTTTGAGGTTTATCTTCAGATCAGTGACACCCCCCACATCCCCCGGGGGGTCCCTGCACAGACAGGACAAGGTGGGATATTTTTTTTGCAGGAATTTCCCCGATTTGTGTACAAAAGCCAGCACAGGCATCTCTGCCAGGCCCAAGTGTAAACAAAAAGAGCCATAACACAAATTTTGGACAGTTTTCACTGAGTTTTTTTCCCTGACAGCTCTGGATCCACACTTGCAGACAGGAATTTTCCTGCTGCTTCCCTGAGGAAGGTGAAAGTTCCAATTTCAGCAGAATAAATGTGGGAGATTTTCTGCTCATCATGGGGGTGGCTTTGGGGAGTGCCTGCCTCCCCCTCGATTTGGGGACAGGGAACTTCATTTTGGGCTGTGCTGCAGCTCTGCAGGGAGGTACCACAGAGTTTTCTGCCTTCCCCTACCCTCTCCAATGCCCCTTTCCCTCCTGTTCCCATCCCTGCAGCTCAGGCTGTTGATTTTCTGATTTTTTTTGTTGGTTAACTGCATCCCCAGGATGTTGATTTTCATCCCTGTAATTCCTCGTAATTCCTTTTTGCCCTTCAAACCATCTCCCCAGGGAGGAGCAGCTCCCCCAGGATGATCCCCTGGAGCAGCTCCTCTGCTCCTCTGGACCCCAAGGGATCAAGGGTGGGTTGATACTTCCCCTGGCATCTCCCAGTGCCCAAAATTCCTGCTGTCCAAGTACCAGGCTGCACAAAAAAAAAAAATCATCTGGGGGATCTCAGTGCCACGAAGAGCCAGAGCCAGCCTTAATTTATACATTCCATTATCACTGTAGAGATCAAACTAAATATAGGCAAGGAGAAACACACCCCCAGTGCGAGCACTGCGCAGGACAAATGGAGACAATTAAGTCACAGCAAGGAAAAGAATTAATCTAATGATCTTCACAGGCTCAGCAGCCAGCAGCCCATCAGCCATGAGGGGAAAGGATGAGGAGGAGCTGGGCTGAACATGATTTTTCCACTCTCCTTATGGGCATTTCCAGTGTGTCCCTTTCTTTTGCTGCACGGAGAGGAGAGGGGACTCTGAGGGTCTCATCTGAAGCACCTCAGTGGTCAGGAAAAACCACTTTGCTCAGCCTTGACAGGGTGAGAGAGCTGGGCATGGAGAAGAGAAGGCTTCAGGGAGACCTCAGAGCTCCTTGCAGTGCCTAAAGGGGCTCCAGGAGAGCTGGAGAGGGACTGGGGACAAGGGACACAGGGAATGGCTTCACTGCCAGAGGGCAGGGATGGATCAGAGATCAGGGATGAATTCTTTGTGAGGGTGGGCAGGCCCTGGCACAGGGTGCCCAGAGCAGCTGTGGCTGCCCCTGCATCCCTGGAAATGTCCCAGGCCAGGCTGGAACAACCTGGGACAGTAGAAAGTGTCCCTGCCCATGGCAGGGGGATGGAACTGGAGGATCTTTTAAGGTCCCTTCCAGCCCAAATCACTCCAGGATCCATCCAAAGAAAAACATCTTCTCTTGAGATGATAATCAGCCAGAACCTGCCCATCAGCAGTGTGGACAGTGTCACTGCAGCGGCTCTCAGCAGAATTTAATGTTCATAGAAGAAACAGAAGTCTCAGCAGCAAAGACAGATTTCTTTCTGCAGGGGCAGTGCACTGACTGCTCCTCTGCTTTGGGGTCTGTGGGGCCAAGCTGGCCCCTGTTCTGTCCCCACAGCTCGGTGTGGAAGGGCCAACCTGCCCTGTTTTTGCCAGGGTGGAAGGCAGCTACCAGCAGGAGTGAGATGGGCCAGGATTTCCTACCCAAAAAAACCTCCTGTCACTGTACCCAGGTGTGTCCTCCTTGCAGCACCCCCTGCTCCCAGTTTGGGAGTTTGTCCTTCCTGGGCTGGGCTGAGAAGATCCTCAGAGCATCCCTGGGGGCAGCTCCTCTGCCTGGGCCTCCAGCCCTGCAAGAAGGCTGCAGAAATGCAATATTTTGTCAACTGCTCCATCTAGTGCCATTTCAGCAGAAAAAGCATGCAGAGCACAAGGCTCAGAGCCCTGCTGGGGCCTGGGCAGCTTTCCCTGCCTGCCTCTGGAGTGAGGATGTGCCAGCACCAGCCCTGCTCCAGTCCTTGCAGACCCAGAACCAGGAATCCTGACCCTGTTTTCCTCATTCTTCTCTAGATGGGATTATAAACCTTTAGGTGGAAACATCTGCCCTGGAAAACATTCCTCATGAGCACTTTAACTGCTCAGGGGTCCCTTAGGTTGGACCAGACTTGGAGCAAGCTGGGGAAGTGGAAGGTGGCCCTGTCCGTGGCTGGGGGTGGAATGGGATGAGCTTTAAGGTCAGTCCCAACCCAAACCATTCTGGGATTCTGTGATCCTAAATAAAGAGGGAATGAGGAGTTTGTGCTACCACTGCATATTTTCCTTTTTCTGTGCAGGAATTGGGAGTAAACTCTGCTTCCTCCTCACCAGCCTTGGGAAGGCAGCAGAGCCCTCAGAGCCCACCTGGAAAAGGCCAAAAGCAAAGTCAGGGTGACCCTTGTTCCTTTGCCATTTGGGATGCTGCAGAACACTGGAACACAGGTCTCTCTGATTTGCTGCCATCCTAGAAGGTGCAGCTACCACAGGAAGGTGCATTTTGGAGAACAAACCCCACTAAGAGGGGTACCAATGATCATGGCAGTGTTTAACCAGGACATCAAACCACAAATCCAGATATGTGACCCTGTGGGGAAAGACGAAATTATGCACAACTGCAAAAACTGATGTTTTATACATGTGTGACACTAAATTAATTCACTCCAGTGCTTTCAGGCAGAGGGACATTAATTGCTCCAACCTTGGCATAATCACTTTACCCCCACAGGCTCTATGGATGTCACACTTCCAGGGTGGTAATTGCCATGGGATTAATTACAGGGAATTAAGGGGCCCTCACCCCTCCAGGCTGACCTGCTGGCCCCAGCAGCCCAGCCAACACCAGCACATCATAACCTGGTTATGACTTGGCCAAGAAATGCCAAGAGCCCTGAGATGGCTCCTGCTGCTGCCACTGCCCAGAGCAGGTTTTTCCATGTCTCTCAGGTGAGGAAGCTGATGGCAGGACTGTGAACAGCACATGGCCCTTCTAAAGCAAAGGCTCTGCCCCCCGAGTCCTCAAACCAAAGCAGGAGAACCCTTAGGACAAGAGGAAACAGAGAAAAAGTTTTGCCAGAGGAGATTTAAACTGGTTATCAGGGTAACATCTCATGCATCAGCTTTTAACGCTGACTTAAATTAAAATACAGAATAAAACAAATGCACAACTACTTATGCAACTGAGCTTTATTTAGAACCTTTGAAGTCATAAAACGTCTCATTTTGCTGATCTACGTAAACATACAATCAGGAGGTTTAATTGCTTTTTCCCTTGCGCAGAAATAAAAGTTTTAAACAAACCAGAACACCCCCACCCAGACAAGCGTGATGCAAACTGAATTCTCTGCCTTGGCCCTGCACGTGGAGCATGGTCACTGGTTTATCAATTAATTGCAATATAATTTTGTTTTTGGCTGTAATATATTCGAACACACAAAGTGCAAATTACAAGAAGCAGAAAATGTTCTCTCTCCTTCTGAGCAACGAGAAGTGCAAAATGTCTCAGCCCATAAATTCTATTATTTATGTCTATGAACTGCATGTGCTTCACAGGCTAATAAATAGCCATGTACAACTTCATTGATTAAATGTGGCAACATCTCAGGGTCGGAATGCAATGGCTATAAGAACACAGGACAGAAGAATCATTCCCTTTGGTTGATAAATTCCACACACTGCCGCTGAGGGTACCTCCTCACACCTCACCCTGAACTCCTGCATGCCTCAGATACTTGTGCAACCAAAGCAGTTTGTTAGGATTTCTCCAGTTTTCTACATCTGGAGATATTCCTGTGCATCTGCAATCAGGATTCCACTCACACCTCACTTGGCACATCAAACAGGACACTGGGAATCCACTGAAAATGAGAAGTCTCTTCCAGGCACTATTAAGGGAATACCCACCAATGGTTCCAAGCAGGCTAAATGCACTTTGTGATTACCTAAAGTTATGGAAAACTTTCCAAGGAAATAAGGAAAATCCTTTTCCATGAGAACTTATCACAGCATTCCAGTCTCAATGTAGCTCACCTCACTTCAGGACTGGTTCCTGTATGTAAAATGGGGAAAATTCCATTAAATTACACAGAACAGCTGTACTTTTAACACCTCCCTGCACTGCTCAGTTATTATACTGCAGATTTTCGTCCTTCTTTCCATTTAATTCCTGGACTTTTTCACACAAACTGAGCAGCCAATTATGACCCCACCCCCTTTCATGTCTCCCGGCTACATCACCATTACAAATTGCCAAATAGTTCCAAATCAGACTGGGCTGATTCCTCCAAACCCCCTCCTGCTCCTCTGGATAGGAAGATTAACCCCCAATGCCTTGCACTGCCAGGAATCTGCCTGCCAAACTCATCTGCTAAATCACCAAGGCCACACTCACATAATCACTGCTTCATGGCTGGGACATGGAATGAAGTTGGGAAGTTTTGGCTGAACATTCCTGCACCCACCTCCAGAGAGGCACTGACCCAGAGTGGGACCAGCCTTGGGAAGGCTCCTCATGGGCTTCAGACCCCAAAAAACTGGCTGAGGGATTCAACTGAGCTGGAGGGGGTTGAGAAACCTCATCCCAAACTGCTGCACCTGGCTGTGGGAGATCATCCCAGCACTGCCTGGTAGTGCCCAGCATTACCCAAAATTGACTCTGGCAGCCCCAGGAGAGGAGCATCCTCCATGATCCATGAAAGCTTCTTCCTGCACTACCTGACCTTGGGCAGACTCTTGGAAATGTGCATCAGCTTGGGGTTTAGGATGAACTCCATTGAGCTGGAGGCACTGCTCACCATCATTCCTAGAATTACAGGATCACATTCCCAAAAGCAAACTTTTTGCCTTCATTAAAGTTTCAGGATGAACAATTATGCTGCAGCTTGGCACGACAACAACTGCCTTTGTATGCGACATGCCTAGCATATATCAGCACATTTCTTCTTAAAAAATATAATTAGAATAGAATGAGCTACGCTGTTGTTGTTCATGCTGCCTAAATACCTGAAAAGGCTCAAACATTTTAAAAGCCTAAAAAAATAAATTTCCCTCTCCCCTCGTTTGTTTTTCATGCTAAAGGCTGCAAATTGACACATCACAGTAATTACCTCTGACTAACTTCCATAGACCTACCCAAAGAGATAAACATGAGAAGTTCACATTTGACTATCAGACTTACTGTGCCGAGCACAAATAATTTCCCAGAGGAGAATTTGATATTTCATCATTTGGAACAGCGGTAATTTAATTACATTGCTAATGTTTTCTGGCATACTTGAAAGAACAATTAGCATAAGTAAATCATGAGTGAGATGACAAGTCACTCGGCATTTATTTCTGCTCCTCAGATGAGATCAGCTGATGATCTGAATTCTCTTTTGTGTGCGAACTGATTCCAGGTTCAGCAGTCGCGACCGGGGTTCAGACCAGCGGGGACAAACCGACGCGTTAAATAAATCGCAACGCGCCGTGTCCTTTGGAGTTCCTTAATTAAAACTTGTCCAGAGAAACCTCTGAAGCCACCAGAAGTCGTGGAGGGCGGGGAGAAAGGCTGAAAAAACGTGGGAGGCTGAATGAAGCTGGAGATGCGCGCTGCCGCGCCCGGCAGCAGCGGGAACGCTGATCCGCGTTTGCCAGGCTGTGCTGGGGGCTGGGCGGTGTTTGATGGCCTAAAAGAACTCGGCTGGTCTCAGGACAGCACTGTCAGGGTCACTGTCCCCCTCTGGCGCTTCAGGATGGCCACGGCCTGGTCGTGGGTGACGCCTTCCAGGGCCTCCCCGTTGACGGCCACGATCTGGTCCCCGCGCTTCAGCCGTCCGTCGTCGGCCGCCGCGCCCTGCAATGGCAAAGTGGGGCTCAGCGTGGCACCCCCAGGCTCCTGAGGCCCGGAATGCTGCCTGGGATGAGGGATGGAGCTCTGGGAATCCCTCATGGCCAGGAGAAATGGCAGCGCTGAGCTCCCCCTGAGCGCCGCCATCCGTCGCTCCCCACCCTGCCAGGGGACGCGCCCAGGAATACAGAGGTGGCTCTTCCCTAAAAATAGGCCTGGGGAGAGACTGGATTTTATGATCATGGAGAGGCTTGTTAAAGCAGCATTTAAATGTACTCCATGCCTCATGGCTAAGAAAGAGTTGAAAAAGTGGGGAGGGAAAGGGAACCAACCTGGGCACCGCCCCCAGACCCAGGCAGAGATGAAGAAACAGCCTCAGGTTGTTTAGGTTGAACATCAGGAGAATTCTGTTCACCAAAAGATGCCAAGCATTGGAGCAGACTGCCCAGTGGAGTCCCCAGCCTTGGAGGGATTTAAAAGCCACGTGGATGTGGCACTTGGGGACTTTGGATGGCAGTGCTGGGGGCATGGCTGGACTCGGTGATCTCAGAGGGTTTTTCCAGCCTAAAAAGTTCTGTGACAGTTCTGAAAGCTTCCAAAGAGCTTTAGAAATGGCTCCTCTCCTCCAGATGTCTCAGGGAAGTTCTGTCACCTAAATCCCAAGCCCTGCCTGCCCAGAGGTTGGCTCATGGTGACTGCAGGAACTTCAGGTTCCATTTAGGACTTCCCAGTCATGCTCACATCTAGAAACCTGTAACCCTAAGTACCACTTAAAAGGCACAATATTTTAATAATTTCAAATTGTAAAAATACCAGCTGCTTGTGGTTTGAGCCCCAGAATAGCTGGAGCAGGAGATATGGCTCCTCCTTTACCTTCAGACAAAGTTTTCTCAACTACATAACCTACCCTGCCACAAGTGTCACCAAGTAGGCACAGGGTAAGCAGCTGCATGTGACAGACTTCACAATTATTTCATGGAAAGTATCCCTAATTCCCACTGGTTTTCTTCCCTCCCTTCCATTTCTACAATTCCCTTCATGTGGCCATGCCTGACATGTCTTGATGGCTCATTTTTGGGGATGGGTGGGAAAAGAGGCATTTCTCCCTCCTATAATTTGCTGTATTAGGATTCTTCCCCAGCCTCAGAGGCTGGAGCTCTCTGTACCTGGCAGGGACCCCCAGTCCCCCCAGACACTCAGGGCTGGGATCAAAGATGGGCTAATTCCTGTTTTTTCATCAGGATACAGCATCTCTGCAATTCCCTCACTCCTGCACAGTGGGAGAAAAAGATGCCTTCAATACCTCCTGTAAATCTCTTGGAGAGTTACAGATAGAAAACTGCCTTATAAATATTTTAATGTGCAAACCCAAGTTTCCCAAGTACACAGAGCAATTTTGCTGAGACAAAATGCCTTGTTTCAGCCATCAGTAATATGAAATATAAACTGAGAAGCCAGCTATGAGTTCTGGGTCCACTAACTCACAGCAACCTACTCAGACATTACATTCTGCTTTCTGCTACATGATATATTAACCAAGCCCAATCTTAGGTTTATTTTTAAAGATAATACAGAAAAAAAAGGGGAGAAAGCGAAAAATAAAAGATACCTTGGCAAATATAGTCTTGACATAAATGGGCAGGTCTCCATGGGGACTTCCATATCCCCCTACAATACTAAATCCCAGTCCATCAGAGCCTTTCTCCAAAGTAATAATCTTAGGTTGAGGTGCTCTGAAAACACAATAAATATCACTTAGATAAGCAATGTCTGTCTCTGGGGACTTTATGCAGAAGGAACACTTACACAGACATTTATCTATCATGAGGTTTTTTTCACACAGTCACAAACCATGACCCTTGCACTGGAACATTCCTGCAAAGCCCAGAGTTCAAAGGCTGCTCCGTGTGCTCCAGCTCCTCATTTGGAAAAAAATATTTTTAAGTATTGTATTATACCCACATGCCTGTGCTCATAACTCCAGAGCTCATTAGTTGGAGCCTGAGCTCTTCAGAGATTTTCTCTGCCTACACTGAGCAAAGGAAGATTTTTTTGGGGTTTTTTTTTGTGGAATTTTGACCACTCATGCAAATTTATCCATCTCAAATTTGAAATTAGTGATTTCTGCATGTGTCAAAAGAACTGCTGGGGACAGAAGGTGGTCAGGTGCTGGCACAGCTGCCCAGGGCAGTGGTGGAGTCCCCAGCCCTGTGTGGATGTGGCACTTGGAGACATGGGTCAGTAGTGGCCTTGGCAGTTGGACTCGATGATCTGAGAGGGCTTTTCCAACCTAAACCATTCCATGATTCCATGAAAGCCATTTGGCATCTTCCACCTATCTAATAGGTGCAGCCAAGCCAAGTAGTATCTATGCATTTTTTAGGACATACCTAATTCTGCTTCATATTTTCAGCTCCAAATTTCCCTGCTGCTTTGGTATGAATAAAAAAAGAATACAAATCCTTTTTTAAAGCAAGCAGTTCTTTGGGAGCAGCAATAAAACCAGTATCTCACATTTGAAGACCACAGAATGCAGCATAAATAGCTCAACTTCTACACTCAACCCTCCTGAGGGAGGGCAGCAGCTTCTTAAAATAAATACAATGAACCACAGAATGAAAATGAAGAACATAATGAAAATGATGAGCTGAAATGGAGAATAAATTAATTTCAAAAGGGTAACTGGGATGTTACAATGTGAAAATCACATGATGGAGAATGAAGAATGGCAGGGCTGGACCTCCAGCTTCCACCACCACACACAAGTGCTGCAAGCAGGAATGATTTAACTGGATTTTTTTTTTTTTTTTACTCATAAACCTATAAAGATTGAAAGACAAAGTCCTGGGACACTTTTTTGTAAGCTGTTTTTAACACCTTTGGCATCAGTCTGCCAATACCAAATTATTTCAAATTGCTATGATCAGAACTCCTTCCAGATGAGGAAGTCTGGACAAGGGCAGAAATACCACATCAGCACAACATCAAGGAAGAAAAGGGATACTTTTTCCTTAAAAAGCACCCAGAAATAGTGCTTGGAAACACATTTTGTGCTTATTTACTCAAGCAATTTCTCTCAGCAGGCGAAGACAGACACGAGCCCACCATCAGCTTGGGGAAGGTCACAGAGTTTTCATTTTAAAGGTGATGGAAAAGCAGAGAGAGAAGCAGTGGGAGGGACCTCATTGCACCCTTTCCCTAGCCCAGAAATCCACCCCAGCTCTGCAGGAACTTACTCAGGATCCTCGGCGGGATGCTCGGAGGGCAGGCTCTGGCTGCAGCCCGTGGACATGCTCTCCAGCTGGCTGGCAATGGCACTGATGTTGGTGTCAGCCACCACCTGGGCAAGGGGATGCAAGGAAATACAGTTTGGAAAATCAGCTGTTGGCTTTTTTCACAGAATCCCAGAATAATGAGGTTGGAAGAGACCTCTAAGATCATCAAGTCCAACCTATGCCCTAACACCACAACTAGACTATAGCACCAAGTGCCAAGTCCAGTCTTTTTGTAAACATATCCAGAGATGGTGATTCCACCACCTCCCTAGGAAGACAATTCCAGTATTTTATTATTCTTCCAGTGAAAGATTTTTTCCTAATATCCAACCTAAACCTTCCCTGACATAGCTTGTGGCTGTGTCCTCTTTTTCTGCCAGTTGCTGCCCGGTGGAAGAGATCGACCCCCACCTGTCTAAAACCTCTTTTCAGGAAGAGGAGATAAAGTCACCCCTGAGCCTCCTCTTCTCCAGGCTAAACAGCCCCAACTGTTTGCCCCAAAAAGCTTTGAAACTGAGTCCTATTCTCTGGAATCTCCAAGGGTTGCACACTTTCAGGTTAGGAGCAGCTACCCTTCTGGGGGTTCAATGCAAATTTTGCTCTGAAGCTTTCTCTTGCCCTCACAAGGCTCTGAGCAAAGGGGAAGATCTTTCTGGGGTAATCCTGAGAAAAAGGTTGCTTTTCCAAGGAAAGAGAGCCAACACAAATGCTCCAGGATTGTCTTGAAAGAAACCACCATAACCTTTAGGAGAACACTGAGATCCAAGGGACTATTGGGCCAAAACCCTGAAATGCCTCAGGCTGGTTTGCTTGATAAGCAGGGAACAAATTAATCCTTGGTTTTGACTTCTCTGGATTTTGAGCATGAAAACAGTTCCCAGTTCTGGGTCCTCTGTTATTCTGAGAACAGCCCGAATGATGCTCTGAGGGCTGGAGCACCTTTCTATGGAAAAGGTTTCTACGGAAAGGTTTCTTTCTCTAGGCTGGGAGAGCTGGGGTGGGGGTTCACCTGGAGAACAGGAGGCTCCAGGGAGAACTCAGAGCCTCTTCCAGTGTCCAAAGGGGTTCCAGGAGAGCTGGAGAGAGACTTGGGACAAGGGATGGAGGGATAGGACACAGGGAATGGTTTCCCACTGCCAGAAAGCAGGGAGAGATGGGATATTGGGGAGGAATTCCTTCTGTTAGAGTAGTGAGGCCTGGCATTAACTTTATTTTTAATTTATTGATGCCGATTTTTATTTACTTTTTTTTTTTTCTGGAAAATTTTCAAAGAAACCACCACAAAGTGGTCTGAAGTATTTATAGCTGAAAGGACATAAATTTCCCAACAAGTACACGCTGTGGCTATCCCCTAACTCCATCTCCCTCGGAGGAGATATCCTTCTCTGCTTGACATTTTCTGCAGCATAGGAGTTCAGCTCAGACACCGTGAAAAACAGCCAGGAAGCACAATTCCAATATTTCCTCTAGCTATGGCCTTATTTTATCAAAGTGAGCAGGTACTTCTTCCACTCGCTTGCTGTGAACTTGGCTTTAAGGCAAACTTCCCTTTTCAAAGTAAGAAATTTGTTCTATAAATCTGTTTTAAATGAGTGCTCACAATTCTTCCATAGCAGTATTTCCCTCTTCCCCAATCATCTGGAGCCAAGAGGGTGATGGAGCCAGGAGGTTTCCATACAAATTTTGCATCCCAGGACTCGGGTTCCAGGATGCCCCAAAGGAAGGGGGTCCAGCAGATGAGAATAGCACCTGGCTCAGCCAGCAGAGACCCCACCAAGGTTCCCTTCTGTGGCATCAGAGTAAGGAATTCCAGCCAGGATTTGTCATGGTTTTTTTTTGTTGTTGTTTGATAAAACAAGGGAAAAACCAAATCTATATTCAAAAATCTTCAGCTGGCAGCAAGAACGTATCAGAGTTCAACAACCTTGTAAAAAAGCTCCCCCTTATCTCATTACTACACCTGCAGAAAAGAAATTAAATTAAACCAAGGCATCACAACAGCTGGGAGGGATGATTGTTCCCCTGAGACCTTAATCTCCCATTTGCAAACAGCATTTGCAAACTCCTTCCCAGGACGTTCCCATAATAAGCCTTTCCACCCTGCTGAACACAATTATCTGACCTTTCAGAGCAGTTTGCCACGAAGTGGGCTACCCTGATAATAAACAGAATTACTTAATGGCACATCAGCCACGATGATCACAGCGATAGGGCCGTTCCTTCTGGATTGTTTTGGTAAAAAAAAAAAGAGCAGTTTGGTGGTGGAGAGGTTCCTGTGGTTGGTGGGGAAGGGAACCATCACCACGCTTTGACACTGCTCCAGGTGTTAAAACACCTTCCTAGAGCAGATTTTTGGTAGAGGAAAACAGACTCTATTCTATCCCAATAAACCTCTATCATCTGTAAACAGCATCAAGCTCAGTTCAATGAGACAGGATGCTCAGAAGAAGAAAAACAGCCAACTGACAAACCCAAAGGCACTTCCAGAAGCAGCTCTTTAACCCAGTGGCATTTCTAGAAGAACCTCTTTGTTTGTGTGAGTGACCCAGTGCCAGAGTGCCCCATCAGGAATATTTTTAAATCCATCATGAGGTGCAATATTGAGCTGTATTACAGCTTTCAAGATGAGCAATTTTGGGTTCTGCAGCAAGCTTTCATTTTCTATTCAGGGAACACTGTTGACATGAAAAGTGAAATTACTCAACGTTGGTAACAATATGATAACTATAATTTAACAGAGAATCCTCAGCTGGTGTAAATCTGTGTGTTTCCTCTGACTTCAATGGAACTACACAAAACACCATCTGCTCTGGAACTGGCTCATCACTTACTGGGTCAGCAGTTCATGGACAGACAAAGCAAAGAATGAGCAAGTCTCAAACTAAGTTTATTATCATTTCATTGCCTCTTTTTTCTTCCCCCCCTTCCCTGTTTTTTAATAGTCACATTTGTGTCATAATACAAGCAAGAAGCTTGCAAAAATCCCTCAGGATGAGTTCCAATCCAAAATGCTGTGATGATAAAGAGAGTTAAGAGTAGATTTTAGTGATGCCTTCAGCTTGTTTTCCAATTGTTGCAATAATTCTGCAAATGAGTAGAATTTTGAATTCTAACTGGCAAGTATTTTCCCAATTTCTTTGTGTAAACATAAAAATAAACTATGGACCAACACAGTGGCAGGCAGCAATTAGAAGCAATGTGGCAGAAGATGTCCCTTTGAGCTACCAGAGAAACACAGCAGTGACAGCACTGTTTTCCTTCTTCACTGTTTTTATCCTTTACCTGGTGAATAATCAGTTCCAGGCAGCACTACCTTAGTGATGATGCCATAATTTTTCCTGAATTCTGCTAGAATTTCTTTCAAGGACAAGGAAACCACTCTGTGGGTCCCTGTCTCATTACATCACAAGCACACACACACATTTTCTTGTTCCTAGTTAACTTCCAATAAATAAAAACAAAACAAAAAACCACAACTTGGAAGCTTGTTGATTTATCACGTGTGGCAACAAGTTATTTTGTTCCCTTTGTTATGCTTTTATAGAACCACGCTCACAGTCTGTGTGAATAGCAATAAAGAATTTTTGAATGGAAATGATTTCTTGCTCTCCTTCTGTGTAATTCCCACCAGCAAAGCACCCTGCAATTCTGTGATGCCATATGCCAGGGATGCTCAGGGTTTTTTTTTTTTTTCTTCCTGAATGCCATTTATCTACCCTGCTGCAGCTGCATGTTCAATTTATCACCATACCTGCAGGATAATGCTCCCATAAGCATTCTTTAGTAGATTAACTGCATCTGCATGAGACAGCCCATCCAAAGGTTGCCCATTAATGCTGACAATCCGATCTCCAACCTGAAAGTACAACAGTAATGGAAAATTACCAGCATTAGGGAAAATTAAAATTAAGAATGCTTAAAATTCCTGGTGAACTTGGCACTGCACAGTCATGCTTCTCTTTTGCAGGATCCCTTTTGTGAGGATTCTGCATTGCCAGTGATCATTCCCCATTCTTTCTTTAACACTAACAATATGATCAGAGAAACAAAGATGGGTTGTATTTTAGTCTTTCTATTTGCAAGCAGAGAGGGAGGGAGATTTTCACTGCTGTCCTCCCATCCAGAAAGGATTCATTTGTGTCTGAATGTGCAGACAAGTTCATATTCTTCCAGACCGTGTAAGCACATGCTGAATGTTGTACAGGAGAGAAGGAACTTCTGATATTAATCCAATTAACCTGGATGATTTCTTCTTCCTACACACAAACATGATCTCGACCCTGCCATTGTTTAATTCCATTAGAGACAAGGCATGAGTGTAGCAGCATGTCCTAACGAATCTCATGGGCCAAAGCATGTGGATCTGCATAATAAATTCTTTTCAATCCTCATGATTCCTTCAAACTCCCTCCAAAACTGGAAGTGTTCACCATGGCTATGCCTGGAAACCCACACGTGCTGTTGGTCTGACACAAGTGCCTTATTTTACTGTTTACACAGACATCCCACAACCACTAAAAATGCATTTAAATTTTTTCTCTTTACAACACTTTTCCAACATGGGCAGCAATTGCCAAGATGGGAAGAGAAAGGCAGGGGTTTTTTTTTGGGTGGGTTTTTTTTTTGTTGTTTTGCTTTTATATAAACAGAGGCAGAGCAGTCTGTGAGAGATTATCAGTGACTGCAGATACAGAAGTGTTTGAGGCTTCAAGGGACACGTGGGAGATGAAACAGGAAATATTGAGGGCCCCTGTACTCACTCTGAGCCTTTGTGTCCGAGCAGCCACTCCGCTGGCCTGGATCATGGCAATGAAGATGGGAATGTCTCCCAAGGGACTGCCCTTCCCTCCTGCTATGCTGACACCCAGGGCATCATTTGGGCCCTGGAACAGAGCAAAACCAAACATCTGCAGCAGGGCCAACTGGCAGAGTTCAGGGTATGGCAATAATGACTGCTTTGATTGGTGGAACAGGCAGAAAATGGGTTTGACACACACATCTCCTCACCCAAAGCACAGGCACACATCCAGCACCCGAGTGCAAACACAAATCAAGCAGCTTGACTTGTGAGAAATGCTGCAAAAATGAACAACTCCAGTGGAAGGAGTGGGCTTGATGAATGGGTAGAAAACAACTCACTGACCCTTGTTATCTCCACAGTCCTCGGGCCCATATCGGCTCCTACTAATAAAGAAACAAACAATTAGCTTCTGTAATTAAGAGATAATATAATTAAGAGATAACACTGTCAGGTGACAGCGGTCCCTTGCTGCCTAGGCAGAGTTATCACCAGGCAGGAGTGGAACCTTCCTGTGCCAAGGCAGGCAGTGCTGCTCATGTGAGGAGGAGGAGGAGGAGGAGGAAGAATGAATCCCTCTGGCTCCTGGTGTCACTGTGACTCCCATTGTATCCCAGCCACAATCTGTGGAACTGCAGCACTCTGCCAGCCTGGAGAACAGCCCTGTTGTGCCTTCACTCAATTCAAAGATTGGCTTATTATTCCTAAATCACAGCATCCTTGCACAAAGCGCTCTGGGAATGGTGCAGTTCCAGGGATCTCCTCTTCCTGTTTGGGCTGTGCTGCTAAAAAATGGACAGGCAGGAAGTCAGGCTGGTGTGTACCCAGTCACAGGGTGTGGAAAAGTACTCCAAATACTGGGAAAGGGGAGAGAAAAGGGGAAGGGAAAGGGAATAAGGATGAGGGGAAGGAAAAGGGGAAGGTAATAAATGTGAGAGGGAAAGGAAAAGGGGAAGAGGAAAGGGGGAAGAGGAAAAAAGGAACAGAGAAAGGTGGGAAAGGGGAAAGGGAAGAGAGGACAGGAGAATGGAAAGTAAAGGAAAAAGGCACAGAGAGACTATGGAGGCATTGTTCAAAACTGCAACTTTTTCAGCCCAGCAAGCTGATGGTGTAGACAGGTCCAGAGCTCTGCTACACCCACCCCTAATTTTATCAGCTTTAATGAAACTATTTTAAGAGCCTTGCAGAAGGCTGGCAGAGTAAATCTCTCCCAAAATTCCACGATTCTCACCCCCCACAAACCAGCACTCCCCACATCCTCACAGGTGTGCCTGGGCAGCAGGACCAGGACAGCTGAGGACTGTGGCACTGGGAAGCCCAGCCTTGGGGACCCCAAATCAGGGTCAGGAAATGCCCAGTGCTGCAGGGCCTGCCAAGACAGCACAAGGAAGGATGCCCAAAAGCCACCAGGCTCCTGCAGTGCCGGCAAACCAGCAGAAGAAATGTCTTCTCCAAAATCCTGCCTACGGTCAGATGTGAGCAAAGATTCCCAACTCCTGAAGCCCAGGCTGCTGTGGGTTGTGGATTTTTAACGCTCTCTAAACCTGCAAATTGCAAACTGGGCATTGTGACTTTCTCATTACAAAACACCCCTTTATGCACTCAAGAGCAACAAAGATATAAATGAAGTGGTGGCAGCTTTATTCCCTGAGAAAACTGTTCCTAATGCAAGAACCATGCCTATGCTAAGCCTCTGACAAGGGCATGGGGGAATAGCAGGGCACAGGAATTCTGCTCTTAAAATAGAGGGGCCATTACTCCTCCAGCAGACATAAAAATAATGTCATCTTCTGGGAAGTGTCCGGGTCTTAAAAACATCCGTGGGGCGTCTTCGGGGAGGCTGGGCAGGAAAGCCAGATTTGAGTGTTCAGTTTGGCTTTTAAAGCCTGGATACAAAGCAAATCACACTCAGCTGCTCTGACAGCTGCCCAGTTTGTACCTGAGTTTCTCTGGGATGTGTCTGCTGAGGATCTTTTTGTGCTGACAAAGCTCTGCAAGGTGGAGAGGACGGGAGCAAGCGTGGGGTGGAAGTGGCTGTGGACACTCTGCTGGCTCGCCTGAGGGTAAAAATAAAGAAAAAACCCCCGTGAGTCAAACCCAAAAGTGAACTTTAAACCAGACCTTGCGACAGATGGGTGCAGCTGTGCTCTGTGCCAGCCACACTGGAAATGCCACATTGGCCACGCAAGTGCAAACCCCTCTGGGAGGGGAAACCAACCAAAATTTCCCCGTGGAGGTGAAGTCACCATCCCTGGAGGGATTTAACAGATGTGTGGACGTGGCACTAAGGACAGGGGTTAATGGTGGGCTCACTGCAATTGCCCCTGCTCCTTCTATCTGCCCAAGAGCCTCCTCTCATTTCCAGAAGAACAAGGGAGCTGACACAGGAGAGCCACCAACTGGAGAAGCTCACTCCTGCTGCCCTTTTCATCTCCCTTCTTTTCTCTCTTTCCTTTTCTGGCTTTTATCTTTGATGCCTTGTGGGGGCTGCCCTAGAGCAGAGGATGGGCAGAGTCCCAGAATAAAGCAGGGATTTATTTATCCAAAGCATCTCCTCCATGGATCCACCTTGGGCAGCACCAGAGCCCAGCCAGGGCTGCACCCAAATGACCCAAAATGGTCCCAAAATGCACGAGCGCTCCCGGGGCTCTCCCTGGGATCAGTTCTGCTCCATTGGCACCTTGGAGTTCATTGTCCCATTCCAGCTCCAGCCCATCAGTCCCACCCTGCTTGTTTTTCTCTCTCCAGCCCACGCTGTTTGTGCTGCTGGGCTGAGATTTGGATCATTTGTCCTTGGTGCCCAGCTGGAGCAGGAATTGTTTTGTCTCCCTGCTCTGTGCACAGAGCTCAGCATCCCCTGGTGTGAATCTCAGAACTACACACTAAAGCAGCACAGAATGTGAAAAATACAAAAGATAAAACCTGAGGCATCATCTTCAGGCTCTGCCCCTTGAGGAAACCCAACCATCAATTTAGGAAGTGCATCTGAACAGGTTCCACCGAGAGCCAGACCTTTCCAACTGGGCTGTCTTGTCAAAAACAAGGATCTGCTCCATCCTTGTCAATGCACAGCAGAGATTTCTCCCCCAAACTCATCAGCTGGTGACTCAAAAGCCCTGACACATTTATCCCACTGGCCAGTGTGCAGCTGTCAGTGACAAACACCAGGCACAGCACAGTTTCCACCCCTGGGTGCCAATTCATGGCCCAGTTAACAACATTTGCAGTACATGTGAAAGAAATCCCTGTTTCGATTTCCACTGCTCCAGGGATGCAGTGGACCCAGAAAAAAGCCAAGTGAAGACAAAAGGTCTGGATGCTCTTGGCCAGCACCTTCTAAAGCAGTGCTTGCAGTTGTGAAAATCACTCAAGCTGGTTTGCTGCATCATCTGCCAAGATTTTTATAACTCTTGGAAGGCTTTGGTGAGAAACATTTATTCAGTTTTCAAAATCGCCAAGTCACTTCAGAGCAGGGAGATGAAGGCTCTCAAACGACTCTGCATCAAGGAGATTAGGATTTCTTGTATTTAAAAAAGGGCAGGATTTACCAGGTTCCTGCAAAAGCCTCTTATACTACAAAAAAAGGAGATGAAGCAATTGGATCTGAATTTTTACTTAGACTCACGTTAAGTATTATGGCATTTTGCTTCCCTTTCAGCTTGAATTTTACATGGTAAAACCAGGTGGGTAATTTTTAGCTGTCATTTTTTGATCACCTTGCTCTTGTTAAGGCTTCATGTTGATACAATGGCCAAAACAAATACTAATATCTGACTGCTGACTTAATGCAATCAGTGCAATTTCCCTCTGTTACTTCACTTCTCCTTGCCTGCTGCATGCACTGCAGATGATTCTCCAAAGTCAGTCTTTTTAAAGCTGGGCTTAGCCCAGCTGTTCCCACATGGCTTTAGCCCTTCCTGGCACCTCACCACCTCCAGCCAGCCAGGGCCACTGCTGGCCTTCAGGAAGTGAAGAAATCCCACCATGCTGTGATAATTTTGGCACCTTTTTGGGGCTGTTCATGGACAGGCCTCTTACAGACCTCCTTAAAAACATTCCTGCCTTTAACTCACATCTCCCCTAAGCCTCCTACAGCTCCTCCTCTCCATTTCCAAAAAACAAACCCTTCTTTTAGCAGCGCTGGATCTCCTCATGTGCAGCTTTCCCCATGGCAGAAGGGGTCAAAGCCCCCACAGCCTCACCCTGCTGTGAGCCCCTCTTTTAGAGACATTGGCACCTTAAATAGAATGGCAAAGCAGTGGATTTTCAGAAGGAAAACCCATTAAGAAGAAGTTTTCTAAGTCACTGTGCCTTGTTTCTCTCCCCTGCAATCCTCCAGGTTTAACACCAAGAATTGGTGTCTGGGCAGACTGAGGGGCACAGGGAGAGGGGAAAGGCCCTGCTCTGATTGAAAAATGAATTGTTGTCCTCGCTTCAGGTAAAAAGCAAGTGAAGCAGGAAATTGCTCTGTGTTTTCTTGGAGAGGAGAGCAGCTCTCCTGTGGTTCTGCTGGAAGATAGGCAGAGATACAGTTTGGTTTCATTAGCTCGTTTTGATAGACAAAACAGCTGCAGAAAATACATTCAAGCAGTTTTTGCAAGTCTTCAAATCAAAAAATTTCTGGGTATCATCACTTGAGAAAGATATTACAGATTTTTGGTGTGTCTTGGGAAGACACTCCTTCAGCAATAAATACATTAACCAGCTCTTCTGCTCCATCAGCATTTCAGCTGCAGTTCACCACAGAAAATTATGGGGATAAAATATTTTGTTCCCCACCCTCAGCAGTGTCTGTGGAAGGATGAGCTTCATGTGCACATCTGGGCACCATCCCCATGCTCTGCCCTTCACAGCTCCAGTTTAAACAGAGGAATTTGTCACTAACCTGACTGTTTTGGGATGTTTTCCGTGATGACAGCCATGACCCAGCTCGCAATCTCCCAAGCTCAAGATGCACCAGTCCTTGGGCACACTTGGAAAAAAAAGAAAAAACAAAACCAACCCACAATGTACAATTTAAGTAGACATATAATATTTCATGCTCTCCTGGAGAGAATTATGTTTATATTCAGCACCACAAGTCCGTGAAGAAAGCCACAAGGAATGTTCAAAACATGAACACTTGTATTCAGACAATACAAAAAGGGGATTTAGGCTTGTCCTGAAGGTTTCTCCTGGTTGCTGAATTTAGTATGAATCTCCCCCTTGCAAACTGATGGCCAATTTGCTCAGGAAAAAAGAAACAAAAAGCTCCAAACTCTTTAGCAGACATTTGAAAAACCCTTCAGAGGCAAAATGCAGCAGAAAAGGGTGAATTTAACCCATATGGATCCAGCTTAACAAAATACCCTCGCAACACCGGTTCCCAATTCTTAAATAGGTAAACCTTTGGCAAAGTACCAACCCTGAATGGAAAAAGCAAGGAAATAATTAGTCTTTCCCCCGAAGAATGGAAGAAATCATGTGCAGAAACATTGGTGGGGATGGCAGGGGGAAAGCCCTGGGAGCAGATGCAGTTTGGAATGGAAATGGGTCTTCAGCATCCACTGATGGCTCTCGTGGTCATCCCACCCCTGCCCTCTCCCCCAGCCCAACCAGCCATGGAAAAAGGCAACTTCTCCCAGAATTTCAGAGTAAAATCACTCCTGGAGGATGGGAAGCTGTGCAGGAACAGATTTAAGCTGTCGTTTTATCCCTGCAGGTCTGTACAGCAAAGCCAAAGATTTGTTTCAGTTCTGGTTTGTGTTGCCTCTCCCATTTCCAAGTGTTTTTCTAACACATGAGATACACAACTGCATTTTCAAATAATGCCCAAATACTAAATGTGCATTTGTGTTCCTGCTTCATATAATCCAATTCCTAGAAATACACAGAAAAGTGACTTTAAATGAACCTCACAGTTATTTCAGATGAAATTCTTGCCTTGGTAATCAGCTGGAGCTGTCCTGTGTATGGTAAATAGCATTTCAGGGTAATTACCTTGCACAGTGTCAGCAACTGAAATTCAGTATCTCAAAATGTATTCTGTACTCACCTTAAGTATAGTGGCAACAGTCTCTTGTGAGGCATTTCTCATATCCTCCCCATTTACAGACAAAATCTGATCTCCTTGAATTAATCTTCCATCTAGGTCTGCAGCTCCTCCTTTAACAATGTCAGAGATAAACACTCCACTTCCATTTCTATCAATGCAAGAAGCATATGGCTAATTACACAATCCAATATTCTTTGGGAGACCAATTTAGATTACTTGCATTTAAGAGACAATAAAAGAAACCTGTGATCAGAGGAAGAGCCAGTTTTACACCTCATTCAGCTGTGTAAAAAATCGATGAGTTTTAAAACCACAACATGTTTTGCTAATATTTAATGCTGTCTTTCCCCTTGAACTGCTAGTTCTGACTACGGGATACATAGAGATTTATGGAAAACACCATTTATATGAATAGAAGTCTGAGGTTTAGTCTATAATGGAGTTAAACTATCCCCTGATGGGACCTGGCAGGGTTAGGTTAAAGGTTGGACTCAATGATCTTGGTGGGCTTTTTCTCCTGAAATGATTCTGTGACTGAGTTGTGTGAGCTGGTGCCAGCTGCAATGCCAAGATCTGGAATTTTTTTATCCTTCACCTGAAGCACACAACCCTTCTCACCCTGAATTATACCTGGGTATCATTTAACAAACTTCAGCAATTGGGCTCTTTCTAAGGAGGGGATCCCCACTCTGAAGGATCCAGGAGTAGCACAGAAGCAAAGGGAGGAGGGCTGGAGACTGTGATTACCATCTGCAGGGTAATTTACATAATTTAAATTAATTACCCATCCCACAATCTGCTCACAACACCTGGGTTAAACACTGCCACCCAAAAACTGCTGCAGAAACTCTACTGACCACAGGCAGTCAGGATAATGACACGGTGCTTTGTAATTGCAAAAGTAAATGATTTCTGGCAATACAGGATGGCAACTCCAACACTGAAGAAGTGTCATGCCATAAATCTCTTTTAGCAAAGGAAGACTAAAACTATCAGTGCTCTGATTTGGGTGAACTAATAGCAGTGGTTTAGAGATGTATCAGGAAAAAGTCACATTTTATTAGGCTGCTGTTACTTCCCATTGCTCTCTACGACTCCCTGACACGAGGGCTGAGCCAGGAGGAAACAGCCTCAAGTTGTTCCAGGGGAGGTTTGGGTTGGACATCAGAAGAATTTCTTCATGCAAAGGGTGGTCAGACATTGGCAGGGGCTGCCCAGGGAGGTTTGGAGTCCCCGTCCCTGCAGGTGTCCAGGGAAGGGCTGGAGGTAGCACTCAGAGCTCTGGGTGGGTGACACTGGTCAGAGGTTGGACTTGATAACTTTGGAGGGCTTTTCCAGCCTCAGTGGTTCTGGATCTCAGGTTCTGCTCTGCAAACTGCTCTCTGCAGTGTGGCACAGTCCCCTGAACTGCTCAGGGCCTGGGTCTAACTCAGCCTCTCACCCTCCACTGGCCTGGGTCTCTTTGAACCAAACATGAGCTCAATCTAACTCACAAATCCTTAGGGTAGGTTTATCCCCCAGTTTAGAAACCAGAAAAGCCATGTTTAGGGCCTCCAAAGCCCTGAGACACAGCTACCCTGATGCCACAGAAGAGTGAGCCCCCAGTTCTGCATGGGATTCCCTCTCTGTGCCCAGAGCTCTCCTGAGCAGCAACTGCCTCCACTTCTCAGCTCTGTTCTGACACAGGAGCCAGAACCACGGCCCCATTCCATCCTGGAAAATATTTACATATAAAATTCTGCTCCTTATGGAGTTTTTCCCTTTATTCCACATTCCATTTTTTGGCTACAGTTATTCATGCATCAAAATCCCAAATATTCCCCATTGGAAATGCTGTAGAATCAGAGGCACTCTTACCGTTTCCCAGCTATGCTGAGCCCCAGCCCTCTGCCCGTTTTCTTTTGGATATCTACAGAGAAAATCTCCAAGTTTTCCTCATCCTTGTAGTGTGCTTCATTCCTATAAACCACCAGCTGCACCTTCTGGGGCGTCTGCCGGAGCGCAGTGATGGCTTCCTCGTGGCTGGCGCTGCGCAGATCGATCCCGTTCACCTGGAATAATCAGTGTTTGCTTTCCAAATGACACGGATAAATGATCTTTTCATCACACCCTGCCCCTGGGTGACAGCACACATTTGTCAATTTGACACCCCTTGGTGCTCTAATTGAGCTTTCCCATTCCCAGAGGGCCGAGATCCTGGGTTTCCTATGGAGCGTGAGCTCGGAGCTTTGTGCCGCTGTCTGCAGTAAATCCCAACAATCAGAACATTTGGGCTGGGAAGTTTTGGGTGTTCTTCCCTTCTTTTTAACCTCGAGCCTTTGGAACCTCAAGCAATGCTTCTTTCTCCAGCTCCACAAAGTGGGATGTGCTCCTTCGAGCTCCCTGGGTACCTCAGCACTCAGATCCCTTCTCCCCCAGCTCCGTAACATCATCAAGATAAAAACAGAGGGGATCAGAAACACCAGGAAATAAATGGCCTCAGAGAATGCCAGCAAATAAACGGCCATAGAGAATCCCAGGCAGGAGGCATTCAGTGGTGATTTTCCTTTTTTCCCAATAGGTGGCACACCAGACCGCTGCTGGAGCAGCTACACTTCTCTCACCAAAACCTGATGAGGTTTCAGCATTTTAGTAGTCAGACAGAACAAGAAGTTCTGCTTAAATGTTCCATTTAAAAAAACCCTATTGGAATGTGAAAATCTAATTTTGCCAAGCCTGATCCACAAGTGCTCTTTAAGGTGTTTGCCAATATTCTGTCAACTAAATAATCTTTTATTTCTTCATACCAAATCATATCAATACTTAGATGTTTTTAAAGTCTCTCTAGGAAGCAGCATGAACTGCATAACCACAAATGTTAATCTACTTCCATGAGTTTTAAGGCAATAAAAATACTTCTCAGAATTTCTGTATATGCAAAACTACAATAATATCTAATTTTACATTAAGATAATTAAGGCTAATATTTATTCTCTATATTCTTTTGTACCAACTCTGCACACATTTATTTATAAGTGTGTATTTTCCTTGCCACAGGCATCTTATGTGTGCTTTATCACACTAATCTGAAACTAATTCAGTCATCTTTTTGATTAATACAGCTTTTAAAAGCTGAAATAATAACAATATTATGATTCACAAACATTAGCACTTTCCTGTTTGGCCAGAAAAGAATTAATTAACCTGCTCCATTCTTACCCCTTAATTATCGTGCTCTGTTAGTGCCCCGTTATTTATAAAACCAAAACAACATTCGGCCTCAACGCTAACAAAAATATTTGCAGTGCAAGAGCTGTAAAGACAACTCCCCAAGTACCCCTTGCTATTTTCCTAACCCTACACACCGAGGCCTTAATGGCCATGCTGGGAATTTGTCCTGAGCTGACAGCAGAGCTGCAGAGCAGCTGCACTGAACCCCTGCCTGACGCAAGTTTCATTTGCAGACCAACACTTCTCTCTTAACCCTTTCCCTCCACCTTTTCCCTGCTTGTCTGGGAGGAAAACACCACATTTATTCCCAGCAGCCATTCCCCAGCTGTGTGAAGTGAAATGTGGCCTGGGGGAGCTGGGAGGGATGCAGGGATGCTGGGAGGGATGCTGGGGGTGATGCTCACAGGGATGCTGCGGGGTGATGCTAACAGGGATACTGGCAGGGATGCTGGCAGGGATGCTACAGCCACTTTTTCCTCCTCACCCCATGTTATCCCAGCTCAATATTTGGATTTCAGGCAGAGCAGAGATATGGGAGTGGTGTCGGAAGCGCAGGTCTCCAAATGAAAGATTAAAGAGATGAATAATACCAAGCTATTGGACATGACAGCTGAACTATGTAATTCAAGAACTGCCTTGCTCAATTAAATTTAATGTATTCTCAATTTGTACCTTCAGTTTATATGAATATATACGGAAATATGAATTTTTCAGGACGTTCTTAGTGACAGAAAGGAAGCCTCGAGAATGAAACCTATTCAATCTAGAAGGAGCTTCTGCTGAACTGAAAACAAGTCTCCACAACCAAACACAGACACAGAGAATGTCATTTACCTCTAGAATCTGATCACCTGCCCAAAGTCTGCCATCTCGGGCTGCTGCCCCTTCTTCATAAACTTCATGGATCACTATGGCATCCTGTGGGAAGAAGGCAGAGGCATGAACCCTGCTTCCCAAACACCCCCAAACTGGCTACCATCACCCACCCCACACTCCCCACCAGCTCCACAGTTAAAACCACAGCCCTCCAAGTCAGGAGAAGCAAGACTGTAACACAGATTTTTCAAATTTTCATGATTTTGGGATAAGAAAGTGACTTCTGTAATCAAAAGCTGGTATAAAGGTACAAAGGATTTTGTTCTCCACTTCAGGGTAGTCTTGTCTTCTTCCATCATTTTTATGCATTGGCATCAGCAGCATGTGAACTCAGTGTGAACTGTAGTATTAATATAGTCTACATTTAATGATATTATTTAAAACCAGATTCTTTGGAGCTATGAATATTTTTAGGGACTTGGCATAGACCTCAGCTTTAAGCAAGGGCTGAATGCCTTGTGGTAAATAGCACTGGTTAAATCTGAAAGAAATGAAATCCAGAAGAAAGGAACAATGGCAAATGTTAGTTTATTACTGAGGTTGGAAAATGTAGGCAGTGGCAGATGTAGCTTCAGGGAAGGTTTCAGTGATTTAATCTTATTGCCAGCAATAGATGTCCCCAAAGAAAAAGCATTACAAAGAACATACTGTTCTCTTGCTGGTGCTTTCCCTTTGCATTGTTCTGGTTTGTTTGTTTCTTTTTTTTTTTTCCCTTTTTCTTTAAAAAAAAAAAATAGGTGAGCATCCTGCTACAGTGCAGGATAGGATGCTTATTTTTGTGTGCCAACCCTGCTCCTCTCCTCAAACCCTCAGCCTCAGAGCTGAGCCTCCAGCGCTGGCTCTGGGCAAACATGTGGTGATTTTTAATTCCACACGTTGGTTCTGGATAACCCATTCTCAAATACCCCCTGCAGAGCTGCTGTTGTGGACCCCCTCACCAACAGGACAAGCCAAAGAGGAGCTTTCCCACAGTGCTCCCAAGAAAAGCTGGTGAGGTTGGAGCATGGGAACCCTGCTGTGTGATGGAGCAGGGAATTGCTGCTGGGGTGGGAAAAGGTCTCTCCAACTTTGGAGAACATTCTTGGGTACATCTCTCATCACCAATTCACCCCCTGCCCGTGCTGCCCCATGATCCTTTCCCAGCACAGAAACAAAAAACAAAACAAAACTCCAATGCCCTTCAGGTAACACTCATATCACAACACTGAGAGCACGATTCCCTTCCATTCCCACCACAGATTATTTAATGATGGGGATTTGCTGGAGCACAGCACCACTGCCACAGGTTCCCTCTGATCCATGGACACCAGCTCCTGAAAAAAGCCTGGGGGATTGCAAACACAAATGGATTACAGCTGATACAAGAGTTCCAGGTGGGGGAAAAAGAGATTTCAATCTGCATAAATGAAGGGGAAACACTATGAGCTGTGTACCAATTAATTAAGAAAATCAAGAAGTGGTTTGATTAAAAGTAAAATATAGATATATACACACACCTCTGGCAACTGCAGGGTTTTTTTTTGCAGCAACTGAAGCAACACATACTAACAGAACAGAGCAACACAGGCATGCATGTCTTCTCCCTGTTGTGGGGTTTGGTTGGTTGATTTAGGGTTGAGGTATTTTTCACCTTTGTTTTACAAATGATGGTGTTACTCCAAAGCAATGCAAGAGACTTTAGCCTGGGAGAAGAGGCCAATGAGAGAACACAAAATATTGAGCAGCTTGTTAATGCACATCATCCAGGGCACTGGATGACCAGGAGGTTTGGCAGACAACTGGCAGCGTGACCCTGGAACAGCACACTGGGCACCTACACAATGGCCAAATTAAACCTCTTCAGACTGGATTTAACCTCATATTTCCTCACCTCTGAGCAAGGACCTCTCAATCCCATTTCTCTAAGTTTGTTTCCCATCTGTGGTTGCTTTTAAAACATCCACCAGCCTGGAGTTAGCAGCTTTTCCCAGAACTGCTTTATTAAATGTAAAACTGCACATACCAAAGGCTCAGACCCAGGAACCACCAGAGTGTTATCAGTTTGGATAATCTGCATCATCTATTTGAAAAGGCAACACTTCAGTGTTACACTGCGGTTCCTGCATGTGTGAGAAGCCAGACCCAGGACTAAAAATACACATGGCATGAAAAGGTACATTCCTGCCTGCTCTCTGCCTACCCTGCAGAAGGAAACATCTCGTTGATCTGCCAAAACACTACTTTTCTTAAGCATTTTTTTTTTTTTAAAGTAGTGTAGCTGAACCAGGCTTATCAAATCGATTAAAAACAGAACAGAGCAACGTGTCCACGATGCGCTGTAAAGATTTCTAAATAGTCCATAGGCATAAATATCAGTTTTAGTTTTCCTTAGCTTATGAACCATGGCAAACATCTCTTTCCTCTGAAACTCCTGGGATCAGCTCAAAGTACTTAACCCAGAAGTAATTTTTTTTCCACTGGATCCAGTGGGATCTGCATAGGACTCTGTTAGTTTTGATCATCCATGACAAATCACTAAAACCAAACTACTGATGTTAGTGAGCATTTTTAATCATATCAATATTTTACAGGAGTTGATGCAGTGATGAGATGTCATACTTGCCCCAAGCTGTAATGACTCTATCAACAGGCATAGATTGACGCTGGAACACCCCTCTCAGTCCCTCAGAAAAAAACCCAGAATCTATCAGGACTAAAACAACACATTTATTTAAAGGACAGCTTTGGTTTCTGGACTTCTGCAGCTCCTGTTCAAATTAAACATGTACTTGACATCAAAGCCTACGTAGGTCAAAATCAATCAATCAAGAGGGACAAAGAGAAAGTGGTGTCAATGTTCAGGTAGAGATTGTGAATTCATGGTGGGTCTGGACAGATTTCTCATCCCTCCCCACCTCCTTTCACCACCAGTTTCATACAGATTATGGCTCTCCATGGTGGAGCTTGGCAGAGTCACAAAAACTGTTCGTGCAGGAGGGGAAATAAAAACACTCCCCTATCAAGAACACACTTGTTTAAAAAAAGATACCCAGCTGCTGAAAGGACATACTTCATAAAGTTTACAAATCCACTCAACAAACTGGGGCTTTAATCTTTCTATATTTTGACAGAGAACAGTCTGGGACCATGACACAAATGCGGAATTAATGCAGAGCTGAGCAGCTCTTGCCCAGGATGGAAGGATGCAGAATATGAGCTGGGCCATGCAAACTGTGTTTCTCCATGCTAAACAAAGTCCATGCTGGCAGGTGTAAACTGAGACTATCCAACCATGAAAATGGAAAAAAAGACAGATGTGAAGGGAATTTCTCTGCTACTGCTGAGGTTACCATCCTGGGCTCAAATATATTGGTGCTGAAGGGCCTGCAGCCCAAGGAAATGAAGCTGAATGCACTGACACAGCACTGCATGGCCACAAAAATCAACTGCAAGCCAGAATGGTTCCAAAATATTGCAAAAGCATGGCTGGTTGGGATATGATGTGCTCCAAACCTGTTAAGAAGCAGAAATGGTCACCAAACCTACCACAAAGAGAAGGTATTCTGTAGGGTTCAGGCTGGAGCTGGGGGACAGCCACAGCCCTCACCAGCAGATTATTGAGAATATTGTGGGAATGCAGGGCTTCCCTCTGGCTGCCCTGGGACCCTGGCAGGGAGTCAGGAACCCCCTTGGACAGAGCCCCAGAGACACTGTCTGTGATCTCTGTCCATGGAAAAGAGTTTTCAATCTCACAGGGTGAATTACCAGCTCCAACTATTTGATATCAGTAATAATTATGTGTGGCACAGGTGCAAAAGTAAAATTTTAAGATTCTAGATTAGGGGTCCAAAGAGGACAAGATGGAGGAAATTGGGTGTGCCTTGTCCTTTTTCTCCTTCTTCATGCCCTCCATGTCTCACTGTGGTGTTGGCATTTTTCTGTTGGTTCAGGCTGGGGACACACTGTCCAACGTAGGTGACAGATATTGGCACGTTATTGTAAATCCAGCCCAGGGAGTTTCTGGTATTGAATGTTTGTCACATCCCACTGAGGGCAGAGCCCCACACGCTGCCCTGCAGGACAGAGCTGGGCAGGGCAGCAGAACATGTTAAACAGAATAAACAACCTTGGAACCAGCACAGACCAATTATGGCTTCTTCTTTGGCAGGGGGCTGACAGACAGAGACTTTCTACAATTTTGGAATCATCAATACCTCAGATTCCGACAGAATATCATTGTGCCTGCACAGCTGTGGAGCAAAGGGGAGGCACAGGAGTGAGAAAGTGGGGGTTTGGCTGTGGAAGTAAAGGCAGAGAAGCAGGAGAAGCTCATGGAGCCCTTGGTCAACACCTCAAAGAGCGAGGTTGGTGCAGAGTGAGCAATGAACAGGGAGGGCAAGGTGCCTGACAGAAATTAGCACTCACCTCTGGAAAACAAAGCTGTGCACAGCATGATCTGCACTGCACTGCCCTTCATCTGAGGAGGGGATGAACCCTGAGCTCCCAGGGAGCTGGATCTCAGCTCCTCCCCCAGGCTGTGGATATTTTTCTGCTTGATTTATAACGATGCAGAGACCCGTGAGGGGAGGAATATCACACTCAGCCCAGAGCAAAGGGCACAAACAGACATGTTAACTCTGAGAATTAAATTCAGTCAGATCGACAGCTTAATCTTTGTATCTTAAATGTCAAGAACTGGTATGGCAGAGACCCCAGGCAAGGACCACAGAGCACTGCCCTGACTGAGCCTTTTGGGAGGAAGGTGGTGAAGTCAGCATCCTATTCAGGAAAATCACTGACCAAGTGATCCTTAAAAGCCTGCAGGACCATAAACCATGGTGAGAAAGCCTCACAAGCTGCTGGCTTTAGGCTTGGGCTGCTCACATGTTTCCTGCAAGTTTACAACTCCTGAGCCAGTCTCTCCAGCGTTTCTTTTCTACTGTGCAGATGTTCTCCAGCAGGACAAGAAGCAGCTTTCAACTGAAAAGCCACAAAAACAGTCCCCAGGCTGTTAGTGGGAATGCTGGGAGTAGAAGGTGAGGGAGCAACAGGACACAAGACAGGCAGGAGGCACAAATATTAAGTGCCAAGGGTGTTTTGATGAAGTTGCATCCTGTGATAAAGGGTGAAAAAAGGGGTGATTTCAAAAGAAGTGGAGCAGAGAAATCTCCATATTCCTGGTGTTGGCTGGATTTGGTGAGGAAAGAGGTCCAGCTTGTGGAAAAGTCTTCCTGCACAGCCCTGCACCACTGCAGGTCCTACTGCTTGAACTGAGCTGAACTTTGACTTGTCTTTGTTGAGCTGTTTCAGCCCACGAGCTCCAGCCATTACCTGGACAGGATCAAAGGCACCTGACAGAGGGAGGGTGAACCACTCCCCACTGAGGACTGCAATAACCAGCACAGAACCACTGGCAATGAACCCTACCATCAACCATAGCCACAAACCTGGTGCAGGGAATGAAGCTTTCTGCATGGATCAGAGCACTTTTCCTGGGTAAGACAAAAAGTAAACTACGTATAAAACCACGCTCTGGAAAAGATGTTTTTTCTGATTTAGTTGACAAGTTGTGTTTTCCCAAGCTAACATTACACATTTCCAACTGATTTCCTACATGTTACAGCTACAAATGTTACACTAAATTAGCATTATTAAGGGTAATAACACTGCAAGGGGTTTTGCTGAGTGGAGGATCAGGGATTTATCTCTTTCCCAGGGCAAGCACAATACTGCGAGTTATTTCCTTTTCAACCTCTACAATATTTTGTCCAGAGTAGTAAAATTGTAAAAATTTCATTTTAACAGCCTGGTTCCCAGATAAAAGCAGAAATCAACTGGTTGCACAGTGAGTTTCACTGGAGAATTAAGCCCATGCAGGAATCTCTCAGTAGTTAAAATAAACTCAGCTGCTGGTTACTTGCAGGCAGAGGAAATGACAACACTTATGATCTCTGATCTTCCATTTGCAGATCCAAATAGAATCTCCAAGATAACTTTTCAGCAAGGGAGGGTGAAGGTCAAGCCCAAGCAAATCCCTTTGACATCTCAGAGGGGTTTATCTCATGCAAATTTCTCCTTCTGGCACCGCAGGGTTTTGCCTTTGCTGGCGTGCACAAACCATTAGCAGGCACCCCAAATCCTAAGCCAAACACTGCTGCAGTAAAACAGGCTGCAGAATGTAAAAACGTATTACTGTGTTAATGCAGAAATGCTTCACATTGCACGAGACCCAGGGACTGCCCTGCTCAAGGTCAAAACAAAAGGTCTGTTTCCCATTTAAGAACAAGCCCTTGCAAGAGGTGGTGTTCACTTGCCAACTTTCATAAAAAAGATTAATCCACAATATCAATATGAATATAATTTTTCATACTAAAATACAGATTTATTTTAAGGAAGTGGATAGTATTTGTATTACATTTTATAGGCCCCTATAGTTACATCTGGTCCTTATTTATTTAAATTTTATTCAGCTTGCATAATATTTTTGCTTACAGTTATATTCTCTAAGATCAGAAAAGCTAAAACCTGAAAATTCAATGGCACTATTCATTAACATTCCTTCGCTCTGCAGTCATAGACATTTGCAAGCTCTCCTTTGATTCTGAAATAATAAAACTAAGGTAATAAGATGTTTAGTGTAAAAATATATGACTTAAGTCAGAATGATAGAAAGAGCTATATTCCTGTGAATCACATGCCAAAGCAAACCAAAGTTTTTTAAAAAGTATACATGCTCATTTTAGAGGGAATAATAAAACACAAAATGACATATTAAAACCTTAACTCTCTCACTCTCATTATTTTATTAAGTTACCAAAAAAAAGGAGAGAGTTTGCAGTGCACAGAGCATAGCACAAGCTATAAAGCATGCATGAGGTCCTGGATGTGTGTGACACAGGAAGCCAAAAGCCAGGGGTTTCACCCAGCAGCAGCCAGGATCCTCCTGAAGCCCATCCTGACAGGTCCTGCTGCTTTTGTATATTGTTAGCCTAAATTTTATGGTTGATTTACATTCCTGGAAGACAGCAGCTCCTTCAAGCAAGGCCCTGCTACGCAAGCAAGCCCTACCATCAGCTAAACCCTTGCCAAAGACCCATCAAAGACATGATTTGCAAAACTTACTGCCCTAATTCCCTTTTGTGACAACTCATGTACAAAGCAGCTTGGCTTTGTCATGCTCCTGCGAGCCAGCGTCCTCCTGGAATGATGATGAATCCACCAACTCCATTCCAGCATTATCCAAGCAGGAGTCAAAGCCATCCCTCACAATTTCAAGCTAACTGCATTTACCACCCTGTCATTAAACTGCCTCCTGGTTTATGGATGTGGGCAAGGGTTTAGGGGTTTAGGAGGGATTGCATTTTTGCCTCTCCCAACCACAGGCTCTCCCTCTGCGATACCCGAGCCACGGTTAAAAACTCAGGGCTGCCATTCCCCTTTTTCATTCCATTCTCCCAGTCACTGGGTGGGGGATTTTACAGCAGCAGCAGCAGCATCCACAGCTCACATATTGCTGGAACCTCCCCAGAGGCCAATATCCCCCTTCTCATTTGTAGTTACAAGGTGAGCACATTTCACCAGAACTCTCAGTCCTAGCTGCACTGGATGTCTGTCTGAGCAATCATTCAGACATTGCCTGACTACACCTGATAAAGATATTTTTTTGCACTGAAGTGGGGAGGGGTGAGATGAAAGCTCAGCCAGGGGAGAAGCTGCTCAGTGACACAGGAGTCCCAGAGCCCTTGTGCTCAGGTAGGTGCTCACTGCTGACAGACTGCAGCAGGGCACAAAGCTGAGCTCTAGGCTTGGCTTTGGAGCAGGAACAGCCTGGTTCTGGCAGCATGGAGCCCTCACAGGGTAATTAGCCCTCACAGGGTAATTATCTCTCACAGCTCCAGGGGCAAACACCGGGGCTTGAACAGCTGCAGCTTCAAGTCACAGTTTTCCTGATTATTCCCTTGCCCTTCCTCAACAGATGGGGTTTATTCAAGGGATGACTCACCTGGACTGGCAGAATGAATCTAAATATTCTTCTGTCAAACTGCATCCCACCCCTCAGGAAGCTCCTCAGAAAAGCCTCTGGGCTAACCCAGGTGATCAGGGAAGCTTTTTCCTCCCCAGCTCCAGAGTTACCAGCTCTCACTAACTCCTGTTAGCTGAGCACAGGAATATTCTGTTATTTTTTGTGTTCCAGTTCCCTGGCTTTGTGGATCACTTTATTTTACAGATGGAGTACCTTAAAGTTTGTTAATTGCCTTAAAAATGCTTTTTATTAAAGTCAGCTGAAAGCAAAAGTACAAAAAGAAAATTTACCACATCCAAAGCAGACAACCCAGCACAAAAAATCCTGCCCAGGAGGCTTGATGTTGTTTACAACAAAAAACACAAAGCACAAAGTATATTTTTCTTCCTTTCTGTGTAAGGCTGAGATAATGACCACCCCCTACTCCACCTCCAGAGAGCCCTAAGTCACAGACCCTGCAATCTTCTTTTCCATCAGAGGTGCCCCCTCCAGCAATTAGCTGCAGTGATTTCCAGCCCCAGTTGAGCCTCTGAGCCCTCCTCCCTCCCAGGTTCTCTAACCCTGCCTGGAGGAACATCCCCAAACCAGCCTTGAAACTGCTGAATGCCCTCTGGCACGTCTGAGTGTCTCAATCAGCCAGGCAGCAAGGCCAGAGTCAATAACCACCAGTAATCAACTCGACCCTCACTAAATTATTCATCTGGCAGCAGAGCAGTGCCCCCACCCTGCAAAGAAAATGTTTGTATCTTAGAGCAGTGCCTCTTCCATGCGCTGCCAGGAATCAAATCCCTGAAAATTCACTATCCTGGGTTACAGAAATTCATTGCAAGTTGTGAACTGGGCAGCATTCACCCACTCCGGGGTGATAATGGGATTTCAGAGAATCATAGGATGATTTGGGCTGGGAGGGACTTTAGAGCCCACCTCATTCCATCTCCTGCCATGGGACACCTTCCCCTAGACCAGGCTGATCTAAGCCCTGCTCAACACCCACAGCCTCTCTGGACAAAGTCCTCATCCCATCTGGATGAATACAGTTTAAAACAACTCCTTGATGCCTTGTTCTCTGAGGATTTAGAATGAAAATCTCATGCCTGTCCTGGGGAGCCTCAAACTTAATTTTGGGGATGTTTCTGAAAACACTTCTTTTTTTTTTTTTCCCCTGTTTTAAATTCCCACTCTGAGGTTACTTTTACAAGTTTGATTGGACTACAACCAAAAAAAAAGAAAAAATCAGAAACTGAAAGCCCTGTGCTTCAGCCAGCTCCACTCTGCACTTTAATTGCTTTAAAGCAGAGGCCATGTGTTGTGTTCTCTCAGGGGTATGTGGGAAGGTGAAATGAAAGTGAGTGAAGAAAAAAAATACTTTATAAAAAATCAGCACTTAGAGGGAAATGAAATAGAAGTGCTCCAGAGCAGTCTGAAGATCAACAACATGAAGACAATTCCCAAGGACAGCCCTTCCTTGGCCATGCCTTTCCTGCAAGAACATCTTTCCTTCCCCAAGCACAGAGCCCCAGCCCTGCTTTATAATACATCACTGGAAAGGGTTTGCAGTTAAAGGGGATGGACATCTCTTCACCAAAAAACATTTCACAGGGGTTAAGACATCACTTTCCAACCTCCTGAACAAATTAACCTCCCTGCTCACGGGTTGTATTTTTCAAGTCTCTACTTGGTGATTCCTGATGAGATTCCTGAGGTTATGACTTAAAAGTTGCACTCTATATTTCATTTCGAAGCAGCCTGTCCCTGGCTGCCAGATTTATTATTCCAAAAGCTGGGTCTTGTACATCTTGTGCTCTAAGAAGATAAAAAATATTCTGAGAGCTTTCCCATCCCATGTGAGCTGCTGTTGAGCACCCTCAGCTCAGCATTTTTAGATCAAGAACATTTTAGTACAACATGGGTGAGGCCTTTACAGACTTGCCATGTCCATTTTAGACTTGACATGTTCTGAGCAGCATTCCTGGCTTCCCCCATGCTGATAAATTCCTTCTGAGATCCCAGGAGCTGGGGTTCATGTCCTTCAGGGCTTTGTAGGCACTTCTGCTGAAGCCAATTACAAGTCATCCTAATTTCTCTGCACTGCACCAAACAGTGAATCTTGGACACAAAATTTCTGCCACACAAGACCTCCAGGACTGATGAGCTCCTTTGATCTTGCCTTTTTTAAAATACAAAAGATGTCCATCTGTGTAAGTGAGTTAAAACCAAATGACAGAGAGCAAGACACATCCATCACTCAGCTCCACGGAGCTGTTTTGTTATATTTTCTCCCTAAGCCATGAAACTCAGAGAGACAGAAACTTTCCAACAGCCCTGAGCAGTATTTGCTTTTACTCCTCATTATGTCACGTGTTTCAGCTCTTTACAAAAGGTTTTCTGACTCCAGGGCAAAAAAAAAAAAAAAAAAAAAAAAACCAACCCGAAAAAAAACCCACCAAAAAAAAAAAAAAAGAAGACATCAAAGTAATTTGGAGATCAGAAGACAGAAAAATGGGAGGTTCCCTGCCCATGGCAGGGGGTTGCAAGTGGAAGATCTTTAAGGTTTCCAACCCAAACTCTTCCAGGATTTTGTGATCCCACCCTGAGATCCTGCCTTGAGGAGAAGGGGCTGCCCTGGAGCAGGAAGTTATGGAGAATCCCAGAGAGGGTCTGTGCACATGGCAAATGATCAGGTTAGGCTGTGGTTTCCCAAAAGCACCTTGTTTCCTATGAAACACCATTTCTTGCCTTTCAATGAGCAGATTCAGAATTATGAGAAGAAACAGGGACTCATTTTTGGGTAAGTCCTGTAAGCTGAGGATCTGAAAAGTGGGGAGTTGGACCTCCCTCCTTCATGGCTTGTTACTGCACCCCAGTGCATAGACTTTTAAAATCGACTCCCAGGAGGACACTTTAATGAATAAACTAATGAAAGCATAATACTTAACCAAAACCATTTACTCAATTTAAAGAATAAAAACCTTTGCATTTTTCCCATCTGCTCCGTATAGCAGTTATTTACAATTTTCATTTATTTATATTAAAATCTCATTAAAGACACACACCATATTGCATCTGACAGACTGCCATGTATTATTTCCAAATTCCAGTTAAATGAAAAAGCAGGGAGATTACTAACACCGAGCAACTTATTTGAATTTACTCAACACTGAGGAGCTTGACAAAAGAAAGGGGACTGGAGACAAAACTGTGCAGGGCTGGAAAGAGTGAAAAATAACCCAGCTCCATCTCCATGGGAAACAGAGCAATTCATCCCAGCTTTACAAAACTGGAGACTGGGATAAATGGGACCAAAACATGAGCTTCTTCCAACTTCAGCTTTAATGCTGCAAAAAATACAGCCCACGCTCTGCAAAACAAAAATTTCTTCTTCTTTTTGACTTCCCTTCTTCTTTCCTTTCAATTTTTTCTTTTCTTTTTTTTTTTCGCCCTGGAAGAAGACTGCTACATTTCAACTGTCTGTACCTGCTGACACTTTGATGCTTAATGATGCACCACTGTGATATTTTGGGGAAAAGCTGCATGTACCAGAGCAGTTCCACTGCCTGAAGAGTCTCTGTGTCAGGGAATTCAGGAGAACCCAGCAAAGACACCTCTGCAACAGAGACTTGTTTACTGAAAGGACTGAATTTGACATTTAAAAAACCCCAATCTGGTTTCTCTTACACTGTTGCAAAGCATCTCTCAAATGGGAAGTGGAGAGGAGACAGCAAGAGCAGAGGCAGAGAAGGATTTATGGGGCTCAGCATCACTAATTTGCTGAGCTCACACTTGAACTGATGGATTTTAATTCATCTGAAGATGATTTTTTTAAAAACCAGCATATCCAGGAGTCAGATTAAGCCAAAAGACACAGAAAGCAATAAAAGATTACCTCTGGTTTACCTCTATTCTGCAAGGGCTTTTGCTGGCAGGCAGATAAATCACAATTTGTTTAAACAGCTACTGAGCATTTCTGCTCTCAAGACAGAGGTGTTATCCTTGCTGAGACAGCTCTACCTCTGCAACATTAATTTCTAGTCCAGCCATTCCAACTCCTGCTTCACAATGGTTAAATAAAAAGAAAACATATTTGCAACCTCTGACCACAGCAGAAACACCACTGAAACACAAACAATTTTAACAGGAGCATCATCTGATCTGACACAAGGCAAAATTACCAGTTTCTTACTGGAGGTTATAGCTGGCTTGTCCTCCCTGCCTTCAACAATTTCTTAGAGCAATTACCTATGAAGGGCATTATTCTTTTCCATGTTTTCTCTGTCTCTGTCTGCAGCAAACATTATTTTAACAGGAACTCACCAGTGGAGTGTCTTTGCCCCCGACGATGCTGAGCCCGAGGCCTGAGCGACCCTTGGAGATCTCTATGATCATCTCCTGCCCTGGAACTATGGGACAAGTGGCTGGGTCCACAGGCAGTGGAGGTGGAAAGACACCTGAGAACATCAAAAGGGCAAGAAAAAGTCACACAACACGATAAGAAAATGAGAACCACCAAAGAAATGGTGCAATTAAGGTTTTTTTTGCTGTTCACCTTCATAAAATTGAACTAGAGGATCACTCTGAGTCACTTCTGAAGTCTCTAAACCAGAGTGACTTGAGTTCTGGGAATAAATGCTGCCAGTAAAAGCCTGTGAGGACATCTAATTCAGTTTTAACCTCTACAATTCAGATCATGATGGAAAGGGAGTATTCCTTTCAGGACAGATAAATCCATATTCCAGCACCATGGAATGAACAGCATGTCCCAAATTGTCTTTCCTTCTATTTCAATCGAAAACAAAATCATCTTTGTATGTAAAAGTCAAGAAAAACAACTGAAGACAACTCCAAGCTATCAAAAATTGTGACAGGAGAAAAAAATACACATTATGAAATAACAGAATAGGTCACTGGATGTTCAAAGGAATGAAACTTCAGCAGAATTTATCTGGAAAACAAAATGAAAACACCTATTTTGGGTTAGGGTGCTAAAAATACACAACATTGTGACAAAATCGCTGGTTCCTACCACGGCTGGTGACTTCTGCCTCTGGAGAAAGGTAAGGAGGTGCTGGCTCCAGGGGAGCCTCCTGGGAGCTCACTGGGACTTTCATGGAAGATTTGGGCTGTTTGATCTGGCTGAGCACCTAAAAGCAAAGCAGAAGCAAGAGAGATCAGTTATTAATTACTGTGATGTGGTGAGGTCACTGTCATCAGCTGCTGATTATTGTGCCTCACGAAATCCTCCAAATCAATAGAAGGAAAACAAGCAATTTCCACACATTTGAAGAGGAGCCAGTCATTTTTTACATCCCCATCAATAAAATTATTTTAATGTCTTCCCAGTTAATCCCTTCCCACCATGAATCACTCAACCTTCAATCAAATCAAGCCCTCAGAACTCTCCCTTGCTGGTTAACATGAAGACACAAACATTTTCCTGAGCACACATACATTTTCTGGGAGCTGCTCCTCTGTCTCCTGCTCATCTGCCACCACTGGTGTGTCAGCTTTACATTTCACATCCTAAAAAGTCCAAAAAAGAAGAGCGAGGTGTATTGAAAATGTCTCATTAGCTTCAACAAAATACCCTCCAAAACTCAGAATGATGATTCCAGAGAAATCCAGTGATGTTTTGGAGGGACAGGACACAGGGAATGGCTTCCAGAGGGCAGGGATGGATGGGATACAGGGCAGGAATTGTTCCCTGGGATGGAATTCCCAGAGCAGCTGTGGCTGCCCCTGAATCCCTGGAAGTGCCCAAAGCCAGGCTGGAGCAGCCTGGGACAGAGGAAGGTGTCCCTGCCATGGCAGGGGTGACACTGGGTGGAATTTAAGGTCCCTCCCAATCCAAACCAGTCTGAGATTCCAGGATTTCTCCACGTAAATCCATTTGTACCACCAAGCAAAGCTGAAGCCCAAAACTTATAAGAGGCAAAGCTGCAGTGAGCACAGGGAATATCAGGAGTTATTAAAATCACACCCCTCAGCTCTGAGGCATGCAGTGCACAGCAGGGATTTTTGGGGAGGAGGTACCACACGTGCTCTGTGTTGTTCCGGAGCTGTAGGAAGCTCTGGAATGGCTGGGACAGCAATTCCCAAGGTGTGTATAGGGACCCCTCAGTGCCCACAGCAGGAAGGGGTTCCAAGTCATCTCTTCTCTCCTCCCCCTCCTTTTTTGGCTCTTCTAAATAAAGCAGCTGCTTAAAATGCATCCTCCAGCCTCATTAAAAAAATCTCCAACAATGGTACTTCAATCACTGGCTCCATTTGCAGCCTAATTTATTTCTCTACCTTTGCAATACACGAAAATATATTTTGATATCCTACTTTTACAACTACTTCCAGACAGGTACAGTGCCCTCTCTTGTTAGTTCTTCATTAAACATGCGCCACTTTGATCCAAGTAATAGTTATTTTTCTTATCCCATATTAAAAACTCCTGATCAACAGCCTAGTTTGCAGAAAAACTAAGCACCAACTTCCAAAGATTACCTCAAAATATTCAAAAGTTACTCTGCATCTCAGAAATAATTTCTAATTTAGATGAAAATTTCTACATTAAAGAAAAGTAAACAGAATTGTAGGTAACTCAGCTTGGAACTACTGGCCTTGTTTGCTGGAGTTTTATTCAGTTAAAAGATCCCAACCCCCACAGGATCTTTTTTTTCCCCCTTGAATTTTCTCCAAGCTTGCTGTAACTCTACAACTGCAACTACTATTCAAAAGGGTAACAGGAAAAAAAGATAAAGGGGTGATCTCATTGTATTATCAGAGGTGTCAGGGGAGGAATGGAAGACTGCTTTGTCATTTTCTGAGAGATTGTTTTAATGAGCAATGAAAAATTACTTCATACTTCCCTTTTTCATTGTGGTATGTGGCTAAAATCTGAAGCTTCATCTTGCACCACGAGTAAGCACCAGGCACCACCTTTACATCTCCCAGATCTTTTAACTGTGCTAGAGGTAGCTGAACAAAATGAGCACCAAATACACTCAGCATTTGTCAAAAGCCTGCAGCCCCACTGGTTTAATCAAAGTCAACCCCCTCAACTCCATCCAAAAGCACTTTTACACAGCCCCCCCTCTTTGCCACTATCAAGGATTTGTTTTCTGTTTGTTGTGAAGAAAGATCATTGTTCCAAGTTCAAACCTTTAAAGGCAAATGAATCCATTCTCACATACTATTTTCACTTTGTCAGATTAAATCTTCCAGGAGCATCTCAAAGCCCCCTCCACCAATTCTTTTCCAAGCACACCTTATAGAAAATCAGATTTCTTCAATCCTGAGAAACCCAGGACCTTCCAGGAGGCCACCTCAAGCTTCAGCTAATAAACACAGAGACTTTGCCTAACACTTCCACTGGCTCCAGTTCAGAAACAAAGTTGTTTTCCTTCTCCCTTCTTATCATCCAAGCCTACAGTGATGTCCATTATACAACTTTATAGCTTTTAAAGTGATGAAGTGGCAACAAAGAGTATGTTGTGAGAGACTGACAAATTTATCAGCAACAGATGAACAGAGAACTATGAGAATTTTTTAACTTTCCTTTTATTACAGCTGTCACTTGGTGAGACATCCTGCCCATGCTTTGAGCTGTACATACTTGTGGAAGATCTCTGCTGATAAGCACAGACTTTTTATTTACTCAGTGAACTTGATCTTACTTGTTTACTTTTACATTCCTGATTTCTCCTGACACGTGACTGAGAAATTCAGAAACAATGGTGAAGTGGCACTGAGGCTCTGGTAGCAACATCATGCTGTGAAAAACAAAGCTCTGTTTTCTTTTCCTTCACTAGAAGACTGCAAGACAAATCTCCCTTCCCAAAACCACCAATTTCTGTTGTGCTGCACTGCAGAGTCAAGTCTTAATGGCAGTTAAGAAAAAACTCCCTTGAGGCCAGAACCATCAGCACACTCCCAAAACTGAGATTCACTCAGAAATATTCCCCAGACAGAATTAAATCCTTATGGTAAGAACACTCTGAAATTATGAAACTGGCTTTTGCCATTATTTTTCATCCACTTATTCCCCTAAACCAAAGGCTGGCCCAGCTGAAGGCATTATGGGATGAGCAGCTGGGTCTCCAGGAATTCCAGCACTTTTCTGAGAGCGGGCCTCTGCCTTCTCTTACCTCTCTGCCATTGCTCTGTTTGGGACAACTCTTTTTCCTTCTTTTCTTTTACCTTTCAACTTGTGCCCTTTGGCTCCACAGTTCCCTTCTTTCTTGCTATCAATATATTCTGTGTTTCCTGTGGTTCCAGAGGCTTCTTCCCTCCACACCTACCTTGGGTTGCTGGATTTTCCCATTAAATTCACCCCTCCTCTAACACCACTCAAAGAGCTGCACAGTACCATGGCCTACACAAAAAGTTCACTTTTGTATAACATATATTATGTATTTTTATCTGCTTCAGTCTTTGAGCAATTTCTCCTATTACCTTGTAATCCCTCTGAAATTTCTTGCCAAGTTGAGCAAGAACTGCAATAATACCAGGTGAGTGACACCTGCAAATACATACAGGGAAACTCTGATTCCTTTATATTCCAGCCCATCAGAGGAATCAGCACTGGGCTACCAAACAGCAATAACTCAACCTTTTAGTAATCCATTAGGGACATAAATCAATCCATAGGTGATTAATTCTGATGCTTGAATAGCACATAACACATCCTAACTCTTGGAATTTGCAGACTCATTAATTAAACACTCACTATCTACAGAGCATTATGTATACTCAATTTATATTTGCAAACCCCAAGACACTTCTTGCAAGAGACATGATGGAGCAGGAAGAAGACATCTAAGAGGAAAAACACCCAGAAATGCCAGATTTCCTTAGCTGAGGACACACAGCAAAAAGGCCCTCTCAGCAAATTCTGAGGTACCTCAAGCTTAGTCATGTTTACTGTTTTCCATTTTAAATTTTTAACACAGCATCTAAAACGAAGAAATCAGAGCTGCACCCTGAAGGACTTCCAGATTCCTGATAATGCATAATCCTGACCTATCAAACAACAAAAATCTCCATCTGTGTCAATGAGAAGTTCAGTATTTATTACAGTGCACACTGACAGAACCACATTAAACCACAAGTTATGGCCTCGATGCAGAAATCACTGAGAGCAACTCTATAGCTGTGTTATTCAGGAGGCAAGACTAGATTATGATAATAGACATCTTTGCCGTAGAATTTATGAAGCTATGAATACAAATGAGAGTATGATTTACAGACCAGGCTTTTTCTAAAGTTTGTCACACGTGGATGGAAGAAGTGGAAACCCAATCCCCTGCCTCACCAAGAACCCAAGAGAGGGCCAAAATGCTACGTGGAAACTCTTATCTTGGTATTTTAACAAGTTTTACTGAGTGCTCAGTTCATGAAAACAGGCTGGGTACATAAAGCTGAATTTGATTCTGCTTTTACATGTACTGGATGTTATTTGACAAAAGTGCTGCAACACTCCAATAAAAAGGCAGAGAAAACCAATGAAGTTGAGTGAGCCTCCACATTCTGAACTCTAATCAAATTAAATATTGCCTTACATCACTCACAGCTTTGTTGGATTCCTCATCAGTCAAACTTTTCATGACAACTTCCAAACTCGGGTCTTCCTCGCCACTTGCAGGTTCAGTGCCACTGTGGTCCTGGGAGAAAGGATTGACAACAGCTTTTAAACAGAGCTCTGGGCCCCCAAAACAGCTATACAGAAATATTGGACAGTTTTACCCTTTTCTGTTGTATTTTTTAGACAAGGGGCAGCACACCAAGGTGGAAAGATCCACAATGAAAGCTGATATAATCCCAATGTCAGGAGGTGAATGAGGCATGTAACCCTGGGAAGGCAGACCTTGGTTCCCACTTGGCTGACAGAAAGCACCACAAGATATTCCCAAAACTGCACTCAGGGGCAGCTCTCAAGGCCAGACTAATCCCTGTCAACTGTGAAAGCTGTGGACTTGGTATGAAGAGCCTTTCTCCAGCCCTCTGTCCCATGCTCCACACAGTAAAGGAGTCCCAGTTTCCTTCACACAGCTTGGGAAAACCATGGAAAAGCACCACAAGATATTCCCAAAATTCCTGGCTCCAGCCCTGCAGCAGCTTTGTGGCCTCCCCTGGAATCTTTAGGCCTAGAAACAAAACTATTTCTGATTTTTCATTAGACATTATACATTTAAGTAAATGTAAACTCAAATGTCTCAACCACCACTTGGGAGGACAAAGCACCTCTGTTCACTATTGCAAAAAAAACCCAAAACAAAACAAACCTCATTCTGTGGCTTTCTGGTTATTGAAACTTCTAAAACCCCATTTTACAGCAATTAATATTGAATATACTCTGTTTCTGGTGGCTTGCCCTCAGTATCACGCCACAACACAGTCTTATCCTGTCCTGCAAGATCCTGATTTAAGGTGTATTTACTGTTTATCACTTTTCATACAAAGATAAAGAGATAAGCAGCAGATAAAGAGATAAGATAAAGATCAAGAGAAAGAAAACTAACACAGTTAATCCATGGTAACTCTGGCACCCTGATATTCCATTCCACCAGCCAGGCTGTTTAATGTGATCTGACAAGTTACATGTAGGGTGCATGTAACACACAATGTTAAATATTTATGTGGTATTTCAAAGATATTTGAAGATATCTTTTCAAGATATAAGGCTATTTTTTCTTTATTTAAAGAGAGGAAGAGCTGCCAAAGAAAGCAATGTAAACTTCTGTATAACATCACTATATTTGGTTATGTTGATTTTATATAATGAAAAGATACCAGCTAGAAGTAAAAACCTGTATTTACTTATAAAACAAACATAATGTAAATAGTCAGAACTTGCCATTAATGCATGAAACTCAACCCAAAAGCATCTACCTCTAAAGGCAAACAAAGACAAACTTGGGTAGAGCCTAATTACAGCCAGTTGACCACAGGACAGACTGTGCCTAAACAAAGCTTTGTGCTACCTCCTGAAGGCACAAATATTAAACAAAGCTGGGAACAAATGCAGGTATTAAAAATAAAATGAACTCTGTGAATTGTTGAGTAATTTATAAACCACCAGCTACACCTGGGACATGCTGCTGGTGTGGAGGAGAGAAGGAAAAGCCAAAGCACTGTCCACAAATGACTGAGATCCAAACAAAACACAAGCAGTTCTTGCTCTGTGCAGCACCAGGCTTGCAAGAAGCAGCCAGCAGAGGTAAGAGAATCTGGAGAACAACAGCAAGAGTGCAAACAGGAGATGCATCCAGCCTTACCTCGCGCGGCCCCGCGCTGAGGGATCCCAGCCACGCTCATGGAAATACCAGGAGTTCAATGCACATGGATTTATTGAGGCAAGACCAAACCCCAATTAAATTACAAAACATCTTTTGCTTTATTAGCTCAGATAGAAATAGAATTAAAAAAGCAACAGCGAGGCTAACCGTGTAGTTTATCTAGAAAATTTAGTTACAGCGTTATTGAGATGTCAAAATGATAACGAGTGTGGTGACTGCAGGGATTCCTGGTGCACAGGGGAGCAATCAGTCTGCACTGGGGCTGAGACAGCAACAAAAATCACCAAAAACACCTGCAACATTACCACACTGAGACTGTTTTTGCATTGGAAGATTACTCCAGGCAGAACTACCTCAGCACAACTACTGGGAGCAGCTGGAAGAGGAGCAGGACAAGGTTTTAATGTGGAGGAGGTGCCAAGGTTTTATTTGGAGCCTGCTCTTCCTCCCTGTTTAATAGATGCTGTTAATGCCATGCAGGTCTGCCAGGACAACCAGATCAATAAAAAAGAGACAGGGCAAAATAAGCCATTTAGGCCAAGTCTCTACCCAATGCATTTTATGACCCCGGGTTTAATTAGACAAGGTGCTCAAACATATCACGAGCTGCTAATTATGATTAATTTATCCAATTTAGCAGTCTCTAATTAAAAACAAGAGCCCACAAACCTTACCTCAATGGCAGAGTGGGAGCCTGAAGGCAGTGGGAAGGGAGTGACAGCCATCTGGTTGAGTGCATCTTCACTTCTGCACGACAAAACAAAACACCACGTTACCCACCAAGGCAGGGTGGGCAAACCTTTCCTTGGAGATGGTTCTGCCCATTAAAAAAACACCCTCAGCAGCATGACAACTGTTCCTTACCAGAGTTAGAGCTCAGGAAATCACTTAATTTTTGCTCTGGTTCCTTGGTCCCCAACAGATCCCATCCCTCCACGGGAGCTGAGGAGGCTCATCTGGGACATACTGACATCATGGCCTTTGGAAATCTAATTTTGTGTGGATTATCAGAGGATGCAGTTGGAATTTATGGTCCCTACACATCCATAGATGGGCTCACACTTAGGCTATTTTAATGGTCTCTACATCTGTAAACTGCTTGTTGATAGTTTCACATTCACATTACTGAAATACAATACCTGTATTGATGTAACAGATTGCTTGTTTTTGTTTTTTGTTTTTTTTTGTTGGGTTTTTTTTTGTTGTTGGTTTTTTTTTTGTTGTTTTTTTTTTTCATTTTTGCTGTGGTCTTTTCTAAAAGATTCAATGTAAAAACCTGGAAGTGATTATTTTATAAAATGCAGGGAGGAGATGAACACTGATTCTCCCCACATATAAAGTGAATTATTTTCCCAAAATGCTTATGATGTATGGCATCTTTTTCTCTTGGTTTTTTTTTTTTTTTTTTTTTTTTTAATTTAACAGCATTCTGTCTTGCTGATGTTTTTCCTTAACCTTTAAACTGATTTGTTTTCTGGAATTAGCTCTGTGTTTTTTTGGCCTCTGTAAAACAAAACCAGGTAACAGATGACTTCAGTGATATCACTTAAGGCAAATCATCACAGAATCACAGAATTATTTGGCTGGGAAGGGACTTTAAAACACATCCATTGCCACCCCTGCCATGGGCAGGGACATTTTCCACTGTCCCAGGTTGCTCCAGTCTGGCCTTGGGCACTGCCAGGGATCCAGGGGCAGCCACAGCTTCTCTGGGCACCCTGTGCCAGGGCCTGCCCACCCTCCCAGGGAGGAATTTCTTGGATTTTTTGGGAAGAAATTCCCCAAATCCAATCTGAATCTACCCCAGCCATCTTAAAGCCATGTCCCCCTGTCCTATCCCTTCGTGCCTTTTCACAAAGTCCCTTCTCCAGCCTTTCTGCAGGAGGAATCTGTGATGCTGCTGTTTCCCAGGTACAGTTTTTAGATAAAGGGAATTTACTCCTCATGGCTCTTCCAGGTTTGAATTTCTGGTCCTCTCTACTACACTCCATGTTGCAGTGACACGAGCAGTATCTTTTCCTCTTTAATTTCTGGAATAAGCTATTAGACTATTATGTGTTTTAAACACATTTTATGGAAGTGCCTGAAAGAAAAACGTCTCGTTTTCCCCCTGAAGGGTTGAAAGACACGGAGCTAGCATGTTCTGATCACTGAGAAATAACTCTGTGAATCTACAGCTCTCAGCACAGCAGCACACGGGAGTCCCAGGCATCTGAGATGATAAATCCTGCAGGCAAAGGTTGGTGAATTCATTTACTTATCTCCAAGCACACAGCCACGCAATTCAAAGGAGCTGGCTGGGTGCTGCTCAGAGCTGTCCTGGCTCCCAGCCTCTCCTCCTGGCCCTGCAAGGGTGAGAATCCAGCCTGGGAGCAGCATCCTGCTGCAGACACAGGGCCAGCACAGGCACGGAACCAAGCCCGTGAATTTCATCAGCATTTCACAATTTCCAAGTGCATTTTACCCCACAGGGCATATTGGGCAAGGATGTTTTCCCTGCTCTTATCTTCGTGAGACATCGATCTCGTTATGCTTGGTGCTTTTCTAACCTACAGGAATAAATCACCCAGTGATTTTGTGATTTTGCCTTGACTGCAGAGGTTTTCCTGACAATGGTTTATGTGAAGTACAATCAGCATGAAAACCAACCCCACTCTGCAGCTCACAATGCAGGCTTCGTGCTGTGCAATTAGGAGCAAACATGGAAATAAAGAGCAATATATATATCTATATATATAAGCTTTTGTAAGAAATACCCTAAAAATTGTTGGACAGGAGCTTCATGACAAACTAGGGTGTAATTAATTATCCAAACTAGTTTTCACTTCATACGCAAACACCTTTAAATTTTTTTCCACCAGTGGGGAAAAAAATATCTTTACGCAGCTTTAAGTGGATGGCCATTTTTATTCCAAGCAATAAAAAAACACTTACGGTAATTCCCCTGGGAAAAAAAAATGCAAAAATGTAAAAAACCCCAAGGTTACACAGTGTCACAACTTGTAATCTCCCCCTGCTAGGACTCGTACATATTTAAATACTTTAATGCTGCTTCAAAGGAGAATGCTTCAAAGCAGAATCAAAGTGGGAATATATTTTAAAGTGACAGATCTAATAATAAATTGCTGTTTCTGCTCTCCACTTCCACAAGTGTCCTCAACTAAAATGTGAATTTATTTACGACTAAAAGGAGCAATCATTTTCTTTTGATGCAGGGGCAGACATCTTAGAAGTCTGAACAACATATTCAAATTACACTGACAGCATTCCACATATTTGCCAATAGTTGCTCCAGAACCACCTCCAAAAAAGCTGCTCCCAGTTGCTGGTGCTCAATCATGTTTGGGGCTAAGGTGTCTAAACCTTCACACTCAAGATAAAGTCTTCATTCCTTACTACATTTTACTTATTTCTAGTCTAAACAGGACCCCTGGACATTCCCCATCCTGTCTTGTAGACCAAAAAAAAATAAAACTCCTGATGTTCTGCTCCATCTGCACCTTTGCAGCTTAAGCAAAGGCAAATACATTTATTACTGATTGAAATACCACAAAAACTTGGTACAAAGGAAGCCTAAAGAGGCACATGCACAGATAAATCCAAAGGGAGCATCCATTCCGTGCTGCAGGAAGGAAGGTGCAGTTGGGTGCTGTAAGGCCAAAAAATCCCAAAGAGAAATCCCAAACCAGACCCATTGGAGAGGCAACCCCAGCACCTCAGTGACTGAATTCAGAATTGACATGCTGACTTGCTCTCTGAGGGCTCCTGACAACTTCTGACTCACCATGGACCTCCAGACATCCTCTGGATGTCTAAACCAAGGGAGAAAAACCTCCTGCCAAAATATCTGCAGCCATCAACACTGAGAGAGCATTAGGCAACAGCTTGGCAAGGGGCTGTGGATGCTTTTTGTGGGAATACATCAAGAATCAGAAGGAAAACCCAACAGCTTGTGTGATGTGACACAAAAATCTTACATAGAACAGAGCTGTGGAACAATAAATGTTTGTAAGGTGACACCAGGAGATAAAGTCTTGCAGATTACTGAAAGTTTATAAATATATATGTAAATAATAGTGTAAATAACTGTAATAATAGTGTAAATAAATGTAGAACAAGGGAATAAATGTCTCCTCTGTAAGGTGACACCAGGACATAAAATCTCTCAGATTATCAAAAGCTTATCCTGCTTATTAAGTTAAAAAAAATCCCAAATCAGGATCTTGTATTTTCTCATCTTTGTCTTCCCTCTGGAAGCTCCTTTGGAAGACACACTGGATTTCTCCTCCAAGGCAGGACCTTTGTGCATCTTCCTGAAAAATCTCTCCCCCAACAGCAAGAACAGTCTTGTTCTGCACTTCCTTCCCATCCATCCCCAATTACTTGGGAGCCACAGGCACACAGGTATTTTAAATGAACAACTAATGTTCATATCATCTGCAGCTTAGGTCATCAAAGGTTTTGGAGGAGCCCAAATTACTGAACTTCCTGGACCATTCCTGAGCCTGTTCCCACACGTGTATGACAGAGAGGAGGAAACAGCTCTGGAGAAAACAGGAAAAGTTCAAACTTGCACACACACAGGGCCTGGCAAGGGCTTAGTTTTAAAGCTTTCCCACATGAAAGAACCTCAGCAATCAAAGCAAGCAAAACCAGGAGTTTATGCCTTTAAAATATGGCCAGTTATGTAGGTTTGAACAAACCTACATAAAAAATAATTTTAAATACAATTTTAAAAATTATATTTAAATATAATAATGTCTAATTCTAATTATTTCTAATTATTATAGAAATAATTTCTAATAATTTCCTAGTTATTATAGAAATAATTTCTAATAATTTTCTAATTACCATAGGAATAATCTCTAATAATTTTCTAATTATTATAGGAATAATCTCTAATAATTTCTAAAGCATGGAAGTGTTTGAGAATGGCACTAAACATGAGATGTCACTCCTAGAGGCTCTGAAAGAAGAGTCAAAATCACAGCAGTGGGGAGTGTTGAACAACACAGATACTCCCCAGTCCTTGGAGCAGAAGGATCTCTTTCCTCTGCACATCACCATAAATAACAGGAGATTACACCTGGAACTGGAAGGAGGGGTTGGGTGACAAGATTTGTGGGCTTCACAATCCCACCAGCAGGAAGCAACAATATCAGAGCAGTGGCTGCAGTGTGGGAGGGCTCAGGACAGATGACAGATGGCATTTAAATCAGAAAAATCCCTCACTATTAAAGCATTTCTCATGGTTCATCACAGCACAAGGCAATTTTTTTTTAAGGGATAAAGGTAGACCAAAGAGTGACTCACAGAACACAATGGGAGGATGGATTAAAATCAGTGGAATCCACTTTGATTCAAGCATTCAGCTATATTTGATCTGCTTATTATACCAACACTGAAGCACCAAACCAGATTAAAGGCAGTTAACTGAGCACGGAAAAAATACTGAATTTGCTGAATCACAAAATTCTCACTGTAAAAGAGCATTCTGGTGTAAACTGGATTTCCTACTCCAGATGTAAAATGTGATTATATTGTTTCATTATGTGTTACAGGGATGGACTTAAAACACATAATCAAAACCCACAATGGGCAGAAACACATCCTATTTTGGGAACTGGGGCACAGGCACTCTAAAAGAAGCAAGTCCCTCTCTCATATTATTACTTGCCTGATTCCTGTTGGAGAATCACAGCAAGCATTTCAAAAGGCAACTAAAGCATTACATCCCTTATTGCCCCTAAAAAAAGGAAAGCGACACTCTAACTGCAAATCTTTTAGATGCTCTTAGAAGCTCAAGTAATTAATGAGACCACTGGGAAATAGAGCTGTGTTAAGACTTATATTTTGGAATGTGGCCAAAATCAACTGTTTTAAATAATCATCGTCAACTTAATTGAGGAAAAGATGCTCATAAAGCAGAGTGAGAAGCCTTCAAACATAAGGGGGTGTCTGTGATTCTCACAACAGCTACTGAGCTGTGTCTCATCAGCAAAAATTCCAGGAAAGGGTGGGAATGCAATTGTAACAGTACCTGGGTGTAAAAAAGTGTGAACAGACTTTTATAGCACACGTGGTAAATCAGGATTTTAGCAAAAAGTCAAAAAGGCTGAGGATACCTTTTATCCTTTATCTTTGTCTAGAAAAAGAAATAAATTTGGGGCTGGAGCTGGATAATCTTTAAGGTCCCTTCCAACCCAAACCATTCTGTGATTCTCTGAAGTTATTTAATGATAGTTATTACAGCTCTCACAGAAAGGCTTTTCTTTGCCCAGGAATTTCTGGGCTTCTTTCACAACTGATTAAGGAGTTTATGGAAACATCCCCCTGCCCTGCACATGAACCAAAACACCAGGAATAGGAAAACCTGGATGCTGTTTCCTGCTTCCAAGTGGAAAGTGGCATGCTTATCCCTCAGCATCCTGCATCTCAGGGAGAAAAAGGCCTCAGGGTATCAGAGAGGGCACTTGGAATAGCCAAAAAATTCCACCAGTTTGGCTTATATGCCCTGAATCAGCTCAGTCAGGACCTTTTTAGGCTGTGGATTGATGTGTTTCTACAAAATTATTATCTACTCAGGTTTTTCACTGGTGAAATGAGAATATTCATGTTTTTATGAACATGGAGACCAAATTAATTTCTCTCATGACTCCTGCAGTCTGTGTCATTTTCCTATGGTGAGCTGTGGTGTAACATAGCCAAAACACATCCAGAGGCACAAAAAGGCCACAGCTCATGTTTTCACTCAGCAGCATCCACTGGGTTTGTGGTCTGAGGTGGAGGAATGGGAAGCACCAAGACAGACTGGGCTCACAGTCTGCATGAGAAGAGCAAATAATTCTTGTTTGTCCTTAAAATCCACATTTACGAGAGACAGTCTAATTTGTCTTTGCTAGAACTCAACCACACATCAAAAAACAAGGGATATTGGTATTCTCCCCACATTTGGGGCAGTGCTCCAGTTACTGAGGACATCCTCTCAGTGGGAGAATTCCCTTTTATTGCTGTTCCAGTGCCTGCCTGGGCTGAGCAAACAAAGCCATCAGTTGTCAGTGTAAGGCCAAGAGCAGTGACAAGACGTTGTGCTCTTGGGAAGATGGAAGTTTACAACCTCAGCAGCAGCATTTAAAAGGAGAAATTGTTTTGTTTTTTTTTTTTAAATCTCTGAGATGGAAACAAGAATCACCCAATAGTATTTTCAATATCTCTTTCTAGTGTCTGTTGAATATTTGAGATGAATTTTCTCCTTGAAACTCACAATCTGAAAGACTTTTAGCTAAGAACCTACATGGTCAAAGGTCAAAGGACACACCAAGGATCCAAGGACACACCAAGGATCTGCAGTCCATGGAAGTGGCTCTGACAGGGCCCATGGAATTCCATTCCATTCTGCTTGGAGCAGCAGGGCAGGCTGCAAGGAGCCCCCACTCTTGGCTTGGGCTCCCACAAGTTGTGGTTTTGCCTCTGGAACTTCCAACCAGACACGTTTTCCACAGGCAATTAAATAATGGTGAGTGATCTGTGGGACGTGACGTTGAATTTTCAGTGGCTGGGGAAAGTAACACAGGAGCTGCAGGCAAGGGCATTAATCTCCTCCAGGTCCTCTGAGCTGCCAAGGATAGCAACTCATTCCTCATGGTGCTAATGCTGCTCTTCCATCATTTCTGGGCACGCTGCACCAGGCAGAGCCGTGGCAGTGAATGTACACATTTATATGCATTCACCCACAGATTATTACATTGTTCACAGGGAGGCTGTGGATGAGCCAGGAATATAAAACAATATCAAGTATGATGTATGTGTTGGTGGGAAGACCACCTTATAAAATGGCATGGGGGTAAGTGCCCCCAACAAAAGTCACAGCTGGAATTTATTCTTAAATACACATCTATGGAATTCCAGCCTGTTAAAGCATGTATGAGTCCTGGGAAAGAGGCAGCTTTTTCCCAGACCTTCTGCCCAGGGTCAGAAGAGCAACACTTCCTGAACTACTGAGGGAATGCACGCAGGTGTCTTTAATTCATGTACAAAGAGGAAAAATTTTCATGCTCGGAGCAAAAGAAAAATGCCCACATGTAATTTTTATGCAGATGAAAGGATATTTTAGCATATTCCCACCCACACAATCCATCCCAGTGCTCCTTGGCAAAGGCAGGCTTCCCCTCTGTACAAACAAGCCCTTGCTCACTTTCAAAATCCTCTTTTGGTGCCCACACAAAGGTATCCTTCAGACTTCCACCCAGCCTCTGCTCCTCGTGCTTCATCCCTGCTCCTCTCCCAGCAATCCCAAGCCTCTGCACCATCTCCACTCCCTCCTGGCTGGATGAACAAGCTGCCCTCGTCAACCCTGTGCAGAACCATCCCAAAGCACTTTAGGAAGTTGTGGGAGAAGCAGCTCCCACATTCATTTCCATTAGATTTTTTTTCCATTATTATGGAGAACTCTTCAACTGTTCCAAGAATAGTCAGGGAAAAGGCTTATTCAGCTTCAAAGAGAAGTGAGAAAGTTCAGCATGTGCAAAGCAGGCTAAATATGTAAATATGCCATGGAACAGGCTAAAGTGCAACAAATGTTGTGATGAGAATGGTTCTTACCGTATGAAAACCAGCTTGACCTTTGATGGGGCAGTTTTAATGATTGCAGAAGCATTCTGGTGGCTTCTTCCATACAATATCTGATTGTTTATCTGTTAAAAGAAAATGATTTTCAAGTAAGTGGAGGAAGGAGTACACCTTGTTCTAATTTATACCACCAAGACTTCCAAGTTTACTGTGGGATAAGGAGATAAGACTCAAAGAAAATGTGGTCTCCAAATCTTGATCTACATAAAACAGGAACCAATGCAGAGCTAATTTACTGTTATTAGTAAACCACAAATGAGAGAAATTTTTTTTTTTCCCCTACAGATCCCTTGAATGGGTTTTAAGGATTATTCCCAGATTTTTGGAAAGCAACTTGATCTGAGGAGAATCATATAGCTGTGACAACAGCACAGATGTTTAGATGTTTAGACTCCTGCACTTTGCCTGCAGGCTCTGGCCAGTTAGGAAAACTGGCTGCTAAGATTGTGCTGACTCCTCAGCTCTGCTGAAGGAATCAGGAGTGGGAGTCAGGGAGATGAAGGACAATTTAAGGACATGATGCTGCATCACTTCTGCTGTGAGGGACCCACACCTGAGCACAGCAGCAGACACTGAGCAGACACAGGGAAATGCTGCAGCTGCCAGGGGAAAAAACAGCCTGGCCATGATGTGACCCAGGTGGCAGCAAGGCCATGGCACTGGCACTGCCCAGCACTGCTGCAGCCACAGCACCAGGGCAGTGACCAACCCTGAGCTGGCGCTGCCCAGGCACCTCAGCCCTGGGGTCAGCCAAAAAAAGAAGGACATTGAGGGGCTGGAGTGTGTCCAGGACAGGGAATGGAGCTGGGGAAGGGTCTGGAGCAGCTGAGGGAGCTGGGGAGGGGATGGGGAATCCCTGAGGGAGCCAGGAAGGGGCTGGAGAATCCCTGAGGAGCTGGGAAGGGGCTGGAGAATCCCTGAGGAGCTGGGAAGGGGCTGGAGAATCCCTGAGGGAGCTGAGGGGGCTGGAGAATCCCTGAGGGAGCTGGGAAGGGGCTGGAGAATCCCTGAGGAGCTGGGAAGGGGCTGGAGAATCCCTGAGGGAGCCGGGAAGGGTCTGGAGAATCCCTGAGGGAGCTGGAGAATCCCTGAGGGAGCTGAGGGGCTGGAGAATCCCTGAGGAGCTGAGGGGGCTGGAGAATCCCTGAGGAGCTGGGAAGGGGCTGGAGAATCCCTGAGGGAGCCGGGAAGGGTCTGGAGAATCCCTGAGGGAGCTGAGGGGGCTGGAGAATCCCTGAGGGAGCTGGGAAGGGTCTGGAGAATCCCTGAGGAGCTGAGGGGGCTGGAGAATCCCTGAGGAGCTGGGAAGGGGCTGGAGAATCCCTGAGGGAGCCGGGAAGGGTCTGGAGAATCCCTGAGGGAGCTGAGGGGGCTGGAGAATCCCTGAGGGAGCCGGGAAGGGTCTGGAGAATCCCTGAGGAGCTGAGGGGGCTCAGCCTGGAGCAAAGGAGGCTCAGGGCCCTTGTGGCTCTCACAGCTCCTGCCAGGAGGGGACAGCCGGGGGGTCGGGCTCTGCTCCAGGAACAGGGACAGGAGGAGAGGGAACGGCCCCAAGTTACACCAGAGGAGACTTAGATTGATATTTGGGAGAATTTCTCACAGAAAGGGTTGTCCAGCCCTGGCACAGCTGCCCAGGGCAGTCCCCATGCCTGGAGGGATTTAAAATCCCTGTGGATGTGGCACTTGGGGACACGGGGCAGTGGCGGCCTTGGCAGTGCTGGGGAAACAGTTGGACTCTCTGTCCTAGAGGATTTTTCCAACCTAAATAATCCTATGCTTCAATACTGCAGTTTTTTCCTCACACTCTAAATTTACAACATAATATTTACATTCACATTTGATATACCAATGCTGCTTAAAACAATAACGACAACAGAGCCCAGGAACAATTCAGTGGTGATTACAGAAGGAATTTTTGTTACTGCAGATGTTTGTATTGGATTCTGGGTTTGTGATCTTGGAAGGATATTTTTTTTTCATTCAAGCAAGAAGTAACAGGCCAAGTCTTCCAGCCTGGTGTGATATGGGCTAGTCAGACACATTAGGAATATTCATAAATCTTACTTTCAGCTGGTCAAAACATGATGCAAGTTCATCGGTTAAATAAGGACAATAAAAGGACAAGATGAAACCCCTTAACAATTGGTTACTGACTGGGATTAAAGTGCAAAACTTTTACCTACCAAGTCTTTTATTGTACAAAGAGGGACCCAAGCAAGGTCTAAAGGAAATAATATCACCATTCCCAAAGAGTTAATATGGTTCTGTCTGCAGCTGCCATGGTGGAAAAGGCAGGGTGAGAAGCAACATCCTGGGTCACACCTCATTAATCAAACATCAATTTAAAAATCCAGCAGCAAAAATGAATGAATGCTCAGCTGCATTCTGCCTTCAAGCTCAACTTGAAATTTTCAGTGAGTTTGTTGACTTAATTTCTCTAAGTTTGAGAATAAATAGTTCACTGGGAATACTGAATGCTTTACAAATTGTTTGGATTTAGTTAAATTGCCATCAATTTTCCTAAACAGCAGGCTTCTTAGATTAAAATTTATAGTCTTTACTCTGCCTAAATTAATCCTATTCACTACATGTATCAAATAGTCCAAAATTTAATTAGCTGTGAGCTGGGTCTCTAAGTTATAATTATTTAATTACTCCAAAATGAAAGCATAATCAAAGCAATATATCTCCACAAGGTTTTGGACTGTCCTACAGAATTATTACACCCAGTATTAATTTTTCTTTTATTTTTTTTAAAGTACACTTTATTTTAAAAAATGAATTAATGCTCCGTTAGCTGCAGATACCACAGTGATGAGCAAAACACCAAAGCCTACTTAAATAAAAATAAACAGAGGAGAACATCCAGGATTTCAGAAGAAACACCACTTTAAATCTTTCAAATTAAATAAAGTAACATGTCAGGTTAACTAAATAGTACTCTGGGAGTCAATGTCTATAAATCTGTGCTTTGCTTTTTGCATTAGAGATTAGAAAAGAAAAACAAAGCCTGGACTAAGCAAAAGAAATTAACTGATCTAAATCAACCTCAGCTCTTCTTGAAATGTCTCTTTCCATAACTCCTTGGGAAGTCAGCAGAGCTCGGAGAAAGATAAAAACTTGCTGCAGGTATGAGGTCAGGTCAGCACACAAGTTCAGCCTTTGGAGTAATCACACATTGCTTTATGGCAGATTTAATCACAGATCCCAAATGTACTGTTGCCTTCACCTACAGAAGTTTTGGTTTACAGTTTCATGCACTGAAGTAGCAGAAAGTACAAACTCACTGAAATTCGAGCTCTTGGGTTCAGAGGAAAAAATCTCCAGGATTGTTTGCTTCTCAAACTTTAATTTGCAGAAGAGAAACATTAGATATGGATATAAAAAACCCAACCCACACTGTTTTTACTACGTGGCAGTAATGGAAATCCATAAAATTAGTATCATCTGATTTTTATGAAAATCAAGTTAAATGATACCCCAAAGCTAGTAAAAATACTAGCTTAGCTTTCTGTAATAATTATTTCTTTGTACAATGCACTGGGTTCCTTCTTACCACAGGAATTGTAGCATTTCAAGATACAACCAGACTCTCTGAAACAATGGGAAAGTTTCAAAGCCTTTTTTTTTTTTATCAGTCAAATTTTATATACTGAAACCCCATAAAGTACACCAAACCCCCAAGTGACTAAAGCATGAGGAAAAAATTGGACAGAAAAACTAATTAGAATGTGAATTTCCCTCACCAAAATTCTGGGCACATGTTGAAACATGTGCATCATCTAAAGTGATCAACAGAGCATAAAATCTGTAAGGACAGAAAATATCCTGCTCTGAGCTGGCAGCTGATCCCTGTGGCTCCCCACCTGGGGAGTGTGAAGAAAGGACATTGGGAAGCCACAGATCCCTGAGCCCTCCTGCCCAGCAACCTCCCCCTGCTGCCAGCTTGGAAATCACCACCTAAACCCAACTGCACACAAGGCACACCAAAAAAGGATTTGCATCCTTCTGAAAGGACCAGAAGGACACTGGAGCACTTTGTCCAGAGAAGCTCCATCCCTGGAAGTGTCCTAGGCCAGGCTGGACAGGGCTTGGAGCACCCTGGGATAGTGGAAGGTGTCCATGCCCAGGGAAGGAGATGAAATTTAGGGTCCCTCCCGACCCAAACCATTCTGTGATTCTGTTCTGCGATCCCACAAATAAATTGAGAATGAAATGCCAATCCCCCACACCTTAGAACAGAAATGGCATTGTGAGTTTGGCTGGGGAGCTCATTTACTTGGGCAAAATACTGCTGTATCTATTATATTATTACAGCATAACTTCTGTTTGTCTAAGCACCTTAAAATAAAATAGCAATAAAAATGCATTTAGCACAAAAGCTCTCTGGCTTTGAACTGTGACAAAAATGGCACAAAGAAATAAAATGTAATGATTGTCTCTCAGGCAACAGTCCAGAATGGACAACAAGCAAACTTCTACAGCGATTTTTGACTCTTCGAGTCAAAACAAAGGAGCTTTTACTCTTTAAAATAGTACTCTTTTTTTATTCTGTGAAGTGCTGTGTCCTCACAGAATAAAAAACAGAAAGGGTTGGGTGGGAAAGGACCTTAAAGCTCAGCAGGGAAAACTCCACATCCAAACAATCAATTTCTTTCCAAATCCTGCCCCATCTTCAGCAAGAGAAGGGGAGCTGGCAGAACATGTCAACATCAGTAATTCAGCATTAGAGGGCTCTGAACAGCCTGGTTTATGAATAGAACTCAGTTGACTCTCTCCTGGGGAGATGGTAATAATAATAATAATAATGATAATGCTAATAATGGTAATAGCAGGGTGGATTATTCAGTGTGAACAGAAGCTCCTGGCAGGACAGGCCCATGCAGAGCTGGGAGCAGCAGGACTCGAGGCACAGGTACAGCTCCAGGTGAACCTGCTGAGGGCCATGCTGGGCACAATCAGCCCCAGCACTGAGCCCAGCCTAACAAGACACGAAGCAGGGCAGACACCTGCACTAAACCAGCACGAGAGCCAGGCAGGAGCACCACAGATGGTTCCTTTGCTTGGAAAAAGAACAGAAAAGCACAACTTGTGTCCTGTAAAAAAAATATTTTGCTGTGCAGGGACCAAATTCTGACCCAAGTAGTTTGCCCAATGTATAAAAGCGGGATGAAAGGACCTTCTTTCCCCAAAAAGCTGTTTTCTCCAGCCACATAGCCATCCAAAATACATCACTGAAGAGGTATTAAAAAATAACAATCACATGAAGATTTTTTGTGCCTTTCCCTCCATGTCAGGTTATGAAAACAAGCCAGGATCATGCCCCCAAAAGGCTACTGTTGTCTGCAGAAGCTAAAAGTGAGCTGGTATTTCACTAGTTCAGCAATGAATGAGAAGCTGAGCCAGCCTGGCAGCATCCCACATCTTCCAATTGAATCAAATCAAACTGCAGTTCAAAAGAAAAATGAACAGGTAACATCTATCTGTCTAATGGCCATCCCATTAGCCTGAACTCCAGCAAAAGCCACAGGGAATAATCTGCACACCCTGCAGAGGCATCCTCTGCTTTAATGGAGCATGACTGCCCAAATGGGGCAACCCAGGACAGCCCAGAAATGCCAGAGGCTTCCCAAGATGTGAATCCCTTCTCTTGCTGAGGCATTTCAGTATTGAAATCTGAGGTGTAATTAGAGATGCAGATGCAAATGTACCTTAAACATGAAGTTAGGTGAGAACCAGATGTGAATTCTGTCATCTCACTGCCCTTTGTAATGCAGGATGTCTGAATTTATCCTTTCCTGTAAGGAATTGTACTCCTGCTCACTTAGATTGGATTGCAAGGATTAACAAGGTAGTTACTAAAGTCTCCTTGAATTTTTATTTGAATCTGGACATTTTTGAAATGGAGACTCTCACTTTCCTTCTACTGAAGGGATAAAAAAGCCCATTTTATTTCCAACTTAACAGGGGGAGGAATGATGGCAACACCATCACTTTGGGAAATGCTCCTTATAATGTGGCTCATCCATGCAAAACCCAGCCTTGAGGTACATGTGATTAATCCCAGATGGTGCCTCTTAAAGTGCTTAACTTTAGATGCTCTGCTCTACCAGGAACTACCTATGATATGCAGAGGAGAACAGTGCCATGAGTTCTTTCAACACACCCAAAATGTAACAATTTTACTTTTTTTTACCATTAGAATTCAGTGTCAGGGACAGAAAAAATCATCTCTCTGAAGGAGAAAGTAATTTTCCTACCCTATTCTATTATGGTCCAGACCTTCATACCTTTTCTCACACTTAAAATGAAATCAACTTCAGATGATGGTGTTTCTATAGCCAAAAAAAAGTTATTTCTTGTACTATGTGTATTGAAATCCCCTAATTACAGAACTGTTAGACAATGAAAAATGCTTGGACAATTCTGACTATTCCCAGGGTACCCCCCAGGCAGCCAGACTGCTCTTTTTTGAGTCAAGAAATGTGAAAAAATAGGTGGTTTTCTGATTGCACAGAGAGAAAGTATCCCCACCCATGGAGAGCAGCAGGCCAGCAAATTTCTGCTCCTCAGTGAGAGTCTCTCTCCAAAAGGAAGATCCCCAGGGATGGATGATTTTTTTAAAACCACTGAAGCAATCACCAAGTGGGGAATCACTGCAGGTACCACAGCGAAATGTCATTTTGCAACAGCCCAAGAAGCAGATGAAGTGAAGGAAAAGCTGTGTTTTCAGGCTGAAGGTGAAGCAAGGAGACTGGAGAAAAAGTGAAGACAAAATGCTCCACTTGCTAACGAGCTCTCTTGCCTCGTGGGTGAACTTGTGCCAGACACAACTACAAAAAATAAGTATTTTAAGTTGCACCAGATCAAAACAGATTATAGCATGAAATTTATTTTCAGGATGGGGAATATCCCTGTCATCTGTAGAAACACATATGGCAACGTTGAGGGGGTTTTGGCTTTTTTTTTTTAACGAAAAGTGTGAATTTCCCTGTAAAGCACACATGCACTCCAAGGATTGATTTACTGTCCCCTTCCTGCCTTTCATCAGCCCCTCCCCACGCAGAGCTTGTGAACATGCTGAGAGCACAGACTTTGCTGACAAGACATTGCTTTTCACAGGCCAGTGAGTTTTGTTTCACTGCAAACACATTTACCTGCCAAAGGCCAAGTTCTCAGTTGATGTAAATCAGCACAGCTCCTCGCTCAGCCACCTAATTCCACTTCCAGGCTTTATTTAAAGGTTCAAGATGCCTCTCTCTCCCTGCACACACTAAAGGGAACAATACCTCAAGGAACCCAGCCCCAAAGTGCATCTAGGAAAGAGTTTTACCTCAAGGAACTCATCCCCAAAGAGCATCCAGGGAAGAATTTTACCTTGAGGAGCTCATCCCCAAAGAGCATCCAGGGAAGAATTTTACCACAAGGATTTCATCCCCAAAGGGCATCCAGGGAAGAGTTTTACCTCGAGGAACTCATTCTCAAAGTGCATCCAGGGAAGAATTTTACCTTGAGGAGCTCATCCCCAAAGTGCATCCAGGGAAGAATTTTACCACAAGGATTTCATCCCCAAAGGGCATCCAGGGAAGAGTTTTACCTCAAGAAACTCATCCCCAAAGTGTATCAAGGGAAGAGTTTTACCTCACAGGTTTCATCCCCAAAGGAAGAGGGAAGAGTTTTCCCTCCAGGAGCTCATCCCCAGAGGAAGAGGGAAGAGTTTTCCCTCCAGGAGCTCATCCCCAAAGGAAGAGGGAAGAGTTTTCCCTCCAGGAGCTCATCCCCAGAGGAAGAGGGAAGAGTTTTACCTCCAGGAGCTCATCCCCGATGTTCATCCGCCCGTCCCGTCCTGCAGGACCGTCAGGATTGATCCCAACCACGAAGATGCTCATCCTGGAGCGGTCCTTGTTGCCAGCCAGGCTGAGTCCCAGCCCATTCTTGTCTTTCTCCAGCTCAATAATGTGCAATTCTCCCGGGAGATCTCCATATCTCTGCCTGATTTTTTCTGGGGAGGTCAAAACATAAAGGGAGTTAGAACATAAAGTGAGTTACATGCAGATGTTTAACAACACGCACAAATATGCCAGAAATTTATGGCTTCTCAGCAAATAAGTGTTTTTAACAGAGGTCTTTTCAGCACAGACTCTAAAATATCATTTGCTCTGTGTGTATCAGTCACACAGCAAAACACAGCATCAGCTGCAAATACCGTTCACATGAAACTCACACTGTTTTTAATTATTTGTACAACAGCCTGGTTCCAAACCAAAACTTTTCAGGAAGGAGGGTAAACAAGGAAATTCCAGAGGCACCTTCACCTTACAAAACCTATCAAATTCAGGAAACTGTCGTAAAGTTCGAGCTGGTTAATTAACCACTGCGGGAAAGTGAAGCCCTTAAGGGCTCACACATTACTGCAAGCTCACATCCCAAGGTAAAGCCTTCTGCTTCCTCCTGGTGACTCAGGAATCTTCTCAGCACGCTCTGCTTAACTCCACGGGCTGATTAGGCAGAGCAGATGTCAGTGACAATGGAGATGAGTGATTGCATTTTTAAATGCAGCCTCACCTGATATTAAGGTAGTTATTTGTCTTTCATCTGCATTTCAAGCATTCCTGTGACAGAGCTCAATATATTTACAAAGTTATTTGGAGCACACAGCGTGGCTGGGGATGCTGACAGGTAAATCTGAGTGTCTTTTCACCACTGGCATACAAACATCTATCACCATTGCTGGGGAGGGCAGTTCTTTCCTGTCTGCTTTCCCTTTGCAGATTTTAAAGCCAATTTAAAGCATCACCTGCACCCTTCAGCTGGGCCACACATTTGAAAGAGCAAGTCAAAGCACACCCCTGTGGCTGGGTGTCACCTTTAGCATAGAGCCCGAGGTGAAAGAAACTGCTGCATTATGCATGAAAGGGAGAAATAAGGGATATTATATATTCAACCATATCCCTGAGTCAGCAGCAGGAACTAGATCAATATTAGCTACTACCACTCTCCTGGGGAAGCATATTTTAATAGTATGATTTAACTGCTGTAGTGAATGTTCCCATGACAACGAGAAAGAGGGAAAAGAGGTGGAGAAGGTGAGAGGGAGGCAACCAAAAGTGAATAAAAACTGCTGAGAAGAAAGAAGATGAGGTAGAGATGTTCATTCCACACCCCCTGTGCTGTCAGGGTGATTCAGCTGAACATGGGATGTTCCCAAGGGCTCTCCTCTCCAAGGGTCCTTTCTGAGTAATTGTTCCAGCTGCAGCAGCCCCTTGTGCCTTGGCAGAACCCACTGGGACATGGAGAGCAGCTTCCCTTCTCCAGCCCCAGCTGCACCCACGAGAATTATCCACACTGAGAGCAACCAGCTCCCCCCTTGCTGCATTTACACACTGACATTTTCCTGCTTGCTGCATTTACACACTGACATTTTCCTGCCATGCTCAAAATCCCCAGTGTCTGAGCCTAAAACCCCCAGGGTGCACAGTCAGGATGAGATGTTATCCCTGGAAAGATGCTAAAGCCCTACAGAGCTCTGCACAAAATCAGAGTATCACCAACAAAAAAAAATTAGAAAGCTCATTTGTTACTATCAATTATATGCCCCCAAAAATTAATGTAACTGTGTTAAATGGCAATCCATGTAGCTGTATGGTCCTTTATGTCTTAACTATTGGGGTCAACGTGTAATTAGAGGTGTGGTTTGCTACATGGATTTGGAAACTGTTTTGTCTTGTTAGTAACAGACCAGCAGGACAGGAAGTGTCTCAAAAATGGAGTTTCTGAAAGCAAAGGTGATACAGCCACACCTGGTTTGCTCACAGCACTGAGGTTTGATTTCTTTGCCCATGAGGCCAAGTCCAGACCTGAAGAACTCTAAGGCACTTGCTGCCCACCACAATTAGACAAATAACTCATTACAGCACAGCAAGGAGCTGCAGCACACCCCAGAACTGGGCACCAGCAGGAAAAGGTTTTTCTTAATGATTGCATTTTTGTGGCTAAAACGAAGAATTGGAGCAGGAGGGCTGCTGTCCATCACGTTCTGCCACAGCTCTCTGCACTGCTTGTTGTACACATCTCACTGCTGTTTGCCAGGAGCAAGGAACATGTCCAAAGCATAATTTTAACAACTCACAGCCGGGTGCACAGACAGGAGCTGAAGGAGCAGGGAACACACACACACACACACAAACGTTTAAATGCAGTGCAGATGAAGCTGCACATCTTCAGAGATTGCCTCAAAACTCATTCCTGGCTTGTCAGTAAAATTCCCCAGCACGAGCAGCCCTGTGACACTGCAAACACACATGGCTCCAGCCTCTGCCTGCAGACAAACTGCCTCTGTGACTAAATCTGTAATTCCACGGTGTTTCCTCCCCAAAATGAGTTTTCTCACATAGGAGAAATGTTGGAAGTTCAGGAGCACATGTGTATTCCTTTCTGAGCTGGGCTGGAACTAAAAGTGAGCTTTAGTCCTTCAAAAATCAGTACTTTGGGCAATTGCATGAGATGGTACAAAGCCCCACTAAAATTCCTGGTCTGCCTGTGTTGGGCCAGGTGTGGTAACTTGATGAGTTGAACCCCAGCTCTGTGCTCCAGCTGTGCCAAAATGCCCCACTGTGGGAACAAATCTTTGGCTAAAGAAAAAGTTTATCTGGCCAAAAAGCAGAAACCAGCTTCAGGGTTGGCTGTTTTATTTGGTAAGGGTCTGGGTTGCTTTATTTTGGTTGTTTTTTTTTTTTAAGTGTCTTCCCCATTGCATTACTTGTTGGAAGAAATCCTTACTCACAACAGAAGGAAGCCTCTGTGTGGACTAAACCCTTGATTCTGAATGACCACATTCATTTCCAAAGCAATTATTCCATGGTTTGAGATGGCTGAGGTGACTGAGTAAAACAGAGGGAGGGAGGCAGGAGGATGCTCCGTGCCAGCCCCATTTCCATCCTGGCAGGAGGCACCACTGTCCTGGAGAAGGGACAACTAGAGACACCCCTGCTTTTAAAACCAACCCAGTCCTAGCACAGGCTGCCTTCTCCCTGGCCAGCAGAAGCTTCTGGCTCTCCCCAGTCCCTTGGAAGGGCTGTCCTGGCCAGGCAATAAATGACAGCAAATTCATCCTCACTCATCCAATCTGCATACAAAGACTTCCTACAGCACTGTCATGGTAGTCTCAGCTTGCCTCTTAATAAGGATCTCACAAGATCATTTTAAACAAGTATTTACTGCTTAAACAAACCTGCGTCTAAGGCATCTCCTTTTGAATGCCTTTTTCAGCTGCTTTTTCTCCCCTCCAGCTGGTATCAGTTTTCAGCTGGCTGCTTAGGGTTGGGGAGCCAGTTAGCATCTGCTTTTGCAAAGAATTCCATTATCTGCCTTCATTACCAGATACTTTACACGAGGCAATTGTAATTCTGTTGTTGCTGCATCACACATGGGACTCGGTGTCTCTTGTTTTGGCACTACTCGGGGCTGTTTCCACATTCGGAGACAATATGCCCATCACAACTTCTGCAAACACGTCTCACCAAGGATATTTCACCAGCTAATACTGCAGCCAGCTTCTCTTAAAAAATACCATACAGATGTAGCACGAGCCAAAAGCACGAGTAAACGCTTTAGTGATCACTCCTGCAATGATATTTCCCAGTTATATTAGCAGGCAATTACATTTCAAAGGGAAACCCTGGAAATGGAAGACAACTGCTCCAAACAATCTACTATTATGCTGCTGCATATGTTTCCCTGCCTCAGCCACTATTCCTATTATATTAAACAGAGAGATAAAAGAAATAAATGGGGACAATATGGTCAGGATATTGGAGTTTGCATGATCTAGTACTGCAACAAACACACAATTTATCTGCAACACCAGACACCACTTCTCAGCAAGGCAAAAGGCTCTTTAAATGACAGATATATAAAAGCACTTGCAAAAGGCTGAAGAGCCTGTTTCCCAGACCTGCTGAAATCTCCAGGTAAATGAGCTAAAAGGGAAGAGGTGTTGCTTTGGAAAAAAAGGCTCTGGATGACTCAGCAGGGTGATTTGGTTTAGTACCAAATGCTCAATATTAAAAATGTCAAGGCAAAATATAAAGAAAAGGGGAAAAAGACCACAAAGAGAGACAACAGCTGATATCTGAATACAGAAGGCGATGCTGAGGATTTTCCATCCCTCTTGTGTCACCTCAGATCTCTATGCTGGCTTTTGGAGATCCCATTTATCAGCCTGTGCTGGTTCTAATGCATTTCTCTCCCATTTTTACCCCAGAGCACAAAGCCTGGCTCCAGCCCTGGACCAGCTCAGGCAGTGCTGCAGCACCACTGCTCCTCACTGGGCAGTGGCAGACATCAGCATGCAGGCAGCATCCCCTGCACAGAGCCAACCCTGCATATCAAGCAGCCAATTCCCTTCTTGATTTCACTACAAACATTAAAAAAAAATTAACGTAGGAAGTCCCTGGAAAGCTAACCCTAGAGCTGTGAGGGCAGCACGTCTAATTTACTGATTACAATTTACAAGAACCTAAATAAGCATATTGAAGGGACCATAATTGAACAAATGGGGTTTAGAATTCTCCCACTACTAATAATATAATAAGCTTATTGTTTTAACCTTCCCACTAGCTCTCCATTCAGCTCCAAGGAGGCAGACAGTTCTTCAAACCTTATCTCAAAAGTGATGCACTCATCTGTTTTCATAAGCCTTAAAGAAAAAAAATAGAGTATTTCTATAATGCTGTTCTAAATTCCATTAAGTTGTTGCAATTCTTCTCTCAGTGATCAGCAGGCACAAGAAAAATAGGGCAGTTGTATTCAAAAATCTAAATGGAGGGGCCAGAGATGCTGTTCTCAGCAGCCCCCCTCCCTCAGGTGATGAGGGGGGTACATCCTTGTAAGTGTTGTTATCTCCAAAGCTGGGGGCAGAGAGAGCTCCCCACCTGATCCAGAGACTCAGCATCCCCTCCAATCTCCCTCTGACATCCCTCTGGCAGCACTTTGCTCCACCTACACCATTTGGAAATAATTTCCCAAACCTGAAGTGATGATCTGCAGAGAAAAAACAAAACTCAGCATTCCTATTTTCCCTTCAGCAGACTTCCATTAATTCTCTCAGTTAAGAAAAAGAGCTCCATGGCCCCTTCTTCTCCAAAATACTGTCAGCCAGAATACTCCAATATTACTTTAAATCCCATGAGGGGGAGAGCATGCAGCAGGTGCCACAAACAGCCCAGGTGTGACAGATACAGCTCACCTCAAGTGCAAAACAAGCAGGCATTAAACTCTCCTGAGACAATATTCTTACCCTAAGCTGAAGATTCCCTCTTTTCCTCTTGTTTTGTGTGAAGGATTCGGGCTCTTATTTGGGTTCTCCAAGTTTCTTCTCACTGCTCCCACCAGCTCAGGCTCCAGTTGTGTTTTGCTCCTTATTCCCAGCTCACACAAGGAAACTTCCCTTCTTTCCTTAAATCCCACCTGTCCCTCATATCACTTTTCACACAGAAAGTGGAAACTTCTGCTGGTGCTTGCTAACCCACCCAGGAAGAAGGGGGTAATGAGAGCATCCACAATCTCATTCAAGTGCCATTTCAGCCTTTAGAAACTGTTAACCATTAATTACTTCTTCCTATAATCAAGGGAACCATCACATCTCCAAAGACAACAGCAGGGAGAAAAGTGACTGAAAACCAGGGAAACTGGTCCATAACACCAGAGAGCACCTCCAAAGCTTGCACCATTTCACACCAGCATTTTGCACAAATGGAGTTTTTACTAACGATTTTTTAACTTGCTCAGGCCCAAAACTTCATTCTAAGGCTGCACTTCCATTACACAACATTTAAGTCCTCTGAGGAAGAGTTATTATATGTTTTCCTTTTTTTAATTAGATGAGAAAGCCATGATGAGTCTATTCATGCCCATGTTTATCTTTTAAAAGGAGTTTTAGTGGAAGTGTGGTAAATAGAGCATCCCATGCTAATAACTGGTGGTTATAAGGGAATCTGCCTTCCCCTGCACACAATCCTTCCACTCATTTGCCTTTCCAATGATGCATCAACCCCCAAGAAAGCACTTGGGTTTCCTCAGAAGTGACCTCCTCTGGGTGCTGTGGCAATCAGTGACTCACTGGAGCTGAGCTGGGAGTGCCCCTGCTCCAGCTGATGCTCCTGAGGTCCTGCAGGCTCTGGAGGAAAAAAAAATGGCAATTCTGGGACTCTGGGTGTTTCCTCCAGAGAGGAGACACACTCCAGGAGCACCACACTGCCACTGCTTGATTAAATACAATCAAACAGCAACTAAGCCTTTGGATAAAATCCACTGTGAGGATATAAATGGCAAATGTGTAAAAATAGATCACATCGTGGTTATGCCTGGGCCACGAAATGCCAGACTGAAGGCATTTTTGGAGTAATTAAATCCTTAAAATGTGAGGTAGGCTCCAATGACAGCTGCTGTAGACCCAGTTTTCAAGAGAAAAATCCCACAGAAGCACTCTAATGTAAATATCCCAATGTATTTTGTGGCACTGTGCAGCTGAAGTCACTCAAAGCCAGCACCCTGCACTCTCCAGAGCTCCCCAGCACAGGAGCATCCTGGAGATAAGGCTCAGTTATCTCTGCTCCCCGAGGAAAACAGCCCTGCTGCTGCCTCCCACAGCTCTCAGGGAAGGCTGGGTGTGAGAGCAGGCCAGGAACATCAGGAAAGGCTGCAAAGTCCCAAGGAAATTCCAGCTGAGCACCAGGGATCCTTAATAATGCACCAGCACCAGAATCCAGCTGTTGTGACAGATGATGCTTTAAGGACCCCTTTCACACCTCAGTTTTTGGAGAGTATCTCCCAGCTGGGACAAAAATGTCTTTCCTAACCTCCTGTCACAGAACCCCAGGACCTCAGGATGTGGGAGGGACCCACAAGGCTCATCCAGCTCCTGGTAGGATCAGCTTTTCTTCCCTGCTCCTGCTCACTTTGCTCTTGTAGGATCTACGACCCGCTCCCTACATTTGGATTTGAAAGCTGCTCCTTCATTTGATGTGCCTGAATATTGGGAATTCTAATCCATTGCTTTCCCCACTTGGTCTCAATGCAAACAAGTGAATATTGTGAACATTTAAATTCTTCCTCCCCTGACAGGAATAATATAAGCTGATCCTGACAGTGTTTAATCTTTAATAATGATGTTCCCACAAAGTGACGGGCACAGCCATTATCTTGGAATCTTTCTGCATGGAGTCTAATTAAAGAGAACCATGTCAGCCTCTTGTCAGAAACTGAGAGTTTGTTACCTAATGAAGACTTTTAGGGGACCAGTGGTAAGTAACTGCAAGAGGCAGCACAGGCAACACCTCTCAGAAGTCGAGGTGATGAGACATTTCTCGCTTAGTGATTCATTTAATTCCATTAATTTAAGAACCTGCAGTAAGAGCCTGAACCTCCTCCACCTAGAGTGTGACTAGAGAAATTTGGAATTAATAATAAAGACTTTTTGAGCAGCAAACACGGCTTTGTGTTGATGAGTCCAAAGATCTACACAACGTTCTTCAAGGAAGGTCTCCAGGGGAACTGCCAGGCGCTGTGAAATGTAGGGGAAAAACTCCAACAATGTAAAACTTCACATAAAATCAGAACAGCAGCACTAACACGCCATAAAAATAAAAAAACCCACTAGGGAACTGGTTGTGGAAGAGCAGGTGAAGAGGAGAGAATGACACTGGGCACTGGGATAAGAGATGGTGGAGAGTCCCAAGCTCCCTTTGTCACAGCACAGCCACGTCACACTGACTCAACAATAACTACACAAAACTTTTGGATCCAAACCCCCACCCCAGAAGTCTCAACTTTGCTTGCACAGCAGTTTTTAAATGTGCTGTGATAGTGATTAAACAGATTAGAGCTGGATGAATCACTGGGACTGTAAAGCCCAGGAAAATGCCCACGGAGCTGGGCTGGGAATTACAGAGAGCCCCACAGAAGATTGATCATGACCAGCTACTTCAGCTGTGAATTAATCCAGTGGCAATCTTAATGATAAATTTAAATCCTCTCTTCTATTTTTAGGTTTTAGCTGTTTTGTTGAAGATTGATTGTAACTGTCAAGCTAGTTACTACAAAAATAGATTTACTTGCACCAAAATATTGTATTAACATTGCACGTCCCTTTTTTAGGCCTGCTGTGGGGATCTAAGTATTTTAAGTATATACAGAAACATTTAAGGATATATAAAATTTACAATACATTTGGTTAATTATTTAAATAATTTGGTTAATTATTATAAATAGCTTTCCTTCTATACTTTATATCTTCCTAACAACATATACTGTTTGCATTTGAAAAGACATGAGAATGTAATTAAAACACAAACAACAGCTTCATAATAAAAATGCTGCATGCAAACATACCAATTATAATTAATACAAGAAAAAATGTCCTTACTGCCACGTTTTCCTTTAAAACTGGGATATTTAACAGAAGCATTGTTGCTCTCCTGGCAGATAATGGCAGGTCTGTGGTGATCAAACCTGTTTTTAATGGCCTAATTTCCACTTTGCCAAGGGTTCTGTCTCTGGGTTTCACACACAGCTCGTTGTGCAGTGACCTCAGAGGAGGCTCTGCCACCCCACAAACACTTCCACAATTCTCCAGCTGACAACTCTCAGCTTCACACTCCCAGCTTTTATTTGCAGGCCAGCAAAGAAAAATATCCTCTCTCAGCCCCTAACAAGTTGCTCAGGTTTGATAAGCTGTTTTCACTCCCTCGGAAGGAGTTGTGGAGAGAAAAGCTCTTTGTTTCAGGCTGCTGAGGAAAAAGGCAAAAACTGGATTTTTACTACGGTCACTGCTGAGTCCAGATTCCTCTCAATTCTCTGGGTGCACACATACTTTAAATGAAAAAAGCTATTCAAGAAAATTATGGTAATGGGTCAGAATATGTGCAGATTGCCTTTTATAACTTCCAGTGCGTGTTAAAAGCAGAAAATGTTTCATTTAAATGAAATGCAAAGCAAATTTAGATTAAAAAGCAGCTAAATATTAAAAAATTTGCATATGTAGTTTTTAGAGGCCATGAGGTGACAGTGAGTTCACTAATGGAAAAGACCTGACCAGCCCCACAATGCTGCTCAGATGGTTTCTCTCCTCATTTTTTTTTTCAAATTTAGGCAGTATTTATTATATCAGTATTTATATTATTATTACGTATATCAGTATTTTTAATATATTTTATATTATTATTTTTATATATTTTTATCAGTATTATGATTTATTTTATCAGTATTTTGTTAGGGTCATACCTGCTCTGTCTTCCACCAAACTAATTACAGCTCCTCAAACATTTACAAATTATCTTACCACTTTTGAGTTTTGAGCTATTAAACTGTACTTGAATCATCCAGGCTCTGTTTAGGTACAAACCTGAGTTTCCCAATGTCATGGCTTGCCTTTGATTGCTGAGGTAAAATGAAACATGAGTGAAAAATGACTGCGACACCTGGCACTGCTGCAGATTTCTGCACCCTGGAACAGAACAAATGCACCCCTACAATTCCACTTTGGGGCCTCTTCTGCTCATAAATACACAATTTCCCTTCTTTTGCTATGTAGTTCCACTTCTTCAACCGTCATGTCCCAATTTATGGTGTCTGATGTGTTAATCACAGCCCAGCACTCTGCTTTTAGATCATGTTTTAGCCCAGGAGAAGTGGAGATGAAGGAGAAGGTCCTTCCTCCCTCCTCTGTCCAAGTCAGCTCTCGTGCCAGACTCCAAAAAATCCAATCCTCCTTCCTGGAAGAGGTTTTCAGCAGAACATTAGAGAGGATGACAAAGTGAACACTTCTCGTGTAGCTAAACCACTAAAACACAAAATTCCAGGCTGAAAACACTGCTGGTTATGGCTCTTATTCCATAAGAGAAAGGCAACAACTAAATAAAGAATTCATTCAAAGGTCTCTCCCTAAAATGAGACAGCAAGAGTTTTAGGGAGAATTTTCAAATGTCTCATGTGAAATAAATTGCAAATCAGTGGGTGCCCAGTGCTAATGAGAGCACAGATCTTTTTCTTGTGTTACGCAGCCACTCCTGCATTTACAGCTGCCAAATTCCTGTCCCATCAGGTGAGGCAGACTGAGGAAGGGATAGCAATTCCTCTCCACACAAATCCCCCACTGAATAATCCTGTGAAATCATAAAGCAGTTGCATGCTCTCCCTAAATAAGCCTAAATAAACCTTATTTAATCCGCTGTCCTGAGAGTCTATTGGAGAAGTTAATCAGATTTGTGCTGCACTTATGACATCATAACACTCGATAGATTTGATTAAATAAAACAACATTTTGTATTAGAAATCCTATTCTGATTATTTTTAAGCTCTCCAAAGCCTGGCAGACCTGTTTTCTCTTCCACAAAAGAGTAAAATAGAATACATCTTTCCTCCAAATAAGAGGTGCTAAGCAAGGCATTCATTTTTCTGCAGAAGAAAAATTGTATCACAAAGAAATGAACAGAGTATTTGAAGAGATGATTTCTTTTTTTTTTTTTCCTTTAGTACCAAAATATGTTATTAGACAACAAATTGCTTCTCTTCCAATGTATTTAATGAAATAAAGATATTAATGCATTAAGCTTTGGGCATTTTTGAAATGAACCAAATCATAATCAGGAAACTGATGATGTATGTGAGCAGAGACTTGCAATATGTCAAGTACTCTCTCATCTTCCTTCTGGCAAAAGAAATCCATCTCCAAGGATTAATCCAGGAGGAAGAGCAAAATGGATAAACTTTACTATATTAAATACTCACTTTTTTCCACTCTGACTGGAGGAGGAAATCAACTAAGGGAAAGTTAAAAAATAAACGCCTGAGGGAAAATAAGAGTGGGGTATGGTAATTTTTACTGTAACTCTTTTGGCTTGATATTCAATTGATTTTTTTTTTCCCCTCTTATGGAATTTAGTCTTCAAATAAGATGATTCAGATGCACCCACAACTTACTCTACTGAGTAAGTTGTCTTTTGTAAACACTGTCTTTTGGGTAAGCTGGAGCTCTATGGATCCTGCTTTCTGTTTTATTTTATTTTTAAATGTACATGGCCACCTGACCTCTGGGAACTGTGGTGTGGAGCTCCACAGGTCTCAAGATGCCTCGTGTCTCTGATGGCAGATGGCCAAAAAAGACACCCAACAGGTGGCAACCCACCAAAGAGATGCCAGGTCTTCCCAATGGCAGTCCAGGGGTCATGCTCCAGTGTTTATTAATTATATTTTAGCCTCTGATTAGAAATTAAGCCTAGGTGTAATAGGGTAGCTGATTTTATTTTGTTTTTCTACAGGAACACAGCATATGCAACCATCCCCCGTGCAATGCAAGCTCCTGCCCCCAAACCTCTGGACTGGCAGCAAATCTCAGGGGTCTCAAAGGTGCTATAAAATGTTCATTAAAATAGGGAGGAGAGAAACCTGAGAAATACCCAGGCCTGGGGAAAGGTTTTGGGGTGAGCTCACACTTTCATGAAGTCAGAGAATTCTCTCAAGGGAAAGCTTCAGCCACAGGAAAAGCTCAAAGTGGAGCTCACACCTTCCTCCACACCCAAGCCAGGTGAATTTCCTACACAAATCTGTAGGAATCAACCTTCATTAGCTGCAGTACTCACAGCACTTCTCATTATAACCCTCACAACCTTCCCCATCCCCATGTCCCTGTGCAAGGTCTGCCCATCTCCATCCCCATCCCCAACCCCCTCTCCATCATCCCTCCCGCACACAAAAAGAGCAGCCACATCTTTCTGGCCCCAAAAGGCTCTGCTGAGCTCCCCATTCCTCACAAAATCCCTTCCCACCTTCTTCCCAGCCCTCACTCACAAGCTGCCCATGCTCATCCTTGCACAGAGCTCTCCTTGCTCCCTCATCCATCACATAATGCTTCAGGTTTTGGCTTTTATATTTTCACGTTCTGAGCTGCTTCAGTGTGTGGGTCTGGGCTTCACACCAAGGGATGCTGAGCTCTCTGCACAGAGCAGGGAGACAAAACAATTCCTGCTCCAGCTGGGCACTAAGGACAAATGATCCAAACCTCAGCCCAGGAGCACAAACAGCGTGGGCTGGAGAGAGAAAAACAAGCAGGGTGGGACTGATGGGCTGGAGCTGGAATGGGACAATGAACTCCAAGGTGCCAATGGAGCAGAACTGATCCCAGGGAGAGCCCCGGGAGCGCTCGTGCATTTTGGGACCATTTTGGGTCATTTGGGTGCAGCCCTGGCTGGGCTCTGGTGCTGCCCAAGGTGGATCCATGGAGGAGATGCTTTGGAGAAATCCCTGCTTTATTCTGGGACTCTGCTCAGCCTCCTTTCTAGATCATCCTTCTCAAGGCATCACACATCCCTATCTCATCCCATTTTTTCCCCATCCACTCTTCTCCCAGCCCTTCAGCAATACCTCACCAGGCACCACACTGGCAGGCTCGTCCCTCAGTGGCTTTCTGACCTTGAAAACAGTGTTTAGAAAACCACATCTTCTAGACAAACAATATTTTAAAAATCACATGATCTACACTTCTAACAGCTCAATCCTGAAATGAACTCTTGCTCTAAAATTACAGCATTGTCTGCTTAAACCATTAATGATGCACAACAAAGTGATACTGTGATAATCCTTAAATAATCAGTCATCTCCCTAAAAGAATAACAGGTTACAAAATGGACAGAGGAAATTACAGCCAAATTTTATGGGTTTAAACCAGATTTTTTTTTTTTTGCCAAACACCTGAGGAAAAAAAATAGTTTCTGGTTCAGAACTTTGTGTTAAAGTTTATAGTTCAGTGCAGGAAAATGTCAAGATCTGGAGGTGCAGGCTGAGGTGAGGCTGGCACGGGGAGCAGGAGGCCAAGCACCAAGGGAATCTCATCCTTCCTCCTTGCTGTGCTGAGGCTGAGCAGTGACTGCACCACAGAACAGCCCCAGCCTTGGCAGACAGATTCCATCCCACACTGTAGTGACACAGGAGATAAGCTTTGGGGATGTTTTAGCACACAGGGAGTGCTGTCTGCTCCCAGAGCTCCTGCAGGGGTGGAGGCCCAGCAGCACAAGGCCTCCAAAAGCCATTTGGGAGGTGGAATCCCTCTCTTCTCTCACAGCACAGAGCCATAACTTAGCTCCACATGCAAGTGCACACACAAGAAAATGCCCTGTGCCTTCCCACCCTCTGGCTTTTCTATTCAAATCCCTCAAGTTTGGGTATGTGGCTCATCACTAAGTAACAGCACACTGCAAGTATGGGAACTTATCTTCAGTACCTTGTCATATTCCCACGACCATCACACCATGGAAATTATTTCCTTTTGAAGTCTGTACTTTTCTAGAGGTGCAGAGTTCAGGATACTATACAAGCATGACATTTACAGGTTAAAACTCTCCTTAGGCTTACCATTCTGCAATTGCAGAAAGAACCCACCAGAATTTATAAATCTGTGATAACTAACGTGCTTGTTTTTCAGTTAAAGGGACACAAAACCCCTGTGAAACCACCTAATGCATTGAAACAAAACAGAACCCCACTGTTCAAAGCACTTAGCACAAAACTAAACACCTTGGGCAGCACCAGAGCCCAGCCAGGGCTGCACCCAAATGACCCAAAATGGTCCCAAAATGCACGAGCGCTCCCGGGGCTCTCCCTGGGATCAGTTCTGCTCCATTGGCACCTTGGAGTTCATTGTCCCATTCCAGCTCCAGCCCATCAGTCCCACCCTGCTTGTTTTTCTCTCTCCAGCCCACGCTGTTTGTGCTCCTGGGCTGAGGTTTGGATCATTTGTCCTTAGTGCCCAGCTGGAGCAGGAATTGTTTTGTCTCCCTGCTCTGTGCAGAGAGCTCAGCATCCCCTGATGTGAAGCTCAGACCCACACACTAAACTCAGAATCTGAAAAATATAAAAGCCAAAACCTGAGGCAGCACTTCCACTATCCCAGGATGCTCCAAGCCCTGTCCAACCTGGCCCTGGACACTTCCAGGGATCCAGGAGCAGCCTCAGCTTCCCTGAGCAACCTTAGATTATAACATTACCTCTAACAACTTTCTGAGGAAGCAGGGAGAGGGAAGCACAAGCCACGATCTCCAAGCACTGATGAAGAAAACAGACATGCACATCATCACACTGATTATAAAAGGCTCATTATTTTTTCTGGGGCAGCAGAAAGAACCACCTGCCCTTCAGCCAGCTGCCACATCTCCTCTAAAGTCAGTATGGCAAAAGTGTTTTGAAATTGGTGATAAAACAGAGATGCTCATCTGATGCAGCCAGCACACTCACACACACACAAATGTATCTGCATATAGATTTCCTTCCTAATGTCTTTAGCTTGCAATCAGTTTTCAATACTCACGTGGCCATTACAAGGCATAAAGCAAATTTTCCCTGGTCTGTCACAGTGTACTGCAGCCAGCACACCTAGAGATAAATACTCTGGATTGCTCTTTAAATGCCACCTACCCTGATAAAGAGCAATTACACACCTGCTCTAAGTGATGACACGACAGGGAATAAGGGAGAATCACGTCTTCAGACTGAGAAGCAAAAAATAAATTCAACTTTCTCCTGACAGTTCAAGAAGTGATTCTGGACAGCTGCCTCAATGCTGCAATACTGTGCAAAACTAGGTAATGTCTGTAAAGAATGAAATTATTGTAATTGAGCATTTTTTGTATTTCCCTTCTGTTAGAGCCTTACTTCCACTATGTATTGGGAGCAGCTACTGCTTAAACCGAGCAATCATTTTGTTACAGAACTATTATGCAAATAATCTGCTCTGTGTTCTAACTAGAAGCAATGCTGTGCTAGTCTGGGCAAGACATGAGGCACTGTGGAGTTTTCTTTTTAATTTTTTTTTTCTCTGTGCACTGGAGCAACATCATTTATGGTGGTAATGATGAAAGGTATCTTCCCATCTAAAAATCAGATTATTAGTCAAGAATATAAACACTTAACCACCTTTTATGAGCTGGTGTCTGCCTTTCATTTACCTATTTAAATATTTACATCCTTTTAACATATTTTTAGTTGCAAGTCATTGCAGTGATATTAAGAGTACTTTGGTGAGAGCAATATATAAAGACCCACTTGGATCATCCTCTCTTAGCAAGTTTGTACCTGTGTTTACAGATTTACACCACAGACATTATCTTCAATCTGAAATTACTTATCTGTAGCACCGGAGCGAGATCAAAGATCCCAAACAACATCAGCCACCTGCACCAAGCCCCAGACAATGTAATAACCTTATAACATCAAATCAGTGTATTTCATGCAGAGCATTTCAGTGCTATTCTCTGGGTACCTGGCTGGTGTTGGAAGAAAAGATCTTACCTAAGAACAAATGCAATCTCAGGCAATATTTAAAGATTAGATTATCCTTCATTGCAAATAGCTCATTTGTTTACTATCACATTGCTTTATTCTTGCTTTGCCTCCTTCTATCAAGAAAATGCTGAATATTCAGTTTAGATTCCCAGCAGCTTTTTATTTTAGTCTAAAAACATTTACCTAACACATTCTTAACAAGCAAAGTGAAGAAAATTCAGCCATCTGTCTCTGCATTACAATAACAGTTATGGAAGAGTAGATTATTCTATACAGCAAGAAATTTAATGCTACGAATTGTTATACTTTAAGCACTGTGTGCTCCAGTCAGTTTTGTATACAAGAATGTTGAGCACTGGCACACACAGAAGCAATGATTTAAAAGCAAACACAAGAGAAAATATTTTAAAGATATTAAATGCATTCAATATTCCAATCATGCTGAATGTCCATGCTTCAAACTGAAGGAAAAAAAAATATCTCTGCTGTTATTTTCTTTCTCTCCAGCACTTCACTAGTTCTAAATTATCACTAAAAATGCTTAAAAACGACTTGCTGGAAACAAACACGACATAGAGATAGATGTGAATCCTTACCTGGGAAACCCCCTTGTACCATTGCTGTACCAGCATGTACTCAGGAAATCTGCATTCCTGACAAACATTCAGGGCTGTAAGCAGCTCAAATCCTCATCACACACAGGCTCGGGGCTTGTCTTTCTTCTGACGACCTTGGGCCTATTTTGCTGAGATTTTTCTCTCCTTAAGGGCAAACCGTCTGTCTGTTTCTATCACGAGATGCCATCAATTAGATTAATTTCGGGCTGCCCACAAGCTCCCAGTTACATCTGCCAGCAGAGGAGAGCTGCCTATGGAAGCACAGAGGGAGCAGCAGATCCCTGGATTCCCACATCTGACCCACGGATGCTCCCAGCTGCTGTTTGTGCTCTGCCAGCATCCGAGTGACATCTCCATCCCCAAACACGAGTCCCCCCCAGCGTGGCTGTGTGCCTGGCAGCTGCAGGTACCTTCCTGCCTAATGACCCACTGCATGGCAAAGGAGCAGTTAATAATCTTACTTATCTGAGCATCCTTCTTCCTGTGAAGCTACAGGGGTTAAAAATTAATTTCTCTCCCGCAAACGGCTTCATTAAATCCCTTGTTCTCCGACGCTGCAGTTTCCCAACGCTGATATGTGCTCGTGGCATAGGGTTTGCTTGTTTTGTTTTGGGTTTTTTTAATGTCAGAAAACAAAACCAATCTGTCATTATAAACATAAAAAGGCTCAAACTTCATCATAACTTGTGTTTTGTTGAAATCCCAAACAAGCAGTATTAGTTTTGCTGCAATCAATGCTGAACTGAAACACTGAAAAGACTCAAAATCCTTCATTTAGTAATTAAAAAAAAGCAAAGATAAAATCTCTCTCTGAATTTATAAACATACTTAGTTATTTTGGGAAGTCCTACTAATTCTCTCTTCCAAAAGCTACATTTAAAACAACTCAAAATACTCAGTTATTTCGTTAATATCATTAATTTGTTCATTTTTAAAGTTCATTGTCCTTCCTTTAGAATATGTCTCACAGCACACACACAGCCATCTGTTCAGTGCATTATGTCAAGCACACAGTAAAAAAACCACAAGAAGTCCCAGCTGCAATTTTACTATTACTTCATCAAAAATGTAATTTCCTCTCGCAATACTTCATCAGATGATAACTGTGCGTGTGACTCACAAAGAGAGTGAAGAAATCAGCCCAACAACAAAACCAACAGCCTCAAAGTGCAGGGGCAGCACCTCCCTCACCCATCCCAGCGTGGCAGGGCAGCTCTGTGCCTCTGCCCAGCACGTCCTGGATCTGATCTTAGGGCAGGTTACAAACCCCATGTACCTCAGCTAATTATGGGTCAGAACAAGAATGGGAAAAGAAGATTAGCAGCACAGAGTCACATTAAATAGAGATTAACAGGGAGCTGAAAAATGAAAGTCTCTGCTCTGTTTGTCTAATCCCAGCTCTTGCCTGATCTAAGGAAATCCACTGTGTTAAACACACTTGGTACTATATTTAAGAGCATTAAATCTTGCAATTACTACTTTTGCAACGTTTTATTTTCATAAAGCTTGAAGCCTTTCTCCAAGCCACATCTTCCCCTCTGAGCATCATCTCTGTTTGCTGTTGATTGCAGTGACATCTATTGGAGAGGCAGTGCTTGGCTACACGAGCTCCCTCCACTGAAGATCAACATTCTCAGTGGATCCCCCCCCCAAATGAAAAGTCAGGAGTGCTTTTCCTTTGTTTCAGCATAATTTTGCATACACCAGACTCCAAAGAGTGAGATACCCAGGAATTATGAGTGAGTTGGCTTTTATTTAGTCATTTGTTAGTGATCCTGGCATTTTCCCAAACGCTGATCCTCACGTTGCCATCCTTGCCCACAGCCATGCACAGACACTTCCAGAGATCCTGTTCCTGCCCACCCCATGAACCTGACCATACCCTCCTCAAAGTCTCAACTGAACTTGGATTTCTTTTTTCCATCTTTTAATGGAATCCTTTTTTTTTTGATTCCTTTTTTCCCATATTTTATTTTTCTGCTCTCACCGATCACAGACATCACTGGCACCTGGATGCTGCCAAAAACCTCAGGTGTGTTAAGAGCTGCCCAATCCCAACCCAACCCTTATCACAATGGGGGATCACAGAATCATGGAATGATTTGGGCTGGAAGGGGCCTTAAAGCTCACCCAACCTGGCTTTGGACACTTGAGATGGGGAATCCACAACTTCTCCATGCCAGGGCCTCCCCACCCTCTGAGTCAAGAATGGAAAGTCAAAATACCAGAGAAGTTTTAAAATCTCTTGCTTTAGCTTTTATTCCTCAGAAAGGCATCTTAGGAAGATAAATCATTATGGTTTCTTATAGCTTCATTGATTTCTACATTACCTAGAGACAAAATAAGAGGAAGGGGGCATTATTATCCCCCTATTAGATACAGTTAAATATCCTTGCAGACAGAAAGTCTGAGCACAGCAGTAGTTTAGTCCATTATCCAAGCCACCTTCCACAAAGTTTTTATTACCATCTATTTTTATTATTTTAGACTTTTTTGAAACCAACAAGATCGATCCCAGTCAACTAACCGACAAAAGATTCCACTAAAGATATAACAGCAATTGAAATTAAGGATTTCAAGTTCTTTCAACAGTTGTCCTTTCAGTTTTTGTAGAATGGTTTTTCAACTCTCTCCTGTCTAATTTACGTTTGCTGCAACTCAGTCATGAAAGCATATCCAAATTGTACAGCCAGGAGTTCCCCCAAGGAAAACCTCACCAAAAATTCCATTACAAACTGCTCTGCCCATCCACTTCCTCTGCTTCTTTTTACAACCAACCCCTCATTATGGCAATAAGCCACCACGGGGTGCACACAAGTCCATTAGCAGGTTCTTGGAGCACACCTCCAGCCATCCCCACTCCAGGAAAACACACCAGTGCCTACTGATGCCTGCAGCACAGCTGCTCACAAGCACAAACAGCTCCTTTGTCTGCCTTCCCCTCCTTTTACTTGTTTTCATTTAAAAAAAAAAAGGAGAAAAAAGTTTTAAAAAAATCCCATTCACAACCCGGTGTTTTTCAGATTTGGGAAGTCTAAAAAAAACAATTTATTTCCCCAAAACAGGCTCTGCCATTCTGTGGGAAAGGAAAACTCCAAAATGTTTCAGGTCTGGAGGATGAAGCATTTTGAAAGGTCCTTTTGCAGCAGGATGGACAGGCTGCAAGTTGTGCAAAACTGTTTCCACGCATAAACTGAAAGCCTTGAAACAGCAACCTCAAAGCAAAGAGAAAACAAAACCCACACACAGGGTTAGGGCTGGGTACAGATAAAGATTTGGCAGTGCCACTAGAAGAAGAAATAAAACAAGAGGAAATACAACTTTCAACTTGCCTTCAAAGTCGAGGAAAAGCCACCTAAGGACTTGGGAAATGATGCTGGGAGTACTGGAGGCATAAAGCAAAGGAGAAGCAGATCTGAAACTAAAGGCCTTGGGTGCAAGAGTCACATTTGAAAAAAAAACACAACCAAACAACAAAACACCTGGAACTTTAAACTTCTTAAACCACAGAAACATAGAGGACATGTCTAGAGTTTCTCTAAACCAAAAACTACCTCACAGTTCGATTCCCAGCAAGGATTTGCCCTCTTTAGATCAAAACCAACTCTTGAAGGTTGAAACAAAAGGGAGAACATGAACAAGAAATGACTGTTGGTTCCAAACAGGAATTCAGGTTCCAGGTCAGCAATGAGAGCTACAGTTTCAGCAGGGGGAAAGCAGAAATAAAAGGGAGCATTGCCAAAAGGCAAGTGGGTTTAGATTTTAGGGGAAATTAAATCAACACCAAAAGGTTATTCAGCCACTTTAAGGGGAAAACATACAAAACATGGAGACTCCGAGGCAATGTGGATGGCACACAATAAAAAGAAAAATTCTCAAATATGGCAGGAAGACTAACAATGCTCTGCTTTTTCAGTCTGGGGAATGATGGAGGATGTGGAGACAAAAGATGAGAGGGAGGGTTGAAAGAAGTGATAAGCAAGGACAAAAAATGTCAAGCAGAGCAAATAAAGTACTTCCAGAGTTTGAAAGAAATTGATGAGCAGGTTCCTGACACTGCAGCTGTGTTAATAAGAATGCTAAAAAATAAAGTAAAATCCATCAGGAGCAAAACAAGAGGACAGGTTTAACAGCTGTCCCACCTCAAAATGCCCTCCAAAGCTTTCCATGCTGTGACAGAGATTGAGAACTCCAGGAAGCAAATAAAAGAGAGGTTATGATGCGAATTTACCTGGGCTGACACCACATCTTCGTTTTGGAAGGAACCTTATCTTCTAAATAAGGAAGACAATAAATCCAAATCACCTGTTGATATATTTGCAGTGAGGTTCCAAAGCCAGTAGAGTGAGTTGGATAAGTGGGTGAGGAACAGAGCAATATGAACATACAAATGGACAGTTCAGAAAGACAAGCTCTTGTCTGGGTTGGGATTTCTGGGAAAGGTGCTCAAGAACCAGAAGTTATGAGCATCAAGCAGTTCACAGAAACAACACTGTACTGGAATTTGCAGAGAAAACTTTGTTTTTCAAGTGAGCACAGAGCAGGGATTCTGTAAAAGGCCATTCCACAGCTGCCAAGATGCTTAATGTCATTAAATATAGTTGGATCATTTCTAACATGCTTTGTACTGCAAGGGCTGAGGCACAAACTTATTTCAGGCTTCCCTGGCCTGTTCTTAATTTTCAAAGGAACAGAATGAGGTGAGGAAGAATTTATCTCTCTTTCCCAAGATTCATGGGAAAGATGGCTACAGCAAAACATTCACCTTCAGTCAGTAGAAAGGAAAGAGGAGATTCCCCTGAACAGATCTTGTGCTGTTGCCAAGTCTGGTAGGATTGATGAATTTAATATCAGCAGCAGCTTTACCTTTTCAGCTTCCAGCCTCAGCCAGCAATATCATTAGGGATGGCAGGAGAGCTAAAAAATGACCAAGTCCATGAATAAGGAATTACTTCTGTGCAAAGTATTAACTTAGGCCCAGCAAGCACTTGGATTGAGGCACATCCTAATTAGATAACTCAGGTGTCAGCCTACTTATCACACCTATCCTTTAACTGGGAATTAGGACTTCAGTAACGAGCTGGAATGAGTTTGTTACAATTGGAGCTTTACCCAGTCAGTTTGAGAGCTCAAGATGATGAGAAAAATCACTGTAGCAAAAAGAAAAAAAAAAAACAAACAACCAAAAAACAAACTAAACCCCAGCAAAAGCCTACAGAGAATCACAGAATGTTACAGGGATGGATGACACATTAAAGATCATCTCATTCCACTTTCCACTAGACCAGGTGGGTCAAGGCCTCATCTCACCTTATCCTGATCTGGTAGAAAGGAGCATAAAGATAAAAAAAATTAGAAAGTAACTGATTTTAGAAAGTAATTTAGGACTCCTAATTGCAACTTCAGTATTCCTAAATATTTTACTGCAAGATAAGCTATGGATAATAATATTCCATTTAACCAAAGTGCTAATTAACCAAAGTTGTGATTCAAAAGCAGCTGGAATCTAAATCATGCTGCCAGGAGCTCTCCACTTGCACTGCTTCCTACTCCTCAGGTCCCTGCTCTTCCACAGAGTGAGCACCACCACAAACCACTGCCAAACCCAAAATGGGACAACTGCAGAACCCTTCCCATGCAGAGTGCTACAAAGCCAGGGGATCCTTTCTTCAGGAGAGCACCAAAACAATAAGTCAGCAGATTTTTCTTTTTAAAGGAACCCATCTTGCTTGAACAGCATTGCCTGGGATCAGCTCCAGGATTTCTGGTCTGATTTGAGTGGTCCTCCAGCTACAACTGGTCGACTACCACTGAAATCAGAGCAGTAAAACACATCTCCACTCACTGCTGACATCTCTGCCCAAGCAACTCCTCCAGACACAGCCTGGATGTGCTGGGGATGAAAATAAACTCAGCCCTTCCTGCATCTCCCCAGAAGAGCCGAGCTCTGGGACCTGGCTGGGCAGAAGAAGCATCTAAGTTACAAACCAGGCTGAGGATTGCTGTGGCCACACTGAGCAGCACTTCCCACAAGCAATAAAAGGCATGACGGCTTATCAGCAGCTGATTGTGTCCCAGAATTGTGATCTGATGCAATGATTGGAGCACTACTCACCCTCTGCACAAGCATCCTCATCCTCCTCTTCACCCAGAGCAGCCTCCTCTGTGTGATGCCTTTCGAGGGCTCTGTAAGGAGGTGGCAGCTTCATGGGAGGTGGAGCCCCATATTTTCTCTGATGGATTCAAAGACAATGAGTTACATGCTTTGTAACCTCTGAGAACATTAAAAAAACCCCATTGTCTGTTGCACTGCATGTGCACAGACACAGTACTTAATTACAATGCTAAATTCTGCAGCAAAGGCTTTTTGTGCAAGAAAGCAGAGCCAAGAAGTGACACTGAACATCAAGAAAAAGAAACTGAAACACAATTGTGCATGCACATTTACTTGTTGATAAAATACTTGTGTGTTGTCATAAACATCAAAATGTGAACACTAATCAAGGGTTGAAAACAAACACTGAGTTACACCCTGTTTCTTATAAGCCTCCATAACAAAACTATCTGGTGCTGATAAACATCAATTTATAAAAAAATACATAAAATAAGAACTCAATCCTCTTAGTCCATACATGAATATTTAAACATCACAATCCGTCCGCGTTTTGGCATAAATTAAATAAAGGTTTGAATTATATCTCCCAATAAAATTCTATTACCTCACATAAATACAGGCAGCTCCTATAATGATGCATATAGCGGCGCATGGCAGGAATACAGAGCAGGCTCTGAGGATGGAGGGGCACTGGCTCAGCTCAGCAATTGGTTTTACAGCTCCAAGGAACTGGGTCCTGCCTTGGTTTGCACCACGACTCCACTAAACGATGCTCAGCTGCATCCCCTGCAAGCCCACTGCTAATAGCAGGATGCACTTTAGAGAGGGAACACCGGGCAGCAGATGCCATTAGAGTGCCCAGAATTCCTGTAATTAATTCCTCCTGTGGCTAGAAAATATGACACAACACCCAAACACATCAAGCCCAGGATAATATTTCTTTTTTTTTTTCACTGTGAGCAATGAAAGCTGAACCTGCGTATTGATTTTTCAATTCTTGAAGTTGAATTTGTATAGAATGGTGCAAGGAGTGAGCTGTAATATGTGGAAAATTTGGAGAGGCAAAAATATCTGTCATCTCATCCATTTGAAAAATGTAACAGGAAAGCAGTGCACTGAGCACAGAATGCAATAATAAATGGAATTAATTCAATCCACCAGTAGCAAAAAGTGTGTAGTGAGAGCACTTGGAAGCACAACAGCTGTTTTCCAAAAGGATGTAACACTTAGTGGTGCCTCCTACTTTTTTCTTGAAGCCAGCACAGACAGAACTGTGCAAAATCCAGATGATCCAGGAAGCAAGGGAGGACTTGGGTTCTACTTTACTGAGCAGGTAAAGATGGAAAATCTGCGGCCTCACTCTCAGCTGCCTATGACAAATGGGTCACTTTATTATCTCTGTAATTCAGTAATAACTTACAGTCTAAATGTTGACCCTTTGGCTTTTTAAGACCTTAAACGTTTGTTAGAAAGTCTGTGTGAAATTACACGAGGCACCCAGGCTTACCCAGCAGTTTTCTATGCCTCAGAGGGACAAATATCTCTTATCCCTCCTGTCCCAGTGAAAAGCCAGATGAGAAAATTGTGCCTGGCTGCTCCATTGTGCCACGTTTATGTACCAGCACAGAGGCAACAGCACAGTTCACACAGCCAGCCAGCCAGCCAGATAATGTTGACATCTGGCTCGTCCACTAATGTTTTAAGTGGTTTTATATAAATTAAAGTGCTCATTTTGAAACAAACAGATCAATAGAGGAGGATAAACGCCAACAAATCAGAGAAAAACCTCCAGCATTTGAAAAGATACAGGAAAAGGCAGGTTTTCCAGCTGGATGTGGCTGCTTTCAAACCAAATTCTTTTGTGACTGTCTGAAGACTGGACTAGAAATATCACTGATTCCCCATAGGGGTGTGGACTAATAATCCACTAATAGCAACTCTTTCCAACTCCGAGACGGCCCCACAGAAGTGCACTAGGACTGCTTTGTGAGCCCACGTTCAAAGCCAAAAAGGAGCTACATATTTATGCACTGGAGCTCTTCTATATTCCACCCACCAGTTTATAGCAGCAATAGATGAAAAAGGTCTGCAAAAGATTAGGCTCCCTCTTTAACCTCGGAACGCCGCAGAACGCGACACAGCGGAGCGCTGGAGATGAAAGGCAGCACTTTGCCAGAGGATGAGAGCTTTTGAGATTAGAAATATAGATAAAAAAAAAATAACACAAGAAAAGGGGATTGTAAGTGCTTCATTGGAAGTATTATGCTCTGGCATGAAAGCATGTCTTCAACACCTTTTCTGATAACTGAGCCTCGCTGCTCCCGTCCCTGACAGGATCTGAAAGGAGTGTTACAAAAACTTTTGGAGGTAAAAGGGTCTTCTCAAGTACCCAACAAACACCAGAGTGCTGAGTAGGATCAAATGAAAACTTCATCCTATTTGTAGTTCAACTGCACCAGGCAAAACTTATTGTCTGCATTACTTCTGTCTCTGCTCCTGCTGCTCTCACACCCTCAAAGTACCTGAACTACACTCCTCAGTCAGGACAGATCCCACAGGAAAACACCAATGCCATGAGAGTGAGACAGCTGAAAATGAAAAATAATTTTTTCCCTTATTCCCTTATTAACACAAATTCCCTGTTTTCTACCAAACAGAGTTTTTTTTCCTCTTTTAAAGCTGCTGTGAAGTTATTTGGAAGTCACTGTGCAGTGACTGCCTCACAATTAGCTGAGCAGCCACAGGCCCCTCAGTCATTTCTCATTCTACACAGCTGTGGGAAATGCAGGAGCCTCTGTGGATTTCACCATCCCATAAATGATCCCACTGGATTTCAGGCGGCCTCACACTGAGGATATTATTTGTGTACACGTTGCCATTGCTCTGTTTCTGCTGAACAAAGGGAATCAATTTGCCTCCACACGGAGCAAACCAGGTACTTCAGACAGATGACAGTGAGGAGCTGTGCTAAGTACAGGGTTTCAGCACCCAGCAGACACCCACAGAATAAATGTCAGAACACTTGGCAGGAATTTGGCAAAAAGTCCTAGAATCAAAGATATTTCAACAAAACACTTCAAGTTTAATTTCAGACTTCAGAAGAAGCTTATCATAGAGTTAGAATACATGCTATTATACCATTTGATTTAGTAAAACCTGGGTACAGCACTGAATGGAATAAATACCTTATCACTCTTATTTTCTTTGTCTGCATCCTGATCTTTGCTGACTTTGATTCCCTTAGGCTGGGCAGGAGAAACCACCTGAAAACCAATGTAACATTACCCACATTATGGAGAGAATTTTAGTTGCAAAACAAACATCCAAAATCAATTCCTGACAATAACAAAGTTCCCCAGTCCACTCTGCATTCTGCCCAGTGTAAAAGGGCACTGCAGTGCAGTCTATAAATTACATTCTTTCACTGGATTTACTGAATTACATTATTACATAAAAAGTTTGGAGTTTCTGTGTGTATTTTAGGCAGGTAGAACTGTATGCTGCTCTTACTGAGGCATTGAAAAGTTTCTTGCCTTGGCCTCAAAGATGAGGAGATGCCTCAAATATTTTGGAAATTAACTTGCTCCCAGGTCACTCTTTTAGGTCCCTCTGGTGACACATTTCACAGGGAGTTGCTGGTGTGAATCTGACTAATTTTAATTAGAGCTTTGCTCCTCTAGATAACAGAGTTTATTTCTAGATTATCAAATATGGGCAAATTAAAATGCATAGGACCAGACTCTTACTACACAGGTGGGAGAGCTGAATTAACACCTAGTCAACAGATTTACATCTACTCCATGTAAATTAGACAAATGAGGTTTCCAATTAGACCAGAGAAGTAATCAATCAATCAGTTGGTCTGTAACTAACTGACAGGATCCATCCTTGGACACAAAAATTGACAGAACTGTCTGAAAGGAATTTAGGCAAGTTTAAAATAAGATGCACGCTATGCGTTTACTAAGTTTTAGAATAAAAATAGAAATAAACTTACTTTTGGTACGTTAGCCAAGCTCTGGACTACAAACACCACAGGATTTCCTGCATTCTTGATGGCATCTACTGCTTCCTTGTGGGTGGCATTTTGTAGGTCTACCCCAGAAACCTGACAAACAATGTTTATTTTTATTAGGTACAGAGTCATTACAAGGCATCACACACACTTGCAGGAGATTAGTGTATCTGAGGAAGGCATCAAAAACAGTCAAGAGTAATTATTTGTAAAGTATGTTTTGATGATGGTTTAAAGAAAAGTGTTACTTGGTATTCATAATTAAAAGATGGCCATATGTTGCCCAAAACAATTCCTCTAGATAAAAACATAAGGAGTAAGATTGTCAGAGTGTTACATAACATTAGATCTAACTCTTTCAGGTTTTACCTGTTGGTAAACTAAACCTGAACAGCACTATCAGCTTGGCTGATCTTGAAGTATTAATTTGGAGAAAAATGAGTAAAAACAAATCAACCAGCAGTGAGAGGCTGGAATGACATTTTCCCCCACAGCACCTGCCAGAATCAGGGATTTATCCCAAACAGTGGTTATCAGTTAACTACTCTAAATCCACACACACAAAAATAACAGTCCATAATTCAAAATGAACACTCTGTGTCCTTGTATATATTAAATTTATGCTTATAGATATGCTGTAACTTATTCCTCCTTTGTATGGGAAGAGGACACTCCCATTTTTTTCAGTCCACCCTCAGACACCAGGATAAATCTTTTCTTAAATACAGAGGAAAAAGAGCTCCATAGTCAGACCTTAAAAAAAAAAAAAAAAAAGAAACACCACCAGAGGTTTCCTTTGGTTTTCAAAACAAAGTGTTGCCAATACCTCATGAAGTGGTGGCAGTATTTTGTTCCTCTCTCCACCCAAAGCTGTTTGAGACAATTTTTATTTCTTAGACTAAAAAGAAAGTTTTATCTCCATTTACCTCAAGTATTTTATCTCCAGTTTTTAAAGCCCTTGTTCTTCCTGCTGGGCTGTCTTCCAAAACTTGTTTGATAAAGATCCCTTTAAGTTCTTCTCCATTCTTCAGGCGCTTTATGACAGTTTGTCCACCAACAATGCTGATTCCAAGAGACACATCAGGGTCTCTGAAGATCTCAACACTGAAAAAAATACATGGTAGTTTCAAGAGCTTCAAACAGGTTTTTTTTTTAAACTACAAATGCAAAGCCTTAAATAAATGTAAGCTCCTGGTCTTTCAAGAAGATTTAACAGAGTAAAGGGATAAAGTCAGAAGCCTGAGAATGCTCTCAACAGAGTTGAGTTTTCACCTTGAGCAGATCTCACCCCACAAGAAGAGCAAAATTCTGCTTGCAATCCATGCCCACTGGGCAGAGGCTTTTATTTCAGAGAAAGTCAGATCTTCAAGTAAATACTCATCCTTTTTCAGCTTGAGCAAAGTGTCTGGGAATGGGAAGCCCTGCAAGCAGCACTTTAGACAAATAGTGAAGTATTTCATACAACTTTCTGAACACTGACTTCAGCACACATTCATCAGCTCAAGCAGCAACTTTCTGATCATATTTTACTTGGGACCATAAAAACAATTCACCTAAAAATGTTAATGATACAATAAGGATGTGGCTAAAAAGGTTGGCTTGGCAATTTGGAATCCTGCCATGAAGGTTTAGCAGGGAGCCCATGGAAAGGGAGACAGCACAGCACTATGTGCATTGTTCACACCTAATAGTTATTAAATGAACAAGAACTTGTAGGTCATCCACAACCTAAACCAGCCAAGCTCTCCCAAGTCAGCTGTATAAATAGAAGGCAGAATTCTGCTGAACATCTGTTAAAAATTCCCTGTCTTCAGGAAAGCCCAAGGTACACAGGTACCCTAAAGTTATTGGCAGAGGAGGAGAGGAAAAAAAAACCACCCAAGAACTAAGGTGGCTCACAGAAAAAAAGACATGAGGTAAATGGGAAGGAATAATGTGATTATATGAACATACGTCCGTGGTGGTCCCCAGTGGCTGAAGTTTGGAGTTTCTTCTCCTTCTCCTTCTTCTCTCTCAGGTAATTCACTAATTTGGGGAAGAGGGGAGGGGAGGAATAAAAAGTAAAAGAGGCATCACCCATGCCAGGTCACAATTCCTCACATATTTTGTATCTGGCAGTGAGACAGCAACACCTTCTCACACTGCCCAGTTTAAAGCAAATGTACAGAGTCAACAGACCAGACAGGAATTTTTGTATTTAGGTTTAAATGTACTTAAGGAATGCTCCAGAAATAAACATGATGGGCAGACCAAATTTATAAGCTGATCTGTGATACACAAATCTGCACTGCATTTACTCATTGGAAATGACTATTTAAGCAATTAACATTTACTTTCTGATAAATATGCTGTGATGCTTGGAGAGAGATATAAACATGCCAAAACCAGTAAGCAGATCATGATCCAAGTGGGAGAATAGATCCTGTGTGCTCCATTAAACCCTACAGAACAATCTTCTCACCTTATTGCTGAGCTGCTTTCCCTCTGAGAGAGGATTTCAGATGAAATTAAGGGAGTACTGAGGAATCAACAGGTCCCAAAAGCTGCACTACCTACTGACCCCACACTGGTGGGGAAAGACTGGGACAGATAAAGAAAATCACAGCAATGCCAGCTCAAGGTTCCTCAGCACCACTGGCAGGACTAAAATTTCCTGCAGATTGCCCTGGCTGAACTCTGCTCTTCCCAAAAGGAAGATCAAAGGGAAGGGAAAACCAGGAGGAGACATGAGTAAAGGCCACATCCCTCTCCTCCAGGCCACCTCCACACTCCCCTCCCTGCAGTGCTGGCACAGCCATTTGCACATTTCTGTCCCAGTGTTCAAGGGAGGAAACATGGGAAGTTTTCAGGTTTTAAGCCAAACTCCATCTCCTGTAAAAGCTACAGACCTATACATCTGTCTGAGCATTCCACACAGCCTTTCATCATGATTCAGCTGAGTAAAGCAAGAGGACTGTTAAGATTGTTAAATGAATGTCTTTCAAAACCTGAAATCTTCCTCCATACCTGCATGATGCTGTTCTAGGCTGAGCTGAGGTGGTTATTCTGCTAGATTCCTGGCTCTTGGGAAAAACATAATTCTCCTCTTTCGGGGCTTCCTGTCCAACTGCTTCTGAATCAACAGCAAGCTCAGGTCCTTTGGAGTCACTCTGAAGCTTTGTTCCTGAAGAAGGAAAGGGGGGAGATGTGAAAAAAGGGAGAAGATGTGAACTTTTGCTTCCTCTGCCCAGGCATCCACCAATTATTTCACCCTTGGAATTAAACTCTTTATACCACCAGGTTCCAAATGTGTTCAAGGTCAGGTTGGACAGGGCTCGGAGTTCCTTCCTCCCAGGCAGGGAGTGCCACTTCAGGCAGGTTTGATAAATTTATTTCTCTGATCAATCTACCAAATCCTAACCATCCAACTGTGGCCATCTGACAAGGAGAAATCTGAGCACAGATCCCAAATCTAGGAGATGGGGCAATTTTCTACCACACAGATCACTTGCAATTTTCTGGCTGTGCTAAAGTCACCTCCAGAGCCTGTCACTTCATTTCTGTATTTATTTATCACTGGTCAGATTTGGAGGAGGAAGCAAGATTATAAAAGTGAAACTCATTTAATACCAGACTGTCTTGAGCCTGCAGAACTCTTGATTTGAATATTTTCTCATTTGAAAATATTTTTGTTTTGGTAAAAAAAAATGAAATTTGTAAACACGAAATTATGAGATAAAGAGAAACTTTCTTACAAACCTAAATTCATCTCAGTTTTCACTTCTGGCTGGGTAGTTTCAGTATCAAAAATGTCTTTTTGGTAGCTGCTGGGAGCTGTGGTTCCAGAAAAGTGTGACCTTATAGCAGCATTCTCTTCACACTTCACAGAGGAGAAAAGAAGTAATTAAAATTAGAAAGCAATGGTATTAACTTACACAGGGGTATTTGACAGGAACATTAATTTTTACAGCAAACATACATATCCTCAGCTGCATTCATATTTATTCAGGTAACTATGAAATACTAACTGCTCATTTAAATACTAACTGCTCATTTATGCACTGCATTAAGAAGAGGCATGAGAAATGTTATATGCAGTTGAAATATAAAATAACTGTATCTTTCTCCTCACCTGTAATTCAGACAAAAATTTATTTACTCTTGCTCATTTGTTTTTTATAAGTAACAAACAAATAAATTTAATACTGTGCACTCTGGTATAAAACTGTCAGTAAAAACTTCATTTTATCTGTTTATACACTTACTACTTAAGGGGACAAACCAAACAAAACCTGAAATTCTCTGTGGCTGTGATGTCAAATCCTTTTCCACTCCACTTTTTTCATATAAAAGCAAACACACCTCAGAAGCTGGTGCATGGGAGGCTGATAATATCACTTTTTTGTTTGGTGAGGGGATGAACAAAGAATCAGAAGGAAAAAATAATTCTCAGTACTTAAGAAAGATGTATAAATACAAGTTTTGCAATTTACCTGAGCCTATCTCCTCCTACTCCTTAATCCACTACTAGCCTTGCCACAGTTCCTTCCACCATATCATTTTTTTCTCAAATACACAATCTGGCTGAAGGAACAGGTTTGGGTTTTAAAAACATGAGGAAAAGAGAAAGTTCCTTTCACTGAAGCCTCTGGACTCTCAAACCCATGAAGTGACATGTTGCTGTTACTGACATGCCCCATACCAGCAATCAGATATTTCACTCCAGCAGGTAAATACACAGAAAATAAGTTATCTATAAAACCTTCCAAAATGTGCAAAAGGATAGACTGGTGCCTGCTAGAGGTACACAAGTAAATAAATCAATTTTATAAATTTAATAAATTAAGTTCTAGTAATTACAACCCTAGAGAGAGTCCTGAGGGTTTAGTTTTGGAGTCTGCCCTGAGGGATCTGTGCTCAGCACAGAGACCAGCACAGCATTCCTTACCATTTGATCTTTCCTGAATGGATATTCCAGGGACTCTTTGGCACTGGATCTTAAATCTTGCATTTCAGCAGCCTCCAGCTGCTTTGCCCATCGTTCTGTAGCCAGGTTCCTGTCTGAAGTTGCCTTCTCTCCACCTTTCAGGAAGTCTGACTCTTCCTCATCCTCATCCTCCTCATCCACCAACATCTCCCATTCCTCCTCCACGTCCTCTGCTCTGGCTTTCAGGAACTCACACATCTCCCAGGACTCCTTCCCATACTCATCATCCTTCTGAGAGAGCTGAAATGACCTTCCCAACTCCAAATGGGGCTCATCAACCAGTTCTTCTTTAAAAGGCACCTCGTCTCTGAAACCCTGCAAAGATCATGAAAGAATACAGATTTTACCTCTTGTTTCCATCCCACTCTTTCAAAGCTATGCTTTGTTTTTTGCCCACATTAAGATTACATGTTGATTTTTAATGTGAAAATCTTCTACCTTCTGCATTTGCTAAAAGAAAATAGACTCTCTGACTTATAATTTTAACACCGAAAGCAGACAGTGCAATTATTTTTTTTCAGTATAAAGAATTTTAAGTCGCACAGCTTAGATGCTGCTGCAGCCATTTGGAAAAAACAATCTGGACTGAAGTTAGGGAAAGAAATTGTTAATTAACACTAAAACAGCCATAGGAAAAAGTACATATAAATCTAGTCGAAGTATCCCTGTGCTTCACACATATCTGCTGTTGCTTTATGAATACATGAACATTTCTTAAACAAACAGCCCAAGAGTTTGCTTATGCAACAGTGAGAGCAACTTAAAAACCCCAAATAAAAGCCATACTTGCTTGCCCCTACCTTGGATATTCCATCCAACTTTTAACCTGGGGCAGAGGAGAAATGGAAGACCCATATACCCCCCCCAAAAAAAAATTAAAAAGTATATAAATGACTGTTCATTACTTTCCTGCTTTAAGGAGAACAGTGCTCAAACCACAGAGCAACAAACCAAAAGAAAAAAAAAAACAACCAAAAAAAACCCCAACAAAACTGAGGGAAAAGGTATTAAAACTCACTCTGAAAGATGTCACTCAACAGTTCTTTTTCTGGGAGTTCCAACAACTCCTGTTTCTCCCAGATGGAATGGGGTGCTGTTCATTGGCTCACAGTGAGGCTGCACAGGCAGCTGGGATCTTATCCCAGAATTTTTGCCACACACAGAGAGCTTTCCCCCTTTTTTTTTTTCCTTCAGGCCACCAAGTCTCTGTGGCCCAAAGAACCTCCAAACCCAAGTTCACCACCCCGAGCCCCCAGACTCCCAAACCCAGGGGCAGATTCAGGGCTCCTTCCCCCAGATGTTTTTGTTTCTGCTTCCTGCCCCTTCCCAGGCTCCCCAGGGCACTGCAGCACTTCTGACCTTCGGTGTCAGGATCCTGTTTGGGTACATTTGTACAAATACAGAAGGGAAGCCCCCCAGACACTGCCAAGATGTTTGTATAACTCAAGTGAGAGGCAGGAGAGAAAACAGGAGAGAGGCAGCAGCATAAGGAAACAATGCAGCCAATAGCTGGCGCAAGAGTAGAACACCAGCAACCCAGAAATTAGCCCATTTTATTAATCTAACTAGCATTAAAAGTCCCTTTAATCCATTTGATATGTGTACCTCGATCTCACAAAACAGCCAGGCTGAAGAGATCCTAATTCTCTCCATTTTCACTCCATTTCCCTTGGCTCCTGCAGCGTTGTTCTCCCAACACTTCCCCAACTCCAGGGCACATAAATCAGATTTCTCTGCCCAGAACCATGCAGGGTTTGTGTCCCTGACCCAGCAGTTTGCTCTGCATCCTCCCTGACTGCTGCACTGCAGCACCAGACACCACCAGCACACAGGGAATGCTGCAAACACGACACTGAAGCAAATAAAATCCTCAAATTCCATCATTTTGGGGTTGACATTCTGGTTGCCAGTGTCTCAGAGTGGCAACCAGCAGAACACACCACTCCTGGCTACCTGTGTGAGCGGTAAGATAATAAAAAATAATTTACCTACTACCAAAGCTGTCACACATGAGGTGAAACAAAATGCAAGTAAATTCCCCTGTAGGTGTTTTGTCCAAATTGATCGTTCCAGTTTGAGGACTTTTAATAAAATATTTTCTTTAAAACTACTTAATGACATTGGTTTTATTTAGGAAGTAGAAAACCAATCTGAGCTGGCAGAGGATAAATTCTCTGCAATCCCTCCCATGGCCCCAAACAACAAATGCCATTTTACATTGTGAAAAATCAGAAAATGTAATTTATCATCATCCAGGCTAATTTCTTCACAGTATACCCACATCCACCCTATAACACTTCTCCTTTTGGTGCTTCTAATCTACCAGTTCAGCACTAAAAACAGGTTTGCATCCAGAGACAGGTACACACGTTCAGCTACAAGAAAATCTGGAATTTATTTTTCTTCCTGTGTTGCAGTTCTGCATGATCCTTTATGTGTTGTATTTTCTGGTATAAAAAGAATACATTTACCAGCCTGAATTTTGCAAAGCACTTGAGAACAGATGAAAATTACAAGATATCCACATCTCTCCAACCCTGCACTGGTGAGAACTGCAATATTATTGCCTATTACCCTGGTATCTGAGTTTCTCACTATCTTTAATGCCACATCCTCCCACAATAAACAGAATTATTTCTCAGATAGTAAGGATGAGGAGAGTTGAGGCAAGAGTAAAGAAATCACTCCAGAGAACATTAGAAGGCTATGAAGAAGAAAGTATTTCAAGAGTGCCTTACACTCTGAACTTTTTTGTTTTGCTTCATGATAATTAAAAGCATTCTGCTCCCAATACTTTACTGTCAGTGCAAAGCTGAGCCCACCACTTCTGATTCTAATAACAACACAGCATTCCTATTTCATATCCAAGGTAACCCAAGGTATTTTAATGACATAATAAATTTGATAAGGCAGTCTGGGAGCTGCATTGGTAAGTGCTCCCAATGCACTTGGCACAGTTTGCTGATAGAAGGAATCCAATACTTTCAGTCTTATCTGAAAAATATACTTTTATATTTTTTTACTTTTAAACATCATTTCCTGTCTGTATGAACTGGAGTTGGACCAAAAAAGCAACCAAATACCTGTGGTGCTTCAAGTATTACTGAGAAATTTGTGTTATCTATTGGTTCTGGAGACCCAGGGCTGTTTTTGATGCTGTTGATATCCACACCATGCATTTTCTCCTCCTCACTGCTTTCTCCCTAAAAATGGTAATCCAAACAATGAGTCAGGAAAACAACAACAACAAAAAAATTCCCACATCTTTCAAAAAATTAAAAAGGGAGAAGGAGAACCAGCCACTGGAAAAGAATTATAAAAATAGAAAGTCAAAAATGGAGAAGTCAACAGCTTTTATTCTTTGAACATATTGATTCAGATGCACTAAGACCTAAAGAGATGTGTAGGAAGGGAAGACAAATACAAGGTTATGAAAAACAACATAGTAATTTTTAGAAAAGGAAATAATATATTTAACAGCTTTCCTACAATCCTATTTCACAACTCCTCTACCACTTAGAATTACAAGCACTTTCTGTTAACTGGGGCTTTAATTAATTTTGCCTGGGTGCCCTTGATGAACAATACTGCAGCATTCCCCAGTAAACTACTGTTCCAAAGCCTTGATTCCAGAAAAGGGAAATTCTGCTTGAATTTACAGCCTTGACTTCAAACAGAGTGGCTTTCTTTGATGTCAGTGGAGCTCAAGCAAGCACTTAGCAGTGTCTGAGAGAGAAATGGGCTCCAGCACACGTTTAACTGGGTTACTGAAGTGCTGAAACCTGTGCACAGCACACATGGGTCTGCCCAGGCACATCTCCCGGTTCCACGTGGATGTTCTTGAAGGAGGAACTTGAGGATGCTGGTTTTGGACACTGAGCTGCCCATTTGCCAGGACTTTTGGCCCTCTCAAGGCGCAGCAGCTCAGCTGTTTCCCAAATGCACACGTGCCCTGTGCTGAACTCTCCCCGCAAACCCCATCTACAAACGCCACGGGATGAAATAAGAAAAGAAAAAAATTAAAATCAGTTCTTACCACCAAAGGCTTGCAGATTCCAAGGGAAACTGTACCAGGGGGCACAGATTTCAGCACTTCCACCGCCTCTGCCAAGGTGGCACCATCCAAGTGTTTCTCATTGACGAACACCAAGCGGTCGCCCGGCAAAATCTGCCCCCCGCGCTCGGCCACGCCGCCGGCCACCAGGGAGCTGATCACAATGGCTGTTCCTGCTGGATCCAAGGGGTCCTGGGGGGAAAAGAACAAAAACACCCCCAGGTGAAGGCCTTGCAAGATGATGTTTGTTTGGAGTGTGTGAGGAGCACTCAAGCACGTTCCTTCTCTGATGCTACGGGACTGAAGCCTGCTGAGACGGTCGAAAAGCGCTGTCTGCTACCACTGCCAGGGCCCAGAGTGCACAGAAAGGAAGATATCCCATCACTTGCCTAATCCATTAAGAAATGTTAAGATCTGAAAGGTGACCGATACCCTGCCTGCCCTCTCCTTTCACACACAGACACAGCCAGGCCAAGCTGCAAACAGAACAACAACGCTGGCAGCCTTCCACCAGCCTGGGACGGGCTAACGCCACAGAAAATAACCATTCTGCACATCACCCGAGGCTTCAGAGCAGCAGAAGTGATGGCAAAAGGAGCCACTGCAACATCAGAAATTAAATTCAAAATACTAAGTTCAAATGGAACCCCCAAATATTGAAGAAACAGCCGTTGATGTGGGGTGTGTTACTGCAGCATTTCTGCTCTGTCAACTCCACGTGACAACTTAGAAGTGACATTTTTCTCCACCTTAACAGGAGACAGCAACAGAAGAGTAACTAAGATTATTACTGAGGGAACACCATAGTTTTGGATACAGAGAGTGTCAAGCACAAAATATTACACACATTGTAAACTGATGCAAAGATATCCACTTAACTTAATATTTTAACCTGTATTAGCATTTGCTTTGTGTCCTGTACCATTTCTATCATGCCTTCACTCATTAAAAAAATTATTCTTAATCCAATAAAATTATAGATTATTATATACTGGCAGAAAGATATGCAGAAAAAACCCATATGGGGTTTTAATTTTTTAATATATTTTTTGTTTAGTCATTTGTTTTTTTAAGTTTGCAATTACAGCCTTTCTCCCCCTTGCTAAAGGCTCATAAAGTTCAGGAATGCTCCTTGCATGCACTGGGTCTCCAAATGCACAATCATGAACTGTTTTTCCCTCAGGACTTGCATCTTATTCAGGGAGTGGGAGGGATAAAAAAAAGGCAAAATTCAAATCACAAAGACCACCGTGAATTCAGCACCTCAGTGTTAATTTGAAAACAGGAATGCTTTTTAAGCTCTTTATTTTTATATGACTATACACTGCTTTCCAAGGGCACATGTTTTTTAAGGTATGTGCAAACATATGAGGCAATGCCTGTAATATCTGTAAAAGGCTGAAATTAGAGAAGTGAAATTAGAGTTCAGCAGGAAGAGCCACGCCGGGGCTGGATTCAAGTAAATAAAGATTACCAACAATTCTCTCCTGTTCTACTGCTAGATCCTGCCCTTTCACAATTTTATAATTTTACAGTTTATCCGCAGTGCACACAAGATGTTTCCTCCTGAGCGCCGTGTCCTGGCAGCCAAGCCCAGCAGGCTCCCTGTGTTTGCCTCCTGTGCCAAGGTGCTCGTGCTGCCCGAGCTGTGTGTGCCCAAACCTGCTGCACCTGGTGCTGAGGGAGGATTCCCTGAGCTTCCAACAGCATCCCCTCAGGAGATTTCCAGGAAAGAACCAAAGCCCAGCAAGTTCAGAAGAGGAATCCAAAGGGATTCCAAAACGTGAAGGGAAAAAAAGAGCTTTAAGTGTTGGATGTAGAAAACGGAAGTTTCTGCTGCCCTTTGTTCTTGCCAGCAAACCCCAACAATCCTGGAACCAGCACAGACTTCTAGATTGGTTTTAATCTGGGGGTTTGCTCCACTGCAAATTAGAAATAACCTTCTGGACATCTCTGCAGACCCAGGATCCAGCCAGGCCCTTCCCAGCAAGCAAGGCACTGTTCACAGGAGGGAGGCTTTGCTGGAGAACTAAACCAGCAAGTTTTCCTATCATGGGCTCATCTTGCCGTGGCCAGGGAGGTTTATGCTGGTTCCCTGAATGGGTGAATGCTCTCTCAGCAAAACAACACCTTTGCTGACACAACAGCTTTTATAATATGACTTTTGCTGGCTTAGCTATATTGATAAAAAATGAACGAAACAAACCCAAGCATTCCCCCCATCCATGCAGATAAGCTGACAAAATTCTGTGAGTGAAGGACTGGCATAATAATTTTGGTGCTGGCTCAAACCCCTGCTCTGCCTGATCTAAATCAGCTCTTTTCTGGGTTCTGGACCAGAACCACTTAAGCAGGACATGGGAACCTCACCATCAGCTGCTTCTATGCAGGGTCAGTGGCCTAACTACCACATCTCTGATGAGAAGCAGTCCTGTTTCAACTCACCACTGAAATAAAAACAGTTTTGCTCAATAAATCATCGTGTTTTGGTACGAGATAATTTAGCTGAAAGAAGTGTTCCAAAAGGAAGAGAGATCCTGCAAAGAAGCAGCTCTAGGCAGAGAAGTTTTGAGAACAATGTGGTTATTTTCCCTGCTTCACAACACACATGAGCACGAGCTGTGCACAGGAATTGGTTCATGAAGAGCAGCAGAAATCTTAAAAAAGGGGGCCCACATTAAAAACTGCCGTGCAGGCAAGTAGGAAACAATTCCACTGCTGATTTCAAGCAGAGGGAGCTATTGTACAGGGAGAGAAGAGCGGGATGAGCTGCACAGTGAGAGCTCAGCAGCAGCTCCAGCAGTGCTCAGAACCTCAGGGCTCACCACGATGTGATTGCCACGAGGAATGCAACAAAAGCTGCACCACAAGGCAGAGACCCCCTGAACTTCAAGGTGTAATCATGTATATCCATATTCTCTCTGTAATTTAATATTCTAGCACAACGGTGGATTGCACTTTCCTTATCTAAACCAAAGGAACACTGGGATTTCTTTGAAACCTTGCCTTATGATTTACCCTTGACCCTGAGCACACCTTGAAGAACCACCTGCTGGAACAAGACAGCAAACACCAAATCCACATTTTCTAAATGGTGAGTGCCACTGGGCCGTCAGGGCTGTTGTCTTGTTTTTTGAAAGAAAGCAGTGCTTGCAGCAGGATGAAAAACAGATCCTTTCCTTCCAAACTAAGTGCAAAAGGTAGAGTTTGTATATAGTTAGTACAGTTAAAAGGCAAGTTCACTCCCACAGTGGGATTTCAGGGCTGCCTCCATGTTAACTGAGCAGCTAGAACCATTCCAAGTTACCAAAGAGTGTGACTGCACACCCACCCCGAGGCTCTACACTAATTTTATTTGGCTCAAAGTGATTTTTAGTCACCAGCAGGCAGGAGCAGATTCCAGCCTCTACTTTAAAGTGAAGGTTTGTTTTCTGTAATGGAGTTTGCAACTCTCCCCCCGAACCCAGAAGTGATATAATTGCATTATTTCAATAAATTATCACATGGCTTTGTATCAGAACACAAGGAGGGTGCAATGGACAATCCCACACAAACTAGCCATATTAAAATGAGCACAAATCATAGAAACATTAAGGCTGGAAAAGACCTCCAAGATTGCCACGAACAGCCCTTGGCACATTTAAAGAGAAACTTTTACCTTTCCTGAAGGATTCCTTTACACCAACGAATCATTTATGAGCAACGAGGAAAAGAATCGGACCGCAAAGCAGGGAGGAGACCAAACCCCTGAAGCCAAAAGCTCATTTTAAAGAGAAAAATCACATGTTGGAACGTTTGCCACTTGTGTAAACGCTGAGAGCTGCCCCCTGCCATGCAGCAGCAGCAGCCCCCAGTGGCCCCCAGTAGCCCCCTCTGAGGAGCTCCTGTGCTGTAGCTGCTGTCCTCCCCTCTGTGCCCGAGCCAGCCACGGACTCTAGGAACTTGTTTAAAACAGCCACAATTTATTCACACTTAGCACACCATATATTTAACTATGCTGAACCATAGGTTTTCCCTTCTCCCCACTGCTCCTCGTCAAAACCCACAAATGTTTCCCGGAGTCCAGGTGTCAAATTTTTCTCCTTATTTTCAGAGCTTCATTTGTTCTGGATTCATTTAGCAGTGGAGAGTCAGGCAGGGGCCACTGCAGTTGCTGCCTCTGGGATCCCTGGGTTTGAGGCAGTATGAAATCTCTTAAAAACCTGAGCTCTGCTAAAATGTTAAGAGTCCCAGGAGTGAAGAGAGTCCTACGTGTAACGCTGAAGCTGAAACTTTATTGTGATTTTGACTGCCACGGGCACCAAACACCCATACTCAGAATGCCTTAGGAAGCAAACCTGAGACAGAACCAGTGCAGCCCATCCTGCTGGGAAAGAAAGGTGATAATAAACCATGCTGGCTGTTCCCTTATCCCTCCCAAAAGGTGAGGTGTGCAGCAGCCTAGAGAGGGCACTCCAGGCCAGCCCAGCTCCCAGCACCGCAGGCATTCCCTGCTCTGACAATCCTCATCCATCCATCCAGCCCCTCCCTGGGCTGAGGATGAGGAGCACTGAAACTACAGCTCCACTGGATGGGAGCAGCTCCCACGTTTGCTGGGGTTTTGTTTGTGTTTTGCCTTTTTTAAAGGCTCCTATGAAAATGTAAGACAAAGCTGCGGGTGACTGACATTCCCTGTGCAAAGTCACTCTCACTTAGTTACAGGCTATATTAGTTTTGGCATCACTTGAGATCTAAATCCAGCTAGCCCGACTTCCTAGAATATTTCAGCTTTCTTCAAGCAACAAACTGCCTGCTGCCACAAAAACACATGTCCAAAATAGCACGGCCAAGGATCCCAAAAGAAACAGTTTGAAACTTTTTCCCCCTGTGCCATTTTTTGATTTATCTGAACATTTTTACAAGTGCCAATTTGTATACTGCAGGTTTCTGTGAGGGAGCCAAAACAAACGCCTTGGAGCTCAGAGGTCAGAGCAGCCCAGCTTCATTACATTTTGCATGGGACCACTTCCAGGTCTAACACACATATATCCATATTTAAAACTCTTCAGTGAATAAGATACCAGGCTGGAAGACTCTTAGATGCAACACTTCTGAACAAGGAAAAGACACCCAACAGTGAAAAGAAGCAGAGGCATTTTATGTTTGTCTCACTATTATGTAGAACAAAGGTAGAAGTGCACATGAGTAATGTACCTGCATGCTCAGCCTTGTGAAATTACTCAAAATACTCATCCATGCTCTCAATTTTGTGAAGTGCCTGTGGTTCCCTTTGCAGAGCCACCCTCCAGAGTGACCCCAACAATGCCAATGGGATGCAAGAGCCAGGACTGAGAAGCACCTTTTTCTGTGCTTTCTCAAAGTACTAAGTGCCTCCAAGACACAGGGAAGAGGGGGAGAGCCAGCTGTGAGTGAGGTCTGATTCCCTCCTTAAGGTGGCCTCACTTCAGGGGTGAGACTGGAGGTCCAAACCTTCTGTTCACTCACTCCAACATGTTTACAGCAGTTGGCCGTAGGAACTGCCAAAGGCACTCTAAGGCCTGGAAAAACATCCCTGAGGAAGTGCTCCACTGGTTTTCCTTAGATCCCTTGCATCTGAGTGAAATTCGAAGCATTTCAGACCTGTTTCTGCCTCTTCCACTCGGATTGCAGTCAGCAGGACTGCTCAGGAAGGAGATTACACAACGCACAGCCTCAGAGAAATAAACTGCAGGCTGATGTGCTGAAGCAACACAAACTTAAATACAGAGCAGCATTCAAGGAGGAACGCTGAACTTTGCTGTGATGTAAGGCAAAGCGCTGGAAATAAAACATTACTATTTATTGATCTGCAGTGAGGGAATAAAGCAATGAATTTCAGAAGCTCTGGTGTGCAGCCGGCATTAATCAAAACTTCTGTTGTGGGAAATGTCAGCAAAGAAACAGGAATTCGCAGGGAAGGGGAAAAAAAACCAGCAACAAACCACACGGAGCCCCACCCAAAGGAGGAGAGGGAACAGCAAAATAAAGAGGAGGAGGAGGAGGTGGCACAATGGGTTTCCCACAGCAGGCTTTCATCATGTGGGATCTGAAATCCTATCAGCCTCCCCCAGCAAGAAGGAACTCGGTGAGTCTGGCAGGGCTGGAGAGCACAGCACAGTCCCCACCCCGCTGCTGTGGACCTGGGACCCAGGGGAAGAGACCTCACACACTACTGTGTGGGAATCAGAGCTTCCCTCTGACTGGCCTGGGATCCTGGCAGGGGTCAGGAACCCCCCTGGACAGAGCCCCCAGAGACACTGCCTGTGATCTCTGTCCATGGAAAAGAGTTTTCAATCTCACAGGATGAATTACCAGCTCCAAGTATTTGATATAAGTAATAATTAAGTGTGGCACAGGTGCAAAAGTAAAATTTTAGGATTCTAGATAAGGGGTCCAAAGGGGACAAGATGGAGGAAATTGGGTGTGCCTTGTCCTTTTTCTCCTTCTTCATGCCCTCCATGTCTCACTGTGGTGTTGGCATTTTTCTGTTGGTTCAGGCTGGGGACACACTGTCCAACGTAGGTGACAGATATTGGCATGTTATTGTAAATCCAGCCCAGGGAGTTTCTGGTATTTAATGTTTGTCACATCCCACTGAGGGCAGAGCCCCACACGCTGCCCTGCAGGACAGAGCTGGGCAGGGCAGCAGAACATGTGAGAGATAAACAGAATAAACAACCTTGGAACCAGCACAGACCAATTATGGCTTCTGCTTTGGCAGTGGGGCTGACAGACAGAGACTTTCTACAATTTTGGGATCATCAATAGCTCAGATTCTGACACTCCTGCTCTTCCCAAACAAAAATACCAAAGCTAGGCAGCGGCCCTGGGCGTTCTCGGTGTCACCGTGCACTGGACTCAGGTGCCTGTCGCTATCTTTTAATTTATCAAACTTCTCAATCCATCTAAGGTTTTATCCGCCTTTCATATTTGCTCTCGACAGAGCTAAAGTCTCAGGGATTACATTCATTAGACTCTCTTAATATCTTAGACTTTCAGACTTTTCCAGCTCCAGAAAAAACACACTGAGTGCTGACTACAGGGAAAAGCCACAGAGATAAGGAAAAAAAAAAATCCCTGAACTCATAAGGAAGTGGAGGAAAGCCACTGTGTGATGAGATAAAGAAGGGATAGAGATGTGTGGGAAAGAAGAAAAAAATACCAACAAGCCAAGGGAAAAAAGTATAAATGGTATCACCTACACAGCCTGTGCTCAGTGGGTCCTAACAAAGGTTGTGGGTTTGATCAGCTTTCAGATTCAAAGAATTCCTAAACTCAAAATCCAACCAGAGAGCCCAGCAGCACTTACATCAGTGAGGTGAGCCAGCCTCAGCACAGGTAAAAGTCTGAGGAAGTGCAGGATGTGATTTTACACAAACCAGAGCTCTCCTCTGCATGAAAACCTTGCTTCACAAGCAGCAAACACATAAATTATCGAAGACTTGCTGCAGAAAAAGCTGCAAAATAAAAGTGGGGACAGAGGACAGGCTGGGTTTTATGCATCGAGGATCTGCAAACAGTGATTTGGCCCAAAGAATCACAGAATGCCAGACTGGGTTGGGTTGAAAGGGAACTTAAAGCTCATTTCATCCCAGCCTCTGCCATGGGCAGGGACAATTTCCACTATCCCAGGGTGCTCAGAATGCCATCCAGCCTGGCCCTGAACACTTCCAGGGATGAGAAACAGGGTGGATGAAGGAGCAGGTAGGAGGGTTGGCAGAAAGGTTGCAGAGAATTTTAAGGCCACAGTGAATCACATTGAGAACAGACAGAAAATCCCACGCACAACAGGATTCCTTGGATTTGGGGAGCAGCATCTTCCAGCAGGGTGAGGTACTAAGAAAACAGAACACCTCATAACTTCCATGAGTTTTCAGGATGCTTCATGCTTATCCATCAGCACCACCATATACCTCAAATCTCATCATTTCAGAACAAATTCTGAGCTGTCTGGGCTGAGCTCTTCCACACCCACTGCTCCATCATCTCCACATGCCCACTGCTAGGCCAGCACAGCTTCCTCCAGCCTCATCCACATTATCTCAGCCTGGCTGAGATTTACCAAGTGGTTAACAGAAAACCCAGCTACAGTTTTGTCCCTTTAAATTCTCGCCTTCTCTCGCAGGCAGAAGACATCTGTGGAATAATAATGAATTTCTTTGGTTTGGGGTTTTTTGTTTTTATTAAAAGCTATTCTTTCTAGCAGGAAATGAAAAAGAACAACCAGATTGGAGAATTTGGGGGAAGAAGGGAAAACATTTCTAAAGGTTAATAGCAATAATACTGCTCAGCATTTATTTCGTGGATATGTGACAAAGCAAAGAAAAACAGATGTTTTCAGTAATGCTTCAGTTTCTCTGCAAACTCAGGTATTGTCCAGAGCTGCTGCAGCTCACAGGGACAGGAGGGATGCTCCTACAGTTTGCTCTAGAAGATAGCAAAAGGAGGGATTAGGAAAATCTCTGTCCTTTACTGAATGCTGATCTGGGGATCAGCACAGCTTTGTGAAAGGCAGGTCCTGCTCAGCCAAAATCTGCTGCCCTGGGTTTGGCTGGGGTAACCCATGGCTGAGAGAAGAACACTTTAATAACTGAATAAAGCCAAAGATAATAGCAATGCTAATACCAATAAATATAATGAAAAGGGACATAACAAAAAGAGAGAGAGAGAGAGGAATAAAACCTGAGAAAAACAAGTGGTGCACAAATCCTGATGCCCAGCCTGTTCCTGAGCAGTGATGCACCCCTCCTGGCCAACTCCCCCCATTTGTAGATCATATAAACCATATATCATGAGCATGATATCCTATGGAATATCCCTCTGGCTAGCTCAGATCACCTCTCCTGCCTTCTGGTGCTCCTCCTCACTGGCAGAGCATGGGAAACAGAGAAGTCCTTGACTCAGAGTAATCGCTACTTAGCAACAACTAAAACATTACCCTGTTATCAACATTGTTCTCATGCTGAATCCAAAACACAGCGCTGCACCAGCTACTTAGGAGAGAAATTAACTCTATCCCAGCCAAAACCACAACACCTGTTAGTGTGGATGGGGGAAAGACTGTGGATGTGTCTACCTGGAATTCTGTGAAGCCTTTGACGCCGTTTCCCACAGCGTTCTCCTGGAAAACCTGGCTGTGCACGGCTTGGATGGCCAAGAAGGCCAATGATGCCTGGCTTTTGTCAGCACTGGTGTGGCAGCAGGACCAGGGTCTGTCCCCTGTGCTGGGCACTGCTGAGGTACCTGGAATTCTGAGGTCACAAAAAGAAGGACATTGAGTTGCTGGAGCATGTCCAGAGAAGGGAATAGAGCTGGGAAGGGGTTGGAGCCCCAGGAGGGGCTGAGGGAGATGGGAATGGGCTGGAGAACCCCTGAGGGAGCCAGAAAGGGGCTGGAGAATCCCTGAGGGAGCTGAGGGAGCTGAGCCTGGAGAAAAGGAGGCTCAGGGGGACCTTGTGGCTCTGCAGAGTTCCTGCCAGGAGGGGACAGCCGGGGGGTCGGGCTCTGCTCCAGGAACAGGGACAGGAGGAGAGGGAATGCCCAAATTGCACCAGGGGAGGTTTAGGTCGGCTACAAAGAAAAATTCCTTCCCTGAAAGGCTGTCTGCAGCAGAGGATTCCACAGCTGTCCAGCCCTGACAGAGCTGCCCAGAGCAGTCCCCATCCCTGGAGGGATTTAAAATCCCTGTGGATGTGGCACTTGGGGACACGGGGCACTGGTGGCCTTGGCAGTGCTGATGGGAACAGCTGGACTGAAAGGTCTCACAGGTCTTTCCCAACCTGAATAACTCTGTGAGATTCCTCCCTCACTTGTCATTTAGAGTCCTGCTGATGGTCCCCTCCAGCCCAAAGTCAGGGAATACCCAACCCCTAATGTGCCTTCCTGCCTCCAGATCTCTTCCAAGTGGGTCTGTCTATATTTTCGTGTGAGATACACAGAAATCTCTTTGATTTCTTATTAAAGTGGTCTCTGCTCTCCCAAGGCATTAGTACTGCAGGTTTTGGAATCCACTAATCGTGAGCACCTCAGAAACTTCTCCAGGAATGTGCTCAACTGCATTCACCGGCTCTTAGGTCCTGGAAAGTACTTTTTAAGCTGAACTCCAAGAGAATTTTTCAAAAAGCTACACTGAATTCAATTCATGACACACTATTAAGAGTTATTTTACACATGAAGCAGCTTAATATGATTTAAAGGATGTAGAACTTTCCCATAGGGGGAGAGAAGCAAATCCTCCGTGAGATGAGTACCAACACAGTTGGTACTGAGGCTTACAGAACTTTGATGTTAATGAATGTGGATGGGTTGTAGAGATGGGAGAAAAGCTGCCTTTATCAGTTTTCCCAGTACCAAGCTGATAGCCATTGTAAAAATGCTTTTTAATACAGCTGTGCAGCTTTTGCCAGTAAGCCACAGGTTTCCATCACATGATCAGGTGAAAATGTGTTTAACAAAGACATGAATATGCTTCTTTGTTCATAACAAACTTATCACAAGAATAGACAAAGCTCAAATTATCACAAGAGGGCAAACGTTTAGCCAGCAACTTGTCAAAGCATTCCAGCCTGCATCTCGCTGCTGAACAGACTAAGAAAGTAAAAAAAAAAAAAAAAAAAAAAAATATATATATATATATATATGTATATATATATATATAATCTACTTGAATACCACCTTCTACAAATAAGAAGTCAGTTTGCTTTTTTTTTTTTTCATAACTCTACATCTGGAGCCTGTTTGGGGCATAAAGAAAAGAGGAAAGATATTTGGAGACACTTAAATTGCTTCACTTCCTGCCGTGAATGACTATGCAGTGATTTCGTTAGAAAAGAGAAAACAATTGTTTCCCATGCTCCCTGGGAGAAGGACAAAACATAACCTGCTGAATGTGCAGCAAAAGAGTTCTACAGTTCTACAGCACGAAAAACTGCTACTAATAATAAAGGGAAGGCAGGAATAAGGCAGCTGTGGGGTCCCTATTGCTAGAGCACAGGAAAATCCCTGGAGCACTGACCCAGGCAGGCACAATTCATGCTGCTCCTCTGGCTCAGGGTAACCTGAAGCTCCTGAGTGCTGAAATGCCTCTTTCTGCTTCACTTGGAGCAGGTGAGTCCATGAGTTCCTCAGCCAGACAGCTCTCCAGGGCAGCTGGACTGTGCCAAAGCAAGCAGGCACTGGGGACTTATCTCTCAGCACAGACAGGGAGAAACAGCATCTCCCAGTCCTTCCCAGGAGTTATGTAAAATGTCAAACCTCCCCGCTGCACCCCTCACCCTCTCCAGTTTCATGCACTCTGAAACAGCTGCTTTAAAAAGACTCTGACTTCAAAGCACAGTAAATTAAGCTCCACATAAAGTCCATTCAGCTTTTTGTTTAATTTGATAAAAGCTCATCAGACCATTCAAGTTACCTTCTGGTCAATACTGCCTCAAGAAATCTGCAATTCAGCTACCTGTGGTTTTTCCAATATTTCTGTAAAACATTACTGACAGAATCTATTGGCCTGCAACACATCAGGTCTTTGGTAAACACTGTTTCAGGGCTCAAAGAACCTTCTATCCTGCTGGGATCTCTTCATTTTCTCTATAAGTCTTTTGGGATTTTTCTTTCCTCTTGCTCTAAATGCCCTGGGGTCACAGTTGTTTTTAGACAGCATCTCTTCTCTGTTTTAACTTGATAATGTACATTGCAATTTCTTTCTAAGGAAAAGGGATTGGTCTCAAAAACAATGGCTTAGCTCTGCCAAGAGGCTGGATGGGGATTGGAGCAACTGGGTCTAGTGGAAGGTGCAGGGTTTGGAACTGGATGAGAGTTAAGATCCCTTCCAACCCAAACCATTCTGGGATTCTGTGATCAGTTTTCCAGGCTAGACAAATTTACTGTTAGGCTGGATACTTTCAGGTCTGCTGACAAAGAACACAAAATGAACTCACTGCAGCTCCTTTCCATCCCAGCTGATCCCAAATCACTCCACCAGCAGGTCCTGGGTCCCTCCCTCCCCACCAGAGCTCACTTGGCACCACGTGTGCCAGCAGCACCACATAAAGGTTAGTGAAGAGGTGAAAGGCAGAGCAACCTCTCCAAGTGAGAGGAGGAGGAAATGAAGGGAGGCAGAGTGTGTTACTCCACAGAGGAGCTGGCCAGAAGGCTCAGCAGCACAGCTTTGGAATGGCCAGGAGACCTCTGCAGCCTTCCCATCACAGCACCACCAAGAAAAAGCAGTGCCTGGCCTAGGAGCTTTCACCAGGTCCCAACACAGTGATGACAACAAAAAAAAAACCAAAATAAAAAACACAGAAGAACTCATTGTAAAATGTCTTCAGTGTTTCTTATTTAAATAAAATTTAAAAATCCAGTGAAATCCATCATTTCAGGAATCCACAGGATCAGCTTCCCATCCACCTCCCCTCTGGCCAAGTACTGACCTTGCTGCCAGCAGAGCAGCAGTCTCTAAATTTTTACACTTCCTACAACATAACTACAAATTACAGCATTCAAAGGCTGCTGAAATAAAAGGGCTTTTTGAAACACATGTGGAGACCACAGGAAGACAAAGAATATCCTGTATAAATACTATCCTGCAAAAGGGGTAACTCTACCCCAAAGTTTTAGAACCTTATTTAAAAAAGGAATTTTTAAGCTCTATTGTCAGCTTAAACCCCTAAAGACAATCAAAAGAAAACACAGGACAAAGTAGAAATACTATTGATTATGCATAATTGGTATAATTAATTTGTAATTAGTTCATTAAAATATATAGGCATTGGAATTATGCTTGTACATTTCTGGGAATATCCTGCAAGTCACTTGGGATGTGCTTATCATTTATTTGATAGATGAAACATTATTAGAAAGACAGCCCATTAAAAATTAATATGCCAGAGTAATAATTTTCTCGATCTCAGCATTCAGTTTTCCACATACTCAGACTCCTATTCTGCCTCACAAAGAATTTTTATTAATTCTGTTTTCCAGAGCATGACCTGGGAAGCACAGCATTTAGGACAACTGAGGCACAGCACCCTTTATGCTGAGCATGCAGCCAGTTTTGAGAAACAAAACTGGCAAACATTATAAATTATATACCACAGGAGTGTTCAGCACAACACCTAACTCTGCAACCAAATTTAAGATGGAAAAGTAAAATGTCGTATCAGCCAACAGCTACAGGAATAATTGGATCTTAAAAACCCAGGACAGTCACATCACCTCCTCCAAGCTGGGAATGCAACACCAAACTTTCCTTGAATTTCTGTCATGGACAGAGCCAGTCCTTTTGTGTTAATTACCAAGAAAATCTCCCCTTCAAAAGCATTTTCCTCCCCACCCGACCTCCATCAACACTGTGGCAGCCTAGAAAGGCTGGTCACTCACTGATGATGAAGATGGGTCATGGCAAGACCCATCTTCATTGAAAAACACCTAAAAATATTTTTAAAATTGTGTTTTTCAAATGGAGCAAGATCAGCAGTGGACACACAGCACAAGCAATATCATTTGCCATTATACAGCTTAAATTTTCTCTTGTAAAACAGAGAGTATGTGCCTAAAAAAAACAACTTTCATGTTTTAAAAAAGGGTCTCCAGGTCCTTTAAGGCACAATTAAACACTGCTGTAGTTCTGTGCTTCCCAGCAAATCTGTGTTAAGAATTCCAAACACTCTCCCAGGAACCACATACAGTTTAGTTCTTTTTTTTCTTTCTTGCTTCCACTGTAGCATGGACAATTATTTATTTTCTTTGCCTTGCACTCAAGGATGTGATGGATGTATTTACATAAACACACACACAGCCACAGATATCTCTCTATAAAAATTAATCTGCAGATGATGAAAAGTGTAAAAGATCTAAGAGGCAAACCCCAAACAAAAGAACACACTTTATACACTTTATACATAAATATCTTGAAATTATAAAGATCTGAGATTAAGTGGTTTACCACTCATTTAGAATTGATTAGAATGTATTTAAATTTAGCTGAAAGTACCACAACATTGCTCGTGTATTTGCATCTGCGAATAAGTAAATAAAAAGCCTGCTATTAAAGCCTTCATTAATTCTGATTATATGAGAACTTAAAAGCAAATCTGTGTATTACTGCTCTGTAAAGACTCCCAGCAACTCTAGAGTAGAGCTGGCACTGCAACACAACATGTGTCAGCTAAAATGACTAACAGGATCTATTTTCAGTAATCTTAAATCGCACTTCTAAAATATAGAATTAATGGGTTTGCATAATACTTCAAGTATTTTTTTTCCTTCTAATTCATTCCCAATTCCTGCCTTATTGTATCAAAAAGTGAATTTTATATCACTTGACATTTATGTACAACAGTTGAACACATTTCATTAAACTACAATGTTTAGGCAGCACTCAGATGTGATGCGTATATTATTATAAAGAGAGATCCAGCTATTTTATTTCCTTATAAATATGATGACTGGAGGTTTAAAAAAATATATTATGTTGACTAGAAACATGAAGAACGTTTCATTCTGACTACAGAGTTTGAGAGTTTCTACATATTTAATTGAAGCCAGTGTTTTGAAATAAGGATTCATTAATTTTAGTAGCATTTCCCTCCAGCTAAAGACTTGTCTGTTAATTTCTAAGAAGTTTAACAATTAAGAATATAATCATCTCCAACTAATACCCAAGAACTTTTGCTTGCCACTCTGTCAGCTGAAAAGTCATTCTAAGTTAGAACAAAACACAACAGAAAAACAACCTTGCCCAACATTTACTCAGTAAACTCAAGAGTTATGGGGAGCAGCTTGATGAAAGATTTTGCACTTTATCATGTCCAACAATCAGAGGTTTAGAACACTCCATACTTTATAGATTGACCCCAAAATACATGACTTTTCCCTACAGTTCCCAGGCCCAAGTGTCAAGTCCATTACCCAGTAATCAACATCACTAAACATTGTAAGGACCATGCAAGACAAGGGATCAAAGGGATTTTTGGCATTTAGTTATACAGAAAAGCATACCTGATAGTCCAAAATGCTAAATCCTAAACCATTTCTGTCTTTCTCCAGCTCAATAACCTTCACATCAGGAGACCATAATGCCAATTCCCCTTCTTCCTCCTCAGGATTAAAGTCTTCCTCGGGTTTCACCTGGAAAATAAAAACTCTGGTTCAAATACCATTCTCTCAGCTCTATACGAACATTATTCCTTCAATATTTTGATTATTAATGGTGCATACATGCCCTAAAATGTGACCTTTTATGGAATTAAAACTTCACTGAGCATTATGAATAGTTTTCTCCAGCTTGTTGCCTTGAGTAGTCCCCTGGGCACAGGCCTACATGTTTTGAGCATCAGAGCCCAACCTGGCACACAAATACTCGTGTATTAGTCTAATTAATTGTTAGAATATTACTAACCTGTTACATGTTGATGAACTTCAGCTGTCCCATTAGATGCATAAAGGAAAAAATAAATAGCATAAAAGATTTAACCGCAGACAGCTAATAGAAAGGCCAGGCAATCAGAAAAGATGAGAAGCCAAGCTGCAAATACTTTTGCAAACAGGAGCAACCACAAGTGTCAAGCTTTACTTTGAGACTTTAAAGCTCCTGCGACAGAAAGAAACTTTTAAGTTTCAATCTTTTTTTTTTTCCCCCCCAGTTCTATAAAAACCTGCTCAGAAGCAATCAGCTAATGGTGGCAAGGATGTGATTTAGTGTAATTCAGAGCTCTCACTCACCTATTAAGTGTGGGGATGATGAATGGGATGTGGAGTCAGCAAAGCAGCTCCGTGATTTACCCACCTTGTCTTCCCAGGCCAGCGAACATCCTCAGGACCAACCCGCGCAAACCCAGAAAAACACGTGAATTTTCCCCAAAAATTTACAGTCCTTCTGCACGAGTGGGTGACAGGAGAAGTGTTGAAGTGTTACCTTCTGCCCTGGAGGGGACACTGCCACGGGGGGCTCGTCCACCAAGGACTCGGTGCCGTCGCCGAAGAGCCGCCGGCAGCACACCAGGGTGAAGGGGGGTGGCACCTCCTTGAGGAAGGTGACAGCCTCACGCCGGGACTTCCCACGCAGCTGCACCCCGTTTACCTGCAGAATGGGACCACACATCCACATCAAGAGAATGGAAGGATTTCTGCCAGATTATTTTAATTTTTTTTTTTTTTTTTTTTTGGTGTACATTTTTTCTCCACCTGAACCTGAAAGTCTGATTTTACCTGGTGATATGGTTTTGTTAACATATGCTTCTGAAGAATATATACATTACTGTAAAACTTCACCCCCAAGATCTTGTGACTACTGACTGCTGCATCATGTCTCTCTAGCTTCCTCTAATTTCTTTTCTACTCACCACTTCTCCAAACCTAAACTTTCCTAGAATTCTTACTTCTTCCTCACCTGTTTCTTTGCTGGGGATCTTTTTTCAGTGTTAGGCTTATGTGTTTGAATTTAAAAAGACAAAATAATTAATTTTCCCCACAATATTTTAAGCAAACACAGGTTCTGAGCTCCTATCAAAAACTTGAAGTTAGAACTACCACAACTAGCTTAGAAGTTTGGCTCAATGACCTTAGAGGTGTTTTCCCACCGTAATGATTCTCTGATTCCAACTTTGCCCATTTAAAATGCAACAAAGTGACTAAAACTAAAATAGATCCTACAGAAAACAGGTGAGAATGTTTGTACAGTAAGAAAAAAACAACTACAGCAAGCAATTAACCAGAAAGGCCTGACATGGGTCAAAGCCTACCATACCATAAACTCAAGATTGTGAGTGATAACAGAGCACTGTAAATGGATGCTGTAAACCAAGACTTGGAAAAAGAAAAAAAAAATAGAGCGATAGAGATAAGATAGATAAATAGATAGATAGATAGATAGATAAATAGATAGAGAGATAATGGTGCTTTAAAAATGGGATACTGCAGTAGCACTTTTTTTGTAGCTGTCCCATCCCTGGAAATGTCCAAGGCCAGGCTGGACTGGGCTTGGAGCAGCCTGGGATAGTGGAAGATGTCCCAGAGATGGGACTGGATGAGCTTCAATGTCCCTTCCAACTCTAAGCATTCTGTAACTCTGTGATTCTATTTCTGCAGGAAAAAAAAGAGGGATTCATCCTCTTTTACCTATTTTATAACCTTTATATCCTGAAGGTTCCTCTCTCTGCACCACAGGGGTGTCCCTAAATACGAGGACAGCAGGATATCAGAAGGTGCCATGAATCACCTGTGTTAGCCAGCACAGCAGCCCCAAAAGAGCAGGGCTTTAACCCAATTACTGCTGGAGACTCAATCCCAACACCTCGTGTGCTCCAGGGATTTCTTCTAGGCTGCCTCAAGCCTCTCTCACGACCAAATGTCCACAGTGCTGGCGGGCAGCCACTGGTTTGGGAATCCAGCACCTCATCCAAGCCCCTCCACAGTAGGAGCCAAGGCACAGCTGAGAATTACCTTCAGCCCTTCCCTCCATACCCACACTGCAAAGGAACCCACACCTGATCCGAGAAAACGGAGCATGGAAACGTCCACCAGACACGGACACACCTTTGTATGTGTGCACTTGTGCCTCTCCATAAACCTCCCAGATCTTGCTGATCACAGGCATTCAATCTTATTCAAGGCTCCACAGCAATCCCACTTTAGACAACATTTGCTTCCTGATCATTTCTATTTCCGCCCCCACTTTGTGCTTTTTGCAGTGTAAATATAGTTTGGACTGCTGGGAAACACAGAGTTCCTCTCCCACTCTACATCCCAGCCAAGCAGAAAAATTGAGGGTGGTGGAACTGGCCTCCACCACGGCAAGACAAACTGCTCTGGGCTTTTTCTGCAAGAATTACAGCAAGTGCTGAGCTATCAGCCTCGTCCATTAGTTAATTATTTAAGCAGAAGGATCCACACGTAAGGATTTTTTAATGCTAGGAGAGTGGCAGTGTGGTGGAAAGCTCCCAGCACTTCTCAGCATCCCGTGATGGATGGGGAAGAGCTACTGTGCACCCCCAGCAGACCTGGGGACTCCCATTTCTCCTCCTGCAGCTGCCAGAAATCAGCCTCTGAGCAGGCAAGGTGCCCTACACCCACTCATCCAGCACATCAGCCAGCCAGCCCTCAAATGGCAGAGAAATTGTACAACAAAAGGGCGCAAAAAAGCAATTTACTCCTGAAAAAGAACACAATGGAATTAGCTGAAATGAAGGGCAGGGGAGGGGTGTTGTGCTGTCTGTCATAATGCAAACACATCATTAAAAATAATCAACATTCAACCTCACTGTACATTGAAAAAACTAAAAAAATCCTTGCTGATCATATTTCAGTCCCAAATGTATCAGGCCCAGGTAAGGCTGCTTGTTTGGGGAATGGGGTTGTCACTTTTTCCACTGCAAACCCCTATTTAAGGGGATTTATAACTTGGCTGCAAAAACATAGTCTGGGCTAAACCTGGCACTTACAGCTTTAGCCCTAGAGCACATTTTTATTTTGTTGGGGGCTTTTTCCCAACTACACAGCAGCAAAAAATTTACACTCACTAGGTCTGGCCATACCTGTGAACTTAATTCTGAGTACAGAGTAATACATAAAATTGCTAAATATACACAATTAAAGTTTCCTAAGTTACTCTACAGCACTGCATTATTGCTTTTTCTATAAATTTTTTTGGTTTAGTGGCCAAGCAATTTAAACAACACTTCCAGCGTTCCATTAATCCCTTCCTTCAGGAATCAAGATTTCCTCCATTAAGCAATAAGAAAATGTTTTAGGTCTTAGTGATATCAGTATGAATTTTTGATGTCAGAGGGTGAAGAAGTAAAAGCAAAATAGCTGTACACCTAACAAATCAATCTTTCAGAAGGCCTAATTCTGTTTCCATTAAATGTTCTTTGCATCCACTAAAATAAAGTTCCAATATCAAAATATTCCACAAGGAGTAAGCATGCAATAAGAAATTAATGTCTTTTCACTTTGCAGGCTGAGATACCAATAGATACATGTACACACACTCGCAAAATAGGAATTATTTTATCAAATACTTATTTTTCCTGAGCAAATAGGTCTGGTGTGATTCTGAGAACTCCAAAGCTGCCCCAATACCTCTTTATACACATTTAAATAAACCGATGTATTTGCTCATACACACAAATATCTTTCAACACTCCACAAAAAAGTTTTATTGTGTAACTGAAACCACTGTTCCTAAGACTGCTGTAAATGTTTTAGGGGTGACAAATATTCAGAAAGATTACCCACCACAAAAGCTAAAGCCAAATTGTGCAAAAGACTGAGCCACAGGACTACAAATAATTCAACACAAATATTATCCTGGCCTTTATAACTCTTGATACTCATGCTAAAACATTTCAGAAAAAATACCCATGAAGTCACTGAGAGGTCACAAGAATTTGACATTTTATCCATAAATGTGGAAGGGAACAGTGAAGAAAATGAATGAATTCCAAAGCACAACTCTGCCTCCACAACTAATCTGGAATAATTCTATTACACACACAGCAGCCAAGCTAGAACTGAAGAGAAGAATTTTAAGAAGATCAAACAAACAGGAAACACATAATTTTTATTTTCTGTTTTATTTTTTTACCTCCAGAAGTTCATCCTCCAGTTGCAGGAGACCAAGTGTTGCAGCTGGGCCATCTGAAGCAATGGATGATATATAATGATGTCCATCAAAAGTGTCCAGCTCAACTCCTAATCTCAGAGTGTGGATGGGTAACAGCTGCCAAAAGATAAACATAAAGATGAATTTAAGTCTAAATCTTTATCTACCAGGAGAAAAACAGATTTAGGATTCAGTAGCTCACCAAATGGAACCAAACCCTCAGTAAGATGATTAAATGTTCACAGATCTCACCTGTGTTACAGCATTACTGTCCATAACTTCTCTTTATAAAATGTTTGAACAAATAAAAACAACCAGTCTGTTCCTTGGTGGGGGGAAGGCAATTTGAATTGTACTCTCAAATAATGAAACTTAATGGGAAAAATACAGAGAGAAGTACCACCCAAAAGGTGAGTTTGTCAACAAATCACAGAATGGTTTGGATTGGAAGGGACCTTAAACATCATCCAGTTCCAACCCCTCTTCCATGGGGTTGGAGGAAAACAAAAATAAAAGAAATATAAATAAATAAAGGAATAAAAGAAATTCCATAATTGCCTTAAAATTCTCATCACAAGATCAGCTGTCTTACTCCTTTGGGAGTTACACTGCTTTGAGGTAGAAAAAATATCCATGAAGTGTCCTCTTAAGTAATTACTAAAATTGAACACCCTTTTTTCTGCAAGGGGAAATCACTGATTTTGTGTCAGTCTTTTCCCACTGGGACTACCTAATTTGGAATTTTTCTCTAGGGAAACTCCAACCCCCAGTGCCTTAAGTGTGCTAATACCAGGAAAAGTAGAATAAAGGTGATACACTATCCAGAAAAAGCAGCAGAAATCATGGCAACCTGGAGAGAAGAGATGATCAGGAGGAGCTGCTCCTTCAGTTTGGAATTTTCTGGATTTTTATTATTGGAGTTCAAACACTGATTGTCCTTCTTCCCAAATTATTCTGGATATTCAAATAAAAGGAGCAATCCAGTGATCCACAGCATTCCTTCAGAGCCATGTCCGATCATGACTTTATGGCCCTTTCCCACTGAGGTGTCCCCACAAATACATAAATGTATCACCTATAAAAACCTCTTTTCCACAATATTAACACAAGTACCTTGAAAATGTCTTGAAAGTTAAATTAATTTAAGATCTGGTAATATAAATGAATTACACATCCCTTTCCCTGAGCCAGGATCACTACAGCAAAATTCTCTGTGGGACAAAAAAGTTCTTCAGCAGAGTTTCAACCTATGCTCCATTCTCTGCAGTTAAGTACCCAAAAATTTAGGGTTTATGTGCATGGTTTGAGGGTGTTTTTTTGTTGTTTGGGGGTTTGGTAGTGAACTTTTAAAAGGTTTATTTGCCTGTGCTATGAAAAGGTATTGGATCAATCCAGGAGATAAGCAGAATTTGGCAGCCTTTTTTGGAAAATATAGAGCCACAAAACCACTAAATTCCTGAAACACATCTGGAATTGTGTCTTGCCCTCCCAGGATTACTGTGCCAACATACACCAGGAAGGAAACCACCATGTAAGCCTTACCTTCGAGTACTTCTGGAGCTCTGAATCGTCTTTAAAGGGCATATCCACATTCACAACCTAAAAATTGGACATCAGAACATTTTTCAACAGTGGGACAATAAAGACTTTACCAGAACGATGAAATTCTGGCAAAAAAACCCCGAGCAACTCATGAGCAAAATACACCGTACTTAAACAATGTCACATTGATGCAAAATAATTTTAAACAAATGTTAGAAAAATCTTTCAGGCACAGAACATTTAAAAGTAGGAATGTGGCGATTACGCACTATTAGCAGACTCCAATATTATCCTATTCCCGGAGCCCAAATGCCAATTTTAGTCAAGTTCAGTAATCCTGTGTAAGCACAAAATGCCATTATGTTTGACACAAATATCCACACGGACTTGCCAGTCAGAATTTGAAAGTATGACAGCTTAAGTTGTTACCTCGGGCTATAGTGCAGCCATCTCCCATCCAGACTAACCACCAACTTCTGGCTTGAAATACATCACTTTAATTACCAAATGGGAATGGAAAGTGGGTTATTTAAACCAGGGACAGGAAATCCTTTCAGTGTCTTTTTTTAAGATTAATAAAAGGACTATGCTCACCACCATTTTTCTTGAATTGTCCATTCTTAACGTAACAGATTTATTTGTAATATTAGAAGGTTATTTACTTCAATTTTAAATGTAATTAAGACAAAATCATAGAATGGTTTGGGTTGGAAGAGCTCTTAAAGATCATTTAGTTCCAATCCAGGGCCCAGGGTTGGAATCTGGAACACTTAAGTTGAATGTTTAAAGGAAAACTACACTTGGTAAATTTGATAAGAACAGAGCGTTGCAAAAAAATCAGGTAACTTTTCTTTGAAAATTTCTAGTTGAATAAAGATTATACTTCTGGATTAATTTTAAATAAGGCTTCCAGCATGTTGTTTTGCAGTACTCAGGGTGTTTTTCCTGACAGACAGAACGCATTTCATGTCCATGCATGTCATTAAATGGATTTATGACTGGCAGCACCTCAGCCTGACACCACACAGTCCCTGCTCGGGATCTCAGCTGCTTCCACTGGCACCAAAAAGGACCAGCAGCACAGAAGGCACCAGGGCCACCAAGCCCTGTCTTCAAACAGCATTTCCTCTCGAGATGAATGCTCCTGAGAGAACCCTGCAGGCACCTTCGGGGTGGGTTCTGGGGATGGTGTGACACAGGGACTGGGGCATCACTCAAACTGGACATTGCTGCTGAACACAGGAGGGAGGCACAGGCAACCAGAACCAAAAAATCACTGCCAAAATGGGATGCCAGGAGATCTCCCTTCTGTTATTCAAGAAGCCCCATGGTTCACATTTTCACTGCTGACATTTCACCGGCGGCGGCTGAAGGAGGATTTGGAAGGGTTGGATTCACCACCCTAAGCAGGATTTCATCCTCTGTGGGATGTGTGATAGTGCTCAGGGAGGAGTATCAGCCCCTGGAAATGTAAGGGTGGGAATACCAAGCAACTGGAGTGGGCAGCCAAACAGATTTATTGCATCACGTACGTAATCTCACACGGGCTTCAGATCTTAAAGGAGTGCTAATGGAAAGAGGGGAAGCGAGTTTCTCAAGGCAATTCTTAAAGCTACTTTAAATCTCCCAGCGAGTGACTGGAACGATGGCTACTCCAAGTAGTAAAAATAAGTGTCTCTAAATCAACTGGACAAGCATTGCAAAGACAAACAGGGCATTTTCTTGGTGGTGGTGAGAATTTTTTCAGAACGCTGTCCTGAGTCTTTTATCTGTACTTGCTGGCTCACCCAGCACAGAAAAGCACAAGTGAATTACAATTTCCATCAACTCCTCGTGACAATTCATCAAAACAATCTTTTGCTAGGCAATTATTTAATATGAAGTGAAGAAATATCTACTAGACACTGGCACCACAAAGTTACACTGTTGAGAATTTGTTTTCTCAGCATGTTTGAAAATCATTCTTTCATTCTTCAGATAAAATGGTAAGATTCTTCTGAAAACGGAAGCTCTATCCTGAGCCTTTTTTTAATTCAGTGCCCAGCAAAACAAATAGATCATGAATGAAATAATAAAAATGCCATATATTTTAAGTGGCTGCTGTGATGCAGATTTAACAGGACAGCTGATTTCCTTAAATCACTGGTCCAGTCTCGTATTTGTATAACAATAGTATCTATATAAACAGAATAAAATAAAAGGGCAAATCCCCCAACTCATTATAACATACATTTCAGCCCTGATGTTACAGGAAAGAAAATCTGATGTTACTGATCTGTTCCAAACACTGAACTGTTCTATAAACAGTGTGATGCTAAGCTCACAGATCTGTAATTTAAAGAAATAACATTCATGAATGTAGTTTATTGAAATAAAACATACCATAACTTCGTATTCTGGTCCCAGCAGGTTTTCCCACTTGGATTTCAGATCATGTGCTGGAGGGAGTGGGACTCTTCCTAAGCAGGAAAGTGAATATTAAATTTTCAAGCATATTGTACATTCAGAAGTACATTTACTTCTAAATACTCCAATAAAAATTCAGTGTAAATAAAAGATTAGAGGAAATAATCCCCAAAAGGGAAGCACATTAAGCTGAGTCTATCAAACAGCGCAAATCAAAAATGTCTTTCTTAGGAAAACAATGAAAAATGTCAGCTCCTGTAAAAGTGTGATTTATTCAGCTGAGAGGCAGAAGAGGTGATGCTTGGTGATGAGATGTGAGTTCTGTACCATGCAGTACTGTAAATAAATCATTCTTTCAGGCTGCAAAATAAATTTCACACAACTTCATCATTTGCTGCTGTAAAAACGCTTCCCACTGCAGGGAAAGATCATCTCCCACCCAAATGAGCCCCCTTAAGAAGGAAAACACCTGACAAGATATTGCTGTTATCGAGAGGCTGTGTCAGCACAATGCAGGCACAGACTTTATTTATACATTTGGCAGGTATAAAGCCTTGTCTACTTTAATTAGGCCAGTAAGTAACATGAGCTTTAATATAAGCTCCAGTTCTAAACCAGTCTTCCGTGGGAACTTGGCTATCTTGACATTTATATCTTTTCAGCTTTCTTACTTATGCAACCAAGGCAGTTGGTTACAGTCCTGTAAGACAATTTGACAGAGCTAGACAGCAGAAAATGACTGGCTGCCCTGTGTTTGACCTCAGCCAGAAGCTCAGCTCACATATAAAGTTCCAAGCTGGAGCAATGTGTAACTGGTAAGAATCAAGCTCTACAGCAAATTCCATCCAGCAGCGACAGCAGCAGCATCTGGGGGCTGAATTACCAAAAACTGGGCTGTTTTTTTTTTTTTTTTTTTTTTTTTTTGAATGGCTGCAGTAGTTTGTCAGATGTCTAGACAAGGCACAGACCACTCGGCGTTGCTGCTGTGTCGCCCTGAAATTCGGAATGTAAAGCACAAGTTCAGGTTCTGCAGATAACCAGTGAATAAAATACCTCGAGGGGGGAATTGTGAAGGCACCACGAGGAGCTCAGAGCCCACCAAGAGCAAAACCCTGCACAAATGGCATTGTCAGGCTGCCTCTGCTCTCAGCACCTTTGCAGCCTGCAAAGGTAAAGCTCTGCAATGCAACCCTCATTACACACTTTTGTAACTTAACTTTTCCACTCAATAAAAACAAAGATTGAAGTTTACTTCTAGGACAACACAGCCCACCCCTGCCTCTCTCCAGCTCACTTTCAGCCATGCCAGACAGGCAAATTCTGTCTGATTTGCACTGAGAAACCACACTGCTAGAACCCAACAACTGAGGTGTCACTTGGAAATATCCAGAGGATTTTCAACCTACAGGCTCAAGCAGACACAGAGAATTCCAGCAATCCTGATAACTATTTTCTGCTCCCAAAATGAACCCCACCACGATTAAAAACTTGGGTTTGTAAATGCAGCCCACAGTTGTCTCTGAAATAAATTATCTCCTTAAAAAATAATGGGAAGACAAATTCTCCTAAAATTCTCAACTGCTAGTTAAGGTTTTCTAACTTCTTTGGAAATTAACGTTTCTAATGTGTGATTTATGATCAAGCACAGGCTCATCACTGTCTTTACTTCTGAACTGTATCAAAACCAGAACACCAGTGCATTTTTCTGCTCCTTACATCTGCAGGAAAAACAGAGGGAGAGAAATTCCTGAGTCTCTTTCTGCTCTTACAGAGTTACAACAGTGTGAACACACAGGACCGAAGCACCTGAAATCCACTGTGCAGCCAAATATAGATTTCAAGGTTCACCAGGAGTAATGAATATCAGGGTCAAGCTCAAAGTTCAGTTCAGCAACAGTAAGCTGTGTTCAGCTGGGTGGATACAGATTTTTTTGTCACTTCCAAAACACATTACCAAAATCTACAAGTTGTTCAGAGCAGGTGCTGATGCACGTCTCCATTTGAAGTTTTCCTCTTTCTTTCTTTCAAATACACTTTGAAGTCTCTGCTTGTGACTTCCTTAGAACTGTAGAAATGTGGGCTGAAGGGATTTGGATTGAATATATTCAATTCCAGTGGCATCACTCAATTCACTTACAATGTTCCTTTTTCCCCCAACAGCTTTTTCCACATGGCAGCTAATAGGAAATTTCTTTCTAGTCTCTCATCCAGCTGAATTCCTCATGTCCTAACATATGTACCATGTCTTCTATAATGTGCAAGGCCTCAGAAATGAAAACACTTCCAGGGACAGCTTTCATTAGCAACAACTTTTCAGCATATTTAGCCTGTCCTTCTGCCTGCACTTCCAGGCAGTTTTTCATTTCTAATTAGCAAACATAAAGAAGAAACCACAACCCTATTGTAAAAATCATCTTTTCTGGTCAAAATTGTCAGCTTCTTCAAAACTGGGATCTTTTTTTTCTTGCAGCTTCCTCCTGCTCTCACATAATTACTACACAATGGTGCTCTTCATTAAAGCCCTTCCTTTACCTGCCCTACTGCTGGGGCTTTTTCCCCAGACCCCTCTTAAGCTCCTGACTCCCAGCTTTGTCCCCCTGGGTTCTGAGTAGTCCTGCAAGGCAGGATGGAGCAGTTCTGCTCAGCCTGCAGGCTTGCAGAGGCTGCAGCTGTTAAATTCATTGCCTGCACTCTGCTAGCACAGAGTTTCAGGCCTCGTGCAGCCCAACCCTGCTGCCTTTGTGCCAGGACTGCTTAAGCATGGCTTTGCCTGGCCAGAATTACTACTTAATACCTCCCCAGGAAACACAATTTAATAAGAATTTCGCACAACTTGGGCTTAAAGGGAAGTAATATGCGTTTTATAAAACATACGTTTTGCATTAAACTTCTAAAAGCATTTCCAGAGTTTAGTCAGAGCCTTAAATTAGCAGTATTTACTTTAGCACCATTATAATGAAGTGCCCATCACCACATCCAAAATAAGCACCTATCTTTGGAATTTAAACTTGGCCATTAAATTCTGTTCCAAGGTGAAATCTCATACATCATATTTCTGCAGGAATAAAATATGCATAGAAGTCCCACACTAAAACAAACAAACAAAAAGGCTAAGTGACACAGGACAGACAAAGTGTTGCTCTTTTCCAGCCTCTGTCATAGCAAAACAATGCTTTGAGAACCTCAACTCTCAGCTACTCAAGCACCTCTGTTCTGGCTTCCTATTTCTGGGAACATGCAAAAGTCACAACAAAGGATGTCTGGTTACAAGGCTTGGACAGAAAAGTAAAACAGAATGGAATATAGGAACTGCTACATTTCTCTCGTTTCCAGGTTGTCTTTAATACTGACAGATCTTCAACAATCACAGCAAAATTGCTATTCATTGACAGCCGTAATTTAGAATCCTCTATTACATCTACATGTCTAAGAAACTACAAGGCATAAGGATAATTTATGCTGACTTTAACACAAGCTGTATAAATTCACCCAGAAGTTCCTGTAGAGGAGCCCAGAAATCTGTGGGGGAATTGAAGGTTCTGGAAAGACCTCCAGCCTTGGTTCCAAAGTCAGCTAAAAGGCAGAGCAGCCCCTGCCTTTGTGACTTGCCCCTGTGCCTGAATGCCATTTGTTAAAAAAATGCCTTTTCTGAACTCCAGCTATTGGGTCTTTACACCCAAGACATGAGCTCTAATGAAGCCACTGCAGTGCCAAGAGAGGAAACTGCAGCATGTTCAGAGATGTGCTACAGGAAACCAGGAGAATATTATGAAAATACTCTGCAGGAGTCTTCACATGAGTGAGGGCAAGAAGATCACAGAATGATTAAGGCAGGAAAAGATCTCTAAGATTACTGAATCTAAATATGCAGATGGGTGTGAATGAGGTAACACTGATCAGGAAATAAATAGGAATTCCCTGGATTTCCATCTCCTGGTGCTGCTCACCCAGCAGGCCCTGGCAGCACAGGAGGATGATAACTGAAGTTTCTCCCAGGAGAAAACTCCACACCTCAGGTCATCAGTGCAGCACCAGGACCACAAAAAGGAATGACTGAGCTGGAGGCTTTCAGCTCTCCAGAGTTAATGAGAGTCATTCCTGAGTACCAAAAGAGCTGCACTTCCACTGAGTGTAACCTTACAGCATCCCTCCCTAAACAAAGGGGACCACTGCTGACTGGAAAAGGGCAAATTTTATGCAAGGAAGAAGAGCCAGAGAATTACAGGCCCTGAGATATCACAGAACCCACTCTCAGCACTGCTGTGGACTGTGGAAAGAGTTGGTTAGATCCAAGAGGTAGATCTTTACTTCAGCAAGCATTGCAGGGCAAAAGCTAAAGATGTTTTAAGCCAAACAATCAGTGTTGAAAATGGATTAAATATGCTATACAACCAGGCTCAGAGGAGGCATTGCAAGGTATTCTATCTAGCTGCTTGATGCAGACTCTGCTGCTTTTCCTAGTGAAGATTACCCTTCTGCTCTTGTTTTCCCTCATTCTTAGTGGCCACACTAATTTCAGGCCCTACAGCTCCAGGGGACACAAAGACTGGAACAAATGACTGCACTGTGAAAACAGATTGAAAACCCCAAATCCTATGCTGCAAAATACAGGAACACCACCTCACTAATTCCTTCTTTTTTTTTTTTTTTGGTGGAGTGGCTACACAGGAATTTTGCATTGAATTTTCCTGAATCTCTCATTTTAGTTTCTTTCCATTCCTCCTTTAAGCATCTTAATTTTCTACAGTACACCATTTAAAAACTGAGGATCATGTGGTATCCAGCCCTAAACTGTTAAATGAGATAACTGTAAACTGAGTGAAAAATAAAATCAGTTGCTAGCAAAAAAGAATTACCTCTTCCTGAAGGTGTTTCTGAGGAAACAGCAAAGGAGGGTTTCCTTCTAAGCAAGGTGAGACGTACAGTCTGTCCCGTGTTTCGCAGTGCCTCTACCACTTTTTGGTTGGTAAAATTCTGGATGCTGACTCCATCAACCTAAAGCAAGAAAATTGTACCAAATAACAGTAATTGTGCTGCATTCTTAGGCTATGCTGTGGAGTACAGGCTGTAAGCAACAGCCACGTTATTTAGTGCAGGAATTACAGGGTTACTCTCCCAAGACAGCAGTATTTGCAAAACAATCTCATTAAATCTGTTACATTTCACTGATGAGAATTTATTTCCAAAATGTGTTTTAAAAGGAAACACAACAGTAATTTCTTCTTTCTGTTTTCATGGGGACAACCACAAAACAGAATTTACTAACCTCATACAAATATGCACAGATTTTTCCTTTAATTTCTTTTTTGCCTACCAAAACCAGCTTGACAAGGACTGTGGATGAAGGTTCCAAGCAGAGTATCCAACCTGGAACACTGTTCAGTTCATTATCACTGCTGGCTTTCTCATGGATTTCCAGCATGCCCCACACAAGCCTCTACAAACAACTGTTTCTACAATCCACCTTAACAGCCCAATTCTTACATTATCAGATATTTTAATTTACACCCAAACACTCTGTTCACCTCACTTTCAGATCATGCATCAAGAGGGCCTTTCCTGCAGATAAAAGGTTATATTAATTTTTGCTCTCACAGAGGAGAAGCTGACTTTGGAAGGTCTGGCATGGCACACATTTTAAAAGTAATTTAAAATCATATCTCTATAAATATTATCTCTTAAAACAAAAAGACTGTGGAATTCATTCCTGCTTGTGCTGTGAATGCAAAATTGGCCATTATTCAATTCACTGTTATTCAATGGTTTTTCCATTTTTCTAGACATAAAGCTTGGGCTTTTAAACCTAAATTGTGACCATTAACATTTTGATTATATCCACACTCCAGAGCCATTAAGGAACACAAACAATGTGCCACATCTTGCAGAATCTTAACAATCCTCGAGTCCCATTCAATTCAAGTAGAAGTTAATGCTGCTCATCTTTACTGCAGGCCAAAAGCCAAGATTCTCCACTCTGAAACACTTTAATCCAAATGCTTGTCTCTTTCACAGTTAACTACTATTTACTATTTCTTTGAATATAAAATAATACTTTAACCACAGCAAGCCAAAGCTCATTTCTGTCACAAGCCTACCTAAACAAACACGAACCTCCAAATTATTTCTTCTGCAAGGCAGAGAGGTTTAATTAATTTTAGAAAGTCTTTACTGTGTTGTTCTTTTAACAGAGATATCAAAAGTATTAGCTCTACAGCAATATATAAGCACAGTATTTTACTTACAGCAACAATTTTGTCATGAACGTGAATTTGGCCATTGTGGTCAGCAGCACTCCCAGGTATTATACTTTTCACAAAAATCCCTGAAGGTTCTGTTGAGGGGGGGGAAAAGAGAAACATATCACTGCATTAACCTAATTTGCTTATTTATTTATTAAGATTTTTAATTCCAGCCTTTTTCACACACTTCCTTCTGCCCATAAAGTGATGATTCTGTAAACCACCACCATCTGCACGTTACCACTCCCACAGCCTGACACAAAACTGAGGATCTCTGGTGGAAAAATAAAAAAAAAAACCCAGCACTGACACAACCACCTGTACACTGACCTCAATTTTTTTCCCTTAAAATGGCTCACAAAAGGCCACCTCCTCCATGGATTCATCCTTGTGCTTACCCAGGCTTTAAACCACAATCACTTAAATCCATGCTGCGTTTGATTTCAATAGGACTAACTAAGCTAAAAGTAAAGTATGTGCTTAAGGACTTTGATCAGGACTTCAATCATCTTACAGCTAAAGAATTTAGTACTTTAAATCTTAATGAAAAAGGATTTTTATAAAAAAAAAAAAAGAAAGGAGAAGAGAAACATGGAAATCAGAAAAGCTGTCCTTTGTCATGTTTGCAGTTTGATTATTAATTCTAGCTCCCAATGAGAACAAGGAAATAAAAACAAAGAAAAAAAATTAAAAGCCCTGAAACACTAGCACTTCCACAAACTCCCACTAAATATGAGATGCTGATCTGTAATTGTAGTGAATTTCATGTCTCCATAACCTAGCACAGGTAAGAGCCATTTATTTTCCCCATGGTGAATAAAAAGTATTTGAGAAGCTCCTGACCAACATTTTCCTAAATCCTGTACAACTCACCCATATCACATGTGTCAGCATATCCAACAATTGTTATTCCCAGGCTTTGCCCATTCTTTTTTATAAGTTCAACATCATAGGTGTCAAAAAAGTTGTAATTATCCTATAAGTAAAGCACAAGACAACGTGTAAAAAAATTCTCATGCTTTCCCAATGCCATTACAATACTGCAGGTTAATTAAGACCTTCAGAAGTGAGAAGTGATTTTGTTTTTCCTTTTGTTTAAATGCAATGTAAATTCATTTGTAAAGTCTCTATAAAGCTGGCCCTGGGATGTCTGTGCAACTCTCCTCTGAGCAGTAAAAATCAGAACTGCAAGGCAAGAGTTCAAACAGGGAACAGTAAAGACACTGGTGAGACCAAAAGAGAAAAACAATCAAGCACATAAATCTGGGATTGCAAGGGATAAATTGAAATACATAGAGTTGTTTTCTTTCTGTAATCAGATACAGAGCAATGAGATCAAAAAGAAGATGATGAGAGAAAGGTCTGTTAAAGTGATGAAATCAAGAGGGATCCTGTCACTGCCAACAGCAAAAAAAGGGACTGGGAAAATGGAAAACATTTCATAAGGGAGTGAAAAAAGAGAAGTTCAATCAAATGCTTGCCAAGCATCAGCTTTGGAAGGACCCACATGAAAAGCAGCCCAGAGCTGCAGCCATTTCACTTCTCAATGGAAGGGAATCGATGGGCACTATCTCCTCATCACACACACCTCCCTCCACCAGCAAAGTCATTAAGCTCATTAAATGCCTTCCACCTCCCTTGCTCCAGAAGAGGCTGATGGGGATGCAGATAAGTTTGGATGCTGTCACTTATCTACAGCCAGCAAGCCCAGAGCAGCACCTGGAATGGAGCTGTGGCCTTGAGAGCCCGGCTGCTTTCATAACCAAAAAGCTCCTCAGAGTCAGTGCTCTGGCTACAAACATTTCGAAGTGACACTCCTGCTAGAATGCAAATTAATTGACATGAAGTCCAGAAAAATCAAATTGCAAAGTCCCAAATACAGTCAGCACAAGCAGGCTGCACACTGCTGTTGCTATCTTGGACTGTACAGATAATAAGATTGTTTTCTTGTGCCCACACACAGAAGTAGTTTCAGTTATTCCCTAACACAGGAAATTCAGAGAAAATGAAATATTAATATGAAACTGAAAATAACTAACCACCCATTAAAAAATTCCTTTCTGCTGGTTTCGCAAAAAAGAGAAAAGGAAAATATTTTCCACTCCAAAGCTCACAGCTAGTGAAAGTACTCATAAACCAGAGAAAAACTAGATTATAGGGATAAGTTCCATTATAAAACTGACATAAACTGAATGGGGATCATTGAAATCATCACTAAATTAATAAATATATTCAGATTAACAACTAATCTTGTCTTTGCAAATTTCTCCTGGCACCAGTAAGAGGAATTTCTTCAGATCTAAACATGAAGGCACTGTTTAGTTCAGAAAATTATTTTTCTCCCTCTAAACTGCATAGCAGGAACATGGAGGACACTGAAAAGGCATCAAGAAGGATTTTAGGAAGGCTTCAGCATTTACAGTGCTCAGGGCTGAGCAGTGACAACAGGAAGAGAGAAAAGCAGGATTTTGTGGAGGAAACAAAATTATGACCACTACAAAAAAAAAAAAAAAATTATTTTGCTCCTAATACAGGCCCTGGAAAATATGATCCAGTCAGGAAAGAAGGGCCTCATAACAGTGCTGATTCCCTTGGAAAGCCTCTTGCCAAATATTGGACAAGCCCAGTAGATGCCATCTCTGGGACCCTGCATTTCCTGCTGCACTGATCCCTCCTGGGGAACCCTGGGGGTAAAAGGAGCTGGAGAAGGACCCAAAATCCTGGAGTGACACAGCCACAGCATCCTCCCAGGGCTGTAAAACACAAAGCTGCCTTTGCAGTGACTGTGCCCAGTGAGCAAAGGGGTGAGTTTGGAGCAAAGTGACTTCTACTCTGACCTTTAAAAACAGTGCTTCAAAAAAAAAAAAAAAAAAAAAAACCACAAAAACCCAGCTCTCTTCACTCATATTCAAGAAACTGAACAAGAAAGAAAAGGCTACTCAGATTCTACACCTAAATCTAAGCAGCACAGTAGTAGCAGATGGTACACAAGCACAGCTTTGTTTATGTTTCGAGACCTACTGTACACTTAGTGTAGCATTTGTTGATTTTAATTACTCAAAACTGAAAAGAATGACTTCAAAAACAAGAGACTTTGATATGACCATGATAAGATTTGCTAAAACAACTTTCAAAATTTTTAGATATATTTCCTATCACAGGCAGTAGCGTAGACTATGAAAACATTACACTTATGTTTCATAAAAAGATGATTGTGCTGAATAATTCTGGTGTGGCCGTGGCTCTCTGGATTTCAGACTAGGGAAATTCACAGTCCAGTATTAAATCCACTTACAAATGATTGATTAGAAAAAATGTAACGAGCTAAGAAGAAGAACTAAAAGTACCACTTATCGATAATGTTTATGGTCTTGGTAATTAAATTAGCCACTCTGAAATAAATTCTGTAAAGCTGGTCATTCCAATCTCAAGATTATAGGTGTTAATAAGATACAGGAAAAAGGGAAAAATTATAGAAGGCAGGGCTGTAATAATGACCACTTAAACACAAGCATATATCTGGAAACTCAAGAGAGGAGAAGCACTTTAGGGCCCAAGAACTCTCTGTTCTCTCCTTCTTTTCTGATCACAAGCCACAAACACACTTAAAAATGTCCCAAGGAAGCTGCAGATACTCACATTTCCATTTGGAAGGGAAGGTAATGTGCTGACTGGCCAGCTCACGGGAGCTGGTGGAGCCTCCACGAATTCACACCTGGGGTCCCTGGCCACGATCATCCTGACAGAATTCCCACAGTTCCTCAGCACTTGGGCAACCTGCTCACTGCTCATGCCCTGCACGTTGGTCCCTCCAATCTGCAGGATGTGGTCTCCTGTCTGCAGCCTCCCGTCCTTCAAAGGCAAATAAAATGGCAAAAAGTGTTTCCAGTCCATCCGCAAAGTATCTGTTCCATCACAAAGCTGAAACTGTGCAGGGGCATCTTCACGGCCGTGAGAACCAACGTGGGAAAATGCCAGAAGAAAAGGACCTCCATGGCAACATTTGAAATTAACTCAAGGACTCGTTTGCACGGTTACGTGCTGGTTTTCCCACTGTTTGGCTCATTTAGGAGAAAACAGGCAGCAACAATGTTTTATAATCTCACAGATTGTTGTGTGTTCTGTTTCATAGAATACTCCTCATCAGGTGGGAGTTAGAATGTAAGCACAGCATTTTGATTTAGGAGTTTTCTATAGAGTTCTTCCCTCATGCTTCTAAATTAGCCTGGCAATTTTTTTTTCTCATATGACCAGATCCAGCTCGAGCGAGTGAATCCACTAAAAGCAACAAAACTCCACACAATCCATTTTTTACCTGATAATTATGATTCATGACCTACATCATTGTTCCCATCAAAAGCAGGAATTTCTAGCACCAAATTCTCAGCTGGTATTGATCAGCACAGCTCCACTACCTTTGGTGCACTGATTGATACAGCAATCACAGAGTTATTCCCAGAACCAACTCAAACTCATTTACAAACTCATCCAATTTTAACATGCACATGCCTCATTATTTCACATGTTCTTAATGATGTCTCATTCAGCTGAGAATGATGTGGTGAGTTCTTAGCTTACATGCTTCATTGGTAGCCAAAACACTTTATTCCTTACAGCAAAACAGGTGCTGGACAAAAATTAAAATATACTCATTTATACGCAGGTTCAGAGGGAGACAGCTGAGAAAAAGCCAACATTTTCCAGTAAAGCTCTCCAAATTTTCAGTTTTTATTCCATTCTGTACTAGAGGAAGTACTTTTGCCTCTCTCTTTTGTCTGCAGGGGTTCTGGTCCTCAGATATTTTAACTTATCATGACCAAGTTTGCTTGAAAATCTGAATTTGTTTTGTTACTGCAAGTGTTCCAGTCCTGAAATGCAGCAACACTCAGCACTGAGTCTCTAAAGACAAACAATTAGAGGTGCAAACTCTGCCTGTGCAACTTGGAAAGGCTTTGCACCAAACCCAAGTGCCTCCTTGAACTGGTCAGGCTGCAAGGCAGGGATCAAACCCCTGTTCACTGAAACCCACTGAAAATAGAACATTTTTGATCTCAAAACGGAATCCTGCATTGCAGTGGCTTTGGGAGGGCAGATTTTCTTGCCTGACAGTTCACTTGAAGAGTTTGTCTCCATAGATGATGCAAAATGTGCCAAATCCTACAGAGTTATTTGTCCTGCCCCAGACTGACCAAAGGCCGAAAATACCAAATATCAGGCAAATTTTTAGAATTTTTGCATGTTCAACAATGTTAGAAAAGCCAAATCATGCCTGAGGAACAACTTAATTTATGTCAGGTGCTGACTTTTTCCTCAATCATACCTTCAACCTTTATTTATTTATAAAGCATGTGCTGGCATTCAGACTTTGATGCTACCAGCTTCCTTTTGTTTAAGTATATTAGTTTATTTTAAGACTGTCAAAAGCGGTTAATTACACTTTGCAATCAAACAAGAAGTGACATAATATAACAAATTACCCGATCTGCTAATCCCCCAGGAACAATTGTTCTTACAACTACTCCACTCGACTTTCCTCCTACAATTCCAAAGCCTAATCCTGAGCCATCGTTAATCAGCTCAACGTCTTCAATGTGGCCCCAGTGAATCTGCAATTAATAAAAACAGGAGATTTTAATTTCGGACCATCATTAACGTTTCTCGCTTCCACGTGCAGCAGGAATGAGGAGAATTAATCAGAGCAATTTTCTGTCTCCACCCCACATGCTGGAGAACTGTGGGATTTTGTTCACTCAGCTCCATTTCCTCACAAACACGCAGTGGGATTTCTCATCTGTTTTTAAACACACATTGCTGTCCTCCACTTTCAGGGTAACAGGATACCAGGAAAAAGCTTGACTAAGAAAAAGCAATTTTAAGGTTTTCCTGCCAAAATGAAAAGCATCCTTTTTGGTTTTTCATCAATCCAGAGCACTGCAAACAAGAGGGGAAAACAGAGGCAAGGAGCTTGCACTGGCCCAGTTTTCACTCAGCCTTGCCCAAATTCTTATTTCTGTTATTTCACTTAGGCACTCTGAACACCCCCATTCAGCACTCAATTAATAGCACAGCACAATATTCTGCCATACTGGATTGGAAGCAAATTTCCAAGCTACACTCTACCATGACCTTATGTTCTACAAGACAATCTGAAAATAACAAAGCTGTTAAGCAACCCAAACCCAGCCAATGTTTCTGTCAGATTAATATCTCATACAGGCCCAAATGGAGCAAAGTAGGCAGATTTAAGTCTTCTGCGAATAAAGGATTTATTAGCATACTGAAAATCTTTGCCAAGGCCAGTTAAATATCATAAAAGAAGTTTAAAGACCCCCTGCAGAGATATATATTTGTATTTTATTTTGTTAGTCTGTTCAGTGCAGATCTTTCAATGAAAAAGCAGTTAAAATTTAATTCTTTAAAATTTTCAGTGCAATAAACAATATTGATTATCCACTAAAACCTTCAAATTTCACTACCTCTATAATAATCATGAGGGAAATAATTGCTAAGAATAAGGAAAAAACACTGCTTTTACCCTGATTTTCATCAAAATCTTCTAGCATAATAAATTCAGATTCCAATATTGCAATCCCTGGATTTAGGTGTGCAGTTTGTCCGAATTCAGGGAAGCCACCTGGCCCATATGGGTATAACACAGATGGAAGTTCAGCCCTGGTTTATTACATGTCCCAGTGACAAGCTCTCCTTTGTCACAAAAACAAAAGGCTTCCCAATCAGTGAAATTTGCAGATGGAAAAAAAAAAAAAAGAAAACGCCAAAAAAACAGCTGATAAATAAACAGGGATTGAGAGGTTCTTTAACAGATAAATGGTGCTTGTTTTTTAAAACAAAGACAAGGCTTTTTGGTGTGAGCAGTGCCAGTTTAAATTGGTTGGGCTGCTCCAAGCAGTGCTCATGGCAGGTTATGTTTACCCTCTTTTAAGAGGTAATCAGAGCATCTTTAATTGCTGAGCATAAGTAGGTTTCAGCTGGGTATTCTCATAAAATGCTTCATCCAGCCTGTGCTGAACAGACCCTGCTGATAAGGATATGGTGATCTACTAAAGCTTCTGCTATCCCATAAAAACCCAGGATCTGTTTTATAACAACTCCACTCAGCTTTGCAATGGAAGCTCTGTGCTTACTGCACGGTGAGTCTGAATGAATGTCATCACGTATAAAATCTGATTAAAGGGAAAAAGCCCGCTATGTAAAACTTGCTAACACAAACACTTAAGAGCCACGGGGAAAAAAAAAAAAAAAAAAAAAAATCCAGCCCAGCTCAAAGTCTGATTTTGACAGTATTACAACAACTCACAGTCTCAGGTGGATTTACATCACTTAACGAGGCAGTTCTGCTGTTCCCTTGAAGTGGCTCCCGAGCCACCACCAGATGCAGGGATCCTGTGGATTGCTGGAGGAGGGCAATAGCGTGCTGATGGGAAATGTTCTGATCCAATGGCGTGCAATTAATGGCCAGTATGTGGTCATTTTCCCTCAGTCTTTGATCCCTTAACAAAACATTGAAAGCAATTTTTTAATGCAGCACAGTGACTTCACATCAGGCTCCCGTAACTGAAATGTGAACAAGGCAAAACACGCAGTCGCGCGAGGTTAAATGTTTATGTGTTTTAAAAATCTGCTTATTAGAGTGCCTTCCCCAGCTTACACACTACATTCCATCCACACTCTTCCAAACTGGCCAGCCACATTTTGTTCCAGCTTTGTCATGATACAGAAATTTGCTCATTTCTTTACTTTGCTTCTATGCAAAATTTAATTGCAATTCCCTTATACTTTCTTGATGATATCCAACTACAAAGCAGAAAAAAGTGTATTTGTAGTTACACAATGAACTAGGAACTATTCTTCATTATGTTTAGCACTACATGATGCCATCTCTAAGAACCCACAACTCAGGCTTTGATGCTGTTTTGTATCACTATTTACTCTAAAGACTGATGTGCTGCATATTTATATTTTACTTAAAATTTATAGTATCAAGCTTCAGACGTGAAACTTTCTTGGAGCAACATACAGTTCAGTTGCCACCTTGAGATAATATAAATTTCACAGTTAATTCACCCCAGTGATGAATTTAGATTTGTGACAAGAGAGAAACCATCACTCATCTCCTTTGTTAAATATTCATTCCGAGCACGAGACCAAACTGTTACATAGACAGACACTGCCTTCAAAGCTCTGTAGGAATCCAAAAAAGTCTCCAGGAGATCTTGTCTCAGAAGCAAAATGGGAAGCATGCTGGGGAAATTTATAAACTCTGAAACAATATAAGTGCACATCTTAACTAAGGCATTTGAAACTTCCTTTTTGTCGTGCCATGTTTAAGATGTTTCCCAGAAATCACTTTCTTCGAGCACTAACCATATTTCAGATTCTCTCATCAAAGAAAGTGAGCAGCAGGTCATCAAATCCTAAAGTGAGATATTCACCCTCCTTTGACATCCGGATCAGTCCATCTGTCTCTACTTTGAAAGAGCCTTAATATGCTTTTCTTTAAGTGTTCTCTGGTGTGTTCTCTGCGGGCCCATCGCCATTATCATTCCAACCTCTCCCCACTCTTTTTGTCATCCTGTGTTGGCACTTCCTGACATGTGTTATTTAAAAAGTGACACCAGTGACTTGAAATCTAGACACATTTTTCTTGAGACATAATTCCAAGCACTGCGTTTGTCTCATGCCAAATCTTGTGGTTTCACAATCGCGTTTTTATTTTTAAAGGATTGCTCTGTCTTTTGTTGTTGGGTGAAAACCCACAGACAATACAGGAAGAAACTGCCTGAAGCTTCGATTCTATGATGACATCTGTGCAGGGATCTGTTGGGAGGAGTGGATCTAAATTTACACAGGAAACAAACAGCAAAACTAACTATAAACAGGGCATTGTCAGAGGCACATAAATAAAGGAAAAAGGGGGCAGAGAAAAAAATCTTTCACAGACACAATGCAGAAAAACTTAAGCAGAATCTTATTTTTATTTTCTATGTATTCTTTTCTGAGTTTTCTTTTGTTTTTTTAATCAGGACTCAAGATTCTCTAAAGTGAGTCATGATTTCTGGAAATTCCATTAACAAATGGCTCAGATATTTAAAACTCATCTGAAAACCTGATCCTCAAAACATGAGTCCCTTTCAGCTGAAAAGATGAATTCAATGATGATGAATTTCGGCTGAATTCGAGCTATCACCACCAAAATACCCCACCAGATAACACTGACAAACATGTTATTCTGATTGAGTTTTCAACATGAAGGTCATGACTTTTCCCTTCATGGAAAATACAATTTTCCAACACAATTATGAAGATCTCACCTGTCAGCTATGCTTCCTGGCTGGACTTCCTTGACAAAGATACCAACTTCTCCCAGGCTGGGATTTTTAAGGGCAACCACACTAAATCCCAGACCTCCAACAGAAGGTTTATTGATCGTTATTGATTCTATTTGTCTTCCCTAATAAGACAGAAGATAAAATGATTTAGTAATTTTCAATGCAACAGAATGAGCTAGTTGAAAATTTATGAACACTGGGAGAATTATTCTCCTCGTAAGAATAAACAAAGGCAAAATACTGAATATGTTATTTCTATAAAAGCTCCTCCATTTATTATTTTTAATATGGCAAGGTATTGGATATGCAAGCACTCTGAGGTTCTGAAACCTCAGGGAATTTAAGAACTACTTTCACACTTCATTCACATTATGAGATGAATTCCAAACTGGATGAAAACTATGAACGAAGTGCTGTCTAGAGCAATATATTTGGGATTTCTGGAAATGCTGTATAGCTAAGCTAAATTACTTGTCTTTTGGCTCCCTTGCTTTTAATGCTGGTTTTTAGGTGTGCATTCAAAAGGCTGCAGCTTTTAAATAAAGAAGTTAATTTCCTCCCCCTCCCTGCAGCTTCACACTTAATGCTAAAAAAAGTTTGCTTTTGCAACTGCCTGTTTTTCAGTTCTAATACAAAATTGCTGGGGTTGTTTACTGGGAAATATTACTGGGAAAATGCACTGCTATCACAGCTCTTTTATTCCAAATAACGTGCAGCCTTTACTGCTAGATCTTATCTCTGATGAGTTAATGACACACTAATGAGAAAAGTAATGCTCAAAATATTACAGCTACATTAAGGTAGTCAATTAGCAACAGTTACTTAATATAGAAAGGCATGACTAAGCAATTAAATTAATGGTTCAAAATAACACAGAACAATACATTTGTGGTATAAATGCCAATCCCACACGGGTAGATGTCTACACCTGTACAAATTCTCAGGGAATCTGGTACATCTGCATCTGCCTGGCAAAGTTAAGAAATACTAAATAAAGAGTTAAATAAAATATTGCATGCTAGTTTTTTTTTTTTAATGCTTTGCACTGTTCATAAAGTTGGTGCATTTCCAATTTAAAATGTACTTGATAAACAAGTGCTTCCATCAAAACAACTTTCTGCTGAAAAGGTCCGTTTTCAATTAAGTGTCATCAAATACCAAAAATGTTTTCTGGCAGCTGAAATTTCCTTACTACACTGGTGTGTTTGGTAGAAAGTAAAACAGAAAATTGGCAATGGAAGCTAAAGAAACAAAACAAGCCACCAAGCCACTTCCTATTGCTGACATTATCTTCCAGGGGGAAAAGTTCTCAACAGTTCTACTCTCCTGGCTAGGAGGCACCACGCTTCCAGACACACAGCAAAAAAAGCAGCGTGAAATGCTCCAAAATGAAAAACAGTTTGGTTCACTACACCTTGGAGCCTTACCTTTGCCATTTGCTGGATGATCATGTTAAATTCATTAACTGCCAGGTTTGGAGTGAAGGCTGATGCTCTGGGTCCAGGTGAAGAGCAAGGTGTCCCAGCAGTGACTGATTTGTCAGCAAACACCAACAGCCCCCTCTTGGTAAAATCAAAATCCACTGAGCGGTCCGGAGGCATGTAATTGAGCTGTTGAAAATGAACAAAGGTGTGGAAAAGCTACTGAAAACAAAAGAAGGGTTTTCCACAAATACCATTTTATGTGCAGGCTGCCAAAGGAGCAAAAAAACTGTGTTCACATATGCCAGTTCACACAAATATACTCACCTGTATAAGTCAGGCAGCGTTAATATATAATCTATAACCAAGCTACCACATCAAATTTAAACTGTTTTTCAGGAGTTCTTTCAATAATTCAGCTGTGTTTCTACTCCACTTATTTTCCTCTGTTTCTTTCATGCTTCTCCCCTGCCCGTGCCCCTTATCCTCTTTTCCCCCTGGTATTCCAGAAACAACACATGCAAAAGCACCAAACACTAAAGAGCACTGCTGCAACTCTTAGGGAAACCTACACAGAATTTTGGTACAAAAGTTCAAATATTTTGAGTCATTCAGGAGCCTGAGGCCTGGTTTGTATTATCCTGTCCCCAAAGAGAGCCTAGGGTACAAACTATCACTGAACATGTTATCTCTGCTGGAACTTGCACTTCTAGTCCTCACTGATAATGAAGAAATGAAAAATATTCCCAGTGTGATAAAATAAACTAGAAAATACTACCCTGAAAGAAGCTGCCCATGCTTAAACAGAATTTCAAGAAAGTCTAAATTTTCTAGATATGAGAATTCTGAACATTCCAAACACAAACCCCACTATGTCACAGTCACTTCTTAGATACATTTGCATTTTCATACATTTTTCTAACAGACTGCAGACATACATCCAAGCCTTGGAAGGAAGGGATGCAGCACCTGTGGAGCTTGGGAAGGAGGGATAATGAATGGCACAGCCACCACCAGGCCAGCCAGGCAGGAACACCTGCAATACACCTGGCAAGGGGCAGCCTTGTCCCCCTGACACCCACCCTGTTGGTCACTCCTTGGTTTTCAGTTTGCTGAAACTCAGCTGCAGGGTGGCACCTGTCCATGCCCATGTCCACAAAATCAAGTGTCACTTGGCTTCATAAACCAAAGCACGGAAGTTCCAAGCTCTGCTGAAGCCAAGTCATTTTAAAACTCGCTTGGGTACAGCTGCATCAGAGCTTGGCAAATCTTCAGGCTGGGTTTTCTACACTTCACTTGCCAAAAGCAGGTTAAGCATTCTTGTAAAAATTAGAAGGAACTAAGTGATGCTGTCTTTTAGGGAGGAAAAAATGCTGCCAGTGAGCTGATAAACAGCACTTAGCTTCGGTGAAAAACAAAGGATCCCAGTTCCAGCACTGTTCAGGACTCCAAACACCGGAGCTGATGTCTTCTGCAGATGTTCTTTTCCAACACAACCCTGCCTGTGCTGCATCCCTTTCAGAGCACGTTGCCCCACGACCTCTTGGTTGCAGAACCACTTCTCTTTTCAGCAGTGCCTCTGCAGACACCACAAAAGGAAAAAAAGGCCCAATACTCACTAACACCACGTTAGAACTGATTAACGAGAGCGCCCTTGTTAACACACGCCTACACATCCAGATCCAAGCTCCACTTGCCCAGAGTTAGCACCACACCAACAGCAGGAATTTTACACTCACTTGCTCCTTCAGCTGCTTGATGGATTGCTGCAGAGTCAGGATCTGGTTGAACAAGGGGCTCCTGAGGGTGTTCCTTAGGACAGTCAGGTTTTCCTGGTGTTGGGAATCCCTTTTCTCCTGCAGCTTTGCCTGCAGCCGATCCAGGATCTGCAGCACCTGCTGCTTATCTGCACCACAAACGGGTCCAGGTTAGCAATGGAGCTTCTTTCCTCATTCAAATGATTCAAAGAATCATTTTCAGACCACGTACCTGCTGCTGGATTTTCGGGCATGTTGAGGGTTTTTTTGGGAATTGATCAGAATAACCTGAGTTTAAAAAAAAAAAGAAAATCAAATTAATTAATGATAGATCTAAACAGAGCTATCATTTATGTTACTATGTTACTAAAGAGTAACATTTGATAAGTGCAAGAATACTAAGCTAACTACAACAAATTTAATAAAAAAATACTACTACTCCTGTTATATACCTGTATAAATATATTTAATATTAATACCCTGTATTATATGTTTAATACCCCAAATATTTAAAAAAGCTCTCGACATAGCCTCAGCACATCCTAAAATTTTATCTTGTTCCATGTGCTTTTCCTTTCACACACAGGAAGGAATATGAACAGATATTCCAAATATGAATAAAAATGCAGGCTATGAGAAAAAACTGAAAAGAAAAACTGAGACAGATATGTTCAACCAAATTATTTTGAATATTGACATTAAAGTTGGGATCTTCATAGATGTACACAGAGCTGAAATCTACCTATTATTTAAAGATACTTTCCACCTGATCATTTGTAGACAGTATTCCTGATAGTTCAGCCCAGCTGGATGGCAATATAGGTGAAACTCTGTTTCCCCATAAATCAGTGAAGTTCACTCATGGGACAGCACAGAGTTAAAGCCCAAAATTTGGCATATGAATCCCTGTTCCAACACATTCCTGAGGAAGGTCTGTTCTAACCACAGCCTGATTTACAACAGGTGAAGGAAACCTCCTGCAGGTGTTTGCCTTTCTCTTTTCTACATACATGAACAGCAAAATATCCTTTATTAAGCTTTTAAGGAGTGGAATATCCTTTATCAGGCTCCTCCACAGTGCCAAACAGAACAGGTCTCCAACAGGGGACGAGGCCTAGATGGCAGTATAAAAACAACAGACTTGCAATTAGCAGAGATGATTAATTTGTACCCTTGTTTTCATGTTATTAAGTTGATGTGGAGCCTGTCATTCTGAAATCTATCAAGGCAGCTCTACCAAACAAGTTTCCTTCACTTAGTACAAGCTCCTCTGAAAAAAGTCAGCCATTTAACAGCACAATTTACATAATTTTAATTCTATCCAGTATATAAGTGTGTAATTCCAGAATAATATATTTGGAATTATTTTGGAACAAGACTTGCCATATCCCTCTCTCTATATAAAAGCTTTTTATTTATTTTTTAGTCTTGCAGTTCAAGAGGAGCGAGGGTCATGTGGTGAACGTGACACCAGGGTAAGCACATTCCAGGGGCTCTCTCCCAGCAGGACCTCTGATCCTTTCAGCCCTGCCTCTGCTCACACTGAAAACATCTGGAATTCTGGGAGGACACTGTTATATTTACCAAAATATTAATGATGCAGGTGAGTAGCTTTCCTTCTTCTGCAGAGTCAGGTTAAGTTGGTTTACCTAATTGGAAAAAAGAAGTGGATGGAGGAGTGTCACAAACCACAATTTCAGATTTATGCACCCTTTCCTGTGCATATCCCAGCAGCTTTGGCTCCTGCAGGAATTCCTGCAGAGCTCAGTGGGTTTGTGTGGTTTCCAGGGCCAGGCAGAATGAGTCTCTTTGCAAGACTCCTAGGAGATTTAGGAGGTCATTTTATATCAAACTCATAGCAAGAGTTGAAGCAGCAAAGCCATACAACCCCCCTGAAAGATTTTCAGGAATGCATCTGCACTTTTGGAAGTGCTGCAGCTTTATTTTCTTTTCCATTCGAAGTAAAACACTTCTAAAGAGCACAGCAGCCTTTGATTCTGTGCTGAGAGCTGATTCTGAAGAGCAGATGAAAACATCATTTCCTTACACACTCCTGAGTCTTCGTTAAACCCAGAAGACAAAACTTAACCTCCTCGACTGAAAATATGGCACGAACCTTAACAAATCAGGACAAAGAATATGGAAATTTGTTCTTTCTTCCCAGTTTAGCTTCCCTCCATTCACTTTCCTCCTCTGTTTTTCTACCTCTCATCAGCAGTTAAAAGAGGAAAGTGAGCGAACCAAAAGGAGAAAGGGATGGAAAATAACTCCAGTGAGGAAAAGTGGCTTGAAACACCTTTAAACCAGCAGTAGGGAGAGGAAAAGATTAAACCCAGAGAAGAAAGCCAGCATGGCAGGAAATAACGACGACCTGACAGCAACATGCCCACCCAAGAGCCAAAGCAAAGAGGCTGGTCCAGCTCCCCAGCCCTCTTTCATGCATTTATTCTTCCCTTTTCACTTTCCATCCAGCTGATCCTATAGCGAGCTGGAACAGGGAGCTAAACACTCAGAAAGAATCCTTCATGTTTTGGTGGCGTGAGCGTTGTGCCAGTCAGCTCTGAGCCCATCCCCAATCCACATGTTGAGCTAACAATCCCCAAAATTCATCTTTTTTCCTTTGCTGAGGGTGTAACAACAGCAATTATCCAATACCCGAGAAAATTTGAGATTTAAATTTTAGGAGAAGAATTATAGGTAAGAGATCTTGGCTCCATCGAAGCTGAAGTTCCCCAGAGAAGGAGGTACAAAACAGGAGGAAAAAAAAAAGTTAATCAAAGTTTCAGCTTCTTGCTTGAGCTGCTCCAAGTGTCCCTAAGAGCCACTTGTGCCAGTGGATGCCCAAGTGGATCTCAGGTGTTGAATAACAGGTTAAGTTTACACAGCACTTTGGGGTTCCTCGTGATCAGAGCTGCCCTCCAGACAGATTGCAATTTTTTTTAGGTTTTTTTTTTTTGTTTGTTTGTTTGTTTGTTTTGTGCAATGTGCTAAAACCATACTCAGTATTTCTTTATTCTCCTTTCTTCCATAATAGATTGGGGGGCGGGAATTAAAACAAACAGCTCCTTCTGGTGTGAAGGGATCCCTGAAAATACAAACTAATTTAGAGTTTTCAAGTAATGGATAATTGAGGACAGATCTCTAAGACCTGCTTTTGGGCACCAGAGAAACTCATAACTCGATGTATTATTGATCTCTATGTTTAAGAGCCCAAACAATTTATCATTAAACACTTTGCAAACACACTCTAAGTCCAGGCAGAGTGTCAGCAAACAGTTGATATATTAGAAAGTCTATTCCTAGATGTTAATTTTGAAGAAAGATCCAAAACACTTTGGTTTGTCCTGTTAAAATCAGTTCATGCACTCCACTTCCCAGCTCCAGTCTCCAACTCCTATGGAGGCTTATTTATCTTACTGGAAACCTCAGTTCAACATCTATGTCACAATTTCCAACATAACCACAAAATCATCGAGAAAATGATGTATTTCAGGAGGTTGAGTGTTTTGTAACCCCAGGACAGCATCCATCTGGGGTTCCACTGTCTTCACTTCTGAGAGCTGAACTCAACGCATCCGAGGGAGTGGGAAAGCTTCCGAAGGTTTTGTATGAAATCCCACCCAAGACTTGGATCTTCTTCAAAAGCAGCACAAGGAAAAAGGAATTCCTTCATGCTGGTGCCAGCAGAGGGTCATCAGAAGAGCTGAAAGGTTTAAGTCTTCCATTGCCATCACCCCCCTGTCACTTGCACGGGGACACGGAGCGCTCAGCCCCGGCACATCCCAGATCCCAACATCCCACCAGCAGCCTTGACAAACACCTACCCTCCACAAAGGGCTGCTGGATGCTGGAAACTCCACAAAGGGCTTTGCTGCTGGAGGTTCAGCCAGCAGAGATTCTTCTGTCTGTTTTCCCCACCCATCCACAACCACCTCTGCCCCACGTCCTTCAGCCTGGCCTCCAACAACCCTTTCCTGCATCCCTCCAGGAAAAGTCCAGCCTTATGGGATGTTCTTCCCCCCTCAGCCTGGCTGGAACCTTTGGGGATATTAAAACCCACAAAAATCCTAACTAACTGCTGCTATTTCTCAAAGGCTTCTAACACAACCAGCCTCAGCAGCCAAAGGGCTCATCCCGATCCAAAGTCACCTTTCTGCACTAATGCAGTTGGAATTTTTCCTGGCCCTGTTATCATGAGTGACTAATACAGTGCATGTCATCCTCCACATCACAGAGACCTCTGACTTGGAAAATTTCAGTTTAAAAGTTGATAAAAGCAAAAGCAGGGGAAACCAGCATTTGTTAGTGTGATCTTAATCCTAAATTGTCCTAACATGCCATCAGCTGAACTTCAGATATCCAAAATTTTATTGTTTACACACCATCAAGTGACTCCACAGTGTAAAAAACACTATTCTAATACGTGTTTTGCTCAGTTTTACTGAATTTTACTGAATTTTAGAGAAAAATTCAGTCAGACCAAGCATAGCACATACACATCCTTCCTCTGAAACCACCTCTGCTCTGTGCAATGCTGCAGGATTTACAAAAATGCTGTTGAGCACACACTGACTGCCCCAGGCACTTGAAAGAAGGAAAAAAATTGCATACTTCTGTGAGTACCTGAACACTGATACACCGCACATCTCCAAGGTGCAGTGAGTCACAGCTAAATATTGCTGAAAATAAAATACTGCATGGGCAGGTTGAGTTTTACACACGATTAGTGACTTCAGGAAGGAGGACTTTCCAAGGAGGAAAGTGAAGAAAACACAGCACTCTGCACTGTGATTACCAGTCTTGGTGCAGATCAAGAGGAGCCTCACTCACTCTCCAGGCATGGTAAATTTAGCAAGCAGAACCTGAATTTCTGTGGACTTCAGCCTCTAGGGAAGCACCAGTGTGGGCTCTCTGCTGTCTGATAGAAGTTAGAGCTCACGCCAAAGCTGCTCTCCACGAAGCAAAAACATGATCTCAGAAACCTGTTCTCACGGAAAACTCCTTTTCAGTATCTAAATATTGTCATTCTCAATAAATCCTAGGTACTTTGATGACAGTGTACACAACTAACAAATCACAGCGCTGTTAGACCTGGAACCGTGCTGAACTTCCAAGGGTCACAAATCAAAAAGGAATGCGGAAGAACTGTTTTCCCATTAACCACCCGTAAACAAAGTAAAAACCTGCTCTGCGAAGAATCTCTGGACCGACAGGCACTTGATGGGAAGTGTTGCAACAGGTGTGTGTGTTACTTCCCTCCTCTCCTCACCCTGAGCCAGCCTCTCCGAGCAGAGGAAACTATTTTGCACAGCACCAGGGTGACTCCAGTGCCATGGAGGGAGTCACACAGCCCTGCCCTGTCGTTACTGGGGTGTCAGGGACCTGTCGAGGTCTCTGGTGCCAGAAGGGCTTTCACATGGAGGGCTCTGGATGAGTGCATCTGGTAACCTGGCCGTGGCTAGACTGGCCAAGCTGCTGTTCACAGGTCTGGCTCTGGAAGCAGATGGTTGGAAGCCATTAGAGAATTCCAGGATGGAAGGGTTGGAAGGAAACCCAGTTGGGTCGTCTGCTCATCCCTGAGCACAAGGTACAGGATTGAGTCCAGACGGTTCTGGAATGCCCCCAGTGAGGGAGACTCCACGCCCTCTCTGGACAATCAATTTTCAATTTCAGTGCTCTGTCACCCGCACAGGCAAGAAGCTCATCCTCACATCCAGGCGGAACTTCCTGGGCATCAATTTCCACCCACTGCCTCTTGTACTATTGCTTGGCACCACCAGGCAGAGCCCAGCTCCATCCTTCTCGGCAGGCTGGCGCACTTGTCACAGACAAACACAGATAAACACAATCCCCTTGAGATTTCCCCGCACACATTTCACCCGCTGACCCACACCGCCGTGTCCGAAGGGGAATTCCCTCCTGCAGCGGACGGTCAGTGCCCACCTCCCATCTCAGCCCACCCCATCCGTGCCGTTCCCGGGGCGGACGCGGTACCTGCGGGATGCGGGGAGCCCGGGATGCCGGGAGCGGCGGGATGGCCGGCGGCGCTCACCTGGGCGGAAGCGGGAAGCGAGGGGCGATCCCGGCTCACCTGCGGCGCAGGAAGCCGGGGCGGCGCGGCAGGAGAGCCGCCTCCCGAGGGACGGACGGACGGACGGACGGACGGACGGACGGACGGCCGGCGCTCGGCCCCGCCCGGCTCCGCGGGGCAGCGCTCCGCCGGGACACGGGCTCCGGCCGCCGCGGGAAGTGCAGGGCTGGCGTTTCAGGGCCGAAATTAACTTTTTAGGCAATCTCCAGGTGAGCCTGGCCCGCCGGAGTTTGGATCTGCCGTGTGGTCTTCCCAGCGAAGGCAAACCGCGTGTGTAAATATTGTAGGAAAGCTTGTTTTTAACTTATTTGTAGCACGTCGGTGTCTAGTCTCGATACTCTGTGATTCTACGTTTCGAACTCCCTACAGAGGGGCACGTAGAGCCAGCTTGGTGTTCGGATACTGTTTCCTTTGGACACAGGAGTGTAGCTCCTCGGGTGAACTGTGTACAATAATATAAATATAATAATATTTTATGCTCTGCTCAGCCTCAGCAGCGCAGCCCCCACCGCTTCAAAGAAGGGAATGGCAAAAATCCATAGGAAAACTCAGTTGGAGTAAAGGGATTGGAATACTTCCCCCACAGCACCCCAAAACATCCCACGTCACTGTGGCTTACAACACAGAATGTTGTCCAGGACGGCAATAAAAACAAAATTTGTATAAATAAATATTATATATATATATATATACATATATATATGTTTTATCTTTTTATATTTATGTTTATATTCCTGTGAGTCACAAAATAGTGAGCAGGCCCCAGTTTAGTTGAAATTAATTGTGCGAACTGCGTGTGCCTTCTGAAACCTGTACATCAGCCTGCTTTCTGACTTCCTAAAATTATATACATACACACATAAAATAGTCGAATCAAAGTCGATAAATACAATTTTTATTCTGCTACACAGTTTCACAAGCCGGTCTGCCGACCTTACACGGCCCCGTTGGCTGAAGGGGGCAAGGGCTACAAGAGGTTTGGAAATCAATTAATTTCCCACGAGTTCAGATTGATTTCCCCTCGTTCTGGCACCCGTTTCGTTTCACTGAGCGGCAGCAGTGGCCCCAGAGCGCACGACACGCTCAGAACGCACCACTCCATCCCCCTTCCGAAGGATTCCGAGCGCTCAGCTCCCCGGCCCTAACTCTCACTTTTAATTAATGTGGCGCTCGTGAGAAGTGACAATTTTCCTGACAGTGATGAACAGCGAGTGGTGTATTTATCCATGCGAGGGACGCGCCGCAGACAGAAGAGCCGGGCACTTTTCCCATCAGTGCACCTCCGTCTCCATCTCCGAGGGCTGAGTTCATCCCGGAGCGCGCTCCGGCCCTGCCCTTTCGCTTCCAGTTGCTAAGAGGAGTATCAATTTTCATTTGCATACTTTGCTTGCTGAACTCCAGGCTGCCAATTCAGTTTAGGCGAAATCTCCCCAAAAAGCTGTTAGATGGCAATATTTCACATGGTTGGCTGAGCTCTTTGTCATCCATCCACACGTTTTAAATCCGTGCTTCCACGGAGTCTTGGAATATCTGGTACCTTCTTTGGTACTGACAGGCTCCAGACAAGTCACCATGCACCAAAATAATGCCCAGAAAACCCAGAAAACTTCCAGAAAGCATGGGTAGTGATGATGTTCTCCTCAGTACTATTTCAGAGTTGCTTTGCCAACTTTTTAGGTTCAGTTTTCCAGTTTTTAGGTCCCTACTTGTTTTTCAGGAAACGCTTCTCGAGCAGATATAAACTTGGGACAGTGGTGTTGCCTTTCCTGGATGTGCTTAATCCAAAGGACCTCTCCATCTCCTGTAAACACTCCAGGATCCCTTAGCAGCTCATAAGTGGAAAACTGATGCCTTCAAACATCAGAGAAACCTGAAATAACCACAATAGAAAAACAATAAATAAATGTCACGTTAGTGAGAATAGGGAAAGGTTTGTAATCACCACAAAATACCTTGTGAAGAGCAAATGCTGATGAAAACCTTGCCTGCTTCAGGAATTCGGTATTCATTTAAAAATTGGAATAAAGAGCATTTTTAACAATGCAGTTGTGTGTGAAAATAAGGTAATTTTTCAAATTATTTCTCTAATCCGACAGCTGTGGGTGTGCCAGACACACTCTCAGCACACCAGGCCTGCCTGGATGACAGGGGATGCACCAGTCTGTGTTAACCAAGTTTGGCAAGTCACGCCTTTAACTTCTGCTGGGCTTTTTCAACACATTTTTCAAGTACTCAGTAAACTCCAGATACCAGCGGGTACACCCAAAGGTGCGATTTCGCCGGGTAGGCCAATGCTATAGCGTGGGTGTCAGAGCGGGGAGGGTTCACCTCACGTCCCCCCCTCTCCCGGGCCCGCCGCTCGGTTCAGGGCGAGTCCTGCCCGCGGTGCCAGCACCCGGAGCGGCCCCAGCCCCGCTGCCAGAGCCGCCTCAGGGCTCCTCGCGGGTCCCCACCATGCCCACAGCGCGCCGGGGCCGCCAGCCCTCGCTCCCGCCATCTTAAGTGCGGGCAAGCGCGGGGCCGCTGCCGCCGCCGGGCGCGGCCATCTTTACTCGGGGCGCCACCCCGCCCGTCCCAACGCCGGGCGCTGCCAGCGCCATCTTGAGTGAGGGCGCGCTCTGCCCTCAGCGCGGCCTCGCCCGCCATGTTTAATGAGGTCACCCCCCCACCACCACTCAAAAAAACCCTTAACCCCTCGCAAAAACCTAACCTGTACCTTCAGCAAGCCACCAACACATCGGGATCCCCCTCCGTTTCTTCCCGCAGCCAGCCGCGGTTGTCCGCGCGGCGGGGCCGCTCCGCTCCTCCCCGGGTCAGCTGACGGCGGCGGCGGTCCCGTCATGGCCGCCCGGAGCGGTGCGGCTGAGGCGCTGCTCCTGCTTCTCCTCTGCTTCGCAGCCCTGGAGGGAGCGGCGGGCTCGGAGCCGCCGCTCAAGTGCGAGGAGCTGCGGCTGGGGCAATATCCTGAGCGGGGCCGGGGTCGGATCGGGGGCGGCTGAGGTGGCGGTGGGCCCGGTGTGAGGGGGGGCACCGCTTGTGGGGAGGGGAAGGGGCAGTGGGGACCGTGAGGGGCCGGGCAGGGCGCGGGGGTCGTGGACAGCCTCGGGTTTGGAGCCCCGAGGGGGACAGGGCTCCTCAGGGTGCGGGAATTGAGGACACGGCCTCAAGCTGCGCCGGGGGATTGGTCAGGTTGGACGTCAGGAGGGGTTTCTTCACAAAAGGGGTGATGGAGCATTGGAAGGGGCTGCCCAGGGATGTGGCGGAGTCCCCATCGCTGGAGGTGTTCAAAGAACGACTGACTTGGCACTCAGTGCTCTGATCTGGGGCACAGGGTGGGCATCAGGCACAGGTTGGACTCGATGCTCTCAGAGGGCTTTTCCAGCCTAATTAATTTTGTGATTTCTGGTGGTACTGTGTGTGCCCCGGCGCATGCTTGGAATGTCCTTCAAAGAGATTGCCATGGGATGAGTGCTCTGCCACCACTCCGCCTTATTTATTATTTGCAGGAGCGAGATGTGGAGACTTTGACATTTTTTTCAGGAAACAGTATGGTTCTGTGCCCTGCACAGCTCCGAGGAGCAGGAGGTGTGAGGCTCCTGGCTCTCCAAGGCACCTCTTGCCCTCTCCAGAACATGTTGGCTGATGGCAGCTGACAATTTTTGACGATCAAAAGTGTCAGGAGAGCAAATCTTGGAAAAGCTTGCTTCATCTCCTGCTTTACTTGGCTGTCGGAGTTGAGACCTTTGGAAGTCAGTTCCCTCTCAGTTTGTTCCTGCACCAAATTCCTGGCATTTCAGATGCTCATTTTTACGTGTTAGTTGAATTTTGTGTGTTCCCGTAGATTAAATTTCCTCAACCAAATGCCTCGATTTCAAGGCACTGTGGTATTTAAATAAGGGAACGAGACCAGATGAGGCGTGTGCTACCTTTTTGCCTCCAAATATAGAGGCTGTGACTGATAAATATTGTAGTTCCTTTAGGTAGTGCTGACTGCAGCACTAATTAAACGCGAGGCTTATGCGATATATTGGTGTATTAAATTGGATTAGCAGATTTGCTGCATGGTAATGTGCTGCTCCTCTTTTGGGGGATGGGTAGGCACCAACATCAAGGTGCATCTTAAATCCTCAGGGTTTAAAGAGGGTGGAATAAATTACTGTTAAACCTGTTGTAGTGTTTGATATGAAAACTGTTTTCCTCAATTACCTGAACATATATGTGTGATGAGCCTAAAATAGACAATAGCACACAAGAACCAATGAATTGCACAAATCACACAGCATATGGTAAGGATTTCTAACTTATATATTGATTAACTGCTTTTTTTTTTCAAGGAAGTGTTCAATTTACCCATTTGTGTATCTACTTGATGAGTTTTATAAAAGATGGGATTAGTAATATCATTAGTCTGAAAGCCCAAAACACTTGTGTGGATTGGGTTGCTTTACTAAAAAGGAATAAATACACTGTCTCTGATTGGTACTTTTGTAAGTGAGGTTTCTGGTAAATCTCTTCAATGTATGTTACACCCTTTAGGCTCTGTCCTGCACTACTGTGATTAAAACAAACCATTCCTGTCATACTGATTTTGCATATAATTATTAAAAGAATTGACATGTGACAGAACAGCCCTCAAAATCTTCTAATTTTTAAGGGTTTTTTTCTTAAGGCAACACAGTGCCTTCTATCATCACCAGGTTTTGGTGCATGAGGCTCTATTTTGAAAGCACATTTATTTGATGTTCAGTTCTGACATACTTCACAGTACAACAGAAAAATTCATAACTTGATTATGTATTTTCCTATCTTTGCTTAACTTTGATGTTTCCAGGCATTGAAATAAAGTGTTCTGTGTTTGATAGCACAGCAAGTTCACTTTATGTGCACCCCTATTTTAAAATAATGGAATTACAGAATAGTTTGTGTTGGAAGGGACCTTAAACCTCATCCAGTGCCACCCCTACCATGATCAGGGACACCTCCCACTATCCCAGGCTGCTCCAAGCCCTGTCCAACCTGGCCTTGGACACTTCCAGGGATGGGGAGTCCACAAAATTCATGTGTGTTCATATTTTGCTTCCTCTAAGTGCTGAATTACTTTCTTCTGGGATAGTGAAGGTTTTCCAAGTAATTTCAAACACTGGATGTATTTACTTTGCACAATGGATCCTTTTAAAAGATTTTTCAGTTCTTTCCATCATTTTAACATTGGGTCACTGACTATAAATGGGTAGTCAGAGACCAGAAAAAATACTGCACAGTTTGAGATTGATCATAACTCAAGATTATCAGTTGTTTAACTAATTACCATGTGATTGTATTTAATACACTGCACTTTTGAACAGGAGATAAGCTTCAGAGTAGAACAAGTTGCTGAATTAATTAACACTGTTTCTTTGTGTAGCATTTTTATACACACACCAGTTTTTAGATTGCCCTCACAGTATTTGAATTGCTTTTTTTCCATATTACCTAAGTAATAAAAAGTGAATGTCTGGATCATACTTGAAGCACTACAATTTCTGATCAGTGTCTGCCATCCCTTACTCAGACAAACAAGGGTTTAACTCAAAGCAGCAAAGTGGTGTCATTGGGTTTGGAGTCTTTGGAGTGACACTGAGAAGAAAGCTGTGGCTTTTCCTGCATCAGTATATTTTAACTGTGACGGGTTTCTTCGAACAACAGAAAAAAACTTCCTTGCTTTCTTTACAAGAAATAATGTATATTTTTGTAATTTCTTTAGATCAGGCACATTGATCAGTAGCATCATGGAATGATTTGGGTTGGAAGGGACTTTAAAGAGCATCTCATTTCATCCTCTGCCATGGGCAGGGACAACTTCAACTATCCCAGGCTGCTCCAAGCCCTGTTTAACCTGGCCTTGGACACTTCCAGGGATGGGGTATAAAATCCATGTAAGATTTTATAACAGTTTAGTCCACACATAACTCAAATCTTATTTTATTTTTTGGCCCTATGCAATCCAGATAGGCATTAAAAAAATCCATCTCTTGCCTGTGTGCATTACTGGAAAATCTGGAAGGAATGTTAAACCTGGCTTTGTTGGAATTAACCAACAGGACTCATAAGTACTAAAAGCTGATAGAAAGTGGATAAAGGACAGATATTTTTTCCTTTAAAACAGCAGACTACAGCATTGGAGAGTGATTAATATTCTTGTAGTATATTGCAAACTTTAACAGGTGTGACTTTCTGCTGTGATTTCCACTTTGATTCCCCTAAGCATCAAGAATAATGGAATAATTTGGGTAGAAAGACCCTTCAAGAAGTTGCATAGTCCAGCCTCCTGCTCAAAGCAGTGTTGGCACTGAATTCCAACCAGGTTGCTCAGGGCTTTGTGCAGTCAGACCTTGAAAACCTCCAGGGATGGTGATTGCATGACTTCTCTGGGCAACTGGTTCCAATATTTGACTGTTCTCATGATGAAAATGTTTTCTGTATGTCAGCTTCAGATTTCTCATTGACTCATATTGAAGCCAGAGTGGAAATCAGAACAAAATTGGGGCAGCAATTAGGTTTGTATATTTTGCTTAAAATGTAGCAAAGTAAAACTACAAGTTAGTGGTAGGACTGGCTTAAAAAAATACTTTAAACAAGTTATTGTGTGTGAACTGTGCTTTGTATCAAGACTGTTGCACAGTAGAACTTAATTTGTTTCACTTGTGCGTAGTCAGAAAACTGCTGAGTGTCAATTATTGCTTAATATCAAATAATTTTTTGTCCTCAGTTCAATGTCTGCCAGCACCAAATATTACTTGCAAAGATCACCTTGGCATAGAGAAATTCTTTACGGGACGTGAAGTTGGATTTTACAAGCCTATTGAGTGTCGCAATGTGTGAGTATTCTTTGGTTCTGAAAAACTGAAGTTTGTCCAAAATTGTATCATGTGTTGGCAGAAGGCAAATAGAGGTAGGACAGAACCATGCATGTTTTGCCCAGTAGTGAGTCCTCCAATAAACACTACAGGGTCATGGCAAGGGTTAGGTTGGGAGGGACCTTAAAGCCCATCTCATTCCATCCCCTTGCCATGGCCAGGGACACCTTCCACTAGGTCACTCTCAGTGTGCACATTTATAGGGAAATCTGTCTGTACATTTGCTCTGTTGTTGAGTTACCTTATTCTTTACCTTATTCTTTTACCTTCGCTTTACTTTGTCCTTTAACTAGGCAAAATTTTGCTCCAAATGCTGAGGCCACATTTCACGTGTGCTTAAAATCAGCACAGTTGCTGGAAGGAGCTGTTGGGGACACCCTCCATCCCCTTCCCTGACAGACCCCAGGACATCAGGGAGCTGCCCTGGCTTTCAGCTGCCTTGGATCAGTTCCCCAGTTTGAGTCACAGTACAATGGCTTTGAGTGCTCGTGCCAGCGCAGGGATGAGGGTGACTCAAGGATAAAACAGAGGACAAAGGAGGGCTGGACAGGTCTGTGCTGCTCAGTGCTTCATGCCAGTTTAAAGTGTGCCTGTAGCTGCAGCTGAGTTCCCCCCAAAATCTATAAGAGAAAGTGTTTTCTATTTGAAACAACTTTTCTGTTTAATCCAATCCACTGTGTCTTTGAAGAGCCTGTTTCTGGTACATGAATGGTGAACCTTGTTTTTCCAAAGCACGTTATGAGTGATGGAGAGCTCTGGATACCAATATATGTTCCAACTGGCCAGTGCTAATGATCAGCCAGCACCTGTCACTACCATTTGTTTCCTCTTTTTTCTGGGATTCACACTGGAACCTTTCTCTTTTGTCCTACTGTAATCTTTGGAAATTAAAACTCCAGAAATACTGAGTACTCCCTATCACTCTAGTGGGCAGATAACTCTGATGTGCCACTTGCTGCTCAGTAATTTGCCTAACTCAGAAGTACAGCTCTGCCTCTTAGTTTCATAAATATTTTCTCTGTATTTAGTCTTCTCAGCAGTCAAAGCTCAGCAAACTGAAGAAAACATATTATTACATCTAATCAGATTTAAATGCCAGCAAAGTAGACGTCAGTCACATTTTTGTCCAGAAACAATTGTGCTTCAGTCCCATCTGTGATGGGGGCTGAGGAGAAGATGAGCTATACTAGTTTAGTGAAATTGCTTCCTCTTTCGATTAGATGGTAATTCCTGTGTGTGGAGGTTTTTTGTATACATATATTTTTGGTTTAGTATATTTTCTAGAAACACTTTTTAAAGGTAGCTTTTCTTTACATTTATTTATTAAAATCCAGGTCTGTAGGCAGAGAAATATCATCCTTCTTACACTATCTTTTACTTGATCATGACTATTATTTATAATAAATAATCAATGGTTACACTGCCAAAACAACTCATTGTGACTTTTCCAGTCCCACAACTGCTGGTATGGCAGAAAGAGAAGAGAATCCTTTTTGGACTGAAAGTGCCAGCAGAATACAACTGTGAATGTAGATAGAGTTACACAAGGATGTCCTTCATAATGTCCTAAAACCAGTAAAAAATGGCAGCAAGATTAATATCACCATCCTTCATCTGTACACTTATTTAAAAAGTAGTCCAGTCATTGACAGACCTTTTATGAGGCACTTTGAATATTACCTAAGTGTTAGAAATATTATTTTAAGCAAGAATCTCCAATTTACTATTACAACAATAGCCCTGCCTTTTCTACTGGTTTTTGGAGATTTTTCAGCATCCTACTGAGTTTGGGTAGCAACTGTAACTCTAGAAATAACTGCACATCATTTAGCCAGAAAATGAGTTTGAGAAGGCATCTTTCCATGGCAGGATTGTCCCAGCATGGGGACAGCAGGTGAATCTCCATCCCCAGCTTTTGTGAAGGACAAATCAGCAAGTTGTCCTTAGTCAAAACTGTAATTTAGTTTTGACTAAGTTCTGGGGTCCAGTTATTTTAGAGCAAGACCAGGAGATGTCCCATGTTTGTGTGAGTGAATGTGTTTAAATTCAGGTACCCTAGTAGTTATTCAAGGAAAAGCTTATGAGGTTGTTCCAACAAAGAAGTATTGGGAGTCAAGGTTGCTTAGGTTTGGCTTTAATCTGATGTTTGGAGGTAGATCTTATTTTTTGGCCAAATTCTAGAATCCCCCAGATTGTCATTATCATTTATTTTAGTTAATATGTGCAGGGCCTGATGCTGCAGAGTTGAAATGGCTTTTTTTCAAGTGTTGCCATTCCAGGGAAGGAGCCCATGGAGTGATTCTCTGAGGAGAAATTCATGGGGTTCAGTGTAGACAGGTCTTTGAGCAGAGCCAAGAGACCCTGAAAGAGCAACCTGCAGCAGCACCTGCTCTTGTCAACTGCTGTGGAAGAGCTGGGAGGGAAAGTTTTTAATGTAGCAGTTGGAAGAAATGCATGCAGAAAATATAAAGGTTGGATGAGGCTGAGGAGCAAGAGAAAATCAAAAGAGGAACTCACAAGAAATTGCATCTTTTTACCCAATTGTAGAAATTCCTTCAGATGCCCAGGATGTGTTGTTTTCCTACTCACTGGTTTACTCTTTGTGCATATTTTTGTCTGAAGGAGTAAAGCAAATGTAACAGCAGAGTGGATGCAGCTTTGTTTGTTACAGTGTTCTCATGCTTCCCCTTCATACTGGATTTCTTCTGCCCATCAGTTTGATGTTGATGAGGTTGCAGAAACTGTTGTGCTTTCAGAAGCATCTCAGTGCATAGGCAAGGGCTCAGTTTATTACTAGCTGTGATCAGGAGCAAAATTAAACCGTGTTCCCATCTTTTATGTAACAGCTCTTTTTATGCTTTAGTGTCCTTGGAGGGCTGTTGACACTTTTTAGTTGATAAACAATTTCCAACAGTTTACTTCAAGTTTTAAATAAACCCATTAGTGTTCTTTACAGTGGAAACAAGGCAATTCTAAAGATGATAATTTCTGTTACATTAGGTTCCAGGAATGCCCTGTGTGTTCTGTGTTGCTAATAAACACCAAGTAACAAATAGTGAGGTAAAAGTCATGGTTTAATCACTTAATGTTGCCATTAGGTTTTAAAGTCAGCAAATTTAGATAATAAGCAAAAAAGGTGGCTCTCTACTTGGCATTGAAAAGCTTAATAAAAGTGCTTGGACTTTTGTCAGCTACTGTCTTTTTGAGACTGTTTTATTCAACTGTCAACCAAGAGTTTAATTTGGGCCTGTTAAATAATTGCTGGCATGTAGTGGTGCACATATCAAAACAGTGAATTACTGAATATTTTTCAGCTCTAATTACATTTGGGTTAGCTGTTCAGGAGCTCGCTGTTGGCCGAGGCAGCAGTTCCAGCATTGGGAGCGATATGTTTTTAGCTCCCTTATTAGTGCAAGGCTCTCCAGCAGGGACTGCACTAACAGGTGGTTTGGTGGCTGCATCGCTCCAGCTGTTGGCAGGAATGGTTCCAATTAGGATAAGTCTGAAAAAGTCTGTTTTATCTGTTTATTTTGTAGGACTAACCATGGGAAGCTTAACTTGAGAGTGCCTCTCTACCCCCGCGCATCTTTGTGCTGTCAACAGTTCTTTTCTTCTTTTCATTGGGACTTTGTGCCATTTACGGTGTAATGAGTGAATCCAAGACTTACTCTTTTTGTTGAATCCTTCCTGCAGCTTCTTCAGCCGGTGGCCATGGTTCATTTCTCCTTCAGATCTCGTGGCAATTACTGTCTCTGCTGACATCTCACCTGCCTGTCCTGTTCCTCTCCATTTGGCTGCGTGTGAGACTAATGCCTGCAGACAGTATTCACACACCTCCTGCCTTCCTGGGCTTGTCTCAGTAGGGCTGAACTGTTAGGAACTGCTCTATGAAGCTGGGGATGGATCAGCAACTGAATTATGTCTTGACAAGAAATCATCATTTAGTTTCAGAATAATCTGTATTCTGCAAGAGTACAGTTGAGTTGCAGCAGCTGAGGTTCCTTTATGGAGGATGCCTTCCCAGTTTGAAAGCTTAACATTATCAATTCCGTGGCTGTTAATTGAAGATAAATAACAAGTCTGTTGTTTTTTTGAAAGCAGAACAGCAGGAAAATGAGTCACTACTTTAACAGTCAAAAGTATGAGTGGACATATTTTGCAGTCATTATCTACATTACTTGTTTCTTTTGGCAGAAATGGATACTCCTACAAAGTGGCAGTGGCTCTGTCCTTATTTCTTGGATGGTTGGGAGCAGATAGATTTTATTTAGGATATCCTGCATTAGGTAAGTTTATTCCTTAATTTTTTTTTTTAGGTAAATCTTATTCTTATGACTGACTTGTATGTGTATACTCATATTTTGAGTAATGAAGGCTGACAGTCACAGTTCTAATGTTTAAAACTAGAATCCTTACTTCATGGTCAAGTGAGACAAAGTGCTGCATTATCCTCAGCCTGCTCTTCTGTTGGAGTGGTGACAAATGGAGATGCAGTGTCCAGCAGATAAAATCCTAATAAGCAAATGTGGTTATTGCTACTCAAAGTTTTGCTTTGCATTGATGCTTTATCACAGCATTTTTGTGATGCACTGGAGCAGAAGTGGCTTTGCCTCACGTGCCAGCCTTAAATGAAACTTGACTTCACCAGGGAAAAAAGTGGACAGATTTTACAGTAAACCTGGTGTTTTGAGAGATGGAATTTATTCTGGCAAATGCACACCTTCAAGATAACTCATGGTATAAATAACAATTCTGGAGAAGCTGGGACTTCTAATAAAACCTCTCTCTTGTTTTTAGGACCTCATTCCCAGGATGATGGTGCCACTGGCTTTTAAGTAATGGAAATACTTAATACTTAATACTTATTATGACAGGACAGCCTTCACTGGCCTTGTTTCTGAGCTGGACAAAGGGAGTGAATTTAAGTATAGACAGGATGGAGCAGTGATATGGAAAAAGCTGTATGTGTTGCTGTCACTTCAGCCAGAAATTTTGAGTTTCTGCCCATTAAATGCCAACTCTTTTTTATGACATTATCTGTCCTTCTCTGTAATCTTGATTAACATCCATGTCTTTTATCCCTGAGATTCTATAATTAGCACTTACTTTGTCCATCTGTGTCACAAAAAGATACATTTTTGAAAGCAGTCAGTAAAGTGCATTATTTATTTGTACCACTGGATTTAGAATAATAATTTGCAGTGATTATTGTAATGTAGATTCATAAATCCTTAATTCTTTTGTAGATCTTTATGGCTAATGCTTTAACCCTACTGGATTATACTGTACCCAGTAGCCAGAGTTAATATATAAAATTAAACTCTTCCAAAGCCAGATTTTCAATCTTTTGAAAAGCAAATAGGTAAGAGTAGAAAAGAATAAATATCAACCCATTGGATTCCTTTACTGTGGCTGATTAGGGATTTCTTAGGTCATCTGTGCCTTGGCAAAAAATGGTTAAGAAAGGTTAATAGCATCGAAATCTTTTTTGCAAGTGTAACGAAGACTGTGAATGCTCTTTGGTTTATTTTTTTCCCCTTCTCTTTTGTTTAAAGAGCACACAAATACAAACAAGCTATTGAGTATAAAGAATCAGGAAGGCAACCTCTTCCTCTCCCACACACTGTGAACCAAACCAGGAGTTATTACTGTAGAACAACACTATTTTTTTCCCCTCTGTGCTTTAGAGCAATTTATTTTCTCAGTGTGATCTGCTTGTAGGGAGGGAAGTGAGGAGGATGGAAAAAAGCCAACTTTACCCTGCACTCTAGAAATAAATGCCAGGTTCAGAAACAGTTCTCTATCCATTCCTTAAGTAAGGTGGAGCTGCAGCAGTGGTAAGGAATTTGCTGGGTTCCTAAAAATCCCAGCTGGCATGTTCCAGGGGCAGGGACACCTTCACTGGATCAGGTTGTGCAGAGCTCCATCCAACCTGGACACTTCCAGGCGTTCAGCCACAGCTTCTCTGGGCACCTGTGCCAGGGCCTCACAGGGGAGGATGCACATGGACTTTTCTTCCATGCGAGACAAATCCAAATTCCAGGAAGAGCAGTGGGATGCTCTTCCTGCAGTTCCTCCCCTCCTCTGCCCTGGGGGAGAGGAGGTGCTTTGAGGGACACATTCCTGCTTTGCAGAAAGGAGATTCACCAAGATCTTCCCCTGAAATAATGCTCATAAATATATAGCTCTCTCTACATTCATTGTACAAGGAACTATTGATATTAAAAAAAAATTAAATTAAGGCAGCCCCTTTTTTCTGAAGGCATTTTCCAAATGAAGTCTGCCTTGCAGGGCAACTTCCAATAAAACATTCATCTGTCAGTTGCTATTCCCACATATTTTCTAATAATCTTCCATTTATTTGTATAAAACCAAACATTTTTGAATACCAGTTAAAAAGAAGCGTTTATATATTTTTAATATATATTCAAAAGAAATTCATATTGCAGCAAAAATATAAAAATTGCACAAAGGATTGTTTTCCAAAATTGCATGTTTTGAAAATCAAATCAGTATGTGCTGCAACTCATGAGGTGGTAGAAAGTCTCTTTCTATTCAGAAGTAAATTTTGCAGCTTAAGTTGGGATTTTTCTGTCTGTGCCTCAGTGAAAGGAATATCTCAGCAACCTGATAATCAGCTTTTGCCTTTCCTTGTTTAAGAATATTTAGATGATAAAAAAAATTGTTAGTATTTAAAATCTTTAAAGTGTGTTCAGGATATAGAAATATGAATATGTGGCTTGGTTTTTTCCCTAATAACTAAAGAAGTTTAACTTCAGGTCTGCTTATATATATATAAACACATTTTGTGGGTGAGGGGAGAGTTTGGATGTGATTGCCACCAGTGGTGAAATCCCAGGGATTACTTAAAGCTACATTAAATTTTACTTTTCTTTTTTAGGTTTATTAAAGTTCTGCACTGTAGGGTTTTGTGGAATTGGGAGCCTAATTGATTTCATACTTATTTCAATGCAGGTAAGTCAGAGCTTTCAAAACAAGATACAAATCTGTGTTCTTTAAAGCTTTGATTTGATTACTAACACTTTGTTAGCATTTTGGCCTTAAGAACCACTGGATATTGAAAAATCAAGGCATTTATTTTGGCTCTGTTTGTAGATTGATGTTGTAGAATATAGACACAAAATATCAATATATTTGCTGTTGGAATTAAAACTTAGATTAGCCATCTATAAATAGTGACAATGAATAGCTTGGAAGCCATTGCACCATAAATTCAAGTAGTCAGAACCTTTTTATGTGAGGCAATGTTGGACTCAGCATGGGATGTCCTGGCTGTTCCCCGAACCCTCAAGTTCTGTGTTTGCCTGTGCTTTATGCTGATGAAAGAAGACATTGCCACTTCCATTTTCCACCTCTTCTGCAAATTCAAGTCCCTCATCAGCAGAGAGCTGTGACTGAGGGATTCATGAGGGTTAAATCCCCAGCTGGGGTGACATCTTGTGACATCATGAAATTGCCAAATTGTTTTATTCAGCGGCGCAGCCATTTAGCATGAATTGCAAATCGGCTGTGATGAACTCAAAATCCATTGTGGGTATGGGAGTTGTTTCTGTGGGTTTGTAGGAAAATATTTTAAAAGTGTGCACTTTGGATCTGTGTTTTGTGTGCATTCTCAAACTCCTTTCTCTGCTCTCGCAGTGATCCTGCCTCAGAGCACTTAACAGATCCAGTTGAGAGTATCTTTCATCTCTCCTTGTTGATCTCCCTGGTGACTCCACATCAATTTAGCACTTCCAGAACAAAAACTCCATGATCTTTCCTCCTCCTCTTCATTCCTTACCTGTTCAGTATTTCAAAGACACTTGTCATCAGCCTAATTCTCTGCTGCCGACCTTCCTTTGTTCAGGAAAAGTGGTTTGGAGCCCACTCATTTGTTAGGCTGGTTTTGTGCCTCAAATCCTCATCGGATTAGCCGAGTCCCAGTGCCTGGCTGTGTAATTTGGTTGATTAGAAGCCCAGGGGAAATGTTCCTTCTGAGACAGCTCTCGCTAAAACAGTTAAACTGCAGCATAACTTCAAAATAAATCTAGTTTCTGTTTGACTAATTAAGCATGACTAATTTTATGATGGGAAAATTAGCAGTAATTGAGACATTAGCACAAAGTATATATTTCACTTCATATTGAAAAGTCTTGGTTCTTTTCTTCTGCTGCAGATCGTTGGCCCTTCCGACGGCTCCAGTTACATCATTGATTACTACGGGGCCAGGCTGACCCGCCTCAGCATCACCAATGCAACCTTCAGGAAAATGCAGAGCTATCCCTAACATCCCTAAACTCTGCCAGGGAGTGGCACAGACCCATAGGTGCAGCTTGTTTTTACAGCTGGATCCAGTGCTCTGCTGGAATTGCTGAGGATTTACTGATCACCCCTTGTCGGAACGGAACATTGAATGCACGGTGAACAAAGATGATCAAATGTGAACGTTCCTCACAAGCTTACCTCAAAGGTGGAACTTTGGGACTGCTCTGTTTCTGGGAGCAGAGGGTTTGTTGCTGAGTTACATCATCTGTGAAACGTGCAGACTGTTGCAATTTGCACTGATTTGTCTGTATCATTTAGAGTGTTACGTAGAGCTGCAGAGAGAGTTGCTCATAATAAATATGCAGATATTTATTCCACTGAAATCACTAAGAGTTTTAGCATGGATGGGCCAGGATTACACTTGGGGGTCTGTCCATGTGGCAGTTTGGAAATTAACTTTAAACTGCTTTTTTTTCCGTCCTGTTAAAACAGGAGCCCTAAATCTTAGGCTGGTGTAGCCTGTAAAATTCTGTTAATTGAAACAATTATTTATTTAAGTTTTGGCCAAGTGCAAAATTTGGTCAAGTGCTGATCAACAGTAGAAATATGGATGTGTAAAAAATAGAACTGTAGATGACATATCACAAAAAGAGGGTGGCTGTTGGGGTGCCCTGAGGTTAAAAAAACAAATAATTGTTCTGCTTATTTTGATTTTTTTTTTGTTTCCTATCTTGCAACCACCCATAGTGAAATAAATACCTTTTTCCTCCTGAAAATGGTGTGTGTGTTTTACAGCTAGAGAGTGTCAAAAGACTGAATTCTTTGTACTACTAAAGCCCTTATTAGGCTCTTATTTTGGGTCAGTTGTGTTTCAGTGCAATAAATTCAGTATCTTTCAAAGCTGTTTGACCAAAATCTTCTGGACAACCAGGATTTCACAGGATGTTCCTTTCAGGAAAAGTATGTACACACAGACAGAAAACATGTCAACAAAATCTTCATGCTATTTGACCGATTTTAAGCGTTGTCTTCACCTTCTAATGAAAACTGGCACTAACTGAGGGAGAAACTCACACAGTAGAAACTTCAGTGTAATTTATTTTTTACAAAAATTTGGCCTATTTTTTTTTGTTTTTTCAGGTGAAACTTTCCACCTGTCATTAATACAAACCGTATTTTTAAGGGAATTCCCAAGAATGAAATTCCTAAGTGGATTTATGAAAGCACAATTTGTGGGGTTTAGGCTCTTTTTAACCCACATTAAGCCCAGTGCACAGAGAGCTTTGTAAAGAAATCCTGTTTTTAACCCAAATCAGCATAACCTGACATGTCACGTAATGAGAATAAACCACAAGGAATACTTTGTGCTTAACGTTAATTCTTCCCTTCACGCAAGAAAGATGTGGTTTTGGAATCCTTCCTGCCATGCATTTTCCTTGTGGGTTCAAAGAGACAGGAACACTCTGTCAGCTCCATTCCCTTGCCTGATATTTGTTCTGTCTCCCTTTGCTCCCTCTCTCACTGAATGCTCTTTGTGCTCATCAGTTTTGTTCCCTGAAATACTTTGAAAAACAGACAGGAAGCGGATGGAAAGTAGATGTTTGAATCAAGTAACATCTCCTGCCCAAGATCATCCTGTGACTTGTCTGCTTTTTGTTTTTCCAACCCTGAAGCTGTGAAAATAGGAAGATGTCATGGGTGTTATAATAAAAAAATAGCCTTGGGCGACTTAGCACACAAGATTCCATTCTAAAATGTGTCTCCAGGTGTTCAAGTAGCAGAGAGCTCGACTTGGTGATTTCAGAAATCCAAGTTGTGCTTCATTATCTGTAAAAAAATTCCAGGAGCAACTATTTTGTGTGAATGAGGTGAAAATAGGATTTTAGTTCCAAAGTCCATGAGACTACTAATCCCAGAAGCCAAGCAGCCAGCAGAGAGAAAGAGCTGCTGGTCCGAGCTGCAGTGGTTGTGTAGGAAGAGATTTGTCAGCCAGGAAATCAGAGCTGCTGTGGGATCCTTTCCTGCTGTGGGATCCCTCCTGGCTGTGGGATTTTTCCCTCCCTGCTGTAGGATCCCTCCCTGCTGTGGGATCCTTTCCAGCTGTGGGATCCCTTCCTGCTGGATCCCAGATTGTGATCCAGGGCTGCTCACACTGGGGCTGTCCCTGCAGCCAGGACACAGCCATGGGTGACCTCTCTCCCCTTCAGAAGGGATTCACTTTGATCCTCTGTCTCGTCCTGACAGCTTCCCACCTCAGCCCCAATCCTCTCCCATGTTTTAGGAATGAGTGCCACGGATTGCTTAACCTTTGGGGATTTCATGGGCTGCTGCTGGGGTTGTGTTCTCTATATGAACACACAATAAATGTTAATATATGTATAATATGTTTCTATCTGCTCGTTTAGCTGCACAGCTGAAGTGGGGAGAGGGTTAACTGAGCAAGCAGATAAAGATGCAGGGCCAGGAGACACTTAGTGAGGTCTTTGTTTTCATCTTGTAATTGTCAGATATGGCATGTTTACCATAAGGGCTGTGAAAAAGTGTGATGCAAGATGTAAAGCTGTCCCACTGTGTTAATAATAAATTGGCTGCAGTAATATTTATCAAAATGTCTGTCCAATGATGATTTTTTGTGTTGCTGCCTGCTTTAGCCTTCTCTTGTCAATCAAGTTGTCCATCCTAGTCTTTCTGAAGTTCTGATTGCACTGCAATAATCTTCTCTCGGGGTTGTTTTCCCCAAAACAGTTGCAAAGCAATGAAAACAATTAGACAATTAGTATGTCGTCCTCCTGCCTCGTTCCCAGATAAAATGATATCTGCTGGCCTTGCAGATAGTCAGGAATCCTTTCAACACTCCAACTAGGCAGAGAAGTATTATTCTGTATCTATAAAAATAAAGAACATAAAAAGTAAAGGCCAGAGTTTAAAACAAGAGTTTGAGGTGCCCAGCCTTTAAAAATTATAAAACTGTTCACTGAAAATGCTGCAGATCCAGGCCAGGCATTAAACCCAGATCTTCTCAAACTACCACTGCAATTCAGTCATTTCAAAAATTACAAGCTATCCTATTTTCTCCTTTATTTTAACGACCAATTTGAGATTTTCTGCAGTGTGCTTAACCATGACCTGAAGGAGCCGTAGTTGGGAGAAACATCCAGCTTTGGGCACTCCACATGTGCTCCCACAGTGCCAAAGTGGTGGCACTTCAATGTGCTGACTGCACTAAAACGTGACTCTGGGTTCCATTCCTTCAGCTGGGTTAGCCTGTGCATCTCTAACTTGTGTCTAAAGCTGCTTTTCATGTTTTTTTTAAGAATAAACTGATTATTCCCCCTGGGATTTAAACCACAACTCTGCCACGACAACTTCCTGTGGCAGCATTTTGTTATCCTCACCATTTCCCTCTCCACCACCACCCACCACTTATTACATGAAGATATCACTGCTGCTTTCAGGACCTGATAACACCTTAAATGTTAGCTTTTACTCTGTTTCCAAAGATGTATTCCTGTACGTCTGCCAGTAAAACTTCTCAGCTCCACAGGAAGGTCTTTGTGTTTGAAATGCTCCCTCAGAATTCTTTTTTTGGAGAACATCTGTTGTCACCCCATCAAGGATTGTTTCCTTTGTTCCTCAGGAGTATATTCAGTTATATTTGCTTGCACAGCTCTGTCTATTCAGTCTGCTCCCATCACCTCTCAGTGTTTTTGAGGTTTTTTTTTATTTTTAGATTCATTAGGTGTTTAGGCCATCTCTGCACTGCTGCTTGCTCTGCACTTTTCAAACCTGCTTCCTCCTGGAAGTGATGTTAAATACAATAAAGTTGGGTGCTCAAGCACCCAGCTGGGGAAATTCCAGAGGCAAGACTGTGCATTTCCATTGCCTCACAGGACTGTTGCTAATTGTGTGATTGCTGATTATTTCAGTAACACCTCACACAGACTTTCAAACTCAGTGTCACTCCTAACCACCCTGCCATTTTCATTATTATAAGTGGTCACTGTGTAGCTTCTTTAAAAAAAATGCACCATTTAAATTCATTTAAATCATTCTGTTTAACCAGCTACCTCATTCTGGGTTCAGCATCAGAGTCTGCCAAAAAGTGAAATATAAGAGATTGTTCCGTTTGCATCTTCTGCCTGAATCTGAGGAGAAAAAATAGCTTAACTTTAGGCATATGCTTAAGTGTTTTGCTAGACTGAAATATGATCAAGACTCTTCCCACTTTCTTCCTCTCATTCCATCTGTGATACCCAGAGAACCTTCCTAATCCCTGGGAATTATAAGAGAAAATCACATTTTGCTGGGGACCGTCAGCACTGACAGTGTGAACGGCTAATGGAGTTTGATACGTTCCTGTGGCATCCCACGAAATCCAACTTTTTGTCCTCTTAAAGATGCTTTTTGGTGCTCTGTGTCCATGTATCAGCTCCCTTTGGACATCCTGCCCCAATCCTTCAAGTTCTTCCAGGAGCAAGGTGGACTTTTCAGAGCTGCATCGCCCGTGTGGAAATGTCACAGCACCAGATCAGGGACGCTGTGACAAATCTGAGCAGGGACCCTTTTGGGGTGGGCAGGAATGATGGCAAACTCCAGATTCCGTGCGAAGCGTCTGAACCTCAACCCCGCGTTGTCTGTCTGCCTTCTGCTTCCTGAAGGTGGAGCCAAACCCCCTATCAGATCCCCAAATCTTCCCGAGCTGTTCTTTATCGCAGCCCGGGCTCAGCACACTGGGATTTTTCCTTGCACAGCAGCGCGAACTGGGAAGTGGCTGCGAGGATTCTGCCTGGCCAAGGCGCATTTTGCACTGTGCATCTAAGACTGCAGCAAAGGGAAAGAAATCCAAGGATAAAAAGGACACCCTCAATGCTGTTTGCACCGTGGCTGATGGAGATCTAGCTCCTAACATTCCTAACAAAATAAAGTATATATATATATTTTAAAAAATTATATATACTTCTTGTCTCAGATACCAGCTCCTCGCTTTTCCCAGGATTTCTGAATTGTAACTCTTTGTGCTTCATAAAAATCTCGGCCATCCACGTGCTCCAATAACTCTCCATGATCCATTTGAATGGCTGCTTTCAGGACTGCAGTGCTCCCCGAGCAGCACATTCCTCGGGCTCTGCAGATGCATATGACACAGCAGAATTTTAGGCAGTATAAGAATTATAAAGCTCAGTTTCCATTACTGTAATTGCAATATAAATCCTACCTTAGAACAGGCCTATTTAACCTTGGTTTGAGCTGAGATTTGGTCCAAGTCTGATTAAGTCGAGCACCAAATTTCTTTTATTTTTTTTTTTTTTTCCCATTTTTTCTCTGCAGTATCATAACTTAGTGGGCAGCGGGGCGGGGAGGAAGATGAGATCCAGCTCGTCCTCTGTGCCCTGTGCTGCCAGGGGGTGGCTGCAGTCAGGAAATACCTGTCCCCAACCAACAGCAGGACGAAATGAGCTGTGCATTTTGTTCCCTGGGAGAAACACCGTTTCTCCCCTTGGAACCTGTGGCTGCTGCTCGTGCACAGCTGGGCTCACAGCAGGTGTGTGAGACGCCTCCGAGGCAGGTGGTGCTGGGGTGAACCTCCAGAACCTGCCCTCTCTGGGGGCATGGAGCAGGAATTCCCAACTTTTATGTCATTTGCCGCCACCTCGATGAATATTGGGTGCCCTGGTGGTTCCCCCCTCGGGGCATTGAGGTATCTGGGGCTGCTTTTGGGTCAAAGCATTCAAAACTTGAGATAGGACAAGGAGCAGTGGGGTCAAAGTGAAAGAGGGGAAATTTAGGTTAAAGATACACAAGAAATTGTTCCCTGGGAGGGTGGGGAGGCCCTGGCACAGCGTGCCCAGAGAAGCTCTGGCTGTCCCTGGATCCCTGGAAGTAAATAATAGCATTTAATAGCACTTGGAAGTGTCCAAGACCAGGCTGGAGAACCCTGGGACAGTGGAAGGTGTCCCTGCCATGGCAGAGGTAGCCCTGGATGAGCTTTAAGATGCTTCCAACTGAAAGCAGTCTGTGATTCTCTGATTCTAAAACTGAGGAAGAAGTTGTTGATACCACAAACAGAGGTTGGTGATGCCCTGCTTCACTACTGGAGAATTCCAGACTCCCTTTTAGGCCAGGGAGCAGCTTTGATATGGACAGCCACCACTTGCTCCTAAGAAACTCTGGTGCAGCATTTCCCATGCCACAAACCTGCTCTGCAGTGGGTGCTTTGTATCCGAGCCAGTAAAGCCATAGGACTGTGTTTATTAATGTATTCTGCTTCCTTTACAGGGCTTTCTTCAAAGTTCCTTGAATTTACCATGGGGAAAATATGTCAGGAAGATGTAAGAGAACGCTGAGAACTGAAAAACTGGGTGTTCACCTTGAGCTGGACAAGACTGCCCACCACGTGGGTTGTGCTGGCAAAGGCAGAGACCTGGGGAATGCAGAGGTTGGGGGGTAATTTTTAGGGTTTTAATTCCAGGGTCCCATTGATTATAGCCCTATTAAGAGGCTGATGCATGCGACTTTTAAGTTATTTTGTTAACTAAGTGTAGGCAATGGATGTGTCATGCTAACAACCATAATTGCTGGTGTGTCTAACACAGTATGTAAGTACAGTAGAGTGAATTTAAAAGGTTGTGGTAATCTAAGAATGTTAAAAGGGGAATGTGTGCCTGAGGGGCGTGGGGGCTGGGGAGAAAAAACGACTTACTTGACATTCACTGTCTTCCTCCCAGCTCCTTTGCTAAAGTAGGAACAGAATCGGAACAAAAAAATGTTTGTTTTACAGCTGTACCAAGTTACGGCGTGGACTCGTGCTCCCCCCCTCCTCTCCCACTTGCATCAAGTACATCCTGTACTTTTGGCAACATGTTGACTGGATATTTAAAAGCTGTGAACTGTTCTGAAAGTTTCACATACTGGGTTATGGGCCATGTGTGTTTGATCAAAATTCAATTACTGCACTGTACCATGCTTGGAAACCTATCATCCCAAGTTATGAAGTATGACGAAATAGGCTAATCTAATTGGTTCAGTATGGGAGCAGTATCAACCAAGCTTGTTATGATAAATAGCTTCCTGTGTTAAAGGTTCTCTAGAGCTTAAGTATCTTGGCTCACCTCCCTCTACAAAATAAGAATAGTGTTCCCTGGGAACAGTTACATCACTGTCCCTCTCCTACATTCACAATTAAAGGTTTGTGGATTTTTTTCATCTTGCTGTTCCTTGAGCAGATAAACTGTGGACATCTACTGCGTTCCCCACTTCCATTCCCTCCCCATTTCCTCAAGGTACTCCATGTGGTTCTAACCCTGAGACTGCTGTTCCTCAGGGCTGGAACACACTGGAAGTGTTCAAAACCAGCCTGGAAGGGGCTCTGAGCAACCTGGTCTAGTGGAAGGTGTCCCTGCCCATGGAAGGGGGTGGAAAGAGATGAGCTTGAGGATCCTTCCAACCCAAACCATTCCATGATTCCAGGATTCTAAAGCAAGCCTGACCAGGATACCAAAATCCACCCTGGGGCTTGTGTACTGCTGTGTCAGTACATGAGAGGTGTCTGTTTGCACAAAGATCTGAAATTTCTGATGCAAAGTTTAACGTGGAAGAACTTTAATCTTTCAGAGCATCCAATAAAAGAACTTCTCTTCAGTGACCTCCACACCTATGGATGTGCAATTATCTTCTTAAGCCCCAAAGTTTAGGTCATCAGTAGTTAAACACAAATCCAGGGTGCAAGTGCTGGATTATGGCTAGGGAAGGACTATGTTCTAAGCCTGGATTTGTAGTCACTAAATTTGGCACTAAGACAGTGAGCTGTCTCCCATGAGATGATACTGGCTTCGTGATTTTATCTGGTCCAACTTTGGCAAGAAGCGCTTAGCTTGGATTTTGATGTCACAGTAATAGACAGTGTCGAGGGGGGAAATAAAAAACCACATGGAAAAGTGGCTCCTTGTGCTCTGGTGATTCAAGTTTTTACTTTCTTGAGCCACCCCCCTCCACGCCTCCTAACTCAGAAAAGCCCCTTCAGGCAAAATAATTGTGTGATGATCATTTTACAAATATATTGCTCGGGCCTGATAGGGCAAGGGCCTTTATCCCTGCTAAGTTTTCTCCTAAGAATAAAGTTATTCACTTACTTAGGGCTTGGTAGAACGAGTTCTTATGTAAGTGAGTCTTCGAATTAGCCCCAAGACTGCCTAAGACCTGGATTAAGCCTGTATGGTGATTAATGCCTATTTACTGTATCTGTTATCCCACTGCATTTTGCTCTTCAGCCTTGATTAAGCCCTTTGCTTTACCATTTAAAATGTCCTGCTTAACCTTCTGCTTACAAACGTACACAGTGCTGAGCTTTGCACTTTTAACCAGCACAAGTTCTACCATAAATAATAGCATTTAATTTTAAAGTGCAACAGCTACAGTCACCACTTGATTAAATGACAAAGAACAGCAACAGCAAACTGGGGAACGCAGGGTTTTTCACCACAAATGTCTACATCCATGTAAGTGAAAAAATTACACCTTCCTGCTGCTGATTAGCACTTTCTGTGCAGGTCTTTATTTTACATGTTTATAGAAAAATATTGCCAAAAGAGCCTAAACAGTGACTCTCTGCTATTTCCCCAAATATGTTTTGAAGGAGATAAACTAGATTAATCTCTCTTTATAAAGTTCCCACAAGAAAGCTCACAGACACAGTAGCTTTACCTTCAAAAATAGAATGTGACTGTAGGCACTTATGCTAATCTCTTTTTTGGCAAATCAGCTTTTTTGTATTGAATCTTGCTTGATTGAATAGCACTGGAGCTGCCAGAGTAAATGCTATTATCAATGTACAGTAATTAAGGAAATAGTCCTTGTCACTCCAACAGTGTCCAGGCAGTAGTGCCTTCTGTAATAAAGTTAAATGATAAAGAAATATCTTCAAGGTGTAGATACTGGACCAGGGGAGCTCTTGAGATGCAGGGAAAATAACGCAGCGTGGAATTACAGGTGGTGGGGAAAGTATAAATGCCTGTGGAATTCATGCTAAAGAGCTTGTTTGATGCTAAATGTTTAAATAGAAGCTCAGCACTAAAACACATAATTGTTTAATTTGTCATGTAGTTTCCTGACTCAGGGCAGTTGAGCATCTCCCAGTCACCACCCTTTAAAAATGCGTGCGAGGGAGAGGAGGGGGGAGACCCTTCCATCATTCAGCAACTTCAAAGATCTTTTCCCCCTTCAGGCAGCAGCCTGCACGAATGATAAACCTTGCTTTAAGATCAGCAGAGCCCGGCTCTGCCAAATCCATTTGGGGAGAGAATTTCAGTAAAAAGGACTTGTCATTCCTTCCCCCGCCCTCCCGCTTTGCTTGAAACTTTACAGCCTGGGAGTCCTTTGGTGGATCGGGATTGTTCCCGCAGCACCAAACAGGGAGATTCCCCAAGGACAGAGGGAGAGAGGAAAACCTTTGGGTATGTTCTGCATTAGAGCTGTATCACAGGCACCAAATGTAAACTGTAGGAAAGCAGGGTAACTCTCAGGTTCCAGAAATGGTGTTTAATAAGCAGGGAATGCTGATGGGTGCTGCCGGAGGTTTGCAGAGCTCTGGCCTACGACATGCTGAGCTCTGCACTTGAGAGCAAAGAGCTTTTGTCCAAGCAAGGTACGTGCAGGAGAGATGTTGTTTAATGTGCAATAAATAACCAGGGGAGGTATTTAATCAAGTGTGCCGGGAAATACTGCTCATGTCCAGACACACACATTTCCAAAGGGGCGGCCTGGGAGCGAGGGCTCGAAGGGATGTAAGGGGCCGGCCAAGGAGCCCACAGGGAGGCTGCAAAATTTCATCCCACTACTCATAAGACACACGCAGAATTCCAGCCCCTGTGCTGCTTTTCCCTTTGCAGCCTGAATCTTATCTAAACTCCGTGTAATAATTTTTATATTTCACAAATCTGGCAGTTCTGCTGGGGCGTGCGCTGCCGAGGGTTTTAGCATTCCCTGCACCGCTCCCACTGCAGTGCATTGACATTCTGAAGGCTGGGCATCGTAACCTCGCCATTAAATCTTTGACACAATGAAGTGTCTTTTAAATAAATTCAGTGGGATCGATCCAGTGAACTTCAGAGTGCACCTTTTCAATTATTTTTTAAAGATGGAAGTGTTTTGTGCATATTGAGCGCTGGATTTGTGGAGCTGGGAGCGGGCTCAAGCGTGGACCTGAGCTCTGCTCCAGCAGGAGCTTATGGAAACACTCGGAGGGGATCTGAGTCCTTCCTGTGCCTCCAGCATGACTCCGGGCTTCTGGACCTGGGGCTCCTCCCTGTTGTATGTAAAGCATTAATTATTATTCCAAAATATTTGGGGTTTTTTGCATTGCCATAGCTCAACCTTCAGAACTGTCTGCTTGAATCCGAGCAGAAGCACTTTGGGCAGAATTAAAGAAAAAGTGATAGCCCAGGCAGCAGGTTTTTAATTGAGGCCTGCCAAATACCAAAGGCAGATGCTTTTTCATTCTGTAGCTCCTGGATACGCCGTCTACTTTTCGGTTTCAAGGACAAAGGAAACACTTACCCAATTAGATGAGGCATGAGATTGTGACATACGGGCTCTTTCCTTAAATAAAAAAAAAAAAAGAAGAAGCTGGAAAAAGATTTTTGACCCTAAGTCAATGAGTGCTATTAAAATAATGAATACTCCATAAATCCAGCCATGTCCATGGCCCACATTCGGAGCTGCGCCGTTCCTGTCGCAGAGGAGGCCGCGGGATGAAGCCCCACACGGCTCCCTTGGCTGGATCCCATTTTGGAGGCCTTACTTTTAAACCAGGTCAGACAGAGACGTGAGTCAGTGACTCAGGGACACTGCCAGCTCTGCCACCTCCTCTATCTGATGTCTCTATGATGTCAAACATGAGCTGGGTGTTGGAACACCTGGGTTTCCCCCACAGGCTCAGCTGAGCCCAGGGAATCTCCTGCTCCTCTCACGAGGAGCTGGTATTTTAATGGGAACAAGGTAATGCAGCTTTTGCCTGCTGAAGGTAGGAAATGGTTAATTTAATGCTTTCTACACCTCACACCTGAGTCTGAAGCATGCTAGAAGACACTTGAACTGCTGCACGGGGAGCACCACACGCTGTCGGTGGGATACATTGGGATCCTCCTCCTTTCTGTGTCTGGAGATGGAGGCAGCAGTTAAACTTTGAAATAATTACAGCTCTGCTGCCTCCCACCTCAGAGCTGGGATGTGTTTGCTTTAGCCTTTAGCAGACAGCTGGAAGTGTTGACTGATAATTGTGGTGAGTTTCTGATCCTCCAGAAGAGCGAGGAGCCTCCTCTGTCCTCCGCCTGTTGTTCCTAGTGCTGGCGTTGCCGAAATGATTGAAATCGGTGTTCTCATCCCTGCACGCAGGGCTGGAGTCTCAGGTGCTGGGAATTAACGTTGCCTGTTTAATTACATCAGTGTGCACTTGGAGCTGCTGTAGCTGTCCTTTCTCACAGAGCGGAATTGCAGCCTCACATCAAACTGGGCGGGGGACTGAGTGATACTGGAACAAATGGAAGTGACTGGAAAAATTGCTCTTGTCTTTCCAGCCAGGCCCAGCTGCCATTTTGATTTCTCTCCACCTTGGTGGCTGTCCCTGGACCTCGGCACGTTTGTCCTGCTGTACCCTGTGCAGAGCCATTAATCATGTGTGACGTCTAATGGGGCCCCAAATATCACAGTGTTCACGACGACAGTTTGGGATGCCTGGACCCCTGGTGATCCTGGACTTTGAGTCCTTCCCAGCCTCAGCTGCAGAGCAGATCAGGCTGAAAGCTGCATCTGTGCCTGTTGATGAGGCCCCAGCCGAGGGCTGCACCCAGAGCACCGATGCCAGTCCTCTCCAGTGGGAAGCCCCAGAGACACAGGGAACGGGGACAGCAGGAGGGAGCACTCATGATCTCCTGTAGACCACAAAATCATGAAATCCTAGAATGATTTGGGTTGAAAGGGTCCATAAAGTCTACCCAGTCCCACCCCTGCTGTGGGCAGGGACACCTTCCACTATCAGGAATATCTATTGTCCCTGTCCAACCTGGCCTTGGACACTTCCAGGGATCCAGGGGCAGCCACAGCTTCTTTGGTCATCCTGTGCCAGTGCCTGCTCACTCTCACAGAGAAGAATTCCTTTCCAATATCCAGTCTAAATCTATTCTGTCCCAGCTTAAAGCTGCTGATGCTGATGAAGAGATGGTGCTCCTCATCTCCTCTGCAGCAGAGGCTGACATTGGCCTGCTCATCCCAGTGTCCAAAACAGCCATGGAAGAACAGCCTGTTCCTCTCCCAACCTGCAGAGCCCAAACCAGTGCAGAACCTCCCTGGACCCCTCTCCCCTGGACCAGGAGCTGAGACCAGTGGCATGGCTTAACTTTTGGCTCTGCTGCCTTGGGCCAGCTCAGCACTGTCGCCACTGAGCCAAAACCTCATGTAATCACATTGCTGCCACTGCTATTGCTTTAAAGAGAGCTTGTGCAGAGCTCTTTTATTCCTGCAGTTTACACATCCATAAAAACCACACAGAGTACAGTGAGGTGAGGAAGAAACGCCATGAATTTTCATCATATTGATATTTCTGGCCCATTTTACATTGTCACTATGTCCTTGGTGATGGGGAGCAATAAATACCCTCTTCCAGGCTCACATTGCCATGGATGGGAGAGGAAACAGCAACCCAAAGGGTGTCACATTCTAGAAACCTGACCTGGAAAGAAGGATCCACAATTAACTAGATGGGTAAGGGAGTCTTGATTATCATTAAAAAACCCCATGTGGCAAACAGCTTTAAAACATCCCAGATATTATTGATGAATTTTCTGTGCATAGGAAGAATTCAAAGGGGTGCTATTAGCATTCTGGACAGAGAGGGAGCAGATCTATAGCACGGCTCTCAATAAATACATTGCTGCAGTAAACTTCTTTAGCACTTTGCAATTCACATCTGATCTCTGCTGACCTTCTTTTTTCTCCTAATTAAACCTTTAGCTTGCAAATGAGCCATTTCCTACATCAAACTGGTAGATGGTGAAGGAGGAAATTCTACCCGCGATTTATAGGAGCTGCTGGTGACCTAACTGTCTATCACAACCTGTTCTAATTGATCCCTCTGAATTAAATTTGACCAATTACTTTCTCTTAGGTGAACAAAGACGAGGCTCTCCTTAAAAGCTGTTGTGCCACAGCAGGCAGCAAAGCTGGGTGCATGCAGTGGATGGGAGATACTCATCATTTTGTGCATGTAAGAAGGCAAAGTCAGAGTGCCCCCAGCACCCAAAACCTCTGCTTTCCTGAACCAAGTGTTTTTGAAGGTGTTTTTGAAGGTGGGGGCATGGGGGTGACTTAGACTGCTGCTCCCACAAGCTCACATCTTCACCTGCTGTCACTCCTGCCTTGGTTTTGGAGCTGGATGATCCTCCAGGCTGCTCTTGTCCTTCAGCCCTCTTCCACTGCAGTGCTGTGGCTGCCTGTAAAGTCCTTTCTGACCCAAGGAGAGATCCCCCAAATCAAACAGTGCCTGGTCTGTCTCCTGATGAGGACCTGGGGAGGGAATGGAATATCCCAGATGGGTGTAACAGCACGGTGTTGAACTGCTGACCTCAGCAGTTCAAATGTATTCTTGGCTGAACTAAGTAGGGTTTTACCTGTCCAGATAAATCCTGTACCCTTCCCTGTGTCTGAAATGTGGGATTCTGGCTGGGATTGCCCCCTGTGGCAGCAGGGAAGGATCCTTGGCTTGGCTGGACAGAGAGAAGCTGGATCTGCACCAGCCAGCAGCGACACAACAGGAGTGAAATCAGTCCAGTCCATTAAAAAGTCACGAGTCTCACCTCAAAATCCTGTACAGAAGTACATTTTATCTGATTTTCCTTGTCTCCTGGCTTCAGAGGGTGCATTTTCAAGCCTTGCTTCTACAGCTGAAATGATGAGAAATGTCCTTTTCCACAGGAGCTCCTGGTTACTGTAGCCTCCCAGATAGCATCAGGCTCCAGGATTTGGCTCTCCTGTCGTTCCTCTGCCTGCCCCATCCAAGCATTTCCAAAATCACTGGGTGCAAATCCCACTTCAGCCAGCAGCTCTTGCCCTGTAGAACAGGCTCTGCCACTGGAGCATCCCTGTGCTGCATCCTGGGATAATTTCAGCCTTTTCCTCTCCTCTCCAAGCCACAGGGAGTGGGAGACCTTGCCAGAAATCCTGCTCCACATCCAAAGCTTCACTGGGAAAATGCTCATCCTCCACAGGAATATTGGACATCATGTTGGGAATTGTTCCCTGGGAGGGTGGGCAGGCCCTGGCACAGGATGCCCAGAGCAGCTGAGGCTGCCCCTGGATCCCTGGCAGTGTCCAAAGCCAGGTTGGAGCACCCAGGGACAGTGGAAGTTGTCCCTGCTCATGGCAGGGATAGAACTGAATGAGCTTTAAGGCTCCTCCATCGTTCCAAACCATTCCATGATTCTGTGATTTCCAGCTGTGGAAGTTCTCCTGGGCTGTGACTGTGACCCACAACTCTACTTCTACATCAAATCACAGAAAAAAGGTGATTTTTTTTTTTTTTTACCCAGGTCATCCCTCATCCTGGGTGAAGCAGATCCCTTCCAATTACTGTGCCAGAGGAACCATCCCAGTAACTCATTCTGGTGGTGGATGGGAGGATCCCAGGGCTCCCCGAGGCACTAACAAGGGCTGCCAGACCCCCCAGAGCCCTTTGGGGTGGCATTAAAACGTGGCTGACATTTTCCACACTCCCTCCTTAGTCCTCTGGCTGCGATATAAATTTTCTGGGAGTTCTGCTGTGTTATTTGCATGCATCCACAGCACTGTTTGTTTTCACACAGTGACCTACATAACTCATTTTAATACGTACCCAGGCAGCAGGGCTGGGCTGCAGGGGTGTCAGGGGGATGCACAGCTCAGCAGCAATGAATCCATCATCCCTGCATTTTGGGAGAGGACGGTGGGGGCAGTGGCATTCCTTCCTCTGGCTGTCCTGCTGGAGCCCTCTGTGCTGGCAGAAATGGTGTTGGGCCATTTCCACTGATTGCCAAATGGATGAACTCTTCTTAGCTGTCAATTTTCATGAAATATTCATCTTTTATTTGTCTCCTCTGTTCTCTTCCCTTTTTGTAAGATAATGACTGCTGTTCGTGGAAACACAGCAGTTCTCCAGGAGCCCCCAACCATGGGAATGGTGGGAGTGCTCCCTCAGGCTACACAATTCCATGTATTTTGGAATATGGATTTTGTTCTGCAATTTGTCCTCATGTAAGAGCTATCAGGATGTGCTGCTGTTGCCCCTGTGGCGAGCCCAGCCTGACCCCAGGTCAAGCTCTGCCTCTTCTTCACTTAATATTAAATATTGTTAAATATTTAAGCAAAATGACTCTGATTTAGAAGAACCTCAGAGCAGACCCTTTGCAGATACAGGACTTCAGAGCAGCCCAGGGGCTATACCTGACCCTCCCTACAGAAAATCATAAAAAGAAGCCCCATTCCACTCTGGTTTGGCTCTGCCAGATGTGGTCCCTGAGCTGGGGCTGGAGAGAGGAGCTGGCCTCACTCCTGCTCCTGCTGCAGACACTCAGTGCTGCGTGTCCTTTGTCTGGCCCATTTCAGCTGTAATTGCAACAGCCTGAGCCTCCACATGGGCTTCTCTGCTTCTATTTCATGACATTTTATGTACATAATCTGCATATGTTATTTTTAGCAAACTTTCTCCCCAGGACAGCCTCATGTGCTCCACATCTTCCCATGAGCGTGTTCTGCAGTTGGGAGAGGTTTGATTTTTTTTTTTCCTTCTTTTTTTTTTGGTAGTTTTTCCTCAGTCAAGATCAGGTTTTGAATTGCAGGAGCAACATACACATACCATATTTTTCTTTCTTTTAACAAGGCAGCTTTAAGGGGGGGATAAAAAGCCCCAAAAGCAAAGGCAAGTGAGGTGGCCCAGCTTCCATTTCCAGGAATTTTCTTGCTTGGGAGGCTTTGGGGTGAGTTACCATCATTCCCCCAAAGAAATAGCATTGTTCTTGGTAGAAATAGCATCATTCCTGTGGAAATAGTATCATTCTTGGTAGAGACAACATCATTCTTGGTGGTAACAGCTTCATTCTTGGTGGAAATAGCTTAATTTTGGGTATTTTGGGAGCAGGACAAGTCCTTTCCCTTTGCTGGAAATGCTTTGCCACAGGGAGATGCTACATGGAAATGAAGCATTTGCTGCAGGGACAGTTGTCCTGCTGGGTATTTTTTAGGAACTGTGGCTCCAAGCTCCATGCCTGTGTGGGAGATGCAGCTCTGAGTCCTTTCACAGGGAAAACCCCAAACTTTGAAACTTAGGTCTGCCTCAACTGTTTGGTGGAGATGTTCCCTGAGAAAATGGGGTTTTGCCAAACTCAGAGCATTTGTGGGTATTTTCTGGTTGGAAGGGGAATGCTGGCCTTGGGAGGACACCTTCCTGTGGTGATGTGTGCATGAAGGGGTTGGTTCCTGCAGGGAGGATGGGTCCATGAAGGGAGGATCCCTGAAGGCACCAGTGGTGTCCCTTGGGTTCTCCTTGGAGGAGCAGCCACGAGTGAGTCCGAGCACCCGGAGCAGAGCTGGGCCAAGGCCACTGCTCTTAGAAAGGGAACAGCTCCATCACAAAATTACCTTTCATTTCCAAGGCTTTTTGTCAGCCACAAAAAAAGGACCTTGTGAGGTTTTGTGAGGATTTTGGGATTCTCATCTGTGCTGGCTCGTGGCTTCACCAGCACATGCCAAGGCCTCTGCAGCAGTGCACAACCAGGAATTCTCTCCTGCTAAGCCATAACCCCTGGTTTGGTTGTTCCCTGTCACATCAGAGACAGCTTCTAGAACACGAGAGAAGAGTTTATTTGAGAGACAGAAGAGTTGAAGAGGATTTTTTTTGGGTCTCACTTGGCCACCCCCCCCACAGCACCATGCCCCAGGATGGGAAGAACCATGCGATTCATGGATCCATCCTGGCTCCTCCGTCCAGGGGCAGGACCCTTGGGTCCAGGGGTGCAACAGGGACACGTGGTGGGTGACACATGGCAGAGCACGACCTTGAGCAGCACCCCGTGCAAGCGGCGCTGGGCAGCACCGCGAGCCCCACACGGCACAGCTGGGGCCTGGCTCAAAGCTCTTCCCGAGCGCTTGCAGCAACGAAACCTCTTTTTTCCAAGTCCTCGTTGTGTACTAATGAAGGAATAAAATAAACATTTGGTAACAAACCTAGCATATGGTTATTGTTTGCTGCAAGGACAGGGGAAAACATGACTCCATCGCCGGGCGAAAAGGCTGCAGCTGCGCTATTGCGTTTCCCCGCCGCGCTTTATTTAATAAACCTCGGCCTGCAGCCTTAACGAAATTTTTCTTTCCCCCCGCAGCCCCCAGAGCTGCTTTTGGTGCCTTCTGCCACGATGGCCACGGCTGGGTCGCATGTGCCCTTCGTTAGCCGAGGAATCTGCTTTCAATTCCGGCCCTTGGGGTTGTATTTTCACAGCGACTCATTAGTCAGCGGCCGCTGACAGGCCGCTGTAAGTGTGCCATCTCCCGCATTGTTTGTGTGCAAGTGCAGCGCCCAAAATGATTTATTTAGGTTTTAATTAAAATTTGTGGATAGGCCAGTGATTTTTAGCAGTGCCGGCTGTAATTTGTGGTTGCACGGAGGGGAAAAAAAAAAAAAAAAGGAAAAAAAAAATCAATAAGCTTGAAGAGTTTATGTTTTTAGAGGTACCTGATGGTCGCTGGCCCCTCCAGGCTGGGACGCTCCCAGCCCTACACATTGAGGAGAGATGGAACACCTTTGATTCCCACATCAAGGCACAGACCTGGAATTACTCCAGAAGGTAAATCAGTGTCCCATGAGTGATGTCCTGATGACCCCAACACCAGACCGAGCTCTGAGCTGCTGCAGAGTTCCAGAATGGCTTGGGTTGGAAGGGATGTTAAAGCTCATCCACCCCTTGCCGTGGGCAGGGACACCTTCCACTATCCCAGGGTGCTCCAACCTGGCTTTGGACACTTCCAGGGATCCAAGGGCAGCCACAGCTGCTCTGGGCATCCTGTTCCAGGGCCTCAGCATGCTCATAACAAACAACTCCCTCCCAGTCTCCCATCCATCCCTGCCCTCTGGCAGTGGGAGCCATTCCCTGTGTCCTGTCCCCTCATCCCTTGTCCCCAGTCCCTCTCCAGCTCTCCTGGAGCCCCTTTAGGGACTCTGAGCCCTCCCTGGATCCTTCTCCTCTCCAGGTGAGCACCCCCAGCTCTCCCAGCAGATGAACTCCAGCCCTCTGGAGCATCTCTGTGGCCTCCTTTGGATTTGCTCCAGCAGGTCCACGTCCCCCTTATATTTAATTATCTTATATTTAATTATATTCTAATTTAATTAATATCCTTCATATCTTTAATTGCATGTTCAAGATCACAGCAGCACCCGGGAGGAAGGTGGGCAGCAGAGGGAGGTGGCTGAGCCCTGAGGTCCCACGAGCAGGACGGGTGACTTGTGGCTTGAAAACAGAAGTTATGATTTAAAAAGGCTTTGGAGGGTGTGGCTCACCCTCTCCAAAATGACCTGGAGTGCCTGGATGCAGCAGTTATTTATCTTGCCGATAAGTTTTTGTGACTCTGAAAGAGCAGCCAGGAGTGGAAGGATGAGGGGGTTGTGGTGGGTGAGTTGGTGAAGCCTCAGGGGCTTCTCTTGCCCTGTGAGACCCCCTGGCCACTGCCCCAGGGAGAGGGGATGTGTTGCTCTTGCTGGATGAAGACTTTGTTGCTGCTCATGACATCAAGATGTGCTTTGATGAGGTGCAATAAAGCACTAAGAGACTAAACTCATGCACCCCCTGCCCAAATTACGAAAGTTTGAAGCCTTTCTTGGCCTGATACCACGGCCCAGAGAAGTCCCTGCTGTACCTGATGTAAACATGTATTAATTAAAGCACTTTGGAAATGCAGAGTATTGACCTAACGGGCCGTAATGGCTCTTCTTGAGCAATTACAATCCATCACCCTGCTCCAGACTTCGGGAGGGATTTTTTCCGAGGCGCGTTATTGACCTGGCGGCCCCGGGTGGTTTCCTCCCTCACACAGACCCTTCCTGCCCCAGGGCTCGCATCCTTCCCGGGGAAATAGTTAGAGGGGGAGGCCTTAAATCCCTTACAATTAATAAATAGGATGTATTCCATCCTGCCCCCTCCCCACCGCGTGCCTCCTCTCCCACTCCCTGTGGCCAAGGGCACTTTAAAGCCTTTCCACCCACCTGCAGACCCAGGCAAACACCTGGAGCAAAATATTTATATCTAAAAGGAAAACTTTGTGCTTTCCAGTGGTGGAAACTCTTCTCAAATAAAGCATTTATCTCCCGAGACTTACACCTTCTAATTTAATTTTCCCCTAAATCAAACAGGGTATTAATCCACAATAGAAAACACGTTCTAGTTGCACAAACAATATTTAAATGGTATAATAGGGACATCTTTTATAAATACTTCTAACAAATCCTGAAAAAACCACGAATGTGTGGGCTATAATTAATAGAAATGCCAAGTGCCAGCTAACCAGGAAAACTCCAGCATCATAAATCTGCCCCAAGCCTTCTCACACATGCTGATGGATGGGGACTTGCAGCTTAAATATTTAACAATCAATAATTCAAATACCTATCCCACCCTATTAAATTTGTCACATTTATTTATAAATGCAACATCCAGCTGAAGTTTCTTTAAAAGTTGGGCCTCTTCCACTCAGTAACAACATGAAGAATTTTGGAAGGAAAAGAAAGGTGTCAGGATATGAAATTTCTGTGGGGAAATAAGGAACAATGGGGAAGGGGAATTAAACCCCATATCCCAAAATAGTTGGCTGCGCCTTCCTCACCCTAATGGGTTTGGATAATGCAGTGTGCAGGCAGGTGCTGTGTCCTATGAATCACATTTATAGGGATATTTTCCAATTTCTTTGCCGCCCAAGGCAGGGAGCTGCCGTTCATCCTCCACAGATGATTATTTCGGTGGCACAGGGTGGGCTGCAGCCCCTGCCCACACATTGTGTCCCTCCTGGAGCAAATCTTGTAAAAGTCTTAAAAAGCCTGGAAAATAAGAGTGGCTTTGGGGCTGCCCTGAATGACAGCAATGCTTTGTGAGGGTAGAATAGGACATAAATGAGCATATGCAGAGTGCAGCACCTGGTGAGAGGATGATGATGATGATGATGATAATAATATCAATACTACTAATAATATTACTATTAATAAGCAAGTGACATCTTTCCTTTTTGCAGCACCAGCAGCCTGACTCCGTTTCTCCAAGTGTTTTAGGATAGTGGGATGACTGCATGGTTTATAAGGTGGCTCCTCTCCTCACTAATGGCCTCCATAGAAACAACACCAATGGGGAAAGCTCGGCTCTGTTTCCATTGATCCAGAGGAAGAGGAGGTGGCTCAGAGCATCCCTGTGCTGCTGGAGACTTGGCCATGCCTCCAGCTGCCTGTGGCATGGAAGGTCCCTTGGCCCCCTGAGCATCACTGATGTTAAAGGAGCACCAGAACTGACCTGCAAGGTTATAAAACTCCTGCACTCAAGTTTCTGGAAGCATTTGAAAATCCCCATGAGGCTCTGTATGGGTAAGGAATGAAGGGTGGTGACCGTGGTCCCTGTCCCCACCAGAGTGTGCCTATGGGCCCGAATTACAGTGGCATAAATCTCCTCGGCAAATTTATTGCCATAATTTATCAGCCCCTGCTGCTGAATGGCCAAGCAGTTAATTTTGAGATGAAGTGGTGCCATTTTCATCAATACCTGTGTGCTAACTGCCCATCAAAACATCAGCTGCAATTAATACAGCAGTGCTGAAGCACTGAACCAATAAATATTTCCAGTCTTGGCTGGTCTTCAGCAGATGTCGGACGGACCCATTGCCTCCGTGAGTGCTGTTCCAGTTGCATCAACAGGAATATTTGCATTTAAGGAAGAGGTTAAGTAGCCAGATCTCCCTCTGAGCAGGGCGAAGCACCTGCATTTCCCTTCCTGAACACCACCCTGGGCTTTTTCCACCCAAAGTTTTTTGATTTCTGTGAGGGGCTATTGAGTATTCCTCCTGCGTCTCGAGCCAGGCTGACACATTTTGATAGAGATAAATAATAAATGGGATTTATTTCCTTAGATGCTGATGGAGACCTTTTCTCCCACAGGAAGAAAGAGAAAGCCAGAAAGCTGGAGGGGAAGAAAACGTGCAAGGAAAGGAGGGAGAAAGCAGAAGGTGGTGCCTGAGCCCTGGAGAGTGCTCACTCCACTCCCAGCACGGCCACCATCCTTGTGGGACAGGGTCACCCTTTGCACCCCTCGTGATTCCTCCTCCAAACCCAGGGCGGCCTCAGCCAACACCCTCAGTAATGAAGGGCATAAATAAATAACAGTGAATGATTTTTTGGGAGGGATGGACAAGAATGGGGAACAGGCAGTGGTGAGGAGCAGTTGGATCTGATGGGCGACAACTCCCTTGGTGCTGTAATGGCACTTTTTAAAAATCAGGTGTTAATTTTTCTGTGTCTATTCATGCAGTGATGTACACGGGTGGGTGCCTGTCCCTCCCTCCCATCCCGGTATCCCCCGTGCTCACAGCCAGTGCTGGGAGGAAGCATCCAGCTCTGGCAGCCCCATGGGACAGGCTGGCCCACACCTGGGCTCACTTCCAAGCCCACAGGACACCACCACCACCATTTGGGCTGTTTTTTGACCAACTGGGACAGGCTCAGCACCCTCACCCCCCTTCTTCCTCCCTCCTCCCAGAGCTTGTGGGGGTGAAAGGGGCCAGCGCTGTTGGCAAGCCCTGCCTGGGGTACTGTGTTTCCTTTGAGGACAGATTTGGCTTTTCCTTACAGTCTGGTCTCCTTTATGAGAGGAAAAAAAGCCAAATTGAACAGGCTCCAACCTGTCCTCAGCTGCCACACCATGCATTGCTGCCAGCACTGCCCACATGGGAGGCACACAGCGAGGGGCACAGACAGGGTTCCCCCCTGGGGACGGTGACATTAGACCTGTGCCCACACTGACCCTCCCGCCCTGGCCTTGTAGCCAAAACCAAAACTCTGTGGAGGTGTGAGAAAGGAAATACCAGCGGTTTATGTGTGTCAGGCACACATTTGTTAGAAAACACTCATTTCCCCCCAAATAAAATGGAAGAGTTGGTGTTGCAGCTGGTGCTGCCTGGGGAAGGGCTGGGGGTCACGGGGTTCCCTGTCTGCTGTCCCCAAGGACAGTGGCAGAGCAGCACCAGCCCCTACCCTTCATCGGCCTCAGTGTCTGCTTTTACACAGAAAACAGCCAGAATGGCTTAAATGCAAAAAAACCCTTTCTGCAAATACTAAATTCTGCAGGTATCTTTAAGCAAAAGGTGTTGCAGAGTAAAAAAATTCGAAGGAAACTTTAACATTTGTAAAAAAGAGCTTAATTTTTGCCTATTTCTGTACCCAGAGCCTTGCAGAGAGAGGCAGCTCTGCCAGCAGCTCCAAGGTACATCCCAAAAGCTGTGGCTGTCCTGGGGCTCCTTGGAAATGTGGCAATATTTTTATAGTTAGCTACATCTAAAGATGCATTGTAGCATTTGCAGCATTTATTAATCTCCTGGATCTTTCCTAGGTGTGCTTCGTCTCTTTAATTTGAGGGATTAATCCGCAGAGATTTGCTGAGGGTTAATCCGATATTGCGCGAGGAACGATTCTGTGCAACGGGACACCAAAAACATGGGGAAGAGTGGCCAATGTGACAAGAGTGACTCAATTTAACCAAATAACCCCATGATTTGGGATGAAGCTGCTGCCTGGGAGCCTGCCCAGGCTGCAGGGCTGGGGCCAGGGGAGGTTGATGCCCGCGGCGGCCGGCGATGCCCACGGTCCTACAGCCGCAACCCCACCCCGTGCCCGGCTGGGAGTAAATAACAACACGGCCTGTTAGCATTAGCAATTTTTTATTTTCCTTTTTTGTTGCATAGGAAATGCAGTACTTGCTTCCAGTAATTGTATTGTAATGTGAGAAGGTGGTAGCACTAATGGTTGAATACAAGAGTTAAACTAATCCACACCAGCTCAAAAAACCTGCGGAGACTTAGTTGAATAAGAATGGATGCCCACAGTGATTCTCAACCAATTACAATTTTTTTCACAGAACACAGTAAAACTAAAATGGTAACTATGAGAGTCAATACAAGTATACTAGAGGCACGAGGGGCCTGACTCATAAAAAAAAAATGAACACGACATGGTATTAACACGGGTGTCAAGTGAATTTGCAGCAGATCTTTCACACGGCCGGTGGAAATTTTAGCGCCTCAAATCTCAACCCGCTGCTGAGGGACTGGGCTGGGCTGGGGCAGAGTTCGGGAGAACCCGCTCAGCCGGCCAAAATGGGAGATTTCCCCTTGATTGTGTTTCCCAAGAATTTGGTGGCCCTGTCCCCAAGGCAGCAGTTGCAACAAGGACGAGCGGCGTCGGTGGCGATTGCCGAGCCAGGCACTCTCGCCCTACCATGCTCCGTCTAGAAACTCATCTTCTTTTTGTTTTCCCCCTCATATTAATTTGTGGATGCAGATAAAAGCGGGGGAGGATTTCACCCAACACAATTGTTTTTGTTCATGCTCGAGCATAGAAGATTAACAAAGTGGAAAATAGTCTTCCCTAAAAAAAAAACAAAAAACCAAAAAAGCATCCAAAGTACAAAAGTTCACATTGCGGGCGAGCGCTCGCCCCGACGGAGGGTTTCTCTAGAGCTCAGAGGTAGCGATCGAGCGCGTTTTGTTCTGGTGCGGACAAGATCTCTTTTGTGATCGAGTCGCGGTGTCCCGAGCCCCCGGAGCTGTCCTCCCCCTTTTCCTCCTGCCCACCTGCACCTCTGGGGCTCGGAGCATGGTCCTGCGCTGCCTCGCCTCCTCCACGGCCCCTTCCCACTGGTTCCTGGTCTCCGCGGGGCTGGGGGAGGCGGAGAGGGGAAGGGGAGGGAGAGCAGGGCCAGCGGGGCTCGCCAGGGCGAAGCCCACCCTCAATTTGGAGGAGAGGAGCCCACCAGCCTCCCGTGTTAATAGCAAAGGAGCTTTTATGAATCGGGCCCAAAGTTTTGTACAGAGTTTGTTTGAAGAAAAATATTGCAACTGTGCATGAAACTAAACAACCACATGAGGTTTTTTTTTTCTTTTTTTCTTTTTTTTTTTTTTTTTTTTTAAAAGGGTTTTTTTCTTTCTATATGAGGAAGTCTGGTGTGAAGAAGGGTCAAGCATGGGTACCTGGTTCACCGCTGCCCATTAAGAAATCTCTCGCAACATGAGCTCGGTCTCATTTGTGGGTTTAAAGGACTGTCCCTTCAATTTGAACTGTTCTTCAGAGCAAGCTCTCTGAATTCTTAGGGTAGCTTTTCGAGACGAAAATCTTACCAGGCACGGATTTCTGGTCTCAAACACCATGTCCTGCCCTCTAGGGAAAAAAAAAAAAAAAAAAAAAAAAAAAAAGGAAAAAAAAAGAAAAAAAAGAAAAAAAACCCAAAACACAAGTAATACTGAATTTAAGTAAATGTATACCTCCAAAATACTGAAAACACCCCAAATCAATAAAGACAGAATTTGCGTTCTCAGTGAAATATCTTTAAACCTATCTGACAAGAACCAAGTCAGAAAAAAAGACTAACATAACTTTGAGTAATATTCATACAGCTACTAAGCATTATGGAATAGCATGCATTAATATTGTACGGTTATTTTACATCACCTATATCAGAAGGTTCTGACAGACAGCGAAGGCTACCGGTGTAGAAAAATCTTACTTCAGAAGAGCAATATAATACAGATTTCACAGGCACTACATTTTAATATATCAGGTATTATGCTGGTTTTCTTATAATTCTTTCTGTCCTAAAGCTGGCATTATAACAATGACCGAAAAGGCAAGGATCGAAGTAAACGGAAAGTAGATACCAAAGTTGATATATTCTTTTCTTTTTTTTTTTTTCAGATAGATTAGTGCATAGTTTTCATGCAGATAAACACTGCTATGCATTTACATTGTTGGAAAGCAGAGTGAATTGAGCCCAAGTTGTCACATTTTTGTAAATCATTTTGCCAGCCTGTAATAGCACCATGTAATGGATTTGCATTAAACATTAAATTGATTTCAGAATTGGTGACACAGTATTCACTACAGTTAAGTGCTATGGAATAGCTTCAATGTTACCTGCTATATATCAAAGCAATTTTCATCCCACTGCTTTTTTATTGGAAAAAATAAAAGGAAAATGTACTCGAGACTAATTAGACTATTGCGCAGCCTTGGACTTGATGATGGCATAGCTGGGTTTACTGTCAAACAGTAATACATGCATTGACTTCAAGACAAAATTGGCATTGTAAGCTTGATTTAATGAAAATCCTGCCTAGCAGGCAGTGTTAACTTCACAAGACCTGCCTCCGACAGACCTCATGAGGTTGAATTTGTTATTTATTTATTGTTTAGGTGCCATTGAAGCTCTCCTTACATTGTCATGCCGGTTATGGTTTTAATTTTGTTCGATGGAGGCCTTCTACCAACAAAAAAAAAGAAAAAAAAAGATATTTCCAGAGACACAATGCAAAGTACAATATTAACTGACATTCTTTAAAAAAAATAATTCACCACAAGGAAAAAAAACTGTTTTAGGCTATGTATCTGGGTTTTTTTGTATTTTTGTACAGTAAATATTTTATAACACTGTTACTACAAAGCTGCAAATATACGGAACAAAGAGAACTAGAGAAAGAAAAAAAAAATGTTAGAGGGATTTTGCATATTCCTGTGGGCTGACTGAATACTGTGGAGTTGAGAAAACTTGATGTTTCTTTTCCCCTTCAACCTTAAGGGGAGGGGGAACAAGCAACAGAGACAAAGTGTACCATGGCTGCCTAAACTCGAAGCCCGAAAGTTGTTTTTTTTTTAATTATAAAGGAAGAAGAATAAATAATAATGGCATTGCTGGGGTGTGCGGCATGAGAAAAGCAAGTGCCCTCGCTCAAAAAAAAAAAAAAAAAAAAAAAATTTTAAAAAAACCCGAAAAAAGAAGGGGGGAAAAAAGAAAGGAATTAACTTGGGAAAAAGTCAATTCGAGCTAAGCCATCCCTAGGGCTTTAAATTTGGGTGGGCGGGGGTGGGCACAGGTCAGAGAATTTGTGCGTCTGACAGTTCTGGAGAGGAGGAGGCGGGGAGGAAAAAAAGTTGTTGGGTGACTCCAAAGGAGCGCCCGGCGCGGGGCCGGGGCTCCGCTGCCCCGCACGCCCGGGCTGCGCGATGGGCAGCGGGGTGGGTGGCTGGATGGAGGGATGGAGGGATGGATGGATGGATGCCCCATCCCTCCTGCCCATCCCTGCTCGCCTCCCCGCTCCTCTAAAGGAGGACGAAAACACTGGTTGTTCTCTACACCTGCACAGAACGGAACTGCCGCGTTTCCTGCGTGAGAGGAAGGTGAACGCAAACTGAATTTAGTGTGTAATACTTTACAACCCCTGTTGGTTAACACCCTTGACCTCCTACCTAATGTTTTAAAGCCTTTAAAACATTTTTTTTTCTCGCAATTCTGCTCAGAGTTCCCTAACTTTAGCGTCATCAAACTTAATATGACAAAAATACCTTCAAAAATACAGCATACCTGTAATGTCCATTTACAATGGTTCTTCAGTAGCCTATACTTCTCAAGCATAGGAATATGCTATACCATTGAGAGAAGAAAAATAACTGTATTTAAATACATACAAAAAAAGGAAACGGGAAAGTTTTTAACTTAAATCCAGTTCCCAAAGGAAAAAAAAAAAAAAAGCAATTCTATGAACGCTGCCTTTATAACGAACAATCAGAAATTCCACTAAGCTAATTTGACAGAAATTTTTCCTCATTTAAACAACATTACAAAAGTCCTGCATTATAAAATAGGGTAGAATAAATCAGTGTAATCAATAAAACTATACAACATACAAATTACATATCTTCTGAGTGGGCAGTTTAATTCTCTCTCTTTGCAGCCATGACTACAACATGCTCACTAAAAACAACTAACTGCCCAAACTATTGCTTAGTTTGTTTTGTTTAAAAAAGGGTGCAATTTTATTGTATATACAACCAATTTACTGGTAATACCTTGTCTCATAGCAAGGTTCTGACAAAATGTTTGTCTAGGCTTTTTTCCCTTCACTGTGAAGCACTGAAAGCTGCTATTTTTTTTTTTTTAGTGCACATATGTCTTAATAAAGTAATGCCCAGCTAAGTGCTATAGGGAAGGCAAAGGATGCTGGCTAGAGGATGTGATACCATATACTAACAATCACACAATACAATAGAGCAAAATGACTACTCAACCACTTATCAGACACATATGAAAATCCAAAACATTTTATTTTTTCCTTAAATAGAGAATAACCAGTAAACAATTTTCAGAACTTGGAAGTTTAAAAACGTGCATATAAAAATGGGCATTATATACTTTTATTGAATGTGGATTGATTGCAGTCTGCTAATAAAAATGGGTGTGGGATCTGAAGAAAAAGGAAGTTGTTTTTTTTTTTTTTAAGGCTTGCTTGTGAAAGGAACAGTTGTAAAACAAAAATTGCTTGAAGCAGGGTTCAGCTTAGTGCTTCACAGTTTGACTGCTTCTCTAAGAAGAGCCCTTCCTGCATGTGCATTCAAAAATCACAAAAGTACAAAGACAAACACCTAAAACACACTGCGTCAAGTGCAGCACCAACTTTGGTCAAATAAAAAAAAATTAAAAGAAAAATTAATAATTGCTAAGCTTTTCTACATGATATAAGCAGGTATTGCATATTTTCATATATCTGGGAGAAAACAAAACAAAAAAAGGAAGACTCCAAATAAAAGGTAAAATGCAGCAACATCCAAAAATACTGATAATCTAGCATCTACAGATCTCAGAATAGCACTGCCACTGACCATACAGGACAATAAACACTACTCCTATCTGCGGAACAACTAACATCCTATTTAATTCTAGATGTTGGAACTGACAATGGCTGACATAAAAGTCACATTTACAAAAAGTGTCTCCAAATGCTTGACTAGGGAAAAACCCCTTTCAATATAGGAACATGTGCAACAATTCCACAAATAATCGCTATCCAGGGCAAGGCACATTGATATGGAATTTTTTTTTTTTTGTTTCGTGCAAATTAAGAAAACAAAACAAAACATCGTTTCAGGGAAAAGATGAGGAGCAAAGTGTCTTCCCAAGAATTTCAGTTACTTGATTGTATAGGACAGTAGTAGAAACCCTTCTGAAGGGTCGAACAAACATAGTTTAAAGGCAAGTGCCTGGAATAGGGATTACAATATTGTGTCTTAATGCACTCTACTTTACCCTACATTAACTATATAAAAATTAGTTACTAACACTAGAACATGCAGAGACTTTCTCTGATTAGCTGGACTTGCCAACCAGAACGTATATATATGTATAGTATAGGAAACCTTCTTAAAGTTGCATGTGAAGCAAAGGGGTGCTCCGCTGTCTGATAGAAAAAATCACTTGCACTCTTTTTTTTTTCTTTTTTTTTCCTTTTTTTTGTACATAAGATACAGGACGTTTGGGGTCCAAACTTCTTTTTTTTTTTTTTTTTTTTCCATTTTCTACTTATTTGTCTGTTTTTTTTTCTTTTTTTCTTCTTCAGCAAGTGCCCTTGCTTTGAACTGGCATAAGTTGTAAGAAGATCAGCATCGTTCGTTTCTGAAATGATTTCTTCACAGTCCAGAAAATGTACCAGTTCAGGGACACAAAGGTGTTTTACTTTCTGGACCGTTCTCTCTTATTCCCAAGGTGTTTGAGAACTGATAAACCCTATATTGCCGGAAACACGTAAAATTTGTCAGAATTGGCATAATCCATTATAGTGACTTTTAGCTTATAAAATTAACAGATATTATGATTTCATTTTAGTTATGTGCTTTGATAACAGAAAATGATTAATTAGCATTTAATGTAGTTAACATATTGTGGTAAAAGCACCATTAGATTTGTTTTTTTTTTTTTTAATTTTCCTTCAGTTTTAAAGGGATACAAGTTCAACAATAAAAAACATAAAAAGCAAAAATAGCTCCCCTTTTTCTTGCAAGGCTGTTTTTTACCCCAATAATTTAGAGTCCTGGGGTGGAAGGACTTGGAAAACAAAAATAGAATTTTCAACAATCTCTATCTTACAAAGATATTTAGCTATCCAATGAAATTGCACTTTACTCAATTCAAAATTCGATTGTTTTGATTGATTCCTGTCAGTTTCTGTCAAAACAGACCAACTTCCCCATTTCTGTGTGAATTTTTGTGTAATTGTTGAAAATTGTTGAAAAATGTTTTTTTTAAATGTAAGTGCAGCATTTCAAACTTTTTTCTTTTTTTTCTTTTTTTTTTTTTAGTGAATAGTAGTAGTTTGATGTTTTAAATCGCTCTGCAATCGAGTGGAAAAAAATTGTTGACAATGCTCTTATGGTTCATGTTACGTCTCTAAGTGCCGACTGTAAAAAAAAAAAAAAGAAAAAAAACCCCAACAACAACAACAACAAAAAAAGAAACCTGCATTTTTTTTTTTCCCCGATATGTTACAGAAAAAAAAAAAACATGCTCTATGTCTGTCCGGTAAGTTATATATTGCAGAATTCAGCTACTACAAAAGTTATAGTTTAAGTGTGTTTCATGATTTCTCAAGAAGTCTCACACCTGTATGGGAAAATCCGATGAGGATACTGTAAAACAGTTAGGCTCCATATGGAAAGTGTGTTACAACAGCGAGTTGGTAAGCAGCAGCAGAGGCTAGTTCTACTCAGTGTCACCTAACGCTTACACTACCAATGAAACACTTCAAAAGTTATGAAGCCCAACCATTTCCAGCACCATATGAGAAATTACAACAGTCCTAAAGTTGTCTAAAAAAAAAAAAAAATTAAAAAAAAAAAAAGAAAAATTAAAATCAAATCTCAAGAGAAAGTTACGGCCTTTGCCATTCAACCATAACGTTTGCCATTTCCATGTACGAGTTTGCTGTCGGTGTCTGCTCGCCTCCCCTTCCGCCGATGTGAAGTCGCTGCGCTGCGTTGCTGCTGCTTCCGTGTTACAGAGGTGGGAAGGGGTCTGGTGGTCTGTCCGGTGCGTGGTGGGAAGCGGAGACTTTTATCCCAGGTACCAGGACTGCAAAAAGAAAAAGGAGAAGCGTCAGCCCCGGCCGCCCGCTCTCGCCGCTTCCCCAAGGGCTCCGGGCACGGCCGCCAGCCTCCTCCGCCAAGAGGGGGGCTAATTGAGACCGTGACGAATTGACCTAATTACAAAGCTTAATTAAAAATACTGTACAAATCAATATATTTTTTTTCCCTCGCCGACAGTCGCTGGACATAGCTACAGATGAATGCGGGGGTCATGTCACGTTACAAGTTATCAATCTTTTTAATAGATGATGGCTTGAAGATCCCTCCAGTTCACTTTTGTCTAATCCCCTGAAAAGGCGATACACATTCGCCTCTCTGTGCCATTTATCACCCTGCAGTCGGGGTTTTCTTGGGTATTTAGGCATGTGCCAGCATAAGCATCTGTTGCTTTATACTGCCCTGCTTCAACTGTCTCGCTGGAACAGATGCACAGAAATTCAACAACAGGGCTGTTTTCTTAGGAGAAATGTGGATCACTACAGAAAAGCCAGGATAAAGCAAATCTGGGGGAAAGTGGATCAGTGAAAATGTCCCATACCTCTGCCCATACTTGTGTTTCAAAACAAAACGTGGGCCTCAACTAATAGCTTTTCTTTGGGAAAATATTTTTTTTTTCTTTTTCTTCTTTTTCCCAAAGGGAGGGAATTCCCAGGGAATTCAGCCCTGCAACAATACCGTCCTTAACTCAACGGCGCAGATGCCCAGAGCACAGAAAGCAATTTCGCTCCTCCATAGGAAAATAAACACAGTTGGGAAGCTGGAGTGGGCTCTGCTGGAGCCGGGGCAGTGCCACTGCACTGGGGAGAGCCCATCCCAGCCCCAGCAGGGTCAGCCCAACCTGAACCCGCGATGAATGAGAGCAGTGTTAGGCCCTGGGACCGTGCGCGCGGGGGGATGCTCCTTGGCAATGACATATTGCTGTGGGAATACACCAACAAGCAGCAACTATTTAGCCTGGAGTAAAGTAATACAACAAGAAAGACTCAGGTATTAAAGAGCCGTTGCTGATACCCCCGGTTTTTTGCTGGGGCTCCTGTAATATATGAGGTGTGTCTGTGCGCACGCACGGACCGATGACAAGTTTTACCAACTTTTTCCTCCGCTCCTTTTCGGCCTCTGACATGATTGATAGCACAATCAGCTCCAGGAGGACTTACGAACATTTACGGAAGACTCTGAGGCAAGTTTCATGTGGGACTTGGAGATTATGTGGTCTTGCCATGGAGGTAGGAACCGGTAAAATAAATAGCAGGATTGGAGAAGTTGTCCTGCTTCCAATACACCTCATTAACTAACTCTTCCTCCGCTCGCCCTTCTGAATACAAACACACCAGTCCCATATCGGCTCCATCTATTGCCTACAGATTTTATATTTAGACTTACTCGGGCTGCAATTAAACGAAATAGTTCTCATATGTAAAGTTTATAAACAGAGGAAAGTTCTGGCAGGGTTCGTGAAGCGGAGCCAAGTCCCGTTCTCCTCCCTGACTGCGGGGCCCTACTGATTTTTAGGTGGGTGCAGGGATGTGGAGTGTGGGCTGCGCTGTGCTGGAGATATCTCCAACCACCGCCAGCACCTCCGGTCATTGCCAGCTCCCAACTTCTCCAAACTTTTCAGGGTTGTCCCACACGCTTAGTGTGACAGTTTTGGGCTGGACGGGAATTGTGGCACTGCCCAGCAGGGAGGAGAGGGGGTAAAGTCCAAGAAGGGAGGGAGTAGAGGGGCTAAAACTGCAAGGTAAAGGAGAAGAGGGGTTATAGACTGAGGTGGTGGAGTTGAGGGGTTACAGACTGAGAGATGATGGGAGTTAGGGGGGCTAAGACTGAGGTGATGGAGTATGGGGGGGGTTAAAGATTGAGAAGAGATGTGGTAGAGGGGTTGGACACTGCAAAGTGATGGAGCAGAAGGGCTGAACACGGTGAGGTGATGGAGTAGAGAAGTTAAAACTGAGAGGGGATGGAGCAGAGAAGTTAAAACTTTAGAGGCGACGGAGTAGACGGGTTAAAACGGCGAGGTGCTGGAGTGGAAGGGTTAAAGGCTGCGGGGCCGCGGAGTGGATGAACAGTTCCAGGCGATGGTTCCCATCTCCGCCGTCCGCTGGCCCGGCACATGGCCCGCCGGTGGCGGGAGCCGCTGCCCTCGCCACTCCTCCCTCGTTTCAAAAGCGGATTTTTTTTTTTCTTTAAAAAAAAAAAAAAAAAAAAAAAAAAAAAAAAAAAAAAAAAAAAGAAGAAGCGCAGAGGTTGCGGAGGTGGGGCCGGGGCTGGCTGGGGTCCCCCGGCCCGCCCGGGCTCCGCCGCCCCCCGCCCTCGGTCCGTGTGTCCGGCCGCTCCGCCGCTCCGTCCCCGCCGCCCCGCGCTCCTTCACGCATCTCGCTATTCACCCCGCGCCTCGCAGACAAGGTTACCCCAGAGCGGCTCTGTAATCCTTCACTGAAATAGGCTTTATTGATTGCTCTGGTCTATTGTTCCCTTTTCAAGTCCCCCAAGTTCAAGTTCATCCCGGTGTTACATCATGTCTCGTTGCTAAGGGCAACCAGACAGCCCCAGACGTGACCGCCATCCGCAAGCGCGGCGCTGCGCCCTCCCACCGCCGCCAGCCGCGCTGACGTCGAGCCCCGCTCCCAACACACTGAACTATTTATTCTGCCTAATTTATGACCTCCACAGCAAGAGAGACCCCCACTCCAAAAACCAACACTGTTGTATATTTAATTAATCTGTCTTTCTCTGGCACTTGGGAAAGTTAGACAAAGGTCTAATTATTGTGTGTCGCTCCCCACACTTTTCTTTTTGGGGTGACTATTTGCATGGGAAAAGAAACGGCGAGGCTGGGCGCGAGTCCCCTCCCTCCAAAACACCTTTTTTTTCCCCCCTGCCCTATTGACATTTCATGAAATACTTTAGCTGCTTAAGGGAATTAGAAAAAAAAAAATCTGATGTGAATGTAACTCCTTCAGAGTTGGTATTCAGTAACACAAATCAACTCATGACATGTTTAAATTTAAATGCTAACCACACACTCTGCGAGTTACTTTAAAGGTTAGTTTTTAATCAATAGAAGTTGCTGACTCGGGAGTTTTGAGCGGCGCAGTGCAGCTCTGGGGCCTTTGTCTCGCGTTGGGCTTTCAAACTTTTTTTTTTTTTTTCTTGAGATGATTTTAGCAATGATTTGCAGACACAGAGCGCTATTGTGCTCCTGACTAGCAACATGTCAATAAAGGAGTAGAGTTACCATGCACTAGGGTGTCAATATGACTCCTGCAGACACTGCTCAGCCTTAATACCAATGAAAAACTTAACCCTTACAGGACAGACCCAAACCAAACCGCATGCTTGTTTCAAAACTTCCTTGCTGGGGCTCCGCATGGCCTTGAGTGAAAAGCTGCTTTTATGGCACCCAAACTCGGAGCGCTTCGCCAACAGCTGCGTCCCGCTCCGCCTGCTCCTGCAGCCCCACTTGGATGAGATGTTTTATGGGCTGAGGCAGCAGAACAGCCAGACAGAGCGTGCATTTACCCAGCAGATCCCACCAGCACCGCTCTCGGGACACCGGTTTAATTTAGAGCATCTTACAGCTGAAGCGCACACACAGAATGATCCTCCTTTTTCTGCTAATCATTTTAATATTAAGATCTCGTATCCCCCTCAAGCCTCCTATACACGTCTAAGTCTTCCAGGATTAGGGCTGAAGAGCACCATTGTTCCTCTGGAGCACCTGTGAAACTTCTCTGCTGGGGAGAAGGAGACCTCCGGCCTCAAATGAAAACGTCTAGGAAGCGTATTAGGCACTTGGAGACCCGATAGCTAGGACCTATCAAGGGTTTTTTTGCATGATTAGGGAGCTTAGAATGGAAAAAAAAAAAAAAAGAAGCCTGGATCCCTACATTTAGATGGCTGAAGTATTTTGTGCCTTGCTTTAGAGTGCTGCTCAATGTCTAAGCACCTCACCCATTTCGTCCCTTCAGTTCTGTAACCTATCCGACTGCACCCACTCGGAGAAGGTGGTGTTGCCTTTCTTAATTTAAAATCTCCATTTAAATCATGGGCCCTATCACAGTACAGTCAGGATGATATTATCTCCTTGCTTTTTCATAAAAGAGCCGGTGTTTTATTTCCCTTCTATTTACTTTGCAGTACTGCTCTCCAAGGGAGTTTAGAGCTAAATGCACCCACTGGAGCTAAAGGTCCTGCTCAGTAAAACTGCTGCCACACAGTTGTCGGTGCGACTACGAGTCTGTATTGTCCTGCCCAGCATCTCCCTGTCCTTCTCCAGCGCTCAAGGTGAAACATCAGAAAGAATTCTGCAGTCCGGTACGAGATCTTTGCTTCCCTTTCTCCAGTCAAATGAAGAAGTAATCTCATCAGGTTGAAAAGTGCTGACTAAGGATTTAATAAAGTGCCTGCAGATGTGTGTCATCTCTAAGGTATTCAACTCATGTAATGCAAAACAGTTCCACACTGAATGTGCTTATAAAATTCCATTTAACCATTGCAGAGCTCTATTTTACTGTTCTCCGAGGAGTATTACCACACTTTTTTTCCCCCCTCCCTAATTTACAGCACCATGAAAGTTGAAACTCGTATTTGAGAATCCTCACAGTAGTAAGGTTTTATGATCCATAAACAATATCTACTTGACTGAATCCTAAACAGGAAGTCTGAGATGGCAATTACAGTTCTCTGATAGTGCAAGTCTTTTTGTTTCTTATGCACTCCTGGAGATAGCAGAGACACACAAAAGTCATCCAGCCACTCCTGACAATCAGCTCCTTTCTACAGGAAATACAGCAAGGAAACATTCAGTGATTCTGGATATTTAACAAAGTGCCTCATCAACTCCTGTAGCAGTTTCTGCCTGAGTCAGGAGCCCAGGAACAGGCCCATTGTTTATGGAAACCTTCTCAAACCAGCCTTCCTGCATGCCATCCCTCACCCCCAGCCTCGCCGCGAGCACCGCTCACGTGTTTCCAACTGGAACGCCAATCCAACCCCAACTTGTTCCATTCGCTTCTACCTGCACATCTCCTGCCCCAACAATGGGACCTTTCAGCTCGCGCAGAAAGCCGGGGCTCTGCACCCTCCCTATCTGTTTTTCAAATTAAGAAGTTAAACAAAAGTCCTCAAGGGCAAAGTTTAACGCTGCGGAAGGAGGTTGTTAATGTGGAATCCAGAACTGGGTGTGACAGTTGGCTTATTTCTCCGGGCGATGTAGGTTATTTAAGGACATTCACACGTTTGAAACTCTGACAAACTCCACGCACAGCAGCTTTGGCTTCCCTGTACCCACTCAGGGCTCAGACCTGCTCAGGGATAGCCATTTTCTGTAGGCTGAAGCCCAGTTTGTGTGCCCGGCGGCGCCACAGGTCGGTGCCATCGGGACTTCAAACGCGGCTGCTGCGGCCGTTGCTGCCCCGGGCACGTGCAGGAAGCGATCGCTGCACGGGCCCAGGTGGGAAAACCCACCTGTGATAAGAGCCTAAAGAAAATAAAACCCCACAGCTTTAGAGCTCGCCGGCAAAGCGGCCGTTTGGGCAGCCTGCAGAGCGTTGTTTCGTTTGGGGATGACATTTCAGTCACCTCAAGAACTTTGAGGCTCTCACGAACATTAACCCCGGGGAGGTGAATTGGGGTAACGAGTCCTTCTGGTTGCAGAGATAAAAGGAGAATGTGAGCAGTTAGGCAGTGTGCTGGGCCTTTTGGCATCACCTTGTGAGAGGTGCCGGGAAGGCTCTTCCCCACGGTGCGTTGTGTGAAAGCAAGGGGACAAAACTGGGCCTTTGATGCCACTTCAAAAGGGTTGCCAGGGTGAGGGGAGACAGTGGCAGTTCAGCTTCTGGTGCGACTGGCTGGAGGACTCCTGCAGACACAGCAACTGCCTCTGGTTTATCCCACATCTGAATTCATCCCACTCTTCTAGTGCTTCCTCCAGAGTATCTCCAGTCCCAAAATCTGATCCCACTGTGTAGGACCGAAAGGTGAATATAAAAGACAAGGTCACCTTTGTGCCTATGGAAGTTATTTTCTTAGAGCTGGAATTAATTATTTAGTAATTATATTTTCCAGACTGAAATACCAGCAGGGATGTAAGTAGCATGTTGGTCATCCCCAAAGGGATGTAAAACAGTGAGAGAATCTTCTGGTTGTCCAACATCCGCACCGGGGAGAGTCACACGCCCCACCCTGAGCACATTTATATTATCTGGAGGCAGATAAAACCTGTCCCAGGAGGGACACTGGTCTCCAGGCAATGCATACAGTAGCTCTGCATCCAATAGTTTTTGCGGGAATGCCAATTGCGGCAAACTGCATTAAATTACGTGCAATAATTTTGTAATATGCACTTTTGCCTGCTGACTATTAAAAATGTATAGTTGTCCAAAACCACTTCTCTCCTGGGACCAACAAACTCACTTCAGGCAAAATTTCTGCTTGGGTTCAAACCTCAAGTTGGGAACAGCTAGTGTTTTTAAATAAGTCACCCCAAACCCTCCCAAACCTATGAAAACACACTCATACAGTAACTCCTGCTGTTGTTCCAGACATCTGAATGTTCCAGTAAAGTGTCCCAGCTGGCCCCAGATGTTTCTTAAGTATAAACCAATGCTCTGAGTGCTGGACCCCCTGCTGCCCCGACCTGGAGCTCAGCGGATTAAAGATTGACTGCGCTATGACATATTCGCATTTAGCCTGAATATAATACAGCAAAGACTTATCAATGGCAAATGCTTGAAATGTAACCCAGTCAGCAGAGTAGGCTGGCACTCTGAATATGATGTATAAATAATGTATGGGAACTTAAAATCTAAATTGGATCTACAGGAAGAAAACTTTCCCTTTTCCCTGCCTCTAAAAGAAAAGTTCTCTCACAATGAGGTCATTTTCCTGCTCGTCTTTTGGTTTACAAAATTGCTTTTAGGCAGAGGGTCTTGCCTTTACTTGGGGAACATTTTGCCAGTTACAGTTTTCCTCCAGTCTTCTAAAAAACCAAGCAATGAAGTTCACTTATTTGTTAGTAGATTGACTTTGAAGTCTGCAAAATAACTTCTAAACTTTGCGTGGTCGGCTGAAAGATGACTGCAGCCATGCTAAACTGCAACCCTTGCTGTTTAAAAAAAAAAAAAAAAAAGAAAAAAAAAGATAGTGAAGGGAAAGAGAGAGAGGAAAAAGAAAGGGAGAAAGAGAGAGAAACAATCCCATTTTGGTTTTTGTTAGAGGACGGCATACTACATAGATCAGAGACTTTTCAAAAAATAAAAACCCCCACTGTACACAAAGCACAGGAAAATGTGAGGAAAAAAGGAAAAACCTAAAAGCAGCTTAGAATGTGTTAACTCTGCCATTCTGTCAGCTTAAAGAGTATTTTATGCTTGATCAACAGCTCTCTTTTATTATGCTTTTCTTTCATTCATTCAAGACATCAAAGACCAGAACCACCAGTGTACCTGATCTACCAGAAGAACTTGTAAGGGTGTTCTAAAGAAACGGGGGTATTGGGAGCCAGACACCCCTGCGGACAAGGCAGTTCAAAGAGAATATTTCAACAATGATTACATTTTGTAAATCTTTGTACGAAAGACAGCTTATTTCCTGCTTTTTTCATGAAAAATAGATTCTATCCATTAAAGTGAGCCCACAGTATGAAAGTTACTTGAGATCTGAGGTACAGCAAGCGGATTAAGTGGAGGGTGAGATGAAATCTTTGAGAGAGACGATGGCTTTCTCTGATATTTGTCGCTGCCATAGGGTTTTCTGAGTGGGCTAGAAACTTTTTTAAAAATTTTTTTTTATTTATTTGTAGATTTGTTGGTGGCAGCGAAGCCGTTTGTAAAAGCGAAATAAACCGGGATGAATCAGAAAGGAAAATCGCAACAAAAAGAAAGGAACAGAGAAAACAAACAGCTGCAAAAAAACCTTCTGACATGTTTGAAAGGAAAACTATATATATTTGCCCCGCTCTGAAAATCGCAGGCGAGCCATTTAAATCCTGCAGACAACTCCGAAGTGCAGCACACAGACCCAAGCCAGCTGTTTACTTTTCCAAGCCCGTGGTGGTTTCTGCATTGATAAACTATATAACCTCGCACACACAGAAGGGATTTTAGCTATGCCAGACCTCATTGCTCTGTCCCGCTCTCTTTATGTGCTGTCACAGAATAAAAATTATCCTAACACAAACCCTGAAATAAGATCTCGCTCCAGAAAGAACATCTTTGTAGATATTTCCTGAGTTACTGCCAAGCGGGATTTTTTTCACCCATTCATCCTTTCAAAAGTTTTGCTATAACCATAGCCAAAATTGTTCGGGAGTAATCAGAAATGACCAAAATATGACCCCCAGCCAAGGCCAGCTGTGGGCAGAAGAGGAGGAAGCTGCCCCACGCCTGTGGCTGGGACAGCAGCCACCTCTGCCACCACATCTGGGTGACCCCCTCCAGCATCAGCATCTCGCTCCCTGCTTCTGTACATACTTTTGCAAGAGAAGAAGGAAACGGCAGGATGCATGGATTCAAAGAGGCAAAACCCACCTTTAAACCCACCAAACTTTAAACCCGCTTCACGGTTTACATCTACTATTTCGAGGTAAAAGCAAATGTGCTGCGAGGGGGACTGAGTTTTGCACTTTATGCCTCGTTTTTAGACAGCCCCATATTTTTCTCTGCTGGAGGCACAGTTAAATTTGCTCGGGAGTGCAACAATCCCATATTTCTTACAGCAGATCTCCCTCATTTCTTTCCTTTCATGAAACAACACGTGCACGGGGACTTGGAGCCGCTTATAACCTCATGCCGGGAAGTCCCGTGGAAACTGGGACGGCGGACACACTGCTGCGACGGGACTTTCCAGCCTTTTGCTTGGATGAAAGCAAAACCTTCTGGCTCCCCAAACTGCAGCTCCCCCCTGGACACGGCACAAAAGCCGCTGGGTGCCCGGGGACCCCCCAGACCCCAGGGTGGGTGCCCGGGGCCGGCGGCGGCTCCGCTCCCAGCCCATCACGGCCGCCCTCAGCCCAGCCCAAACCCTGGCTGTGCCTTCCCAAGTTCAAGTTCAGGTTTAAGGGAAATAAACCGCTCCTCGGGAGCCTGCAGCCAGCCCTCATTTCCATGTGATCCCTCTGAACTTCGCCTGCGCCAGCGCGCCCTGTTTCCAGGGCCCGCCGAAGGAATGTTTTACAGTTAGAGCCCGCAGTGCTTTCTCAGGCATTTCAGACCCAGAGGCCCAAGTTTCAAGCTGCAGCATTAAAAGTTTCCACAGAGCTACTGCAGAGAGAGGGAGGGAGGGGAGGGGGGAGGGAAATGAGGAGAACAATATCGTCTTAATTGTCTTCTATATAGCTGCACAGTTAAAGTATTACTTTTTAAAGGGACATAATTTATTCTGGAGGCACGGTGTTATAACAACCAGTACATACTTTCACCGCGGCGTAACCCGCTCTATTCTTCATTGTGCTTTCCGGTGGTGTTGCTTTTGCAGAACTCCTTGTTACGCCGTCCCCGGTACTGTACTTACAGTTTTATTCAATTTAAGCCAGTTCCTGCAGTCCTCAGGCGAGCAAAACCGCTCCCCCCCTCCCCAAGCCTCGGGAGTTCTGCCTGCACCAGGACTGCAAAAATAATCTCCCCTCGACCACCGTTTTTCTCCCCCCCCAAAAAAAAAAGTTTCTTTACTTTTATTGCTTTAGACAATCGGGGAAAGTCATCCAAAGAAAATCAACCCCCAGCCTGGGCCTCCCAGGCTGGGCTCGCAGCGAGACAGCGCGAGCACACACGCACAGACGCACACGTACACACACACAGGGCTTTGCCCCGTCCCGTGCCACCGAGCCACGGGAGATACGTCAGGGGCCCGGGGGTCCAGTGGGATGGATGCAAGCTGCTACAGAGGCTGTGGCTCTTTGCTTTGCAGTTTGGGGTACGAAAGGTAGTTTTCAGCCTTCTTTTCTGCCATTTCTCCACTGGAGAGCATGGAGGAGGGAAAGGTCATTACAGCCTTCAGAGGGTGAAGGCTGGGGTGGCCTTTCCTTGCCCTGGTCATCCAGCTCTTATATCATCCTGGCTCTGACAGCCCCAGTGGAGCTGTATGGGACCCATCCACCACCCCAGCCCTGTCCAGGGGCTCCCTGTGGTATAACAGAAGACCCATCATGGGTCAAAAGGTAGCTGACCTACAACTACCCAAGGTAGTTCAGCTGCTTTTTTTGACTGCCCTGAGAGTACTTCAGAGCACACAGAGGAAAGTGAGGGGAGAGAATAACTTGGGCTGGTCAGGAGAGTAAGCACTCCCTCCAAAATCCCTCCCCAAAGTCAGGCCCCTGCCTGTGCTCTGTCTGGGTGAAGTGAACGAATGAGCAGCCCTGTGGGGACAGCAAAGTGTGCCCAGCCTGATCAAAGCAGGGCAAAAAGCAGGAGGGATGGGTTAGTGGGGACTGGGAGGCAGAGAGCAGGGAATGGAATGTGGGCAGCAGGAGCAGTGGGGCTGGCAGGGCACACTCCAGGCAAAGGGACAGCTGGGGACCCCGTGATGAGCGGGCCAAGACAACAGCAGGTTTTGAGAGGTGGGTAGAGCAAGGCTGGGTTTGGAGACCGCAAAAAAGGAAGAGGAATTCGGGTTTTGGCAAGTCCTAGGTGTTACCAGCCAAGGAGATCAAAACCAGTCTCCAAATTAACACGGACCAAAATAGGAGCATAGAGGCAACTCTGGCACTTTTGACCTTAAAATTACAGAAGACAGTGAGCTGGAGGAATAGTGACTCGATTCATTAGGAACCCCCCCCTTCCCAAAACTCCTCTTAAAAAAAGAAAGCCAAGAGGGCATTGAGCTGAACAAAAAAACCTCTCCTGAACATGGGAACTTTTGGCGTCTGCATTTTTCCTGATGCTTTGTACCTTGCTAAACTGCTCTAGGAAAAATGGAAGGTTGCGCATCACGCTTGTGCTCAGGGACCCAGCTGTGGGGATCCATGAAGGGATTATTTCCATCCTGCTGTGGGGAATCCCATCCAGGGATGAGTCCTATAAAGATCCACTGGGGCCATTGGGGTCAGGATGCTACAGGAGCTGTGTGAGTGGGGCAGGGAAAGACCACCCCAGGCTCCAGAGGTTGCCAGCTCTCTGTTGGAGAAGTGGGAAAAGGCTTTGCAGCACATGATCATCTTTGGATGAGGAGGGATGTATTAGACATGGTTGGCTAAAGGGAGTTGGGTCTTGGCCTAGCTTGGAGCAATTTTCACACATACTGTGAGATGCCAATGCAAGTCCTGGTGGAGTGTAAAGTCATTAAATGAGATGAAATTAAACAATTTAGTTATTTCTGCTTCATCATATTTGTGCAGTATGGCAGGCAGAATGAATTACTACTAATGATCAAATTTAGTAATACTAATTAAACTATCTCAATTTAATTAATACTAACAGAGAAAACAGACAAAATTACTAAAGTAAACCTTGAACTTAAAATCAAAAGGTGCCTCTTCGCTTTTGTGAGTCACTGAATGTGAGGCTTTTCCCTGAAAATAGCCTGTGTAGAAGTGGCTCTTTGTACTCCCTAAGCAAGCTGCTCCATTGTATGGGTAACTACAGCTCTCCTCCAGCTTTTTTTCCCCCCTTTTTTTCCCCCCTAAATGTTACTACTTTTACTCCTTGTTTTTCCAGAGAGCTTCCAGGAGAAGAATCTGAGCTCTGTTCAGACTCACACAGTATCAACAGCACTGATAAAGCAGTTACCAATGCTGGGACAAATTCTGCCCTGGGTGCTTGTAGGAAGAGGGTTTATAAAGAGCCTGTGGAGCCTCCCTTGCTGGGAAATCATGGAATCACAGAATGGTTTGTGCTGGAAAGGACTTTAAAGACCAGATGATCCTCCAAAGCCCCTGCCTGCCATGGGCAGGGACACCTACCACTGGACCAAGTTTCTCCAAGCCCTGTCCAACCTGGTCTAAAATTGCCTAGAAGACCAGAAATTTGGGAAAACCCCATACCCAAACCCATATCTACATCAAGGAAGATGTCTTTAGAATCACTGACAGTTAATACCTGTAACCACAAAATAAAAACTCCACAGATATATGAAGACTGCATTGCAAACCCTCCCCATAAAGAAAATGTGAATTTTAACCTTTCTCTTATCTGAAAAAGACTAGATTTACTCTACTGTGCATAGTTATAAGCAAAAGATGAGCATAATTAAACAAAAATGTTATTGTATTTTTAAAACAAGCTCCTGCCAATAACAAATCTTCCACCTCCTCCTCTCATGAGCTTCAATGAATGTACAGCTGAGTCCCATACCACAGATTCTCAGACATGATCTTTAACCTAAAGGACTACAAGAAAGTCCTTAAAAAAGCCCCAACAAACCAGGCATAGCCAAACAAGGAATATAATGAGTCAAAGTGTTCTTCCAAAATCTCAAATCTCATTGTTTAGCACATGCCAAGATGAAAAAACCCAACCCCACATGCAAATATCGTATCTCAAGTTATCCTTCTTTTTTTTCTTTAAAAATAGGTAGATTTTCTGTTGTCATATTTAAAAAGATGCAGTTACAGAAAAGGCACAAAAGGCTACTTAAAGTTGTATAAAGCTGCTCCAAGCAATGCAGAGATTCTTAGAATCCTTGAATGGTTTTGGGTGGAAGAAACCCTTAAAGCCTATATTTTTAATGTCCTGCAGGGCAGGGACACCTCCCACTACCCCAGGTTGCTCCAAGCACCATCCTACCTGGTCCTGGACACTTCCAGGGATCCAGGGACAGTCACAACTTCTCTGGAAAACCTGTGCCAGGGCCTCCCCACCCTCACAGGAACAATCTCTTCCTAAATTATTGTGTTCAGCCTCAGAGGTGGCTGCACAGTGTTGGTTGTGACTTTGGTTACTCATATCTCATAATTAAAATTACATTTCAGGGCCTTCTGCAGCACATTCAGCTGCATCTCTTCATGTGTAATAACCAGTGTTTATGTAGATGATGTAACAGTTGGGTCACACAAGTGAATATGCCTGAGAATATTATGATTACAGTGTCAATACTGTTTTCAAAGTTGAATATTAATAACTAAAGCACCTAAGGGGAAACCTAGAAGATATTTTTAAGTTTAGCCTCTTGGTTTTTATGAGATTTTTTTTTTTTTTAAAATCCTGGTTTTAAATTAAACTTTTTCAGTTCTACCTCTGTTCAAGCAGAAAATGCTATCAAAGCAAAAGCCTAAAATGAGACGTTTTGCTGTTCTAAACGAAAACCAGGTAAAATTTGAAAGCTGCAATTTCCCATGCTGTTAGTAATCCTTACTAAGAACAGATATCTTTGTAAAATTTAAAATATAAACAGGTTTTACCAAAATTGAAGTAATTTTGCCCTATTGCTTTTGAAACCCCAGTCTTTCCCTTCTGTATTATTTATATTTCTCTAGGACAGTCCAGCACTTCTCCTGCAAACTGAGGACTCCTACTCTGTTAAGAAAAGGCTTCTTTTGGTCCCTTTTTATGGAATTCACTATTAATTTCAGAACAGGACAGTCTATTTTGCAAAGTGTTCACCTCTGGAGCTTATTCATTCCTTGACCTCTGTGTTAATGCAATTAAGCAAAGGTGATTCCTAGAACAGAGGTAGCTTAATGCCTATCCATTGGGAAGGATGTAGGGATTGTGGCCTTTAATTTTTTGACTTTCATTGTGGATTGTGGTCCTAATCCTTTGATTGCGGAATTTTTAAAAAGTATATATGGCAGTTGGCAAAAAATCTTAATGTTCCAGTAAATGCAAAAGCCATAAATTCAGCTGCTGACCTTTTCCATCCAGGTCACATGTGACATCTACTGGAGTTTGTCAGGCTGGGTGCAATTTATGGAGCTCATATAGGTATCAGCTGTGAAGGCTGAACTTTCATGAAATGTCTTTCAAAGGCACTTCCAAAACCCTTGTAAAAAGTCAGTATGGCCTTTTTTTTTTTTTTTTTTTTTTTTTTTTTTAACGGGTATACATTCTGCACACATTTTAAAAGGTCTCATCGTGCCACCTCTGCAAATTTTCAGCACCTGGGAAACTTCAGCTCTTAAATTATTACTCTTTACAAAATAGAGAAATCAGGCCAGGCATGTAATTACTGCCATCACCAACTTCCAACAGCCCCTTCCCAAGCCTGGCTCTCTGAGCATTCCTTTCTTTCTGGTGTGCAGCCTCCTGCCCCTCTCTGGGATCGATGGTTTTGATGGTGTATTGTCAGTCAGAGAAATGGGATTTGATAGTGCCCTCAAGCAGTTGGGAAGAAGGGAAGGAATACAAAACCCAGCCAGGTCCACACCGTCAGCGTGAGATCAATGCTCTCAATAATACGTTTGCTGCCACGTAGCACCCTAACTGTCGCAATTAATAATGTAGAAGGAGCTGATTAACTTAAGTAAAGTGCTCTCCACTGTGTAAACACACAAAGATCTATAGGGCCAAAGAGGAAAGAACGAACAAAACGTCATTTTTATATTTTATGTGGACACATTCTTGCTTTCTATTCTGCTCTTGTAACAATTACTGTACTAGCCACTCTGACAGAGTCAATAAATTGATCGTGGGCCTGATGCAGCAGCGAGCAGACTAATCCAATACAGCATTATCTGCCGTGGAGGCTGGGGCGGGCACTGGTGGCCAGGAGATCAGCCAAGCCAGCCAACAGCAGCAAGGGGCACAGAACCATCACCTTGCCCTAGCCTGGCTTGATTTGTGTGTGTGAGTGCAGGGTGTGAGAGTGCTCTGCCCACGCTGCGCCCTCAAAGTCCTTCCAAGGCTCCAGCTGGCCACAGGCCCCTGTGGGATCAGGGATCAGCCCCTACACTGGACCCTGTGGCTCAGGGAGCATCAGCTCCTCTCATTGTCTCATGCTGGCAACCACGAATTTAAACACCTGATGACTCTTCCCCCACTACACCAAAGTCACTGCACCCACCACAACACAGCAAGAAGCTGCCTGTCCTCTGAAAAACAAATCTGGGAATCCCCTCCCATGTCCCCTGACCTGTGAACACAGGGAATGTCACATTCTGTCAGCTTAAATGGCCACATGGGTCTGGTATTATGTCTCTGACAGTGGTTGCAGTCCTCTTGGGAGGAAGCTGCAAGAATCCCTACAAAGGAGATGGACCAAAATGATTTGGCCTGAGGGGAAGCTTCTTCCCAGACCCATGCAGTAAGTGGTAGGGCCTTGTAAATCCACGTTAGCGGGGAATATGAGACTGAAAAAATAAAAATAAAAGAAAGTTTCCTGCTGAATGGAAAAAAGAAAACTGTTTTTTGGCAGAAGTTCTTCAAGAAGGAGAACATAGGCCATTGTTATTATGAAGACTTTTCAATGAAAACACAGAAAATCATTGCCTTTTAGAGTAATTGTTTAGCTAAAGAAAGGTTACACAGCTTGTAGAGAATTTAGTAAGAAATTAAATCTCTCCAGCTCATTCATCATATTTCTGCATTTGCCAACTCTTCCCACCAGGCCCACACTTACTTCTTCCCTTTCTTCTCCCCCACTGTGGAGTAAGTAATGGCCATAAAACCCACAGAAAGGCAGCCTTACGCACAGGCTTCCTGGTTATTGTGAGGAGGGGGAAAACTCAGTAAGTTTAATTGCTTAGTTTGGGAAATTCTTCTATGTCCATTGTAAATAATTCTATGCTAAATCTACTGGAAATAGGATGCTGAGTGCTGGTTTCCAAAAAAGAGTCTGAACTGTTCACCAGAGCCTACAAGGAGGAGGAGGAGGAGGAAGAAAAAGCCCAGGAACAACGACCTCCCCTGCTGAGGACTAACCCAGGCATTTTGGGACTGATTTGGCTCCATCCCACTTTGAAGATACAACCACATGATGTCATTGGGAAGTTTTCTGTGAATCTTTACCTCTATAGAGTAATATGTGCTTTCTTTTTGAGGTGTGCTGTTCTCAGCTCTTTTTGGGAACTGACCTGAGAGGGGAATTTCCTATCCACCTCTCTCTAGGCTCACCCTGCATTTTCAGAGCCATCTCTGGGACATCCTCAAGTTCAGAATGGTATTCCTACGTCCTGGGTGGAAGAGGAAACACAGGACCAAAATTCAGGTCATGTGTCAGTTGCCTGATGCCATTGGTGCAACAGCAAAGCACTTCTTGGACAGAGTGATCATAAGGGGGCTCCAGGTTTTGGAGGAAAGCAGCCAATATAAGAAAATCCACAGGTCCCTGGAGGGTTTGGCAGCAGAGTGATCCTTCTAAGTTCAGCAGAAAGCAGCAGTTCCACACCCCAAAACTGTGTTTTTATACCTGATCTATGCAAATTTCTCTTCTTTACACTCTAAAGATGTTATTCTTTCATGGAAATCGTGTTCTGAACCTCTCACTACATTTTCTGGACAGGCCAAGAGAAAGAAAAGGAATATTCAAGTGTGCTTAGAAGTGCTTTGCAGCTGAAATTGGACACATGTGCTGGCTTAGGGAGGTTACTGTAGGGAATATGGAATTCTTAAGGGTCTGAGTCTAACAAATGCTTCCAAGTTAGTGGTTTTTATCTCCATTCACACTCAGACACAAGCACTACATCCAGCCTCGAGGATGAGTATTGTGATCCTGAGGAGGAACAGTCCTCTGAGCAAAAGTAGCTCTGACCTGGCTTATGAACCCCCAAAATAAAGTGCCTGGTGTCATTCCTGCAGCCCCTGATGTTCTCTGCCATGTCCCCCACACACCCCTCGAGGTGTCCCTACCCTGCCCCGTGTGCGGAGCGAGGCTTTGGCTCAGCTGTCAGCACAGAGCCACAAAACCCTGCCCTGCCCCTGTCCCCCTGGGCCAGCAGGACCTGCCTGGTGCCATTCCAAGGCAGCAGGGTGTGCAGGCAGCCAGGCCAGGCAGCCCGTGGGGCTCACGGATAAAGCACACGGCCACGAGCTGCGTGGGGCTCAGCATCCCCTGGGAAGGGGCAAAGGGTAGGGCACGGTGGCAGCGAGAGGCAGGGATGGAAAATCCCCACGCAGGCAGGCAACACACGTTGGATTTGTGCAGAGGGAAAAAAAAAAAAAAATGTGTGCACTGGTTTCTTTCTTCCATAGGGTGGCAATGGAACCTGGGCACAGAGCAGCTCCGTGGTTTCAGCTGCAGGAGCGAAGCGCTGCGGGAGCTGCATCAGCTTCCCAGTCAAGGTGCTGACTTTGATCTATGGATTCTATACACTTTTGGAGAATGCCCCCAGTGGGGCTGCTTCCCTGCCTGCCTCCTGGAGAGGGGCATCACCTGCACCACGCTCCTCAGATTCCAGTGTCTGGACAGCAATGCTCTCACAGAAGGACCCTCTCCTCTGGAATTGGCCTCCCCCCCTGCTCTGACAGAGCTCGCATCTGCTATCCTACAGGACACAGCATCCAGCTCATTTTTTTTTTCTCATGCCCTTTGTTTTAAAGTGCTGCCAGTGAAAAATTGCAGGTTGCAGTTTGCTTTCTTATTAAAAAAAAAAGAAAAAGAAAAAATAAAAAATTGCTTGTGGGGAAGCAAAACGGGTTTTGCCTTGTCTCTGGGAAAGAAAGTAATTGTACAATTAGGTTTGTGGATGCACCTGAGGCATATGGTGGTTTTTTTAGAGATAAATAAAAGCCCAAAAGGAGAAAGCTACAAAGATACCACTGTCTAATTTGGGAAGGGCAGGGAGCAGGAGAAGATCTAAAGGAGTTAGCAATTTCCTTGTACTTTAAACACTTTGCTAAACTTCAGTGATTTCCCTCCTAAGTTACTATTGCTCTTCTAAAGATGTATTTTACAGGGTGAATTTTTGTACCTAGTCTTTATAAGGCTGTTCTGCTGAGCTTGCTGGTTTTCATACCTGTTATTTTGCTGCCTAGATAAGTTTGTTTAACTTTTGGGGTTTTTCTTAAACTTTATTTCAGTGTTCTAGGCAGGTTACAGGCCTTTTGTTTCAGTTGTTTTGTGCTATAAAGGATGAGGTCTATCTAGAGCTCTCTTGTAGCTGGGTGGCTCTAGGGCCCCACCAGGGAAAGTGTGAAAACACAAGACCTTTGCTTATTATCCAGGATCTGACAGTGCTTTGGGAATGTGCAAAGGCAGAACCAGGAAGAGCTTCTAGAAATAAGAGCTTCTGTCCTTCTAGAAGTAAGTTTTATCTTAGTGAATAGTTTTATATAGTGAAATAAGTTTTATCTTAGTGAAAGCCAAGGGAATAAATATTTGGGTTTGCCCTTAAATAAGTTTTTAGAAACTACCTGGGATGGATCTGATATAGAGCATGTTTGCATTAGAGAGAGATTTTTCCTGAAACAGCTGGTCAGGTCTACAATATTCACTTTCTCACAGGGTAAAGTGGTTATCCTCTGCCTGGGTGCCTGCAGTTGGAGGCAGTTTCTGTTCCCTGCATCCTCATACCCTCCCTGTGCAGGGCACATGGGCCAGTGGCAGGTAGGAGCAATTAGATGGAGCAGGCATGTGTTTCTCAGGAGCTGTTTTTAGCATCCCAAGTACAATTTCCAGGAAGGTGTAGGCTAAGTAGGTGGCAAACAGGACTCAGCATAGTAAACAATGTTCAGTGTGAAGTGGAGCTGCAGCATGATGAGTACAGAGCACGCGGATCCCTAAAAGAATTTTGTACCCTAGAGCAAAGCCAGGGCATTAGAGAGCAGCAAGCAGCATTTGGAGTGGTGTGTGGCAAACTCTGGTCACAGGTTGCTGGTTTAGCATTCCCAGCTGCACACACTCCCAGCCCATAGCCTGTGTTTCACTATTAATTTTAGGAAAAAAACACCTCAAAATTCAGACCCTTTTATTCACCTCGGTGCTACCGAGAGGCTCGTCCCTAATTAATGTGATGGGACTTTCCCATCCCTCCACCACTCTCTGTATTGCAGGTCCTTGGCAATATGAGAGACGTATCTATTACTAAGTCATGAGGTATCCAGACCAACTTGCTTTTGAAACCAGAGCCCCTGTACCCCAGGCATCCTGTATTTCTGATTTGCATATGGAAAAGGCAGTTAAAAAGCTGATGCCCCCATATTGCTTGCAAGTCAAGTAGCAAAAGTAAATGATTTATCAAGCAAAGGTTACAACACCTGTGCCTTTTTGTCAACATATCCAGGGGATGCCAAGTCAAGTGTTGCTTCTAATAGCTCAAACAGAAATTTAGATTCAAATAAGCCCCAAGACAGGACAATTGTGCAGTGAGTGGAGTGGCAGAGTGATGGACAGTGTAAGCAGTGGATGCAAAACCAAACCAGCTGAAAAGTTTGGAAGCTGCTAAAACCAGGCAAAGCCAACAGCCCTTTGGGGCTTTTGTTACCAAATCAGAACTACTGACTTAAAACAGTTTATTTCCCTATCTCTTCTGTGATGGAGTGGTTGTCCTGTTGCAACCTTTGTTGACACAGGAAGATGGCTTTTTAATGAATATTAGATAAATGCTATAAAATTCCTTTAAGGGGTTATATTTGCCACAACATGACATAAATCAGAACATAGCGTTAATGGAAATGTCTACTGATAATTTTTCTAATATTGATTAAGAAAGGCATGTACTGGGTTTGGTTGTTTAGAAACAGCCCAGGACAGAATAATCCTTGCCCCAGCCCACTGTACATTTGCCTGGGATTTTAGTCCAATGTTCTGGGAATGCCCACGTATGGGAACTGTGACTCCTGCTACGTGGAACTGACACATCCCTGTGCACAGACTCACTTCAAGACTAATGATGATGATTATGATGATTATGATGATGTGCAAATAGTGCTTATAGTGCAATGTTCCACCAAGATAACATCAGAGCCACCAAAAATCTGACTAAAATATTTTCATATGGGTTGTAGCTGGACGATAGTTTTTAAAAAGCAGATGTTCACATACAGCCTTCATTTTTATTTTATTGTTTCAGCATAAAGAGTTGCTTAACCCTTATATTTAAGCTTGACTTCCAGAAGCTCGGAGTGTCCCCTGCTTCCTCTTGTCTCAGGTTGCTGTGTCCCTGGCAGCTAGTGGTCCTCAGGACCTGTATCTTAGCCTGACTCTGGGTGTACTCTACAGATCCTGATGGAAAGGAGCCACCCCAGCTGCTTTTAATAACACAGTCCTATCTGTTTTTGCATTTTAATTTTGAAAATATCCTAAGTGGTCGTTCTATACACTAATGCTCTGCAAAAAAGAGCACAAAAGCCTGTCTTTGTTTGGAGGAATGCTACGTAAATCCCAAATCATTGCAGTTAGCACTTCTACCTCACTTCTCTGACTCAAAGCACAGTCAACTTCAGAGTCCTTTCATGAATAAGTAGTGAGTTTGCTGATAAATTATATATTTAGTATCAAGTGGGTTGTGGTGGTGTAATGATGTATAGAAGCAGGGAGATGCAGCTGGAGTCAGAGACTGGAAGTCAGTCTCCTTGCCCACTGCAGCATGTTAGACTTTAATTGAAAGCTGTGCTTGAGTATTGTTTTTCACTGTACAGCATTGTTATTCACTACACTGCATTACAGAGGAGCACTTAAAGTAACGCTAGAGCACTTTAAAATGATTTAAGTCATAAATAAGGAGGATAAAAGTTTACAGTCAACAAACTTATCTGGGAAACTTAGGCTGCAGGATGCAAGTAAGTTTTAAATATCTTTGGAGACTTAATACTGTTGTGCCTTACTACATAATCAATTTACCAACGGAGTTTTTCAAGTCTTCTGGAAAAGGTAAGTAGCATTCTCCAAAGGGTTTCAGGTTTCCTGAGCTATGAAGGAAAAGACCAAATGCTTAAGGACTTTAGCAGTACACCTTAATTTCAGTGTATTTCTGTGTATTCCAGTTGTTTCCAAAACAACTGAAGAAATATGATTTAAATGGGAAGATGCATGAGAACTTGCCACACCATGAACCCCATAAAGCACAAGGCTGGAAAAGTGGGGTGCAGGCTGAGTTTTGCTAAGGCATGAAAAAACCCCCCAGAATCTGATGGGTTAAACCCCTCTCTGCATTGTTGCTGTACTTTCTGTGACCCTATTTAATGCAGAGAAGGTTTGAGATTCGATATAGTTTAACCTGTGCTGTGCATAGAGCTATAAACTAAAACCCCTAACAAATTGTACACAAAGAGCAGACAGCAAAAAATCACGTTGTGCTCACAGGCAGCTGCTTGCAGCCCTGTAAACTAAAAATCTTTGGGAATGAGTGACCTGTGTTTCAGTGACAGTGGAGGTGCTGAAGCCATCACAACGAGGAGTCTGTCTTCATGCACCTACTGTGGCATGTGACAGCCATTAATCTGCACACTAATTATTCAGAAGCCTATAAACCATTTGAAAGAACTTACAAGAGCCAAGGGTAGTAATGCCCAGTTTGCCAGTTATTTGAATTACTGCTTTTTAGTCACTGCAACAGCTCAAAAACAAAATCACAAATACTTTGTGTAGTTGACCTTTAAAAGAATTGCAATGTAGTCAAGCAATCACTTCAAACTATAAACTACAGTGGTCCTAAAGCACTAACTTTGCTCACTTTTTTATACCTTCCCCCCCCCCACCCCCATGATAACGTGATATTAAGCCCAGACTTAATTTTTTCAACATCTGGCTCAAATTAGCTGCTAACAAAACTGCCAACAACTATTTTCTTAATCGACCCTGGGAATTTGATATAGCTTGGAAAAAAGCACATTTAAATCTCGTCCTTCTCCTAAAGAAACACAAATGTTTACTTGAGCTTCTGATTTGACCATAGCAGGACCATGAATTCAGCTAGCCCAGCTTTATAGGCCTGCCTCAACTGGACTTTTTTCTCTTTGCATAAGGAAAACAGATGTGCTCACAATCACAAAAATCTCCCGCTCGCTCAAAGCCCACCATGCAAATGGCCAACCAGGAATCTGAGTATTTTTTTTTACATGGAAGTCACTGGAGCAGTCTCACGTTGTGTCTGCTGGGGGACTACAGGGCACTGTTATCTGATGGGTCTCTCTGAGCTCCTTTTGCATATCACAGACTGGTCTGGTTTGGGTTGGGAGGGACCTTAAAGATCATCTTGTTTCATGGGACACATTCCACTAGCACAAATTGCCTCAAGCCTTGTCCAACCTGGCCTTGGACACTCCCAGGGATCCAGGGGCAGCCACAGCTTCTCTGGGCAACCTTTACCAGGGCCTCCCCACCCAGGGAAGGATTTCTCCTTACCATCTAATCTAAACACAATTAAATGCAGTGCCTGGGGAGCAGGTTGGAGCCAAAGCCTTTAAAACCCCGTCCCTAGAGCAAACAACTGCGTGCTGGGAGCCAACACCTTAGAAAGCAGAGAGAAGTCCTTCCAGTTACAAAGCAGCGTTATCACCACACAAGCCCCCCCAAAAAAAAGAAGGAAAAAAAAATAAAAAACAAAGAAACAAAGGAAAAAAAAACACAACAGACAAACAAACTGCAAAACTGCAAGTGACGTTTCACTGTAGTTACTGAGACCATGTGGGTGAAGTGACAGCGGCAGTGCAGCTGCTCCGCGGGGACACGTTAGAGGACACTGGAGGAGGAGGAGAAGAGGCTGCAGGCAAACAGAGAAGTCGAAAGCGGCCCACCTGAGTCTGTTGAGGGATATTTACAAAGCTTGGATCCCGTGGTCCAACACTGACGAATCGGTTTGCGGGGGAGGTGCTGGGTGTCGAGTAGGCTGTGAAGGGAAGGGACACATGCGTTGAGGAAGCGGCACTAGATTGCACACGAACAACACCAAAACACACTGTCTCAGAGCCACCTAAGCAGATGTTTGACATAGAAATGTGCGAACGTTTTAGAGAGCGAGAGTTCGGTTTGAGACACTGGAAAGGCTTGGGCTGAATGGTGAGGGGGTCAACACGTAGGGGACGGCCACAAATGTTGGCTCAAGGGAGGGCGTGAAGCTCTCCAGCCTGAAGGAGAACCACTGGAGGCCTTTCTGTGATGGGTTGGCACAGGAGATTCCTGCAGGTCCTGACTGTTTTCACTCGAATGGCTGGTATCTCTATTTTTAACAGAGTTTTGTATAGCAATGAAATTATCTAAGCGCTCATTAACAGAATCAGGCCCTTTATTTCACGCTAATCCAGCATTCTCTCTGGATATAAAGTTTTGGTTTTCGTACTGCTGTGGTCTGCACTCTCTAAAATGTTCACTTGATGTGTTTGACAAACTAGGAAGATCCTTTCGGTAAAAAATTAATGGGTTGCAGTTTCACTGGGGTGGTAAGTGCAATCAGTCTGAAGGCTGAAGCTGCCTTTAAAATCTGGAGTGGCTCCCATAAATGTAAAGCTATTAAATGCAGTGCAAGCCAAGAACCCAGATTACTTCCAAACTTGAAGTACTTTAATGATTTTATTGTTGCATTATATTCTCCACTGCAACTGTCCACAATGCCACGTACTTCCACATCCAAAAGCTTTCAATGCATTTTTAGTCTTCGTCTCATTGAAAACCCTCAAGCAATCTTCTCTCTTCCTCAGTTTTTTGCATGTTTAGATCTAAATTCAAATAACGCAAATAGATGCCTTAATACAAAGAGGGCTCCTATCTATTTTGAATGTATTTATGGGAATGCATTCTGCTGAATAAAATCCCCAGACAACCTAACTATCCAATGAAGAGACAAAAAAACAATAGTAAAAGGAAAGTTACTTGCCAAATTCCAGTCAGGCTAAATATAATGTTGAGGCCTCAACATTACAGAAAAGTAAAGCAAGTTAAGAATCAGAGAAGACACTGATTTGGTTGTGTGGAGGAAACTCTTTTACCTTTCTGAAGGCAAATGTTTGGTGAAGAGGAATTACACTGGAGGAGCCTTTGGTTTAAGACTGCCAAATCAGATCACTGCTCCACCTTGGCCATTGTCACCTCTCTTAGAAGTCATAAGCAGATGCAACCAAAACAGGTCACATATTTACTTTCTCCTATTCTTTCCCACCTCTGATTATTTTCAGCTCAGGGACTTCCTGTATTTAAGGCCCTGGAGAGATTTCTCACCCAATGCCCAGTCTGTACTTGGAGCAGTGTGGATGTTCTGCCTCCCACAAAGCCGTTGGGTGATGAGTTCCCAGGTCTAGGAGCATGCAGAACCACATCCTTCCAGTCTCACAAGTGTCTTATGATGCCTTTTAGCTCTTACAGTTCATCAGTAATCTTCCCTTTCTCAAGATTCCCTGAAATCACCCCAGGAACTGCATATCTTCATTTCCTGCTGATATGGGGGGAGATAAGGCACTCCTGGATTCTAAGAAGGAATTTTTCCCACTTGTTTCTGGTGAGGCGAGCTTTTCCCTCCAAGAAGCTAACACTTACAAAAATCATGCAAGGAACACTTTTCTTTCACAAAGTCTTAAAGGAAATTTTAAGTGCAATAATTCATCTTCCTGAGACAGTTTTGAAAATTGTGGTGCAGCTTGAATGTTGTGAACAGGTAAGCTGGATGTTACTCTTACCTGCAAATCAAGGAAGAAATTTATTGAATAGATCTGGTGAGATGTTCTCGTCAGTGTTTTACCATGTTAATTTGGTTAATAATTCAAAGAAGCCACACATTTGCAAAGGGCATTTCCCTGTTGCTAGTGCCTTACATTAAGATTCTTCTGTGCTGTCCTTTGTGGTTTTTTTTTTTTTAACTAACTAATGAACTAATGTTGTGCAAGACTAAGAATTCCTTCTGCAGTGGAGAAAATTAACTTAGAGCTAAAAAATCAAACATCTGTTGTTTGGTTCTCATGGTCTACTTTTAAAGAAGCAGATTGAGTGGAGAGGCCATTTAATCCCTTGGAGCAGGTAAGTTCCACCCAGAAGGGAAGGAACTCAAGATCTTGTTTACAGTTCCCCGCTGGCAGATACTTTTGCTGTGATATTTGGTAGAAAATCAAAGGGGAACCAGCAGAATGCTGACTTAAATGGCTTCTCTGTTCAAACAAAAAATTCTAAAGCATTTGAGAAGTGTGTAATATGCACAAAAGTCCCCTCAAAGCTCGCTGGGTGAGTTGCTATGTATACCTTCCTTCCGCTCCAAACGATGTTTAACTTGCTTTCTGAAAATACTCAGATGTCAGCTTGGTATTTCCTTCAGGTCATATAACTGCCTTGCTGAAGCCAAGGAGGGAAGAGCACCAAAATGACAAATATGCAGAGGATTTACACTGGATTCTCCCAAGGTGCTGTTCCCTCTTTGCTGTAAAATGTTCCGGGATGTTTGTGGATTGGAAGGGGCCATTTTGGCTTGGAATATTATTAAGCTGACATGGAATACACATTCCCCTGTTAGGGGGAGATTTGTTTCAGGAAAGGGAGTAGTACTGAGTGTTGCTTAGACCATGATCAACTTCCAGCTGCATCTTACTGTCTTCAGATAAATACTCTTGGTTTACATGGAGGTGGGATTCCTGGAGGTCTGATCCCTAGACTTTGCCCCAGAATTAGGATGGGCAAACTGTCTCACTGGATAAAGCTAGGTCACATTGTTTTATATCATAAATATAAGCTGAGCCTATGCTGGGGCCTTCAAACTCCAGTTTGGGAAAAGTCAAAGCATGGAAAGGAACAAGGAATAGCAGCCAGGTCTCTTAGGCAGATCTCCAGATTTTATCAGCTTTGCTCCATGGGAATTGCAGAGACCTACCCTGGTTCACACCAGCTGATAGGTGTCCTGTTGGGCATGAACAGCAACAGCTTCCTGCCCAGCCTGCTCTTTCTGCTACTGGAATTCACTAAGGATTGTCTGTAACATCACAGCCCACAGCCAAGGAAATGAATGTGATGCCACAAATTTGCTGTGATGCTTCACTTCAGGAACAAGCAAAACAGGAGCTGGCAGAGAAAGAACATTTGCTCACACAGACAGCTTTGATATTTAGCCAAAATGGCAAGAAATTGTATGAAAGACAAGACAAACAAACAGTTTTGGGGATGTTGTGTGTTTTAAAGTTGCCTGCAGTAGGGAAATGTTACTTTTAAATATACTTTCCTGAAATAATTGCTATTGAGAGCAGGAGTGTGTAATTTATCATCGTTCTGGATTAAAAGGATTGGTAAAGATGATTTAGGTGAGTGATGACCTAATGTACCACTAGGTCTCCCTTTTACAGACCAAGATGACAGGTACATGTGTTTGATGTGAAGAGTTGTCCTGTTTCTCAAGCTGCAGCAAGAGGATTAACTGGAGGAATGTGATGCAGTAGAACAATTCCTACTGCAGTGCATTCTGCAGCTGAGTGTCAGAGGGAACTGCAAATTTTAGCAAATTGAATGAGAATCAACCCTCTTTTTTATGGATGGGGAAAGGAGCGAACAGAAAGCTCAAACTTGCCCAGAAGGTGCTCAGTCAATGCATAGCAAAGGGAGAGAAAGCCAATCTGATTGCAGGATCACAGAAATGTTTAGGTTGGAAAAGACCTTTAAGATCATTGAGTCCAACCCCTACCCCAGCACTGCCAAGGCCACCACTAACCCATGTCCCTAAGTGCCACATCCACAGGGCTTTTAAATCTCTCCACGGATGGGGACTCCACCACTGCCCCTGCTCCAGTGCTTGACCACTATTTTGAAGAATTTTTTCCCAATATCCAACCTAAACCCCCCCTGGTGTGACCTGAGGCCATTTGCCCTTGTCCTGTCCCTGTTCCTGGAGCAGAGCCCTGCTACTCCCTAGCTGTCCCCTCCTGTCAGGAGCTGTGCAGAGCCACAAGGTCCCCCCTGAGTGAGCTTCCTTTTCTCCAGGCTGAGCCCCCTCAATTCCCTCAGCCTCTCCTGGAGCTCCAGACCCTTCCCCAGATCCATTCCTTTCCCTGGACACTCCCCAGCACGTCAGTGTTTTTCTATTGGATTCGAGGTGTGGCCTTACCAGTGCCCAGCACAGGGGACAGTCACAGCCCTGGTCCTGTGGCCACACCAGAGCTGATCCAGGCCAGGTGCCTTTGGCCTTCTTGGCCACCTGGGCACACTTGGACTCATGTTCAGCTGCTGCTGACCAGCATCCTCAAGTCCTTTTCCAGCTTCCCAGCCACTCTGTCCCAAGCCTGGAGAGCTCCACGGGATGTTGTGACCCAAGAGCAGGACCTGGCACTTGGCTTTATGAATCCTCTACTACAGCCACAAGATTGTTCTCCTCATCCTGACACAAATGCCATTTAACAGGAAAACTCTTTTGTTCAAAGGGACGTTAAGCAGTAATGAGTTTGTTTAAGTTGAAGAGTTGTGAATCTCAGAAAATAACACTTAGTTTTAAAAAGCTGTTAAAAGTCAGGGTGTACAGGATGGCAGTATCTTGGGCTGCTCTGAAATTATTTAATTATGATAGTGATAAAGCCCAACTGGAATGTAGTGGAGGTGGTGTTTGCTTTGGGCAGTGACATACTAAACCCCAAAACTGCCAAGTTCAAGGAAATACTGTGTTGTGTTTGTAATGGGTTACCAAACAAAATCAAGAAGAGATCTGAGATAAGATAATGTTTGGCCTGCTTCTGATATCAAAGATATGTTCTATTGAAAAAGATTTTGTGGAGGAAAAATGAACCTCCCAAACCTTGTGAATCCCATCTCCATTGTGCCATCTGACTAAGGAAAATACTGGCTTTTCAAAGGGACAAGATTCACAGCTGAAACTGTCAGCTCCCAGAGCACGCCTGGCCACCCAGTAGTGGCAAATCCCCAGCGTGCATCTCCAGGGGCTCTTCCTTCCTTGGACAGCACTAATGTTCATGTTTTGGTTAATGTCACAGCTGGAGAGTTTCACTATTGCTCTGAGAATCATTAACCACCTTGTTGTGATTTTTAGCTCTCGTTCCCAGGAGGCCATGCCGTATTGAACAGCTGCTCCTGGCTCCTGCACCCCTCAGGAGGGCCATATTCCAATTTTTGGTTGGGCCGTGACTGCATTTTGTTTCTGCTGAGGGCTTTCTGCTAGACCAAAAAAGGGAAGGAGAATGGAGCAAATGCCAACCCCTTTCACTCCATTTCCTCAGGAGGAGGGGGGATCATTCTCTTCCACACGGCTAAGGAGAGAGTCTGGCCAAAATTTAACATCACTCCTGCCTTTGTTGCATTAGTGACTTTCCAATATCCTCCAGCCCTGCGGGGCAGTCAGCCATAGCCCGGCGACACTCCCAGAACCGGTGCGCTCCAGCAGCTCGTAACCATGGAAAACACCTTTTTGTGAGGCTTTTATGGAACTCTGGTGAATCTGCACTCGCTGTTTGAAGGCTAATATTTAGTTAAGGAAAAAATAAACACGGAGGGAAATGGAGGGTTGGTCCTGATTGACACACTGAATGGAGCCCAGTGGGTCCTCCTGGCAAACCCTGGCTGCGACGCCTCAAACTTCAGTTTGTTTTCCTCTTTAAGTGGCCAATGCTTCCACTGGCTTTGGTTTACATGTCATAGTTTTTCTTAGAAAATATTTCCTATAATCTACTTTTCTGTAAAATTTGTCCCTAAATTAAATTATATGCTTCTTTACAACTTGAGTCACTGTTATTCAAACCCCTTACCAAAAGGAAGATGCGTGCCTGAATATGTACAGAACTATATGTTTAGTCATCAGCGTGGCTAATTAACAAACAGTAATTATTTTCCTAATCTTTTGTTTAAATACCATTAAATGGCTGCTCTTGAGAAAACCTCCATTCCCAATTAACGTGGCAGCTGTCTGCTGAACACAGAGCCCAGTGACCAGCCCCAAGCAGACACCGATGGGTGTCCTGCTCACTTCAGAGGAGAAATACCCATTTTTCTGCCAGCTGAGAATCCGGCTAGAAACACTCTGGGCTTGTTTACACAATCACAGTATCATAAAAAAATTAAGATTAGTGCTCAAATGTTGTTGGGAATTTTTTCTTTTCTTTTTGACACCAGACACTGCCAGTAAACTGAGTCACAACCGTAATGACAAGTACACACTGACCTAGTTTTGTTTTTCCCGGTTCTGAAGGCAAGGAGATAGTAAGGCACTGCTGACTGTGTTCAGTGATAACTATGACTAAACATTAACCTTTTAGATCCCACCGCTGAATCTTATTGATAGGACTCAAAAGTCCCCTCAGAAAGTGTCAAAACTTCCTGATAGCACCAGTGTTGGTCTAAGGTCAGAAAGAGGAGCGGAGGGGAGGGAATGAATCAACTTCTTCACTCAACAAAAATCTGCTGATCAATTTGAGAAGTCCTGATTCTAGAAGATCGTGTTCACAATCTCACCAGACTGTCTCATACTAAAACCCATTTCCATTTCCAAGCGAGCCAGAGCATCTTGCTGAGTTTGCAGTTGATGCACTATCGTGTAGCAGAAGGCAATGAAAACCTCTGAGGAACTACCAGATTTTAAAAATGCCCCCTGGAACCTGTGCAAGTCTCCTGAACAGTATATAAAGCTTTAAACATGTAGGCTTCACTTGGTCTGAAGAGTGAGTACCTCTTTGCACATCAAGCAGTGGTTGCATATAGCATTTAAATAATAAGCTTGAAAAGCACACAAAGGGATTTGCTCTTTCGATTAGATTGATTTTTGTTTGTGGATGTTATTTGGACTCCCTTCACTGTGGAACAAGTCCCCTACAGTTGCCATTAAAGCACTGAAAGCTTCCCTTTTGTTTTTAAATGTCAGTTTGAGCATAGCTTCATTAAATCATTTCACAATTAACTCCCTGAACATCCAGATTTTTTTTGAAAGCATCAGACACAGCTGAAATGCATTTGTTTCCCAGAAGAGTGACTCCAAAGTAGTATCCCCAAGTGTGCATCCAGGAATTCCTAAATTTGACTTGTGGCTACACAAAATGCATATGGGAGCCGTGTGGGTGGTGGGAGAGGATTAGAGCTTTCTCCCTGGCCTTAAGACATACCAAAATTTCTTGCTTAAATTCACGGCATAAGGGAAAGATGTCTGGCTTAATCTGGGAAGATTTATTCCCAAAAGAATGACAACTGAAGTAAACTGGAAATGGTTGTTAGTTTAGCCCAGTGTGTATAAGCAGGGATGTTTTCAAGGAGATTGCCTGACTTCCATGTGGGATTTCTCCTCTAAAACCTGGCTTGAGATACCATCTTATCACAGAACCATGGAATAGTTTGGGTTGGAAGGGACCTTAAAGATCACCCAATTCCAACTCCTCTGCCACAGGCAGGACCACCTTCCACTAGATCAGGCTGCTCAGAGGCCCATCCAGGCTGGCCTTGAGCACTCCCAGGATGGGATATCAACTTGAATCCCCACGGCAGCAAACAAGACCCCAAAGATCCGAGCTCTGTGTCACAGCTGAGCCACCGGCCTCGATTTCCCTCGCACGTGGTTATGCGAAATGCCAACCGAGTCAAAAATAAAACTGCAACCTTGAGCTAAGGCTTTCCCTGCTGCTAACACAGAAGCAGCTCAAGAGTTTTGTCCATGGTGGAGTGCAGAGAGCTCTCCTGCTTCCCAAGGTGTGTGCAGTCCTTGTCCCTGCACAGCCGAGCGCCGGCGGTGCCGGTAGCCCGCGGATCCCGCTGCGTCTATACTTACTTGGAGAAGTGGGAGAGGTGGCCCCTCCTTCTGTTGATGTGGTTGGAGGTTTTGTGTCTGGCACTGGCAGAGGCACAGGCCTAGCCATTGGTGGCGGAGGTGGTGGTGGCAACATTGGGGTAGGAAGGAATGGATTGTGCACCTTGCCTTGGCTGCTACCATTGGGCTGCCGAGAAACAAGCAAACAGACAAAAATTATACTAAAAATCAGCTATTAGGAAGCTCCAGTAAAAACAATCTAGTTAAAAACTGTGTGCAATACATTTAGAATTACTTGAGAGGCGGCAAAGAAAGTGCTGGCTCAAATTCTCCATGGACTTCAAAGAACTTTGTGTCAAACTCTGTGAACCTTGTGAAACTGTGGCAATTCTGGCTTTTAAATGCATGTTCTATTAGCAGCTTGTCTGAACTAAGATTAAATTGTCCTGGATTAAATTCTACTCCTCTTTACATTTCCTGCAGCACTAACCCATGCTCAGTGAGAGGTGAAGCAGTATTTTTGACCCCTAAAATCCCCCAGCTTCGTGCCTCTGTTATACCCTCAGGATATCATTGTTTAGGACTTGAGTGTAAATTTCTTAAAGATACTGCTCATTAAGAGAAAAAACAAGCGTTTTTGGTGGTCTTAAAAATCATGCTGATATCTCATTACAGGAAAATGAATGAGTGTATATTAAAATAACTGCTCTCCCACATCCCTTTTGAGTTAGTAATAGTGTAGTTCTTGGTTTAGCTGCCATTAGGATTATATGGAGGAATGACTGAACTTAGAACAGCTTCATTTTACACAGTGGGAGAAAAAACCACCCTCCCTTCAGTCTTGGGATGTGGTCAGTCACAGGCTGAAGGGGATCAGCTATATGAGTGTGGTCTTTCAATTAATCATCAGAAAAATGTGTCCATAAGTAAAAGTGTTTTCAAGTATCACAAAAACAGGGATCAGGCTTAGAAAAGCATGCCAACCCTCCCCCTGCTTATTAAGTTTACATTTTAAATGTAACCCAGCCTGGACACTTGAAAGCCATACAGATAGATGCCAAATACCATTATAAAGAGAAAGTAGGACAGGCTGTGAATCAGGTGTTCCATTTTAGTGACAAAAATGATGAGATCATTTTCGACAGCACTCTACAAATTGATCTCACTGCAGCTCTTCTGGCACTGAACATTGGCTTTTCCATTGATGATAAAAGCTCAGCTTTAAACACAGATCCATATTCTAAGTACTGCTGAAGAAAATAATGTTTTAATTCCTGATAGGGTTTCCATTAGCCTGAATTGCCGGGGACAAAATTCTCATCCTGGCAAAACACTTGGGACTTTATTTTCATTTCACCTGCTTTGGCACTGACAAAAGGCCTTAAAGTCGTGGAGGTGCAAATCACACTCGTGCTAGAGCAGAAATGGTTCAGGGGACAAGTAAGACTCAAATTCATCTGCATTTAACTTAGCAGCACTCCCACAGCCTTCAAAGACTGCAGTTACTAGAGTTTGCAGCAAGAAGCAATCCTTCAGAGGTGTTTATTTTTCCAACATCCAGCACCTTTAATAAACTAATATATTAGTGACATCTCTCAAGCACTATCTTGTCTCCCAATTAGGTCCCTTTCCTGCCAAGAAGACCCCTGCTGCCTGTTCATTGTGAGTGTGCTAACAGTTCATAATGCTGAATGGTTTGGGATAAATTAAGCAAATGAATACTCAAGGAAAAAGAAAAGCACTGTATTGATTTGTTGTCTAGACATAAATGTATCTGCTAACATATTGCAGACATTATTCAAAGCCAGGACTGGCTGGAATAAGTAGAGTCAGTTTTTCTGCTGGGGAAAGGAAAACACTGAGAACAATACAGCTTATTAAATAAGTGTAATAAATTAGATGCTAATAATTAAACTAATTCTCATTAACACTTTCAGTACGTCAGGAGAGAAGCAGTAATTTTGCCAGTTATTACTTCATTGGCTGGAAAAAGTTACATGCATTACATTTCATGAAATATTCAGAGCATTATTTTAGATTTGATTTACATAAAATTTATAAATTCTGTATTCGTCCAGAATGCTATTTCAATAATAGCAAGATGATTCACTTTATTTGATTAAAAAAAAAAAAGAAAATGGTTATTTGAAGCTTTGGAACTCTGCTTAATTTTTCATAGAGATAAGGGGAAAAGATAACTGCTTACAGAAATAACAAACCATAATAAACTGTACTTTTAACATCTTGAGTTCAAGTACTGGTCAACTTGATCTAAAGTGCTATAAGGCAGTATCTTTTTTTTTTTTTTTTTAATGAACTTAGCTGATCTGAAACATCTGTTTCTCACCCTCCCTTTTCCTGCTCTTTCCCCCCCACTCTCCCCTGAACTTCAAAAATAATTAATAAAAATTATTCTGCCTTCGTATTTTGTTAACCCTGGTTCCACAAGGGTTACAACACATGCAGCAAAGTCGTTTGTGGGGGGACCCAGCAGGTCACTGAAGCACCAGCTTCTCTGACACTTTAATCTACTTCCACCACAATGTGGTCGAGTGGTTTTTTGGGGAGATGTCTTGTTGTTTTTAAAAATACTTTTGCAGCACAGCATCATTATAATAATAATAATATATATATATATATATATATTTTTTTTTTTTTTTTGGTTGTTGTTGTTGTCCCTTCCAGCAACTACTCAAGGCGCGCTCCTTCAGGCGACATGCTGTTAAAATAACCCCATCAATAACCCCGTGGTTAATTTTTACAAAGGACAAACACTTCTGAAGAAAGAAAAACGGCTTCCTTACATTTAGGAACCCCACCTGTCCAGCCTGCTGACCAGCGTCGGGGCAGACAAGTTGGACAAACTCTTTCAGAGTCTCCTGAGGATGATAGCGGATTGCTGGGTGTGAGAAGTATGGCCCAGGCTGTTGAATAATGGGTGATGTTGGAAAATGAAGAGTCGATGGTGTTGCATGTGGACTTGCTATAGGAAAGAAAACAAAGACGTTATATAGAGTTTTGCCTCTGGAAAATAAAACAGTTTAAAGCTGTTGTAGTTTTAAGTAGCTTTTTTTTTTTGTTGTTGTTGTCATTGGTTTGTTTTTAAGTGTACAGTATTGTTTATACATCAATTAATATATTAGACCACATTGTGTCCTACACTCACTTCATCTAGATCCTGGAAGCAAAAGGAGCCAGACATTTTGAAGGATTTTCTGTGTTTTTAGTGGACACATAGCAAGGAATCAGCAATCCTTTGTGAGAGTGAAAACTATTCATCACCTTAAGAGCAGCCCTCATCAATCAGGCAATAAAAAAATGTATTTGGGAGATTAGGGTTGATTTAATTGACATTTCATGTAACTTGGATTTGCACATACCAATCCATTTTACATTGTAGTATAAACGGTCGATAATTTAAAAACAGTCTAACGTTTCTTGTTGTTGGTTTTTTTTTTCCATCTCACTTCAGGAACATTTATTTTAAGTAACGTGTTTTCGTTTAATGAACATGCACTAAGTGTCGAGATGGTTTGGAAAATTGCATTTACATTTCTCCTGAATAACGCTGGGCTCAAATCTTCAGCAAGCCCCCAGCTCGCTCTCAGGGATGAAGTTTAATTTGGTGAATTTATGGGGCCAACAAGCCAGCTGGAAAATGTACTCCAGAGAAGGTGCAGAGGTGTGATGTGCACGAGCCCATTGGCAATGACCGATTTTACCCTCTGATTTCAGCAGAACTACAAGTGCAGCTCCAGAGCCTTTTGCTCTCCTACATTATGTGACACCTTTGCCCAGTTCCTTGGCCTTCAAAATATATTGTGTTGGACTCTTGTTACCCAGCAGTGCTTCCCATTGTTAGCTGTCACCACAAGGCAGCAACTGCTGCCACTTACAGTGCCATGAATTCTCCCTTTAAAATGAGGATTTGCTCTTCCTTCAGAATGACCAATTAATCTGGTTGCACACAAGCTCATCTGTAAATCATTGTGTATTTCTCACCAAACAGTCATCATTGCGCCCTAGGAGTCTTTCAGGGTGTCCATGTGCAGAGATTGAGCTCATACATTGCATATGACCAATTAGATAAAGGCTATGCAAGGGAGGGGAAATCCTACAGAAACTCAGGTGTTGGCTTGGAAGTAATTTAAATATACAAGAGGGAAAAAAATAAAGCCTTTGGCACTTTTGGAAAAATTGGAGAGATGCAGGAAAGTTAACTAAAATCAAACACAAATGAGCAAACATTCATTTCATGATGAATGTTATGAAAAACCTTCAGTTAAATAAAAGCTAAAATCTGCTTATTACTCTTGTTCATTGCCAGTTTAATAATATGACACTTTATTAATAATTTTTTTTTTCTTTAGCATTATTAAACCATTAGCAAACTCAAGAGCCTGAGGATGTGGATAAAACGTGAACTCAGAAATAGCAGCAAAGAAACTACTACGTTTTCCTGTAAACTTTCATTAAGGGTTGTCTGGGCAGCCCTTCTATACACGTCCTTTTCCACCACAGGATAGGAATTATTGCTCTGACACCACCACCAAAAAGAGCTGCACTCATGCCAGGGGTGCTGGGATGGGATGGATGTGAAACCTTTGCCCATGCTGTGAAAAGCTCCCCTGTGTCCACGTAAACCCCACAATTCTGCTCCCTTTAATTCTGTTGAAAATATTCCCAATGAAAAGAGAAACATCAAAGCTAAAGGGGGATTCCTTTCTGTAACTGTGAGTGACCACATGGAGACAATTATGACAATGGACAGAGAACTCAACAGTGCCCAAGGAGCCACCTCACCCCAAAATAATCCCCTGGCTTTGACTGGTGCTGCTCTGAGGTTGACACCTCCATTCTACCCACACACCTTCAGTCGGGTAGATCCCAGCCAGCATTTTGATGACTGCAACAAAATTTTTATTAGTCTACAGTATTTCTGTCTGCCTCCCTTTCTTTGTATCTGCTTTTGTAGTTCCCCTTTTCCTTGTGTGCCAGATGGAATATGAAGGATGAAGATAAAAGTGAGAAATGGACATTTATCTGACAAACATCTAATTAAGTAAGGAATAAATTGGAATTTCTGAAATATAAAAAGAGTATTTCCTTTTAGTATCAGCTTTTTTAATACAACTTGAAATTGTTATGCAATTGCACTGTCCTTTATGAACAAACTCATTTCTGTTTGTCTGCTGAGTGAAAAGGAGATTGACATATATCTCAGACAAGAAGGAATAAAGGATTTTATCCAGGGAACATGTGGGAGTTCAAAGCTAGGCCTGAGACAACATTGTATTTAGCTTTTCCAAAGTATGGCTCTTCATTTAATAATTTGATTTTCTGTAAGAAAGATGAAAGAAATACTCAGTAGCATGTAAGGAGCAAGCCTTTTTCTGCTGTCCTGACCTCCTCAGCGTGTCAGGGTAGAAAAGAAAGTGGAGAATGTGTGCCAGTGACCCGCCCAAAGAGAGAGAGAAGCAAAACAAATGCAGAAATGACCAACAATAATTCAGCCCAGCAAAGTGCTGCAAGGAGAAAGTGGCTCCTCTTCAGAGCCTTGGCCAACTCCTCAGCCCATCTCCAAGGGCTCCCTGCTGATCTGGGAAGGACTGGGGGAGGGAAACAAGAAAATTGGCATCATTCCTCAGCCTGTGCCATCCACTGATGTGGAGGGGTCATTTTCTTCTTAGCATAAGGAGTAACGAGTGCATTAAGGATCTCCAAAGGTTTGTTTTTGCAGTCTCTGACTAGGAAATAGCAAATTTCTCAAGTGCCAAAAGAAAGGGCTCTTTGATAAGAGGAGAAAAGCCACTACTATTAAACTGATCAACATTACAAATGTGCCTGCCTGATGCTAGAGAGAGGGAATTAAATGTTAAAGTCTAAAATCTGCTGGCCCAGACACAGACCATTACTCTGATAGCTGTGTTGTGGTCAGCAACTCTGGAGAATGCAAAACTGGCCACTCCAACAAGTTCTGAGCGCAGAACACAACCGTGTTTCCAAATATAGGGGCCCTCACAAGCATTTTTAATCAGTGAAAGCACAAGGGGTAATGAAGCAGGTCATTATTATCCCTGTTTGCCTCTAAAAAGGCCAAGGGCCCTTTCAGTCATGATTTTCAGACTTAATAAAAATGATAAAGTCTTTAATTCCTAAACCCACACCTGCAGTGATGGAAATTACCCCGTGTAAGAGAAGAGGCTCTTATTACTTCTGATGGGATATTACAAGGCTCAGAGATTGTAAATTCTTTGAGATCTTCAAATGGAAGATAAAATAGGTCTTTGTCTATTATTTATTTACTTATTGACTTATTATTTATGTATCCCTAAGCAGCTCCATCCTGCCAAACCATATTTCTCCTGGCGTCTTTCAGCCTGTGACATTTATATTTTATTATTGACCTCAGTAAATGACATAAAATATGACTTCTACAATCTATGAAAATATGTGTACTCAAGATCAGAACTTCATTTCTACCTGCTATAGGTATGGAGGAGTTGGACTCTCTGGCGTTATGAAATCTGTTATTTTGTGTAGGGGTTGGAGGCAGGAGTTATCCTTCCATCTCAAGGCAAGCATAAATATTTCAAAGCACACATGATTCTAATTCCATTGAAGCTGGTCTGAAACATCCCAGCCTTTTTATTGAAAATGAGATGGTAATGTATGGTGGCCTGCAACAGATATACCAGTATTTTAAAACTGCTGCTATTGGGCCAAGTAATTATGCAGTACAGCTGTTGCGTGCTACACTGGATTCCTCAGTGTTTTATGAGCTCGTGGTGCTGTGCAGCACAGAAGTCACAGGATTTTTCAGAATGCTGAATTCAAACTTCTGATTATGCAGCTCTGTCTTGCCTTTCCCCTTCTTGATTTGTAGTAGCCAATAACCAAGTTAGTAACCAATAAAATAAGCTGCACCCATTGATTAGGTGAGTGCTGCACATGGGCCAGGCTCTGAAGAAGAGCCAAAATTGTGAATTGTGTCTGAGTGAGTGATGAGACAATAAAGGATCAGTTAATTTGAAACAGGTCACAGTTTTCTTCAGATATTTGGGATCCTGGAACAAAGGAGCAGCTCCTAATAAAGAGCCCTGGGATCCTTGGTCCTGGGGAGCGCTCGCTGACATGGTGAAGGGACACCAACAGTGCTCAGACAGGTTTTACACCAGCACAGCCCAACATATGGGGGCACATATTGATCTATCCACCTTCCATCTCCTCTTCCAAAAAAAGCCCTGCCATTCCCTTCAAGTCCACACCACTGGATGGAATTTCTTTCTTCCTGAAGTCGTTTGAAGTCTTTGAAAAGGTCGTTTGGTGTTGCTCAGGAAAAGGTGTTATCACCCCAGACTGTTCCAGGGAGAAGTGCTGGGAATCACAACCACTGCTCCTTCACAGGCACACGGGCTGATCCATCAGCTGCATCAGGGCACAGTGCTCAGATACCTCCTCTATAAAGTGATAATTAAGTTTACTAATACTTCATTAAACATTGATCAGCCTTCCTAGAAATAGTAACGTTAGAACCATAATGAAACGGGATCGTTTTTTATCTGCTTGTTTTTGAGGCCATTATAATTGGCTTCATTACAATTAAGAAAGTATTTTCTGAAAAGTCATTTCCCTGGAAATGTTAGAGAACAGTTTGTTCTGCTAGCAACTTCCACGTCAGGCTTCTAAGTTGCTTTAACTCCCTGAGTGCTGCAAACTTTCTCCTGCCATTCCAGTGATGCCAGTTCAAATTATGCGAGATGGATCCCACCCTTTGTACCCCAAAGGTACTTATTCTCAAAATTGACCATATTAGAGGACTAATTGGCTAAGCCACCATGCTGGCTGATGTGAAATGCTTTCAAACACCATGAAACAGCTGTGTTTATCGGAAATATGAAGAGTGACTTTTTAATAAGGAGATCTGGCAATAATCCAAATTTGTTGAAAGGAACTTACACTTCTGTGTATAATACAATACAAGAGGTAAAGAATGGAAGCCTAAAACAATAGCTTTAAGCTCACAGATTTTGGTGATGAAAGCAGTTACCCAAACAAGAAAAAAAAATACTTAAGAAACTCGGGTTGGGATTTGCAGAGATCCTGAGAGAATTCATTAACTGCTTTTGAATTTCAATGGGAGCTGCTTCCCTGTAACACTTTCAAAGGTTTCTGAAACTCCCCATTTTTCTTACTGCCCATTAGGAACAGACTTTAGGGTGATAAAAGTAGAGGAATTGCTCAGTCAGGTTGGCAAAACCTACCTCTACTTAAATACTGAGCTGCTGAGGGTAGGACTGAGCAGTCCTAGGATGAGCCCTTGGAAGGGAATTCACATCCCTGGAAAACAGGTATTTGCTAAGTCCCATAATGGTGCAAAGGGGCTGTTCAGTAACATGTTTGTCAGGTCCAAGGATGAGCTAAATGCAAACTGATCCCATCTCCCATTCCCATTTGCAGTGTCAAGGCTGGGAAATCATGGAGCAGGAGAACAAAAATAGGCTTTACCCTCTGAGCTTTGGTAAAATTTAGGTATCACTCGTTCCCACATTCTGTAGACGAACACAGATGAAAGATTTCAAATATAAGAGAAACAGCTGACCAATGCAAGAGACAGTGAGACACCCTAGGTAGGATGGCTGGAGGATCTGTTCCTGTCCATGAAGTTCAAAAAGATGGGCTGGACTGCAGGCTGGCTGTCTCTCAGCTCCAGAAGTGAAGAGCAGCTGCGCAGCCAAGCACTGCTGAGAAGAGCAGAGCCACGGTATCTCCAGATCAGGGCTGGCTCTCAGCCCTTTTCTGCTGCTCTGAGGGGTACAAGGCACCCAGACCCTTTGTTCAGAAACACTCTTCCTGCAAGAAATTTTGCAGTAGCAAGTGGGAGGCAGGAGGACATTTTGCCAAGGCCCACGGAGCTCCCAGCAAAAGGAAAATATGCTGAGGGCTGTGTCTGAGCTCAGGGTTTATTGGTGTACTCTGGGCTGCTGAGTATTACAGGCTGCTTTTGAAAACCTGTAGAGCTGAACTGAGCACTGGTTCCAGATTCTGGCATGGGCAGGGGGCCAGTTAAGTTAGCTATTTTTGAGCAGAATGTTTTAAAACATGACAGAATTCTACTGCCTTTGGGAGACCAGAATACTATAGAATTCATTACATTGGGACAGAAATAAAAATCAGACCTATAGAAAGTACTCCCTCCTTCCCAGACTACAGCTAGAGGTCAAAAAGACCCTAATTTAACATATTTGTAGAATTCCTGCCTCACATCAAGTGCTGTCAACTTCTGCATATTATTATTACTTTTAATACACATGATGCATTCTCATATATTCTCATCATAAGATAAAAACTACTGCTAGGAGAATATATCATGTCTTTCTTATAATGAAATGCAGTTGATAAGTTTACAATAGAAATGTAAATTCTCTTAAAAACTACAACCTTTATGTGTGTGATGATATAATTCTGCTTTGATACTAAAAAGGGCATGGTAATGGAATCTGTGACTTTGGAGTGATATATTGCTGTTAAGTTAATAGGACTCCACATTCCCATTTCTAATATCAGTGTTTTTCCTCCCTTTCATTCTGTAGATGGTAAGCTGATACTACATAAACATTGTTAAAGCTATAGTTCCACGCTACAGTAATTCACTTAACTTTAACATGATTTATGGTTCTGTCAATAGAGGAGGTTGAAAATCCAGAGCTCTGATGCTTAAACATGGGCTCCATATTTAAAGCAATAATGTGCTTTTTGTGTGTGTCTGAAGCTAGAAGAATTTAGCATAAAGCAGAGATAAAAATATTATAGTTCACTGCACTGTTTAAAGCATATAGTTTAACTCCACGGATACATCAAAGAGAGCAAAAGAACCAAACGCAGCGTCAGGAAAAGCATGGGCAAAATACTTTGTTCCTGCAGCACTTTATTTTTATATTATTTTTTTTAGGGATGCATGAAATCCTATCAGTATTTTTAACACTCCCCTTTTTTTTTTTTTTTTTTTTTTCCCCCATTCTTTTGCTCAGTTAGATCAGCTCCTTTTGTCAGGATGAGTTTAAATCTGGGTCCACTGTGTTAATCACCCCCCTTTCTTCTTTCTGGCACTTCCCCTCCAGGCATTTTGCCTCTTTAGGAGATTAAGCGACCAAGTCATCTTGTTGCTCTAACATGTCCTCACTGGAGCAACATATTAACACAACTCCTCTGCAAAAGAGCCCTCTTTAGAAGTTTGCTGCAGGGATGACAAATTAACCCAGCATGGTGTCCCACACATCTATCTCAGTACAAATTATTAGTGTAATAGAGGTTTTAGTTATGCATTTATCTAGTAATTATTGAACGGTTATACAGAAGGAAGCTGAGCAATCGTGGCCCTTTATGAGGCGAGCTCGGTGGGTGGTCTTACAGTTAATTTAGGGTAGGACTGTCTAAGCAGCTCACTCACACACAAATTAGCTGAACAGCCTGCTCCTTTAAATATTTCCTATGTCACAGGCTAACTCTTGACAATACAACAAAGGTAGAGTTTTAATTACACGGTCTCTGACTTTTGTTTAGCTGGAGCTTTAACCCTTTGCAGGTCTCCCTCTCTGCCCTCCGTGCCCGGGCTGCAGCAGGAGGTGGCAGTTTGGGGATTGTGTCATGGCTAAAGCCCGACCTTGAGGCCATCTGTTGGGAAACTGCTTTTCCTTCAGCACCAGCTTGCTCCAAAGTGAGTGCAGAAAACCAAAATATTCCCTTGCTCAGTCAGCTGCCCTGACATTGCAAACTGGATCATGCAAACTCCTCTGATGGTCAGCGTGGTGCTCTTTAGGGATTCCTCAGCCTTGTGGTGTGACTCTCCTGGCTCTCTGGCATCACTCTGTGTGTCAAGCTGCACCCATTGTTTTTGTCAAAATTCGGGGGGATGTGAAGGTTATAGCACTGTGCCAGCTGCCAGCACCAAGAAGCAGCCAGAGAGACCATACAGAACAGGACATTACAAAATGTCTTTGTACAATGTGCACCAGGAACCATCACTTTGATTCACTTGGAGCTGGCTGACAGGACAGCGAGCAGGCACCAGGACTTTGGTGACCCAGTGCAGGATTCTGATAGAGAAGGACACAGTATCTTTCCAGATATGTGACATAAGGGTTTTGCCACTTTGGCATGAACAGAGAGTACTGTGCTGCAGCGTTTCCCTGGCAGGCCTTGTCCTGATAAAAGTCTAAGTGGCAGTGGTAATTATGGAGGAAATTAATATAATGGAAACCAGTCCACTCGTTGACTTTCATCCCTTCTTCTCACACACCCCCTTCCTTGGGTTCTTGCCTTCGTGCTGTATTTCTTGCTTCTTGTAATTGTGTTTCTCCTTCATTTATCTCCCTAACACACCATCTCATTGTTTTTGTTTTTTTTTTTAATTTCCTTGCCTTTTCTTCCTTTATTTTTTGGCTTGCAGGATCCACACTGTCATATTCCGTGGGAATGCTTGAATGCTCTGCAGCACAGGCTGCTGTACATCCTGGCTTTACAAGATCGTGGTCAATTTAATGTTTCAGCCAGCTCCAGTTATAAAGTCACCAGAGTGTAAGTAGCAATACATGGAAGCCTAAAACCATTTATGTAAATACCGCTGTCACCCATAGTATTTAAATCCTTCACTGCCTGGTGAAGAGTTCAAGTGGTTTGGGAAGCTTTGTGAGATGCCAGCAACCCACGGTGGCTTTGCCATGCTGGAGTGCTCTGGTGAGCTGTGCTGACCAGCAGATAATCTCATTTGCAGGTAACAAAAGTATGCCTGAGTAGGAGAGAGATCTGGCTGCTTGAATTTTCAAGGCTTTGAAATAAATTCTAAAACTGATAGTGATGCTAAAGCCACCCTATAGGTGATCAATTTACCATCTGCCAGACACTGAATCCTAACCATGCTGGTCCAGAGAAGACATATGGTGCATTCATAGAGTCATGCCCAAAAAACTGCCATCATCAAGTGAGGCTCCATGAATCACTTTGCTAGCTTATCACCAAAGAAACTTGGATCTTGCCACCATCTGTTGGAAGTACTGAGGAGTCACTGAAGCATTGGCATCCCTGCGCCAGCACTCGCTGCACATCTGGTCTGCTGGTCAGCCAGCTCAGATCCTCTCTCCTGGCTACTGCCCAGCTGGGCCGGGCACTGGCAGCAGCACCAGTGCAGACAGGAAGGAGTGCACAGCCTTCCACAGCACAGCACATCCAGGCAATTCCATGAGAGCAGAGGTTTTCCAACGGGTTCGTTGGGTGGAGCACCTCAGAGCTAGGAAATCCTCTTAAGGATCTTACTCCTCCTCCAAGGAAGGTTTGTTTCCAAAATGACTCATTGTGGGGACCACAGGGAAGGGCATTCAGTATCCTGGGACGCCCCAGCATCAGACGTGCAGTGTATTCCAAGGGATGTTTGGAAGCGTGTGAAAGATTTGGGAACATTCCCGAGAAGTTATAAATCACTGGTTGTCAATGACAACACCTGCCATGAATAGTCTACAGCTTCTTCTCTGCTGTCTATTTTGATCATGCTTTACAAATGCATCTCATACACACATCCAAGTGATAAACTTGCACATACGAACATGAGAAGGAGATGGAACCTCCTTGTGATTGTCGTGTTGGCTGAGGAGCTTACTCCGATGGTGACCTACTTACTCACAACTCCCCTTCCTCCAAAATCTCTGCAGAATGGAGATTAAATCCTGCTCTTTGTTTTCCAAAGACCCCTCGGAATGACCTGCCCCTGACCATTTACATAATGCACCTGTGTCCAGAGGGAATTTAGCCTGTGTGTGCTGTACCATCATCTCTGCAGAGGCACAACTCCCAGTAACTACTGGTGGAAGTGAATCTCTCAATTATATCCTCTTATATGACAGCATTATACTCTTTATGTTGCCACTTCTGATACCTGAAAAGCTTCTCTCTTCTGCTTACTGTCCCTAAAGTACGCCGGAGGCGATGGGATAAAGAACAAAGCTGGATTTGCAGAAAATAATCCATCTCAGTAGATCACCCTTTACTAACAGAATGATTGTTGCAGCAGGGAAATAAACACAGCCAGTGTGCTGTGGAAGAAGAATACTGAGGAGGAATGTCCCAGAAGAACAAAGAATGAAGTCTGGGACAAGATTTTTTTCAGGATGATGGCACTTAAAGAAACCATGGATGGATTCAGAGGGATTTTCTTCCTGGAAGTCAGTGAGACTTTGTGAACGAGTATGAAAAAGAAGATGCTTCTAAATGATGCTGCAGAAGAACAGTTTTGGTTAACTTTTTAGGAACCCTGATGATTTAAAAGCTGTGTTGCTTCTTTGTGGAGTTAGTAAAGAACATCTCCTTCCAAACAAACAAAATGTGGGACTGTAATAATTCTATTTGCTTTTCTGGCTCCCACTGAATGTTCTTCTCACGTAGCCAATGGAAATCCCTCAGTGCACAGAAAAAGTCTTGTGAAAACAAGACTGTAGATGAGATTTAAACAAGGCCTCACCACTGAGACATTTCCTCTCTCAACCACACAAGAATCCAAAGCACAGAGGGTCTAAACAGGGGCAGACAAAGGCAGTCAATGATCTTAAAAAATTAGTGTGAGGTAAAACACAGCTAAATAAAGAAAGGCCTATTAACTAATCAATCAACAACTGAAATCTAAAAGGCTGAACTTCTAAAAGACAGGAATTGGGAGTCAGCTGATGTGCACTGAATAGAATGTTAATGGAAGCTTCATATTAGTCATACTTGTATCACCAATTATCCAGGCTTTTAAAAGAGGGCATATTTGCCAGACAGCTCGGATCCAAATTTCAAGGGAAATCTCTATAGAGCTTAGATGCCTAAATTTCTTCTGAGGATCTAGGTCCATGTCTAAGGGTAATGAATAATTTTTATGGATTAACCACAACAACTCAAACTACAATAAGCAGATTTAACAAAGCACAAAACCTCCTGAAGTGCAAGTCTGACCTTGCTTCAACTTTGTGCAGCTCCACCATTTCTCACCACATCACCTGGATGTGCAGACAAAGAGGCTCCTCCTGGTTTATGCTGCCCTCAGTAAAACCACACTGATGCCAAACAGACATTTCCAAATAATTTCTAGGATGAATTGCTAATATGCGTTTTTATGCTTCACCATTCGATCAATTCCTTAATAATCTTCTCTAAATGAGGCAAAATTTCATAGCAGAAAGAAACGTGTCACAACCATTCATTCCTATTTTTATATCTTCCAAAGAGGTTTGTAAGAGGATTCATTCATTTGTGTCTCTTCTACGCCCAAGTGAGTTCCTTTTCAAACGTGAATTCCGTATTGCATTTAGTTTTCTAGGCTAAATGCAAATGCATCTTTCTAACAAAAATGTATAAGCACATCTAGACCCAGAGGACATCTCTTCTACTCGGAAAGTCAGTCAGAAGAGTTCTGAGAAGGAAACCAGCCAAAGTGTTGCAGGAACCAACTTCAAAGGAGTCCCCTAACAAGGCACACTGACACCAGCAGCACAAGAATAAATGACTGGCAGAAGGAAATCCACAGAGCTGGAAGACAGGCGTAGGTCAGAAGTGATGGATGGGTCCCTGTCTCGAGCAGTTGGACCGAGTCAACGTGATGGATGGCCACAAGCAGAAGACACTTCCCTGCAACACATCCTGTCCCTTTCCCCACCCTCTTCCAACAAAACCCCAAGGCCCCAGAAACCAACGTTTCCACCTTGGGTGCTCATCAGGAGCTTTCCCAAAAGCAGCCCAGCCTACGAGAACCAGCCTCTGGACACCTAAACCTGCAGGGTGTGACGGCTCGGGCGCAGCCCCTCGCTGGGCGATGGCTTTCCGTGGAGCGGCGCCGGCGCGGCCGCGGGCGCCGTGGCCACCCTGGGGTGCCTGGGGGCTCTCGGGAAGGGCCTCACCTCTGGGTCCTGTAATGACAGGTCGATGGTGCTGTGTGAAAGCCGTTCCAAGGGAGGAGGTCTGCGAAGGCGAGGGACTGCTGAAACCAGACTTCTCTGACTTCTTTAATGTAGTTGGCGATGGCATTCCTGGCAAGAATGATTGATAAGTGCAATTTAATAATGCTAGGTCATGGAACGACAGCCTATGCATTGTGAAAGGGGGTGCAGAAGCAGCTAGACACACTTAAAGGACAAATGAAACGCAGCGCAACAGCAAGCTGAAAGCTCACTTTTATTTGTGGGGTTTGTTTTTGTCAAGGCAGAAGCAGCCATGGTTTGCTCAGAGCCATGAGTACTAAAAGGCAGCCATATTTTTCTTATAAAGCTGAAATACAGACAAGATGCAGCTTATTATTGCTACTGAAACCTACTCTGCTTTATTTTTAGAAATCTGTAATAGCTGGAGCATTTGGATTTTTACAGGTTTTTTATGAGTTCTGTCTTTCACTCCTTGGTTTAGTAGATTATTGCAAATGGATCTTCTAAATGTGCCGCACGACTCAAGGCACAACCAGAGAATGGAGTTCTCTGAGTTCAAACTCTTCCTCCCCTCACTCTCTTGACTTCAAAGGTATTTGAAAGTTATAAGTTTATGTGGTTCTCTTTCGCTTTCAATTTTATTTTTTTAAAGGCTGAATGGTATTTATGTCTTGATATTAGAAACTGCACTGGAATTATTCTGGAGCTGTTACAATGCCCTTGAACCGCATCAAAGGCTCCCAGTGAAAATCAGAGTTAAGTTGGCACTGGGTGAAACCTCTGCCGTGGACAGGCAGAAATGTTGTGGTACTCATCTGACTTGTTTGGTATACAGGGTGAGAATAACTCCTGTTGATGCTATAACATAGCTATGGCATCAATAAAATTCAGGGAATGAACACATCGCAGCGGGCTTTTAAAACCCAAGCCTTTTCTGTGTATGTAGATGCTTGGATGGAATAATTTTACAGAATATACTTATTAAAAGTATGCATGTTTGTCTGTACTAGCCTATATTTTTGCAGTTCTAGATGCATCTGGGTATTCTGATTATCAGAATGCATCCTGAAAACTCAAGATTTCCGGTATATACAGCCCACTGGGCATTCTGCATATCTGTAGCGATATAGCAAAACAAAGGTGGGGATTTCAAGTGGAAAAGCAAAACATCATGTAATGTGCAAGTTGAACTTTCCACTAGCAAAGTCATTTAATTTAATTTCCAACTCTGCATTTTATAGCATTTAATTGTTAAAAAAGTAAAGAGAGAGGCCTGGACAAGATTATCTCTGGACTATATTATTAACTTTATATTTAATAAGACTAGTTTTATAGCCCTGGGATGTTGATGGCAATATGCAGGAGCCTTCTTGTACTTTATACTCTGCACTGCTGGGCCTTAATGGTTTCAGTGAGGCTTTGGAGTTTATATTTCTGTAAGTTAAATAAAGTGAGGGAATGGTTTGAGTTCCAGTGTGGTACTTGCAGCTTTCTGCTTCAAAACTTCTTTGCTACAGGGTTTGCTGTTATGGTGGCTTTTAGGAAAGGTTACAGACTTAACATTTGAAAAATCAAAGCTTAGAACTGACTATGATGCAAGAAAAATATTGAGTTGAGGTGGTTTTTTTTTTTTGTTGTTGTTTTTAATGTGTTCTTAGGGACTTTGGAGCAGGAACAAAAGCAAAAATTAGTTCAGTTTCAGGGGAAGAGAGAAAAGGAGATTGAACTGAGGTGTTTCAATGAAATATTGCAGTGCAGCCTGCTGAATTTCTGCTCCAGTGGGATGTAACTTAGTCATGGCATGTCCATATTCAGGGCAAGGACACTCAAAGGAATTAATGGTGCTGCTGACCCAGATTTCCCTATGATGGAAGAACTGGGGAGGGAAACACCAAAGGAGTGTCAACCCCAGTGCTAAGTACAAAATATTATGGACAGTCCAAGAGACTTTTATGCACAGGGGAGGCTCACTAAAATTTTCCAGCATGGGAGCTGCTTCAAGAGCAAGGTTGTACAGCCCATGAGCAGGGACCCAGGTGGGACATGAGTTACCTGAGCCCTGGGCAGGTGACAGAGGTCAGGAATGAGATCTCAACTCTGTGGCTCAGGAGCTCCCTGCTTTCCCTGGCTACAAACCCTCTTCAGGGCAAAGATAATAAAGCTTCTAAACAAATGAAACAGCTTTTCTTTTACCCCTGTGTTACAAAAAATACCCTGCAGGACTCATCTCTAAATCACAGCAGGGAGAAGGGGCAGAGGGAGTGGAAAATGGTTAAAAGCTGCAGCAAGTTTGTGTGATTGTGTCCAAACACTGGAATTTGAGGAGCTACAAAGGAGCTGATGAATGACCTTGAGTGTGGCAATGCTGAGCAGTGTCATGTTCATATGGGGATGGGTTTTCTAAGGTTGAGGCAGAGACTTTCATGTGAAAATAGAGATTTTAATGTAACCCTATGCAGGGAAATTGAGTAGAAAAACAAACTGAAGCGCTGATAATTGGTTGCTACTTTTGCTCTATTTGTTTGTTATCGTTCTGATTGCCATTATTATCACAAGTTTGGTTCATTTATTTATTTTTTTTTCCTGGGTATTTTGAAATGTATTGGTTTGGAACAGTCCAACTATACCATGTTTTTGTTTTGTTTGGTGTTTGTAATGACACATTTTATTTTGAGTGATCACATCCATCAGATCTCAAGAAAAAAATGGCTGCTTCCTAGTTCAGAAGAATATGCAAACAGGAGCTTAATTACATCACTTAATATTGACCAGAAGAAAGAAGAAAATGAGCTTGCCAGCTCATTTCCAAAGCATGTTTTGTCCTTTAAGAGGGGAGGGTATGACAGAAAGTTAGGCAGTGCAAAGCAATTAGCATCATTCACATTTTATGTTGCGCTAGCATGGTGCTCTAGCAGCAAAATTCAAACATTCTTTGAATGGGTTAATAAAAGAAGAAATACAGTCGGCATGCAAGAAAAAGGTTTCCAAGAACAAGCCAAAATATGTCCCATTCTTCTAAATTTATCACAGCCATGTCACATTATCCTTGAGACTGCCAGGAATGTCAATTTTTTTGCAATTTAAAAAAAATATCTCATTTAGCACCATATGTTTGGTTAATGTGCCTGATATATCCTGTGTATTCTTTAGTCCATCCATTTCTAATACTCATTTTCTTTTTTTCCTCCCCTTGCTAAGCCATATGTTACCATACTGGTCATTCTATCGAAGCTCCTTTCAGGAGCTGAGAGCGAGGGCACTCTTGTTTAATCACCAAGAAAAACTTTGAATTCTACAAGCCTCACTTAGGTGAGCAGTCTCAACACTTGAGTTAGTTGTAGGTGCCTGGTGCCTATGAAAATCAGGCCACCTATGAGGTGGCACAGTGTATATTAACTATGAGGAAGGAACTAAAGGTAGGTGGCTAAACATTGAATTAGGTGTTTAATTTCTGGCACCCACGTTTGAGACTCTTGGCTAGTTTTAAGGGGCTTCTGCTCCAAACCTAATGAGTTTTAACACATTTAGCGGCCCTCAGTCCGCAGGGCCCCTCCTGTGCTGCTCAGAGATGCAGGAAATTAAAAAGTTAAGGCTGAAGGTAGCTTGGGCAGAGCTGGGGATGCATCCCAGGAGGACGGAGCTGCCTTGACAGCTTTCCTCAGTGATTACTGGGGACCAGTGCACTGAACACCAGATTTCAGCACTTCACAGGACCCTGAGGAAGGGGCAGTGCCAGCTCTAAGGACACCCCTGAGTCCCTGCTCTCCTCTCTCTGCTCTCTGGTGCAGGGCAGCAACAAATTACAATCTCCCCCAGCCCGTCTCAGCTGCGCTGGCCGGTGGATAGGGAATGGAGCCAAGGATCCTCCCCGTTCCCTGCCTCTCTCCATCCATCTGCTCTGAGCAAGGGATAAACAAGAACAGCCAGAACACAACGGCTGGGTAACCCAGGTGGGGGTTAAAAGTGTTCCTCACTATTCTGTGGATAGGACTCTTGTCCAAATCACAGTCACACCTGGCGCTTTTAGGAAGCACAGCTTTCAGAATCCAGGTCTGAGTCTCCTCTGAATGTTATTTAGAGTGAGAGAGAAGAGAATCAGACTTTTGTCTATTTTCATCTTATGGCAGCTTTTAACTACAGAATAAATGGAGAAGTTAATTGCTAAATAAAAGAAGAAAATAAAGGGATTTATGGCATAAAACGCAGATGGAAGCCTGAGTGGGTGTGCTACTTTAACTTACTGTACTTGTGCTCATGTGATTCTACATGTATGCCAAACATATATGGTCTGAGCCTGCTCCCATTAATATAAATCTGTTTTATTCACTGGACAGAGGGAACCTGATCAAAGACCATGATGGTGCTAAATGGAACAAGATGTGTACTTTCGTATTTTTTTCCAAAAGGAAATATTAATTTGACATTGGTTTTTCGGTTGAGAAGAATTTTAATTGCAGTACACAATAAGCAGAAAATTCAGACAACAATAATCTTGAAACTGTTAGCAGCAGCATTATATTTCTGTCAAGGAATTTGTGTGCTTTTTCAACATTAGAGCTTTCTGAATTTTCATTAATTTGGCATTTCCCTAAACACACGAGTTATTATTTTGTTCATTCCACATCATGCATCACACCCTTCTGCTCAAATGCATAATGCAAGCGCAAATGGGATCCTTGTCCTTGGGAGACTCTGGTTACTGGAGCCATTGGATGATGAAGTCCCGCAGAAAGACTTTCCAAAACTCTGCACTTCGCAAACCTCCAGCCCAAGTTTAATGAGTGCACAGGAAAACTTCGTGTTCCTCATCTTCTAAGGGGCACTGGAGCATTGTGGTGGGTTTAATTCCTCTACCTCCTTATGTTTGCCAGTATTAGAAATGCACCACATAAGAGTCTTCCTTGAGTACAGCTAAAGGTCTTCAAATGTTCATGTATGAGGCTGATATATATTTAAATGGACCAAAAATGATGCGTGAGAATTGAATGCACAGATCCTCCCCAGAACAAACAAGTATCTGCAAACCTCTTTTCCATGTACCTGCCACATGCCTTACTAAAAAAATCAGGATTAACTCTGATGGAGTGAGCGGAGTCATAGCAAGAGGAGAACAATCCCCCTTCTCTCCAAACCTAAACCTGAAAATCCATCCAATTTCACTTGATTAATTACTGACATTATTCTACCTGCACGCGTCTCACACAACAACTCCATCTCTTGTTAGCTACGTTTGTACACCAGCTCATATTCATCTCCAAAGACCTTTGGATAATTATCCCAATATTCCCAGTAGCTCTCTGCCACTAGACTCTTGATGGAGATTTCATAACAAAAGCTATGAGTGAAACATGGTCTGGATCCTCCTTCCCAAGGCACACTAGGAAAAGGAATCATGGAAGCTCAGGTATTACCAGGTGGACCATGAACTCGACAACATGCAGAACAAACAGATGAAGCAGAAAAACAAGTCGGCTGTTGAAGGAAAAAAAACTGATACATGGGAAGCATTTTTCAAGGAATTTTCATCCTTCTGTGTGAATTATTCCAGCAATTCCACTGAAATCAGTATCAACAGAAAGGCTGATCAGCTGCTCTATTTTTTTCTTTTAATTCCTGGGGAATTCTTAGTTTCAAGCTTCTTGAAACGTTGACGGCTACCCTCCTGCCAGTCATAGTAAGTCTGTTCTATTTAGTGCTGAGCAAACTTTGTCATCAGCCGAGATAGGATCACACTGACTGCCATCCATCAGTTTACGGTATTAATTGCTCCAGTATACACAAAATCCAACACAGATGGAAATTCACTCATCCTAATGAAGTGCTCTTTAGTTTCTACGTTCTGAATGGGTACTGGCTCCCCTGCTTGCAGCCGGAGTTACCATGATCACTGATTAACTACCTGCCAGCAGAGCACCTCGCTTCACAAGGCTAAATCCAGCTTAATAAACAGTGATTTTTACAGAAGAAAAATGTAAGCTCCCCCTCTATCCACTTATCAAACTGCTGCATATGCATCACCAACACACACATCCAGTTTCCTCAGAACTCGACATCTGACAGATCATCAGGAAAACAGAGCTAATCTATCCGTACCCATCAACATCGTATCATAGGTGACTGCCAGATACTTAAGAAGCCATCCAAAAGAAATGTCACAACTCTTTTTCAAGACACTACAAAAGAAATGATCCAAATAAAATAAAGCAAATGCACGTACAAGTAAATGAGCCAAAGAACTTAATAAAAAGAGATTGATTAAAATGAGGACCAGAATGTTCAAAAAGGACTGAGAGAGAGAGAGAGGTGCCAAAGGCGCATTAAATGGATTCAATGGCTTTAAGTTTTAAATGCTTTTGGACTCCTTAGCAATTTTTAGCCAAAAATGATAATTCAAGTTAGAATCAAAATTCTGATGTCACTTAGAGAAAAAGAAGGTTGAAGTTTCTCCTTTGCAAATGAGCCCAGATCCATTTGCGAAGGAGAAATATCAGTTTACAGTGACGGACAACCTTGCCTTCAGAATTTTAAAGCTGAGCACTACAATATTCACAATTACTATTAAATCCTACCCCATGAAAGTCTGCCTAAATTGTTTGGTACAACGTTCTCATAGAGTGTATTACCTTGTCTGTTTGTATCTGTGTTTACAGCATCATCTGGACTGTTTTAGGTCGCTTAAGTTAGGCTTCATTCCTGCTCTGCCACCCAAGCAGTTCTTTCAATAACTAATAAACTAGTACTCAATATCTTACCAATTTCTTCAAAACATAATTTCATGAGTTATATATTTAAAAACTTTAATGAGAAGAGCAATAAACAGCAGGATAACAGTTGAATTCTGTCTTTGAGTTAATGTCAGTTTCGGCGTAATTTTCCATTGTACAAATATATATTGCAAGAAGAATAAAAAAAAAAATTCTAATGACGTCTTTAGACATCTCGTCTAAAATTCATGACTACATTTGTTTCATTTCAAATGCTACTTGAGAGTTTTTCAGCACACTTGGCAGATTAGATATAGCAGCAGGGACAAACTGCAGCCATCCATAGGAGAATATACCTTTATGTGGGTGCTTTGGGGATGGAACATCTATAGCTGCAAGGCAAAAAATGCCATCATAAATTTGGATGGCATTTACAAAGCCCTCTAAAAAGTCTTTGCATATGATTATAGCTGAGGTATGATATTTTTGCAAGTAAAAGACCCAGAATAGATTTATGTTTCAACTATATCTTCCTGAAGATGCATATGGATCCTAAATTGCGAGTGATACTAAAGGAAATCTTAGTAACTGAAGAGGATGGAGTAAAATTTTGGGGGTTTTATTTATTTATTTAATTTTATTAAAAATAATTTGCTCATTATTTGCATGTCATCAAGCCATCATTGGCTACCCAGGCTATATATAACAATGATGGGTGCTAAATGCCCCAGGCATGAGATGGAGATGGGTAAATATGCAGATTTTCTGGACTTGTGACTTCAGTTACTGCATGGTAATGTTTTCAAATGACTTTTATGATGACAAGACTAAGTTTGGTGCTAATATTGGTTTTGAAGATTTAATTGGTGTACAGTGCCATTGAACATGTGTTTTAATTAATGAAAGAGCTGTGGTCACAATTGAAAATAGCCCAGGTGATTTACCACCGACTGTAAAGCCACCTGATTTCTGCACAATTTAAGGTGAAGAGTTTATAGGTTATTCCAAAGGAAGAAAGAGTTGCAAACTGAATTCATGTGCATTGTACCAAGGGATGTATAATTTGGCAGGTCAAGAGTGGACTCATGGAACTGTTATGTTTTGGTATCCAGTGGTTCCTGATGTTTCCCCCCTCTGACTGCCCGTGTGTGACAGTCAGGGGACTGAACCCTCCACAACACCAGAAATAATTTGTGGCTGCTGTGCTCCTTCCTGGAAATGCACACTGGAGTGACACTGGGGACCTGCCACCAGCAGAGAGACAGAAACCACTTCCCCACAGGTGACAGCAGCCAGGTGAGACCAGCTCCCTCCTCTGCATTCCCAGTGGCTCCAGGATTCCCTGAGGGAAGGCAGAGCACTTTGGCTTTGGCATGGTTTCCAGAGGAGCCTGGATGGCCCTGCTGCCTGCAGGTCTGCTCCTGGGAGCTGCCCAAGCCCTCTGCCACCCAGAAAACACCCCTGGCAGCGAGGCAGAGAGCTCCCAGGGAAAATCCCCCTGCAAGTTCCATGGAAACAGGCAGGGCAAGGGCAGAGGTGCCATGGGAGTGCCCCCTCCAGCGCTGGCACTCCGGCAAAGTGCTTGGCACGAGCTCTGTCCCCGCTAGACACCGGAGAATCCACACTGAGGGGGCAGCTGGGACATCCCCCCCAAACCAACACAAAAACTCTGTGCACCGAGAACGAGAGCATTGGCATTGTTTGAATAAGCACACCCACCATGAAGTGCTCCGCGGTGTTCGGGGTTTCTTAGATATCCTGATTTTATAAAAGAAAGTAAAAGAAGAAAAAAGAAACAAGGTGAGAGAGAACACTATCATATTTCGTAGCAAGCAGGATACTGTGTGAAATCTTGGCCCAGTGAAGTGATAAAGGGGAAGCTTTCAGTTTGCTTAAGGGAAAACTTACGAGCAAATAGCAAAATTACCAAAATACCACATTGCAGAAAATAGGTGCATTTAGGTTCAATTAAGCTGTAAAAAGGAAAATGGCACTTTAGCTTACAAAAACCAAGGGACACAGGGAGCTATCAGAAGCAACTTTACAAGATTTGTGTGCGTGAGGATGCTGCTTCACTGGACCAAGAAAGCTACAGTATGGGACAGGATTTTTCTTTTATCAGACACTTTTGCTAGATAGCTTTGTCCAACCTCAGAAACTGCTGCTTTGGCATTATGAAATAATCCTACATAACTTGATCTCATGATCTTAGGAAACACAGAAAAATAGCCATGCCAAATCAGATTACAGGGATCCACCTAGTCCAGAATCCTCTCCCTGACAGTGGAAAATAATGGACACCTAGGAAAGAGTAAAAAACCAGGGAAAGCATACAGTGCTCATTCTCCAAAACACTCCCAAATGATTTGTCATTCGAGGACTTCTAGGACAAAGTTGATATCATGCTAGTGAAGCTGCTCGAATCCAAATGCACAGATTTATATCCCCCCCTCCTCCCTTTTTTTTTTTTGGATTTCTACCCCCATGAGATTTCTACCAGTCACACAGAAAAGGTTTCACAGTTTGGTGCTGGCAAGTCCAGCGTTCTTGCCACTAACTCAGAATGAGCTAACAGCTTTCAAAAGCCCAATGATGTTATGTGTATAAGAGCATCCAACACTTTTTCCTACGTAAAAAAAGTGACATGTGTGCTGAGGTGCTCTAAGTGTAAATACTTTGGGAGACTTGATATTTTTTAACTTTTTTATTTTTTTTTTTTTTTTAAAAAAAGCAAAAGCAAAAAAAAAAAAAAAACAAGGATCTGGCTGTAAATTGATATTAACATTTTTCAGTATATGTGTAAAACACATGTTTCAGAAGAATAGAAGAGAGAAACTGTCACTCACTGGGAAGCTTTAGAGCTATCTGGCTCCCTGGGAAACTGCATGCAACTATTCTGGTGTCCAAGGGTTTGACCAGTGAGTTTCCTCTTCCTGCAAAGAATGAATGCAGAAGTAATAGAAAGTCTGAGGGGGAAGATTTTAGCAAATGGCTAAAGATAATCCTATTCTGCCCACTCCAGCAGGTAGGAAGGTGGTGGTGGTGGAAGAAAAAGGGTGTCCCTCCCAGGAGCTGGCACAGGGAAGGGGGCACTGGGAGAGACCCAAAGGCAGCAGCTCAGCCCGGTGAAATCCTTTTGTGTGTGGTCACCCCAGTCCCAGCAGTGCCACACAAAGCCAGCACGTTCTGCTCTGGTTCTCAGGGCCTGGCTGTGGCTCCCTTTCAGGATGGAGCACAGGGACTGCAACTCAGCACAGAATTCCCAAATTCACACACAGGAACACTGGCTTCTTAAGCATCCTGCTTAGTTTACTAGCCACTGTTCAGGGGGAGGGTTTAGAAAGTTTTTAATTTTAATTTTCTAATCGAATTGCTGCCTATACATGAATTTTTTTACTTCATTTATTAAAAGAATCAGTAAAAGCAAGGATTTGAAAAAAAAAAGCTTATCCTTACATTTTTGATGGCATATTGACTTCATAAGAGTCTACAGGCAGGAGTGATATATCAGGGAGTCCCTATAACTTTACTTAAAGCAAAAATTAGAAAGTGATCGGAAAGTTTTATAGAGGAGAGCAGAAACATAATTTTAAGCCTCTTAAAATTGCCTGAACTGTGAAATCAAGTAATGAACACTAGAAAAGGATCTGTCAGCTGGAATCAAAGCTTAGACTAGTCAGCATTTTCTTCCTAAACCTTATTATGGCAAAGATTTTTCATCTCTGCACTCTGTTCAGCCCAACAAATAAACCAACTTGACCTCCACCTGTTACCCGGTGAAGTTGGCTGTCATCTCTGACTAAACCCTTTTCTTTCCCTTCAAAGCCCTCGGCACCACTGAGAAGGTGGGAAGACACAGCTGTGCACTGACTCAAATTGATACCAGTTCATAACCAGACAGCGTTTCACAGTACAAATTACAAGCAACAGAGGAGAGGAAAAAAAAAAAAAAAAAAAAAGAGGATAAAAAAAATGTAGTGCCAATGAATTCTGGAAGGGGGCAACATTTTTCATCCATTTAACAATGAGATTTTCATAAAAAGAAGTTCTTTTTTTTATTTTTTTTGTTTTGGTTTGGTTTTTTTTGTGTGTGATATTATGGACAAGCATTTGAGGCAAGAAACATTTTGCTCATGCCATAACAATGAACCTGTGCTAACACCACAGAGGAAGGACTGAAGAACATAATGGAAGCTATTTGTGTTGCTTTTATATTTCATAACTTGAATGCATTACACTGGTTCAAAGAGGTTCAGCTCCAATTGCATGTAGCTTTCTAGACTTAGGAACAAGTCACAGCTATATAATGCAACACTGCTAAATAAAAAAGAATTAAATATTATGGAAATCACAGAACAGCAAGAAATGTGCCATGAGGAAACCCATGTAGCTGCTGCAGTCATTTCTTCAAATATATCATCGTGGCAAAACCAAGTGAGAAGCTTTCTAATACAAAGACATATCAGAAAAAAGCCATTTCATATAAAGTTGGACTTCTCTGGGTGATTAATGCTACGTTCAACAAAGGAGACAGTGTCTGTCTAATTACATTAAATACTTATCTTCTAGGGATTGGCAGGGTGTTTCTGCTCAATGTCACTTTTCATGACAATGTAATGATAGATCTGTTTACTTACCAGTGCCATTAGCAAAAATTGTACTGTTTTCTCAACTGCCCTCATATCACGAAAATATTTGATTAACATACTGCAGCTTATCTAATACTCTAAGCAACATATTCTGCATAGTTTTCTCTCTATTAAAAGAACAAGATTACAGCTTGTAAAATTTTTATTGCACTCACACAGAAATAAATGAATAATGTGTGATAATAGTTCAAGTACCTTACTAGTTCACAGAACAGGTTTATTTGATTTAAAATATTAACTTGTAGTTGAAATACTAAGATTTTGGGGGAAACAAACAAATAAATAAAGTCAGTACTCTGAGGCACTACTTCCCATCCAGGTTTTAGTTATTATTTCCTTTTCATTTCAGCACATGTTTTGAAACTTTTAATACCTTAGGGGAGGGGAGAAAAATATAAAAGGAAAAAAGCTTTCATTCCTTTGCTGAAAAATAGATATGGCCATCTCCCAAGTCTTTAAAATTCACCACATCGTGAACTGACTCTTTGGAGTCATGCTACTGTGCCAACATCCAGCAAACAATAACCCTGTGGAAGAATGTACCCAGCCAAGGCAGTTTATATAGTAACAAGATAATTTCATAAACTTCTATTGAAGAGCGAGGCTGTGATGTAACATTCTAGCAGTATATATCAGCTACCTGATATTTACTAACAAGGTTAAACTCCTATCTGTTTGTCTCAGCACTCTTCATAATTCACTTTTTAATGGATGGACAGGAAAAGTCAGCAGTGTATGGCACAGATCATTTTTGAAATAGGACAAGACAGCTTACGGCAGTGCAAAACACCCTTCCTGTTCCCCAGCAATCACATCAAGCCTGGACTTTGCAACTACAGTGCTTCAAATCTGCTCATAAATCCTTTAGGGCCGTGTTTCTATTTCCAAGGAAATTGGTAAATTTGAGAAACAAAAGGTCCCGAGGAGGAGGTGTCACCATCAACTGGTGCCACGTACCCAACATCAGTTCTCAGCTGCCTGGGTTGGTGCTCCTGAGCAGGAGAAGGCACGTGGGGAGCTGCCTTCCTTCCTTCCTTCCTTCCTCCTGTGAAAAGTGAGGACATCCACCCCATTTTGTCACAGCTCCTCCAGCTGCCGCGAAATGGCAGCAAGGACGCACCAAAAACGACTCGTACAGGCACAGATCGACCCAGCCATGCAGAATCGACCCAAACTGCCTTAAAATCCCTTGCAAGTGACTCTTGCAGGGAGAGGATGACACCACAGCCAACTGCCACATGCGACTCTCCAAATTAATAATGGATTTGGGATATTCATTCCCCGGGCTGCGAGGGTTCGGGGTGTGTCTGCAATTATCGAGATATAAGTCTGACACACATTATCCTCCTATCAATGTCATTTCCCTTAGTAGCCAACAGATTATCAGCAGCTTTGTGATATTCCAGGTGTCAAAGAAGAATTAAAACCACAACAATTGCACAAACAAAGGGACAAAAGATGGGATACGTGTTTTCTGAGCCCTGCATATCAATTTAATATGTGCAGCTGACAATGATGCAAATGTCCTCGGGAGAGAGGCAGCAAGATCCGTGCCCAAACATACACACACCACTGTCAGCAAGATGGCAGGGAACAGAAGCAGTAGGATTCCCAGCCCAGGACACATGCCTCAGCAGGCAGAGCAACCCAACGAAACAATCCTCTGGTTGGGGAGAATTTTGGAAGCACCTGATATGGAAAAGGGCCCTAAACAAGCCAGATGGTACTTTTAGCTGGCAGCAGAAAGTAGGAGACAGCCAAAAACATTACAGCATTTCCCCAAGAGGCCAGCAAATCGATTTTTAACCATTCTTTTTTTTAAAGTGACGCTATGAATATGAAAAATAATGTTTTGATGCCTTTTTAAATTGCTAATTTTATGGATAATACACTTATAGAGGACACAACTGGAAGAGAGGAGAAAGCAATGGATTTTGACTTTCCCAGGGTGGTTGTATATTTGACATCAAGTTCCTATTCAGTCACTGCCACTGTTTACTCAGAATTGAGTGTCAGTTTTTGTTCTGGGTTATCCACATAACATTAAAGAGGAAAACCCAGCAAAAGTAGAGAAATAGCACTGTAAAATCACAATAGCACGACAGTTCACAGGGCATGGGAGAAATGTGGTTTGTAAGACTGCTTTGTCCTCTTCAAACCTTCCCCCCACCCCAAATTAATGGGTTTATAGATGATCATTTTATAACAGAGGACAAACAGTTTCTTTAATACTTACAAGGTACCATTTGGCGGGGGATTTGCATAAGAAATACAGCTGTTTGGGGGAATATTTTAATTTTTAAAACCTCCAAACAGCCAGAATTTGCAATTCTGCCTGGATGACGGGTCTTTTCAGGGATCAGTCTGGTGTCAGATATTGGGAGCAGCTCCTTGCAGAGCACCTTTAGGTTACCTGTGGTTGGGGGAATTTCACTTAAAGATGGGAAACAGAGATGGGTTGGAGGGACTGAAAGGGCAAAGAGAGGCAGAGGAGTCATGAACCAAGTGGGAGTGAGCATCACCCTCTTCCTCAAAGCTGCTCCTCACATGTAGGATTGGCCACGCTCCGAGGAAGAGTCAGGATGATGCCTGACTTCCAATTGCTGCTATTTTGTTTAAAAGTAAAAGCAAGCCCTAAGACAGGGTTAAACCTGGACTAGATCCAAAGTGCTTTCTCCTGTTCAGAGCAAGGTAGTGCATTAGTGTGCTGCATCATGGATAATACTCCTGGAGACAAACGTGGGCTGCTGCAATAAAACACTGAATGCGAAGAAAGATAATCCATACATTTGTATTTTTCAAATCTCATTGATTGTAAATCCTTACATTTTTTTTTAATAAAATGATTTCCCTCCTATAAGTGGAACCCAAGACTTTGCCTCCAGCCCTTGTTGAGATAAAACAGTCTCATTTTTTTCTCCAGAGTGCTGCTCTTGAGGCTGCAGGTACCACCTCACTTGTCTGGATTTTTAGGGTTCGAAGATCTGCACACAAATCTATTGAGGCAAATGAAGACTATACACAAAACAGTAAAACAGCCTATAATTCTCCAGCTAAATTGAGCAAGAGGATCTCTTATGTTATGCTTTTTGGTGTATATCACACTAAAAATAGCAGCGAGCACTGATGTAAGGGAAGAGCAGAAAGGATGATGTCAGGAGGGCTGTGCTGGAGTGGTGAGGACAAGCAGAGGTGGAGGATGTTGTGGATCTCCTGCTCTTCCCTGAGCAAGATGGAACCAGAACAGAGCTGTAGCCATGCTTGATGCTGGATTTAAGTTTCTTTGGAGCTGGAAATAGAAAGAGAACTTAAAACATCATCCCTTTTTTAGGCTGTCTGGGGGGTCACTGCATTCACACTGTGAGCTCTGGGGTGGAAGTCACAGGAAACTCACTCTGGGTGGACAGCACAGTTGCTGCCACAGCACACAGACATTTCTGCAGGTATAAGATGGCTCTGCAGCCACTCAGCCAAATTGTTACCTGAGCTGAGAGGCTGTGAGATGGATTTCTGTGCTTCCCTGTGCTCGCTGACTGCTGTGGTCAAAGTGTTGGGGCAGCACTTAACTTAAAGGAAAGTAAAGAAAGTAACTGGGGAATGATTTATTCACTACTTCTGGCAGAGGAAAAGAAAACCACTAAGAAGCATCCAGCAAAATGATCAGGCAATGGACAAAAGAAGTAGTTCTTCCTCATGAAGCACTGAGTAAAACTGGAACTTTCTGCCATGAGATGTTGTGGAGGCCAAAATAAAGAATGGGTTAAAAGCACATCTCAGAAAGGAAAGTTCACTGAAGGCAGTCAATCACAAAGATGTGAATAAAACCTCTGGCTCGTGAAACCAAGCTGTTTGCTGCCAAAATCCATGAGGCTGTACTCTGAAAAGCATCACTGGATGCCTCTCCTACTGTTATCCCTCCTTAAGTGTCCACCACCAGCTCTTGTCAGAGACAGCAAACTGCCTGTCTAGGTGAGCCTTTGGTCTAGCTGAGAAGAGCCATTTGTTCCTCTCTGTGGGCAGATTTTTGTAGGTTGGAATGTGCTGTACCTGGCAGTTGAGAAGCAGGAAAATTGCAGTTGGCATCCAGCACAATGAAATTAAGAATTGCTCCTCACCTGGTGCAGAAGCAGGAGCATATCTAAAGTCACTGTGGCAGAAGGTGTGGGAATGAGAATGGAAAAAAAAGAGATGAGATTTGGTCTTCTTCCTGTACCTGGTGCTGTACAGTCTTCTGGAAGCGTCCAAGGTCAGGCTGGATGGGGCTTGGAGCAGCCTGGGACAGCAGAAGGTGTCCCTGCCCACGGGATGAGCTTTTAAAGGTCCCTTCCAACCCAAAGCATTCCATGATCCTTAATTCCCCCAGTCTCCTAACACCTCTCCTTGCACCTTTTATCTTTGGGTGAAAATGTTTCCTTTAAAATAAAGCCTGTTTTCTCCTCTAAAGCCAAGATCAAACATGTGCAGGGAGTACAGTAGCTGCACTGTGTGCTAGGCACTGGAGTGATGGTTGTACTGGGAATGTTAATAAACAGTGCCCAGAGCAGAACTTCTGCATAAAAAAAAGGGTGTATGCTACATCTCTCCCCCTCTCCCCTGTCTCATGCAATATTTACACAGCTGTGCTTTGTAAAAAGTGTGTGTGGGGGGTTTATTATTATTTTTTGTAACTTATTTACCTAAGATAGCCCGGCATCTGTTTTGTGGTGAGCTTCTTTCACAAAGTTTCACAGTTGCCTTGACTGATGCAAAAGGAGGTCACGCTCCTTACACAGTAATCTTAAAACCATTTGTTTCAAACACTTAGCCATTCTGTTTGGCTAATTTTGTTCTGTTCTGTGGTTTTGGTTTGTCCTCTGCTTGGAAATGTGCATCCCTGGGGGAGCCTATCTGGCTAGGTGAGTATTTTAGTTATCTGTTTTATAAAATGCAGAAGTGCACAGGAATTTGCAATAATATGCATCATTTACTGGCTCTCAATATGTACTGTATATTGGCTCTGAAGATTACTAATATTTTCCAGCTGCTTTCAAAAAAAAAAAAAAAGAAAAAAAAAAAGAGAAAGAGTTCAATGGAGTCTTTGCAGTGGGTCCTTTCCCATGACTGCCTACACAGGTGATGAAGACTTTCCTGTGTCCTGAAGAATTAATAAGCCTGAACATTTCTATACCAGCAGCATACCACAGGAGATAAAATATTGCTTCTGCTTCCCAAACACATTAGAAAAAGCAAGTCTGCTGATCTCAACTGCTAAGACAGCACATGAAAGGAATGTAGTCCATTTCCCAACCAAGATCTAATCTATAGGAGAGTTTATAGATCCAAGTCAACATCCTGAATTGGTCCCAGAAGCAAACAACAAAACTAGTTCAATTTTTGGAAGACTACTTTTAATGTGTTTAATGTCATTTTGCAACTAAACAGCCCCATACTGCCCTATCAGATGATCTTCAAGGATCTCTGGGTCAGAAGAGACCTGTCTGGAGCTCACAAAGATTCAGGTTTGAATTCAGGTTTGACAGACCCCAGATCGGCAAGAAATGCACAGCCACAGTCATCCAGAAGAGCTTCTGTCTTTCAGAGCTCACCTCTGGAAATTAAGTGTCTGCTTCTGTCTCAGTGCCAAGGAAGGTGGGAGTTTTCACTTGGTGTTGAAAGTGAAGCCAAACACATCACTATCTTTGCTTTAAGTTACATTTTGTGGGCTGTTGTGGGCAGAGGTTGAGGACTCCCCATCCCTGGAAGTGTCCAAGGTTAGGCTGGATGGGGTCCTGAGCAACCTGGGATGGTGGAAGGTGTCTGGATGGATGGGAAGGGTGGGACTGGATGGGCTTTGGGATCCCTTCCAAGCCAAACCATGCTGTGATTCTTTGATTCTCTGATCAACCATGGGTGGCAACAAAATGTTGTTTGGCCACCAGCATCGTCTGAGGAAGGTCAGGCCCATGGATGACCAACACAGCACTGCCATGCCAGCAATCCTGTTCTCATTGGGAAGCTTTGCTCCAGCCTTTGTCAGGGAATAGTTTTCTATGCAGGAAATCCTTCCTATATGTCTGAAAAAGGATGCAAGTGATGTGAATCGTGTCTAGTGACAGAAAGACCTCAGGTGACCTTACACTGTGCCAGTGCACAAAAGATCTGCTTTTCTCTTGGCCACTGAGGTCAGTGCAAGCAGCATGTAGGGGTGATGTTAGCACCAGGCCAGTCAAAAACAGCTTTAATTTGATAACTACAGGAGAATTCTTTTTGCATTTTCAACTCAGAACTCCTACAGCTCCATCTCCATTTTTAAATGATGCATTTCCTGACATCTGGAACTAGATGCAAGGAGTGAAGCCACAACACTGACTGACTGCCTGACTTCTCCGGGACCGTGCTGAAGGGATGTTTTCCTCAGGGGATTACAGCAAAGCTGAGGCATGTGCTTCAACACTTGCATGGGATTACTAATTTTATTAAAAATGGAAAGTACACTTTAGGCTGAATCCCAAGGCCAAGTTCTTTTGTATTGTCCAGCGTCTGGAAAAAGAAAAAATAAAAGGAGCCTGGGAGGGATGTGAAAACATCTCCAACTTTTCAATCTGAACTGACTTTTTGGTGAGTTTTTCCCCTACCTCCAACTTCTTTCCATGGTTTTGAGGCAGCACTGCCAGCAGCATGGCATGCTGTCACAGGTCTCATGCTACTACGTGAATTGCCAAAGACAAGCTGAGCTATTGATCCAGTGGTAATTTGCTGTCAAAATGACTCTGTCTGTGATGGCAAATGAGCAATGTTAATCACTCGACTTGACGAATGCCACTGTGAAAGACTGACAATGCTCAAAGCACCACCATGGACCTGCTGCGTTTTTCCTGGCTCCATTAAGTTCCTGGTCTTCACTGGCCTTGACCAATTAGAGTTTAACTTATCCATTAAGGTGCAGTTCTGGGAAAGTTCTGTTTAAAATAAACAACAACTCGTATTGGTGAGTAACTCATCAGCTATGCAGCAGCCTGATTCTGATTGCCTGGCAGAGAAACACACACATTTTGTGCAGTATCTGATAAAAGATCTATAATGTGCTAACACAAACCTATCATGTAGCACCTGTGACTAACAGATTGTGATATCAAAGTCTTGATGCCTAAGTGCTCCTGTAAATGCATTAAACTTTTAGCGGCAGGAACTGTAGACTGCCAGTGACAAGGAGCTGATATGGTATTTCAGTAGAAGTTGATAAGTGTTATTGCTCTTAGAAGAAAAGAAAATTCTTATGTTCTTGAAAACCACTGGGCAGCTTGTGTTTTGATGGGATACTGTAATACAGAGAGCAGGGATATGGCAACACATGGACTCTATGAAAAAAAAATACATTTAAGGAAAGCTCTGTATCCTACAGCTGCTGGAGCTCCTTGAAGCATGTTCCCATCATGCGTGTCACTTCAGGAATCTACCTGGTCACTTGGAGTCAGCTTTTTAGCTGGCTGCCTGCATGTGGGGCCTTGCTGAATTCCATGTTAAAGAACAAAGTTCGTCCTGAACGTGAGGAACAACTTCTTTCCTGAGCAGGATGCCCAGAGAGGGTGTGGAGTCTCCCTCACTGGAAATACTCAAGACTGTGCCCTGTGCTCTGGGATGACCCTGCTTGAGCAGGGAGGTGGGACCAGATGACCCCACTCTGGTCCCTTCCAGCCTGAACCATTCTGTGTGAAATGTTCCCACTGTCTTTAGGTATGAAGTTCAATGGAGGAAAAAATGGCACTGGTGCCTGCTGGGAGATGTGCTGAGGTGTGTAATGAAGCTGCTGCACCAGGCAGGTACAGGCAGAACAGCTCTGGGACTGCCTGACCTCACACACTGAGAACCAGAGGGCAATTCAAAGTCACATCTGGGAAATACCGAGTAAATACAATTGGCAGAGATCCTGGATGTAGACCTCCTCTGGTCTAAGGAAAAGTGATGTTACCTAGGCTTTGTCTTTCTTCTCTAGGCCTATGAGTATCCAAAAAGTTCAGCTCAAGGATTTTAATTAAGATCATGAAATTCCTGAGTCTAGTTATGACCCAGTGAAAACTGCCCACTGCAGCAATTCACTGAAAAGTAGTGCCAGAGAATTATTTGACATTGAACACTCCAGGTTTGAAGTTTAATGTTTTCCCAGTGAAAAGGGATTCCTTTTTTATTCCTTATTTTGTATAATACATGTTTCTCATGTTTTTAATCATATTTTTTCTGCAGTCAGCCCCTTGAATCTTTGGCAGTAATGCAGCACAATCATTGAAAACTTCTCTGGGCTCTGAGTTAGTGCACGATGTCAAGGCCTTTGATGAGCCCACAGACCTTTTGCCTGAGGACAGATCAGACACACTCTGCATCACTGATGCTGGGACACACCACACATAAAATTTTATCTTCCAGGCAGTGCCAGGCAACAACTGTGCTTAGGGCATAAAGAAAACTATCTAGGATCTCCATTATAGCACTTTCTCTCGAATTTCCAAGATGTAATTCTGAACAGACATTGAAAACAAACTTTTGTGGTCATCTGAACTATGCCTGAATGAGCTTTTCTGATGCATATGGCATAAATAAAAGTTTCTCAGTAAACATGGAGAAGATTTCTTGCATACTGAGGAGAAAGCCCATGCCAGATTTAAGAAAAGCATTATTGAAACAAGTTCTGGACGGGCTGCCTGCATGTGGTTGTTCCATAACCAGCCATAGGGAGAGGCACAGCACCCATTAAGTTAGGGGTCACTGACACTGCAAGGGAAATACTCCAAAATAAGATCTCAGCTCCTCAGTTGAACAGAAATTCCTCAGAAACTGTTTTCAGACAGTCCCATAGATGGTGGCATGAGAACAGGCAGCAGTAGCCCGGGTGGTTTAGTGAGCAGTCACGAGGCTGACTTTAAAAACATCATCACCACCACAGATGAATCCAGCAGTCTGACAGCTTTCTGCAGGTTCATGTGAAATCATCAACCTCACAAGCCCCTAGAACTGTGGATATGTCTATCAGCCATGCAGTGCAAAAGGTATTACTACTTCCTAAAGGTTTCTGCACTGAAAGTCTGGAGTTTTCAGGTGAAGACACACACAGGCCCGGCACAGCATAATGGGAGCAGAGCACCCAGGGTGGAGCTGGGGCAAGGGGATGTCCATACATGAACAGCCACACCAGTCTCTCAGCGGAAAAAGGACCACTGAGCTCCAGCCATTTTGCAAACCAAGTTGATCAAGGCCACAACCAAAGCAGAGCTGTTTGTCTCTTCAGATACCTCAAGAAGTGCAAGGAGTTCAAACAGATACCTTTCCTGGGATGACTGTCCTCTAGGGACTAAACTATCATGTGGAAATACAAGTAGACGATCTAAGAATAAAGCAGAAGATCCAAGTAAAGAAACAAGTAGAATACCTAGGTAAAGAATCCAATAGGATACTCTGAATTTGCATCTTAAACATTTCTTTCCACGCCATGCTGTAGAAACACAATGGAAGCAGACTTGGCAAATACCATCCATATGTTCCACAAAATGACTGAGGGAGCACAATGTGAACATTACTCCTGGACTGGATCAAGAGAATCCATTAAAAAAAAATGCATAAGAGGAATACACATGTACATGAACTCAATGTTTGCTTATTGTGGAATTAAAGAACATATACCTGTAATTATGGCTTACCCCCATTACAAGCAGAGCTGCCACAGAACTGAACACAGGCCAGCTTTGTGCAGGAGTTCAAAGCCAGTGTGATGCTGCCTTATTTTCCTACTAACATCATCTTTATCCTCTCTTGCCCTTCTTCTCAGTTAACAAGAGTTATGTACTGAAAGTGCTGAGATAAAGTAATGGTAAGGAGGATACCGCAAAAGGTATTTGAAAAGCAGAAGTAATTTACTACATGTCTGCTTTGTTTTACTTCCTAAGCCTTCCTGTTGTGAAAGGAAATTCATCTTTTCTGGCAGACTCCAGCCTTTTTAGGTCGGAGAGCTCCCCAGGAGCTTTCGAGTGCAGGTAAATGGATGTAAGACTCAAGGAGTACAGCACAAGGAAGATGGGATTAATGCTGGGGTTTGCTTTGGCTGTCACACCTGACGTACAAGGAGAGTGCTGCACCCTCGATCGCAGGAAATATCTGTAAAATAAACCAAGCTGAGTCCTTTGCTCATCCCTGCCAGCCCGATGTGCCACGAATGGAGAGGTCGTGCTGCTGGTGGGCGAAGCGTGCAGGATCTCCAGCCAGGTGGGTGAAGCACGGAGGATTACACCCAGCAAAGTCTCCACGTGAGACAGACATCAGGGTGCCTCAGCAGAGCAAGTGAAAGCTCAGAGGGAGGGCTGTGGATGGACAGTAGGTGCAGCCTGTATCCTGCACACAGGAGTAGGCACAGGGGAAGCATCCACTGCCTAATCTAAATAGCACACAGAGTGGTTTTGTCCTCTTCTGTTCTCCGGCCAGTTTGCACATATGTTCTGAGCATACAGCCTGCCCTCCAAAGACCACTTACAGGGGCAATCACAGGGAAGCAAAGCAGGAAGAAAAGTATCCAAAAAGGGAATTTGTTCAAGAGAAAAGAATGGAGACAGATGTAGAGCGACTAGTCACGGCTGGCGGTAAATAACCCTCTGCCTGGAGTGCTCTCTTTCTCTAAGAGGAGTTCACATATTCCATTTCGTATTTCCTTTCTAGGAAGTCAAATCTTTCTTTTCCTGGCATTTGTTCTTTTCCCCTTCTGTATGGTCTAAAGCTTCTCTTCTCCTTTTCCCTTTCTCTTCTACGTTTTGCTCTCTTTGAAGTTCATTTCTTCCATCTCCTTCTCGCACAGCCCTGATTTCCCTGCACTGTCCCAGGCCACACCTTTCACTACCACCCTCTCCCAGTGCCTGTGCCACGAGCACGTGTGTGCTTCACACCTGCTCCAGGGTTTGAGTCTCCCCTCTTTCTCATGTGCACACCTCAAAATGAAGCAGATGCAACACACAGAGATGGAATATTCATCCTCTCACTCCCATAAACCTGTCAAGGCATATAGGCCAAGAAGCTATCTCTGCATAAATCTAAATCTCCTGTGAGGAAGCAATCTACTCAAAGGCAATAAAGGCAAAGGATGTATTATTATCTTTGGTGTGGATCCTACTGGGCTGGGAGGTTGGCTGCTGGCTCCTCTCTGAACTTTCCTTCCCAGCCAGAGCAGCCATCCCACAGACAAGTCTAAGCTTCCTTTCCTTGGTCTGATTTCCTCCTCCTGTTGTTTGGCCAGTAACCCAAAGGATAGGGTTTAATTATGGAGTTTGGAAACCTGGCTTGCACTACTCTGCCAGCACGGGATAAAACCTCAGCCTGTCTTCTGAAACAGCACCATTCTGCTCTGCTGATACCTGTGTTATCCCACACAGCTCAAATGAGCTGCAGGGAAGAAATGCCAAGTTAAACAAAAAGATGGGTTTAGTCTTTAAACTTCTACTGCAAATTTCACCGAGAAAAAAAGAAAACACCAAAGCTCAGAGATTACTGTATGCTAAAAACTGTGCCACCATTTTGATTGTAGATTAAATAAATGGCAAGGCCTTTCTCTGGAAATAAAGACATCGGAAAGGATGGATCTGAAACTGGTCCAGGCTCCAAAGCTCCCTCTCTGAGAGGAATGCTGTGGAAAGCCCCCACCTAAATTGGGATGTTAGCATCACTTGCACAGCTTTCAGGTGACCAAATTATTTCCTAGGCAGATGCCCCACTAAAGACTCCTCAAGCATTTTACACTTGTTGAGGTGGAACCCCCGTGTCAGACACAAAAGGCTTCACATTAGTGTCACAGCCAGGGGTGATGTCTGTGCACAGACCACAGCAGGAGTGTCCCTCGGGGGAGCACCTCGGGCCAGTGACACACCACTGCTGCCCTGGCAGGGAAGGACACTCAGCACTGCTTTGTCCTTCACCACTGATGAGCTGTGGCTCTTCAGGTAATCCTCTGTCAGCCGTGCTCTTGCAGTGACCCTGTTTTACAGAGAAGCTGAGGCAATGAATTCAGAGGACAGGCTGCTGGAAAGCCATGGCAGAAGCACTGGGGTGGGGCTGTGTGGATACAGCACAAGGATGGCTTGGAAGTGCATCCCACGTGGGCAGGATAAAGAAAGCTCTTTTTCTTCACAGCTGTGACAGTGATAGATGGCTTGGTGAATGTGAGCTATATCTAGTTGGTACCTGGCTACAGTCCCTGATGCTGCAAGGTGATTTTCTGCCATTTTACAGGCAAGGCTAAGCAGAATCTGGGATTTTTCTATAATAAGTGAGGAAGGTCATGAGGAAGGAAGAACCTTCTCTTGTCTGACTTGTTCTTGCCTTTCTGAGCACCTCGGGAAGTTTGACACAGGCAGCTGTGCTTCCTCACGATGGGCACCCAGTGGTGCCAAGAGCAGCAGAGGTGCTTTGGAGGTGTAAGGCTTTGGGTACTTCCCTTGCCCAGCTCAGCAGCTCAGTGCCACCATCAAGCCAGGGCTTGGATGAGCCAGAAGTAATGACCACACGTGGGGAAAACCACATGAATAATGTTAGAATTAATAGCCAACCTCTGGCCGCTGCACAAATGGAGAACATTTGTCATTAACAATGAGCACCCCAAACTTTGGGGGGAGCTGTCCCCCAGCCTGGCAGTGATGCAGAAGCAGTGACCCCATCACTTTTCAGCCATCTGTGTCTGCAGAGCAGGCTGGGATCCCTCCCTTCAAGCCCAGCTTTTGTCTGCGTTTCTGCCGGCCAGTGAGCAGAGGTTTAGCGCAAGGTGAAGCTCTGCCTTGCATCATCTGGAGCCTGGAGCTGATGGAGGGGACAGCCCCTGGTGCCTGGGAGCAGGACACCTCGGAGCAAACACCAGAGCCCTGGGGACAGCGGTGGCAAGGCAGTCACGGGGAGCCTGGCACTTGTCTGCCTGCAGGTCCACCCTCTCCTCCTGCCAAAGTGCCACATCTGCAGTCAATAAGGGCCCACAAGCTGGCTCCTCCTCATTAGAGGAGAGAGGGCAGCTGGCAGGGGATCCTCCAAGGGCTCCCAGGCACAGGAATCAGTCTCCTCCCAGTCTGGAATAGCCCAAATTTGGTGACTTTCTGGGCATGCTGTAAAGGACAGCTGTTTGACAGGGTCTCCAGAGAAAGCTGTGGGTATGTTTCCTACATGATGAAGGATATAGGTGGCTGGCCAAGTGCCCACAGAACTGATTTTAATGCTGCACAGGTCGAATTTACTTTTCTGTGCTGTATAGTTCATTATACATAGTGCCCTGGACAAGCATGTGTTTTTTCCAAACAAACCCAACCCATACTATTTTAAATCCAGACAAACAAGAAAGACAAAAAATACGCATTGCAAAAGATCCTTTGCACTTTTACAGGACCTTTCAAAACCCTGGGAGGCACTGCTTGCCTTCCTCTAACAAGTAAAATTTCTGTTATTTTTATTGGCAATAAATACTTAATTGTTTAGCTGTAAGCAACACTGAAGCATTAACTTCACCTGTGCACATAGCACTGACCCAGAAAAAAAATATTTCCAATAGTATTAAGCACCCAGATGATCTCAGTATAAGTGATCAATGGACAGTTAAGTATGTAACATAACATAACCCAAAAAAATGATCAACAGGAAAGATCACACACAAAAATTAACTGAAAGAGGCCAAAGAGCTTCCTCAACGTTCTGAAGTGTAACAGGCAGTGATATCTATTTTGATATGAAGCCTCCAATCACACTTCACAGCATTACAGATTAATAAAACAACTCCTTCTGTAAGTCTCTTAAAAGTCATTACTAAGTGATCTCAAGTGTTGCATAATGCTTGAAAAGTCCTTCTACCTTATATAAGTTTAGGGATATTTATTTAAGCAGCATAACTGATGGAGCACAGCCCAGACAGGTACTGATTTTTGCTAGAAAAAGCTATCCCAGAACTGAATCTGGACAATTTGACAGAAAAAGACCGCCTATCTTCTGCTGCATTATTTAAATACTTCAGATATTTGGCCAAAACACAGGAGTGACACACTACAGAAACATTCACAGCTGCAGGAGCAATAAAACCACTGCCATATTTTCATGAGGCCGTTTCTCGGAAGTGACGAGACGTCTAGAACTGGTCACCTCTCTAGCACAGCAATTCTGATAACCAAACAGAGCAAGTGGAGATGATGTTCTGGGGCTCTGGGAGCCGGGGCTTACCTGGCTCCACTTCATGCCATCCGCTGGACTGGCTGCCGCTGCCCGGAGAGCGCCCTTGGCTTGTGTAGAACGGCTCCTCCCCAGGGCTGTCCATCTCATCCTCCACAGACTTGAGACGCTTTGTGGAGCTGAGCATGCAAAAAAACACACAATGAAGGCATGGAAGAGGAACCAAGGCACTGCTGTTGGGACGTGCTGGAGAATAACTCAAGGTGGGACAGATTTGGGGCGCTTTGGTGAGGCTACAAAACAACGTTTCACAGGCCAAACCCCTAAACACCCACCAGTTTGGCCAGAAGTTAGTCTGATATTTAGGCTTTCACAGATTCAGACTAGGACATTTTCAAAGCAGAGGTCAATAAAAAGGCAAGAATTTCAACTGCATTTCATGGTTCTTGCAGTTTGAATGAATATGGTGATGACACTCGAGACTTATTTTCACCGCCAGATTTTTTCATGGCTAATTCTGAAAGCAAATTGTTTATCAGCTCAAACTTTTATTTTCAATCTTTTCAATTAGCTCAGTCCCATAAGAAGGAACACAGGCAAGTGAATGATGGAAGAATCCATTCTTGGTTCAATGTTCCTGTTATCCTACAATAAGAAGCATTTGACTCCGCAGCTGTGCCAGCAAGCACAGAAAGCCCCCAATGGGTATCTCTGGCCAGTGTCAGCATTAAAGAATCCCCCTGTGATACATCACACCTCCCTCACCAGAGGCTCAGGACACAGAAGAGCCCTTTGAGTGGTCTCTGGTGGCCGCTGGCTCCAGCAGTTCTGCAGGGAGAGGATCCCAGAGCCAAAGACACTCCAGCTTGGCTCTGTTTTCCATAATGAGTTGTACAGACTGTGTGGGGACCTTACTGAGAAATTCTCTTCTAAGTACTTTTCCAAGGCTGGGCCAGCTCATTTTTTTTTCTCCCCCAAATCTGTATTCTATTAAGACTTAAGGCATTCAAGAACAGGCTCCTCTGTGTAGGGGGAACAGATTTAACAGACATAAAATCTTCCACTCTTGGTTTAGAGCTCGCAGCCTCCCCACCCCAAGCTCTGCACAGGTAGGAGCTGGCGGGCGTGCAAAACCAGTTGGTGAGAAACAGGAAGAATAAGTCTTATGGCATGTGTGGAATGCAGGTTTGGCCATTCCTTAATTTAGAGAATTGTTATGTGTCAATAGGGGAAATTGTGTGCATACAATATAATTACCGCCTGATAATTCTGCTGAGTCTGTGTATTTAAAGAATTTTTTTTTTTCCTGACTGGGAACAGCCTAATGAGAGGAAAACAAACATATTACCAAGTTATTAACTACCCATGCTGTTTATAATTAGCTCCTTATCAGTGGTAGCTATTTGCAGAAGAATAGAAGAGCAACAACTGAGCTCTTAAGAAACATTAATAACCTCACTTTTGCTTCTGGAGTCACCAGGAAATTCTACCTGAGAATGGTGCTAATGATGAGTGCTGTAGGCTACACAGTTTACAGGCAAGAAAGAAACAGCACAAAGTTTTTAATTGATGTGTAATGGGAATTGTAGTCACTGAGCTTCATAATGTGCACGCTAAGTGCAAGACAGAATGTTCTTCCAATCACTGCAAACTGTAAGAAGTTACTGCTAAGAGCCTCTCGTTAAAGATTATTATTTTTAAAATAAAAACAACAGCTATATTCAAACGACAGAGATTTTTCACACGTGCACTTGCTCACTGCAAAGCTGGTGGCACTGCAGGCTGAGATAAAAATGTAAAAGAGCGTTAGGCAGGAGTTAGACTTTCTTGTCATGTCTTTAAAATAAGTGATCTATTTTGGCTGTGGGGGAAAAAAATCAATCTGGTTCCTTAATAGTGTTCAAGACTACTCGAGTGACTGAGCTTGTTTATAAATCTAATCTCATGGATGATTAAAGGTAAAAAATAAAAAATATCCTTGTTTGATAGTTGGCATCTAAGTCGAAATCAAAATCAGATGGGGCAGTCATCTGCATTAGCAATTTGGTTTTCCAAAGGCTGAGTCACAAACTTCTAAATGCTTTACAAAAACTAAATGCTTTATAGACTAAGATCCAAAAACAGTCTTAGTCTCACAGGTAACACTTTTTACAATAAAGAATACATGTAAGTCTATCTTAAGACTTTCCTTGCATCTTATTATGCTCCAAGTTCTCTTCTGCCACAAGCTGAAACTCAACAATTCCAGTGGAACTTCTCCTGCTACACCCAGATACAACCAGAAGCTACACAAGTCCATGCAGCAGTTTTTCTTAGAGGCTTGTACACACAAAAAGAACTTCCCTGCAATCCAGCTGAACATTCAGCTCTCTGAATCTGAAGCAGCTCCACATCGTGAGGCCCCCAAACAGCTTGTCAGAGAATTTAATGGTTACTTCCCCAGATGAGTAATGATGCTGGCCTGAGTTTCCAAGGAACCTGGTAGTAGGCAGAGATTAAATTACCTGGTAGAGGATGTGCTAGGTAAAGACCTCCTCATTGCTCCTGGGCTCATGCTGTAGTACGAAGAACTTTCCAAATCTGAGAGGGAGAAATTAGGGCCTGTTCCTGCAGCTATCGGTGCTGGGGAAACAAAAGAGATTGCAGTCAGTAAGTCATGTGAATATGGCATGAATTGCACTTCAAAATCACTTTCTTCTTTCTCATGGGTGTGTTTAGTTTCACGATGGGAACAGGTGGGATGTGGAAATTAGGAAATGCTAATGGTACCTGGCATTGCAATCAAGAAGATGGAAATTTTATCAAGAATACAATGTTCCGTGACATAGAATCTCTCTAACATTCCTCCAAAGATGTTATTATTATTTTTTAAAATTAAACAATTATGGCATGACTTTCTCTAAGCACTGATTTTCTATTAATGTCATTCTAACATTTAATGAAACCTGGTGCTTTTAGGACCATGTTGTCTCTATTGGCATGGTTACAGATAGGCTGCATCATCCCTGTAGAGTGCCTGGCAGGATCTATAAGCAGCATAGGCAGGGAAATACACACCTCAGAACCTCTGGGGTACGTGTGATATACAGCCACAGGCACAGAGGTTAAAAAAGCAGATGAGAAACGTGAATTCTTTTCTGACTAAGAGCATCTGAGCTTTCCTCTGGCCTCTTTTCCAGCTAAATCAAAACTAAATCAGAACTAGAGACACACGACTCCCCAAAAGTTTTATCTAGCGGTGACCTTCCACTCTTCACCTCATCACCTTACCCAGTACTGAAATTTTGATTGCAGGGGATACGAATCCCTGCAATTTCCTTGTCCTGTATATTTGGTTTCACATTAAACGTCACGGATTCCTACACACCCTGAAAACTGCAGGCACAAGCCATGAACTCCATGTGCTGTACTCTTCTGGGAGCAGACAAGGAACAGAGCAGCTTAACGTTGAAGTCAGCAGAGAAAGGATTTCTTGCCGAAATGCCACTAATACAGCAAATGGCACCGTGTCCACTGTGGCTGTTCCAGTGCTATTTACAGGACAATACAACTTCGGGGGCTGGCAATCACAGATCCTGAGTTTCTCTCCCATTTCAGAGCCCTCTGAAAAAGGACATCCTGCACAATGAAATGCACCAGCTTGGCCTGGGCTGTATTGTCTGAGAGCCCTGATTCGCAGCCACAAAGGCGAAGCAGTCTCAGTGCCACACAGGGATGCTGAGCCAAGTTTAATCTTTGGTCTGAGAATCTGGCCCATTTTCAAACATGAAAAAATCTTTCAGTCCAACGGGGAAGGAGTGAGGAAATGAAGACAGGATAGCTCCTATCACCCAGCTAACATGTCTGGGCTGGGAGTGCTGCCACTGACTGTAACGGGGCCAGTGTTTCACCCCAAGTCTTAAGGAGCTCACAATGTCAGATTTGACAGAGGAATAATGTAGCTTTGCAGCTGCCTCATCATCCCCACAAGACAATTAGTTGTTGTTTGGCAAGGATCTTTTAAGAACGTCATTGAGACAGAAAGGGAACAGCCCGGATAGCCACGGACTTTTAAAAGCCGGGGACAGAAAATGCACAACGCCATTAAAACTTGACAAAATCTGGATTGGTCATTAAAAGGAATTAAGTTGGGAAGTAATTTATGACAAGAACACTCAAATCCTTTGTTATCTTCTCTTAACTATCATATGCTTCCTGCACACTGGGTATATGAGAGGGTGTGTTAACAGAGGGAAAGAAAAATTAAGCACAGTAAAATTAACTCGTTTTATCAATTTGTGCTTTCTGCAACAGTTTCCTGACAGCAGCTACAAGAGGCTGTAAAACTGATGAATTTGCATGGAAAAAGAAACCGGTGTAAGTAATTTGTGTAAAAGGTAACAGGGACATGGACTGCTATAATTCAGACACCCTGCAGATAGCAGACTGCTGCAGTGTGTGCAGTTATGGGTTAGAAAAATGACCACACTGCAGTCAGTCTGACTTGAATGGAAATCAATCATAAAGGTACTCTCTGCAGCATCTACTCCACAGTTTTCAGCAACTTCCTTGCCAAACAGATTTGTGCTCTGCAAACCCTTTCCTGAGCGACTCCTCTGCACTCTCTGCCTCCCCATCTTACAGGTTAAGCACACAGTTTTCCAAACAGGAACATAAAAAGGCAAGCACTGAATTAAAGCACTGTTTCTTTCCGAGGCACAATGAACTTCCTGGACATTGCCAGATTTATGAAACAGTTTTATTCCACAGAGATAAGAAAGAAAAACTGGTATGTGGCAACACTTCCCTTCTTTCTTTCCCCCTGCCCTTTTTATTGCCCTTTCCCCAGATCCTGGATATTTCTTGAGTTAGCCCTATAGAAAAAAGGAATGTGTGTTCAGAGCAGGGGTAGGGTAGGAACAAGGTATTGCTGATGCTGTGTGAACTCAGTGCAAAGCAGAAAAGGCTGATTCCACTGGGGCTGCTGCCTGGGTAGCAAACACTTAGGGTGCTCTGCTGGTCACTGGCCAAAACCACCTCACCACAGTCAAATGCCAGTTTGAAACCAGAGGGTTAAAGAACAAAAATCACCTCTAATAGACACCAGCAGAGGTTCAAGTGCCTGGCTGGGCTGTGGGAGCCAGCACCTGAACCCTGTGGCAGTCCTTGCACAGGAGCCACCACCCTGCCACCATCAGCTCAAGGTCTCTGGCCACAGAAGTGCTGTGGCACAGGCTGCACAGGGCTAAGCTGCTCCAAAATCTTTGCTCCTGCCTTTCTGACAGTGTCTCTCTTCCACCAAAGCCCATTTGTACCTTTGCTTGCAGTTATTGCATTCGCTGCCATAAATCACAACAGGGTGCTGGAGCTGTGGCTGCCCCATCCCTGGGAGTGTCCAAGGCCAGGCTGGAGCAGCCTGGGACAGTGGCAGGTGTCCCTGCAGGAATGAGATGAGCTTTAAGGTCCCTTCCAACCCAAACCATCCTGGGATAGATGCAAAGGGACAAAGTGGTGCAAACTGTGGCAAAACTCTTGTCTAAACTAAAAAACCCTGTCTAAACTAAAAAACCCTGTCTAAACTGAAAAAACACTGTCTAAACCAAACCTGTTCCTTGCAGCATGTGGCAATCCACCACAAAACCTCCCTACCCCTGTTCCTACTCCCCAGGAACACGCTCCAGCCCCACATGGAGCAGAGTGGTGGGAGCTGCAGCCTCACAAACTCCAGGCAACGACATCTAAACCACACCATTACCCCTGTAAGAAATGCTCTGCAGCAAAGTGACCTCCTGACAGCTCAGGAACATCCCCCAAATGGGAAAGGATGTCAGAAACTGCAACTGTGACTCAAAGCAAGAATCTCAAGATGCTGCCTGACCCAGGGCTGTGAGCTGGAAGGGGTTGAGAGGGAAGGATCCCTCTTGCCCCACCCCAATCCTGGAGCCCCTATTTCAGCTGCTGGCATCACAAAAATTCCCTGTGCAGTTGGGACACCCTCAGAGGGGCAAGAGGAGCTGGTTTGCCCAAACAGGAGGAGGAGGAAGGGTGGTGCCTCTGCCTGACACTTTTCTACTCCTGGGATGCAGGGCAGCATCACCCTGCTCCCACAGCCTGCTCCCTTCCAGCTCAGCTCCTCATCCGAAATGTCAAGAAAAATAATGAAGAAATTAAGAAAAAGCCCTCTTACTTAACCCAACTGCAATATTTATTTTGAAAAAATTACTGAATTACAGAACAGGAAACACACTAAATAAAACCAGCCAGGCTGGCATTTGTCTCCTTTGGAATATGGCACTTTCTTTAAGCCACGTTAATATTTAGCCTCTCTTTTTTTTCCCCCATTTGTATGTATTTATTTTTACAGAGGTCCTGGGATGTGACTAAGATCATTACATGTGTAACACTGCAGTGAAGTGATAATGTGTTTAAGGTTAAATGGGAGAAACATGACATTTGACTAATAAACTTTTTCCTGTGTTGTGACTCCATAAACAAAGGGAAACACACTGTGCTGCTGCTGCTGCTGGGAGGAAAGGGGAGCTGGATTTTTTTTTTTTTTTTTTGCAAGGCCTTTGTTTGCTCCACACTGTATCATTAGATTCAAAGAGGTTCCACCGAATACAACAGATATGAAATGTGTGATGTTCATTTTAAAATTACAAGTACAGCCTGCTATTGACCATCTAATTATGCTGAGTTCCATTTATAAACATAGCTAACCACTAAGTTTATAGAGACTTTTTGTGCTGCTTTAATAGGATATTGATCGAGAGCAAGGTTTGAGTGGACTGCCATTGAATTGTGTAATGGCATACAAAAGGCAAGGTCACGGCAACTGTTCACTCTATGCCTGCAGTCTATTTTTTATTATAATCTTTTTTTCTCCCTCTCATACCCAAGCCCACACAGAGAGTTTTGGATAGCAGTGCTTTCCTAAGGAATATAGAGTATCTTTTAAAATGTTAATTTTCATGCTGCTGACTTTAACTGCCTTCACTAGTGTAGTGCTTAGTATAGCAGAAAACACACAGGCTGCAGCTCAGGGAGAGCAGGTTTAGCACTCCCCAGCTGCACACACGTGTCTGTGAGGAGGAGAAAAGCCTCTCCCGGGCTACAAAAAGGCCTCCACTGCCCAGCCCAGCCCCTCCACAAGTGCCAGGGCACCCCACGCCTTGCCAGGACATGCTGGGATTCTCTTTCCCTGTGGGAAAAGCTGGATGAGAGGGATGAGGAGGCTGTGTTTCCATTCTGGAGTGCTGGCAGTGCCTCTCCATCCCTGCCCTTGCCCTCATGGCAAGGACCCTTCAGCCCCTTTCTGCATCCCCAAAGCTCCATCCCCAAGCCTGGCACTCACTGCATCAGTGTGGATGCAGGATCCTGAGCTTCCCCAAATGTCCTGTCCACACCCATGGCATTAGTCTGAGTGTTTCAGGGATAATTAGCTGGACCATTGCTGTGTGTGCACAGGAGCAGTGAGCAAGTGTGTGTGCCTGTGGTGCCACAAGCTCAGCAGAAGGATTAGAAGTCCCCCCCAGTGCTCCTCACTGCACACAGCACACGTTGAACCCAACGTGTGGCATTTTCAGGCCAGGGTGCAGTCAGAATTCCCTTGTTTATCAGCACGAAGAATGATGTCATTTTGACAAATAACACACCACCAAACAAATATGTTTGATTTGGCTCTAGCCGATGTTCATAAATCCTAAATCTTTCTTCACATCCTGGGCAGTGCAGTTTATCTGGCTGCTTGAATGACCTCTGAGGGAGGAGATCTTCCCAGCAGCTCTCCTTGCACATGGTGCAGACTCAAAGCCAAGGGGGGGATGCATTCCCTGTGCCTTTCTCCCTTGCCCTTGCCAAGGGAAGGGGACACTTGGCACCAGAGCCCTGCAGCACCTTCTGCAGAGGGTCTCCTCCATGCCCTGAGATGGCTGCCCACAGCCAGTGGAATATTTTCCTGACAAGGGGAGAAAAGGAGGAGGTTTCACTTGGCCAACAGCTGGCTGTCAGCTCCCAAACCCGTCCATCCCCGACTCCTCTGCCTCTGAGCCTTTTGTTGTCAGCACAGAGCTCTCCAGAGAGGGAAGAATGAAGCCTCTGTTATCTGGATGGGTCTCCCCAGTATCTGGGGTGACAGACAACACTCAGAGAGGAGCTCACACCCTCTGCCTGCTAATAATGGAGGAGAACTGACAGCATGAGCTGCAACACCCACATCAGACGGGCTGGAGAGGAGTCTTTGTTTTTTCAGATGCACATCTATGATCTCTTTTCTCTGTTTTACTAGGCTCTGCAAGACTCAGCAGCTGGGCAGCATTTCGAAAGAAAATCTGCATCTATAGGACTGAAGAAAGCAACTTTCTGTTACCAACACAGTCTAGACTTGTTCAATAGCTCACAGAAAGTGTGATCATCAGCACTGATAGGCAAGATAGATAACAGAAACAGCTGACCTTTCACTTGATTAATTCATTCCCCAAATTTGCATGATGGGGACAACTGCCTCTTACTTGAGACTCCTTGTCATGTGGACCTCTGGGAACTTTACTAAATAAACCGGCAAATAATTGCTATCCACAATATTTTGTAAGATTAATTTTGGATAACAGCTGCTGCAGGCCAGTTAAAACTGGGGAAAATCACTTATTTCTATCATTGCATTACCAAAAGCAAGCATAGAAAGAAAAATAACAGTAGGCATACACAAGATGACCTTTTTGGAAAGAGGACTGGTCTCAAATCAGGACACAGGAACATGCAGACAACCCAGAGAGGGTTATATTAACTTTAAAAGACCTTGCTTACCAATTTAGGCAAATATGCAGCAATTTCCTTGTTGCTCTGTTATGTTAAACAATTCTTTGAATATGAGCATGTGAGTTAATACTGAGTTTTCTGGGAATGTGCTGCTAGACTTGACACTAAACATATCCTACTGGGTAGCCAGGGCATATCAGGCTGTGGGCTTCTCAGACCTCATAAAGTAAACAAGGTTAAGGCTGGTCAGTACATGTCTGGGGCATCTCCAAGGAAAATCCAGGGTGCTATCAAAAGCAGTGTAGCTAAATCAGTTGCTGGCACTCTTCCCTCTGAGTCAGTTCTGAAGTGATATCCCGATATGCTTTGGGGACACTATTTTTGGTAGAGGTGCTGGCTTGTAGACAGGATATAAAACTGAGGTCTTGACCTCCCAGGATTATTAAAGAGCCCATGAAAAACAGTGCAAACTCCCGTGTCTGGAACAGATAAAAGCTGAATCTTTGTATTTTTCCCACCATAACCTTCTTTCCTATCTCTAATAAAGTCCATGGTCTTCCTGCATGCAGGTGCCTCATCCTTGAAGGTGGTGCACGTCAACTGGAAGCAGAGGGAACATCTCAGACACAGCTCATAATTTGCAAAACATGCTGAGTGCTAGGATTTCTGATACCCAGTGTTTCAGTTTAGTTACAATAAAATATCAGGGAAAATGAATAAGCTTGAAACACGATGCTCACGAGGTCAGTGCCAAGCTCTGGGGGAGGCTGGGAAGGCTCCAGCCAGGAGTGGGGCACTTTCCTAGGAAAAGTGCACACATGGAGCAGGGCTGACAGAGTCCAGAAGCAGCTCTGCTGTGCAGGGCTCCTCCAGCCAAGATAAGGCTGTGGGGAAATGGGATGCCTTGCAGAGGGGGAGGGTGAACCCTTTGGGCTTCAAAAGCCTCTCGCTGTCACAGTGAAATGAAGTGACAAAACACAAATCCTGGTGACAACCTGGGCTTGTCCACCCTGGCTGCAGGTACCAGCCAGTCCCTGCTCCCTGCACAGCCAGTGAGATGCCAAAGCCTCTGCTCAAGCACTTCAGCAAGTGAACTGATTCGCAAATGTGCTGAGCACTCAGCAGCTCCTCTTGACTTCTGAGTCCTCTTAACTTTGCCCTTCTCTCAAAATTCCCACCAGCTGTCAGGGAAGGAAGCTCAGGAGAAATTTTTTCTTCAACGTTTTTCTCTCTGCCTCTCTCCAGGGCATATAGCTCTCATCTTGCACTCGCCGTGCTTTCCTTGTATCATCACTTTTTTGAATGCAAAGCCAATTTAGTAGCTAGTGCCTTTCCAAAAGAGGAAATAAACCAGGAAAATCCTCTGAGAAACTCTGTGTTCTCACTCAAAATCATGGATTTTCTGCTAGGTTTGTGCCAGTTAGATTCTAGCCCTAGAATGACTTGAATTACATCCCCAGCCAGCACACAAATATTTCTGCTGTTTAGGAGCAGAACCATTTTATGGTTCTCTTCCTAATGCCCTAAAGAGACTGGTTGCACCCTAAGGTTTTAAAGGGGCACAGAGCTGATGGTTTCACCTGGAGCAGTGGTGATTGGTGATAATGTGATATTATCTCCATGGTAGCTGGAGAAAAGATCACAGAATGGTTTGGGTTGGAAGGGACCTTAAAGATCATCCATTTCCACCCTGCCATGGGCAGGGACACCTTCCACAACACTTCCAAGTTGCTCCATCCTGGCCTTGGACACTTCCAGGGATGAGGCAGCCACAGCTTCTCTGTGCCAGGACCTCCCCACCCTCACGGGGAAGAATTTTTTATATCCCTAAAAAAATCCCTACAGGCCTGGCTTTGGAGCAGTGTCTCTTCAAGACCCTGTCCACAGTCCTCCCTTGGACTATCTGGATTATGTCATAGCAAAATACAATCAATGCACCTTTGATCAATGGAACAGGGTGGTGACAGGTGCTCTTAATTTGGTGTTGTTAGTGAGTATTGACAAGCCTGTAATGATCATGCTGCAGTGTGTCACTCACACTGGGGGCATTAGCATTCTTTAAAGGTCAAAACCCAAACCCCTCTAGAAGCCAGAATTCCATACAGCTAATGGAAAATGTGGGCCTGGGGAAGTCAGGATGTGTGAGGTTATCAGGGCTGAAGTTGGCACAGTTGTTGGCATTATTTGACTTATGACTTCATATAAGACTTCAGCAACTTCGAATTCAGAGAATACCCTGAGCTGGAAGGAATCCACACAGATCATCAAAGTCCAACTTCTGGCCCTGCACTGGACAGCCCCAGAATCTCACACATACATGGATGTACACGTGACACGGATGAACACAATGTGGAAAAACAGCATCAGAAAATTTCCAGGTTTATGTGCACAGATTAGGTATTTTCCAGAGGTCTGGTTCAATACAGCCCTTGGATCCTCCAAGGGATCCATGGGAGGCTGATTTCTGATGCATTTATCTACACTCTGTCCATTTTCAGCTGGGTACCAGATGAGTTTACCAACTTGCACAGGCAAGTTTGCAGAATAAAATTATTTATCATCTCACTTTAAAATTCTGCTGGTTTATTCTCACCCATTAAAAGAAGTGGCACATAAATGCTGTCCACTGGCAAGAAGTGGGGAGAAGAAAATCCTAATTTTCAAGATGCTGTTTCTGAATTGAGGAAGGGAACAGTAAGAATCAAAGAAAAAAATAACTTGGGTTGCAGAAACCACACAAATCAGACACAACATGATACTTACTTTGTGAGACTCTTACTAGCTCAGTCACACTGAAAACACCTGATGTGACAAAACTGTCCTGGAAGCCCAAATGTCCTACAAAACAAACAGAGGGAGAGAACTGCGATTAGCTTCAAGCATTTAATGACAGTATTCTCAAATACTTTACTTTCATTTAGACTTAAAATGTGACATCTAATTTCCCACTTAGCAGTAATTATTGTTTATGTAGGTGGGTAACCAGTCATACAGCTATGTAGGCTGCTTTGTGGTTTCTATCTAGAGGTTAGGAAAGCTAACATGACACATCAGCAGGGAGATTTTTACATGTTAAAGCATCTCAACAGGAAATCTGAAACAAAAGAGGACTATTTTAATAACCGGTTACCTTGGATGACCCCTAATGACTTCACAACTGAAATGAAAATACTGTACCTAGGAAACAGACAGGACAGCTAAGTTCCATAATCGTTTTAAACATTATTCTCTAAAGAAACATCTGATCAGGATTATCTACCCATTCATTCAAACCAAACAAGATTTAAAGATGTATTCTTCATTTTTCTAAGGTTACACTAGGGGGATCTTAGATGAGCAGATGGTTTAAAAAAAATAAATTAAGGCCTTTTCAACTAAAAAAAAAATTATTCTAACGTTTAAAAACTAGGTTTTAAAAGGAAAAGTAAATCTCTGCATAAGAAAAAGTATTAGCTTGGTGGACTGTCTGTAGGAAGCAGGGCTGAGGCATCCACGCTCACCTCCCTGGTGCAAGGAATGCCTCTAAAATGTGATGGCGCTTTACATAACAGTATTTCCCTTCTTCTCTGCAAACATGCCTACCACCAAATGTTCATTTAATTTTCACGGGTATGCTCTGTGACAAAGGAGCAGCCCGGGCTGCAGCCCCGGCCGGGCTCCGGCGGGACCTCAGTGAGAGGGAAGGGCTGTGCCCGGCCAGGCTGAGCTCCTGCTTTGGAAATCAGGCTCACAGGAGAAATCGCAGGATCAAGGGATTATTAAAAGAACTGTAAAGTCCTGCTTGCCCACAGGATAAGTGGCATACCTTTTTAGGTTGTCCTACTTAGAGTCACCGATGCCGGTGCACGCACACATGTATTATTGAATGTTTTGCAGGGGCACCATCTGCTCCGTCGTTAATTGTTTGTCAGGCTCACTACGATTTCCCTGCATTCCATATATTCTCCTGCACCCCATGCTCATGCTGGGAATACCTGGGCACCTTTCTCTAATGGTCAAAGCAGGAGGACTAATGCCAGCTGCACATTTGTACTCTTGGCTTTCCTTTTGGGGTTTGCTTGAACAAATTCAGAATATCCCACTGCCATTTCTACCTGCGGAACAGGGTGCAGAAAGAAAACACCTTCTGTACGAGTCTACAGAGGCTGGAATGTCAGGCAGTGTGTCAGGGAAAGGCTTGGGAGAGATCTGGAGGGAGGTGAGCCTTTCACCTCCAGCCAAGATTTGATGGAATTCTGCTCCTACACAGAAGAAGTTCCCTGTTTTGCAAGGAGCCCACGGTGCCAGATGAACGCAGTCTCTAAGCTAACAGACTCGAGACAAGTTTCTGCATCAGGCATGTTTTTATACTCCAGCAATAATGATGAGTTTTCAAACTGTGTATATGTATATCTTTGGGCATCCTTGTGTATGTGTGTATACATATGTATTATGTACACAAACATATAAATATACACAAATCTGTCATGCTCCAGCTGTAGATAAATGTACTATAAAATATTGAAATTGATGCTGAAATTCAACACAAACAAATTCCTCAATCTGCAAACAAGGTTTTTATTTACATCAAGAGAATAAATTTTTCCCTACTTCAAATGAAAAAAAAATGTTCTTACAAGCTTTTATTTTTCCTTATTTTCAATTTAGAAATAGCTCCCAGATAGCTGTAAGCGCTTTTGCCTGATCTGCTTTGTATTTTCCCACAATAAAGGTGATGACTACCTCATTCTGCTTTTCAGAAACGGTTGCTGCCCATACACAACGTTTGTTCATTGCCGATTTCCCAAGTATTTTTAATATGAAGATCTACTTTTCATATGCTGCAGCAGACCTGCCTATTGAATTAAATGATCTGTGAATTAAAAATAATTCTCTTAGGTCTTCACTGAAACCACTCATGTGCCTAAAATTAAGCATATGCTTAAGTGCCTTGCTGGATCGGGGCCAGGACGCTTACTACTCCGCAGAGCCCTTCAGAGGGAAGCCAGTCCATGCTATGTAACTTCTCACACTGTGCTCATCATGGCAGCATCTGAGCAACTTCCAGAAGTGCATCCAGCAATGCCACGAACATCTGCCACGTGTTGTTTTTTCCTGCAGCACACCACACTGGCTCTGCTCTGGTGTCCACTCCGACCTGCATTTCCCAGGCAGCTTCCCGCCCGCACGGAGAGTGAAGGTGAAATATAAATATGGAAGGGAAAAAAAAAAACCCAACCAACCCTGAATCACAGCCACTATAGGATATTTGGCTGATTTTTTAAAGGGAAAGCCCAGAGCCCTTTGTGATTATCTAGTAAAAATATGATTGTGGCAAGGCAAATCATGCTACTTCACACAGAGGTGAAACCAGAAATGAAAGTGCCATTTTAAATATATTCTAACTCTCAGGGCATGAGAGAAGATGAATAAGTTATCTTGGGCATACTGACTTCAGTATTCCTATCTTGGGTACACTTGAAATGTCCACTTACTCCAGCAGGAACACTCCTTATTGGGAATACATGCAATAGTAATCATTAAACAAAAGCACGCAATGAGCATGGTTAGATTTTCATCCTTCAATACCAAAAATAAACATTTCACAAATGAAAGGTGAATTTCACAACTCTCCAATTTGATATTTACTTATAAACATTAGGAAATCAGGGGCTTGCCTTGCCAATCATTAAGAATACCTTGATACCCACAAAAGCCTTGCCCTTGGCTTAGAGCTGGATCATGAATGTATTTTGAGGTATGGTTGGTCTGTGAATTTGCAGTTCAGTAGAACCCCATGGAATTTTTAAAGGTTTGCCTGGATGGCTCAGACTACAAAATCCAGGCCTAAGACTCATTTTTGCTGAGCTGGGATAACAGTGAGAGAAGGAAACGAGGGAAATAGTATGAAGAACTTATATGTGTAAAATAAGAATTACTGCAAGGGAAATAATATGAAGAACTTATATGTGTAAAATAAGAATTACTGGGAAACAGCAGCACTGAGAAAAGATGTGAAGCTAACATTATTAACAGGGGTCAACATGCAAAAAATCTATCAGTTTGGCTGATCTACTTAATTCTGAATGAGGAAAAAAACAGGTAAAGTCAAGCAATTACATATGCAGATGTTAGCATTAACAAGCTCCTGCACTGAAAAGATGATTAAACATCCTGAAAGCTCTTTACTGTGATAATTTTGCTCAGTGTCCAAGAGGTGGGACACTGAGACTGCTGTGTGTGACAGGTTATGTCTGCAGCTTTGTGCAGCAGTCACAGTTTGGTAGTAAAGCAGGTGCTCAAAATGAGCCTCGCAGAGTTCATTCACTGCAATTTTGGGTACAAATTAAGACGTGGCTGGCCAGGGCAGGCCCTGACTCAGCAGAGCTGTTGGAGCACGTGCTTCACTTCCAGCACATGCCTGCCCAAAGCACGTGCTCACTGCCCTGCCAAACAAAGATGGACTGACAACCTCCAGGAGGAATTAAAATAAATGGTTTAATCATTCCTCCAGGCAAGTCTAGGGAAAGGTAGGACTTGGCTCATCACCTAAGATCTCACTTCAGCCCACTAGGATGATCATCTTTTTCTAAGAGGGGAAAACACCCAGGATAATAAGACCAAACTGAATAAAGAAGATCAGGATAGTAACTAATAAATCATTGTGCACAACAGCACAATGTTATTGTACCAGGTACCACATGGAAAACATTTTTCCATAACTTGATCGCTGCTTTAATTGGGGAGAAAATTCCCAATGCTATTTACATATTCTTCTTTTGGATCCCAGCAAAGAAGCCAGAAGAAAAGGCTTCAGTTGCTGGAGTCTAATTCTGATCTCTCTCAAAGAAGTTTTAAACAAATCTTTCTACACCGATCAAATAGAGTTTCACCTCATTTTCTCCTAATTTACACTGGCAGAGGAGAAATCAGGATTAGGACTTGTTGTCTAGTGCTATTTGTTTTGAATTATTAAGCAAACATTCCTATTTCAATGAGTAAACGTGTACAAAGGCAACTAACCTTTGTCCTGAAATGGAGTTTACAGGGAGAGTATTGTCTGCTTTCCAATTAATGCAGTAAAAAGGAGTCTCAGACGTTGAGCTACCAATCAAGAGCTTATGTTGTAGCTTGAGAAAATCATGACTGATGCAATTACTTTTATGTAGAAAGTCTGAATATAGTCTATAGGTTAAAGTTCATTGGGTTATTGTTCCTTAATTGAATATCTGAAGATGTTTTCAAGGTGCTCAAGGTATTATTGTTATTTAATTAGCAGGCTTCCTTGCATAATCCAACAGTATTATTTTTGCTAGAAAATAGCTAGATTGCAGTATAAATATACAAGGTATTTTCTAAACAGAGATACAGCTGGTTTCCTAAAAGCCAAGCTTAAATAAAACCAGGAGAGAGTTACTCCTTTGATGATAAAGAAGTCCAAATCCAGTTATTTTTTTTTCCACTACAATCTGAGTGACAATGTATTAAACTTCAGAGAACAGCTTTTTGGGCGACTTTGATTTCTTTTCAGTGTTTTGAAATTACAAAAGTCCCCCAAACTAGCACTGAGCCCATTTCTAAGACTTTTTTCACGTTCAGCATCTCACTATACGTAGCCATCTTAAAACCTTAAAATAGTAATAATCAATTAGGGTCTCAAGCCTATTATCTTAACCAAATGCCTGATTAAAAGAAAAGCCCTCTCTGCTCGAAGTGCAACTTGATTCCTTTTGGTTTTATCCTCTATCTAGATAATCCCATGTTTCACAAACAATGCAGAGCAATAATGTGGATGAGAAAATTGCTGTCTGTATCACACAGCACACGCAGGCCTGGAGAGAGGGGATGTTATCAGAGGGAGCCCAGCTCACCCCCAGGAATCCCAAAAGATTAGCTGTTCCACGGCTGAGGAGCATGGGGGTGAGGGAGGAACTCCTAATCTGCATTCTCCAGCAAAAAAGGGAAGGACTGAACATGCGTGCTCCAGTCAAGACCTTCATAACATTTACACTCTGCTTAATTGGAAGGTGAGTTTATCAAAGCTGGGCTGACCCAGCTGAGGCAGCCCTGCCACTGCTGAGAAATAGCTCAGCTCTATCTCATGCTGGAAATACAAAGCAAGATCCACGAGGCTAAGATGTATATCTAAAAAAAAACTAACACTGAATCTAAAAAAAAATGGAGATGGAAGAGACCATCAATGCCAGACACAATATTCTGTCCAAGGGAATGTCTGTGCCATTCTGATGGCAGACAACACCAAGCTGGGATGCAGCATGTAGGAACAATGAAATCTGCACTTACCAGCAGCCCCCAAATACTGATCACCAGAGCTGCCACAGTGGCCTTATTTTAATTGCTTTGCACAAAATGCATTCCTCAAATTTGGAAATGATAAACCTTTAATGGTAAATCAGACCACATTTTTAATTCGTGAACATTTTATAGAAGAGTTAAACAAGTCATTATACATTAAAGGTGATGCAAAAACCTCTCTCTCGTTCCCTGACAAATGCTCCCACTCCTATTTCAGCTTGTTATTTCCAATATAATTTTAATGCCACAGCAACAGCTCACCTTGGACAAACTGCACATTTTCCTGTGAAAATAACTGTGAGGCCACATGTCAGAGATGCTGTTATTTTCCCTGACTCACTACCTGCCTTTGGCTGAGGTTTTAAGAAGCACCAGAATTTTCTTTGTGGCCCATAGCAGGATGGATTAGACCGTCCAGGGCATGTCGTGTTAGTACAATAGAGGAACACTTTTAAGACTTTAAAGTCATGTAATACAATTCTAGGCTGGATCTTTCTTGTTAAAAAAAGTAGAATGGGAGTGATTGAAAGAGAAAAGGGCCAATATTTGACAACAGAAATCAGCATAACCTCCTAACAGCGGCAGTCATGGATGACTGCCCTTTGACCCGGGGAGATTATGTGGGATTTCAATGACAACAGCTGGAAGTGAGCATGTGAGAATAGAGAACACAGATCTGAGGCCTCCTACAAAAGACTGCACAATCCCTGCCCAGATCTGAGTGTTGATTAGAAATTGTTTCCTGGTCCTGGCTTAATAGACTGTGATAATGAAAGTTTTGTCAACCCTTCACAATATGCAAAAGCACTGGTAAATGATTTGCCTTTTTGGGTTTTAGCTAAAAAGTCTGTATCCAGCAGACAGTGAAATTGTCTGTCTAAAACTGCTCGTTTTTGTGGGTGCCCAGAGCTCAAGTTCAGCTCCTTTTCCATATGGTTTGTGGCCATTGGGGATCAATGTCTGCTGGGGGTGGCTTGGAGGAAGGACTCTCACCCTTCCCTAAGGAACCCATTTGAGCAGGGATGCTCCAGAGGTGAATCAGAACACAAATACATGTGTAACCTCTCCCTGTGTGCTACTCTTCCTACTCGTGGCACTTTAGAATCCCTAATGAGAAAAATGCCTAATCATGCTTTGGATATTTGTCATATTGAGCTTCAGATTCTGGGCTGCAAATTAATAAACGTGAAACCACAGTAAACATGGCATCAGGTGTGTCAGCAACAGCCTGATCCTGCTCGAATCCACTGCAGCCTCAGCTCTTAGCAGATTCAAACTCATTTTATATTTAAGTGCAGAGATAGTGGAATTAATGGAAACTTATTACCGTTAATGAACCGATTACAGATTGCAATCAATCATGTCAGGTTTTGTCCAAGTGGTGGCACACGGATAGCTCCTTTCTCTTGAAGACAAAGGTCTTCTTGAAACATTGAAAGCATTTCAATTCACATTAAAGGCCTTGTGCAATGGAAACCATTCCAAGATCTATGATGTCTGCTGTGGGTTTTCATTTCTGATGACTCCTAACATCATTGGGTACTTATTTCAGTACTTGTGCGTGTGAGAAATCAGTTAAATACTGTTTTTTGATGTAATGATAAAAATTTAGAATCTCCCTGTCTACCACAAACCAAATTTGATAAAAAAACCTGCATTAATACCGATAGGGGCCTATAGCTTGAAAAACAACAGATGTCTTAAATTACCATATTTCTGTTTCAGGTCCTCCATCCAAAAATGAAATATTAAAGAAAAGAAGAAAAAATCATTATAAATGGTCATACTCATTTGGCAGCTTATAAAATAATATGCCTCCTCAAAAGCGTTTCAAAGTAAATGAGATAAAATCTACCTTGGGATAATAATTCTGGAATATTTATAGCATCCAACAATAAAAAGAGTAATAAAAAGAAAAGCCTGCCTCCCTGAAAATAATAATATGAAGGAGTTATTTATCTTCATATTTCCACATCCACCCTGGTTACAAGAGCAATGACAGCTGAGATCTCCAAGGTCTGTGGTGATATTATCAGTGACTCAGTGTCCAAATGGAGCTTCCAGGGAAAGCTGGCAGCATGTGGTGCTGGAGGGTGCTCCCTGGCCACCCACCAATGGGCATCCACCCACCCCATGGCAAATATGGGCATTGGAGGGGAAGATCCATAAGGGAATATTGCCATCCCTGCCCATCTCCATCTCCAAGGTCCCTGTAAAATAACATCCCAATCACAAGCTTGGCATTGCATTAACCTCAGGACCCCCCAGACAGCTGGGAAACCTCCTAAAGAGAATAATGTAAGGATCATAGCTCTATCCACCGGCCATTTTTTGATGTTTTTGTTTTGTTTTTTGACCTTATTTCTGGTGGAGCCTGAACGTATGGGTTTGTCCAACTCGCTTGTCTGCGGCAGACCGTGCGTGCTCCATCCCCTGCCCTTGCTCCTCTCTCCATCCCCTGCCCTTGCTCCTCTCACTCCTCACCAAGCATCAGCTGGTATTTTGCCTCCTGGACCTGCCCACTGATTTCTAGGATGCTGCTGGCAGGAGGAAGAGCCGATGGCAGGGCTGTGTGCTGTGGCCACGCTCCGGCCCGCACGCCGCTGGAGCGTGTCTTGGAACACGCAGAGTCTACTTGGGTCTACACTGCTCCAAATTACAATTTAGCTACAGTATTAATGCCATAAATATTATTGTTCATGCTGTGTGACGAACATCAGTGTGAAAATAAACGTAAGGATATTTCAAAACTGGTGTGGAATACTTAGGTATTCAGACTAATCACGGGCTGAAATAAGCACATTTGTTTCAAATCCTGTTTATAGCACTGCAGCCCCTCCCTCTTTTAAATCTTCCTCTTAACCATAGTGATGTTTATTGAATACCTGTCATTTCTCCAGCAGCATGTGCCAACAGCAGCTCACCAGTGCCAGGCTGCATGAAAACCCTTCTGTCTCCTATTCTCCAAGGGGCTCCCTTAGATCAACCACTACCATACCCAATACACTGAAACCCATAAATTTGCAGATACTGTAGTCAAAATTCTTAACAGGAAAGTGCACCCATTTTGCCCAGTGTAGCATACTGAAATATCACATGGTGAGAAGCATTTCTCACCATGTGTAAACTGTCAATTTGATTTGAAATTAAAATTTTTGATTAACATGAGCATTTCTGAGCCTCCCGCTGGCAGCAGCCCTATTGCTGAAAAGTGACATGATTTGTGACACACATGCTGTACAGAAGCCCCATGCCAGCAATTGTTAAAACCATTTTCATTCTGCTTTAATACGGTATGACACTCAGGAAAATAATTTTGATATTTAGGAGAAAGAGGGTAAAGGCTTAAGGACTGAAGTCCTTTATGGGTGTAAAGCAGGATTAGAGCAGCACGGAAAATCGGCACAGAGGTCTCCCCATCTCACAAGTCATGTCTCTTTTCAGCAACAGGAACCATCTGCAGGAGGCTAAGAAAGGTCCATGCCGAAGCACAAAGCCTTCTTTTAAATCCAGTTGATATTTCAAACACAGCATGATGTACTTTCCACCTATGAATGCCGAGATGCTTGTTCACGGCAAAACGCTTGCAACTCCAGTAATTAAACCCTCTCGGATGGGAGGTAGGATTTTCTAGTTTCCACAGCAGTCTGTTATTTTCCCATGTTTACCATTTCCCCGGAGATACCATTGGCCACCGGAGATACTAACATTTATAAGGTGAATTATTTACGAAAGAGGAAAGTTTTGTGACTCTTGAGACTTTTAAGGCCGGGAATCTACCTCTTCATCAGGGTGGTGGGAAGATTTTTGCTAGTTTGAACAGCTACCAAGTGACAACAAGAAGCAGGACAGATTTCAAGGCTCTGATGTACACACTGCAGGAGACAAAAGTTCAGAGGGGATTTTTATAAACGTAAGCCTGTGTCACTGCTGCAAGCTGCTGACTCAACTGTGTCACCTGCGTGTTTCTCAGAGTGGATCATTTCTTTTCCAGTAACATCATGTTCTGAGGAAGTTTATCATGAAACAAGTATCACGAACAGTCATTCTGAGCAGCAGAACAGCTTTGATATGTGTCGACACGCATCTGACTTTTCTTTGAGCTCCTAACACTGCTCATCACATTAAACACTCCACTCTGCTGGACTCTCTGTTCCTAGTAAACACAGCGATTTCCAATTGCCATAACACAGCAAGTTAAAAAAAATATAGTATTTCAAAAGTAATTTTACGTGGTGAAACGAAATATCAGGATGATTCAGATGCCCTGGAAGTATTCAGGCCTGAACATAAAGCCATGGGCTCATTTACGTTGATAACAGAGCACGGGAACACAATCTACATGAAAAACATGATCCTCAATAAAGCTGTGATACACAGTTACTAGAAGTCTGCAGGTTCTTTAAAATAAGTCTTAAGTTTAAATAAGCATTGTGTGTAAATACCTCGTTTTAATTAGCATTTTGCCAAGAAATTATACAACTGCACTGAAGGATGCTGTAATTATTTCAGGATCTATAAAACCCTCCTCAGCTGGTGCTAAATAAGTGCACCCTCCAAGGTTACCCTTCAGACACTCGCAGAGCTGGACTGAGGCAGTTTGAAGCCCTGAGGACACAGAATTAAGGGGCTGTAAAAATAGGTATCAGGGTTTTTTAATGTGCACATTAGTTTATAGTTACAGGAATATCCATGTACACAGATAACACGGCAGGATTCTCCAGGAAAGCCCAGAGTCCAGGAGGAGCTACTGGGCACAGGGGCAGGTGAGGGCAGCTCCCCTGCCTCACTTTGCTGGGTGATATGGACACAAATCCTGGCAACTTCATCCACTCGTTCTGCTCTCATCCTCCCTTCCTGGCACTCCCCTCTCCTCACACCATGGCACTTCTAAAAGACTGTGGCAGGACACCATGATAATAGAAGTATCTGCTCAAGATTAGATTGTACAAATGTGATGTGAAAGTAAGGAAGCTGGGCATGGAAGCTAAGTCCTGGTCTGGTGATGGTGGTGGTGTCAGTTCTCAGCTGACACCGGTGGTGAGCCAAACTGTAATTCACAGTAATTTTTGGAGTTTTCTCTCCACTAGTCTCTTACTCCTCTACTCTTTGCACAGAACTGATAGATTTTAGCTCTGATAGATTTTAGTCCCAAACAGGCTGATGTCTCCTGGTTACATATTAGTTATTTTAACTAACTTTACACCTTAGTTATTCTTGTGGCTGGGGAGGGAAGAGATTTGTCACCAGTCACATCGTGCCATGCAATCATCTGCCTCTGACAGGTTCCACTGGGAGAGTGAAGGTGCACAAGCAAAGCACTGCACACCCCTGGAAGCATCACAGCCTCGTCCCGGGGTGACCCAGGCTCTCCAGGCTCACATCCCAGGCTCTGCCAGGTCTCTGCTCCCCAGGCAGTGAGGAGGAAGCCCCAGAGACTGAGTGATTACTTCCCAAGCTCTGCTGCACGCGGGGTTAACCACGCCTTCAGACAGCAGTGGAGAACACCCAGGGTAGGAGTGGGCAATTCCCCAGCCAAGTCCCAAACCAGGGACATAAATCCAGTGGGAAGAGGCTGCTGGGTGTGGAAACCAGCAGCAGAGCTCTGCACGATGACTGAGACTCTCCCTTTCATTCTAAGTTTGTGTTTTGTAGGGCAGGATGCCCTGTCTACATTCCTTTACAGACTAAGAATGGACATTTATTAACAAGCACTTGGGCGGACAGCCCAAAACTCCAGACTCCTGGCCTGGGACTGCAGGACAGAGAGGGCCAGTGACCCCCCTTTGTGTTTACTGTACTTCTACAGACACATGTTGGTGTGATAGGGGCATTCACTTTCTCAGGTTCAGGCCAAGGTCAGGCCAGAACATGGACCAAGTTTATTTTTCTCGTGTAATCTGCTCAAGCTGGAGCCCAAAGGGGGTCTCAGAGTTCACTCATTGTGAGGGATTCAACATGAACACAGAAAACAGAAGAGACAGAGAGGGACCTTGCTCATTCCTCACGGATTTCATCCCCGCATGTGGCAGACTGGGTGGTTCCAGGGGAGGTGCTCAGGGAATTGAGATGACATTGGTGGGATGTCCCATCCCAGGAGGGTGCCTGCAGCAGCTCAGACATGCTCTCGGGGTACCAGTGAGGACCTGGGATGGATGTGCTGCTGGAAGCTGGGCTGGACAGCTAAGCCTTTGCACTGCTTTCCTGTGGAAGAAGATTTGCCTTTCTAGACCATCTAACCCATCCCAGCAGTCAGTGTGTGGCACAGGGCAATACCCAGGGATGCAGAAACGTGGCACTGGGGTGGATCCTCATGTGTTTAAGACAATCCGAAGATACCACAGAGACCAAAACTTCATATTTTTGGGCCATAATCAGCAGTCTGGCCTGTGACAATTTGTACTCTGACTGACTTTCAAGCTGGCAGGAAAAAATGAAAGAGGAAAAGGAATTCCACTGGAAGAGAGCTCTGCATTAAACTAAAGCAACTCAGGTAAAAGAAAACCCATCTGTTATGGTTTATGATGCATAAACATTCGTTTCTTCACTGATCCTCCTTTGCTTGTATTACTGAAATGCAGAAATAAAGGGAAAAATAATGATGGATGGATTTTGGAAAAGTTAGAGTTCAACTCAGGATGGATGTGATCCCAAACATTTCAGATTCTTATCTCATCGTAATTGGAATAGCTGAACCTCTCTTGTCTGCAAAATTAGGCAAAGCATCCTGTGAGAATGGGCTCTTTTTCACAGAAGTTTAGTCCCCAGACACATGAAAGAATGAAAACAAGAACTGGAACAGAACATTTTTACTTTTGAATAATGGCTTCATTTGGGCAGTTTAGAACAAAACTTCACTGGAAGAACTGAGGAGGAAATTCTCTCTTCCAGTGTGCCCATCCCTAGACACATTCTTCTACAGAGCACATGAATACTTATCAAAAATGGTAATTTATCTAAGACACTCCCATTCTGTAGAATTCAAAAGAAAAACAGAAAGGGAAAAAGTACATGTGGGCAGTAGATGGACTGTCCACTCTTCTACTCCCTACATCTAATGATGAAGAAATCATTCATTCAGCCAAGTCCACACGCCCTGTTAGATCCACCTTTGCTCTTGAGCAACTCTGTCTCAACTCTGTCTGCTCTGGCTTGTGAGGATGAGCAGGAGAGGGGTGGGTGACTTCCTCTAGAAGCAGAACCTCAGGTCCAGAGCAATTGCAGTGTTTGAAACATCTTGGTTTTAAAACTCCCTGAGGTTCAACAGAGAGACATTAAGTGTCAAAAGACCTGGTATCTCCAGTGATTACAGAGGGACAGGAGGGATTTTAGGTTCACCACTGGTGTCTCGTTTTAATGCCTACTGTTAAATCCATGTCTTAGTCCATGTATCATGTCAGCATAGATCAGGAAGAAAATTTACTTTCTTCCCTATTTCTTGCCCCAAGCAATCTCTCTTGACATTCTCCACCCTTACAGTTTTATCTGTTACTTTTTGTTTGTTTGTTTTTTTCAATTCAGAGGCCTGTAAAATACAAGCACTGCTGAGTTATCCTTGTGTTGCTGCCCTTCATCTGGTTCGTTTGCAGGAGGGAATAATGATCTGTCACCAAGGTAAATTCACTGCCTGGCAGATAATGCCACAGTGTTTCTGCTGCCCATTTCACAGTAAGACATTCTTTTTCAGTGATGCTGCATCTCTGTTCTCGTGGGAACAGTTTACGGCTGACATAGCAATAGTAGTAATAACAACTTACATTTATATTGTACACGGGATGATCTTTACTTCCCTCTCCTTCTAACAGTGGAGAGTCCACTGGAGTCCAATGCATTTCCCAGTCCTACTGCAAATCCTTCATGGCCATGGCAGACAGAAATCTGGGTTCACGAACACTGAGCTGCCTCACTCCTCAGCTGTTTGCTTGGGTTGTCACATCCTTTCCAGCCCACTTTGTTATTGATATAAATGGAGCCGTGGGCCACTGCCCAACCACTGCTCTAAGCCTTCCCTGACAAAAATCTGTGGGGATCCCCTCCTGCCTCAGTCTGTCAAGCTGCTGTCCACCCTCTCCTGCCCCTCACCTCCTCCCTTGCCCTGGAGCTGCGGCTCTGGCATGCTCGGCTGTACGGTAAAATTGGCTCCCTCTGGATGGCTTCTGTGGGGGACAGGGCCAACTCTCTGCATTCTGCTGCTGGAAACTTCCTGAATGCGAATCCCCTGATTTTCAAAATCAGGGCTTTGAGGTCTAACATGTGGGAAAATTGCAGGAGGTCTGCAGTGCAAAGCTGGTCAGTTGGGGACACCCCCCAAACACCAGCAGGTTTTCAGAGGGAGGTGCAGCAGTCAAAGAGACTTCTGTTACAGATAAAATCTTAAGAGTAAGGAATTAAATAGAAAAGTAACAGGGACAGGGGTCTCTCTCTGCGAGCAAGATTGGTACAGCCACATAAGCAGTATCCCTCCCTTATGATCCTGGGAGAAGAAACATTAGAAAAAGGTTTGGCCCAGGATGGTCTGAGAGTTGGTGTTGACACCCTTGTGCTTGGCTAGGGAAGGGGGACTGCTGGGGTGCCACGATGACCCCATGGGAGGGCACACCACTGCCAGGATTGGGGTGCTGGCCATGTGTCCTGCAAAGGCCAGACAGAGAGAAGATAAATATTTGGATCCTCTGGAGCAGCCCTATCATTTCTTTGTGCCTCCCCTCGCCAGGGATGGGAGCGAGGTGCTGGCTTCTCACACCAGAGGATGTGATCCTTGCTTCAAGTGCAAGTGCAGGAAGGAGGGAGGTAATGATTAGAGACACTCTAAAATGATTGCATTAATTGAATCTTATGAAAATGGAAAACAATGGCAGTGGGTAATAATAAAACCCCACTGTACCACGCACATCTCTTGTTTACTAGAAAGTGCTTCACTGACTACAGATTTATTCTGGGACACAGCAGGAAACTTTTCTCCTTTAAATTTAATCAGCCCTTTTTTGCCTTTTTTTTTTTTTTTTCCTTTCAGAGAAAAATACCAGCTATCAGATCTGCGTTTCCCATCCGCTCCTAAGACTCCTCAGTGCAGTGCCTGGAGGTGATAGTGTGAACTCACTCAAGAATGTGAAGGCATTTTATAAATCATTTGGTTCCAGCAGGAGGGGGAGAAAGGGAGAAGGCAGAGGGATGATATAGTTTACAGCACATACTCAGCAGTAACTCCCAACTGTCAAACTTCAGCATTTTCTTCAGTTGCAACAGTGGTTAACAAAAAAAAATGTTAAGACAGCAGACACGAAATGCACATAGCAAGCAGCACATTTAATCAACTTGCACCTTCCTACCACCCCACTGCCCAAATCTATCCAGACACTATCACAACCCAGAAAAAAAGTTGTACAAGTGAAGATAGGGCACTGAAAAAGGAGCAGAAACGAACAACACAAACCGCTGTAAACAACTTGCAGCACCCTTTTTTTGTGCCAGATAACAACAGCAGAGTGAAAGGAGTGTGTTTACAACTGTGCCTCACTCTCCTCACCTTCCTCCTGCCCCTTTTGCCATGCTTACTACCTCCTGGGAAAATATTTGCAGACCATTGCAAATAAAAGTCTCCTTCTCACTTTCCAAGAAACGGATCTGGTATTTTTCCATTTCAGTCACACCAGAGCCAGGCTTCAGGGGGATTTTATTCTATGAGAGTCGCCCTAAACTTTCTTTCCAGCTCCTACCTAGCAACTTCAGCAATTAAAAAATAGTATCTAATTATCTATAGAAGTGATGAGGCTTTATCTGGGAGCCTGGTTTCACTAAAGGGCCCTCCCTGACAATAGCAGCAGTCCCCTATGCTGCTTTCAGGAGCTGTGCATTGCCCTTCACATGCACCTCCCTGCTGGTGCACACAACTCCAGGCTTACAAAATTAAGGTTACTTGGAAAGCACCTGATTAACTCAAGAATCTGCAATGTGCGCAGACATACGAGTTTTTTCTGAGTGTGCAAACCAAGTATGAGTATGAAGGTCTGAATCCATTTGAAAGCAAACCACCTTGTACCTGTAAAACCACAAGATTCATAAAGGCACTACGCCACAGGCAGAAACCAGAGGAAGGTGTGAAGAAATGACACACATTTGTGTGTCATTTTGTAGATATTGTGTAGATATATTTGGAAAGGTCTGGAGGCAAGAGAACACCTCCTGTGCTGGTCAGGAAGTAAGAGCAAAAGAACACCTGAGTGTGAGTGGGAAAGTGCAATCTCTTATCTACACTTGGACTTTCCCATCTGCACGAACCAAGCTCTGGCTGAAGCCACCCACAGAAGTTCAGGTGCTGGTAGCTCAGGTACAGTGAAGGATAAGTGGGGAAAAAAGCTCTGTTTTGCTAAGTGCCAGACTGGCTGGGACTGGAGACACAGAGAATCTCTGATGCCTTTGGGTGGACTTGTTGGAAAACACAAATCACTCACCCATTCACCCATTGCTGCACTGCCTCTCCCTCAAGCCTTCATCCCCTCCTGACTTCTGCAGGAAGGGAGCCAGCACTTCCCCAGCTCATCTGCACAGCACAGCTCCCAGCATACATTCCTAACTTCCAGTGGTTTGACCACAGCGGGCAAAATTTTGGCCAGGGAGCACTTCCGATGGCAGGAGAGCAGTGTGCCAGCCTGGGTTTCACTGCTGTGATCTCTGAGTGGAGGGTTGCCACCCACTGCCACAAAGAGACACCACCTAAATAGATGTGGAGTAATGAATACTTCGGTGAAGCGACTGATTTCAGAGGGGGCTTTTATCCACAGGCCCTGTATTTATAGTTCAAGCCTTTTCAATTAATACGCACACCCTAAAAGAATTAAACTACTAATTATCACATTTTACTGTGGTTCACAGAACTTTCATCAGATCTAGTAAATGAAATCACGAGTTCAGCAGAAGAAGCTTTACTGCGCCAAATTATGTCAAGGGTATATCATGTTGATAATAAAAGATCACTTGGTTGGAAGCCTAACCTAGAAGGTTGGGGAGGCGTAAAAAGTTCACATTTTGGATCATGCTGCTCTGGTGTGGGCGTTTTGTGTTTTTTCTCTTGGTTATTGTGGAAGGCAATTCTCCTGCAAGTAAAATTTTCCCCTTGTCTTACATTACCGAGCATTAGGGAATTTTTACATAGAAAGGCAAATAGAAAGGTTTGGGGTTTTGTTTTGCAAGCCAGACCTTGGCATCACATCCTCTCTCCACTAATAAACTCCCCTCTCCACTCAACAGAAATTAAACGATGCCCACACCACAAATAAACTCCTTTCCCTAAGTGCCCAGCTTCCTGGTGGGCAGGGTGGTGTTCCAAGGCATCCTTCAGCCTGTGGTCCGCTCCGGCGGCCGCAATTACCCTGATGCAACTCAGCCCTCAGCTGTTAATTAAACAGCAGCTCTCTCAAGAAGAGAGACATCAAAACCAGTTGTAGTGAAAGCTGGTGGCTGCTCCCAGCTCCAGCTGCTGTGTCCTGGAACATGGCACATCCTGCCCATCCCAGTGCTGCCACCGAGGAGGAGGCAGTGACCTGACACCGAGGTGCCCTCGGCACAGAGACAATCCTTCCCGCAAAGGGAAGCTCAAGAGTTCCCTAAGAGGCTGCTCCTGGCCATCCCATTTCCAAGCTGCCCTCTAGATGGCCCTTGCTGTTATCTCATGGATAAAGATTCATGGAAAGGAACAGGACGGAGCAACAGAATAAAAATGAATTTTTTGAAGCGACTTAAGAATAATCGCAGCTTATCCTGCTTTTCCTTATCCACTGGAAAGGTTTGTTGCCTTTTTTCTGTACACACACAATGGGAAATAAAAATATATACTGGAGCCACACTTATTTCTCCTCTCCTTTGCAGTGCTCAGCCACTCCAAGCGTAATGAACGTTTCATGTCTTTCAAGCGCTGCTTTGTCATGCTATAAGCATTCATTTCATGCTTTGAATATTTCCTGTCATACTCGCCTTGGATGAATTTTTTGTGGGAATGCTTTGCTTGTGAAGGTTAATGGCTAGCAGCAGTGGAAACTGAAGTCCTCTGTCAATCCCCAAGCCTCGAGCACGGCAGGTCACTGATGAGAAAGGTCCTCAGCCATCCCCAGCAGAATCTGCACAGCTGACCCCACTGACGTCCCCATTGCTGGCCTGACTGACAGTCAGAGCCACTTGCCATCACTGGATTCCCCCAAGAGAGTGACAGCCACGGATAAGCAGGCTAAATCCTGAGCCTACCACAGGCCCCACTAAATCCTGGAAATGCTGTAACTGTGCCTCACAGTCTGCACATGGTATTATAGGGAAAAATTGTGTTTTCTTTCCTAATAATTCAGATGATTCTTCATGACAAGTCATGAATCTGGATGGGAAATACACCTGGACACTGCAAAGCTTCAGTTCTAGATTATTATGATTGAAATGCTGCATGTCTAGTTCTTTTTGGGACTGTAATGCAATGAAACAAGATGAAGGAAATGCAAGACTACATCACACATAAGCTAAATTTATAACCAGACATATCTGCTTTTGTTTCCTTGGGAAACGCTGGCTCTCAGAGCTGCCTACAGGCACTCTCAGGGGGTGATGAAACACAGGTTGGACCTCATCAGACCTTTCTTGGCTGATGGGTCCTGTTAGAGTCAACAGCCTGTCCTGCCCAGTCCTAGGGAAGCCAGAAGAGACCAACCCCACCAGTACTCCCCGACTCGGCCACAGCTTCCAAGCCTGGACACATTTCCCCACTGCTGTTCCCAGTCAGCAGACAACGTGATCCGTAAGGGTGCAAATCTGTTCAGAATTTGGTCCTGGCAAGTTACAAAGGTGCAAACAAGCTGACATCACCAGGAGCTCTGACTTCAGCGCCAGCGATGAGATTCATTATTGGAAATGCTAAGGGCTTTTTTTTAAAGCTTTTTCTGAAGAAAGTTAATTTTAGATTAGTCCCTCAGGCTGTGATAACTCCTCAGCGTGGCTCTGTAAACAAGAGAGGAGAGTCTTCTTGCATTTATAAGATTCTGATGCAAATAATCCCATGAACAAGAACGTTAATAAAAGCCGCCGTTACTGTATTACTGCCTTTGCAGCTGTAACTGATAGAAAACTTTCTCTGCAGGGCTCAGTTATCTCCTGAAAATGAGGTGTTTCAGGAATGTTAGTCATCTGAGACCCTGTATTTTCTAACAGCACTGGTTTCAGCATTGTGTGTTCAGAGGACTGCTCATGTCCTTGCACTCCTCAGGTGGGAGCTGAGGGGCTTATCCAAGGACAGAGGAGCTCCCAGACAAACCCCAGCACCTCCTTGGAGAGTTGGCATCAAGCTCTATTTTAGCTCTGAAAGCCTGTGAGGCAGCTGGGCTCCACCTGAAGCAGTGCACAGGAGGTCAGGCATGGCCTGAGTAGAAGGGACGGCCTTGGAAGGCAGAATATTTTCCCCTTGTTAAAAATTTGGCTGTGGAAGGAAGTGGATGTCACTCAGCTGCCACTGAACCTGCAACGCTGGCTGGGTGATGGGGACAGCCACCAGGAACAGTCACTCGTTCTCTGCTTGGGATCAGGGTTTGAAGGGTGGACTCTGAGTCCCAGAAGAGTGCCCAAGGCTCGTGCCAGGCAGGCACTGCTTCCACTGCTTGGAATGCCACATTTGGGACCAGAAACAAATCATCCACAGAGGGACTGGACTCTACAGCCTGCAGAGGGGTCTTCCCGCAGGTAATCTCCTCCTCCCTTTTAGCCAAAGCTAAATCATGCCTTCTGTGACCAGCTTTGCCTGCAGAAAAAGAAACTTCTCTTTGCATTTGTTCCCACTGTGGCCTTCTCTTTCTGCCACAGCTCAAGGACCAGAAATTCTTCCTTTCTGTTTTTAGGCATGGAAAAGTAAGCATATACTTAAACACTCTTTCTTTAATACTCAAGTCCGACCCTACTTAAGCAAAGAATTCACAGATGATATTTACAAGTCCAGTGTAATTACTGCAGGGCTGAAAAACGAGTTCTACAAGTTACGGTGCATCATTGTTTTTCTTTTTTTTTTTTTTTTAATGTTTCAATGAACAATGTGCCTTTCATTTCCTGCAGTGCTGTTAAGGTACTTGCAGCTCAAAGCAGTGAGACTGCATTAAAGCTAAAAAGCATTTGGCTTGGGCATTACACATTTTTATTTTTTAGAAAAATCACCCTCCCTCTTCAGAAATTGTTTGAGCAATGGATTTGGCACACATTCGCAATCAGCTGTAATAATGAATGCTGGCCTGCTCACTTGAAATGGGGAGAATTTACCAACTTCTTTAAAAAGAGCTCGCTCATCTACAATCAAAGTGCTGTGCTACCAACTCTGAGCCACCAAACCACAGTCCCCAGCTCGAGAGGCTGTCAGAAATGACACAGCATTCTCCTGCTTTGCACAGCACACCTCGTGTGCACCTTTACGCTGCACTTATTAATTCACCAGTGCCACCACATCAAACACGAGCACTGCCTGACATCCATTTACCGACAGCAGCAGCACAGCTCTGTGCCACAGTTAATAACTGCTCTGCTGCATCCTCCCTGCCTTTCTCCAGAGTTCAGCTCCTGATGGAGCAGAGCAGGATCTGACTTTTCATATTCTCTCAAAACCAGAATCACTTGCAGGCAAAGTGCAGGCAAAAAGACCAAAAGTTTCCCTACAAAAGTTGAAAATAATCCTACTTACAAAAAGAAAATCTATCTGATAACTGTTTCCACGACTGAATGTGAGAATAAAAGCCTGAGAGAGTGTCCACAGCAGTGCTGAGCTGGGAATTCAGTTGTTCCTGATCCCCAGGCATGCAGTCACTTCACTACATCAGACTACCCATTTTGTCATCCTCACTTCGCTGAAAACTAGTTTGTTTATAACACACAACACCAAACCAGTGCATTTAACAAGCTTTTAAAATCAATAACCCCTATTTTTTTTTTTTTTTTTTTTTTTTTTGATTGGGTGAATTGCAAAATCACTTTGTGGTGCCAACTGAAATGAAGCTTTTACATACCATTAGGCAACTACAAAAGTGGGGAATTTTCCACATGGGTGTTCCACCCAGCTGGTCAGAAAAAAATCCCTCGTTTGTGCAAAATATCAGGGCATCAAAAAATGTTCTTGCCTTTCAGAAGAAGTTGCTGGCCTCTTTCATTATTCCTCCTGCAAATTTCCTCACCCATATAACAAGCAGAGGAACTCTGGATTTTCTGCCTCTCCCCAAAAAGCTGTTTCCCATGGTGACGGAGCAGCACTGTGCACACCCTGTGTTAGTTTTACCCCCAGCTCCAGCACAAAACATCTGGACCTTGGACCGTCCATGCACCAACAAGTCCTGTCTCGCCTGCATGTTTGCTTTTCATGGCCATCATGCTGCATCTCTCTCTTTAGAAAAAATTAAATGCTTAATATTTCTGTTAAATATTTGCAGTGGTGATTGGATGACTGCCTGGAAACTATTCTGGCTTAATGAAGGCTGAGGGAAAGACCAGAGTTGGTGTTGAAACCACCACTAAGAGCAGAAGATGTCACCATCTTCCCTGTCTGTGATGATCCTGCTCCAGAAAATGAACCAGCAAAGCCCACTAGAAAAAAAAAAAACAGGAGTGGCTCTAAAAAAGAAGATATTTTTCTTCCATGAACTTCACTTCAATGAAGGTTAGACATACAGGCTTTGCAAAACAACACATACAATTTAGAATGATAAATTAAAATCTGTAGTAGGAGGCCTTCTTTTTCAGGGCCGTACAGTTGACCCTCCTGAACCTACATTACTCAAGGTATGCAAAATATATGTGTATAATAAATAGCTCTAGAATTTATGGAGTGGAACAGAAAGGATATTAACAGGCAAGTAGAGAGGCTGTATAACCCTCACAAGGCCTTTAAAGATTTATTTTTTTAAAATGAAGGAATGCATGCATGGAAAAGGCAGCACTGAATCGATACACTTCTTTGTGCCTTCCAGAAACACATGCAAAAATGCTTCCAAATCTGCCCTCAATCTGGTCACTCCACTGTTGGCATCAGTGGGAATGAGATTATTCACGATTCTATTTTTTCTTTGAGTCAAAGAAAAAAAAAAAGGAAAAAATTTCCTCTCTGTGTGGGCTCATTCCCACTCTCAGTAAAATCAATTACGAGCCTCCCATTGACTCCGGAGGGATTTGGATCAGGCCCTGTGGAAGTGGGTCTACAGCAAGTGTAGAACAACGCAGTTAATATGATTTATTGTGTCCGTTTCTGTGCGTGCAGTTTTTCATTTTCTAAAGCCTGCAGTTTTGCTTTCATCCTCACGTCCAGGAGATAAGAGCTGCAGATTTGTGTTGATCTACGCCGGGTACCCCGGAGCTGGGGGCTGTGTGTGCTGGGAATGAGCTCAGCCTGCCCGGGGGGAAGGAGCCCTTCAGGGCCAACACTCTGGCTTAACAAATCTCCCACACACGCACTGCAGAAGGTGCAGAACCAGTGAGGAGGCTGCTGATGTGGTGGGGAAGAAAAATACCCTTTAGTAAAACTGAGAAAAAAAAAAGAGAAAAATCCTTTTCCTGTTTATTAAAAAAAAAAAAAAAAAAGTACCTTTTGCAGGTCACCAGCAAAGTCCCAAGAATTCGCTAAAAGATTGTTTTACAAAGAAGACTCAGGGTCTAAATCAGAGATATTTCATTTCACTAGGCTTTTACAGATTCTACATTATTAAACACTGACATTGCTGCTTTTCGGGGCAGTTGTTGAGTAGCAAGCTTTGTTAAAGACTAAGAAACTGCAGGGTAAGATGAACTGTGCTTTAATAACTGCGAAAGAATATTATCTAAACATGAAATAATAACATGCTTGGTGCTTAATACATTCTAAATTAAAATATGATTTAATAAACACAGGCAACATATTCCCCATTAAAAAAAAATAGCAGAATTGGCAGAACAAAAATCACAGTTTAGTCAGTTCTTCTCTTAACCTTGCAATCCTTTGGCTACAAATGAGAATTTCTGTGAACAGGATTGATAAGGGAAATTAGGCGCTGTCTTTCAGAAACAACAGCAATGTTTTAAGATGGTATGTTTAGAGATGAACAGCACAAAATCTATCAAAATATGAAACCTTTCATATCTAATGGGAGGAAAATACAGGAGTCCAAGCAGCCAAAATCTCAGCAGCCCAATGAGCCCTATGTTCCATGTCCTATGATTCATGCTGGTAGTTAAAGGTTTTTATGTACCTAAACCTCTTCTTCTTCCCTTAATATTAAACTCTAACCCCAAAGCAGTCCAGATGAAGCCCCTCAGCCTCACTGTCCCTTGTAGGGGTTTAAGGCAAAGCAGTTAGTTGCTCTGAGAAAGTGAAATCAGACATGTATTGTTACAGATACAGTATTTCTACGTGGATTTACACATCCCAGAAATGGGGACAGGGCTTCAGAGGCAGAAACCCTTCACACAAATTCTTTTCTGTAGAGTAGACCCCAAGTACAATGGATTATAAAATCTGCCTTTAGGTCTTATTAAAAAATGTCCTGGTTATAGATAAAAGAGGTCATGAAAAACTACTAATAACAATCATCCGTTATTCTAAGTCCTAAATATAAGTATTAAAACAAAACTCAGTTGCCGATGGTCCAACAAAAATTGTTGAGGTCTACCTTAGCTAAACACAAAATGGAAGAGAAGCTGTTCCATTACACACATAGTCATCTTTTCACATACAGTCCCCACAGAAATACACTATTATTTAATTTTTTTTTTTTTTGCAGGCTGCTTTACAAAGCAAGCCACTGGTTCAGTAGAAGCCATTGCTTCTACTTTGAATCTGCCCTGGTCCAGAGAATATCAGTTTTCCCAAAAGTCCCAGTTCTTCTAATGGTTCCACTCCAGCCACTGGAGAACATGGAGAGAAGCACCAAGGAGCTGTGGCTGAACCTCCCTGATCTATTTTCCTGTTGAATCTACTCCCCTGAATGTCGTGACTCAAGGTCCAGGGACTGAAAGCCTTTGCTATGGAGGAATAAGGATAAGGGTTGCATACAGCAGGCTCTTTAATGGCATCTCCCTAATTAAAATTAATTTTAAAAGGGAAAAAAAAAAAAAAGTCTCTCTCCAGCTCTGGACAAAGAAATGCTACCTTAGATTAGTGAAACAGTAGCATTTTAACTATGAGGAGAGTGCACAACCTGTTTGTAGTCATCCCATGTCAATTATTCTGAATCATCTTTTTATATTAGACATGGGGAAAAAAAATCTTTATAAATATGGGCTGTTTTAATATCCCAAAGCAGGAGCAGCAGGTAAGAACTTACCATTTTCTGGCTGGTCCTTAATATCAGCTTCACTTGGCTGGCTGGGACTTTCAGATTGACTTGAATCTGAAAAACATAAAATACAGCCAAAAATTACAGGGTCTGCTGTGGAAAATAGATCAGAGGCGCCAGACTTCCTCAAAAGGCTGAGAGTACAAACTGAGGACAGGAGTGTTGCACTAGGACATGATAATGCAAAAGTCCCGTGCCTAGGTAATATGTTTGCTAGCCAAAAAAAAAAAAAAAAAAAAAAAAAAAAAAAAAAAAAAAGGAAAAAAGAAAAAAAATTTAAAAAGGGAATCTTGTCTGTGGCACTACACAGAGTGCTTGGGGTGTGTGTTGGCATAAATTAAGCTTTGAGAATCCTTCTTTTTAAAGAAGGCATATTTAAATGACTCTCCTACATGTTTTTTATAATGCAGCCTCTATGTTGTATACAAACCAGAGCCTTACTCCAACACATAGTAAAGTCTCAAAACATTATCTCCAAGCAGGCATAGAAAGGTAACTTAGCAACCCTACATAGTCGTGGAGATTGTTGGCTCCACATTTCTGGAACAAAATCTGCAAAACTGAGGGAAGAGCTGATTTTTTTGGCCTACTTTCACAGTGGTTACAGCACCACAAGATCCCTAAAATTCATGGTGCTGGTGGTGATTTGCAGTGGGATAAGTGAGTCCAGATACTGGATGACCTGCTTTAGAACTTGTGTAAATAATCCCACAACCTCCCAGCTAACACTCTCCGACGAGCAAAATTTATTTGCCTAAAATAATAAATGACCTATAAAGGGGTATGTGTAAATATGAGTATTTTGCATTTTTTACACGTTATTAACTCTACTTTATGTGAAGATGATCGCTCTTTGGTCCAAAAATTATTCTTAGCAGAAGCTTTATCAAATAGTATTTTCCTTCTTAATTATTTCTGTCACTATGAACTGGAAAAAAAAGTCCCTTTACCTGTGGGAAAAAATATTTTTTAAGAAATCCCTCAAATTACTGTTTTTTTGCAATTAATACATTTTTTTCCTTTCCCCAGAAATTGTTCTGTAATTTATTGATCCCGTAGAACAAGTTTTTGCTGTGAAACAAAACTTAGGTGATGAAACCTCTTGCTAATGCCTCAACACCACCTCTCATCGTGACAAACCCATTTTCTGACTTCACCTTGACTTTGCAGAGTTTGGAACAAGCTGTCTGAAATTTGACCACATTTCACTGAGAAGTCAATGCAAGATCAAAAGGTCACGACACTTAACTGTGATTAAATTGAAAATCTTACTTCTATTGCAACAGAGTCATAACACCACCCCTTCTTTTTCTTTGAGGTATTAATAGTGCTGGAAGAAGCAGTACTACTAGTGACCTTGGGTCAAGCAATGCTAATTTATTGCTTTAAAAAGGTTCCTTGCTTTTAAGCAAATGAAGATTTTAATTACCACAGAGCACTATAAAGAAAATGCCTATTTTAAATATTCAAATTTTTTTTTACCTGCTGACTGTCTGCTTTAGGTATCATTCAGAAGCTTAGAGGACAACCTTGTATAAATTAAAAACTACAAGTAAAAAAAAGCACTCACAAAACAAAACTTGATAAATTTCAGAATAAAAACATGCTGAGTACTTAGCAAAGAAAGCTTCAGTCACGATGCTTCTATTTAAAATCAATTAAATCCCCCTAAAAAGTGATATATACCCAGTGCATCCCAGAATCCATTCCCCCTCTTTTGTATTTATTATTTTTAATAATTTTGCCAATGGAGCTAAGGGGGAAAAAAAAAATCCTCACTTCTGCAATTTTGTTTTAAATATTGATCTACTGAATTATCTCTCCCTGAAGCTGAAATCAGTGCCAGCAGATACACTATGGGGGTAGCATGCAGTGCTGTTGTATTCTGGATTTTGGCAAGAAGTTTTGTGCTTCTCACACCGCAAAGGTAGAAACAAAGGTAAAATATTAGGAATGTAAAATATTTAGTTAACATTCAAAGTCAACATTCAACAGATTTAATTTTACAGAGTGGGCATTAGCCTTTTCCTTATTTTTTAGGTTTTGCTTTCCCTCCAGCCAGCCATGGCTCAATCAGAGCTTGGGCTTTACGTTTCAAGTAGGCTCGGAATTCCACAAAAATTTACAGATTTGGAGGAGTTCCTGCTGAAACGTGGGACTGGGAGCATGTTTCCTTTCCCTTAAATTTGGAACAAGCCAGGGAGGCGGCGAGAGGGCGGCGGTGGCGGCCACGGGAGCCGGGCTCGGCGCTGGCACCTTGGCTCCAGCACAGCCCCGCAGCCGGTGGGCAGCACGCAGCCCGAGCTGCTCCTGCCTTGGGAGGAACAAACAAAGTACTTTTGTTTGCCTCGAGTGCTGTTTTTCCAACACCAAGGCTAGTGGCACAAGAGGGGCTCCACTGGCCGTAGGATGTTCGTTTGCATGCTGAATCTTTAACTTTCTCCTTTTATCACCTCGGTTCTGGCGATGGCGTTTTTTCCTAGTTCTGCTTCCCCGCAACCCGCCCCTTCTGCTGAAATTAAATATTAATTTCCTAGGAAAAGACAACACAGCTTTAAGCACTATTCTTCATGGAGAGGCACAGGGCAGCAAAACACAGGATGAGGTAGAATTAAAGCCACTCAATCCTGCGGTGGGGATCACGGGAGGCTACCGAAAACGTGGACTGGGCAAGCGTGTGCTCAGCTTTGTTATGCAAGGTGGCATCTTGTGGAAACCCCAGATAAGAAGACTGAGTTGAGGCACTTAGCCAAAATGTTTATATGCAGAATTTTGCTTCCCTGATTTTATTCAGATGCCGCAGATGATCCGGCACATATAAATGTGCCGCCACATGGTTAAGGGATTGGCAAAATCAGAGCCGTTGTGTTTTACAGTCTTGCCTAGGACGAGGGAGTCTTGCTCAGCCTCCACCACTCGCTCTTTGCTTTTTCAGCAGTTGGCACTAACTCCTGTCGGGGCTTTTTTGTTGTTTTGCACATGGAAACTTTCAAATTCCAGTTTTCTGAACGTTTTGTGTTTTGCGGGCTCGGCTACAACAGGAGGGGGAATGTCTGTCCTGCTGAGTCAGTTAGCCAAACAGGTGACCGAAGGAATAAATTAATTTTTGCCCATACATAATTGATATAAATGGAAGATCGTTTTCATAAGCATTTGCATTAAATCAATAAAATCACTTACTATAGAGGAGTTTAACAATTCATTTGATTTTCTCTTTTCTATATATTTGATAGCCACTCTGCAAAACAGTATACACTTTATGCCTATTTTCTTTAGCAAAAACACTGCCAGTTAAATTCTACCACCTGCAATAATTAGAGCCATTGGAAAACATACAAAACAAAATATACAGTAGATGTGAGCCCTCTTGAATCCACGGCCCCCTGCAGTAACGAGTTTCATTGGTGCCTTAAGCTAAGGCTGGTAGGAAGCCAAAGAATCTGTATATTACAATAAAGTGCATGTTATTAAGGGGAGGATTTAAATGATTTCAGATGGAGTTGGAAATATTATAGTGAGGAACCACTATTAAGATTGCTGATTAAAAAAAAAAATCACCAAGGAATCTAGTTTTATGTTTAAGGAAGCTTAACCTTGAATAGCACAATGGGTTTTATTTGGGGGCTTTTTTAGTTCGAGAAAAGTTAGTGGTTGGAATTTTTAACCCTGAGCTAGCTGGGGTTTGAGTGAAACTGTGCACTGGGCTCAAGGTTACTGGTCAAGAGAAGCTCAAGGGGATCTGATATCAACCACAACCATGGCAAATAGAATCAAAAAAACATGCTGAAGCTATTTTACTCTCTACTTCCAAGTATCAATTTTGATTAAGGGATAAAGGGGAAAAAAACCCCCGCAAACAACAAAACTGGCTAGTTTTTCAAAGTAGCATTTCCTATCATGTCTCTATTCTCTGTTCCTCTTTGGATCTGTTCCTTAAGCATATGCTACCTCAGCACGACTGAGCCCCAGATCTGCCTGATCCCAAACCCTACGTAGGCAGGGACCTCCAGCTCTGGGACAGAAGCTCTGGACTTTTCAGGCTGCAGTTTTCCTTTTCAGCTGCAGCAGGAGCACAGCTCCAGCTGGGCTGCTCGGCGGCTGCATGGAAGCAGGGCTGGCGGCACTGGAAGGGAGCGCTCCATTGTTTGGAAAGAATAAAACCTTCCCAGGAAAGTCTGGCCCGTGGACAGGACCAATGTCAACAGACTGACAATGTTGTTCTTTTTTGTAGACCGTGACACAGACGGTGAAGTGTTGTTGCACTCCTCCACCAAAAAAGCCTCTTTCGAGTGCCATGGCACTTCCAGTGCTAAACCACTCCATGGCCACCTGACTGGGGACAGACAGGACACTTTGTGAAAGCACTCCCAAAAACACACTGTGTTTTCCAGGGCAGGCTGAATCCAGCCTGGAATTCACTGGGGTGGCAGTGACCCTCTTCATTGCTGGTTTGCGCAGACCCAATGAATGGGTGCCAAGATCATTTTTTACCTCTGTAGAGCCACTCCCCAGCAGAACCTGAGCCTCTGAGCAGCCCGCGAGCTACCACAGGTGCAGACACATCCATCCTGGAAACAGTAAAGGTGATCCCTGCATAGTGCAGGAAAAAAATGACCGGCGATGCCAGACAAGCAAGGCAGCACTGCCACAGCCCATGCTGAGCCTGCTCTGCAGTGAAATACAGCAGGTTCCTCTCCTCCACCATCAGCCCAGCACCTCACAGGAGCACCACAGAAGTGCACAAGTTAAATTTTCCATTCATATCATGTTTTGGGGGTGGGGGGAATACTGTATAATAAACTGACATATTTTATTCAAGTTTCAGAGCCCTATTTGTAATAAAAAATTTATATGGCTGGGTTGTGTTCATGCAATAAATTTTTCATCTATAATTTTGGGCATGGATTCTACCAAAGATTTATATACATTAAAAAAAAAAAAAATTGAAATCATGCTCTTTTATATACAGTCTTATGTGGTGAGCTTAAAGGATTTATAAACAGAAACCAGGATCAGGACTGGGGCTTTTTTACACTCACTTTCCCTTCATTATATATTATAATATAAACACATAGGGGTCACTCCACAATTATTATTTACAGCGATTTTGGTGGCTACTAGGATTTCTTTAAAGGAAGGCCTGGCTCTCCATTTTACTCCAGCCATTGCTTTCAAGTCAACTTTTATAGAGAGTTCAAAGTGCTTCATTATCATCTACCTCACCATCACACATGTACACACCCTCACCAGATTCGCAATTTTATTCCATACCCCTGCACTGTACACCCCATCCCCACGGCTCCCCAACGAGGTTCTGCACTGGTAAAATCCCTGTGGTGCCAGCCTGGTTTTTTTCTTTAATAAGGCGAGGACTCTTAATTCCTGTACACTGGGAAAGAGATTATCTTTGATAATGGAAATGTAAATCAAAGCTTGCTGTTGTTTATTCCAGACAGACATTTGTGTGTTAAGTCTGTTTATCAGGCAACACTTTGTCTAAGCCAGGAAGTAGTCAGCCTTTGTAACAAGATGTATGCAAATGATTTTCCCATCAGCCCCTGCCACAAAACTTTTGTGGCAAAAAAACCCTCCTTGTTACTTCACCAGTAAGACGCTCCTAAGCTACCCCGTAAGCAGACTAGCAACAAAACAGCCAGCTAGACTATGCTGATGAGTTTGAATGAGCCCAAAACATGTGCCCACAGTCTGTTGCTCGGTATTGTAAGCAGACTTTGTGTATTACATCTGTTTATCAGGCAACACTCTGTCTGCTGGGCCTGCTTTGTACCAAGGTGGACGCAAACAAAGATCTCCACAACTCCCCGCCTAACTTTTTTTTGGCTGCAGAAATTCCCCTTTACTTCCCTCCTTGCTGGAAATAAGAACGTGAAACTTCACCGAGAGGCTGCGAGACCCTAAAGCTGTATCAAAATGGTTTCATTTTAAATCAACTTTCTTTGTTCTCACAAGCCCATAAATGATTTACTGCTATCGTGTGATAGCCTAGAATATGGGGAATCTGTGTATTCCCATATTTGTTCCTTGATATTACAAACAAGTATTTGATTCACTTCTAAATGTTTGTTTTTAAAACAGTTTACAGCCTTTGATTCCTGCTTACTGATTCATTTCTGGAACATTTTCTATTTATTCCTTTGCAGTAGCAAACGTTAATTTTGACTTAATTCAAATTGTCATCAAAGGCTTCCTTAAGAAATCCCACAGCACAGATTTTATTTGTTATAATAAAATATTCTTAAAGTAAACATCGTGCGACTGTGTTTTTTTAATTCCAAGAGATACAAAAATCCGTTACCCAAAGGATTCAAATTGGTTCAGCCCTTTTTCCTAGACAAAATAAACACTTTAGGACTTTACTTGTTTGTATTCTCCTCAGTGGTGCTGTATGCATCACCAGCTAAAAACAAAGAAACTTTTAGCTGCTCAGACAAAATGCAGAAGCTCCCCAAACAACGAAGCGGGGGGGTTGGGGAGGCATTCAGAAAGTCTGACAGTCCATTCAATATAGGGATGATGGCCATAATGCATCCAGGGTCCCCTTGCTAATTAAATATGCATTGGCACAGTTTTGATCGATGCAAGCCATGGATCAGATGACACACCTGCAAAATCTTGAGCACAGAGCTCCCAGGAAAAGGAAAATACAGGCTGTCTCCTTATCTTTGTTTTCAAAGGCTCTCAATTTCTGTGCTTAGATATCTAATTTAATTCTCTCACCCCTCAGCAAACTGGATTACGAAAGTCAATACTGCCATTGTGCATCGACAGGAACACACAGCTTTCCTTTTATTCAATTTAGCCATGACCTTTAGACAAAGATAATGACAACTGTCTAAAAGTAAGGTAAGGCCTTAAGGAAGACCCTGCTGAGGGGCCCCTCTCGCTTTCCGTGGCTCCTCCAGCCAGGAAGAGCCCACGGAGCAAATCCAGAAATAATTTCCCTCCGCAGACCGCAATGCCCAGCAGTAGCCTGGCAGAGTGGCTCCCTCGGCCACCAAGGGCTCTGTGCCACCCTGAGGACCTGGGAACCTCAACACCAGCGGCCAGACCCTCAGGAGTCCTTCACCAAGAGGTGGCCACGTCTCCGGATGAAGCGCTCTCGTGCCGAGAGCAGAGCCGGGTGCTTGCAGGAGAAGGGACCACGGTGTCCCATTTTTCCCGTGGCTGCTGTGGACACAGCTGGGTCAGGAGAGTGGCACCAACTTCTCGTTCCTGGCCCTGGCACCCAGGAAGAACCACAACCTCAGAGCTGGGAGTGCACCTCAGGGAACCGCACGGACCCGCGTGGCATGATGGCCGGAGGAGGAAGCGGCACGCGGATTTTCCTGGAGCTGAGCTGGAGCCAATGGAAATGACATTATTTTCCAATAGGTCTCGCATCAATATTTTTAGCAGCCTCCCTACAACGAGATAGCATCTTTCTAATACATCTGTAAGGGAAGGAGAGAGAACATGCTCTCAGCTAACGAACAGCTATCAGGCAATAATCCACTTTGGTACCTGCAGATACAGGTTGTACCTGAATCAGTGATGGAGGCATATAAAAATTCATATTGATTGAGCAGCCCAACTCCACAAAATGTGAGCTTCCATGCTGCACAGGGTTTTAATTCTGCAGGATTTTTTTTTTTTTAGCTGCATTTAAAAATACACTTGGCATTTCTAGCTGTGGACCAATATTTTTCTCATGTCTTTTTATACGGATTTGGAGGGAAAGATATTTGTAATGGAAAAAAAATATGTGCAAAGTTGGATTGCTAAGTTTCTGTAATGTTGGGAAATAAAAAAAAAGCAGCCTATGTAAGAGCTACAAGAAACCATATGGATCAACAAGAGCTGCCCTCATATCCCTAGGAAATATATATTAACCTACATTTCATCATCATAAACCCCAAAATAAAAAATCTAATTAGAGTCTCTACCCTCAGATTCACTTGCAAAAAATTTGCTTATCCCCCTCACAAAATGATTTACAGTACTTACATCCATTTCTTCAGAATGATTTAAATTTATTGAATCATTTCAATTTTTAGAGAGCTTTCATTTGGATCTGTACGGGTTTCTAGACATATGCAGTGCTCAGTTATTTAAAATTAATTGCAGTACAATAATTTTAAATTGCTTCACACTATACGGATCTCAAGTGCTTTGAAATATTTGAACCATTCTATTTAGAAGCCATCAAACTTCTGAGCACATGCATCAAAGAGTTGTTTTAAAAGCCAAAGGGCCATCCTGATGATCCCAAAGTGCAGGTGAGCTCAGCTCTGGGCATGCTCAGTGCACATGGATCCGGATTTATAGAACAATTCAACAAATTTTGCCTGAATGTCAATCTTTAATTAACAAAAACTGATCCTGCAATAATTTCAAACCACTAAAAAAATTCTAAAACTGGAAAAGCACTGTTATAAAATAATGGCATACATTAAAACTATTATTACTTCTAATGTGTATTTATAGAGCATCCTTTTATCCTGAAAATTAAAACAGCTTATTAACATTAAACTAAGCTTTACAACACCTCTGTGGGAAAGGTGAGCATAACTATGCCCACTTTATGCAGTGATGAAGGAGGCACATAGAGGTTAAGTGATTTACCTTGAGAGGCACAGTTACTAACAGGAGTAAAAAGCACAGGGCCGGGCTCTTGAGCTCTGGATAATAAAATCTCCCTCCCACCAATGCAGCCATTACAATGGCAATGGCAGAGACCACTTAGGAAGCCTTCAACTACATTATGCAGAAAATTACTTGGTAGAGTAGATCCAAAGTCACCTAGAAGGGGATATTTCCAGTCACTCTCGGCTTCTCTTTCACTTGCCTTTCTTTTTCTCACTAGTTATTTTGAAAAACAAGAAATAATTTCTCTCCAGAGTATTTTCTATCTCAGTTTAACAATAACAACAGTAGAATTTAGGGCAACTAAATAGCTGGTTTTGCAATGCCTGACTTCATCTACAAAGGCAAGTGGAGATGAGCCTGCATGATGAGCAGATCTGGTAGCTTTGGTCAAAGACCCTACATTCTGCTTTTGTGCAGTTTCACCCTGGTGAGAAAACCAACATCAGCAAAGCAGGATTATGTCCACCATATGGTGAGACTCCATTGGCGGTCGTACAGCCACCCAATTAATCTCTATCCCCCACCATCCCCTTGTTATTTATTTATTGTGACAAACTCATCCTTCTGGGACCCTAGGCGGGGAGCTGCGTATTCCCAGGCTATTGGCGTCAGTGCCCATCCTCATCCTTTATCCCAAGCAGGAGCTGGCGAGCTGGCGCCTTTCCTCCGGCCAAGGCGCGCGGTGCTACAAGGTCACGCCCAAGGAGGATCTCTGGATTTTCCAGAGCAGATTTTTTTCCCATCAAAAAGCCAAATAAGCCCTTGAGAATGAGCACACGCTTCACAAACTGCTGTCCAGAGCTGGCTGATCTAACAGCACATGCTGATTGTGGAGACCATCAGAGTGCTCCTGCATTTCAGTCTCTGCCTGTTCCTATTCCTGAGGTCTCTCCACAGCCTCAGACATTCGAGGTTTCATCAGCCAGCAAAAACAAAGAAAAACCTTCACCGCACCAACAAACCGGACACGAGCCCCAACCTCCTCCTCCTCCTTTTTCAATCTCTCCCACTTCTCCTTCCTCGAAAGGACAAGTGTAAAATTTTCCTGTGATCAACCAAAAACTCAGTGAGGAATCTATACATCCAACAGAGTGAAGAATACATAAAAAGATCTAATACCTCAAAGAACGGGCCTATATTCCCTGTTCAGGATTATTCTGTTTCACACAGGGAAAGAAGATGTTGATGATAAAAATATGTGTGACCATTTAAGAAATAAAACAAAGATGAACTAATATTCCATGGAGATTCTGTCAACAGCAGATTAATAACAAGATACAGATGAGGCAGTCTAAACAAAGTTTAGGTACTATTTTTTTTTATTGTGGATCTACACTTGCAGTCCCGTTTTCACAACTCTTTTATTTTGATGTACCTGACACTTTTCCTCTTGGCTCCCATTTCAGTCCCTCTTAAGTACATATTTGGTTGTAGTGGCCAAATTTTTTTTTCTTTTTTTTTTTTTTTTTTTTTCTGGCAGATGTCTTTTCCTTGTTCTGTGCACTGCGAGGAGTTCAACGTGGCATATGAAAAATTTCCATTTCAGGTTTTCTTAAGCTATATACAAAATTAAACTGCTGGCAAAAATACATAGATATATAAAATTATACAGCAGAAAAAGCTGCTCGATGAGCTCCCTTTCTTCCCTTCCTCCCTTCTTTTTGCCTTTTTTTCCCCCAAAATAATTGCAGAAATAGTGGCATCAGCCCGAAGCCTTTCTCCAAATGTAAAGTCAGAGGGGTTTTGCCCACAAAGAATTGCCACTGTTGCTCCGTGGATCTGTTTCTACTCTCACAATATTGTAGACTGCGAAGTAGAACTGAGAATTACCATAAAAATCGGGACGTGTTTTGTTGCATCAGTATCATGTTGGCATCAACACCACAGACTCGGGCAGAAAAAAAAGCAGCCTTTTGGTAGGCAGCCTACTTGGTCTGTGTTTCTGCTGTGTTTGTAAGCCATGCAAGTGGAAGAGAAAGTTAAAACTTGGAGAGAAGCAACACCCTGCAGGCTCGGCACAAGTTACAGCAAAATCTGAGGTCCAACCACCATAAATCATGGAGAAACGGAATTATATCTACACCTCAAAGGACACTGGATCATTATCAATATAGAAAAGAACTGGGTGTATGTGTAGTTGGCCCCCTGAAAAAATATTCAGCATAATGTGTTGACTCTGAAAATGCATCCTAAAATCCATTTTCACTTGGTCCCAGCACTGCAAATCTAAATTTTGAGGAAGGAATTTAAACCCAGAAAAGTCCATAGCTCTCCAAACCCGTAACTATACTGCGTAGACGAAATTTTAATCAAACTTTTAAAGCCATGGTTATGATCTGATGAACAGACAGCTTGACTTGATTACATTTTTAAGTTTCAGTTTCTATTTCTGTTTTAAGATGAAAAAGATCATAGAGTGTCAGAAATTTGAATACTGAATAGCAAAAGCTCTTGCAGGTTTAGAAAGCATATAGAAAAGCTGGCAAAAGAAAACGCTATTCCATTGCCACCATCTGCTTTCTGGCATATTGAAGAAACTTTACTAACAGCAACATTTTCTTGCATTAGAATATCTGCTAATTAGTTTTGTTGTAATTTTTTTTTTAAAATTACCTTTTACACAGAAGGCAAATAGCCAGGTTTTTTGGCTGGCTACACCTTACACCACGTCTGATAACATTTTCACATTAAGTTCAGTTTACCTCACATATTTTTTTCTATCAAAATCCTATCTTTAGCATAGTCAAAGCCTGCAAAAACTTTGCCTTGCTGAGACTAAAGAAAAAAACATCAAACATATGAAGTGTTAAAAATCGCTGAATAACTCAAAGGAAAAAAGATAATTTTGAAGGCGTTTTGGCTGAAATCTATTTTCCTTTGAATTGCATGAGTGTTTTAAAATGTTAAAAACACTACAGAGTGACTAATGAATGTAAAAGAATGATAAAGAGTATGGGTCCAGTTATCAGTGATGTGCCTAAAACAAAATAATTTTGGACAGTCTGCCATGCAAATATTGACTAAAATGTCATAAATAATGTCTGTAACAAAGGGAATCCTGCAAAGGAATATTCTGTTGTACTTAATGCATTGTAGAGTGTGCCTTTTAGCAAGCAGTACGTTTCAGAGCCTGAAAACTTCAGTTGGCCCAAAAAATCCCCCTAAAATTTCCCAGACAAAAACATTACTGATTTTTTTTTTTTTTTTTTTCCAGAAACAGACCTTCCTAAAAGTTAAAGGTGCAGCCTTACATTTGGGAAAGGGTTCACTTAGAAGCTGATTTTCAAAATAAATGAGTCGTCCAAAAATTACGAATAGACCACATGTAGCCACCTCATTGACTCACAACTACTTCCTCTGCCATTTTTAACAGGATTTTCACCCATTTTTCTGCTGGCAGGGAAGAGGCTGTTTGCAGGTCTTTGTCAGAATGTACTGAAACCAAATGCAAAGACATTAAGTCAACCACTGCCCTGGGCCAGAGCTGAGAGGTGGCAAAGCTTCTGTTCCAGCACTTCTTAGGACCTCATTCTGTCTCAGTTGCAGAGTCCAACTGGCTCCAAGTGTAGGGTTAGAAATAAAAATGCAATCCTGTGAGAATGATGGCAACGCACAGAGTGGGCAGGAAGGGCTCCAAACCACCCTCAAAATCACAACATTTTATTAATTTTATTATTTTTTTAGAAGCACTGGAATAAGATGTCAAAATGAGGGAAGCTGCAGTAAGAACTCGAGATTACCTAGCTCTCCACTGACACACTGTGCTATGTGTAATCACAAACAACCCAGTCACTTTTTTTTTCCTGTAAGTCTCTAAAAAAATTAAACAGTCGGGTCTACACTGAAACCTTCTGCAAGTGTTTTCCAAAATTTCATTTCTGAGAAAAATTTCACAGCCACTGAGATGACAAAAAACAAAGATATTTTACATTTCTAAAGCATCTTTCATCCAAGATCAAAGAACAATATCAACAATAATTCTCAAAATACTCCTTTGAAACAGAAGTACTAAAAGGAGTGCTATTAAATTTATTTTACCTTTATCTAGCTTGATCTATTTTCTTTAGAAAATGCTGGTTAGTGTAGCATCTCTCTTAGTCAGATGAGGACTCTAGGTTAAGTGACTTGACCAGAAATACTTACTAGCTCAGTGGAAGAAGTGACAATGCTCCCATCTGGGAGTCAAGGATTCTAAACCTTTTATCCACTAATTATAAACATATATAAATATAAACTGATGTAGGGAGCATGAAAACCCTTCAAAAGCATCATGTGATGGAGGTGCCACCGAGGCAAGGGAAGGATCTGGAATCAGCAGCACACAAACCAGTTGGCAGGACATGCTGTGGCAGTGTGGATGGACAGATTAATAAGTGTGTCACGGCAACAAACTACAAATGAAGAGAATGAACACACATTTGCTGTCTTTCAAATCCCTTGGAAAAAAATTAAGTCAAATTTCTTATCAAAGATGAGAAGCCTTTCCCCCTGAACCAGGCAGGGAAGTGCTCCCTGCTCTCCCGTGGAGGCTCAGAAGAGTTTGAGTTTTCCAGCTGCACCACGGGTCACCCACAAAAAGATTGGTGGGCTGTGTGGCAGGGTCTGCGGCCAAAGAATTTGCTTAACACGAAACTCAGAATTATTTAAAAATAAATTACAAGCTGCGTTACACACCATATAATTCAGCCTTTGGGCCAAGATAATTCTTGACATAACCCAACTGGAATTACACCGGGGAGAGACACAGTGCAGTGCTTTCATAAGGATCCTTTCCTTATCATTCCTGCAATCAGGTCGTATGTGGGTATAACTGATAATCTCCTGCCTGCTCTGTAACATGGATGAAATGTTATCGACTCCTTCTGCCTCATCAGGGAGCAGCACACGCTCTGCCAGCGTGCACAGAACCCACTGCTGATAAAAGCAGAGAGGTGTGCTTTACAATCCTTGTGGGTTTGGTGGTTTTTTTTTTTTTTTTTTTTTTTTTTTTTTTTTTTTTTTTTTTTGCTGCAGAGGAGCTGTTGGACAATGAAGAAAACATTTCAGCTCCCCTGAAAGTTTGACTGTTCCTTTTCAAACAATACAACACAAGATTCGGGACATACTGCTGACACAGCAACATCAGTGCCTCAAAGAAACTGTGGGAAATGTCAAATTTATGGTCCTATGGGTGATTGGTGGAAGGTTTCTTCCCCCCCTTCAGCAAGCCTCTGTCAAAAACAGAGCCTCTAGAAAGTTTTTGGCTACGTCCCAGCAAAGCAGAAGGAAGCTGTATCCCACACTTCCCTTGGGACTTAATGAAATATACAGCCTCTGGGCTTCTTTCAATTTGGTCTTTCAGATTGCTAAACCAGTGAAAGAAGGATCCTAGCTGTCACAAACGTCACATGTTTGGGGTCACCTGCTGCTCGGGGGTTCTCATGCCAGTTGTTGACATAATAAGCACCCCTTACACTTTAATTACAATTCACAGTGTGCAAACTCTGCAATCTGCTTTAAGGCAGACAGTCTTTTAAATCAACACTAAATTCTACTACTGTTCGAGCAGAAATGGGAGGAAAAAGATGTCCAGCTGACTGAATAATTGTATTCAAATATTTGTGATCCCAAAGAAAAGTAAGCACAATCCAGTGAAAAGAGCAACTGTATTGCCTGTAACACTTCAGGAAGCGTAGTTAAAACTCGACTTGCTCCTCACAGTCACGCAGACGAGGCACGTGAGGCGTTTTCATTTGATGAGCTTTTTCCAGAGCTCCCGCGAGCACAAACCTGAGCACCCAGCTGGGTCTGACACAGCGCCGGACACTGGGATGGCCGCAGGGAGGGAGGGAAACTCTCAAGCCCTCTCAGCACAAATTTCAACAGGACTTGTGCAATGAAAGCCTAAACGGGAAGATGTGTTTATTTTACTCTGGAATGCTTTATTTAGTTCGGTACAAGAAACATTGGGTCTACTTAAAAATACTTATTATTTTGAGAAACAGATGAGAGTCCTTCGGTTTCCTTGACCGCTACCTCTTTTTTAACTATTACTCCTAATAAAGACAAATCAAGACCACCAAACTTGAATAAATTGTACCAGTTGGAAAGGAATAAAAGTCTCCTCTCCTTATATGTTAGAGCAAATCCATTTTAGCATTTATGCATCCAAAAATGCCTCCAGTGAATTATACTATTTACAGGGCCTTGGTTGAATCCATCTTTTCCCATGGAAAGAAAAAGACCACAAGAGGGGACACAGGGCTCTGGGAGTACTTCTACAAGAATTTCTGTGTTTGCCCTGCTAGAAACGCTGTTATATTGTGGGTTGTGCATCACACTGTCCACACAGGAAAGGCAGCACAAGCTTCAGCAGCTGCGCTCTGCACAAATTCACCCTACATGCTCTTGGGGAAACAAAGGAGACGTCAATAGCCTGATACAAGGGCCTGTTCCTATTAAAATCAACAGGAGTGGCTCTGGCCACAGGAAAAGTTGTCCAACTGGCTTCTTAGGAAAAAACAAGGATGGATTTTCACCATGCTCAACAGGCAAAGTGGCAGGCTCCTTCTCCCTCGGCCGAGAGGGACGGGACCTCCTCCCGCTGCCTTTGCCGTCGCTGCTCTCCCTCCTCGCTCGCTGTACCGGTGACCTCAGATAAACTCAAAATGTTTTGAAATTATCATCAGACTGTGAAGCACTTCAATGAAAATCTATAAAACAAATTTATAGTGTGCATTCATGTGTATTATATATACACTTACAATGGGATTTATCATTTAGCTGACCTTTGGAACACTGGTATTTTTAGATCCAAAAAAATCTGTGTTGATTGTACTTCAACCCAGTCCCCTTACAATGTACCAACTCCTTGATATCTTACTACAGGAAAGATAATTGCAATGAATTTTTATATTTCAGCACATGGGAAGATAAGATTAGACAGTAGGAACATAAAAGCAAACTGCACCACATAAAAGATAAGTTTCTGAAAGTTACAATTTACACCAAATGTTACAGATTAAAATGTTCCAAGCTATTTATAGGATCTCATGCTGGTCCCATTACAGACCATGGGAAGACAGCAAAGAATCAGCTCTACCTTTTCCTTAATCACTTCCTCCCATACCTAAAAACCCTTTGGAGTACACAGATTATTAATGATATTAAGACTATTAATAATTCCCATTACCACTCAGGTAAGGACACAGGTGCCTCAGCAAACTGGTCCCAAGGTCACATGGGCTGCACAGACCTCACCATCCAAGAGGATTGTTCCTACTCTAATGGGATTATCTACAATCTGAACAACTCATCCCAAAAGGTAAATAAACATTTGATTTCCCTCTGCCTTCTGCGTGTGCCATGTTTGCTTCTGTCAACCGAGCGCCTTGTATTTTTAAAATGGGATATTTTTCTTCTTTATTCCCTACTATTAAGTTGCCAACAACAGTAGCTTGTTCAGTGGAAGAAATAAAAAATAACAGCAAGAGAGATACATTTACCTCCATACAAAGTATAAAAAATCAGAGCTGGAAAGCAAAGCAGAAGTAGGGAAATATAGTTAGGGAGGCACACAAAGTGCCACATGATTCATCCACAGGCAGCAGGCAGCAGGCACAGCCACTGCCCACCGAAGGGCACAGGTGCAAGGGCAGAAAAATAACTCGGTGCACAGCAAAGTTTGTAGCAGAGTGGCAAACAAATGACACCTCTGGAAAGGCTCCTGGCAGCCGCCAGCACACGGCATCCGCTGCCTCCGCTGAGCCCTCGACCGCTTCCAGTGCCACGGAAACAAAGAGCGCTCGCGCTGCGAGCCAGGCTCCGACCAGCACGCTCAGGAGGGATTTTTCAATCACAGCTTAGCCATATTTTCTGTTTTCTTTCTCAAACTTAACCTTCTCTGAGGACCATTTCTATGAATAGGCTCAAATTTCAGCCACTTCTGATGAAGGCCTTTACGAAAAAAGTGTTGCTAGAAATGTCTGACAAGGGAAAAGTGATTTTTTTTTTTTCCCCCTACTATACAATTACTAAAAACATATGGTGGAAGAGATTCCGTGCAAACTTGGAGTGTGGTCTGTTTTCCACAAAGAGGAGGTGAAGTTCCAGCCCCAACCATGGGATTGATAAAAGAAGGAGCAATGAAGGAAACTATTTTGAAAACAGAAACTCTGTCAGGGAATGCAGTAAAGAGTAACTCCATACACAAAATTACATGTAGACAGAATCAACCCTGCTTTCAGCATTTGTGGGTGTGAACTGTATACAGAGTGTTTGGTGAAGCCCAATTCATGTTCAAAAGAAAATTAAACCAAAGAATAAGTTTTCAAAAGGAGCCTTTGAAGCAAAAAGCAATGATGTGTGAAAGACAGAACCAGAAGAGTTTATTTAAACACACAGCACAGAAAACAGGGAAAACAGAAATTAGGAAATTAGAAGAACAGTCAAGAAGGCCTTTTCCTGGAACTAGAAGTTCTTATGTCTATGAATATTTTATCCAGATTCAACTATCTTTTTCAAGTCCTTCCTATTAAAATTTCAGACATTTTCTTCAATAAAATCAGAAAAGTGATTTGAAATGTATTGGTAGAAGATAGAAAACTAGTTGTGTGTGGATGTTACAAAGGATCTGGGAACCTTGCACCCTTTAGATCTACTTATTTAACTATTTAGCAGTGCAATTTAAAATTTACATATGACTGGTTTGATGCCAAACCATAAGAAAAAAGCAGGAATGTCTCTGTCCTATGAATTTTAAACTCAGGGTTTTTTAACTTAGTCCTCGAATGTGAACTGTGTTCCCTTCCTAAAATTATTATGTAGCCCGAAAAGTATATGTAAGACTTTAAAAGAGGCTGTTTTTTTCCCCCCTTAAACTTCCTATCAAGAGTAAATAATTTTGTGAATACGCTCAGAAAATGGATATTTCATGCTGGTTCCAAAAGAGGAATTTCTTCATTCAGCGAACCCAAGCCTAAAAATAAATGTCTAAAACTGAAAAAAAAGTTAATTACAAACCCCAGTTCCTCATGGCAGTGCAGCACCCAACAACACTCAGTGATGAGGAAAGCCTGGCCCATCCTCTTACAACAGTTCTCTCATCTTGAAGAAGTTCCAAAATAACCTCTGTGATAAAATCAGTCCATGCAAGTACAGACCCTTCGTGTAAATGTCTCCCAACTCCACGTCTTGCCTTGTTCTGGGATAGCTATGATTTTATGGATGCATGGATGTACCCAGCCCATCCCATCCCAGTGAGTAAGGTGGGAATGCCCATCCTCCTGACTAACCAAGCTGTGGGCAGCCTCAGTACATCTCTGCAGAGCTCCAGTTTGCCCAGTCTCTGCTAGATATTCATTTTATTATGGCAGGATAAATAAAACAGGAATAGCAAGGGAGAGTGGGGAAGGGTGGAAGCAAGAAGACAGCCAGAGGTATTACAGAGTTTACACTGTTGGATTTTCATGTGTGTGCCCTGAAACTCAAACTACTGGGCAGAAGTGATGGTGGCATGTAACCCCAGCTACAGCCTACATGTGTGGGTATGGCTATGTCCCTGAAGTCCCCCTTCATCTCACATCCCTGAAATCTAACCTGGAAAAATGAAGAATGCCTTTCTTGCAAGGTATGTGGTTTGGTTCAAATTGAGAGAAGAAGGTGAAGAAAAATAGTAGGTTTAGGTGCCACAGCTCACTTAATAGGGGCTGAGTCCATTAGTCATGACAGGCAAGCCTGCAATAAATTATGACTGTCCTGTGCTCCCCCACTAGGCAAAATCCTTCCCTGGTTTTTCTCCACTCCTTACTCAAGAGCAATACCCAGGACATATTCCAGGACAATTTGCTCTGTGCTGCTGAGACCGAGAAGCAAGGACACTGGAGGGGTGAATGCACCAAATATCTGACTTTGCAGCTTTCTCAACCTTACACAGGTACCATAATCCAAGCAGAAACTCTCCCCATACCTGCAGCTGCAGAAATGCCTATGGACTGCTCCTGTCTGATCTAGGACAGGGCTCATCCCTTACCCCTGCACAGGGACCTCACTGCCAAGTCCAGGATCACTAATTGCGATCAAGAATAATTCTGACCAGGATTAATTTTCATCAGGACTGTACCCAAGGCTGCCACCCTGCAGATCTCCATTTTGCTGAGCTCTGTTGAAGCCAAGAACAGAGAGCCCTTGCCTCAAAGAGCTCACGATTTACTAGGCCTACCAGGAGAGCAGGACAAGCACAGCACCTAAGTCTCCTGCCAAGTGTAAATCTTCACAGCTCTGGCTCCAAAAGGCCATAAATAAAAATGGGAGGAAAAGAAGTATAAGGTAATTTTGTCCACTCTGTTTCATTCCAAACCTTTGAAGGAAAGAATATATTAAATGCACCAAAGTCCTTTAATAAATACATAAACCACAGAAGGATATGATTTAGACTTAAAATACCACCTTGGTTTAACTACAGTGTCAATAATGCAATGTGATAAGAAATGTAGTGTACTGGCCCCCTGTTTTAGGCATAGATAATGGAACACATCTAAAAAGTGCCCAAAACTAATGCTGAATGTGAAGAACAGCAAGAGAAATAACTGCTGGCTGAGTATTTATGTGCTCAGGAGAGACTGGATCGAAACTCCCTGCTCGATTAAGTATTTCCTTTTTTACAGAGTGCCCCAAACTGACGCCCACTGGGGGCTCAGCTTCTTTGAAGAGTCCAGAAAATGCTTCATCCTGTGGGCATCATCAGCCTTTGAGGCACACACAGACTTGCAAAGGATCAGCCTTTACAAATATTTTCTAATTGATTCAACCATGATCCTGAAAGATGGAATTTTATTTCCCTTTTTTCTTTTTTTTTGTGGTTAATTTCTTTATTTATTATGCACTTGAGGAGACTTCATTGTCCAACTATTTTATTATTTTCTACAGAAAAAAATATATTTGTGAATGGCTCCATTATTTCGGCAGTTAGCCTTCTGGTGCACAGAAAGTTTCCCTTCTGAACAGGCACTCATTCATTCTGCTGCACCATTGTACATTTTATGGCTTGCCATACCAAAAAAAACCCCAACTTTTTTATTTCTTTCAGTGCTCCTATTATTGTAATAATTTAAAAAGTGGCTTCCACTGTATTTATATCACATCACTTGGATAAAGGACTGCTACCCACAATAAATCTAGTTATTTTCCAAAGTAGATTGCTCATTAAATATTGTATATAAAAGAGCCCTCTGAGATTCAGGATAATCCACACAGTGTTTTTTAGATATCTCTTTCTACTTAAATAAATAATTGTAATCACGAATGTGAACCAAGTACTGTGCTTATAAGGTTGAATTAATAAAAACTGAACTTTATATAAGCCTCAGCTACAGAACATTATGCTGGTGAAGAATTTCAGGTGCAAATAATCAGAGATTACTACACACCAGGGAATTCACCAGTGGTCATGAATACCCTCAATCTACTTCAGTGAGGTAAGCAATATATTCTCTAATATGATATAGTCCAGGCTGTGTTATTGTGTTTCAGAAGTTTTTACTGAACTGAAAGATTATTTTAATGTTCTACTTGTAAAGCAACCATTTCTTCAACTTGTGCATTTACAGGATGGAGAATATACCACATGATCTTAAAATGTTTCTGTCTCTTAACTTCTCTAAATTTGAATTAGAGCTACAGAACTCAGCAAATGCTTTAAAAACAGTACAAGGGGGAAGGGAAATAAATGTATATGGTGTCTCTACATCTTCCCTAGTGTGGCTGACTCAGTCTAGCTGCTGCTAACAAATATAGATCCTAATTTAACTCTGGAGAAGTGGGGGTTTGCATCTTAATTATAATAGTTTCTCCCAGTGATAACTATGCAGTGAGTCCCAGAATTTACTTAAAATCTTCTAAACTGTAATGGTTATTCAAAATGTGGAGTGCTGTGTAACAGATCAGATCTGCAACTAGATCTGGAATAATTCCATTAAAACCAGTGGAACTACAGAGTTCTATCAGTTGTGGTATCACTATACATCTCTTGTAAATAAGGCCTGCATTGTTAATGCTGTCACTGGTGAAGCAAATTCCATAACCCACAGATAACCCAGGCAAGCTGTGGCTGAACTGTACAAATCATCCCTTAACTTGTACTTAAAACTGAATTTAGTCACAGTCATCCAGACTCCATATAGAGTTGAATTGTTACCTGAAAATACGACATCAAATTTTTTCTAAATAAAAAAGGATACAGTACTAGAGTCATTAAAAGCAAAGAAGTGTCTGAAAAAGAATGGAAGAAAACTTGTTTCTGATATTTTGCCAGAGGACAGGGATACAATCTGTCCCTGGAAATCTCTGTAAATCACAGATATTTTCTTTTTTCCCTTTCCCCTCACTTTCTTCTTCTCCTTTTCCCCTTCCCTTCTGGAGATCACCCAGTCCAACTGGATTACTCAGGACACAAGATCTGGAACCATGCTGAATAACAGAGAAAAGAGCATGGCCTAATCTGTTTATCACAAGTTAAATTCAGACTGTAAAACAGAAAGCAGTCTCTTCTTTCCAATTACAACTTCACTTTGAAATCTGCAAACCCAAACTCAATCCTAAGCAACTCTGGCCAGGTGTAGCCAGGTTATCCCAGGAGTTGTACAGGTGTGAGGATAAAGGCTAAAATGGTTCCTTGCATGGAGGGGATATGAGATCTAGGCATTGTTATGGACACAGAAAATTCCTGGGATTAAAACGTTTTCTGGGTGAAGTTCACCCCAAACCAGACTTTCAGGCTAAGACTTACATCTCTCTGAAGCTGGAGCAGGGCTGAGATCAGCTTTTGTGCTGATCTCCGAAGAAGGGGAGAAGGCAATCAAGAAAGAGGGAACCACACAGCAAATGACACTGAAAAGGATGGATGAAAACACATCTCCTGATTTGGCTCCACTCCACAGCTATACAAAGGACTACATTGTCTGGCAGCATTTGTATTTTTTTAATGTTCAAAAATATGCATTTAGAATAATTTTGCTTGATAGCAAATACTGAGGAACACCTGTAAGCTCCCACATAGTGCCTTACTGGAGAAGCAGGTGTGACACTCCAAATCCTGCAGGATCACCTCTCTGTGCACCTCTGTGAACACAGAGTCAGTTAAGGTCATGATTTTGGGGAACACAATAATTCCTTTAGGTCCTTTAGAACTGAGGTTTGAACGTCAGTACTGTACTACCAAGCTGCTGACCTCACAGTGCAGCATTTTATTGATAAGGAACAGAAAACCTGTTTGGAAAGCTTAATGCTTCTGTTACTCTGTGTTTTTTCCACTCTAATTTTGCTTAGCAGTTAACTGAAATCCCCATATTGCTTTCCTCATTCAAACCAAAACCTCGCAGCACTAAGAAAACCACAGATACTGTAATAAGCCGTGACTCATCCAACATCACCCGAGTAGGAATTACACATTTTACTGTAAGGGTATCTAGGCCATCTCTACATCTAACATTTTATCGAGAATAAGGCCAAAGCATATCACTTTCAGTATAGTGGGGAAAAGGAAGTTTTTGTGGTTAAAGCAAAGGCCAATGAGTCAGATGATGTGGGCTCCGTTTCCAGGCCTCACGCAGACTTCCTATGTGACTTCAGCTGAATCTCTTCACTGCTCTGCTCCTCACTTTTCACATCTGTACGAGGGATGCCAGAATGTCACATCCATTCATCTTGGTTTCTCAAATTTTTTGAGACATCTGGGTGGGACATGCAAAGTGTTATGATAACTACCATGCATCTGTTTTTCTGCTGTGAACAGAACCATTATCTGCTTCCGGATGGAGAAGAAAATACAAAGGCCAGCCTCAGGCAAAAAAAAAAAAAAAAGAAAAAAAAAAAGAAGATTTATTATAGATGATTGGCTCATCTCTGATTTGACCAGCACAATCACAAGTAAAACAACTCAAAGGATGCAGAGCACAAAGATTTGGAGGAGTGAACACTGACAGACCTCTGAAATCCCTTGACCGTACTCTAGATTATTGCACTGTGCTGCATCAGATGCAGCAGCCTTTTTTTTCTTTTATTTATAATTCATAGGCATATAATTAAATCTTGCACATTCATTTTGAGAAAGCACAATAGCTAAACCACTAACCCTTAAGCAGAGTCTAGCAGTGGCATTTGGAGAGTCAGCCACACTCTCTCACCTATGCTGGCAAACACATTACTCTGGCTGTGAAGGAAACCACAATGTGGGAAGGAAAGCCTACAAAAGAATGAAAACAGAAAGTGTCTAAGGCCTTGGCAGAAGGACACTAAATAAAATAGAGAGTGGTGACTCATTTTGGCAGTGAATCCACCTCAACCCCTTCAAAGGCTTTGGCAAGAGTCCTCGGAGGAGACCCCAGGCTTTTGCCAAGCCACAAAACACCACAATTATTATCGCAGCAGTCATCAACAAAACAGATTTTGTAAACTGACTTGTTGGCACATAGATTAAAGAAGCTATAAAAAGGAATAACAGCTGTTTGGGTTGCCCTATGCAGAAAGTTACTATATAAAAAGTACTTTTACACATATCATATATACGTACACACAGACACACACAGATGCACATGATGTGTACATGAAGAATATACAAACAAGAAAAAGTGCCAAGAGCTGCTGAAAGATTTCACTGCTGTTCGTGGGAGATAAATTTGCAGGTCTGAAAAGTTATAAACTAAAGAACTGATCCTCTGCTCAGTCCTACCAGTGTCACAATATTCACTGCAGTGTTTCATTAGTTTCAATAGAGTTGTTGCCATTATACAGGAATATAACAACATCAGAATCTACAGATAATAATGGCTACTTAAAGCAAAGTACCACAGACCTAATTCCCTTCCTAAATCAAAAGAAAATTTACTGATGCGTAAATCAAAAGACAATCTTTACATGCAGGAGCCACTCTCATATGTGGGATAAAATGGACCAGAGATAATTTTTAGGATAAGCCACAAGTGTCCTAATGGCTCACAAAATTTTCACATTCAAAGGTTATATTCCATTTTTAAACTAGGTATGTTTGAATATTTATGTAAATAAACAAATTGTCAACTTTTGTAATTGAAAATTAGGTTTGCAGCAGATTATGAAGTTTTGTCTACCTGGATCTCAAACACAAAGGCAAGAATGAACACCTAAATTCAATTTTAGAAATGGTGATGCATATTATGCCAGTGTGCATGCTGTACCTAGGTTTAGTATCTCCTAAACACTGCACTTTTTTATTTAAAACAGTTTAAACATTATTCTTTTAATTCGCAGGTTTTTATTAAAGTGGCAGAGAGATGAAGTTGAGAACATGACACCAATATCCTGTTCCAATCTTTCTTTAAAAGTCTTCACTAAGATTTTTAAACACTAAAGAGGGTTCTCTTTGAGTTTCTACACCAATTTTTTTATTACATCGATAAGCAAGACTTTTCTTGATTTTTTTTTCCCCTTGAATTTGAAGTGCTCTAAATTTTGGTCCTGTATAATGTCAAAATATCCTGAAAAATATTTTAGAGAATCTGGTATATAACTCAATAAATGAATCTGGCTCAATTAAACTCCATGTGCCCTAACCAGTATCCAATACTTTTTTCAGAGGCTGCGTGTCTTAATCTCATCTTTTCACCACAGAATCAAGAGTTCAAATTACATCATTAAAAATAATACCCTAGTCCAAGGAAGTATGATGGAAATATAGGCTGCCAGTGAAAGAGGGTGAATCTGAACTAAAGGGATGTTTATAACCTCTACGAAGACATAAAGGAATAAGTTATGGGAGAAATGTGGATATAAACAGCAAACATTGCTGCAAAAGACATCTGCATCCATATGAATTGCCTCAACCAAATGGATGAAGGCAAAGTAGATTTCAGGGTCCTGCCATTCCTGCAGGAGAAATGATGTGGCCCATCGATCCAGCACTTGTAGAGGATGTGCAATACCGGAGATGAAGCATTTGGATTTAGGTGTGGATCCTGTTGCTGATTTAATACCTCCCAAATGCTGTGTGGAGGGAAGCTGCCACATCACCTGGGATGATAATACTTGATTTTCCACTTTTGACTTAAACGGGAAAAATATACCAAGGTAATCTGAGAGTGAGACTATGAGAAAGGGAGTTTTTACTAATATAATCCACCTGAATGTAGGTATTTGCATTTAAAAAAAGCCTCTCTCTATCATTCTGTTCCTATAACTACAAATATTTTCCAGCTGCATAGAGGACCATTTAGTATTTTCAAAATTATTTGTCCTTAGGCAATCTGTTTAATTTCAAGTGCCATCCAAAAAGTAGCTGGGACTATATTTACTGCTTGCATGCACAGGCAAGCATTTAGCACGGGATGGTCAGCATAAAAATACAAATCCATACATTTAAAGTTCTTAGCTTAAACGGTTTGACTTTTATTCTTATCCTTTGTTTTTTTCCTTTCTTTCAGGGCTACCTTGGACTACTTAATGCATTACACAGGCACCAAATGAGCTCGCACACCAGCAGAAGTAGTGAGTTTCACCTATCCAAGTATTTAAAAAGCTTGCAAGCACACACTTTCTCCTGTGCAGCCCGGAGATCCCTGTTGAGTCTATGCCAAGTCCCTGAAAAGTTGGACACTGCATCCGGTATTTACACTAAGCTAAAATTCTAATCAGCACTAACAGCAGTGTGTTTTAATTCACCCTTACGATTTTATTTCAATCTGCTAAGTAGCACAACTGCCAGAAAGAAACTGCTATAAACTCCAGTAAACAAATGCAGGGGGGGAAAAGAAATATATATATATATATATACACATATATAAAAAGATAATCCTAAACCTGTTGGAGATAAAGTTTGCACCACTTCAGACACACAGTTCAAAAGGAAAGTCTGGAGCTTTGGTCAAAGCTGCACTCTGCTGATTTCTTTCCAAATATCATACCTTCTACACTGGGTTTGCATAACTTTTTTTCCCCCTCAACGTGTTTGGTACTTTTTAGCCAAGGAAGGAAAACGCTGATGTTATTTTACACCGGCTATTTCACCTCACGTCCTCCCCTCGGCAGCTTTCTGCCAAGTGCTGTGAAACAAGAACACAGTAACTACTTGAATCTCTGGATGACACTATAAATCGTAGTGCCAAGAGGCCGGTGCCAAGTCCGGCATCTTCCTTACTTTGGGAAGGAAAACAAAACACACACACACGAGCACAAAAAAAAAGAAAAAAAAAAAAAAATCGGCAGCAGTAAAATGATGAGAGGTTGGTCACCATTTTGGACCTGTTCAGTGCAGTCAGACCTTGGCAGCCATCTTACAGCTTGGCAACCATTTTGAGAATGTGCCTGGCAAGCTCTCAGAGCTCGCCGACACTGTTTCAACACAGCGCTGGTTAAATATAGTCCAAATTAAACAATACCGTGTAATATCAGGTAAACTTGCCCTTCAGAAATCCACCCTGCAGGTGTTTATAAGTACATCTTTAAAGAGAGACGGACACTGCGCTTGCCATGGGGCTGCCTGGGCCCCTTAACCCTTTCCAGGGCGCGGTGCTGGCGAAGGAGGCACCCATGAGGGAGTCCTGGTGATGGGAACAGGGACCCCACGGATGTTGGGACACAGAAGACGTGTTGCCTTTCGTCACTGTTTAACGAGGCCCCAGGAACCCCACTGGGACCAAAGGCCCCTCCAAAGGAGGAAATGGGATGACAGAGGGACTGCACACAACCACACGTAAACCCGCAGCTGTCGTGTGAGAAAAAACTACTTTTGCAGCTTTAATTTCCTGACTAACTTTTCCATGTGCTTCTCTCCCAGGGACAAAAGGAAAAGTTTGAGGAGAAAAAAGTCATCCCAGCAGCCAGACATCTTTGGAAAGGCTGGTTTATTGAGAGAGCCCGATGGCAGGGTGAGCTGTAAACAAATACTTCCCTTCTTCTCTCCACCCTGCGAGATCAGTGTGTTTTTGGACCAAACGCCCTTCACTCTGACAGTGCCAAAATCCCAAGGAAGGCTTTGTGCCAGATGAAGAAAGGCATGGTTGTCAAAAACAGCTCTGGCCCAGAAGTGCCATGAAGAGCCAAGAGAAGCGCCTCAGTACCACTCGGGGCCAGGGGGTACAGCAAGGTATTCTGGCCATATTTCTCCCAGTATTTTAAACAATCCCTTTGCTGAAGAAGTTCATTTTTCATATTTAATGTAGTGTAAACACATTTAATAACTTGAGGAGGAATGCGGGGTGAGTGTTTTTACAGAACAAACAGTGCTATCTCCAAGACTGCCGCACTAAAGTTTAGTCTACATGAGGCTCTAACTCTGTCGGCCTATTTGAATAAAACTTAAAAAGATAATATATGGGTAAAACCCAACACTTGGAAAAGAGAGTGTGCAAAAAGGCAAATATTTGAAGGTACTAAACAGCATCCAAGTATTAAAATGACATTTTGGGGAAGTATTTAATATCTGAAGACAAATGTCTATTGGAAATGCTTACTACACATATTATATTCTGCTTCTTATCTTGAAATAATTTAGAGTGGAACAGAAAAGATCAAGTTTATGCTCTATTAGCATAAAGTTTAAACTATAAGGGGTTTTTGACCTTGAAGTCTGAATTAAATGATGTCTGGGATTTTTATTCTCCCTCCTTTTTTTTGCCCTTTTGAAATTTTAATCTGGGGGGGAAAAATTAAAAGCCAACTAATTAAGTATAATTTCATAGTGAATGAAATAAATTAATTAAACTATAATTGAAATGACAATATTAAATATGAAAATATTATGCTGGAGTAGATCAGAATAAAGTCTTGACACTGCTGGGTATCTTTTATATTGAAGGACAGTATCTGCAGCTGCATGACGTCAGCTGTGCAGGAATAGTTGGGAATGCATTGATAAATTGCTCCATCGATTCTGTTCTGCTTCACTTACCATAATTATAGCACAGTAATGGATGACATGAGTGATATATTTTTACTTTAGAGAAAAGCCAAGAGTTTGCCTGTTTCTTTATGAGATTAGACCAAATCCTTTCAATTAATACAGCATGATTGATATCTAAAAGTGTACTGGGGTAAGATACTCGCTTCATGTGAACATCGTTAAATATTATTGGTTAAATATTGAGATAGAATTCAAAGAGCAGTTTCAGTGCTTTAAATAACAGTGTCATTTTGGTAATATGAAAGATGTACCATCACAATTTTCAAAGACTTTTCTAGGTCCACTCTAAACATTTTGATTTTCTTATATCTAAAAATCACATTTGCAATTAATATCTATGTAAGGCAGGACAGCTTAAGCATTTTCCTAGGATTCTATGGACACTCTCACTGAAATCTTTGCCAAGGCTACCAACAGATATGTTGGGAGAAAGGCTGGGAGGATTGGACTGTGCTTTTCAAATATATATGGTCCAGGATTAGCTTTCAGCTGCTCTCCACTGAAGCCAATTGATGAAACTCATGTGTAGACCCAAGGACAGAACTTCCTCTAGTGCGAATAAAGACTGAGTAGAAGATGAAATAAAGAGTGATATCTTTTTGTTGCAGAGGAAGTGCTACATCCATCTACCCTTTCTCCAAATTTGCAGAAGAATTACATCAGCAGCCTTCTCCACCAATGACATGTTCTTCAGGAATTAAAGAACTGTCACTCAAGAAGCAAGGGGGCAAACAGGTTCTTGCAGAGATCTGACAAAAGATGAGAGCAGGTGAGGCAGATACACATCAAACCACTGTCACAAAAGACAAATCCATATCATAGGGATGCAAGATGACTCTTGTACCAATGCTTGTAAGACTCAATAAATGCAGAAAAGACCTGCACACTGCTCACAACTTAAACCTCCCTGTCACAACTCAAGCTTCCCTCATGGCTTCAGGTCCTTCATGTCAACAGAGAAAACTTTGGTTGTAGAATACCATTTGTGCAATATTCTTATTATCTTAGCAGTCCTGCTTATGGAAGTGCTAACAAAAGAACCCTGAATGGGAGCTTTTTAATCAATAAAAACTTTCCCCAGCCACTGTACCTTCATGCTGAGTAACTTCTACTTGGCAGTGAGCAAAGAAACCCAACGCTTATGGAGTTTTGAATAATGCCAAAAGTATCTTTGGGAAAAAAATTATGTTACCTCCATGTAGCCCTATCTCACACAGCATTTTTTCAGCATATAGTTAAGAAACCACCATAATAAATTTCTCTAAAAATTTTAACCTGTCCCCTCCCCCAGAGCAGTGAGCTTCTAAGATTGATCTGTACTTCTAACTGTTGAATTCATCCCTTTCTCATGTTACAAAGGCTGTCACTGGAAATAAAGTGTAACTTGGGATGGCAGTGGCAGCTATCAAACCTCCTGACACATTAGAGCGTCTGAAACCCAGACACCCAAGGTTTACATCAGAAAACTCCAGCATGTACTGAACAACTCAAAACCAACTATCGACCTTCCTATTGATTTCTAGTGGGGAAACCAAGACGGGAAAAGCACCAGAAGAGATAGGATTTCTTTTCCTCTCCTCATCGCTAACTTAGTGGCTGCCAAACTCAGGTCTTCTCAGGCTTAAGCCATCAGAGGTTTGTGTTGCAGCTAGCCAGGATGTCTGCCTAAGATAATTCAAGCTGAAAGCAGACAGTGTGCAGTGGGAGCTGATTAGCCACTGACTTCCAACGTGACCTGTCTCAGTCCCAAAAGAAGCTTCTTAACAGTAAGATATGGAAGCTATGGCACAGTTGAAAAAAAAATATATATGGTTATCATTTCAAATAGTATTTGAGGACACCTGACTTTATTAGTTGGACAGTTTAGAGGTGCTTTTTCAACTGGCAAATCCCAAACTCGTCCCTTAAAATATGTAATCATATCCTGCAAAAATAGGTTCAATAGAGATTATTTTCAAAACCCTATATATACATATATAAATATAATTAAGATGAAATAAACATTAAAAACAATTCACACTATGGAAAGAAGGTGTTAAAAAGGCCATATATCTTTCATCTCCTTTTCTTCATCAATGCAATCAGTCTGCTGCATGTTTCAGTAACTTTGCTGAAAGTATTCTAGATTTGCATCCATTTAGCTGATGACACTTTTGACCTTCCATGGAGACTGGGAAAATAATAACTATAGGTGTGATTTTGATGATTCATAATTTAAAAGAAAATATCTCATGTTTGCTGCAGATCATCTGTTCCACTCATTATATTCATCTCTTAGCTAGTATTTTCATCTTTAATTTGGATATTGCATGGCCACAGTTCAAAATGAAAGCTTGGTTCTGAATCCCATGGATTTTGCAGCTGAATCTCAGCCACAGGAACACCCTTTTCCAATTATAAAGTGTATGGTTAGGGTGTAAATCCTAGTGCATATTTTATACTGAAAGTCACAATGTTAGCAAAGCACTCAAGAAACCTCTGAAAATCTTCAGTAAAAACCTGATGCGTTTGTTGTGAAAAATCAGAAGTCTCTTCTGCCTTTAAAATTAGGACTTTGTTGCAATCTCAAGAGTTATACTATCATCTGTTATTTTTAATTTATTATGTTAATGGGCTGCAAGGTCCAAAATATCTGACATATCTGAACTCTTCTGTTGCTCCAGCATTTGTAAAGCTCCAGCATTTTTTACACAGCTCTGCAGGAACAGACCATAACGCCTGGAATGTTTTGATCTTAAGTTTTTAATAACTTTCTTTTTTTTTTTTTATATGCTACATATTTTACATGTTTTATTGCAAAATTCACTTTGCAGCTGTTTATCCACTTTAGAGGGTTCTGCTCATCTCCAGGTCCCTGAAGGACAAAAAGTGAGGTGCCAGCTCCCAGCAGCAGCTGTCCTGCTCCAAGCGGGTGCTGCCCAAGTGAGAGGCACCCCCATCTTCCTCCCCAGAGGAAGAGGAGGCAGAGCTTTGGGGCCATGGCCAGGACACCCGGGAAGCAGCTGCTCTCTGGGCAGCCCCACAGACACTTTACAGCTGCTTTCTTCACGGCATTCCCAAGAAAGTGATGTGACTCTCCCCAGGCGATGAGTCCACCTTCTGCAATACCAGGATCAAGTTGCACTGCACTGGAACAGCCAAGCTGAATCAAGTCCTCAGGACTCTCTTTTTCACAGCAAGCGGAAAAATACAAGCACATACATTCATAAAGCTGCACCAAACTATTATGTAAATGCTACATGTTGGAGTGGGTATTTTAGTTTTATGGTGGGACAGCAGGAATAAGCTTATAAATCTAAGGCCCGGGGTCAATGCTTAAGCAGAGATTACCTCTAAGCTTTACTTACACATTCTATTTTGGCCCAACAATTTGCAATGTATTTCTGGAAAAGAGAATAGTCCCAGCTCATTCCTGCTGGGACAGGCACGTGGTAAGATGCATCTTCCTGAGTTGTCTGGGGTGGCACTTAAGAAGGGCTGGCAAATTCCTGTCGGAGCAGTAAAGACGGATCTGACTTGAGCTGTGGTGGGGATAAAGTAAATCTGCTCGGCTTCAGGCCGGCACTTTTTCTGGCTTGTGACACCGGCTTTCCTGCAGCCTCCCTGCTATCGTACAGCTCGTCATGACCCTCACCCTGACAGCTTCGCCTCCAGCCAAGATCCGTGGCAGCTCCTTCCAAAACAAACCAAGACAAAGTTGCTCTGGAGCAATGTTTTTCCTGAACTGAGCGCGGAGCGACTCTGCTTCCACCCACGTAGTAACCCATCCACATGCCCAGCAGACTGTGACCAAAGCACACAAAAATGCCAGTTGCCAAAAGGGAGTCCAAAAGCTTAGATCAAGAGAGAAAAATTGTGCAGGAATTACAAAGAAGTCTCAAGACAACTGGCAAACTACATCTGCACACCCCCCTTTCTTGAGGACATGAGTTACAAATGTTGCTGTCTGAAATAGGGCCTTGTACGCTTCCACTGGCATCACCAAGCTCACAAAATAAGGCTGTAAAATAAGAATAACCTTTTAACAACACAATGTTACTTGAGGAATGAGACTCTCCCTACACAGAAGGTATCAGAAGGGATCATCAAAACATTACGATAGATACTAAAATGGAATTCCTGTTAAGATGTTAACTTACATTTATACATAAAGCAGCCTATTTAAAGCATGCTTGTTAAAATTCACAGTTATTTCACTGACAGGCATTCAGAGAGCATCGTAATGAAGTTACATGGTAAAAAGGCAACTATTTTAAATAATTCTAAATGCATTATTTACTAGAAGTTAACAGTAGAGATTGAGAAGCAGCTCATGTGGATTGCTGGATTTTGTGCTCTAGTGGTAAAGAAGGATATGACAGCATGTTTGGGCAGAGGAATAGGAATGTTTGAGGTCTCCAGCTGCAGAGTTTCAGGGTTGAGTTAGTGAGCACAGGCCGGAGATTACCCTAACTTGGTTAACCCAAAAACCCGCCGGAGGGAGATTGCCATCCTGCCTGGCAGGGCTCACTGGGACGCACTCTCTTGAGTCTCTCAGGAAAAAGAAACAGCTCCCAGTGATAAGCATTATGCAAAACCCCGTTTTTAGCACTTCAGAAGTAGGATTTCTGACTCTGCAAACTCCAGACCATTTCCCGGAAGGAAAGACAGTAAAAAGCCTATATTTGGAAACCATTCCTCCGCATACCCCGTAAAAAGAAGGGTGGAGGCAGCCATAAAAAGGAGGGTTGATACATTTATCTGCTCTCTTTTTTCCTCCTTGGACTGAGAGGCACATGAGAGAAAAGGGAGCGGGATCAAGTCCAAAGAACTATCCTCTTTAAGGATACACTACGTGGTATCATCAGTGAGTCTCAGCCAATATTGGCTAACAGTCGCTGTCTGTTTGCCAAGCAGAAGTTTGCCATGTTAAACTGTCACTATAATGCCACCTTGAAGAGGCGTTATCATCACTCTTGCGATGATACACGGCAACCGTGAACGGAAACTGAGGCCGGAGCTCACACATCTGAACAACAGACGATCCTGGTGCCATGGATAAGTAACCCAACAGACAGCCCTGCCTGCTTATCACTGCCACGAACCAGGAGCTCCCTTTGAATGGACACTGCAGTAAAAATTGTACCAGTTTATGACTTTAAAATATGGCAATTACTGAATTTTATTAGCAATACTGAGAGTACAGAAACCCATTCTACTATTTCTCTAAACTTACTTTTTCCCTGCTCTGAGTAGTGTATAGAAGCACAATAGGAAGCCACAAAATCTCTTGTGCATCTCATGGAATTGATACTGACATAAAACATTGACAGAAACTCATTCCGAAGGCCTCTTGCCTTAGGATCTTCACAGGTAAAGGACAGGGAGACAGCCAGCACAGGGGCCACAAAGCAGGGGCTCAATTTCCCCTTTAACTTGACTCGCCTTGGTATTGAATTAGGCATATAAAACCTGGGGAGAGGGGAGCATGACACCACACAGAAGTGCTATATGCTGCTGCAGGCACGGCTCACCATATGGGAAAGCACTTACAACAACATAGCTGCACAGTGCAGCCAGCGCTGCTGCACACACTCCTCGTTAACATGGCAAAGTTATAACATGAACTTACAGAATGCAGAACCTGAAATTTGATTAGATACGGGGTGGGAACTTTTTTTATCTTTATTTAATAACAACTGTATAATATTGACCTTAGTAATTACAGTCTGAGAAAGCGAACTTCGCATTAACGGCACCGTATTGATTTTGCAAAAGTACAAAAGTACTTTTATGCCTTAGAAAGGTTCCAGTTACCACATTTGAATGACCTCGGGAGAACAGTGTCTTGGAGAACTGTATTCTTCATTCAGTAGTGCTCCTAAGTGTACCCCTAACTGCTGTACTCACAAGACCTAATATTTAACAACCTGATAAAGCCTCCTCTGTCATGCCCTCAGCTCCCTTTGACTCAATACTTTGCAGAGTTGGAGTCAACTCTAATGGGCCAAATGCAATTTCACTTATTAAAACAATTTATTCAATATGCAGTACATCAGTGAATTAATATATTATTCACCAATATGTTCTGAACTATTTAGCCAGCTGTATGAAATGTTTCTAATACACTAGCTGACATTTTTTTAATTACACAAATACTTTGGGTAGCAAATAACTGTTCGCTATTTGGCAAGCCCTACAAATTATATACGGTTAATTATATTCAGGTTGGTATATGGGTTATAAATAACTGTGATAAAACTGATATCAATGCTGACAGAATTTTAGTGGAAATTGACATTTTTCTGTACTGAAGTAACTGAGAGCTAGGAGCAGAAATACTGCCTCCAGAAACACAACTGTAAATTAATAAATTGTGCATGTGCACAAAGTGACTTATTATTTTAACACACTACGTGTTTTTGCTCCTCCATTTTTATTAATTTCATGCTTTGCCATAATTTATGTTCTGTTTGAGAATTGTTTTTCTCTCCTCTTTTTTGGAGTGTTGTTCAAGTTACTGACTTTAAAAGTTTTTCACAGGTAGATCCTCCAAAGACTTATGCTTGCCTGCGAATCCCAAACTTTAACTACCAGCTCTCAAACATGCAAATCCGTGTGAGCAGTCACATACTGCTAACTGGAGCCCAAGTATTAATCCAAGCCCTGGCACTGCTGGAGAACTTATGCACCCAAAACAGTCTGGGCTGTGACAGGGCTGTCCTCAACACCCTGCAGTCATTCACATTCATTTAAAGGTTATCAGTTTTATAACAAATTAAAATTTAAAGACAAAATTCTAAGAAGCTGTGGAGCTTGTGTTGTTTTCCATTACAGTCCTTAGCCACCCTGTGGAGTCAACCCTGGTTTGCCTCAGTGTAACCACAGCAAAATTTGTTTCAGGCTCTGCCTTCTGCAGAGACAAACCCTACCATCTGCTTGGGGTTCAGCTACCCAGCTTCCTTTCCTGAGATTCCCTGAAGTAGCAACCTGAATATCACACCTGTTTATCACGACAACTCCCTTTAACAGATCCTTCTGTTTCCCTGTCCTGACTATTATATCTGTTAGCATCCTGCAGCAGGCATGGGGAACATGACCCCTTCCTGCACACGAGGGAAGAGGCTGAAATTTTTTAAGCCATGGTGATGTAGCCTGTCACCAGGTGTGGATTAGTTGTTCCAAGTCAGTGCATGTCACAGTGCTTTAAGGATGTGTGGAGGCACGAAGAAATCCAACACAACAACATAGATTCTCAACTTACCACATCCTCATCTCAAACTGTCATGCCTGGAGGGACCATTTCCCATGTTATGGTATGTAGTAAAATACAAAAACAACAACAAAAAAACCCCAATAGAACAAAACAAGACAAAAAATCTAAAGGGAAATGGATACCTTTTGCGAAAGAACTATTACTAAATGGAAAGTCAGCAGGGGGGTGGGGGGAGCAGGGGCAATGGGAGGAAAGAAAAGAGAAAAAAGAGCAGATTCTTCAGTAGGGGAAGTTTCTCCTGTTAATTGGCAGTGAATCAGTTACTAAATGACATGCCTAAAATCAGGTGGTGGATTATTGGAAATTAAATCTTTGTCCCAGGAAAGCCAACGGCAAAAATCCTATTGATTTCAATGGGAGAGGGTTGTCTCTCTGGACTTAACAGTCAATCATGCAGAATTGGCAACAGCATCTGAACATCCCTGTTTGTTATTAGACCACGGAAATCCATTTTAGTTTGCTTCATCTGCACTTGTGACCAGTGCACCAGCACTTTTTTTTTTTGGCATGGAGGTGCAAATAAGCAGAGTGGGTTCAATTTTTCAACCCAAGACACATGAATTAGAGCTTTGCTCTTTCTCCCAAGCATTTCAGAGACCATTTTCCCCCTGAAAGGCATGGGCAGCCTCACCGCTAATGGGAGTGCTGTGTTTACAAGCAGAGGGGAACTAAGCCCTTAGTGTTTTTGCATATTTGCAATACATTATGTGGTTGGGATGGGAGGAAGGTTTGTTGGAAGAGAAGGTGAGAAATACAGGAAGAAAAAAAATACCTGGTCCTCAGAGGCTGGAATAACTGTGGAGTATACACAGTCCTCCTTTTTCTCAGTCCTTTTTCTCAGAATGGTTTTGTTGAGAAACAATCAAACTAAACTGCGGATACTTAACATTATAAATATAACACCGTAGTATAATGCTCCCATTTAACAACTTTCCACGAACAACCCTTCAAAATTTAAGTGCTTGGAAATTCTTGGATGACAAAGCTGCTATTTACAACTAATCTTTTTATCTGAAGGCAAAACTGGGTCCAAATAAATAAAGAGACAACAAGAGAGTAACAATGTAGAAAGAATGTGGGTGTGCGTCACGCACACCCACACCGAAAAACAATAAACAGATTTACAATGGCAAAGCGTGTGATAGGAGAGATACCATTAATATGGGGACCAAAGCCCATCACTTAGATTAAATATGATATGGAAATCGCCACAGATTGATACAAGGCTGAGTAAACAAACTGTAGTGGGTATATTTGTCCAGCCATGTATTAGTGCAATGCACAAAATGGGACCCAGTGAACACTTAAAGTGAAAATTTGTGACCTGTTAGTATCCCCAAAATGCCCATAGAACATTATTCTCCCTTTTAACCTTAATTTTTATTCTCTGTCTCAATTTCTGCTTTGCTTCTCCCATCATAGCCCAAGTTACCTATGCTGACAGCCATAGCAGGCCAAGGTAGCACAGATGGGGCGGCTGCAGCTGCATCTCACCTGCCAGACTGCAAAGCCCACCGGGACACTTTCCCACTCCCTTTATGTCTGTCTTTGTGCATTTGCAACAGCGCCTTTCCCTGGGCCTTTATCGAACATGTCACCGATGCTGCGCGACTCCGGCTCTGACGCTCCGCTAACAAGTCACAGATCCGCAACGTGTTCCGCCACGGAGGAAACCCAAGACAGGCCCCTCCAAAAAAGTATACCTTGAGCATGTCAGCGTGGGCTCTGATTTAAAGCAATTCAATATGCCTGGCTCCCCAAAGGCAGCACGCCTGTAGGGACAAAGAATACCTCAATGCAACTCAACAGCAAACCCTGCTGGATTAAATCGCAGGGCCGGTGGGCTCCACGTTTGATCTTGGGCTGCCTTTGTTGGAGCAGCGAGGGTGCAGGTGGCGGTGCGGGAGCAGCACAGCTTTCAAAGCGATGGGAACAATGTGCGACGAGCCGAGCACGGCAAAACTTCCCTCGTAAAGTTGCTCGTTTCGGGCTTCATGGGAAACTTGGCAAAGTTTCCCTCGGGGCTCAATTTTTTTTTTTTTTTTTTCTCAAAAGCCTTAACCTCCCTTCCTTTGTTTAACCTTCAATTTTGTGCCTAAAAAAATAAGGGAGGGTGTCAGTTTTTCCACGCTTGGCTTTGCAGGCTGTGAAAAAAGTCCTGCTGCCACCTGAGCGGGGGATCGGACAGGAGGCAAGATGCCTGCGTGCTCTCGCTTACTTCCACGAATAATCCCACCTGCAAATGGAGAAGTTGGGTTTCAAATATCAGGCCCTCAGGTTCACGGATCTTTTGAAACGAAGCTGTGTCAGATTTATGGCTTCGGTGTGCGAAGGGAGGAAACCGTGGCCATTTTGAGCGAGTTCTGCCTGGAGCTTTCTGATCTGAACCCCAGGCTCTGCTTCCAGATCGGAGCACAGAAAGTTTTTGTAACGTCTGTGCTCGCCAGAAAATACTTGTCCCTCCGTAAAGCGAAGCAGGCAGTGAGCACATGTCCCAGAGAAGCACGGCTGCCTTCCCCAGCCTGCAAATGCAGCTCTCCCACTGTATTTATCAACAGCTATAAAGCGAGGGAAAGTCCCTACATTATCCCATTCCCAAACTCCTTTCCATTAAAACAGAAGACAATTCCCGCAGACTGCACTCCCTTTACTTTGGATGCAGTTAAAGATTTTGCTGGCTCCTGCACTAAAACTTCCCATGCTGTGTTTACTGAATTGAATATAATCTTTTTTTTTTCTCCCTACCTTAATTTCAATATTTAGAATAGCTTAATTATATCTGATATCTACTAAATGTTAAATTGCTGCCATGGATACTGTACTTGTTTTAGGCTTTGCCCACAACCCAAAATGTAACTAAAGATTAATAGAATGCTGAGATATTTTTGGCTGCGAGTGAAATTTAATGAATAAACATTTAAATAAATTACCCCAATAATGAAACAATATGCCATTAACGCCTGAGTTATGCTAAATGCTTCACTTCTCTTACAATTCATGCAAATACTCGGGAAAAGAAATTATAGTGGTGAACTACATTAAACAAAATCCTGCCTAAACCCCACCCGTAAAACAGTGTCTCTACAGTATTGGGAACAAAAACTGTGGCTTGTCAGTCAAAGTGTCTAACTATGGCATATGGGTAAAGGTTTCAGTCTGCTATCTCCAGACTCATCTTATGGCCCGGGTTCAACGCTACTGAACCGCTCTCTAGACAAAAGGCGAACTCATTGAAAATGGGTGCTGCGAGCTGTCTGGTCAGGGCGGCCGCGCAGCCTGCGTCTGGATGCACACAAACTACTGGCATGGGGGAAACGCAGCGCGCTTTGGAGGGCTTTAGAGTTTCCTAAGAGCTGAAAAAGAAGCAGCCTGAAGGTTAAAGCTGGCTAGTCAGAATGGCATACTTGGCTGCATATATAGCCAGGTGGCCTGGGCATATTGGCAAACAACTGGCAAACTGCCCAATACATATGGCTTAGATTGCTTTGCTCTTCCCATGAAGCCTTCTTAGACTCTTGAGCAAGCATTCATTTTAGAGCAAAACGCATCCAAGTGTTAAATAAAATCATCCCCTAAATATACTGCATGTAACCTCTTCCTTTAAATAAGAACGAGATAACTATATTGAAATCAACTAATGATATTTTTTAATGAATCCTTGCATAAAAGTGACACCCCCCCGCCCCCCCCCGGGCCTTTCTCTAAGTGGATTTGCCCTTACTTTTGTTAACTCCTGAAGTACCAAACATGCCATTTTTTCCACACGTTCTCCTTTTGAAGGGTAACTACTCTTGACAGTATTTAAGCTCTTAGCACACCAGAACTTGCATTTGTAGTGAGGCATCAGGCGCTTGAGTAGTGCCTTGACCATGTCCTGCACTGCTGCCATCACACAGATGTTCAGGGCTTCTCCCAGTTTCCCAACTACTCTGTGGCTTAAGCAGACAGTTGCCTTTATTAAATCTTAAATCACATTTTGCTCTTGAAGAGTGCTTTCCCTTAAAAACTTTCAAGTCAAGTCCCAATAGAAATTTCAAAATTCAAGCAACACACTTGACACATACTCCAGAGCAAGTATATGTTTAAGCATCAATCCTACAGCACAAGTCCTTGTGCTAAGGCTAGTGTAAATACTGCATTAAACATTCACAACAGCTTTGGGGAAAGGGCTAAACATATTTAAACAATTAACACATGCCGAACTCTAAGCCAGTGCTTACATGCTACTGCCTCAAAGCAGAGGTTGTGACAAAGGTAAATTCTTCTAAATTAAAAGCAATGGGACTCTGGTTGAAAGCTCAGTAAATGCTTAAGTGTTTCGCTGAACTGAAGCCTCAGTTAATGAGGAACAAGAAATAATTCTCCTCAGTTCCAGGAAAAAAGTGTGCTTGCTGACCCTCATCCCACTGAAACCCATTTCTGTTTCACAAGCTGGACACTGAAGTTTTGAGTGTTGGGAGTGAAATTAAGACAATAGCCTCAGTTTTGTTTTAATGGACTGCCACCTACCATTCTTCAGCTTAAAAAAGGCCAAAAAGAGAAAACTACAAACTTTTCCAAAAACTGCTTTAAGAGTTAAGAGTGAATTACCGTTCCTGGGTCACCTACAAGTCATTCCACATTCATAATGAATATATACTGATGTTTTTTTCATTAAAATGGAGGTCATTTAAACATTTTAAAGTCATGTGTGTCACCTGCTAGAAAAAGTAAGTTCTACTACTCCAGGCTTTACAATCTTCATCTCAGGAAGGACTAATACACACAGCAGAGAGGGATTCGGAGCTGCCTTCAGCCCAAGTTTCCAGCCATTACCTCCATTCAATCACTTAATCTCCTTGTCATTTTGGGGTTTTGATAGGGCTCCCTTCCCTCTATTCTTTGCTTGTTTTGTATATTTGAAGTATGAACTCATCAGGTCAAGGAGTAGTTTACTTATATAGATTCTTATTTATATAATGTCTACGTACAAGGAGGATCTGACCTTCACCAGCACCCCTATAAGCCATCATAATATAAATAGCGTACATTATTTACTTAACTTCCTTGCTTCAGTTTCTTTAAGGGGGGAATAATATTTACAGGGATGTTGTGAGGATTAGCTCATTACTTCAAGAGCCTTGAAGATGAAACGTGCAATGTAAATGAGAAATATCAAGTATCAGCGACACTGATGAAATTATCATCACCATTGTTAAGAGCTGCATTCAAGAGTAAAATCGGGAGAGAAACATGTCTTTCTGTAAAAGCACGTTGCTATAGGCCAAAACACGATGACCTTGGCGCCATCTTTTCCTTCACCTTCCTCATCCCCCTCCTCACTGGCAACGAGCATCATTGGGGGCTTTATTAGAACGTCTCCACGCCAAGTTGGACATGCTCCAGGCAGAGCTGTCCTCGGCCAAGGGCAACATGTGAAGTGCTCTCAGACAACTCGGATGGCCTGGATGGAGGAAGAGAGAGGGCGGAACAAACAAATCGGGGATTGTTGTTTGTCCTGCGCTGACTTGGTCGCCTGAGCACTTGACAATTATGAATTTCTCTCAACGGCGTGAACTGGAGACTCTGATGACGGCAGCAAAGGGGAAATTTGTGCCTTGAATTCCCTGCTGCAGGGAGCTATTAGTATGGATTATACGTGCTGCTGCAATTTGTACTGGAGCTGCAACACGGCTCCTAAACGTTAAGATGGACCAACGCTAATCTGTTTTTCTTGTACCTTTATCACTTGGGTAAGGAAGATCAAAAGCATTCCGGGCACTAGGGATATTGAAATTCTGCATCCAGATCTGACTACATTTGGCAAAGGATCTGTGGGCCAGATCTTCACTGAATTTAGCAGTGTTACTTCATTTAATGATGGAGACATTGTTATTGGGGCAAATCAGAGCTCTGAACCCCTTACCACTGAGCTGGCTGAAATCTGACCATGATGCACTTGGACACTGAGCCCCAAATGCACTTCCAGGACAGAGTGGGAGACGAGGGAGACTGCTGAGATTTGCAAGGCAAATGAAAGAAAGCCTTTAAGGGAAGAGTAGAGTTACCAGTCCTTAGACGTAACACAAGTACGCTGAATCAAATCAGCGCCTCAGACTGAAATTGGCTTTTTACCTGGGGAATTGGAACAAACTGAAAAGTCAGAGCAAAATGGGAAAGGGGTAACAATATGGGAGCCCAAATGAAAGATTTGCTCGGGTCACTCGGAGCTGACCCACACCTCGGTCCCTGCTCCAGAAACACCGACGCACTCGTACGCCTTGTGCCAAGCCCACGAGCTGCCGGCAAAGCGCTGCGAAACCAGGCCACCGAGGGCTTGTCTACCTGGCAGGGTTTGTCCACCTGGCAAAGGGCACCAGAGGCACCAGCAGGGTCTGCCAGAGCTTGTTTTGGTAGCAGGAGCGATCCTGGTGCAGCCCTTCCCTGTGAGGCAGAGGCTCACACCAGAGCTGCGTGTGATCTCATTTCCAGTAGTTAAGTGAAGTAAGTGCATAAGTATGCAAGACTGGGGCCCTGGAAACCATGAAGAAACTGGGTTTCTCTTTTTATTGCAGACAAATGCAGCGCCTGTGGACTCTTGCAGCAATGCTTCTTTTCCCCAGAGAAGGACCTGGTCCTGGGATTTTATATTTTTCTTAATAGATAAATGATTCTGTAAGAAACTTTTCTATAAAAATAAAGACTTGGGGGGGGGGAAGTTGAAAATATTGCTTAGCTAAGTAAATACACAGATTCAAAGCATATGGATAAAAATGAGTGTTACTATAAACACGGAGCTTGTTTTTAAAAAGAATTTTGGAAAAAGATAAACTTTTTCTAACTGTATTTTGATTAAAGTTTTGAAGCTGTTTATTGTAAGTAATTGCTTTTCCTCAAGGAAAAACAGATGTATAAATGCAGGAGTTTGTTTCTTCTTCTTTGTGTGAAAGTACACATGAAAAGCGTTTCTGGAAAAGAAATACTAGGGCTGGAATAGTTTATGTCATTGTAAAGATAATAATAAATTAGGGCTTACTGTGCCTGTAAAAGTAGAGGAGATGGTTTCTCCTGCCGGTTCTCACACAGGCAAACTTTCAGAATTCTCTTAGCTTTAACATGAAGAAAATTACAGAGACTAAAAGTTATGCTAAGAGCCTCAGAAGTTTTGGGGTTGGAAGGTTTTCTCTTTTAATTTTCATTTTTTATTTAAAAAAAACCCAACAAAACCAAAAACCAAACCCCATCTTTGAAAGTATCGATTCCAGGGTCCAGGGCTGAAATGTTCTTTGTCCGTATCAGTGCTGGTTTTTACATTTTAAGAAAACTTCTCTGGCTCCTAGAAAAAGCAACAGTGCTTCTGGCCCTGGGCTTCAGCAGAATCCGGCCCCAGAGCTCATCCACCTTTTTCTGTGAGACAAAAGGTTGTAAAGGAGGCCAAAAGCTCAACGCTTTGATACCGTTCCCAAACATATGGGAATGTACGGCTTCATGAAACTGCATTTAGCAGATGTTTAAAGAAAGACAACTAACAGATCCAGAATGTAGTAATGAGGAAAAAAGACAATGTACATAAATTCAGCTGCATGTCTCTTTATAGTGCTACCAATGCCCCGGAGACAAAATGCAAATGAGTCAACTTATTTGTAATATGACACTCTCCATTCTATATTTAATATTTTAGGTCATTACTAAAACTGATTTTCTTCTGAAGTGATTTTTTCTGGCACCTAAATGGAGGGAGATTTACACAGTCTGCAGTGTATTGTACTTTGTCAGTTCAGAGAGTCATGAAAAAACCCCTTCGACTATCAATTTCAGATTTCCAAAGTAAGCGAAGAGGCCCCGTGCAGGCTCAACACACAACTCCTGTACCAGGCCTGTCCTGGAAACATCTTTTTTTTTTTTCATTTTGTGACTTCTGAGCCCCAAATTTGAGTTGTAGATAGTTTTGGAGCCCAAAGACCAACTGTTCAGTTTAGCAAACCAACAATGTCTGCTCATTTTGTCCCAATCTTTTCAGCTTAAATATTCACAATGTGCCATTATTACTGAATCATTATCTGCCTTTAGCTCTGACAACAGCATCATAAGGGCTATGAAAGGCTCCTTTCTTCTCATGATTAGTCTCTAAAACATTTCCTCATCTTACAGTGCTTTGCAGCCTCCCAGAATGCACCGCTCAATTACAGTGCTGAAATTAACTGTATGCCACTCTTATTTATTGATAAAAGAATAATCAAGTGCTCCAGCCCATAGCCTGCTTTGGCCACAGGTTTTATATCAAGTTTCAAGTAATGCGTTTTTTTTAACTCTTTGAATCCTCTTATAAATGGGTGGCATTGTCTGCGGCGCGGTGACAACATTGTGCCGCTCGCTGCGGCGCCCAAGATAAAGCCCCCTTCATTTGCGTGGGGTAATCTTGTTGAAAATAGTCGCGTATGGCTGACACTTTAAAAATTAATCTTGAAAGGGAAGAGTTTGTTTGTTTTTTTTTTTATCACTGGGGCTGATTAGGCTCCAAAGAAATCAGATGCAAATAACAACGAGATACAGAACTTGCTAAACTTCAGGCTGGGAGCTGCAGGCGCACGTTAAAAGGCGCTGCCGTGCGCACCGCCGGGTGAGGGTGTTTTATCTGGAGACGATAATTGGAAAACTCCTTGCATCTACCTCCGTGGAATGTTCCTTGCATGGACCCTATTAATTGCTCAGGAACAGAATGCGGAGTTCTCGCTCTCCTACATGTGACATTAAATTGTGATTTAGCAGATAACATGCACAAAGCAAACTGCCCCAGAAACAATGGGCTCGCTTCTCCGAAGACTGGCACTGGAATTGCCATCGACTTCAAAGAGAGCGGACTCAGGCGGGCTTCAAGTTCCTATCACTTCTTCCGAAGCAAAAAGATTCCCTGTCCAATACCAAAGAATAAAATGTAATTGGGCTATAGCTCGGTCCGGCGCAAGAATGAAAATAAAAACACTTTCTAAACCTCAAAGATACTTGCTAAGCCATGTATACATTAATCATTTATACCACATGATTATTGTTCATTATTTGGGCAATAACAAATGGAAGGGTGTGGGGGTTAGTGTGGGTTTTAACAAACCACATTCTATTTAAGCAAAGCCAACTATTAAAGAAAGACCTAACTTGCCAAACCAAGATAAATATATGCCATTATTATGATCACATAAAAGCTACTACTCTCAACATTACAATTTCTCTTATAATTGGTACCATTATAATTAAATGAATGCATATGTTTACAGTTCTTCTTTGAATGGTAAAGTGATTTAGCAGTGATGGTGTCTCTAATTTCTTTTAACTGTACTGGCAAACTTCACTTAAACAGTGGTCTAAATACCACATTGCCACAATAAATTAGTAAAGCATCTAGTAAAGTCTATATATGTAGTTACTGAGTTTAAATGCTTTAGAATAAAACAACTAGTCACACTTTAGTATGCCCAGGTAAAAAAAAAAATACATATATTCATCAGATGGAATAAGATAACTGTAAAATTCTTACATAAAATATATATTTAAAATATGACTCTACCAGCAGTTGCAAGTGTCTATAGCTTTTTTTTTTGAAAGGCTGATAAAATACAGAAAATTGCTCCCCAGGAGTATCTGCTCCATTTTAAGGAATCCTGTTCAATAAGGCATTTGTAAGCTGTCAACATACAGGGGAAGGTGGCAAGACACAAAGATGTATGTGTACCTTAAACATTCTAAGCATTTGTTTGCCCTGCCACTCCGTTCATTAGTATACACTAGTGCTAGAAAAGTTAACAACAGGCTTTTTTTGGATCATCCATTTTTATATGTATTGACTGTATGAATTCATGGTATCCACCAGCCCGGCATCCAACAACTTGGGTTAGGAAGTGAGCCTGAGCCTGGAGTCCCATGAATGCTGCCCTGTTTCCCAGCGTGTGACCTCAGGGCATGTCTCCACACACCAAATGACAGCGTGGGGGCTTTTCCAACCCTGCTGCTCCGTTGGGACTCACAGCTGAGATCCTAAGAGGCTCCCTCAGGGCGAGTATCACCAGCATATCCCATAATGGCTGTGGTTGGTAAGGAATGTACCTGGAAGAACCACTTTGGAGCCTGTGTTTCTTGTGGTTTGACCCACCACACTGTAAACATTTTGGAAAATTTGGGTTAAGTTGGGACTGTCCTCGCCCCGTTTTATAGTTCCTGCCAGTTGAGCCAGCACACGAGACCCAGCAGATGTTTTAGTTTAGGTTTGAGATGTTGATTTGGACACTCCAGTTCTTCAGGAAGACCAGAATTTGCTGACCCAGAATGAGGAATGGTTGAAAGACAAAAGACAAATGAGCGCCGGCTGCCGCGCGGGCTGGCCACAGAACAAGGACGGGTTATGGCAGCGTTTCAGCACGCGGGCAAACACATCAGGAGAAAAATCTGTTACGGTTCCCTCCAAACCAGGTGAATGTAACTAGCAGCCCTTGTAAAATCTGCCGGGGTTTTGGGCCAGAATGCCTGGGTCATTACTCCAGAGGCTTCAGAGGAGGCTAAAAAAACAGCATGATTTTTTTTCCCAATCTTTCTCCTAAGCCTGGCTAGTAATGCTATTAAGAAAAATAAGTCAAGCTGTAATGTTTTGAGTTTAATAAGCGAAACACAGCAAATATGCGAACAGAACTCCTGACTTAATATTCTTTAACAGATGTTTTATAAAATACAGATTTAAAAGATTTGCCTGTCTTATTGTTCTGGCTGTTGCCATGTTAGATGGCTACATTTTCAGTCACAGATTTTGCCAGCTGTAACAGTTAAATAGCGAGGGGTCTAAGCCTGGATACTGCAGGCAAAATGCCCAAAATTATTCTCTCCCATGGAAAAACACCCCAGTATAAAGGCAGTGATGAGAAGGTGGAGTTAATCCTTTTGGCAAAGGAATAATCTCCATACTCTTAAAAATGGCTATGGTCATTTTAATGCACACTATTTTATGAATGATGCTTTAACTGCGCTGACAATTAGCAGAGCCTTAAAAATACCTCAGTTATACAGGCCTGATAACTGTCTTTCTTAACCTTTATCTGACCTTTTTTGGTTTTGCCACGCTCATAAACCAGCATATGAACTATCAAAGGGAACGGCACTGAACATCGATTCGAATGTTACATATTAAAAAAAGGGAAAAAACACAGAATAAAAAGAAGAAGAAAAAAAAAAAGGAGAAAGGAATGAAACCCAGCTGGTCAGCCAACTTTTACAAACCCTAAGCAGAAAACATGCTCTTCTAATTGGATGGAGAAGACAAGATCTGGAATAGGTGCAATTTTATTACTGCAACAGCGATTCACAGAGCCCACGCTCTTTTCAAAGCACGAGCCCCGTGGAGTTTTATCGGACATCTGGAGCAGGGCTCTGGCAAGATGCTGAGGGACTGGGCTCCCATTGATCTCCATGCTGGCAACAGGCACTCCAGCCTCTCTCCAAAGGGTAATGGATGAAGTATTTTGCTCAAAAGTGTACCGAGAAGGATATTTTTACTTTTTACCCAAGAGGTATAATACGCATTTCAGATATTTGGTCACAAGACCTTGCGACTTCACAGAAAGTCAGAACTGAAACGGCTGACAAGAGCAGGCTGTGGCAGCCAATCTAAGGCTATTGACTTTTTCAAACACACCTAAAATAGACTCTGCTATATTTCATGTAAAACTGTGTGTATTCAAACATATGGCTAAGGGAAGAGATATATGCAAAGGCTTATGCACACACAATGTTTAGCTTCTACTTTCAAAATATATCTCCCAAGAATTTCAGGAGGCCCCAAAATAGCAAATATTATTCGCTTGATTATTAACATCTTCTCCTTTTATACCAGTCAGTCGAAAAGTATGCAATCACTGGGTATTTTTGGTGGCCTCTCAATCATGTCAAAGATCATAAGACAAGCAGATGGTGTACATCTGGGCTTACCCAGCAGTAAGGAAAATATCTCCAGCACAGGTAGGATGATAAAGACAGGACTAAACACACACCATTCCTTTTGGACCCATGGAATTGGAACGGTCCCATGTTTCTATTTACCTGTCTGGAGCAGGATGACCCAGGAAGGGACAAGAGCAAACAGCTCTGACGACATGGAGCAAAAAGAAGCCTTGCAACATCCCCAGCACAGCCCTCAGCCACGTCACCAGATTAGGCTGCCCTGGCTCATTTAGCACGGAGATGAGAAGGAAGAAGTTAATGAAAGAGATTTTCATGGAGGCAATGGGGGTGAGGCTTCCCTGGAATTCCAATGGAGATGTGATGAGGGGCCTAGCCCCCCGTAGCACCAATCACCAGCATGGTGCTGTTAATCTCTGCAGACCTGCATCGATTGGCCCCGAGAACCTGCCCCAACCTCTGAACATTATTCAGGTTTGTTTTGGCCACATGGTCAGAGTTCCTATGAGCAACAAGTTCATGGCCAAAGTCTGCCCTGAAGCACAGTTTTGCCCACTTGCATAAGAGCTGAAAGTCATCCCTGGCTTGGCCTGTCCTCGTGTTGCTGCAGCTCTGGGTGAGTTTTTAGAAGCAGCCTCAAAAACCAGAAGACATTTAGGAAGATTATGAGTAAAGGCCTGTTGTTATTTTGCGGCAAGCAGGGCTTATCTGGATCTAGGGGATGAAGAGAGCAGTAGTTATTATTCACATCAGACACAGCTAGTGTGCTGCAGCTCCTATACCAAACTTCAACCTTTTTTTTCCGTAAAACTGTCTTGCAAAGAACCGACAACTTCCCCGCTAGAGACATCCAAAGTCTGCCACTAGAAGTCTGAAAAGTTAGGAAAATGTTAGTTTCTATCACTAAAACGACATTATCATTACACTGTGGGGAAGCCTTAATTGCAAATGAGAGGATGCAACTAATTTTGTGTACAGACTAACTCAGAACTCTGCAGCTTCCAGGGAACTCTACCCAGGATCAAGATGCCACGCATACTTCGTTTGTTCTTTCTTTTCTTCGTTTCTTTTCTCTCTCACCCCCCCCTCCCTGAAATACCAAAATATCAGATAGCTGATGACAGGGAAGAAATGTTAACACTGTAGTTTGAAAGTTTTTAACCCTTGCCTTTCATCATCTAACACTTATTCAATCCCATGCCCCTCGCTTCACTGCTTCAAACCCTCCCGTACATACCAAGGCGATGACCACAATGTAAGCTTGTGCACTGACTGATTAGATTTAATTAGATGGATACTTTGTTCCACTGATCTTTCAGCTATACAAAGTATTGGGTTACTTAACCATATCGGTGAAAACATTGCTTGCACGTTTGAAAGCGACGGATGTGCGACAATGTTCCACATTGAAAAGTGAGATAGTTGGCTAAGTTTTAATGGGTGAACTGAGTTATATAAAGATCTGTTTTAATTGAGTTTATGTCCCTAGAAGATTATCTCATTTTTCCCATTACGCAGTCAGTTTAGAAATGCCTCTATGTATGATCTTTGTCCTACCTACATTTTGAAACAATTGCCACTACCTTAAACTACTTTTTTTTCCTCTTTTATTTAAAATCTTGCTTCTTTCCAGTTTTGCCACTTTGTGTCCTTGCTGTTCTCATCCCAGTGCCAGCCCTGGGCGTAGCACCCTGCAGGGCAGGCTGCTGTGTGGTCCTGGGACTGGTCCCAGTGGCAGAGCCCCAACCCTTCATTGCTCAGGTGCCCTGGCATGGAGGGCAGGAGCCTTCAGCTGCCTCCACCAGCCAGAGCACAGGATCATAACCCAACTCCTTGATATGGGCACCTCTGCACAGCTGAAGTTTAATAACAGTGCAAGCCCCGTGCTCCTCTCGAGCACAAGGAGCTCTGCTGTTAGCAAGAGCAAAGTGAAGCTGATGTACAACCGATTACTTTGAACAAGTCTCTGGGCTAGGTCAGCCTGGCGAAGAAATTCCTCGTACGGCTCTGCTGGCAAACTCCTCTACTGTAACTGTACCTTATACAAATAAAAAATGCTTTTGCCAATAAAGTTCATACTAGGTCCCCCAAAGCAACGGGTTGTTTTGACAGAAATGCCTTTAACACTAAGCCTTTTGCCAGTACACAAATGCTGTACACAAAATGACAAATTTAGAAGTCATGCAGAATGTTCTTATTTGAACTAAAGTTTCTGCTGCAGTCGCGGTTCAGTTTAAATGCTGATTTGAAAGATCACGCTTACGCTCCTTCTCCTTCAAATTTATCTTTTTTATCTTTGATTACTGTGGTTTATTGTTTGTTCTTCACTCAGACCTTACTATTGGCAACTGAGATGTCTGCTAGAAAACTCCAGTTTAATTCAATGCTCAGAGCCACGCAGGATGCTGCTTTTAAAACCCAGCTCCATATAATTATTATAATCTCCATGATACCCAGAGCTCAGCTCCCCCCCCATCAATAATTAGTGCGATTGCAGCTTAATACAATTTTCTTTTTTTTTTCCCTGAAGCAAATACAATCTTTTTAGATCAATTTGTAGATGGTTACCCTAGAGGAGGACAACAATATAAACAAGCGCTTTTTTTAATCCCATATTAACTCATTTAATTTGCACAGATAAAAGCGTGAAAATATTTTGTCTCGCCGGCGGAGGGGCAGCCTCAGACCCGGGCGAGCTTCACTGTGGTGGCTGCAGATCAACCCTGGGTGTGGAGGAGTGAGTGAAAAAACAGCCCACGCCAAACCTCGGTGCCGAAAATCAAACCCACACGCAGTGTTAAGTTATTTACACACTGAAAGGCCCCAGTTCTCTGCTGTAGTGCCGCTGCTCTCTGATCAGTGAACTAAGCTGCTCTAACCTGGCAGCCCTGAGGAAAGGGAATCCCTGCGTGGCATACGGCCGCCACCTCCTCCTCTGGCTGGGGGACAGTGGGCATGGCAGGAAGGTCTCAGGGTCCTGGCACGGCCAGGCTGCCAAACCAGCCCTTGGGAAGCGTTGGCAGCCCGCAGAGGAGCCTTGTTACAAACTCATCCTCATCTTGCACAAAGTTCTCTGTGGCTGGGCCATCGCTGGCCCCATGTCTGGCTGTGTCACAAGTCCAAAGTTCCCCGGGACAGCAGCAGTGTTTGCCAGGCCACGTCCCATCGGGAGGAGGTTCCGCTCCGTGGAGCCCGGCAGAGAACACAGTAGCTGAACATTAATTAAATTTATTAGGAGGAAAGGGAAGGCGAAGGAAGAAACCAGGAGGAGAGTGGGGGAGCCTGGTATGAGCTCCAGCACGAGGAGAGAGCACAACTGCAACCAGAGAGCAATGGATGAAACACTCCTACCACCAAACCCTGCTTGTCCTCCATGTATTATGCAAATGGACTTATGAAGCCTCTTTTCAGTCAGGTTATTGCCCTCTTACACGACCAAAAGGTGTAACGGGCAAAGGGGTAAAGGGGATGATAACCAGGAAAAATTAAATTTGCTTAACATGAAGGCTTCTTCAGAGTCCTTGCAGAACAGCCTGAGCTTTGGCCGCAGCCCCTGCATCTGCACCTGCTGCAAGGGTACCAACAAAAGCAGCAACCTCAGAAAATTGAGTGTTGCAAAAGCATTGGATCTGCAAGAAGATGACGAGGCAGGATTGTACCTAAAACACAAGAAATGTGTGGCACTGCCATATTTTCTCACTGCCACTTCCTCTGCTCTGCTACACATGCATTTCTCATGACAGTTCTTAGCTTAATGATTTGGGGGTGGGAGTGTTGAAAAGGCTTTTTATTATTTAACATATATAAGAAAAGAATGTTGTGATGGACGGGAGAGAAAAGAGGGAACCTCCAAAGCAGATAGTGACTATGAATAAAAGGGACAGCTAAGCAAGATGTATTAGCAAGTCAGTGCTGCAAAAATTTCACTTAATTGAAGAGGGGTTCGTGAGAGTACCATCTGGGAACACCTAAAGAGCCCTTCTGCAGGCTGGAACAAGAGCTGGCAAATGCATCTTTGCCTAGACACCTTCCACACGACAGTGCTTTGACTTACAGCGTAGGTGTGCTATAGGAGAATAAATTTGTTTACAACAAATTTGCAGGACTGCCTGCATACAGATAGTTTTCCGTATCCTGTTTGAAAAGTATACTTGGTATTCAATGGCTTTTTGGGAGACAATATTCATCAGTCAACTGAAGCACTTTGCTTTGAATCATGAATATCTCTGCAGCCAGTGAATAATTTAAAGTATTGAAGAAGGCTCCCTGCTACAGCCATGTGCTCATTCTCCTCTACAACACATGGATCTGTAAGTCCTGGGACACCAGTTAGCTCAGAACTGAAGTATCAGAATCTCAGAGTGCTTTGGGTTGAAACAGACCTTAAAGACCATCTTGTTCCAAACCTCTACCATGGGCAGGGACACTCTCCACTATTCCACGTTGCTCTAAGACTCTTCCAACCCGGCCTTGAACACTGTCATGGATGGGGCAGCCACAGATTCTCTGGACATCCTTTGCCAGTGAATCACTCTTATCAGTGTAACCAGTATCAAATGTGGACAACTCACCTCAGAAATTAACATAACTCCTCAGGATCCCTCTGCAGGAGGATGCTGTTACAATCTACTCCCAGGTAGGGAAACTGAGGCATGGATGTTTGGGATCTGACTCTCAGCTCCAGTGGCTGTGAGAGGGGCTTGCCAAGCACCCGGAGCCCACTGCACACATCCTAACACAGCTCCATCCATAACATCCTTAACCAAGATCCTCCCTGAGAACTTGCCAGGATATCTGCAGCCAAGGCATGATCTAAAGCCAACTCACTGGTGTCCCCAGCCCTGCTTCCGCTATAGATTCCACTCAGACCATTAATCTTTGAAAGAGCAGAATTTGCCACTAATGCAATCGGAAGCGACGGTAGGAAAGGCTCCCATTAATGAGAGGCAGCTTAATATAACAACCTACTTCTACATTTCTTATCTGAAAATACCTCCCCTGGAAGCTGTGGATACATTACGGGCTTAAAAAGAATTACTAATGCATTAATTCTTGTCAGATTTGTAGTGTCCTAACCCACAGCTGCCTCACCCACTGACCCAGGGAACATTACTGAGAACGGTATAATTTGGTAAATGAGGGCCTGACTGTGCACTGTGAGCTTGGGCTGTTATTTGGTCCTGGTGTGAGCAAGGGATACCTACTCGTGCACTGAGATTATCCTTAACCAAATTTCTAGGCTCTTTGGGCTGCAAATTAAACACTTTCCTTCCTTGCTATTTTGTGTTTATCCTAATGCAACCTTACGTGTGTGTTTTACATAGTAAAAGCAGTGGTTCTCCTGATCCTGTGAGAATCTGCGTGGGTTGATGTTAAAATGGCAAGTGTGGAGTGGAGTAAAAGTGCAGCCGGGGTTTTGGGATTAAATGCTGACTTTGAGAACACACAGAAAACCATCCCATGTTGTGGGCAAAAATGATGAAGTGGATATTTGCAAACACATTAGCTCTCGGGGAGCCAAGTGGCTGGGGATGAAGGCTCTCTCCTCTGCCCCCTGAAGAATGCTGGCCTTGCACATGTGTGGATCAGCCTGGCTCCAGCCAGGAACTTGCACGGGCTGCTGCTGCCCCAGTCCTGAGCACGGTGCTGCTGCTGCCCATTCCCTAAAATAACCAGCCCGTGCAAGGGAAGACCACAAAAGCCCAACTCCTTCCCCGCCACAAGGCAGAAACAGAGCCTCTTCCATCAGGAAAGGAGAGAACATCCTGACAAATGCCTGCGTTTTGGACGGGTGACAAAGCTGTCATGGGAAAGAGGCGGCAGCTCCCTTCGGAGACGGGAGGTGGGGAGCGGGATCAGGAAACTTCTGAGCTCTTCTGGCAGCCCAGGTCTGGCGCCGGGCCACCAATCCCCCACTCCTCGCGCTTAAACACAAGCAGATTGACACCGAATGCTCGGTGGCTGCTCCAGGGTTCCTATGGAACAAATTTGGATATTCGGAGACCTGAGCCTGTTGGAGAGGTTGCACAACCCATATTCACCTCCATAATTAGCACAGCCCGGTACCTTGTGGGTTGTTTCTGCACAGACTGAGTCCCAGCTCAGCCTGGAAAGCCACTTCTCCCACCAGCTCCCAGAAGGTCCCTGTAACAGCCTGGAGAAATGCCTCAGGGGCACGCTGCAACACCTACTTACGGCTGCTGGGCTGGCCCTGCGGCATCCTCCTCGGCTTCCTCACACACATCATTCCCCATCCTTTATATAGAGATCAGATGGGAAAGGGGCTCTGTGTGTGTACGCAGGGCTGGGAGGAAATTAAACTGGAACCGGCACAAAGATCTTTGAAAGCACCGTGTATCGTGCCCCGCTCTTGGGTTCTGTAAATCACGGCCTGCCAGATGCTAACCTGATACGGTCCCCACGTGCACCTCCCTGCTCCAGGAGCCTTATTCCATGGGGAAACCATCAACTTCCAGCATTCCCAGGTAATTTGTACATTTGAGTTTCACTCTCCGTAAAAATTGTCAGGATTTCATCTTACTTAAATTATCCTCTCCTTGGAGCTCCACTGGGTGCCTGGCCTCATGCCTGCTTTTAGGAGTCTCAATACCAAATGTAATCAGGGGAGAGAGGCAAGTACCTCCAGAGAGAAAACAAGAGCACCCGAATCTGTTGCCTGTAAGGAGGTACGTGCTGCTCACAGCTTGCAGAAGCAGTGATTTATATTAAATATATATATTTCACCCCGGCTTACTGATTAAAAAACAAAGCGTTTATCTTAATTTCTCCATTTTTTAGTATATTCTTTAATGGTGCAGTTTGATTTATGATGTTAATGGCATTCCTGTGCAAACAGTGGATTTCCAGTTTTTAAATATGCATATGAAAATGTTCTAAGAAGAAATATTTTCCTAAATGTTAACACTACCAAAGTCATCATTATCAGAAAGTAATGAACTTCATATGCAGGATCTCACAGCTATTTTGCTCTTGATAATTTTTAAAACTTTGGCACATTCACATCATGCTACCAGCCTGATGTGCCACTTTCTCCTTCCAATATTTTATCATGTAAGTGAATTTTTGGTGGTGTAAACCTGGAGCATCACAGCGACGAGTTGGGCCCTAACACAAAGAGTACACTGTATACGTTTTTTACTGTATAATTTATTGTTTTTTCCACTGAGCTGGCTATATTGTTTTATCCATTTGCGTGACAGGATGTCTAGGAAACAGCTGAAAGAATTATTTGCAGTGAATTTAAAACACACTGGGTTGGAGAGACGCATACACAAAAATCTTTGTTAAGCAAATAACAGGGTGCTACTCGTGTGTCAGGTTGGGAAACTTAACTCCTTCATTTCATAACCTGCAGGTATGATAGGCACAACAGCTCTGCCTCCTCTGCTGCCTGTGCTCACGTCCCTCACCAAGCTTTTCCTACGTCAAACCCAAGCTTTCCCAGGACACCAGTGGAGAAAGAGCAGACCAGCACCCTTCCCATCCCAAAAATGTTAGAGTTGTCTTCTCCAGCTGCATCTGTCTCTCTCCACTGATGAAAAACACTCCCACGTGACTGCTTGTGACTAAACACCTGACAAAATCAAAGGATTTCCCTTTCAGACCTGGAAGATAAATCCCATTAAATTAAAGAAAACAATCTGGTAAGAATGAAACCACAAGCTTCATCATTGAGAAAACAAGAAGAAATGAGCGCAAAGCTTGCAAGAAGGCAGGAGTTTCAGAGGTGGGCTCCCAAGGCCTGATGTTAGGGCTGCAAATGCTACAGTCCAGTGTAAGCAGGGGTATAAATAATTTGGATTTTTGTCTGTTGCTGCATGCATCAAATGAGTCCCTAAGGGTTGACTGGAGAATTGGGTGGCCTTTTCTTCAAGCCATGGTTGGAAAAGCTAAGGTCACTGAGTCCAACCCCTAATCTAGCACTGCCAGCCCCACCACTAAACCATATCCCTAAACATCACATCCACACATTTTTTAAATCCCTCCATGGCTGGTGACTTCACCACTGCCCTGGCAGTGTGTTCCAGTGCCCAATAACTCTTTTTGTTGAGAATTTTTCCCTCATCTACAATCTAAACCTCCCCTGTGCAACTTGGGGCTTGTTCCATGGGAGCAGAGCCCAGTACACTCCTGTCAGGGAGTCGTGGAGCGTGGGAAGGTCCTTCCAGAGCTTCCTTTTCTCCAGGCTGAGGCCCCCTCAGCATGTACCCACGTGTCCTGGTCTGAGACACAAGGAAGAAGATCCCACCTGAGCTCACAATGACTGCACAGCACCCAAACTCTGTGCACCAAAGGGATCCCCTCCAGCAATGTCTATTTGGTGGGTGGTGAACACATGCACACATTGGAAGTGCAGGAATGCAGCCATAAACCCAGGGTTGCAGTCTCTACTTGTCTCTAAGAAAGTTTCTCCACAGTCAATTCTTAATCAAATTTGCTTTAATTGCTGCAAGTTACTGGCCGGTGATTTTATTTACCATCGATGTCCATTCTGATCTTTTTAAAGCCGAGATCTGTATTTGCGTCACTGAAAAAACATTCAACAATGTTGCTTAAGATTTCAATAATCCTTAGGCTTGTTTCCTTTTAACCCAGAAAAGGAAGTTTTTGAAACAGTACCGCTGGCATTTGCAAAATCCAGGGTTTGCTATCCAGAGTTTGCTACGACTAATTAATCCTCACACATTATTGCCATTTTATGGAAGAGGAGACTGAAACATAGGCAAGTCCCCAAATCCCTGAGCAGGTCAGAGGCAAAACTGAGACTGGACTTTTTCAAAGCTGATTTCTCAGAGGATGGTGAGGCCTTGGCACAGGTTTCCCCATGCCTGGAAGTGTTCAAGGCCAGGTTGAATGGGGGTTGGAGCAAGCTGGTCTAGTGGAAGGTGTCCCCACCCATGTCAGGGGGTGGAATGAGATGGTCTTTAAGGTCCCTTCCAACCCAAACCATTTTGTGATTTCTCCACTAGACGTAGGCTCCACATCTAACTTTACCAAAGACATTTACATTTTGTATCAGCCTCGAGCAGACTTTATATAGTGTAAGAAAAGTCATCCTCACAGCTACTTCATTTCCTCCAGCTATTCATAGCAGCCCTGCAAAAAGTCAACAGTGTATTACACAACAGCGTAGGTTTAGCGGTGAGAGTTTTAACAGGCCAGGCAGTCAATATACATTGCAAGAAAAACATATGCCAGACTCTGAACTATGGAAATCACAGAAGCCAACGGAGCTGTCTTGTGTTACGCTAGCCAGAAATCTAACTCAATAGCTGGTGCAAATATATACTAAATAAAACCCAGCTTTATAAATAGCATCTCTCTCCACTGGCACATACCCACCGGCACTCGGTCACTGAAAGAGAACCGAAAGCACACTCTTGGCATTGTCTTGAAAAAATGTGTCTGCCCAGAAAAACGGGATCCAAATACATCTCTTTCCTAGGGCAGGCAGTTGTGCACAATGTATTAGAGAAGTTCTCTCTGTTTGGTTTGTTTTTTTTTCCTTTTGGTACCTCATTAGTTCTGTGTTTTATATCTCTATGACTCACAATGTGAACCTGAAGATGCCACTGGGGGTACCTGCTCTATAAATGCAATTAAACTGGCTATAGTAATTAGGGGACTGAGGTAATTCCCTAAAAGTTCTTGTCCAAAGTCCTATCTCGAGTCCAAGTGTTGCCTTTAGGCTCCTCTTTGGAACAGGGATACCACTGTTGCTGTGATAGAGGGACCCAAGCTTTGAAGTGAATGCTTCACATGGTCCCAGACCTTAGAGCAGGTCAACATTTCAACATCCTTGGCTTCTAAAACATCTTTTTCCTTCCAAAGGAAATTAAAAAGTTCACTCTCTCAAAATTCCTAATACTCCCTTTACTAACTTGCAGTGATTTAGGAGATTACTCACACGAGCCATATCTATGTTTAGATGGGGAACATCCCAGATTCCCCTTGGGGACTGCAGCGACTTTTAAAACAACTCTTCCAGACCATAAACAAGTTCAGATACAGACACCTAACATCTACCACCAGTTTTCCTAATTTCCACAAGCTCCAAACCAGACATTTTAATACTAGAGTTAATGCCCTACCCGAAGAGATGTGGTTGTCAGATCCACCATACTCCAAAGAGGTGGGGGAAAATATACATGTATAAAAGAAAATATTTAACAACCAGAAGCCATTCCAGATTCTTTCTCCTGCTCTGGCACCCCTCTTCTTCTCAGAAAGACAAGTTGTTCCACACAACCATCAGAGAAAACAAAGCCTTGTTTCCTGAGGATTCGCATCGCATGTCTTCATTCCTCCCAGGACAACATCCTGCACTTCTCCCCCAACTCCTTTATGATTCATCTTCCCCTTCCCTGTGATTCCTCCCTTCCCGACCTCTGGCCCTCACATCTGGAAGAGTGAGAGGCAGCTTGCGTGTGGCTGCTTCCAAGCTCTGCATCTGCTGACTGACGTGCCAGACAGACAAAGGTGAGGCTCACCCTGCCGACATTCCTCCTGGGAGGATGTGGATGGGGGTGTCTCTTCCCTGCCCAGCCACCATTTTTATAAAAAAAGAAAAAAAAAAAAAAGAAACTTGGTGTCTTTGAGAGCTTTTATCTGTCTGTCATACTGGAATGAAATTAGCCAAAGGGATAAATGTTCTGTGAGCATTACCTACGGGCAGAGGGGAGGCTAGAGCAGAAACCAAGCTGAAATGGGAAAGAACTGAGAGGCACAGCTCGGGAAACAACTTCCACCTCACAAATTCTCCCAGTCTCCAAACAACTGGAGTGAGACCCTAGGTCTGAATTTAGTAACACACCCTGTCCCTGCTGCCCACTGGTACCATTTCTTCGGACAAATGGAAAAGCACAGGAGCTTTTCTATGCAAACCCCTTGGAGGACACTTCCTTTCCCCAGGAACTGCTGGAATTTGTGTTCATGGCTCAGGGAAAGGTCTGCACCTCAGAACTGAGAAACCAAGGTAAAGGGAGCTGCATTCACCCCAGGTACAGAACAGCCTGGGCTGGTCTTCCACACATCGGCAACTTCAAAATGCCATTCAGTGCCAACCTGACAAGGTTGTGTTTCAACAGGAGTACGTTATCTCTCTTTCCAAGGCTGGGCAGGCCACTTCCTAACAGACAACTCAACAGGCCCTGACAAGTGATTAAATAAGTTAAGGTTGGGGGGGATTTTTTCTTTTCTTTTCTGTTCCAACACTTAAAGCCTGACTCTGGAGTCAGTTGAAGCAAAGACCTTGTTCCAGCAGTGCTGATAAGGACAATGCAGCCTCACAGGTGGAGCTTGCAGGCACAGAGCTGGATGGGAAGGCGGATACCACTGCAGAGGCAATGGCTTCGCCTGCACTGATGCCAGCAGCACGTTCCTGCTGGAGGAACGGAATCAGTGTGGAAGGAGCCTTTGCCACGCAGTGGGCCGAGGATGGTTTATGGGGATGGCAGAATGGATGTGGTTAAAATTTTAATCAGGATGACATGTGTTGTTGACATATGGCAACGCACCACCATCTGGATTCAGAAACAGACCTGGGTTTTCAAGCTGTTGCTGGCCAAAGCCAAGAACATTGCTGAGGTGCTAGGTCAGACTGGCTGGGAAGGGTTCTGCCAGCAATCCCTCTTGACACAGTATTGCTTTCATTAAAGCAGCCTGCCTGCCTACCCATCTGAGGTGAAAGAGGGAGAAAGTCCGTGAAATGTGGGGGAAACAGTGACAGAAAAGGTCAGAAAAGGAGTTGAGCTAATGGACCCACTACCTGCCCTGCTTGGGGTTCTGCAGTGTGCCCAAGTCACTCCGCTGCAGCCACTTGGTCTTGTAGGGTAAGCAAAGTCCCAGCTCCCGGCGGGAGCCCTGCCGTTCCTGAGGAGTTCCTGCCTGCCTCCCAGCAGCAGGCATCCAGCACAAGAACAAAGCACCTGAGGTTCAACTGCTTAACCATTTCATCTCCCCTGCAAGCCAAGCGTGGGCTGAGTTACCTTCATCTGAGGGGGGAAGGAAAGGAGAAAGGGAGGAAAACGTGAGCCACATTTCTGTAGACTAACAAAGTAACAAAAGAAAACGAAAAAGAAAATTCCGGGACAACTCTTAAAAGCTTAAAATGTCCAAGCAGCTAACATTTTATCCTAGCAGAATTCCTCTGGGATTAACTTGGCTTTCCAGGCATAATAAAGTGTTTTACAGTTCTTTTATTTTACCCATCCCATTTCTCTTTTTTATTTGCATAACACTCTCATCAATTAGTGCGTCTCTGTTTGCTCTCAAACAAATCCAGCGCTCATGGCTAAAGCTACAGCGCAAGAGAGACACCCAATAAAGTCCTGCACACTGCCTCATTCCTGTCGGATACGCCGTTCCTTTGGAAGGGTTCGACTCTCGGCTCCGCTGACCTGAATGCAAGTGGCAGGGGGGAAAGGAGGGGGGCTCAGCATCTCTGAAATTTGGCTCCAAATCATTATGTTGCCATGAAACGTGCCTCAGCCTAACAAAAGGCATGGACTGGGATACACCGAGCAGCGCTGCTCTCGCTGCATAACGACTTAAGTCCCCGGACACACCAAGGGAGCAACTCGGAGCCAGCTTGAGATCAACAGCAGAAATTCCTCTTTCCTTCAGTGAAGCCAGGCTTTCATCCTCTGTCTTCAAAGGGATTACCTATAAAATTCTCAGCTACGAGGCTTGTGTAATTTCAGTCTAACTCCAGAGAAGGAGTAAAAAATGGAATTCTAGAATTCTCCTGCGTGTCTTAATAAGACACCATTCCCCAAATGCTGCTTCCTGAGAAGAAACTGAGATGGCACCATCACCTCCACCTTTCCTTTGTTTTTGCTTAATGTTTGAAAACTCCAAACTTCAGGGCAAAGGAGGATAAATTTATGATATGGGAGACATCTAAGTGCAAGCCCCTAAGAACAGCAATGTACTTAACAGCTAACATATGTGCATATTCCTCCTTCTGCAATGCAAGAGCACAGCTACATTTTAAAGTCTGGCTAAGCGGGAGTATATAGGACAGATCCCACACTGCACTTTTTATTATAAATTTGAATATGAATGGGAATTACACCACATTTTATTCTACTTCAAGTTCATTTTTTGGAAAGCCACAAACAAGTTGGAGATTAACATCAGTCATCCCAGACTTCAGACAACACTGCTACAAGCTGGGAAGTATAGATATTAAAATTTATGTTCACCAGTTGCAAAACTATTAGCTAGTTTGGAATGTACATACATATTTTGTGCATATAACACCCTAAAAAGTCATAATGTTAGGTTCTGCACGTCAATATAAAATTTGCAATCACTCCCTTTTAGATATTAATTCCAGGGAAATAGTTAGTCCTAGAGCCTGGAGAACGCAATATTAAAAGAAGTATTTTATTTCCCAATCTGTATAAAGAAGGGAACCATTCCCTTGAAAAATGTCCCCTTGATATGTTTCGTAAATAGGTTAATACAATTTGAAATTAAACTTGATTCTGCAGCATGATAATATAATATCAGAAATGCATTCCAGAGGAAAAGCCGGCATTAATCATCGATTCCAGAAGACAGTTCCTGTTTCACCGTGAAGCAGCAATGCCCACAGAACACTACACAGGCCACAGAGACAGGAAAGATGCCCAACACCCCAAAGAGCTGCTGTCAATGGCTTAACTAAGCCCTGCCAGTGCCCTTAACCGTGGGCTGGGAGAGCCGTGCCATCGACTCCCATCACAGCTCTGGAGCCAAGCCGTGAAAGGAAGGCTCAGGAATTCTCTGGCTGTGCACACTCAGAGTATGAAAATAAACAAAGCATTTTCAAAGGCTCACAGAAAAAAAATGTAGATGAGTTAAAAGGCGGCTGTTTTTTTAAAAAACCTCCATATCCTGACCTTGCACTCTCTCGGATTTGTTGAAAGCTGGGGAGAGAGAACACGTCTTGGGAAATTTAGATTGTGGTTCTCTTCTGGCTTTTGCACTGTCACAGGATTACCCCAAAGTTGTGTTTTCCTTCTATTATTTTACACACTTAAAAATAACAAAGAAAACACAACTGGATGCATTATTTACTCAGCCACCAGCCTTTAAATATCACTTACTGAGGCACAGGCACCTCACCTTTCTCCTCAGACATCTACACCCCCACTTATCCACTTTCCTCCATTTTAACCTTGTGTCAATGTTTTCTCTCTTCTTTTCCCTTTCTCTCTTTCTCTTTGCTTCCCTCTCATTCTTTCTACAGTTATTACTTAACCTTCAGGTACCCACTTAAGCAACCCACCAAATAGCAGTAATGAGCACGCAGAGTCAATAGTGTGGTACGTAATCACCTTGCCTACTGTGTTAATGTCAGTTATCTTTTGCTAATGTACATGACAGGCTTTATCTTTGCAGAGTGGCAAGAGTGAATTGCTGTTTGTTTGGGATCAGCTATTGTTACTGCACCTGGGCTCTTTTTTCCCCCCCAATTCTTAAAATGTTTTTTATTTGAGTGGAAAATATTAACACATTAAAAAACCCCAAAACCCAAGAGAGAAGTAATACAAAATTCTTCTATCACATCCATGCAAGCTCATCTCTAAAGATGATGAAGTTGCACTGGTCCAATGATGCATCCAAACTGTTTTAAACTGGCTTTAACTGTGATGCTTTATTGCCTGACGCTACCCAGAGACAGGGCACACCACTCACAGCCCTGGGTTTCCCAACAAGCTGGGGGGATTTACCCCTTATTTACTGCTTTTTGACTGGTTTGAATGTTTGTTTGTTTGGGTTTTTTAACAGCTATCTTATTTCTTTAAGGCACGGAAAGCCAGTTCTTCCCTGGGGAAGTGCACACCACACAGAGGGATGTGCTCCAAAGCTGGACACTGGACAGAGGATCCATTGCAAAGCTGGATGTTCCCTGAACCCTTTGTGCCAAAATGGTAACCCAAGGCAAGTCAGGGCTCCGGGTGTAAAGCTCATGTAATTTGTATTAACTTCTAACGCGCTCCTGGCTGTGAAGCCCCGGCTCCAGAGCAGAGTCCCAGGTATTTCCCTGCCAGCTGGGAAAAGGGTTTGCTCTGAAAAGCCAACAGTGGGGCAGCAGCTGATCCTCTGCAGCACTGCAGGTATTTGTGGGGCTGGAGTGGTTCCATCATAACTCTCATCTGCATAAACCCACTCCCAGAAATGTTCTCTTTGCACTTCACTTCACTTCTATAATACCACAGGTACATCCAGCCAGCTCCACGGAGAGAAACAATCCAAACACACTGAGGGGAGAACAACTTCTTTTACATCTCTGAATCCTCTAAAAATATTTGCTCTGAAGGTCTCCTATTCCCTCTCCCAGAGACAAACAGGGAAAGAAAAAGAGAAAGGAGCGTGTGGATACATGTACATGGAGAAACATGCATTCAACATGATGGCAAAGCCTTATCTGGCCTTAAAAAACTGGCAGAAGGGTTGACTTCTTTATAGCATCAGACCATTAAAGCTACAAAACCTCAATTAAAAAACTGCCACAAGATTTTTCTACTTTGTTCCAGAAGGATATAAAACCAGTTATGAGGGAAAAAAAAAAATCTGCTTTTACCATGGAAAGTCCAAACCATAATTACAGCCACACTTAATGTTATTGCACACCAGGATGACTCTAACTCCCGTATCATTATTTTTTATTTACTATTTATTTTGCATTTTCTATCCTGTACTTGATAAGGCATTAAAAAAACAAATTAAATAATATAACATATCATTAATATGGTTTGTTTTACCCAAGGCCATGAACACACCAAACCAGCTTGTTTACCTTGGTTTATTCTTGCCTGGAAGCAATTCAGAGCAGGGACAATGGGGAGGAGTGGTGCACGCACAACTGGGACTCAACCCAAACCAGCACCTTTGGTGGTTGCTTGCATCCCTCACATTAAAATCCAGCAACCATATTCCTCAAACTTCCTCAAATCCTTATGGCAGGCTTTTTTAATAAAGTAACAAGGAGACACGGACCCTTTACTTCTCTTTGGCAGATCAAATCTGAGATATGGCATGAGAAACGTGTACTTGCCCTCTTCAGACAGATTTTAAGACACAATCCCAGCAAAGTCTCTGGTTTAGATCTTGGTGATAATCTACCACACCAGTATCTGTCTTAGGAGTACACAGGGTTGATAAGACAGATAAACCCAACAGGAGCACTAAGAGGACAGTAATCGGCCTAGGCTCCAATGGATTTTGATCCTTTTGGGGGGAAATCTCTGTGAGATGTAGAGGGTAGGAAGAAATGGGGGAGAAAAGCTTTATGGCCATTATTTTGTGCTCTGGGATGATGGAGTCTCAGGGCAGAGGAAGGTTGCTTCCCATTCTTTGCAAGCACGTCCACCAGTTCTCAGTGGGGAATGGGAGCCAAGTCCTGGCACTGTCCATTCAGGAGCATGTCCTCCACAATTCCTCCAGGAATGCTCCTCCTACCTGGTCTCCATTTCAGCAGGACCAGGAGACCTGATCAAATGGGTGACCTCTCTGCTCATCACAGGGAGATGGAACTGGATGATCTTTAAGGTCCCTTCCAACCCAAACCATTCTATGATTTTACGAATCCTGAAACCAGAAAGTTCTCAATCCGTGTGGACACATGGCGTTTCCCTGACACGATGGGCATCCTCATCCTGGCCGCCTTCCAGCTCTTGTAATTACATGCTGCTGACCCAACGACCCCTCACAGTTTCCATAGGCTGTGTTAGTTTTCACTTCCTATTGTGTTGCTTTGCACTTTCCAGGAGTTGCCATGCGCAGCCCCAGAGACACCTGCATCTTGCAGATGAAGCTACGGAACGCTGTAGCTTCTCAGGGAAGCTTAATTAATTTATTACTGCAAAGTTGGGCTGGTGCTAGGAGGTGCTATTACAGTAAGGACAAACCCAGGCGATGCTGGTGATTTGAGGAGGAAATCCAGTATTTCACACAGGTTCTCCTTCTTTCAGAGACAGAAAATGGAAAAAAAAAAGGAAAGTTTTTTCTAGGAAGGCTTTTTCTGCACTGATTTCAACCCTTTTGATGGCCCCAGTTCAGCAGCATGCAGTGCTGGGTGCTGCCTTTAACATGTGTGTTTATTTATCGAGGAATTAAAGGAGAAAGAAGGATGCATGAGGCATGCTGGGGATCTGCTGCAGGGAAGACAGGGTTAAACCAGCCCTGAGCACTATGGAGCATGTTTGAAGGAAGTCTCACAAAAGTAATTTTAACTCCCTCCGTCTCGCTCGCTCCCTCCCTCCCTTACTCTCTCCTCCCCTTCGTTTTCCCGGTTGTACATTATCCCTCATTCTTTACATTGTGGTTATACTTATTCCATGTTCCATTGAAGCCGTATATTAAAAGTGCCAGTTCTGAGCTTCTGCTGTACAAGGGGAAAGAAAGGAAGGAAAAAAAAAAAAAGAAAGAAAGGGGAAAAAAAAAGTGCTGGTATTCAGTTCCTGTGAGCTCTTGCTCACTTTGAGCGCTGTTCCTATTACACAATAATGTGTTATTTTGTTGAATTTTGGCATCCATCTAGCTCATCTGGTCAGGAGCCAAAAAATTAGAGTGTGTCAGTCCACCAGTTCCTCTGCAGAGACGCGCTCCCCTCGCCCAGCGCGTGCTCCGCGCTCCTGGCCTGGGGCCAGCAAGGGAAATCCATTTTACATACAGAACGCACAGAGCTCCAGCGCTCCGAGACTTTTTACCTACTAAAATAACTTTATGGACAAATGCCAGCCTGCGAGGCACATGCGGCAGGGAGAGTTTGGCACCGAAAACACAGCGAAGCGCTCGGCAGAGGCACCGAAGTTTTCCAGAAATGAGGAAATGGCTGTCGGTGCCGTCGTGGCACCTCACGTGACTTGGCACCGCCCGCCTCATTGGCCGGCCCCGCAGCCGAGCAGCCGCCATGTAAGGAGCGGGAGCTTCGCCCCTCGCTGCATCCTTAAAATGGCGGCCCCGCCGCGCGCCCGGCGAGCCAGCCCAGCCCAGCCCAGCCCAGCCCAGCCCCAGCCCCAGGGCTTCTTTTTGTCCCCAGCGTTTTTCCCCCTCCTTCCTCCTCCGCTGAAGTTTTTATAAACCTTTACAGATTTGAGTAGAAACAGATTTCTCACAACTTGCTCCGCGTCTCAATTTCACAGCTCAGCATACACTCAGGCACTGTCAAAAAGCTTGACAGCGTTCCAGGGAAAATATTAACTGTAAACTTTCCAACAGGAATTGAAGGCTCCCGTCAGGATGGCCCCTCCACCAAGAGCGGGGAAGGCAGTGTTTTCACAGGTTTCCAGAGCTCGTGCTGCCGCCAAACCCGCCGCGACCCCCAAGATGGTCCCGCTTCGCCGCATCGCGGGCGCGGTTCAGAGGATCGCCCCGCCATGTGCCTTGCACTCGCAGGCCGGACCCATTGAACACTGCATGCTCTGATGTATAAATATTTGCCTCTGGCTAAAGTTCAAGCAGCCCTCTGTGACTGCCAGACACAACAGAACACCAACATCCAAGGGAAAGTGTTTACTGCAGCACTGGCCAACGCAGCAACTGCCAGCGATCGAGCCGCTCGCCTCGGCCCGGCCCGCGGGCGCTTATCGCCGAGTACCTGGCTGTCGGCCACCCCACGCCTGCCGCCCTGCCAGGAAATGGTTAATTTATTAAATGTGCCAGTTCGACCTCATCTGCACTGACGGCCTGGCATGAGGGTCCCTGGCGTGAGGGAACACGGCCTCTGCACAGCCTCAAAGCATTAACCCTTTGTTAAGTGAAGGCCCGCAAGGCCATCGGGTGGTTAACACACTTTATGCCCAGTCTGTTTCCAAAGCTGAATTGTTCTCCTGGACTGGAATGTGCACATGAAAGCTCCCCAAAGCTACTCCTCTGCACGGCCAATGGCCTGTGCATGCCAGGATGGAAATGGATAGACTTTGGATTATACAGCAGTTGTTGGTGATGCAACACTGTTTAATGGGCACAAAAATAACACTTCTCTCCCACCCTCCAAACCAAATAGAGTTTAGAGTCTTCACCAAGTAAGGGGTGCAAAATGCAACTACTTAAAGTCTTGAAACAGCAACTCCAATGTTCATAAAACTACACCGGAAAGGTAAGGAAAGGAGGGGAAAAAAAATAAACTGGGGGTACCCTGCAGGAGACCTGGCTGTGATCAGGGCTGTTGTCATTGTGGTCATCCTTGAAATGGCTTCCCAGTACACCAATAATTGTAGTGTCAAAATGCAGTAAAGGAACACGCCAGGACCCTGCACATCTGACTCGTCTGTACTGTAAATCAAGTGGACTTTCCTATGAACAAACAGGAAAAACTGAATTTCAGGAAACTATCCTGAAGAGAGAGAGTGGCATTACTAAGGAAGGAAGAGATAAAATGAATAAAATGAATAAAAAGCAGGAAAGCCTTCACATTATAATTTAACAAAAATGTTAGAAGTTTTACAAATCATTATTTTGGTGTTGCCTTTAATGTATGCATTTAAACAACTGAAATATTCAGCTTTTGTGAGGGTCTATCCACTAAAGCATATGTTTTATGGAAAGTTTTGTGCTTTGCAGCAGCTCTCGGCCAGACTAAAATCTTTACTCATTACTTCCTTAGTCTAGGTTTTCAAAGTCAAAAATTCACTGTAAACCCCCACAAACTATCAACTAATCCCATTTCCTACTCCCTTTTCTTATTAAATACGAGGGAGTTAATAGAGAAAGCTTGATGAAGATTTGAAATCTGGAGTTATACAGAAAATATCTCATGGAAGTTTCTTGTTTGATGTGAGTTTTAACACCTCTGCTCTGGCTGTCCGGCCTGGGGCAGCCCGTGAGTGGCAGGTGATGTCAGCGCCGTCGATCTCCTTTAGACCTAAGAAGCCCAGCACTAATAGTATCAGGACGGGCTTCCAGGAGGCCCAAGCGAATCATGTGAAAGAGGATCACAGAGGAATGTTCTGTTCCCACTGTGAACAAGACAGAATTAACTCTGAGATGCTTCCTTCTGCTGCCCTGTTTGGCCGAAAGGTCAGAACGATTAGCTCTCGTATACTGGGAACCCACCGTCAAAACAAAACGTGGGCTAAACCTTCGTCTGCTTTAAACAGGAGAAGACATGCTTAGGAAGGATTGTTTCAGATGCATTTAAGGTTATGATTTTTCGTTCTGCCTTGCAACAACAGCTGCCTGTAACTTTTTGTTCTTTCCAGAAGACTCAAGGAATGTTTTTTTTGAAGCCATATTACCTTTTTCTGCTAAATATAAAGAAAGAAATAATGTGGACAGAAGAAAGCAAGCCTGATGTTTAAGACATTCTGCATTTAAACAACTCCACTACGCTGGCAAGCTTAATTCATTACAGCAATTATTCTATCAGGCAGATTTCTGTGGAAATATATACATTGTTTACCACAGTGAGGATTCCTTTACCAGTCATGTCTTTGAAGTCCAAAGATTATAGAGCAGATACACTGAAAACATTAAAATTGCCAAATGCTTTGATACACTGTTTGTCTACATTATGCTGAAGAAAAGGTACTTACCAGGTCTTAATTGACTATATATTTAAGAATGATCATAGCAGCATATTCAGCCTATTACCAGCGGGTATGAAATGTTACACCCAATAAATGTTGTGTGACACGTACCTAATGGGTATTCTATCATGTTCAAAGAGTATAAAACAAACACAGGAAAAATTTCATCCAATTGTATCTTTTTCATTGAGCATCAATGTAAATATAGACTGAAGCAATCAAAATGCTAGAAATATAAATATTCCTTTTAAAGCCACTGAATCCATCACTTTACTAGGAAAGGCTTAGCTATGTTATTTGCAATTCCCTCATTGCACAACAATGTACATTACTGTCTGTAAGCTCTAATTTGGCATGGCGCATCATTAATGACCTGAATGGTGGCTGTTTCACACATACATATTTAATTACAACAGCTGAACAAATTACATATTTATGCTTTATAAAGGGGATTGCCAGTCTAATTCATTTGCTATGCATGCAGGTACAGGGCTCCATCTGCAACAGCATCTGCACAACAAGAGCTAACAATTATCCATTGTAAGTGAGTGAGTGTATCTGGTGAAACCTGTAAGAGATGCAATCGTATTAACCACTTCACTGCCTACAAACCAGTATTTTCTCAATGGACCACAATATTTTAAATAATTTATCAACAATAATACTACTTTGCATTTTCACAACATCCCTCATCTGAACATCTCTAAGCACTTTATATGCTATAAAAAATTAAGCCTTAAACACTCCTGTGAGGGAAGTAGTTCTCATCCCAACAGCATATATGGGGAAAGGAAGGCACCTAATCCTGAGGGGCTGGTTCTTCAAATGGCACAAAAGGCTCCAGTGGACTTGTGCTGATTTACATTATTTTAACCTATGAACTTGCCCAATGTGAAAGGTGAGCAAAAAATCAGAAGCAAAGAGAGGCAGATCTCCGTAAAATTAATACAGTAGTTTAAGCCTTAAGAAGACTTGGCTTCCATGGACTTTTGATCAAGCTTAAAATTATTATCCACAACCTACCATTCTTAATTGTACAAAAACTCTTTACTGAATTATCTAACTAGCTCTCCAGAACATGAATAATTATTTCTAAAAATTCTCAGAGAAATGGCAAGAGATCAGAATACTGGAAAAATTAGAAATACGATATAAATCTTCCAGAAAGAAGAGAAGAATAATCCTGGCACTAATGGTCCAAACTAATGTTTACAGAGTAAAAAATTAACAGAAAAAAATCGAAGCACATAAGGGAGACAACTGAGCTGCCTGAACCAATTAGAATTACTGTTTTAGTGCGGATATTTTTTGACAAACCAGATATATCTATGGTGTATATCAAGTAGGATGACAGTATTAATAGAACAATAGAAGTTGTATATTTAGATTCTGGCAAAGTACTTGAAGCAAACTCTCATAAAATTCTGCATCCGCAGCATTATTTTGACTTGGTTCTGAAGTTATTGTATGGATTGAAAACTTACTGGAATAGATGAAAATTGTGAATAAGCCCCTTTTGGGATGAACTTACTCATTTAGTGATGTATTATGGGGAAAGGAGACAGGCAGGAAGAGAACCTCATCTAATTTAAAATCTTTCTTAAAAGAAAAATTGTAAGGGAATGAAAATCGTGCATAGCCACGAACCAGATGTTTGATGTACCAGAAAAACAAAGAAAGGTGCTAGGAGTCTGAAAGCAGTCTGAGCACAGAATAAATTTAATTTCAGAAAAATAGCCAAACACAATAAGAAAACCAAATAATGACGGGGAGAGAAAAAATGAGGAAATAACATTTCAAAATAAGCATAACGGTGACAGCAAAGAGATGGTTATACAAGAGCTGGCCATGTTGCAGGGCAGCAGCAAAAATCAGTGAAACTTCTGGCAGTCCAACATTTTTGAGAAGTGGAAGGTTTTTCATTACTTGGGACATTCACAAGTGAAGTATATAATCAAAGCTCTATTGGACAGGCTATGCAAGATCAAACAAGCCCTTTCCATCTCTAATTTCTCTGGCTTTACAGGAATGCTAAATAGCTTGAGAGTGTTCACATAATAAATATAGAACAAATCCAAGGCACAGTGTAACTATAGGATTATCAAAAATTATTTCAACTTCAATACCTGAAAGAGGAAGCGTTTAGGAGCAAATGAATCAACAGTGAAGTTTCCGGTTATCATTTACAGGCTCTATTTAGAAATAAATAGGTCTAAATAGGCTACTTGGCATGGGGCAGCTGTAGGTCAACATTCTACATCAGACACTGTAATTTGCCATAAGTGCAGAGGTGCTCATTAATTACAGAGAAATCTGGAAGTATCCCTCAGGCCTATGGTGAGGCTGCCAAAGTGTGCAGTGAAGTGCAGGCTCCCTCCAGGAAGTTCTGGTGTTGCTGCTGCTTTAAGGGCCTGATTGGGCTGTGCTGTACAAAAGATCAGCTGTCCCAGGATGGATATCTCAATTGGAAAAGCTATTTTATAGAATTAACAGCTATGGTGTTCTCTGAGTGCACCAAGTGCCACAGCTGCTTCCATGTCAGCATCCAGCATCATCTGGATCTGCTGGCCCCACTGACTTCCCTCAAACACACATCTCTGGCTCTCCCTCAGACAACAGAGCAAAAATACAGGACAAAGCACAAAAAAAAAATTAAAAAAAAATCCCTTTTTAGGGCTGTGAATGGTGGAATAGGAATTCCAGACATTTCCTTCCCTCAGCAGGGCAGCTCTGACTTCCTCTTGGCCCAACCTGCCCGGTATTTCTGGATCCTGGCACCAGAGTGACGGAGGGAACTCCTCACGGCGCCCAAACCCTGGGCAAGCCAGTGAGTAAACTCTGAACATCTTCCCTGGCGCGTGTGGCCAATTCCTCCCTGGTCTGTGCAGGAGCAGTGGAGTTGTTCAAAGGTTTAAACTGCTCCAAAAGGAACTAAAATACAGTTATTTTGAAAAGGGAGGGAGGCGCAATTGCTTAGTGGACACATGCCAGGCATCATCTCCGTAATTACATTTTGTTCTGTTGCACTGCCTGCTTTTCCTACACCCTTAATTAGGCAAGAAAAATCAGGAGAAAGAGCATCCCCATTTCTCCCCAGCTTCCTGGGTTAACATTACACAGGATCAACTCCTGTACCTAAATGCCCTGTCACAGTACCTTGAGTGACCTTGTCAACTCTGAAAGCTGGTCAACAATCCTCTTAATGCCGGGGAACACAAGCCACAGCTTTAACTCCGCTGCCAGGGAAAGATGCAAGCAAGAAAATCTGATTCATTTCGAGTTTCTATTTTCCTACTCCCCTTTTAGACATCAAAGGGTCCAAAGCAACACACCATTAAAGTTACACTTAAAAACAAGGAGGAGGGGGAGAAAAGAGTCTCAAAATGAGATTGCTGCTACTTGGATTAGCTGAGAATGTGTGCAGGGTTGGCAGAGAGATACCAGGATAAGGCCAGCTCAACTGTGGGGCAGCTAGGTGAATAACTAGGAGAATATGACAGAGCAAGAATGATCCTTAGTACAGCAAATAGTTACCCCGAAAGAGAAAATATTTTAAATAAGCATTTTGATAACCTGATCTTTATTGTTTAAGTTTTAACTTCTCCAGAGTAATCTCAATCAAAAAAGGTAAGTATATACACTAGGTTTTACTTATTATTTAATGCAACACACTCAAACCCAGAAGTTGCTGACCCTTTAAAGTAATTCTCCCTTTAAACAATATACAACCAAAGTCCTTAGACCACTGCATCTAAGATTTTTAAATATGTTGTTTTCTGCTCTGGAACCACAGCAAAAGTATTCTATTTATAATAGTAAATCTACTTTTATAATATATTTTCTGAGACAGCTTGTTTTTGTTTTCTTTTCTTTTGTTTGTTTTGTTTCAGGCGGTTGGAGCATTTATATGAAAAAGATGGGGTCAGTTTGCAAGTTGGTATAAAGCTGCACACTTCAACTCAGAAGCAAAGTGATGTTTTTCTCGCCCGTTATGGGACTGAACCATCATTATGCTTAAGTTGCTTCATTTGCATATCCGATTTTTCCATGCCTCATGCCATAATCACTTCTCTACGTAATGCCGCAATTTGCAACTGGAGAGATAATAACGATTTCATAAACAAGATTATAACTCCAGGTATTTAATAAAGCAACAGGAATGCAGGATTACAAAGGAACAACTAAGGTAGTGCACTGAAATTCCTCTGGAGGAATTAAAGCTGAAAAAAAAAAAAAAACCCAAAAAAACCCAAAAAAAAACCCCAACCAAAAACCCAATAATTGAAAACAGATTTTTGCAAATTTTCCAGCCTCGTTCTTTAGGCAACTATAACTCTTTAAACTGTCATTTGTAAAATTCCACTCGGATACTCCCCAGACTGCTGCAGCAGGCGCCTGTAACTTCAGTAGCTGCTCTCGTGACTGTGGGGCTACTGCAGTTGTGTTCCTGCAATGCTCAACGCCCAGAGCCTTGCTGAAATATTCATAAATACACACATATATCCCCTCGAATTTAAAAGCTAATAATGAATCGGGTTTTGCTGAATTGCCTGGAAATGTGCAGCTATCGAAGCGTTTAGCATCTCGTTGTGTGCATGTACAGCTGACAAATGTGTTAAGAGCATCGAGTTCAAATGTCAGACGCTGATCCAGACTGGCTGAAGCCTGTTAGGTGCAATGAACTCTCCCCCGAAGAAGTTTACTGTAAAGAGGCCAAGTCGTTCTCTTAAAATAGCCTGTGTTAGCTGGATCCAAGAATTACAGTCCCCTTGGCCAAAGGTGTACAGTTGGGACGACTTCTGCTCCCTCTTGTCAGACCTTCTTGAGCCCAGAACAGTCATGTCTCGCTTAAATTAAGAGAAACTGCTTACAGATCTAGAAATGTCCTGCCAAACAGGAACAGCGCTGAAAACAAGTCAATATGGGTCAGTCAATGGACTGTCCTGGGGAAGACACAAACTTCTGGTATTTGCCAAGCCCAGACAGTTGAGAGATGAATCAAAGTGTTCCAGGACTCCAAATCATCTTGGAACTTCAAATTTCGTCACCACACTTCATCTCCTGCCCAGGACAAAGCAAGGCTGAAGCCCAGCCCCAGCAGTTCGTGCTCTAATGAAGCACTGAGAGTTTCCAGGGAATACTTTAAAGGAGCCAAACAACCACTCCAGAAAATTCAAGACAGGAAAAAAAAATCTCAAATGCCTCCCATTTCCCACCTGGCAGGCACAATTCACCTTAGGGGAGGCACGTTACGATTACCAGTGGTATTTCCTAGCATAACAATTTATCTATTAAATTGATTTGCAGGTAACATTCCTACTGTGCAGCCTCTTAAAAGCAGCAAAAAGGGCCTCTTAGTAACTGCTTTGCTTTGTTTTGAAAACAATGAAGATGCACAGTATTGTTTTAGTCTGAATAGTTCATAATTGTAAAATCTTACTCCAAAAATACACTCGCATTAACCTGCCTGTATTTGCATCCTCCAAAACACATTTCTTAGCTCATGTATTTTCGGGCTCTGCCACTTTCTGACTTTAGGAGCAAGTTTGATGGTAAACTATTGTTTTTAAACAATTCTAAATGTTCCTTCCTTTCTAAGAAGCACAAAAATGTTGCCAACACATGGCTCCGATTCACAGGAATATTTATTGTGCTGATAATTGAACTCCAGTCATATGACTGAAAGAGGCTAACCAAAAAGAAAAAAGAAAAGGCAAAAAGCTCAACTGTAATTTCTAGACATCTATAAATTTCTTATTCTTTTTGTGGAGAGGAAGCTCCCTGGGGCTTTCTGGATAGTCTCAGTTTTATTTATCACCCACTCTCTTCCAATCTATGAATGCCATAATTCTTCCTGTTGCAAAGAGATGAACATGGCCTCAGTCACACACTCCTCTCATATCAACAAGACATTGCTAAACAGCAGTTATGGTAATGGAAAATATCGACGGCCCAAGGCCTCGCTATCAGTTTCAGTTCCTGTGGGCACAGAGCTCGGATCTGAGATCCAAACCAGTCTCTGGCTGAGTCTAACCATGGCTCCTGCCTCTAACTCAGTGTTTGGGACAGGGACACGAGCAAAGCAGTTCCCAAAATGATCTTCTAGAAGGACTGCAGGCACCAGAGGTCATGGGAGGGGAAGAACATGGATCTGATCACACGTTGGTATGGGCAGACCCTGCACATCTGAAACTGTTCCCTGTGCTGTAAAGATTGTTAGCTACATCCCAGTAATCTCTGTCCTAAGAAAACACAAGTACTGTATTCCTGCAGCTCACATATAATAATAGAACCCAGCTTTGGGTTCTCTCTACCCAAAGTTACCAGGGTTTCTCAACAAACAAGTGATTATTTCTCGCAAGGTCCAAACACAGCCACTTCCAGGCTCTTAAATGGTTTTTGAGTTAAATGAACTCCAACTGGAAAGAGGTCATAAATTTTTAAGAAGACCTCCAAGTAATTTTAAATATGCTTTATTATCTTCACTTTATTTTGTCAATTATATTTTTGTTACAATGTTGAAATACTTTTGTAGATTGATTTTATCCTTAGCAGTTTGGAAAACGCAGAGGGTTTTTTTTAGTGTCTTAAACAGACCTTAATTTAATACCACTATTTTTGGTTCAATCACAATCAAATCTATGTTTATAAAGCTTTCCGGTGTCCAAGTAGCTTTCTGCACTCCAGCACACATTGTTTAATATTTCTGCATTAAAAGAGGCTTCTCATTTTGCTCAATTTAGGTGACTCTGCCAAGAAGTATTTCTGAGCATGAATAAGCCACGAAACATATATTCAAATTCAAATCAAAAATATGCATCTTTGAGCTTGGAATGAAGAATAAACATTTGGAATCAAACACTGGCCCTATTAAGGTCAATGGGAAGAGTTTAAAAGTGAGTTGTTTATGATTAAGGAGATACAGGCTCTAGCATCAGCTTCACACATGATGCAGATGCCAACTATCATTGCCCAATTTTACCAGCAAAATGGAAATATTGCCACCCCGCACTGTGCATTTGTGAGGAAGTCTAAGTGTTGTGTGTATTTTAAAAACATAAGAGTCATATGAACAATTCAGTAACTTCAAGAATTCCTTGCTACTACTTGGTACTACACTGGGGAGTATAATTAAATCAAAGCTGCACAGCAGCTTGTAAACTTTATAATTTGTAGTTTGAGGAAAACAGGGTGTATGTTATTTTTCACACTGTCCAAGGAAAGTAGTTTTGGCTTTTCAAACGTTGCTGAGGAGTAAAACTGTCTTGTATCTTCCTCAGCTACTGCTCAGATTAGGTCTCTTCACCATCATCACCTGGGCTTGTGGTAGCTGCCTCTGCCCAGGGCAGAGGCTTGGAACAAGATGACATTTAAGGTCCTTTCCAACCCCAACTCAAACTCAAACCAATCTGTGACTCTATGATTTTATAATTTTGCTCATTTGTGTGATTTAAGTGAGATCTGGACACTCATTTGCCCACATCAGTTGTGCTGGTTCCCACTGACTGAGCACTTTTCCCTGAAAGTCAAATTTTCCTTTTCCTTGCTCTGTGGTTTTAGGGGCTTTCCATTTCACCTTTTTTCTCTCCTGCCAAACAATATGATAAGTCAAACCTTGTTTTCCAAATAAATGGAGAACTTCAGATTAACAAGCAAACCAAGTCCTGCTGCAAATGGAAAACATTGATAAGGGAGTACAAAGAAATATTCACAACTACTGGCCACAATTAAACTTATTTTCTAATGAATCATTACAGCTGAATGCACACACTGGAAAATATTGTCATGGCAGATACTACCAGACCTTCAGTTGTCAGTCAGGTCCCTTCAAATCTCCCTGAGAAATTTCCAGGATAGCCTGGCCTGGGGCAGTGGTTTCTATCTTAATGACAGCCTCAAAGAAGAACATTTCTCATAACTCCTTGTGTGCTTTTAAAGCCCAGCCTGCAAGTTTTGCCACTGCCCAGAGCCAGCTCTGACCAGATCTTTACAGCTGCCCAGACTGAAAAAAAAAAAAGGAGAAAAAAAGAGTTCTGCTATTGTGCACAGGATTTTTGCAGTTCCTTCAGCAATCTCCAAGGCCCTTTATTTAAATTATATATGTTTATGTGTGCATTTATTAGCAGTGAGCAGTATCACAGGGCTCTGCACAAAACCCAAAGCTCAGGCAATTGCTTTTTCTGTCCTGAGACACCATCAAAATGTGGATGATGCAGAAGAGCAGTGTCTAGGATGAAAAAGTTGCTTTGCCATGTAATCTCAAAACCACTCTGACTCCTACTTAAGCCCAGTTTCCCTCGGTCTTTTCCTTTGTGGTCTTTTCACATGGTCACAAAACGTCAGTTGAAACACACAGGCACCCATCCACATCCCCAAAATAACCATAGCAAAACTACCATCTTCCCAAGTGCACTGAGGAGCCATGCATGGATCCCTGGGATCCTGGAAGGATTCATGAGCTAAGGGAATGCCTTGGCTTGTGCCATTCCACCACCATTCTAAAACCTAAAGTTAAAATGGATAAAAGAAATTGAAGCAAATCTGGCAAATTCCACAGGTGTCCCGGGCCAAGGTGGAATATAGCAGTGTTAAAACAGCACCACTGGTGGAATACAGTGTGCATTATATAGCTCAATTATTGGCCAAATAAAATAGGAATCAAAGCACTGCACAAAACACAAAGGTAGGAGAGCTCAGTAAGATCACCCTGCCCTCAGTGTCCACAGAATGATCCATACAAACACAGTTTTAGCCCTTTCTCTGCTTTCAAATGACTCAAACCGAAGGGCATTTAATTTTTCTCTTGGGGAGCACACCACATCTACTCCATTTCTTTGATGGTATGTGTTTTAGTTGCACTCCCAAGTCCCAGCCTAAATTATCCTTCACTCTCCTTAGTGTTCACACCCTTCATATCATCAAAGACCTTTCACATCTTCTCCCTAAGGTGAGTTATACATATTTAGTGCACCAGACTGCGATAAGATTATCCTCAATAAACAGCACTTAAATAAGGGGCCCATTGAGTTGGAGGAAGTCTATCTGAGGACGGGGTTGTTCAAGAAATAGGGACAGGGCAATCTGGACTTAATCTTCAGTCATAAATCAATAATAGCAGATACCCTCAGCAATTGCTCTTTGTTCTGACTTTGCATGAGTGAGGCCGTTAGAACTTCCAATAACTGGAACTGATATTTTCAGGGAGAAAAAAGCCAAGGGAGAGAACTAATGAAGGCCTTTAAGGCAATAGGATACTGCCACAGAAGTGACCCAGTTGAGAGGACTTCGGTGGATTCACTCCTGGTTTTACCACCTTTGCTCACGTTCCTGCCTGTCCAAAGCCCTCCCTTTGACCCAGAAGGTCACTGAGAAAGCAGGGCTCCACCCACCAGGTATAAAACAGGGTGGGAGAAATTCTCCAGGAAAGGAGAATTTTTGTTACTGTTCATGGGGTAAAAGACAGGGGAAAAAACTATTTCTTACCCTTAAATGAGGACTGTCGAGAAGGCCAGCATTTAATGGTTTGTAAACACAAACTCAGAGCTATAAATGCATTGCTTATTCCCACTATAATCCCTTTTCGAACTGGTTCCCCTGATGAATATAAGGAGTATTGATTTTTAAACCCATGTAGATTCTTAGAGACAATGCAGACTGACTTAATTATAATCAATAAAATTTACAGACAGTGATGCAACCCAGCAGAAGCATTCCTACCAAAAAGTATGGCATAAGAATACTCCAGTTTCCCTACAGCACTTCTAGAATATGACCTTAATACATATTTTATTATGTATAGAAGCTTGGCTATGAATCCATCAGACCACCTGCATCTCCACAGTTACATCTGATCTGGTACTGCCTACGAGCAAAGGGAGAGAGAAGTTCCATCAGCCTTTACAAGAGCTACTGCAAACATCACTCTCCTTTTGGATATTCTCCCATCCTTCAGACTAGCTGCTCTCACCATGTCTATCTGAAACTATTTCTATTGCACTGATAAAAACACTAACAGGCAGAGAGACCAGAGGTGAGATTTGTCTCACCTAAAAGTGTCGGTCTAATGGTTGGGCACAGCTCAAAGTGAGGTGCCTCTGCTTTTTGTAGAGCTAACAGTGAGAGCCAAGCAGTTCCAAGAGGAATTTGATGGGCTGAATGCCCTTGGGGAGTGTCACCCTCCATGTCATCAAACAACAGAACCAGCCTACACAACCATCTTAGACCAAACACCCAAGTTTAAGACAGAAGAACTTAGATGAGGTTTACCTAAGCACAAAATATTTGCCTGGATCAGAGTCTGTGGCACAACCAAGCGGAATGATAATCTGGCACAGTTCAGACTAGGACAAAAATTCCCAGAGCATCCTCCTTTTAATGAGAAGGTAGGAAAAATCAGTGGCAGAAGGAGGAACAGGGCAGAAACTTGGATCTAGCCTGGCATTTAAACCTGCCTTGTGTTCAGTTCTCTACTGGTTCTTTGCATCTGCATGAATGTGAGACTCACAATTCCCAACACATGGTTATTTGCAAGGTCTGCCATGGAGTGGCCTGTGCAGTGCCAAAATACCTAAACAGCAGCAGCCACCCTCCCCAGGACTGAGAACCACACACACATGTGCATAGCACCATAGCAGGGCTGTTTATACTTACTGAAATGTGTTTTGGACATTAGAGGTTACCAGTTCCTGCATAGCATCTGGCTAAAAAACCTTTCAAAATCCACACTTTCAAAGTCCTACCTTTTGGATGCACCACCTTTCACCTCATTGCTGGGTGTTCCAAGGTAATAAATCATATCTTGGCCCCAGCTATGAAATACCATGAACCAGACCAGCCCCCTGAGATGATGCCAACCATCTGACAGACATGGGACCAAACCCTGACTTCTCTGAGGTCACAGTGCCCACAGAAAAGCTGAAATACACAGAGGGATGTGGGCTGGGAGGATGCAGCGGGAACAGTCATTTCTGCACTCCATAATTCTACAAGGAAACAGTCAGTCTGCTCTCTCCCAATAACTAATCTCCATAAAACTGCTGTATTACTAATTGCCAGTACTAAATTTGAGAGAAAACAATGAGTGCAAACTGTCTGACCACCCATGTAGCCTGAAGCCCACCTTTCTGCTTTCTAAGTGCTTTTGAAACGGCTCTGCACTAACGGCTGTGACTTTCTCTCCGTGACAAATTAGTCCATGTTGACAGCCCAGACTATCTGTAAGTGTGGAATAAAATCTAGGTAAAAAAAAAAAAAAAAAACAAGAAGAAGATACCTTCTTTTGTAAATATCTTTCAGCTGGCACAGTAAATTACATTGATTCAGAAATGACTCATTTCCAACACTGCACACATTAGCAGCCAGTATTATTCAATTTGAGATTTTAATTTATAACATACTCTTGGTAATGTACTCCCAATACATTCCTCACTTCCCTACCCTGTGACTGACAAAAGATGAAAGATCTTTACTGTATAAATATTTTATATTAAACCCTTCACTCTGCTGTATTTCTTCCATTGTCAGTTCCCATTTGCAAATACTATACATTGTCCAAAAAAGTGCTGATCTCGGCAAAGGGCATGTGCTTGTAGGCAGCCCTGCAGCTCCTGCAGCCGCTGCGCTGCTGCCAGGGAGAGGCTGGGATTGGGGGCTCCTCCCGTTGGGAATGAGCCCTGCTGGCCCAGGGACCTGGTCACCTCAGAGGGCTGGATGCTGAGTTCTGGGAGCAGGAGCAAGGAGCACGCCTGTGGCTCTGCAAGCAGGAGATGCCTCTGCTCCTGCGTCCAGCCCTTGACCTGGGTGAGAACGAGAGAGTAAAAATGCCTCTGTTAAGTAAACCTTTTACAAACTCTCCTGTCACCTTGTCTCGGGGTGAAACTGTGTCAGGAGGCAAGATTAGATAACTTGACCTAAATCGTGCTGGAAATCTGTGGCAGACCTCAGCTCAGATCTCCTGACATCCTGTCTTGCGCATTACTGACAAGACGAGCCCTAATCTAGCAGGAGAATCCTTCTCCAAACTGTTACTTAGTAAGAGCTAAATGCCACCAGCAGACATCCTCGGTAAAGCCCTCCTGGCTGAGGCCAGATTTGGCTCCTGCTCCTAACCCAAATCACAGGAGGCTTCTCACCACCAGCTACTCCCGGCTCCCACCGCTTCTCCCAACACTTCCTGCTATTCTTGCTTGTTAAGCACTTACTATCTAATCCAAAAATACTCCCTGTCCCATGAAGTGCACAAACCAGAGATTATTTATCCTGCTCTGGGACAGTTCTTTGATCAAATGAACGTTGCTGATTATTGTTTGGTCATTGTCAGGCTGCAAAAGGTCCCTTGATCAGCTACTCCTACTTTCTGTTGTTGAGAAGAGCTATTTCTGGATCCTGCAGCTTCAGATCATGCAGGTATTTCATCCCAAGATTTAAGGCAGCAGGTTTAAATGTGTTACCCTACTTAGATACATAAAAAATAATTTCAACTGGGCTAAATTACCTTTATTATCAACCCTGGTAATTCCACCGCAGCCATTTTCTTGACTGATGTAGGGAACACTATGAAATGAATCCTCTGAGAAGAAGATGGAAAAAAACAAGACAGTGATCAATGGATTCAATTAGTTACAGTATAATTCCACCAAGATGAAAAAGATCCAAGACGCAATGCAACTTCTCCAGCTCAGCTAACAGAAGTTAGAGAGAACCTGCCGCTACTCTGGATTTCTTTTTTTTTTTTTTTAAACTCTCTGGAACTACTAATCTGTGTAAGGCAGGAGAGGAATTATATACCAGCAGTACCCAGCAAAATACTGGCAGTACAGAGAGGCTGTGCCACAGGTGGAGGCTCCGAAAGAGTGTTTTAATGGACTAGATACACATTATGTCTGTATTTCTTCACACATAGAACGCGTTATAACAACAGAGAGATTTCTCTAATGACAACAAAATCAAACCTTCCCAACAGCACATCCAAGCAAGAAATAACAATGCTGTCGCTACGCCGCAGAGGAACAAATTTCTCATCCAATAATTCCTTCAACCTTTCCAAACTCCTGCTTTCAGCATCTTTCCCGCAGAACGCCAGGAAAGCAGATTCCCTTAATGCACGGGTCATCTGAATTACACCCTGACTCCGAGGAGCACAGAGCTCTCTGCTCTGTGCTATGTGACACCTCCTTGTCACCGGGGTCACCACCGCGGGCACGTCCCGGCAGCTGATGCCATTTGTGGCAAGCGCGGCGGCTGGGAGGCCGCGGCGAGGAAGAGCATAAAGACACAATTTAGTTAATCACATTATTAAGATCTTCATCACCGAGAGTACTTAGCACATGGAAATAGTCAGTTTACAAGATCCGAGCGGAGCAATCTGTATATTACGCCCGGGACGTTCCAGCACCGGGAAATATGTAAATGTCATCATCTTAAAAGATAAAGGCATGGAGAGAGCAGGGGTTTTTTGCATGTAAAGGAAATAAGATGAATGAATAAAGCTGATCAAATGATTAATAGAATCCATAATCTTAATCTTATTATTTCTAAAGAAGCAAAGGCTGTTCAGTTAAGAGCTAGGCGTCTCCATTTCATTAGGAACAATTATATTCCAACTGATCAAGATCTACACCGTGCAGCCCTCGCAGCAGACTCATTTTTATATTTCCTGTCATTTCAGCGAGACCAACAAAGTTGTTGATGATTTGCAAGGAGAAAGCTCTGGAGATGGGTGTAAACAGATTTTAAACAACAGATCTGGCCAGGGTGATTTAGGACCTCCCCCCTCTGAGGAACACAATGCAAGGCAAAGGCAACCATGTGCTTGTTTCAAGATGTCTAAATCCCAGCCACGCTATCCATCTGAAGGGGGAAAAAAAATAAAAAAAAGAGATGCTTTATAAAATGTTTTCACACCCTGTTGGGTTAAGAGACAGTGGGTATTAATCCTATGGCTGCTTCCCCAGGCTTCCTCTTTGTGGTCAGCAGTGAAGCTGTGGTTGGGCAGAAGGAGGCCAGAGGCATATTTTTTTCCTCTTTTTTTTTTTTAAATTAAAAAAAAGTCTGTGTTAAAACAAGAGAAAGTGGACCGGTTACACAGCAAAGCAAAAACCACAGCCAGCCCTCTCTGCTGTTGCTTTCCCCCTAAATGTGGCCTACAGCGATTCTGCTTTCCAAAAAAAGGTTTAATTTAAACCATACAGTGCTACAAGCTGCCACGTTTCCAAATTCCACATTCCTTTCTAATCTGTGCACTTCAGAACTGACAAATTCTGCTTCCAATGGTACCCAGACTAACTGCGAGGAAGGAATTGCTGCTAACCCATCATTCCTCCCCTCGATAAGGAACACCAACCCCCCCGCCTGTCCCCAGCCCCTGGATTTTGCTGAACTTTAAAAAATTATCACATTTAAGGGGCCAGATACAGTGTTTATAAAATCTTTAGTTCACTTTTCACACAGGGAGAAAAGCATTCCCTGGACTTGGGGAGCAAGGAGGAAGGGAATTCCCAGTCCAGAATAAATCCAGAGAACTCCCTTGATGGCTTTGGAAAGGCAATTTGCAGCTGCCCAGGCTGTGCCCTGGGTGCTCTGTTTGGAGGAGCCCACATGGAGATGGGCCATATGGAGAAGGACTTTGGCTCTTCTCTGCCATACAACCCAAAAATCTGCTGTGCAGAAGAGCCTTCCCTCATTGAAAGTTAGGTTAAGTAACTCCCTCAGTGAGAACAAGGGGGCAGAGAGGATGTCCTGCTTTGTCCTTGAGCAGGAGTGGCCCACAGTGACACTGTGGATGCAAGAGGAGTCCCAGATTTTGCATCCCAGCAGAAGGTGTGGAGAGATGGGACCAAAGGCTTCAGGGAGCATCACTGCAGATGTCCAGGTTAGGGACAGTCTGGTGAAGGGTGACTCAAGGGTCCCCATGGACCCTCACTGCTCCATCAGCCAAACCCCGGGCTGGAAAAGAAGCAGCCCTTTTTGGAGTGGCACAGCCCATGGGGGATTCCCTGGGAACCCACTTGCACATCCAATTTCATGCTGTGCCAGGCTGGAGGAGCACCTGGGTCATCCTGAAAACCACTCACTCAGTTTTTGGCTCACAGCACATAAAAGTGAGATTTTGTCTTGCCCAGCAGGCAGATTTATTTCTGTCCTGGCATTTTTGGCCTTCCTGCAGCTCTAGGATACACAACACGACTCGTCACCACGGGGTAACAGCACGAGCCCTTCAGGAGGGGCTCCCATCTCAACCACCCAACGCGATGATTTCAGGGCACATCCACAGCTATTTATCCCATCTCCTGCAGACAATCTGCTGCTCGGTGGGGCCCAGGAGTCAGGAGAAGTGACTGGATGGCTCCGACTCCAGCGGAACGGAGGGAGCGCCGCTCGCTCGGGCTCCCACACCTGCTTGCTGGCGGGGCTGCATCCACCATGCAACGCCTCCTGCCAACCCGGAGCACAGCAAAAGCATATGTCACATCTCAAAAAGCATGGCATTTTCAAACTCTTTTTTCTCTTTGCCTTCTGCTTTCTGAGCCGTTAAAGTGCAGACGAGGAACATTTTCAGGCTTTTCTCAAGAGTCAGAAACTCAAGCTTTCATCTTTTTTCTTACCTTTTTTTTTTTTTTTTTTTTTTTTTTTTATGGCAGCTGAGATACACATGGAAATTTTTGGCTACTTGGAACTTTAAGGAAGACACCAAATCTGGTGAGGCTCACGGTAAGAGCAACTGCCTGGTGACTCTGGTGACTGCACACATCTTAAACCACCATGTAAATCACAAAATAGTGGAGCTCAATGTTTACTTTCAAGTAAAGTCAGAAATCAAGTGTTGAAGACCAGGTTCTTAGCCAGTGTAAATCCATTTAAGTCGCAAGCTCTTTCCCTGCTCCAGAATCACTGTGTTTATGTTCAGACAATACACTCCATAGGCACCAGATGAGTGTTCTTAGCCTCAGCACAGTGATTTTTCTGGAAATGGAAAGAGCTTAGCTGTGGAATCCTTGCCAGGGTGGGAACTCTGCAGGGGGAGTTTTGAGATAGCAATTTTCAATAGGAGTTGGGTCCATATTTCCCTAGTGCTCCTTTGAAAATCCAAGATGATGTTAGCAAACTTGATCGGGTCCTTTTAAAACAGAGAAATAGTATAAACCTGGCATGGATATTTGATGAAATATTTGGATTTAATACTAGCACAAACCTGAATTTTTGTCACTTCTGCCAGGACAGTCCAATAAGGCCTTAAGTTTGAGTAAATGTCAGTCATTCTCAGCTGTCCCACTAGTAGTCCCACAATGGGACGTGCTAGCCAAAAATGGAAAGGAGGTACAGCATCTGCTTATGTTTAATTTATTTCTTCATTTTGGCGTGTTGTCCTGGGAGAATCAATGTTTTTAAGTGGCTGCATCTTTTTGAGCCAACTTGCTGTCCTTTGCTAACAAATCAAGGACATGTTTCTGGAAATGGAACATACTCCCATTGAAACCAGAGAGGTACAGGTATGGCAACCTTTCATTTTTAAAATTTAGTATGTGTTCTTAGAGTGAAATTACCTCAGTTTCACTCAAACTGAACTCTAGATTCCCCCCTTGGACTAAGCCATAATTCTCATTAGCAGGAGTTAACGTGCATGGATCACGGAGGAATAAATCCACTTAAGGCAGGTCAGCACTCTGGCTAAACCAGAGCATACAGGGCATCCATTTCCAGTACTCTGGATTTTACAGCACCATTGATGGCTGAAATCATCCCACTGGCTTTAATAATTGCTGCTTTGAGTATGTGGGGAACTGGGGAGCCCTGGGAAGCTGGACAGGCCAAGGACCCAATGCCAGCCTTGCATTCCTGGAAGACCCTTCCAAGACTCTGGCCACAGCATGTCCTGCTGATGGCAACAGCATGGGTGCCATCAACTTAACCCCAGGCAGAAGGGAATAACATGCTCCTTTTTTAGGGCTGGTTAAAATAAAGAGCAGAGAGGCTCAGTGCATACTTTTGATTTCAAATGCTAATTTTGATTTAATAGTAAGCGGCTTGTTTAAGAAGTAAAAGTGGTTCTGAAACACAAAGGTGCTTGGATGTTGTTATAACTATAACGGGGCTGATCGCTAGGTTTTTAACAATTTGGTAACAAGAAAAACTGGTCACATGCTGGGACGTTTTATGCCAAGTCTCAGCCAGAGCAAAATTTTATGGCCAAGTTATAAACCCTTGAAAATAAGGGTTTATAATAGAAATGCTGACAGACCCTTAATTATAGCAGCACTAGCGGGCACTGTTGTAATAAGGCCCACATATTTTCCTCTTTGATCATTATTTATAGGATGCATTGGAAATCATCCCATTTACAACTGTATGCCCGCTCAGTTAGGTGGAGTTTTATCCATTAAGAAAGGGAAATACAAAGTCGGCTGCTGAAGAAAGCCGGGGGCTTTACCTCCTGGCGTTCCCGCAGCATTCCAGCCCCGGGCTGCAGGCAGTGACTAATGCCTTTACTCCCTGGTTTGTATAAGAGGTTGAAGTTCAGGCTGGTGCAGTGCAGCATTCCCCGGGACCTGCTGCCTCTTTAGGCAGGCGATTAATCACTTGATCGATAGACCATATGATTAGGCACTAATAGCTGATAGGAGGAGAGAATAAACAACCATAAATTTGCTTTGTACCTAGTAATCCAAGTGTAAGAGAGGTCAGATAATGGCCACATAAGGTCATGTTGCCTAAGGAGCCCATATGGGAAAGATGGAAGATACATACATTTTTAAATATCTTCAATTATTATTGTATTGCTGGGCAGGATTCGGGCTGCCCATGCGCTCCTCTCCTGGAGCAGGGGCAGGCTGCTGTGCTCCAGCACAGATTGGGATCAAACAACTGCTTCCACATCGAGTTAAAAGAAGCAAAACAACCTCAAAAACCTCAGGCTGTGTGATGATCTCAAACTAAACATCCGCGCTGGCTGAGGTGGGTGTAGGATCAGTGGCCCTGGGAGGTCCTGGGGATCTGGCAGGACCCGTGTCCCCATTGGGTCCCTGCTGGGTCTGGCTCCTGGCGAGGGGCAGGTTCCAGCCTGGTCCCACCACTGCAGCCCACGGCACCCGGGCAGGATGCTGGGCAGAAAAGCTGTCTTCAAAGGGCCATAAATCTCCGGCTCCCCACCCCCTCGCCTCCGTCCCTGCCTCCTGCCTTTTCTAAGGCTCTCTTCTTCGCCTGCATAAAAAATGGGCTTTTCAGGACTCAAGATGCAAACCAGGTTCAAAGCCTTTTTCTTCCTTCCTTTTTTTTTTTTTTTTTTTTTTTAACAGTAAACGCACCCTTTGTCTATGGCAACGAATTTGAGAAGAAACAAAAATGGCTGGTTAAAAAGAAGAAAAAAATACTTCAGTCACCCCAACAAAGGCGAGGAGTTTACAAACCTTCCCCGTCAGCGCCTGGACGCAGGCAAAGTACTTACTTCATTAAGTTGAAACAAAACTCGGCCAGTAAAACCATCAGCTCCATCCGAGACAACTGCGGGCCCCTTGCAGCACGTTCCCGACTGACCATCAGCAGACTATGGAAATTGCTTTTTCTGCCAAACAATCGTGGGGATAAATGCCCTCCTTTATCTGTGGGGCTATTTCAAAACTCCCCTTTCTCGGTGACAGGACATTCATAGGCTGCAATCTGATTTTGTTGCTTCTCAGCATTAGTGGGAAAGCGCATTCTGGGCTCTCCTGCTGGCACGGATTCCTCCCTCTCCCCCCCACCCTGGGCATTGACTGTGAGCATGGCTGTGTGTAACCACACATCCTCACATTCAAACCTGGGAGGTGAGGATGTTGTTTGCCTGGGTTATAAAATGATTCTGTGCTTCAGATAACACCGAGGCTCTCGAGGTTCAAAGAGACCGAGATTGAAGCGCTCCCACAATGTCAAGCAATTCAAAATCACTGGAGTGCTGCAAGGACTTTATGTACACTTGACTTTGGGAGTAGACCTGTGCACAATCACTGTGGCACTCCCAGTTCCTTTTTTTTCTGATTTATTTCACAGGTGCAGCATACCACAGACCATCCCAGCCACTCGCTGCACCCTCCTCAAGAGCAGCTCCTGACCCTCATGTCAATGCAGACAAGCCCTTTAGTGCCCTGCCCTGCTCACTTTGGAAGAAAGGCTTCTCCCATTTAACAGAAATTCCTTCCTTTTGAAGGTGTTGAGGCCCTGGGACAGGCTGTCCAGAGAACCTGTGGCTGCCCCATCTGTGGAAGTGTCCAAGGCCAGGTTGGACAGCACTTGGACCAACATGGGATAGTGGAAGGTGGAAGGTATCCCTGACCATGGCAGGGGGTGGAACCGGATGAGTTTTAAGATATCTTTCAATCCAAATCATTTTGGGATTCTAGGATTTTACTAAACATGCTTTACTGGGAAGGTCCTGCACACAGGTATTAAAGAGTTTGGAGGGTAAACACCAAGCCCCAAGAAAGTAAGTGCTTGGTGTAAGAGCTCAGTGATCTGCATCAGGGATGGATATCTACACCTTCCTCCAACCAGATATAAGTTGTTCCCTTCCTTCTGAGAAAAACTACAGCGACCAGAACAAAGTGTTGATTTGACCCAACAAGCAGAATTTTCTTTCTTTTCATACTTTTTAACTACAAAGCATTTTCCTTTGCAATACCTACTCTTTTGCTTCTTCCTGCTCTGCAGGAGCACTGTGTTTAAAAAGCATCCCTGGTCAGTTCTGCCGTTATTCCCAGCCTGGAAAGGTGCAACCTCCCGCTACAGAATTAAAGGTAAATCCTCCTCCTTAAAAACACCTAGAAGCTTCACTTTAAACTTTGATTTCATGTTCATCTGCCCTGGCAGTATTTGTCCTACCACTCTTCAGTGGGTGCTTCAGCAGAAACAAAACTTTTATAATAATCTGTTACTCTTGCAAATAATATTTGTGGATGCAATTCCCTCTCCACCCACCACTGGTGCAGTCGTCTGGTTTCCCCAGCCAGTGCATCCTCAGCCATCTGCTCTATGCTTTAATTTTAAACCTTAACCTAAGAGTAAATGGGTACTTCCTGGGATAAAATCATTCAGAACTATCCAATGTATATAAATAAATAGTAGAACAAATGGCAATTAATGATAAAAATATGAAATATTGGTGATCTCTGTGGCTGGACTAATTTATTTCTAATCTTTTCAGCTTTCCTCAGGAATCAGTGAGGGAAAGTCTGTTCACCTAAGTGCAGATCTTCCCCTTCCCACCCTTTACTCCCTTTGGTGGTTAAAGCAGCCAGAGCTGTTATCCTGCAATGTGAAATCTCACGTGCTCTTCAAGGATGCTGACATTTATTTAATTAATTTTCCTCCCGAACTTACACAGTGGGCCTGTATTCAAACAGCGCGCATGAATAATGCAGATTTTAAAACCGCATTATTACAAAGGATGTCAAGTTCACACACTGTCAACACTAATAAACTCCCCAAAGTGCTAAAATCCAGGACACCCGTCCCCCTCCTCATCCCTACATCCCTCTGGAATGATGTGGCAGCCCCCGCTTTGTGTCCAGCCACCAGCAAAGAGCCTCATGTGGAACTGGAGGATGGGGACTGACCGCACCATCCCAGGGAAAAACACAACACTTGGGGCTTTCATACCCCCAGGGACTCAGCAGATCCCAAATCGATGTCTTATCCCTACTTGTTGTTGTTGCTGCTGTGGGACCGTGGGGCTGTGCAGGGCAGGGGTGGCCCCAGCCCCTTCCCTGACCATTTGCAATCTAATTTAAGACACGGAAAAACAAGTGAGTGAGACAAACACCCGGAGGAATGGGGTAAGAGTAACAAGGTCACATTGCTGCGCCGGCAGCTATTGCCAAACTTGCAAATTATCTGCAAGTTATTTATATATAAAATAATTAAAATCAGCTGTCCCATCCTGCCATCCCATGTCTCTGTCGCAGGTTTGCTCGTGCCTCGCACGCCATGCAGCGGAATAATTTGGGAGCTGTGGAGGACATGGCTGCAGGGACTGAGACTTGCACGGGGCTTGGGGTGCACCAGGCAGGGTGGCCAGAATGCCCTGGGGACATGCCACCTTCCCCCTGGGGCATGGGCTGGGCTGGCACGCTGAGGATCCGTGCAGAGAAGGCTTCCAGAGGCACGTAAGAGGTGAGCGGATGAGCATCCCTAATCTGGCCATGACTCAATACTATTTTCAGAATCATGGAATCATTAAGGTTGGAAAAGCCCTCCAAGATCACTGAGTCCAACTGTTCCTCCAGCTCTGCCAAGCCCACCACTAACCCATGTCCCCGAGCACCACATCCGACATGGTTTCTGAACACTTCCAGGGCCGGTGATTCCACCACTTCCTTGGGCAGCCTGTTCCAAAACTATCACTATTTTCAGAAAGCGAAACACATCAAAACAACCCAGTGAGCAGGATCCAGGAGCTGAACTCAAGCCACACCAATGAAAGAATAAAATATTCTCAGTGCCTGGCAGACACAAGCACTTTTGATGCCCTTTTCCCAACTCTGTGAAATACTTTCACCCCAGGCACCATCCTGCATGAAAGCAAAATGAAGAGAGAGTATGAATGCTTCCTTAGGTCTCTGTTAAAGCATTAATAATGTTTAAAACTTTATATTCTACCAGCAGGTTTGAGATGCATTAACTACCCAAAGAACAGCCTTTCTTGGCTCAGCATTAGAGACTGACACCACCTGAAAATGTTTGACTCCCCTACACTTAGTACAGATGAAAAATACCACAAAATCCCTGGATGAAAATTTTGCCTTGGCATAGAGCTGTGGAAGTGTTTGGGTTTTTTTTTGGTGGTTGTTTTTTTTTTTTTTTCACACAAGCAGATAGTGATAGGAAAAGGGGAAACTGTTTTAAAGTAAAGGAGGAGAAATTCAGATTAGATGTTCAGAAGAAATTCTTCACTATGAAGGTGATGAGGCACTGGCACAGAAGGCCCAGAGAAGTTGCAGATGCTGCATCCCTGGAAGTGTTAAAGGCCAGGATGGACAGTTTGGAGTTACCTGGTCTAGTGGAAGGTGTTCCTGCCCATGGCAGGGGGTGGAATGAAATAAGCTTTAAGATCCCTCCCAACCCAAACCATTCTATGAAGTGCACTCAGCCCCAGGAGGACTCTGCATGATGATGCTGCTAGTCACCTCTCCTTTTCCCATTTCTAAAGATTGCATGATAGTGGAATACTCCATGTTCAGAACATCCAGGAAATCAGGAGGGCAGTGAGACTGATCATGGCAGAGACTAGGAGCTGGAAGGATTTATTCATGGCTCCCAAAGCCTTTGAGATGCTCCCATGAGGAACATTATTGATATGACACTGCTGGTACGTGCACGGAGGAGCTTACAAACACTGCAAGCACTGGAGCTGACACCTCGTGCAGCAAGGCAACACAACCACCATCATGAGAAAGGGTTCTTGGAAGGAAGAGAACACACAGGGTGAGATGGGGAGAGTCCCTGATGCAGAGCAGATCAGCACTTCCAGCCTGGGTGTCACCTACTTTCCTTTCCTTGCTCATAGGTAGCGGAGCTGCCTTCCCAGGTAAGTCAGCCAAGTAGCTGCATTTCAACCTGGGCAGATAAGAGGAGATCAGGAAGGCAAGAGGTCATCCTCAGGGACATCCCTGATCTCTGCCCTGGGCACGAGGTCATCCTGATCCTACTGCTTCTCTTACACCGACTCCTGCCCTTACTTGACATGCGACAGGAGCAAGAAACACTACGGGCAAATGTCACAAGTGTCCCAACATCTCTCTCCAGCGGGGGAATGCCCCAGGCATTCCTGTGGACTTCTGCCTTCCCCATCCCACCCAGCCCCAGCCCAGCTCTGGTGTTCCATGCTAGTTAAGGGGGATTGAGCTGTTTTTCCACAAGTATCAGGAACTAAGAGCTTTGCTGAGTTGATTTTGAAAATAATCAGTGCATTGGACATGCTCTGTTTTTCTACAGCACGTGAGAGAACTGTGTGATGGCAGAAAGTTTGTGGGTGACAGCCCAGTCCTTCGTGCCCTGGGAGCTGCAGGCTGGCCCCGTGCGAGACACATGATGCAGACACATAGTGAGACAGGATGTCTTCCCGCAGAAAGACCAAGTAAATAGTGCATAATGACAGGATTTCTATTATTGATGCTTCAGCAAATCATCTTGGATCCTCGGAGGATCAATTAATCATTGGGATTGTCAACACCCAACTCCATGTTCTAAGTTTTTGCCATCCAACCCTCCCATCCTCCCGTACACACAAATGATGCTGGGGGCATGGTGCCAAACGAAGCGGAAAAAGAAAGAAGGGGAAAGAAAGCACCGAACAGAGAGGCTGTTGTCAGGGCTGGACCCTGGCGTTGGCGAGGAAGATCAAATGCAGCTGCCCCCATGGCTGCATGTGGTTAAACCCGCCGTGCCTGAGGGCAGGCGGGATGGGGAGCAGCCAGGCAGCCTACGACGGGCACAGATAATTAAATCATCCGATTGCCGGGCAGGCCACATTAAGAAGCTCATCGGTTTGCATGTGGCCCCTTGCTGTGGCCACCCGTGAGCTAAGTCTTGCCTAGATGCTAGTAGACAATTAAGACAAATTGTATGGCTGAAGATCAGACTAGAGCACTGCCAATGCCATTGCTTGGAAGCTCTGCTGAAGAATGAGGGCACATGTGTGTGGGAACCAAGGCTCGGAAGAGAGCTTTTAATGAACAACGTGCCAGCACTTGTTGCCAGAACACACTCTTCATTTCAGCTCTTGGAGAAAACAAAACCCTTAAAACCAGAGTTTACTACATTTCACTGATCTTCAATATGGCTGGAACTTCAGGATGCTTCTCCTCAAGCTAAGTTTGTATCAGTGAAAATATGCTTCTTGTTAAAGAAACTATTTAAAATGTGGAATCTAAAATCAAGCAAAAATAGCAGACAGTATGTTCAGCTTCAAAATTGGCTTGCACTCAACCAAGTATACCATAAACAGAAGGCAGAACTGACTATTTTTATCTTAACAGCCCTTGGGTGATTAAAATTTGGGGCCAGAATAAACAATTTTTTTCCCCATTCCTTGCAAGAGAATATGTGACATGGGCTCAGAGTCCTTTCTAATTTTTTAACTCCCTTCCTAGCTATTAGTTGTTTGCATTAGAAATGTTCCTATGTACCCGACAGCGCAAAGGCTGCATTGCAGTAGGCAAGGTATGAATTATAGGAACACACAGACCACTGTGCCCTGCAGAGATTACAGTGCAAGATAAACCAAAGACGACAACTAAGTGCTAAGAGGGAGCAGGTGAAAAGTTAACGGGGAGAGGAATGCACAGATACACAGCATATGGGATTTTTCTTTACGAGATGCAGTGTCACACACAGCCCCATGACCCAAAGACATGGGGGAGATGAGGGTCCTGAGGATGCACCCTGGATAGGTCAGGGAAGGTGGTGAGTGAGGGAGACACAGAGGGAATCCAAACCAAGGGACAAGGAAGGCTGGAGGAGAGAGAAGGGAGAGGGGGCAGGACAAAGGACATTGGTGACTAGACATGTGACATGCTCTGAAGGACAGCACAGCCAAGGTCAAAGGCCAGGGATGAAATCCAGCATCAATGTGAAACAGTGTAGATGGAAGAGACTGAGAAAATCCAGACCATGGAATTTACAGCCTTGCAGCAGCCAGGACTAGAGAAAAAGAGCAATCATGTGTTGAGGGATGGGCAAGGCGAGAGACAGGGAGGTACAGACTGTCTGCATGCTTGCAGAACAAGAAGTTAAAGATGCAGCCCTGGTTTTGGCCATGCGTTGGCAATGATTCCAGAGACTGAAGGAAGAAGAAGAAACGGCGATGGGAAAAGGAGGAAATGAGGAAGTAATTTTTGATGGTGTTAAATAATTCTGAGAGTTTAACTGCTTCAGCAGAAGCAGATATAGGAAGGGACTGAGCCATGGGACTGAGCAGAGGGAAACAGAGCAGGAAGAGAGCAATGTACTGGGCATTATGGGAGCTGAAACCAGGGGAGCAGAAGCAAATGATTTGGAAGGTATAGAGGAGGAAGCCTGAAAGATTTTGGGATACCTCCAACACAAGGGGCAAGAGGTTCTGACATTCAGTGAGCTGTCTGTGGCAGATATTTGGATCTCTCTACAGCAGCAGCCCACGGATTTGTTGGGACACAATCCATCACCAACCCATAGAACTTCCTCAGACCTTCATGAATGTGACTCCCCATCTTTTTGTCACAAACTACATGTTTTAATGAATGCTACAATTTAACACATAAATACTACAATTAATGTTCCATGGTGTAGGAACTGCTAAGTCCTGCTGTGAGGACCCCCCCAGCAATATTTATTTATAAACAAGTAAAATGAAATATTTCCTTACAAAAGCTCTTAAAACTGTGCAGATGTTGAAAATTATGCCAAACAGGCATGATATACAGAAGGCCCAGAGAGTTCTCAGGCAATCCACCTGAGAGAGTCAACACCTGTGTTTCTGAATAACATTATATTCCCATATAATAATAGTAATTGGAGGAGGGGAATTATCAGACAAACTCTTTTTTCCTCATCCTTTTCCTCTTTTCTCCACACACTAATCATGTCTACTCAAACCCATTCAAATCTGCATTATTATTTTTGCTTCTTTTTAAGTACGATCATTGTTCCTAAGTTCCACCTCCAGCTCAGTGTTATTTCTCCAGTTTAGCATGTTCCCATTCGCAGGGTGTCAGCAGAAAGGGCTTCTTACTCCAGGAAAGCCATTGCATATGCAATAAACAAATAGCCTTTGACATCCTGGTTAATTATATCAGTTAGCGACAATCTCACATGCATGAATGCTGTGCTAATGAAAACACTTTGGCATGCAAAGCAGGACCGATCAAGACATTGAAGTGTCCAAACCTACAAAGTAGAAACAGCACAGCCTATGGAATACAGAAGGACTTTGCAGTTTCCCTTAAAAGGAGCACGGATGGATGGCAACATGGTCAGCTCAGACTCTAGACAAGGCACAGTACAAGGCCTAGGTGGTGTACAGTTTGATTTCATGGAAGAGAAGGCATAAATTAAGAATTTAATCCTGAATCATTGGTGAGAATGGTGATGAAGGCAGTGATGAAGGCATCTTAGCAATACAGCATCTCTGTATCTTCTATAAGGCACTTCTATGAAGTGGGAACACCCTATGAAGAGCATGGACCCAACCATGCTTCTCAAACTTCCAAACCAAGTGCTGTCCTGAAATTCACTATCCATTCTCCTGCACTACAACTGGGCTAGACTAAAAGCAGGACCTACATCCTGGCCACTTCCTCTGCAGCCCACTTACCTCCTCATCATCATGATCCACCAAGGCTCCCAACAGCCATGTAGAGGAGCCTCAAGCTTTTCTCCCCACTAATCCAGGATCTTCTTGTGACAACTACATTTCAACCTGCTCCAGAGGAGCAGCTGGGTGGCCAGGCTCCATGTCCCAGCCCAGGAACCCTGTGGTGTGTCAGCCCTGGTGCACATGTGCTGTGCAGATGGACACGGAGCGTGCTGCTGCGGCAGCTCCGTGCGTGCTCCCTGCGTGCTCGCTCTGCAGCCAATTTGTATCTTTACCACAGCCATTTGTCCAAGACTTATGAATGTCTGCAGCCAAAAACATGGAGAAATGAGGAAAATGGAGGTGAAAAAACTCAGAAAGCATGTGCAAAGAAGGCAGAAGAAATGCAGCGACTGCCACCACCTTCCACATCCATGTAGTCAAGAGCCCTTTTGCAGCTGGATGGGGACTTGTCCTCTGCACAAACATGGGGACAATGCTGACTTCCCTCAATGTCCTCATCTCTTTGGTCACACCAAACCCTTTTTCATTTCCAGCCCCCCCTCTTTCAGCTACCTGGACTCATCCCTCCCACCCAGCCCTGATATGGTCCATGTCTATCCAGAGAAAAACCACAGTCCTTGGAGACCCAGTCTTCTTCCATCCAGTAACACTATTCAGAGCTAACCACAGTCATAATGTACTGACAGTTAAACTGCTTTTATCTCTTTTCTTTTCCACAAAGTTCTCACACAATAATCCCCTGTCATATTTTTTACCAATAAAATATATGAATAGCTAATCTGGTGGCTAACTAGAGTCATACAGATCTTCCCTTATAATGACTTCTACAGTGAAATAACAAAATCCCTATCAAAGACAATCTTTTTATGGTTGTTAGAAAGACTGTCTCTACCCTGATTCTTGCCAAAAATTTAGTTTTGCCTCCTTTGTCCCCTCATATGACAGGGAAAATGGGCTAACCCTAAATTTAGAATACACACGATTACCAAGCATTTAACAACAGAAAACTTCCCCTATATTATTTAGCCTGGAGACATCCAAGTGCCAGAGCAAAGGAATGTTCTTCCCCACCTCCTCTTAGCCATGGATAAACCCCACACACTGAAAAAGAGAAGTTTTTGATCAAAATTGGCACTTCTGAGCTTGCAGTTGGTGGCAGATCCCTTCTCCAATCAATGACATCATGTTGGACTGTGGCAGCAAGTGAGTGCCATGGAGGCTATGAGCAAAGCTGTGCTGGGTTTTGGCACTGGCCTAGCAATCCTAAAAAGCAGTTTGGTGTTTACAAACCAAGGCTGAGCAATGCCCAGCTCTGGTGTGCAGGGCAGAGAGTGGGAGTGAGAATGCTCCAGGCCATGTGCTGGAGGGCAAGGACAGGCAGTGATCCCGGCCACCAACAGCACTGCCAGCACCCTTGCTGAAAAGTTTAAAAAGGACTTTAAAAGTGCCCAAAGCTGTAAAATGATTTTAAAAATGCCAAACCCCTTGCTTGGTGTCAGTAAACTTCTTCATTTACCAGACACTTCAGCCCCACTCATCTGCTCCTTCACCTTTCCCAATCCTTAAAAAGCTCCTGGAAAGCTGCACGTAGATCACAGCCCAAAAATCCCACAGTCATGGGTGGACCTTATGCTGCTGGAGGATTTTCCAAGGATGGAAAGGGCTGTGGGGGTTGGAAAGGAGGACATGGGGTGGATGCCAAGGCCAACACACTAGTCCTACACAAGGCAAACCCCAAGGAAGCTGCAGAGCTGAGAGGGACTGAAGAGGTCTCGGAGAGCTGAGCCAGGAGACCTTCCAGCTCACAGAAACAAACATGTTCATCGTAAAAAAGCCCTGTACAAACTCTGCCCATGCCAGGGGGCTTGGGCAGATGAAGGCTGACGATGAGGAGACCCATGGCAAGGCCAGCATTTCTAGGAGAGGTCACCTGCACAGTGAGCCCACCAGGCACTTCTACTGATCCTAAATAACCCGGCACAAGGCAAGCTCTGCAGCCCTGACCAGCCCTGACCCAGATGCTGTTCTCCTACACAGAAAGTGTTTTTGTGGGTTTGCCAATATTGCAAAACCACGGCGCACACTGGGTGAGAAACTGGAACCCTGTCCGTGGTCAGCACAAGCGGCGCTCAGAGAGCTGAAGGACGCCCTTGTGCCCTTCCCTGTTTCAGGCCACATCTTCCCAAAACCCCTTCACATCAGACAGATGCTTCTGCTTAGGGTTTCATGGGCAACACAAGAGCCTAAAGCACTTGGGAGGATGGTGGCTTATTACAGCAGGAACTTGGGTTCTCCAGAGGTAATTTACTGCAGGGAAGGACTTCCCAGCTGTGGTCAGACCAGGAGGATTTTTAAATTACTTTCTTTATGTACCCAGCTCTGGGGGCTGGACCAATCATTGCAACAGCTCTTCTGAGTCGTAGATCACCAGGTCATCAGGCCAGGCAGCTGGGAGTGCCATGCCACTATCTCAACAGGGGAAGACTTAAGGAAAGTTCATTCTAATTAATTAAAATTGTGAATTTAACGTGGATTAATTAAACTGCATTAAATCCCTGTGTAAACTCCTCACTCAGACTTTAAAGTGTCTTTATTAAATTGCTAAAGCAAAATTCAGCTAAACCAAATTAAGGCTGTTTCATTTCTAAATGACAGTGTCTACACAAGGATGTAATGCAGTTTAGATAATCCACTTTAAAAGTTATTTCACATCCATTTCAATTGTCCCTGTGTAGACAAGCCCGAGGAATCCTGTCGCTCACAAGCCTGTGTACAAATATGGGTAACAACAGGACCTTTTTGAGATTGCCTTTTTAGGAGATTATTTCCAAATATCCTCATGGACAAAAGAGCAAAGAATTGATTGAGCAAAGAGGGGCTGTTTACAGGACATGGAGTGACAGCACAAGGGGCAATGGCTTTAACTGAAAGAAGGCAGGTTTGGATAAGATTATTAGGAAAAAATACTTCCCTCTGAAGATGGGGAGGCCTTTGTACAGGTTGTCCAGAGAAGTTGTGGCTGCCCCATCCCTGGAAGTGTTCAAGGCCAGGTTGGATGGGGTTTGGAGCAACTCAGTCAAGTGTAAAGTGTCCCTGCCCATGCCAGGGCTGGGACTGGATGTCCATGTCCCTTGAGTTCTCTTCTAACCCAAACCATTCTGTGACTCTGTGATTTTCAGAAGGAATGGAGCAGGGAAGGACAGCGCTCATCTGTGGGCTAACAGAGCAGTGGGACATCTCTGGGAGATGGGGAGATGTGGAGGAAAGAAAGGGACACGCACAGCCAGGACAGCATTTTGCAAATGCAACTGTGCACCCAAAGTAGCTCTGACTGTAACACAGCAAGATGTTTTTTATCCCAAGAGGGAAAAGTGGAGTTTAAGGATGAAAGACTGGAGATGAGGAAAATGGGTAGAGCTGGGCATAATGTCTGTAATTGGTGCAGAGAGATGGCAGGTTCACGAGTCATGGTGACGCTGGCACTGGAGGATGTGGAGACATTCCCTAATCCCAGCGAAGCTGCCAAGTGGAATGGGGGAGCAGCCTGGGACCCCTTCCCCACACCAAGCTGTACCCACAGCCCTCTGGCAACAAGGAGAGGACTCTGGCTGCATTTGGCAAAGCTGAATGATTAGGGGCATCCACGCAGTCCACTGGGATCTGCACAAGGGAGCCTGTGGGGCAGCAGCACTGAGGGACTCCTCTTGTCCAGCAGATCCACAACCCCACAGTTTTGCAGGGAGCAGACATCAATGTGCAAAAATGTATTTTGGGGGAGCTGAAAGTCCCAGGGAGCTCAGGTTTTGGGAGGGCCCTTTGTCCCCACGCTCTGGGCAGCTGCAGAAGGCAAAGGGTTAAGGCAGCCCTGTGGTTTACAGTTTAGTAGCAGCAGCAGCAGCACAGACCTTTGCAGGGAAGCTGGAGAGGCTGGAATAACTGCTGGCTGGAGCTGCAGCATGTCCAGAGGCAACAGCAATAAAAACAGAGTGGATTACATCCCTTTAGAAACCCTCTGAAAAAAAAAGAAAAAAAAAAAAAAAAAAAGAAAAAAAAGAGGAAAACAAGAGAGTAGGGAAAAAAAAAAAAAACGGGAACGCCAGAAAGCGCAAACCACAGATTCTGTCTGTTGGCTGCTTTTTGATAAGCTCTGCTCCAAACACAATGCTAATGAGTGTAAGGGACATCCTCTGCGTGGGGCGGCTGCTTGACCGCATTTTGTCTGCATGTGGCTGATTTCCTCACCCACTGCCAAGCCCCGTGGCATCGCTCCCTGCTGGGGCTTTTCCTTCAGCTCCTCGCCCAGCCGCCCGGCCTGGATCCTTCCCCCAGCCCACGTGAGTCAGCAATAACCGAAGGAAAAGGCTGAGGGGGGAACAAACACGCTGGAAACTCTCCTTCCCAAGCCCTGCAGGGTCGCTGCGTGCTGCCCATGTGAGCTCCGGGACGGGCGGCTTCCCAGCTCTTTTCATATTAACACCATATGATTATTTTATTTTCCTGGTTGATCCCAAAGTCCACCCAGCTCCTGGTGTTAATCTGACCTTTGCCAAAGCCAGAGCTGCCTGCTTTTATACTGCTGGGATCTTTACAAACCCACTGGTGATTGCTTTCCCAAGGCATCTACTGGGTTGCGTATAATTCCTCTAATTAAATGTAAAGGAGAGATGGTTTGGTGGAGCACCATTCCATCATTTTCCCTCTCGCTTCACGCTGTGGACTTTAATGAGGACCTAAAACACCATCTTGACTTGGCTTTAGTTTCAGGCCAGATGAGCTTTGCTTGTTAAGACGGTCTTTGCTTGTCAGGAAAAATAGCTTTATTAAGGTCATGTAACGCAGAGGGTTTGATTAAAGCTAATCAAGGAAGAAAACCAGACCGGAGCGGTGCGAATCAAACTTACTGCGACATATTTAACATAACTTCACCTCCCCTATCTGTTGAAAGCAGACAGAAGTAAGATCAGGTTACCCAGAAGAATGCCTGAGTCGGGGGAGTGTGTAGAGCGCTGCACAACATCGTGTAGCGCCGTACAACATCCTACAGCACCCTACAACGTTGTGTAGCACTGTAGGTAGTGTAGCACTGCACGTTTACAGCACTGTACCACCTTGTGTAGCACTGTGAAATGTCCTGTGACACTGCACAACGTCGTGCAGCACTGTACGGCATCCTACAACGTTGTGTAGCGCTGCAGGTAGTGTAGCACTGTCCACTGCAGAGCAGCACACAGCCCCACGCTGCACTGTGCAGCACCATGCAGCACTGCACGGTGCCCTATAGCACCGTGAGCAGCGTTCTGCCGTGCTGCACAGCGCCTCAGAGCAGCACAGCACAGGCTGCAGCACGGCAGAACAGCTCCCTCAGTGCCATGCAGCACTGCACGGCCCCATAAAGCACCGCACAGCACCGTGCACGTGTAGCTGAACCCACACAGGGCTCCCTGGGAGCGACCTGGCCAAATCCAGCCCCGCTCCCAATCCTTGTTAGCCAGGCTGTCCCAGCACAGGGTAATTCCAGCTGTTCTGGAATGCTCACCCTGCCAGCTGCTAATCCAGAGGGGTTCTACACCTAAATAATGGGGCATGGCAGCAAGGGCCATGCTCCCTGCATAAAGAGAATCCATCCCTGAGGTTTCTTTGGGCTTTTTTGTCAAGGGGATGGGAGTTTTACAGAAAATGCAGGGGTGTTTTTCAAATCCAAAGGGCTGTCCCGTCACTGAGACTCATTATGGAGGCGCCTCCGTTTCGCATTTACTGGATATATTTTTCCATATTTTCCTCTAGGGAGTCACAGCTGGGAGCTTGCCCTGCTTCCTCCTTGCACACCAACCACTGGGCTCCTTGCTTTTACTTTTACTTCGTCTTTACTATGAGGTGTCAACAAATGCAGACAAGGCGGTCCAAGAAAGAATTTGGGAGAGACAGGAAAAAACAAACTAGGTGCTGGTTCATAATTCTGGAGAATTTCTGAGAAACCTACAGCTCTGTTCATCAGCCAAACACCATCAGCAAGGCCCTTGAGCTCCTTTGACTGTACTTTGGAGAACAGGGATGAACTTGAGCCCTCTACAAATGCAGAGACCGAGGGACATTGACCCACCTGGTGTGGTCTGAGTCCTGCTGAAGTGTCCCCCAGCTGCCAAAAGCAAAACTGCCAATCCAATCGCCTCCAGTTTTTGGTTTTCTCCTGAGCCCCTGGGTGGAAGGAAAACACTGACGGATGTTTGAGACGCGAGCGGATTAAGCTGCGAGGTACAAGCTCTCACAGGCAAAAGCAATTAAACCTGGGCTTTTTGTTGTGGGTTTTTGTTGATTTTTTTTTTTTGGTTTTCTTTTTTTTCCAAGAGAGAAGTTAGAAACTCAGCACTGTGGAAGGGGCTTTTTAAGGATAATTTTCTCCAGAGAAGTTCAGGAACTCCAAACATACACAGGGATATCCTGCTTAGGACAAGGCTCAGCATTAAAAAAACACAGTCTAAACAAAAACGTGGGACTACTCCCCTGCTCCAGCCCGGCCGCTCGGCGAAGGATGGACAGGAAATTACCAGCAGTGGCATGGAGGCTGCTGCCAAGAGGCAGCGCAGAAACAAAAGACCCTCTATTGTGTAGGAAAACCTGACATCCATCCCCTCTGCTATACTCTGAACTCCCATAAACCTTTCCTGTGAGTTATGATTTATGGGAGCTTTCCATATTTCCAGTGCCCTGGGTTGTGCCCCCTCCCATAACAAGTGGGATCTGCATCGACACCGAGTTTCACACCACTGCCAGACTTGAAACCCTGGATTTCTCCCCATTTCTCCTCCTCCTCCTCCTGCAGCCACCCCACAAACTGCTATTAAGAAAGCAAATGAGATATTTGCCCTGTCGCGAGGCAGCAGCAGCCCTGCATTGCACAAAGGGCTCGATTTTCTCCATTATTCTGTCCTCCTTCATAAGGTGCTTTTTTTTTTTGGTAAAACAGTAATATTTTATATTTCCCCATTTCTTTTTGAAGCTATACACTGTAATTGACTAACGGGTCACTCTCAATTAATTATATTTAACAAGTAGAAGCTGCAGAGCAACGCTCCCACCCCCAAATTATGTCCTTTGGTTATTTAAATAGGTGCAAGTAGAGGGATGGGAGAAGGAACAAGTCGGTAAAGTATCAGCTGTGGAAGTTTGTTGGGAACTTTCCAAAACCCTACATCTGCTTGGCAACAGCTCAGAAAGGGATATGGTTACTCTTTTAACAGTAACACAGCTTTCCCAGGCTACAATATATGAAAAACAGCTTACCCCGGAGCAGGGAAGGGCCAAGAGAGAGCTGCAAAGCCCCCCTGGCCCCACCGTGGGACCCCATCACCTTCCCAGAACCAGCCAGGGACCAGGAAAAATATCCTTGGATATGGGAGCACCCTCAAACCCCTCTCCAGCACCCTGGGGTGGGCTATGCAGCCAGGAACAACTCGGGGCTGGAGAGGGGGCTCCTGCTCCAACTTTTTGGGGGGGAGAATCACAGCATGGCTCTTGTCAGCGTAAGCCTTCGTTCACCACAAACAACACATCTAAAGGCAGTGTTTATAATTATAGCATTAATTGATCTCTCATTTATTTTTTTCCAGCTGCTAATTAGAGAGATAGTATCTCGGGTGCTTTAGAAGACTTCAGCTCGCATGGAGATACTTCTGCCGAGGAAAGCAGAGGTGGATAGAGCAGGGAGCAACTGCTCCGCAAAGAGAAATGATTTACCACAGTTGGGTGCATTTTTTATATTTTAATTAATCTCGCTTTTTTCAAAAAAAAAAAAAAAAAAAAGAAAAGAAAAGTAAGAACAACTTCCCGCAGCCTGTTCTGCGATACGAGGGCAGGGAAGCATTAGGAAGATTTAGTGCCTCTGCCGGGCCAGGAAAAAATGTGAAAAAATCAGAAAGTAAAACCAATAGCACGGGAGAAAGGGGGGGAGAGCATTTGACATGGGATGAGGCACCTCTCCATGGCAGCACGAGTGGGATGGGGCTGGCCCAGGAGGGGTCTGCAGGGAGCATCCTGGTGCCCTGACACCCATCCCAGAGGCTACGGGCTCGGCACGCTGCCGTGGCTCCTCCGAGGGCCGGAATCTCTGCTGGGGCAGAGGGAACACGCGTCGAGATGCAGTTTTACAACTAGGTGAAAGTTCCCGCAGCGGCAGGACGCGCGGCTGGCACTGCCTGGTGTGACCCATTTCTCAAATAATTACAGCCTGAGTCACAAACCTGTTAAGACCCAATTAACAAAAATGCTATGCATCAGTGATGCGTGTTTTGTCCAGAACTTTTAATTCCACAGTTTTTCCAACTAAATTCTCTCTCTTTATTTTCTAGTCATTAAATCCCCTCCCCTGGGTGCGAGCGGTTGCCTTCCCATTGTGTTGCGAAAGGGTTAGAGGGCCAAGAAGTCAGAAGGAAAAGGGTGTCATTACTTCTGGCCACGTTGTGGTGGGGGAAAAAATTTGGAAAAAAAAAATCAGAAATAAACTCTTGCTGCTCCCAAAGCCAGCACGAAGCCCTGGAGACGCCCCAGGGAGGGTGAGGGGTCAGGCTGTGCTCAGCCGGGGGGCGATGGTGGGGAAGGGCCCAGCTCTGTCCTGGCCTATGCAGACGAGGGGAGCAGTGGAGAGGATTTTATTTGGCAGATGGGTGCAGCTATTGAGCTTATGCAGTAGTGGGTTTTTGGCTGCCCGAGTGGGTAGCCTGTTGTTTACTGTTTATGGATTTGTCAGTTTTAATTATTGTGAAGTGCCCAGATGCTCTGGCGGCCAGTGCCATAAGCATTTAGGGAGCAAATATATAACGAAATGCACTTGAAAACATCTCTGCTTCCTCCCATCCTTCTCCTGCCTGGCTCCTGGGACACCCCATGGCACCAAACACCAGCTCTCCTGCGTGCACTGTGGCCATGCAGGACTGCAGGGCACGCCGTGCTCCCACTGTTCCAGGGCTGTCCTGTGTTCTTCCACCTTGGAGCTGCAGCTCCATCAGCACCATCCCTGCAGCGAACACAGGCTGTCGGCACCGGGGCCCCCTGGATCCGCCTTTCCCCGTTCCTACCCCGCTGCAGGCCCCGGGCATGCAAATCTGGAAGCAGATCTGCTTCCTTGCACCTTTTTATTTTTTTTTTTTCTTTCCCTTTTACCGTCCATCTTTTTAAGGTTATTGGACTCTGTTTTCTATAAGGAGGTTACGTGCATGGCAAATAGCATAAATGCATCCCAGACGGGGCCGGTGAGGAATGCTCCCCCCGGTTACACATGTACTTTTCATCTGCGGTCGCGGGGCTGCGAGTGGCCGTCTCCAAGAGCGCCGTAGCCCGCTCCTTCCTGACTCCATTGTAATCCATATTCCTCCTCCCTATGCGAAATGCTGCGCTAGATAAATTCCACTGTATTTCAGAAAGTTTTCCACAGCTCACTAAGTATTTCCATATGACACTGGGCTCTACAGGTAACTTGAGTTAAAGCCATTCCTTAAGCAAAACTCCCTGTAAAATTTTCCACTATCTCAGCAGTACTCTATGTGCTGTCATTAAAGCAGAGCACATATATTTCGGAGCAGGATTTGCTGTAAAGTCGGATTGCTTGGTGAGCCCCAATTAAGGTTTTTTTTTTTTTATGAAAATCTCCTCGCTCAGGTCTTTCGTCTGTTCATTCACTGAGGTCCTTTTTAAAAGGGGAAGATGCAGCTTTCTGAGCCATGCAGGGCGCAGGCTCAGGCTGGGAGCAGTGTGGATAATGCCAGCCTTGTTCCCGCTGCCTTTTCACTCTGTTCCCAACCCTCTTTTTTTCCACCCATTTCCCCAGGAACAGCAGCGAACCCTAAATTGCAACCACCTGCTCCATACATCATCCTCAGGCCTGGCAAGCCCGAAATGGCGGCGATGCTCAGCATTCCTGCAGGGAATTGCTCCCCAAAACGCTCAGCCCTGGTCCCCAAGGACAGCAGCAAAACCGCTGCATGCATAAAAGAGTTTAATTTACCAACAGGCTTATGCCGAAAGAGTGCCTCCTGTTTTCCAAGAAGCTCTCAGCAGTGATGGAGAATCTCCAAAGCAAAGGCAAAATGCATAATTTCAGAGCAAAGATCCCTAAGGATGGAGGAAAAACCCCGAGCTGTGCAAACAGGATCACAGTGCCCTGTGCATGCAGCGACTGCAAAACATCTGGCTGGATTCTGGTGAGAGAGAGAATCCAAGATGGCAGGAAAGATTAATGATTTTGTAACTTCTTCTGGTTTCAATGAACTTTTCTCTGGTTATAATCAAGGTTTTCAATGGCAGATTGGCTGCACGCTGGGCAGTGGTGAGCTGAGGTGGGGTGCTCTGTCTTTGGGAATGACAGAAGCACTCAGCCAGAAACACGACTTGTAACCATCCTGCGGAGTCCGTTACACTCAAATAGCTGTATTGCCACTGGTTTAATTAATAAGCCATATTATTGGTTAATTTTATACCATCCTGAACTTTTGTCAAGGAAAAATTGGTTAATTTTACAGTGAGTGGACTTGATACAGCAGAAATAATGAATAAACAACTTTTTTAGAGGTATGCACTTGCAGCTTGGCTTTGTTTTGTGTAAACCCTCTGGTTTTATTACACAAATATTGTCTATTATTGTCAGACTCCTTTAGAGACAAAGCATCTCCCCTGTCTTCAAACTTCTTTTTAAAAATCTATTAAACACCCTCCTCCCATCCCAGGGTTTTACACATGCAAATACACCCCTAAACAGTTTTAATTCCATTTTTTCCCCTCATCTATCTCCCTGCTTTCCAGATGGACCACCAGCTTCCTACCATTGCCAGCAACAGCTTGCGTATTGTTTGTTTAAAACAAAGATGACGCATTAAATATCATACACGACGTGAGGAGAGGGGCTAAGGATGGTACTCTGGAACCAAAAGCCAGTCCAGCACGGTGTTCCAAAGGTTGGTATGTGCAAAGGGATCCAGGATCTGGCCATCCTCTGCCTTTGGGGAAGGCACCTTCCCACCTTGAGCACACACTGCCTCCAGAGAGAGTTAAACTTGTGCAAATGCTCTCCAAATTATACAGGCTAACCAACAATTATGTCATTTCATTCAAACATTCATTCACCCGTCATGTGCCCAGATTAAACAGTAACACTTTGTTTGAAACATTCTGCTGAAATTACCAGATCAGAGTTGCCTTCACCTATATTTAAGCACTCAGCCCCGTGCTGAATGTAGCCTTGCCTGAACTCCGATGGGTTTAGGCAAGTTTAGCACTTTTATGTGAATCAAAGCCATGCTTTTGTATGATGCACATGGTTATGAGATGGGTAGCAATAGGTCTATACAGATACAGTCAAAGGAATGTGTAGCTGTGAAGATTTACAGGAAAAATTACAGGAATTTGAGAAGAATGTGAAAATCTGAAAAAAAATTATGGACTTAAGAAGAGGTTTATGCTCACTTATGGTGCCCCCAAAAGTAGTTTCAAGCTATGATAAGAGGAAACAATGCAAAAAAGCTGTAGTTGTGATGGACCAGAAAAAGCAGAATCTGACTAGGGCTTGAAGTTTTCCACCATTTCCTTCTTTAAGGACAGTGATCTGAGACGTGGATTGTAGCATTTACAGTGGATTTTGTGAGATACATAATTCAATCATTGTACTTTCCTTGCAAGCAGAATTGCAACCACACAGCAGCCCTCTTCTGTAGGCTCATCCATGATGTCCCAGCCGTGGGACACTGGCATCCCTCACCACCAGCACGTGTCACACAAGGCTGTGGAGCTCCAGGATGCCCAAGGCTGGCATTAATGCTAAAATCTGCAGTGCTACCAACATCTCCAAGACGCCAGTTTGCTGCCATCAGCTTTGTGTGACAGGAGAGAATAGCAGGCAGATTGTGTATCTAATGAGCCACACATACTGAAAATCCACAGCAATCTCTGGAATACATGTGGATTTGTCTAAAACTTTAAAATATGGCCTGGATGGTGTCCTGACTGCCAAAACCACAATGAATTCACTGTTACTGTCACTAATCTCCATGTATGTTACATATGGTTGACATTTTTCTTTAACGCTCATATTTTTTGCATGTGTGCGTATATAAATAGGGTAGGAGGGAGGCGAGGAGCAGGCAGACAAACAAACAACCGGCTGGGATGCACAACGTTCCCATTAGGCATTGCAAAATTAGTCCATAGTGTGTTATACAAATCTGCAGAGCCCCAAACAGCACGTTTTGGAGCATAGGTGAAGTCTAGGTCTGTCCTGGGAAGCCAGATGTGCCTTCTTGGCCTTATGTTAAAGTGCTCATCCCAAAGTTGGAAGGGATACTCTGAGTTCTGCTGAATCCAGTGGGAATCTTGAGGCATTTTAGTATAACACGGGACAATTAATCCCCTTTGTGTGTTTGTTCAGGCTGTTAGTTTAGAATATTTATAGAATCACAGAATGGTTCAGGTTGGAAGGGATCTTAAAGCCCATCCAGTTCCACCCACTGCCATGGGCAGGGACACCTTCCACTATCTCAGGTTGCTCCAAGCCCTGTCCAGCCTGGCCTTGGACACTTCCAGGGATCCAGAGGCAGCCACAGCTTCCCTGGACAACCTGTGACAAGGCCTCACAGACAGAAATTCCTTCCCAACTTCCCACCTAACTCTGCCCTCTGGCAGTGAGAAGCCATTGCCCTTTGTCCCGTCCCTCCAGGCCCTTGTCCCAGCTCTCTCTCCAGGAGCCCCTTTAGCTACCAGAAGGAGCTCTTAGATGTCCCTGGGACCTTCTCTGCTCCAGACTGAACACCCCCAGCTCTGCCAGCCTGGTTCTAGAGCAGAGGAGTTCCAGCCATTTAATACACAATCTTAAAAGATTTGATATTCATATGTTACTCATTGACCACTGATCAGAATATGAACCCTTAACCAAAACAGGAATAAATCCTCTTTTCCTAGCAATGCAATATTACATGGTGTGCTGGCAGAAGAATTGTATGTGAACTAAGAAATAATATTTCATGCATTCCTTTTACTTTCTAGGCAAATTTATGCCAGAGTTTATTCCACTACAGCATTACAAGTGGTGCTGCTTATCTCTGTTTCCGTGCACTTCTACCAAACAGTAGGTCAGCTGAAAACTTTGTTTACTGCCTGAGGAGAAGCAAATAGTAGTCATGCATGGTTGGCAGGGGCTCATGGTGTGATATATTCACTGCTGTTATATGGCTCATCATATAATTTAAGTCTACTGTAAACAGTCTATTTATGATACACATCCCGTTTGGACATGCAAATTCCTTGGCTTGTAAGAGCAGCATTACAGTGATGGGTATGTTCCTTCCAGCACGTGGTGCTCACTGTTGGTAAGTTTAATAATAAAGTAAACGTGGTTCTAGAAGAGGAAAGACCTCTCGTAATTTTTACTTGAAAAAAACTCAACAAAATCTCAGGCTAGGTATTCCTTTGGTGGCTATTTCCCAGGTGATCTACTTGCTCCCCTTGCCTTTTTTTCCGAGCCTGTTCCCAACAGGCTGCTTTCTCAGGACATCCTACAGCAATTTTGCTTTTCTTCTTTGTTAAAGCTGTAACCTCTTTGATGATGCTACAGGGATGGTACCCACATCAAAACAAGGGCAACTCTACTCAAGCACAGAGAACAGCACAGGCAAGGGCTCTAGGGATGGGTGAAAAATTTTGCAGTCAAAAAAAGCAGACAGTCCCACCCCCTGAGGTCCTCAGGACTGTCACACCAGGGACCCTCCCTGCTGAGTTTCTCTCTTCCGCCATATCATGACCATGACAGCTCACACCCCTATTTTGGGAAGAGCAAACTCTGAGCACTGTTACCCTGATGAGCCTCGACACTGTGCTGGAGCCCTCTCTTCCTAATTTGCCTGACAGACCATTTTTGGGTTTTATTTGCCTCCTTTCCGTTTGCCATTCAGATTTTGCAGAAGACACTCCAGCAGCCACGCGGCATAGACCCAGGAACAACGCCCCTGTTTGTGTGCTGCACCACATTTTGGACAAAGAGACTGCAGCTACAGATGCCAAAGCCAAAGATACTGGCCTTTATCACAGATTTTTTTTTTTTTAACTTTTCAAGAGCTTTGGGTTGTCTAAGGCCAACATTTCTCATAAAAGTCACGTGGTAGCGCTCTCTGCGCGTGCCAGGGGAGAGCAAATTTCAAAGTATTTCTAAAACCCTACCAGGGTGGATTCTACCACTCAGTCCTCAAAATTATCCTCCTCCATGACTTTAAACAGATTTTTTAAAGGGATGTGTCAGTAGCAAAAGGCATTGGGAATCTCTGGGCTTTCTGCAGGTGCATGTGGAGGCACGGGAGGAATGGCCCCAGTCCTGTCCACCAAAGAAAGCACTGCCATGTTCCTGAGAACAAGGACAGCATTATCCCAGGCACAGCGTCCATCCCAGCAGATGGGCAGTGGGGGAGAGGTTGTCATCCACTCTCATTTTTGAATATAGCAGTTCTATAGACCACTACATTCAAGTAAGTTCCTCCATCGCTGCTGCGTGCTCTGATCTAGGCTGGTAAATGTCTTCTGCAAGCCAAGAACGATGGTAACGGTGATAAACGTCAGTATCTGTGCCGAGCCCGGGCTGGGCACAGCAGCTACACACACAGAGTGTCTGCGCTCCAGAAATTTTAATATCGTCAGCAGACAAATAGAAAAAAGAAAAGAAACAGCGGCGCTCCCACTCACGCTCCTGACAAACTGTGCTGTTGCAGAACCAGTTAAATAGTTTGCCCAAGGCCACAAAGAAAGGCTGTGGTGGAGCTGGAAGGGCACCCAACCTCTGCACATTTCCAGCCACGTGCATCAGTCCAGTGCTTTCTCCTAGCAAAGATTAACATATTCAATACTTCTCTGAGTACTTCTGAATAATTGTAACCACCACTTACTTTCATCTGAGTGGCTGTGAAAAGCTACATCATCCTTTGGTTTAATTTCTTTCCCCAAGAAAAAACTGCATTTGAAAAGAGCACAAGCAAGTCTGGACCTGCCAATTACACTATATTACCAGGACAGAAAAAAAATCATATAAAGGTATTCCTGATGTTATATTGCTCATGTCAGTCAGGGCCTCTAAAGAGCCAGAAAAGATTGACTGCAACTTGTTCAAAGCAGACCTTACAAAAACACAGCTGGTTTTTGAGTAGCTGTAGGTATTTTGTGGCCATTTCATGACTACCACAGTGGTTAAAATTTGTCACAGTAGAGGTGCAAGAAGACCTGGTTTGTTTTTTACAGAACTGTGCTCGTCTTAAAAAAAAAACAAGTGGTGATAAAAGCATGAGGGAGGGATGGCTGTGAGAGCCTTGATGGTAACAAACTCACTCAAAACTTGCCCCCTTCTCCCTGTCCTCTGCTGAAGCCCCCATGAAAACTGATTTTTTCAGCCAGAAAATGGGGCTGCATTCAGCCTTCACCATCCCGTATGTTCCAATGCTCAAAGACAACCCACACTATTCATTAAATATCATAAATTAAAATTTATGGCAGGTATAGGCGTAATTTAAATCATTTAATGCATGCAATTTATGCCAAATAACAAAGAAAAATATTGCATGATGCCAGTTCTGATTAATGTGATCAAACTTTACATTTCTTTGGAGCTTCTCCTAATGAAGGGCAAGCAGTATTTTCCCCTCGCTAACAACTTCCCAGCTCCAGCTTTACTTTCTAGTGCTTTTCCTTGTAGCACACATCATTCATTTTGCTGAGCAACTACATTCACTCCTATTAGGCAGCTATTAATTACTGGGCCCTAATGGCAAGGTGACAGTGCATTGCATCGCCATCGAGGAGTGCAGACCAGAAAGTTCATCAAGAACAGGGATTGGAATAAAAATGAGGTTTTGTATTCTCATCTTCTCCTTCCTGAGTGAATTGTGCGCAGGGTGGACACCCATGCCCAAATGGCCAGAGCGGAGCTGGGGGTGGAAAACTGGCCCCTGGCTGTTCAGGATGGCTGAAGGAATTGCTCTGTGCAGTGAATGACCTGCACAGCTGGATTAGGATTGCTGTTGACAGGCATCCCAGGGAGAAGGGGAATAAGAAACAAAGAGGCAGGGAAACCCAAAGGTCCTCTGGAAAGGAGGGAAGTGGACTATCCTCTTCTCGTTGCATTTGGAAACAGATGTTCTTAATATCCCCAGCTCCGAAGGGTAGGAAGTGGTGAGCACAACTTGAGGAGCGCGGGTACTCTTGGCAAACAGCACCAGTTTGGTTTGTTTTTAACTTTCTGCAGGACTAAAATGAATAGTGGTTTTAGTGGCATTTGAATCTCTCCATGGCATCTTCCTATCTGCTTTTGAGATCTGCTTCCTCCCAGAGCCCTGGAGGAAGAGCGCAGCTGAGGGAGCAGCGAGCTGGTTTCACAATGCGTGAAACTCAAGAAGAGTATCCAAAAACCCGCACCTCAAACTGAGCCTTCCATACTTCCAGAGCAGATGTTACAGGGACCAACAGACTCGTGTGCCTCTATTCATCCCCTACAAGCACTTTCCTCTTTAAAGGCATCTGGGGTCTGTTCTGCCATCGCCGTGCCGGGATTTATGTACGTTGTTCCCATTAGTGTTAATGGTAGTTAGACACATACAGCCATTCCTCTCACACTTCAGGAAGAGAACAGAGCCTTATGGGTGAAAAGTTTGCTATTAAGGATTCTTAATACAATGGAAACATTCTGTCTCTTTTAATTGTAATTTACGTCTAAGTGTAACCGCTCTGGGTTGGGAAAACCAGGATTCAGTCCAATTCAATTATGCAATTCTTGCCACCTGGTAAGCCTTGTTATTTTATAAAGAGTACTGTAGTAGAACTGGCAGATTCATTCATGTTCAGAGCGTAAGCGCCCTACACTGTGTAATCACTGGCTCATAAAGGAGAGCGCCACACGAAAGTCAACCGCTCAATTATAATGCAATCTTTAAAAAGGAATATGCAAAACCACGAGGCGAGATTCCTCTTTGGTTCAGCTGGTTTACAATTACAAGTTCACCGGGGTCTTTGCTTTGCAAAGCTTTCTGGTACAGGTTCAGCCTGGAGTTAAACCTGAGCTCAACGCCGGGCTCTGGTGCAGCTCAATCGATCGGCACCTACTTGCAGACGCCGGCAGATAATCTCCATCCAGAGGGCATTGCTGGGAGGGGATGCTAAATCACAGGCCTGCAGGAAGGGTTTTATTGGGCTAATGCACATTCACTCTGACTTAGCTAATGAAGCTGCAACAAGATAATACAGGAAGGAAAAATATGGCCCCGGTGACTGGGAATGCTTTCATTAGCACCAGCACACGGGCACCTGACAGCCCATCAAAACCCCGTGCCACCCTCCATCCCCACAGGCTAACCAGCTTCCCCACATCCCACCCTGCTCAAACCCCTCAGCATCACAACACTGACTGCCCCTATCAATGGCAGAGGCACAGAAAATGTTATTTTTTTGTAGTAGACAGTGAATAGATATAGAAAAAGCCAGTGGAACAGCTTCAAGCTACACAGGGTAGCAACTGTCCAAGGGAAAAATTTTCCTTGCCTTCATCAGCTTTGACCAAGCCTCGTTATTCCTCTCAGCCTGCTGCAATCACTGACCAGGAGTCGGATGTTCAAAGGACATGGATCAGAGGGCAGGACCAAGACTCACCTACAAGCAGCAGCAGCTTCTCTAAAGCTACACCTCAAGATCATAACTGGAAGGCTAATTGTGTTTTTACCAATTAAATAGTATCTAAAGTTTATTTTGCTGTTCTCTCTGTGCATTTCTGTATTCCAAACTAACAGCCAAAATTTGCAGTAGCCTCAGAAAGTTTGGAAACACTCGGAAGGACCCAGGTGGACTGGCCAGTTCTGCCACGGCAGGGACAGAGGGTCTCTGCTCATCATTGCTGTTGTCACTGCTGTCATTTGGCCTCTTTACATCACTCCACAACTGAGGATGAGAATTTTCAGCCCATACTGGATGTGTGCTTCCAGCCAGAGCAGACTAAGCCAAAGTTTGCTCATGTGTGCAAAGGAGAGGGATGAAGAGGACATAGCCAGTGTTTGCTAATTCCAGAATTACTCCAGGAACTCCCCACCTGACAGCTCTGCACCTCCGACAGCAACAAGAGGGGTGTTTTGAAATCTCACACCTTGTAAATAGGAGAAGCACAGCCTAATCATAAAAATGTTAAAGTATTAATTAATAGTATAACTTCAGTTTGTATTGCAGCTCCGACATAATGAACCTGCCAATTTTGATTGCAAAGTGAAAACTCATCTCTTTATTTTGGACAAATAGGGTTAAGCTTCTTAAGCAATTCTTTGTTGTTTTGACTTCAACAATTTATGCAAATGAGATGTTAATTAGGGTAATTGTAACTTAAATTATGCTTGTGTAAACCTCTCCATTGGTAGGAAAGTGTGGGAATCCAGACAACTGGTATTTAAAGCAGCTGTACTAACTCACTTCTGAAAGCAAAGCATACCAAGATCACTTTCATGTCTTTACAATTTGTTTTTATGAGGTGATAACATTTTTACAAATACCATCATTTTTGCTTTTTTATATTGTAAGTGACAGTCTGACATTTTACAACTGGCTTATTGAAAACAAGAATTGAGCACTCTCGCTGTAACGGACATTAACTGCTCAATAGAGATTCACATGCTAATGAGGTGAGAGGGGCTCCAGAAAGTTTTGATAAATGCGACACACACTCTAACTAGCAGTGAATGTGAGTTGACAAAGAACATCTACACCAGGGTTCAATAAAATGTAACCCTTTAAATTAATCATACTGGCAGTATTTAATAGAATGCACAACAATCTCTTTTCTGATGGCTGTAAAGCAGAAGAAATGCAAAGTCTCGACAAATGAAAGTTCCCACATTTCCCTCTTCACACTGCTACTTCCATTCGAACTCCGACAATTGGTAAAAAAAGGTAGTTACTGTAAATAACAAAGTAGGAGGTTTAATTGTTTCCTTCTTTTAAGGCAGGATGCTTTTCTTCACATTTATTTGTCTGGATTCTATTGAGCAAATACCCCGACTTGAAAGATTGATCATAAAAAGCATCACCGGTTGCACTCGGAAGGAAGTTTAAGGATACCGTCGGAAGGAAGTTTAAGGATACCGTACAGCAAAGAGAGGCTTAAATGACCAGCTTTCTGCCGGGCCTTTTTTCAGCCCAACTTGGCAATTTTTTTTTCTTTCACTAAATATAGCTTGAAGGAAAATACACCACAGCGGTTAATCAGAAGCAGAAAGCAAAGTTCAGAGGCTTCATTCACACTGAACTCCCCAGACTTCACTGAGATTTGCTCCAGCAAGAAGCAAAGCTGGAACTTGAGTACCAGCATCTAAGCAGGGGAGGTGGAAAATTCTTCATCCCAGCTGCCTTATGAGTTTATTTTTTATTTTTGTGTCCAGCCAGTCCTGACCCAACGACACCAACCATTGCATGTGAGCTTGCATGACCTCAGGAAATAAAATTATTGGAAGGCCGATCACCTCCACGCATTACACTAAGGCGTTATTTCTTCCTAAAGTGACAATCCTTAATACCCTTTTTGGGTTTAGCCCGTTTTAATCTTGGCAGGAAGTGTAAATCTGTGCACTCAGCAGCATCACAGCCTTGCTGGCTGTCAAAATTTTGCCTCCGCCAATGCTTGAGAGGTATTCTTGTCATTTCACTGGGGTAGGAGACTTCTCTGTCTGACATACAAGATCTCCCCAAGTAGTGCAACTTGCCAAAACGCCGGCACACATACCCTGCTCACTGCCTTTCATTTTGGTAACTCAGACTTGCTCTCTCAGCAGCTGCTGGAGGGCTCTATGCAACATAAGGAGGGGAAGAAAAGGGAAATATCCACAAATGAACTCAGAACGAAAACCTTCACCCATCTCCCCATCCCCTTTGGACTTTATGAGCTCACTCCAGCACACGCTGAAGTGCTCGGCAGCGAGCGCTCGGGCCCTGGGCCTGCGTATCCCGACACGTGGCCGTGCTCCCCGAGAGGCGTCGGGGCTGCTCGGCTCTGCTCCGTGCAAAAATGGTGAGTCTGGAAACGCAGGCGAGCGGAGGAAGGCATGCTGCAGCTCCGGAATGGCCATTTAGCCAAATTGCATACCTGTGCTGTGTCAGCTATATGGTAGATTCATCTCATTCCATTGGTCTAATGGATAGCAATTGAATTTAATTAGCAAAACTACTTTGACTTAGTCTCATACTGTGCTGAATGTAATGAAATCTTTCTCCTCTCTCTCTCTCTCCCCCCGTTCTTTTTTTTCCCTCAAATAAAGAATGTCCTTAACTGCATTCCACCGTTAGAATATTAAAAGCTATATATGTTACTCTTAAGGACAGAGTACAGCCATCCGCTTTCACAGGCTTTAGATTTAGTTATTGTATTACATAACATAAAATAATTAAAAAGATACTTCGATAGTTACACACAGTATAAATTCAATTACCGCGATGTCTCCATTAAAAGCACTTTTATAGTATGAATAAAATGCAAATCCTCTTTAGAGATCGATACCAGAAACATAATTCTATGCTTCATCCTGAGAAGGAAGTTAGCCTTAATAAATCATCCTCTTATATTAATAAAAGAAAAACGTTTCAAAGATATGTATTTGAAGGCAATTCTCTGAAGCAGACATCCTGGTCTTATTTCTGCTGGACTCATTTTTTAGCAGTGAGGTTCACGGGCTGCACCTCCCGCTTTTATAGAGCCCCTGCCAAGGAGAAGGATGCCGAGGAGAAGAAAAGCCCCAGCCACGCGCGCTGGCGCCGCGGCTCTGCCGGGATTTATTGAAACTCCCTGGATCCAGCCACGAGAACTTTGCAGCAACTTGTCCCCCTCCCGAAATAAAAGTGTAAAGCAATTCCTCCAGATGAGTTTGGAGGAAATGTTCCTATCAAGCCTAACTTTTGCCTGGCTGGGCACAGCGAGACAAGTTCCTATGATTGATTATCGTGGTATCTCTGGATCTCTGACTTTGAACCATAACCTTTTTTGCGCACAATGACAGTTGGGACCTACCATTTGCCATCTGTAGAGATGGTGGGGGAGAAAAGGACTTCGCTTACATTAATCAACCAATTAAGAACAGACTTAAACAAAACACTAAAGCATAATAAAAACCTGACTGCTTAATAGCTTTCTACTCTTACTAGTTGCCTTCCTGTAGTCTGCTGATGGGAGTAGTATCATTCTCCCCGGTCGGGGACAGGGCTCTGGCTCTGGGGCTGGGTGCTACCTGGTCTCAAATGGAGCTGAGGGTCTTCTGTGCTGAACAAGACCAAGACTCCTACAGCAAAAGAAAAATAAAAACCAGAAAAGTTTGGAAACACAAGTTGTAAATCACAGCCATACAATGTAGCTGGGCTCTCCTGTCAACTGTGACTATTAGAGAATTATTTTAGTGAGTGCAAAATTAGTAACTAATCAAAGACACAAATCACTGCTTCAGGAAGAGACACAAATCACTGCTTCAGGAAGAATTAACCTTTTCTTTCAAAGTTTGGGCAGTACCCAGGGACCCCAGATATTTTGTCACTGCCCTCTCCTCATGGCTGGCATCACATCCCAAAGGAGAGACTGAAATAGCAGCTGAATAACAGGGCGGACTCTGCTCGGCTGATCCGATGGGGCTCTGGAGGGAGGAGATCCAGAACCCAGTCCCAACAGCTCCAGAGCCTAATTCTGCTCTCAGGGATGGTGGGTTAAACCACTCTTGTGCAATATGGCAGAGAAATCTGGCTTTCTGCTGCAGGGTTAAGCAGACACCTTGTGCAATAAACGCTCTGCACTGTGGCAAAGAAGAAGAGATACCTCCACATTTCTTGTTTGCATCTGCAGCTGATAAGGTTACAAGGCCAAGACTAATAAACCTGGACCAGCATCACCAAGAGGCACCACAGCAGCATCTTGGAACAGCTGCTTGTTTCTGTTGCCTCTGGGTACCCACCAGTGCAGCTCTTAGGAGACCTCTTGGATTGTCTACTTTCTGAAGCTCGAGGAGATCAATGCATTCATACTGATAAAAAGTAACACATTTATTGGAAGGAATAATCTCTAAATCCAGGCATTTTATACATGCCTGGGTATTTCTAAATCATCACTCCACTGTGTCCTGCAAATGTACTGTTTGTCCTGCAGAAAGTGTTCTTGGTAAAAAAGATGAAGTGTATTTACGTCAAGGTGTACAAAAAACTCTTAAACGAATCAAGATTCAAGCAGCCAAGAAAATGTACAGTGTTACTGCAATGAACATGTTTTTCTGATATTGAATAACTGAAATTTGGAACAAATTTGCAGAGGTTGGCCAAAATGGTCTCTCCATCCTCGTGCTTTATGTCTCTTTGTCTATTGTTCTTTTTAATATATTGCATCTGTAAAAAAAATTGCAACCTACTTTATACAATTACTACACTGAAGTCCCAAGCAATCTATCAAGTTGTCATACATTTTCTTCACATTAAACCTTTTTAAAATCTCTCCTTTTTATTATGTTTAAAGAAAATAAAGAAGAATATTGGCTTGGTCCAAAAGGCAGCATAGTGAAACATGTCGTTTGTCAAATCTGGTAACAAGAGGAGTTTGTGATACTGCGTCAGGAGAAGAAATAATCCCCACAGTGGCATGTTGAAGTTTTGGAAGGTTTGTAAATCAAGAAAATTCAGACCATCAATAAACCTGCAATCAACAACAACAAAAAAAAAAAAAAATAAACTGGAAAAATTCCCGGTGAGCTGGTTCTGGTTACAGAGGTTTGGTGAACTCTCTTTTTGCAGCACTTCAAGTCACCCGAGACAGGGATCTGAGGTTGCCGCTGGTCCGTGTCCCCTGAGGGAGGGACAATGACATGGCCGGGGCTCATGGGGTGGCCGGACACCCGTCGGGGTCACGGAAAAGCACAGCATTACCAAAGACTATTTATTATTAAGGAAAATGCTTTCATCTGTTGATGGCACCCAGAAACAATGAGCAGGAACATGAAGCAACGGGTGGGTGAGAGGGAAGGCAAAGGGAAACCGGGAATTATTTCAGCTGGAAACTGGATGAGATGCTGGGAGGAAGGGGATTATTTTGCCCATTAGTTTAAAAACTCTCCATGCCGATGTTTGCAGCATTTGAGTGACCATCTTTACAGCAGTGTGCAGAAATAGAGATACTGCCTTAATGTCCATCAGCCCTTGATAAAGAAGCTCCATAAGGGATGGGATAAAGCTCTAAGGATGGGAATACGATGATCCCTCTCCTAAGAACTACAGCAAAAAATTTTACCTCCAACTCTTCCTCTATTCCCTCTTCCCTTTATTGCCTACTCCAAAAGTGAGTCCCTGCCGTCCCCTGGAAGCCTCAGCAACTCCCAGATACCATGGCTGGACGCTCACACCTTTGGGATCGTAAGATAATATAAAATAAAGGCAAAATGTCAAGTGCTTTGCTTTCCATGGTTTCGAAATGCCAAAACCTCCGTCCCTGAACCCAGCTCACGCCGTCGGTCCCACTTCTTGCAAAACAAAGAAATCTGTCTAGGCTCCACGAAATCCCACGTGTTACCATACTAATTTGAGCCCAACTGTATTTGTGGTATTGTCAGGTCTTTATAGGACGATCCCATGCCCATTCCCAATGTAGGAAAAACCCGTGTGTTTAATTATCTTCTTTAATAATTCCATGGTATGTGATTTATTAAACAGGCTCCTTATTTGTAAACAAAATCAGAGGCACAAATGTGCGGCAATAGTCGCACTTCCTGGCAAAATAAGAGGCAAACAAAGAGCCCTAATGATGCACCAAAAATGCTCACCAAAAGTGTACTCTTTAAAAAGATCACCAATTTAATGCTTTTTGTATTTCATTTATCAGCCATGTAGTCATCATTCCCCTCCCTACCACCATCTGTACACACTTTCCCAATAGACCATCACAGCTGTCCCGTTTCTCACACAAACAGTACCTTTTATATGCTTCCCAACTGTTTTTAATAACTGTTCTGTGCACAGCACTGTACTTCCTTTGTTTTCTTTTTTTCCGCCTTTTTTTAAAAAATATGAAAAAGAGTTATAAGCCAAACAAACAGGTCATCGTCACAATCAGTGGAGGAAGGCAATTAAAATGTTAAAAGCCTCCATGGCCACTGACCCATCCTTGAACCACACCAGCAACACCAGCACAGAGCTGGAAAGTTCCCTGGAGAAGTTGCTAAGGTAGACAAAACTTGTTAAAAAAAACCACGCACATGAGCAAGACTGTCTGAGAAATCCCTCACCCTTTCTAATGAGGAAATATTAATATTAAATACTGCTTCTGCAACCAGAGAAAGTTTTTTTGAGGCTTTAAAAGTCTGTTTATAAGCTCAAGGCATCGCTGCCCTGTATTTTGGAACTGTGTGGACAGAAGTGTCCCATTTTCTTTTCAAACTGACTCATTTAACTCTTTCCAAATACCCTGTGTATCCTGACTTTGCATCATGGGTGCTCCTGCCCTCTCTTTAGCCACCCCTGGAACTGCCGGAGCCCCAAACTGGGATGAACTGCACAAATTCATGATGAAGGCACCGTGCAGCCAAGGTAACTCAGCCCCAAGCCTGGGCAAACAAAGCCTCTTGCAAAAGGCAAAACTGGGAAGAGATCCAGCCAGGAACGGGGAGAAAGGCAACAATTCCATGGTGATCCATCTCATGGAAACCTACCCTACCAACAGGACATTCAGGAATGAAAACTCTCTATATTTGCTTTTGTCCAGGGCCATGTCCACAGCAAACTTCAGCAGGCTGCAGGGAGATAGGAGCACGCAAACAGTCCCTCCCTCTGCACCGTACAGGACCACAGCAGGTAACCCAGCCCTGGGATGGCACAGGGACACTGCTCATACCATCCTTATCCCCCAGCAGAAAGCTTCACACCCTGGGGCTGCTCACTGTGAAACACACCTCACTCTTCTAGGGGAGAGTTTATTACTAAAGACCATGCACATGGAAAACAACTGGTCCGCTCAGTTCTCACCATGATTTTGCCCTCCAGCTTTTGACTGAAAAAGAAACAATGTCCATGATTAAAGTGGGAGTTGAACACATTATTTTGCCTAGAAATCATGCTTATATGTCTAAGTTAGAAAGAACAGACACCTTGAAGATACACTTCTGAGACACAAGTGTGCACCCCCAAACAGCACCGAGCTCCGTGGCCGGATGTTTGTAAAGGCATCTGCCTCCGAAGAATACTAATCAGAACTGTTGAAGGTGATATCCTTCTCTAAGAAAAAGAAAAATAAAATATCCTGACCACAAAAATCCCACTCTCAACTGATTGCTGTGTGTTTTTCCCAACTTTTCCAGAAATACCCAACCTCCTCCTGCCGCAAGGGTTTGGCCGCTACCGAGGCTGGTGCCGCCCCAGCCAGGCAAACTGCTTGTGAAACTTTCACACGAAATTATGCAGGACTTGCTTTTTTAGATAAGCAACTACTTTTCCTTTTTCGACACAAAACCCAAACGTAAATAGGTTTGCTGGCTATTTTTAATGAAGTCCTTGTGGCATCAGGAAAAGTCCTCATCACCACACAATAAAAGCATTGCAGTAGCTATCCTCCCTAAAAGCATCCCAACAATAGCTGAGCTTGAGAAAAGCATCCCAATACAAAGAATTCATTCTTCTGATTTACTTGAAACTACTTGGCCTCAAAAGAAAAAAACAAAAACAACTAAACCTGAATTAAATTTAAATTTTACCCTGTTTCCAGCATCACTTGGGGATTTGGCCACTTTCTTTTTATCAAATTAAAACCTTATTAGATAAAAAGATCAGACAAATTTCAAGTGTGTACCCTTAGGATGAAATCTGTTTGACGATGTATTTTTGCTTTAAAATCTTCAAAGTGAGTGTTTATCTTGACAATAAATGTAGCAACTATCTAACTTGTCTTTTGATACCCTTACAGGAGTGCATCCCTGTTCGTTCAGTGCATTACAAGGTATTTTAAACACAGAAATGGTGATTTAACCAGACACGATGTTTATTACAAAGCTCAGGCAGCTCATTATCTGTCCCTCATGCACAAGATTAAAGTGGTAGATGCAGAAAACACAGCATGAAAGAGGCTGTCCCAACACTTTTTGTTTTTCTCTTCACCCCTTGTTTCTCCTGAAGCCTTCGGCAGACTGTGCACAGAGCCGAAAACTTTCCCCTTGCCAGGGGCTTTCCAGAGTTTAGCAGTAAGGAGATGCCTTTCTATGAAATACTCCTCATGAGTTTGTAAATGCATTTTGCAACCTAACAATCCATGCATGGTGGATTTCCTGGGCTGAAGAGCACTCCTGCTTTCCCATTGTGTGCTACTTAGAAGGATGGAATTGTTTGGGTTGGAAAAAATCTTTAAGAACACCGAGTCCAACTGTACTGAAAGCGGGGTGACAGTGGCTGGGATGAGAAGAGAGATGTACAGCACAGAACAAGTTTAGAGTTTGTTTAGATACTGATCCTATGGGCATATCATGGATATGACATTAAACCAAGGAGCACAAACAACACTAGCTACCTCTCTGTGGCCAGAGCTTGGTGACATGGTGGCAGGTCTGGAGGATATGCTGTCACCTGCAGCTCTCATGGGTGAATGCCATGCTGGTTTTACACCTGTGGAAGATGTGTTCGACCCCTCTGGGCACCTCTCTGTGCCACCATCCAGCTCCCCACAGTTACAGCAAGAGCTGGGGATGGACACAACCTCCTCATGCCCCAGGTGAGATGGGAAGGAGAAACCCACTGGGCAGTCCCCCCAGGTAACAACAGGGGCTTCCCACTGCACCCTGAGAGTGTCCTGCTGGAGGAGACCTCAGTGATACACCCTTCTGTGATGCTTTTAAACCACCTTTTTACATCAGCCAAAAATGCAGATCACCAGCAAGTTTTCTCTCATTGACCAAACAACAACCAGGTACTGCACTCACCAGCACAACCTGTTCACCTGGCCAAACAACCCCACTCTGGTACCTACGAAGCCCATGGTGAATTTTTGCTTTACTACAGATATATCTTACCCCAAAACATGAACACGCTGAAACATCCAATCATGTTCTGGCACGCATGCCAAAAAAAAAAGCCCATGGCAACAAAGACGACAGCTTGCCAATGGCAGCTGCTGCACGCACACACAAAATTAAACTATATTCTTCTGAAAAGGGATATTATTATGGCATTTGTTTCCCCCCACCCTCACCCATTCCCTCCCAAGATAAAAGGGGAAATATCAACACATCTTAAACGTTAAGAGAGATGATTAAAAAAAAAAAAAAAAAGAGGCATAGGATGGAGAATTTAGGGTTTAACAGGAGATCCAGTTGGGACTGGGGCTGAATGCATGGAACTGCCCTGAAATATTGGCTCACCTATGGGAATTGTACAGCATGAGCAAGTAAAACATAATTTAGAAGGCCTCAGGATGCTGAATTGCCTCAAGTTTGGTCAAGCCATCCCTCGGTAACAACACAAATCTGCAAACACACTTATGTGCATTAAAGAGCAGCTGATGACACCCATCTCTGCTTCCTTCCCCCTGGTGTGGACCTGCCGAGTGCCTCCCGAGCTGCGATGCAATGCACAAGGGAGCCGTCTCCTCACTGTGAAGATAAATGTCATATTGGACCTCTGACATCATGTATTCTCCAAGTAATTATTTTTGATATCATAAGAGTTGTACAGGGTGCACAATAAAATTAAAAAGTAGAAAGCAAGGTTAATAAGATTATCGTGTTGGTATAATAGGTAATGCATTTTGCGGTATATCCTTAAATCTGCCCTCTCCAAGCATAATTAAATAACTGTGATTTATATTTTAAAGGAACGCAGACAGGCCGTGTATCCTCCTACCCACATATGCTAATTACTTTCAGCCCCTAAAAATCACACAGTTGTTTGCAGCTTTTTAATCCTCATGTGTAAATAACCCGACTCAGGTCCAAGTTATGAACAATAAAGTCCAGGAAACTTTCAGAAGAGCTTGTCATTAAACCCGTCTTGATGTTATCTCACTGATCTAATGGCACTGATGTGTGCCGATACCTGCGGGAAGGAGGGACAGCCGGACTGGGAGGGTGGGTATCAATGGAGAAGAGATCAACACCCTTCAGGAGGAGCCAATGGATGTACAAGCCCGGGATACCCCACCCGGGTCTTGCTGTGGGTCTGGGTGAGCCGTGGTGGCAGCGGGATCGTGGGCGACACGAGCCCACCCGCTTCGCTCTAGGCCGAACTCAACCGCGCCGCTCTCCATTTTGACTCGCATGTGAGAGCCTGGCACACAAAATGGAGGCCCTCGTGTGTTTTACAGGCAGCGGCTACGAATCCAGCCCAAATCCACCCGCGCTGCGTGCCACATCCTGCTCCTACATCCCGAGCCACAATGGTGCCACACACAGGGCTGAGCTCAGGCGCCTTACCTCCACCCCTGGGGTAGGGACATGGGGCAACTGTAACTAGAAACACCTACTATATATAAATACTCTGTTTTCTCTTTTAAATTAATCACTCTGTGATGACGGGTTTGTCCAGGCACTGCCCTTGCAATTTGGGATAAAATGCTGCAAGCCCCCAGCACTGCATTTTATCCCATCTTGCTGGGATAAAACTACCCCACACATCGGAGGTACCACGACCCAGGTGTTGATTTCAGTCACAGTTTTTGGTGGCTCCCATAAATGCAGGAGAGAATTAACGAGAACCAGAGATGTGGTTGCACCACATGAATGGGAAAACCAAAGCGATTAAAATGAATTTTAGTCCACCAACAAGGTTTATCTACCACAAGCCCTCACTGGCATAAGGAAATGTCTGGGTCGGCTGCTGTTAGGAGACTAAAATAATTTCCCCTGAATTTACAGCCTGTAATTTAATCATCAGCTCCAGCCCTTGTCTGTGAGGAGAGGAGCAGGGGCAGAGCCAGATCCATGGCTCCCAGTGAGGATGCCCCAAATTCATTTTGCTGGGGCCTGGAGGGCCCCACAGGTGTAGAAAAGTGCAGGCTTTTGGGGAGGGGCTGAGGCATTTTGGAGCAGCGGGTTGGAATTTGTTTGCTGGTTGTAAAATCCTCACCAGTGCCTGAACCAGAAGCATGAGGGGGAGGAGAAGGAGGAGCTGTGAAGAAGCTCAGGGCACAGAAAGCAAGGGATGCCCTTTCCTTTACATGCGAATGGGGAGAAAATACATAATTGTAATAATAAATAGCGGGTTTTATGAACAATTAGGATTCCACTGTCTCTTTGAAGGGTTTGAAAAGCTGACACGATGTTTTGGGTTCTCCAGATTCAGCTTTGAGGCCTCAACCAAGAGAAACATTCAGCCCCGCTGTGTACAGCAGTGACCACAACAAAGATTGTGGTTTCTCCCACACTCGCCTTAAATAGATCTAAATTAATGCTATTCATCATTGGGTGGAAAAGAAGGGAAATATAAAAGTGCAGTTGCTTGTAGAAAAGCCAGAAGCATTGGGCAACTTGCTTACCACTCACAGGCTTCTCCTGCTTCTGCACCTCGAAGCAAGGAAGCATGGAAATAACACACCCTTATACTGTGCAAACCCATCACCTGGAAAACATCCTGGGCATATGAAATATGCCTTTATCCCGTGTTTATTTGTTGTTGCTGTTGTTGTTGTTGGAGAAAGGGAAAAGCTAAACCACATGACTGAACTCCTGCCAGGGGTTCGTGATAGAGCAGGCCGTCCCGAGTGCCGCACCAGTTAGTATCTGAATTATCACGGATACTCACCGGCTCAGTTACACCCGCACAGGGACAGCAGTTGTCCCACCTAAATCCTGCTTCTGTCAGCTCCCACCCTGCTCGTGGCTGCAGCGAGCAGCCAGTCCCAAAGAAGAGATCATCCAAAGATGGGGATATCTCTCTGCGCCACGCGGGGTGTGTAGGTTGCTGTGTCTCATGCATGCCCACGATAGGTGGGTGCATGAAATTTGGGGTGTTGAGGAACTGTGGCTGTCCTCTCCTCACCTCTCCTGACTGAGATAGAGACCCAGGCTCCCACCACTGACTTTTTATGGGTACTTTTTGTAAGGCTAAAACAACACAAAATCTGCCTTCTCCCTTTATTCCTTGAGGGCAGAAATACTGTGAGATGTCTTAGTGTCACTTTTTTTCTTTAAAGCTACAGATGTCTCACTTTGGCAAATAATAATAGAGCAGAAAAACAACTCTATCAGCCCAGAAACACTAAAATCTCAGCTGACCGTTGATCTGCTCAGGTTCTCCTGGGCACGTATTGGGAGCTCTGTGCAGGGAACACGTGTGAGATACCTGCTGCGAAGCTGCCTGAAGTGATTTTTTGGTAAGAGTAAATGCAATCTGTCTGCAGAAAAAAACTTTAAGGACTGTTTTGGATATAGACTGGAACAGCCATGAGCTGGAATTAGGTTTTTCAAAGCATTATAGGTGGAGGGAATGTCATGGATGCTTTAAAAGTCTTCAGATAGGCGTAAAAATGACATATACATTACGCATTATCTCCACAGAACAAACACCATTTGAAATGTGCCCCTTTATAACTACCATTATGATCTGTCTAAAGAGCATTTTGGTTGAAACTTTGGAGGAAAGGAGAAGGGAAAAAAAAAAAAAGCCCACTGATCTTACACCTGCTCTTTAGCAGTGGGAAGTAGGTTCTCAATCTGTTAACATGACCATCTGGCCAATCTGCATATCACGGCTATCTGGATTACCGTACGATGGAATGACAATAACGTAGCCAAAACAAAAGTAAAACACATCAAAAACTAACAGGAGCGCAAGCCCTTTTGATTTCAAATTAAATAATAAATGTGGTATCAGAGCAGAGCGAGAAAGTCAGCTAAATAATTAAAAATGAGCCTTCGCTCCGGCATAATTAAGTAAACAATATGGTGTGTGTTTCTGTATGAGCCAGCAATAGTTTCCACCGTCGAACGCTCCACTTTTGCAGAGCAGCGATCAGGAGTTCAAGGCGCTGCGACAGCTCTTTCAGTGACGTACGGTATTGTCAGGACACCTCTGCCACCCCTGCGACACCCGGCCCGGCTGCGGCTATTAACAGGATTAATGCAGCAACAATCAATACCAATTGTACTAAAAGATTACGGTGCAAAGCCTCGGGTACCTCTCGGACCCCCTGAAACCTCCACGGGTACGGGGGCTGCTGCATTAACCCATCTTTGGGTTATTCTCATCGATGCCTCTTTATGGTCGTCCAAGGAGAATATTTTAACTCTGTTGACGGGAACATAAAATGGGTCGAGCTTAAAGTTCAAGGTCATGTGTTATATACCACTGCCCAGCAATTAGCCACAGAGCATATCTAGAAGTTAAGTAAATTTTCAGTCACAAAAATAAGGCTGAGTTCTGGCACTTTCGCTGCCTTCGAATCTAAACGTGAACAGAAAAATGAGCTTACATAAATAAAACCTAGCCCCAGATTTTTTCTTAAATTTGGGATTTTTATATGTCCTTCTGCAAGATTAAAAGATTTTCTCTGCCACAAATACGTCGCGAGTTTAATTCTCGCCCGGAGCGCGTAACGATGGCCGGCCAAAAAAATAAACGGGGCATTACAGCATCGCCTCCTGGCCCACAAACCCGCTTCGGCCACTGGAGAAGTCTCTAAAAACTGTGACCTCTCAGAAAATTTAACTACTTCTCTTGCGATTCTATTCTCCAATCTGACCACATTAGCGGGAGGAACTCCAAAGCAGTAAAAAACTCCAGAAAGTTCTCGGTTGAGTGCCTACTAATGAACAAAGGTTAACTTTATCTAAAAGGTCAAATGCCTGGTGGCTAAGGTTGTGACCTTAACAACTTAAATTGTGACCTTGCCACGTGCCTAGTATATTGTAGATTCTGATACAGATCATCTGGTAAAGGACCGGTCATAAATTAGCTTTACTGTTCGACTCCCACAAAGAAAACGGTTTGCCACAATGGTTTCCAACTTGTCATTTGATACAAGAGCAGAATAAGTGAAAACTAAAAAGCAAACCCAAGTTCAGGGTATGAAAATGCCGCCTGCTTTTAGTTAAGCAGATTAGAAACTGCAAACTGAGAGCAATACTCTAGATTTCAATACATTTTTTGGTCAACCTCTAATTCACAAAGCACTGATCTTCCTTTCCTTTTTTTTTTTTTTTTTAATATCTTTTTTTTATCCTTTTAATGAAAATGACATGTAGTTTGCCTATTTGCATATTTTTGTTTTCTCTTTCTAGCCAGTTCTTAAAGAGAATAATTGATTTCAGTAGCTTTGTAAGAAGCACTATTTAAATCTGTGCACATGTGTTCCCTTACAGATGATAGTGCCTACTGAAGGAAAAGCGTGGATTCAAAGCAATAATTATCCTACATGTTTAGAAGGAAAGGGACATCTTGCTGCCGAAGTCATCTCGAATAAGGACATCTTGGAACAGAATACTCCCCCCAAGAAAAGAAGATGAAAAGTAGGGGGGAAAAAAAACCCACAAGAAAAAGAGAAGCGAGCACTATGGGTGAAAAGGTCACAATGGTTTTGGCACGTATCTTCAAGCACGTTTCGGAGTCTGTGCCTCCTGCCAATACTGGCAACTTCTCAAAACTTTTAAGGAGGTAAAAACATTGTTTAGTGTTTACAAATCTTCTGTACTATAGCAGATGCTTGTCAAATCCGCTATATGTAAGTTGACCAGCCTACCTAATATTTGCGCTGGCGACTTCCTCCGTATAAATACGTGGTCCATACATTTGGGGAGCAAGGTCTGATGAAGTTGGAGACAAAGGACCCTTAATATTTTTTTCTTTTGTAATTTTCCTGTTGCGCACCCGGCACAAGCTGCCATTACTGCGGGTCTGCGGGAACCAATGGCTGTCAACTTGGCCAATGTTCAGGTGTAACAAAGACTGCTGGGATACATCGGAGGGGGGAAAAAAACGGGAAAAAAGGGGGGAAGAAAAAGAGGTAGCTCTACGCAAGGCTTTCGGTACACCTCTGTGAAGCCCTATAGACAGCAACCACGCTGTGCCACCTCCCAAAAAACATCTTGTCCCCATCCCTGCTGAGGTTTAGCAGGAATATGCCAGCACACACTCCTGCATCGAGAGCACAATGCAATGCGTGCAATCGGCAAACAACGGCCAAAAACATAGCGCGGTGCGCTCTGCACGGGTGCGTGGCTGCTCACACAAATCCCCAAATCTAACCCCAAAAACCGCGCGGAGGCTTCGCGCCGAGTTTCCGCGGCAAGCACTGAGACCGAAGGACAATCGGTGTGATCGCTGCCTGTTGATGATGATGGCAGGAATAAATAACGGTTCACTATCAAGGTTACTGTTTGCCACCGGCGTGCTGATAAGATGGTATATCCCTAATCGCAGTATTGAACTTTTATAACGTCTATTGCCTGACTGTTATAACACGGATCTTCAAGGGAGAGATCCCTTGAAGCTCCCCAAAATACTCCCAACCCTTGGGTTTGGTCCTTTTCTCCCCATCCTACATTTCTGTGACCCTACATGCAATCTAAGCCAAGACCGTTGGTTTCTATCAACAATTTGGCCGCTCAATGAAGGGCCTGGGAAATACAATATGGATCAGTATTTACCGCATCACGCTATATATAAATCCCAATAATAAAAACCTGCGTCCTGTAGATCAGTAAATAGACATTTATAGCTTCTATTTGTATATCAAAGCATTTTAAATTTATCGCCCCACTCCAACATGTGGAGGAGGAAACTGAGGCAGACAAAAGGGATGTGAGTCCATGTCCCCGCGGGGTTGGTGATGGAACGGGAGGTGACCTGAAATGCCCCAGCCCCAAGCTCCCTTCAGTTAGCCATTTATCCATAACGCTTCCTTCACGGTGGCCATAATAAAGCGCAGAGTAAATAAATAATTTTCCTCCATATTTGCCTACCTCCCTTTCACTATAAATGTACAGTATGATTTACCACCTCACACTGAAGTGCAAAGTAAATGCTGCAGCTTATCTGTAGGAAATACCATGAGGATACTCAAAAGTTATTTCCGAACAAGGATCGTATCTGTAAAATCCCAGCGGCGACATTGCCTAACACAACAACCATGGCAGGGACTCAGCACAGAAAAACTTTGGGGAAGCCAAAACTTTCTGCAAGACCCTCTGAAAGAAGTTGGCATGGGAAATGCAGGCTCCCTGGGCTGTAATTTGCTTGGTTTTCTTACCGATAAATATTTATACAGAAGTGGTTTCTACTAATATCATTCCTCTTCCCCCTGCTCCTCTGTTTTTCCAGCCTGTCCAGCTCCTCAGCTCACAAGTCAGGATATGCTGGGGGACCACACATCCCATACGTGAAACTCGGGGCATTCCACTTCACACACACACGTTTTTCTACACTACAATCACTCAGGAGAACTACAATAGCAGATTATTCTACCCAGTCAACATACTACACATCCTCTGAGCACGCCGAGTCACGCCGCAGGCAGAACATACTTTGTGTTGGAGTCTGGGATCCCAAGATTTCCATCACACCTTAAAACATCTCAGCCCTTCCTCATAAGCACAATATTGTCAATTCAGGATTTTTTTTTTCAAGATTTGCTTAGCTTTTAGGTGTATAAATTGTGATATTTTGGGGGGGTTTAAATAGCTCCTTTTTGCCCTAGGGTTACCCAGAGGTTTTATTTCATGCCTACTCAGATCTGATGACTAGGTTTGCTATCAAGGGACTGTCTTCTCTTTTCCGTCCAATCCCACAGGATTTACGTTCCCCATCTCATCACTGTGGGTTGAGGATACCTGGTAATCCTGACCCACAGGCCTCAGGCATCTCTAGCCCTCCTGGACAACTTTATGTATAACATATGCAAACTTTATTAAAAAAAAAAAAAAAATTAAAATCTATCTGCTTTCCCCAAAAATTAAGATAAAGAAGCCGTGTCTGGCTGCGATCCCTCCTAGGACAACATTTAGGATAACACCTGTGAAAGATGACCGAAATGCTGTTAACCGCGGGAAACAAGAGCCACTTTTATGTGGCTGCACCTTAAAAACCCCATGAAAAAAAAAATAAAATAAAAGTGAGGGGGGGAGTTTTGGCACCCTCCTCGCCACCCCGGGAGAGCAATAACCGGAATCCCCAGCTCCCTCCCTGGCTCATGCAGCCGCCGCAGGGGCACGGCACCCGGCACGGAGATAACCGAAAAAGTTGGAGAAGGTGGTAGAGAAAGGCACTTACCTGCTGCGTGCACAAAGTATGCCAAATATAAATCGAGTTCCTTAACAGAAACTCCTATATGGTGGGGCTGTACGCACAGCCCGGGGTTAGAGCACTGTGGGGACTTTACAAGGCGCTCGCCATCAGTACTTTCGAGCGGAATACCTTTAAATAAAATCACCATAACAAGGTCCAATCTCCAGACCTTATCTGCCTGGCGAAGGCAGTCAATTCTTCTCATCTTGCCCTTCTGGTCTGGATTGGAAAGAACGCAACACGGAGGCTTTTTTCCTGTGACTGTGAGAACAAAATCCTCCCGAAATTCAGGCCTGATATCTTTCCGGAGCTTTGCCAGAAGTCTGGATGCCCATTTTTGCTTTACCTCGGGTTTTTCACTTAGCAGTTCGTCCTTCACGGCTCTCTCTTCCTCTTTTGACATGCGTTTTTCATGTTTTTTGAAGTATTTTCTTTTTCGGGCTTGCAGGTTGAACCACGTGTACGCAAACGCTCGGACGTGAGGCAGAAGTGCTTCAATGAAGGGATGAAATTCATCCTGAAAAAAGTTACAGAGAATGGTTGATGCCACCGAAACCATCAAGAAAGAGCCTTTAAAAACAGGGGTTTTGCAGGATGGTGAGAATTAGGAGGGCGCTGATAAATTTTAAGTGCTGTGGGACCCCTCAGTGATGGACCCTGAACCCACCACTGCTGCATCCCCACTTTCCTTTCGCGCCGATCCGAAACCTCTGCTCCCGCCCCACAAAAACGGGGTCCAACTTTAACCAAGCGCCCTGATGGAGATGGTGGAATGCCGGTGCCCTTTCCCCAGTCCCCCAACCTTTAAAAATTTTTTTTTAAAAAAAAGGGCAGAATGAGTTAAAAGCTAAAAACTCCTTTGCAAGTCCACTTGCGGAGCGCATATCTCCCTTTGCTCTCTCCCTGACCCCACTGCTTGCGGTGTAGCCAGCGTTTGCCCGCCAATTTGGCAAATCCTAAACATTTGGATGCCAATCAATGTTTGTATGGGGAAGTCTAAAGTATAGTAAAACTTTCCCTAAGATATATTTGGAAATAGCAGCCGGCAGAATAGTAAAATGCCACTATAGCTGTATATACAATTACAATGAAGGGTGGTTTTCACTCTGGTTCCTAAACAGTGAAGGGAGCGAGAAGTACCGTGGTTGATTTATCCCGCCAGCGCAATCATAGCTAACACTAAAATCCTAGAAAAAACAAGCCTTGCAATTTATCTTTTTTAAAATATTTTTGTTTATATTTATTAAAAAAAAAAAAACTTGCTATCTTGGCATATTAGGGAAAGTCAAACTCTGAGCTCTCCTGTAAAATTAATAAAAAAATAAAACCCAAAAAAAACAGGTAAAATTGAAAAATGCTGTAACAGAAAACTGTAGCACAACTTGTGCAAATGCACAAAGAATTATTAATTGTGTCAGATTTTCAAATATTTTAAAAGAAATGCCCTACTCGGAAAGTTAGTTTGGCCATCCAGAGACACTGCTTGCTTTGTGTAACGAGGAGTTAAAGATCACCCCTCTCCCTTGGCACAAAAAAAATCGCAATTAAAATTATGCTGACGCTACAAAAAGGCACAAGATCCCTCGATTTTTTTTTTTTAATATTTATATATATATAGATTTATATTTTTTTCTCACTAAGTATTACATAAATCAGCTAAAAAGATCCAAACATATTATAATATACTGGGGCCATGCTTCTTGTTTTTTCCCTGAATAAATGAATGACCCAACTCCAGGCTGCACATAAAAACATATCCAGCCTATGGGGCCTGATCCAGCACTGCCTGCTGGGGACGTCCCTGCTTCCAGTACCTCCTTTTCTCAGGACTGGGCCCTCCAGGAGGGAAAAATAAAGTAATCTGTGCAACGTTTTCCCCAGCATGGGAAAAGCCACCCGCTACTTACCCCTGCGCGAGGAAACATCGGGATTTTTTAGATTAACAAACTAACTTTTTTTTTTTTAAATTATCCCATGGAGTACATTTTCTACTCAAATCATTGTGAGTCATGCAAATATGGTTATTAAAACAGACATTTTACTTCCTTTCAACACTTTATTTTAATTTGCATTGTTCTTTTCAGAATTTATGAAAATTTGGGAAATCAATAGTAGAAATACCTATCAGCAAAATCCTGTCATAATTCAACACCTTCAGCTGACTCCCCAAAAGCTTTCATTGCACTTATTCTGAGTGGCCCCAGAATTGTAGATACTTAAATCTATAGGTAGCACCACTGCATTTATTTTTAACACAGATTGTTAAAAACTTTCCTAGCAGCACAATATATTTCATTAGAGCAGAGCGGCAGCAATCAAGGTACTATGAATGATTATTAAAATAAAAGCAGGTAAAATAAAATAAATCACTCCAGTGATTGGCACATTCCTCATTTTTTTTTCCCTCCTCTATGGGAAAAGATGATAGTTTCAAATTTCAATAAAGTTTAAAAAAAAAAAAAAAAGAAGAAAAGATTGCTGCGAGTTTGCAGTCGGCAGATTCAAAAAGTGAGAGGCACAATCCCAGCACATGGAGCTGCTCTCACCCACCAGAAACAGCTCTCACGGGGCGGGGGGGGAGGCAGGGGGGGAAAAAAGAAGAAAAATATAAAAACTGCAGGTCTCTACAAGCTATTAAAAATAATAAACCCTCCCTCCTGATCCCTCCTGTCCTTCACTTTCCCCACTCAGGGAGAGTCAAGCAAAAAAAGGCCTTTTGTCAAGTGGAAGTTTATCTGTGAAGGTACACAGAGCAAAGAGGCTCGACAGCCCACAGCGAGCCATGGCAGCGCTTCCAGCCTTCCCACTTTCCAAACACGTCTTGGTACATCCTGAAATATTTTAACTTTCCTGCTTTAAGCAGCGCTTTGTCCTGCCTGATCTCATGTGCTCGGGACTTTTTTGGCTCGGCATTGGACAACATCCAAGAGAGAGTTGCTTTAACCTGCGCTAAAGCTGATTTCTACGATGTGAACCTGAAAGGGGAGGTAAAAACAACACCCAAAAAAAAAAACAACCCTAAACCACTTTAAAGGGAGGGGGGGAAAAAACCAAGATGCTTCTTGGTGCAAAGTCAGGGTCTGTGGCTGAAGTAAACGAGAAGCCCTGCTGCTCAGGCACGAGGTGTGCACGTCCCTATTACACCCTAATGTGTCTTTTCAAAATGGTGTATGAGGAGAAAAGGTTAACGACTCATAAACAGACCAACTTTCAAAGTGTCTTGGTAAACACGCTGCTCCGGAAAATCGCACCGCTTCAATCTCGGCGCTGAGGTATTCGCAAAGTCCATGGAAATAAAAGCAGCCAGGACTGATCAAACAGAACTGGGCTGGATGCGAGGACGGAGGTGGGGGGGGGTGGGGAGCAGCTTCTGCACAATACAATTTTTTATTTCAGTGGCGCTACAGCCCCCTCAAAAAACCCAAAAAGTTTTGGAAATGTGTCAGTGCAAGTGTGCTAACAGATGTGCAACTTGTCTGCAGCCTCGCTGCAAAATAGCAGGATTTTAAGGAACTGGTAGAAAAGGCAATGATCTTTCCCTTTCCACAAGTTAGCTTGAAGGGAAACTTTAAAAGTGTTTGATAAAGCTGTTTGCTTTCTCCCCTCAATGTTGGATGGGTTACCTAAAAATAAAAGACACCAGAAAGCTGGCAAAGCAATAATTAAAAGTTGGGTTTTCTTTATTGCACTCTCCGAAGTTTGAGGATACAGCTCTTCCGAGAGCTGCCTGTCTCTAAGCAGCACCTAAAATTTGGGCCGCACAGTTCTGTACTGTTTATCCCAAAATTCTCCTCTGCTCTTCAAAAAGGTGTTAAAAAAAGCAAAACAAAAACCCTATGACAAAAGAACCCCAACGCCAACCCAAAGGCGCCTTCGATAATGTAATCCTGCAAAGGAGGCTTTGAAACAATGTATTTCTGCAGGATATTTTTGAAATTAAGCCAACTACAGCGACCCTTGCTAATATTTTTACAATCCATTTGCTTGTAAATCTATGAGTAGACGTGCATATGTTCCCCAACTATTTCCTAGCTCCTCAGCAGATATGTAAATGGAATGATGTTTGGATTTTTCCTGACAGATGACACAAAATGCTTGTGCCATTTTGGTTCCAGGGCTTGGATAAATATGCTCAGAACCAGGATTTCTGTTTGTTTTCCTTTTCTAACCCACTTTTAAGAGCTTCCCTTTAAATCTGAACCAAAACTTGACAAAAAAAAAAAAAAAAAGAAAGAAAAAGAAAAAAACAATCCTTCTAAAACTTGTATCAATAAAAGCTCTTGAAACGATAAAATAGGAAATTATTTACCATAGCTCAGGGCTCACCCCCCTTTTCTATGGAAAAATGACAGAATCACCTAATTGATCCTTCGGAGGGAAGAGTTTGTCAGGAGGCCTCTAATCCTCCTATTACTTTTCCAAACGTGCAGCAAGAATGCCAGATTTTCCTAACGGAGTCAAAGCACATGCCTGGCTTTCTGCTTTCCTTTTGATAAATTAAAAAAAAAAAAAAAAAAAAAGCTGGGGGTGTGGGGGGGCACGGGGACAGGACATGACTGGGCCAGGGAACAACCAGCCCGTGGATTTATTTTTTCTCCTTAATATGTGACTGGGCCTACTGAGCCCCAGGAGCCCCACGTGGAGATGCCAAGAGCGTCGGCGCTGCGGGCCCTGCACGGAGTGTCCGGGGGTCCCTCCTGCAGCCGCTGCGCTGACAAAAACCAGGTATTTCTCAGAGTTGAATTAAAAGGCACAAACTTTGCCCAGGCACAGCCCCGAGCTGCTGCATGCCCTCCTCTGCAAACTCCCGCTGCTCACATTTTCCTCCTGCCTTTTGAGCAAGTGTACGGTTTGGAGTTTCGTGCCCCCGCCGGCCTGGTGCTTTTTCGCCAGCACCCCAAAATTTGGGGGAGGCTGGAGAAAGAGAGGGGACCGCGAGTGGAGAAGGGGACAAAGTTTCACAGCTCTTCGGGCTGCCTGGGAAGCTGCCGCCCCTCTCCCTGCAATTCCTTGCCTTTTTCTGGACGGAAAGATCCCGGAGAGGCTTTCTCACCGGGAGAAAAAAAATATTCCAATTAAATTAATAAGAATAATGTAGTCAAAATCTCCTGCAGGAGGAAATAATCTGGGGTTTGAGTCCGCCACAAAGCATTTCCTCGTTAAACCATTATATCCTGCTAATTGAAGGGGTGTAATTCAGCGTCCTGCAGCAGCGCGCGGGGAAAAGGGGGGCCGGGGGCTCCGCGGGCGCACAACCGGGGGGCACCGCGGAGCGACGCCCCCGCCTGCGCTCCCCGCGCAGCCCCGTCCCGCCGCGAACGGAGGACGCAAAAGTTGCGCCGAGCGCCGCGGGGCCCGATCCGCGGGCGGGAGGGTGGCGGCGGGGACACGCGACACACGCGGGACAAGTTTGCGGGTGTCCGTGCGGGGGGACACACGCACGGTCCCCCGGCCGGGGCGGCCTCCGCGGGTGCGGAGGGCGCTCTGCGCGGGGGCGGCCGCACCGCGCCGCACCGCGGGAGCGAGCCCAGGTGCGGGGGACGGTCCCGCTCTCCGCGCCCGGGGCGCTGGGGGGGCGCGGAGCCGGCGGGGCCGCTCCCGCGGAGCCCCGGGCGCGGTGCCGCGGGGTGCGGGCCGCGCCGTGCCCGGGGCGGGGAGCGGCGCAGCGGCTCCAGCGCTGCCCCGCGGCCGCGGTGCGGGGCGGTGCGAGGCGCTCCGGCGCGGGCGGCGGCATCGGCGGCATCGATCGCGGATGACCAAGCACGGCGGGGCCGTGCGGGTCGTCCCGCAGCACCGCGCCCGCGCGGCCCCCCCCGTTAATTAAAGCATTAATAAGTAGGCGCCATTAGCCATGTGCCGACACAAATGGCCGTGCGGGAAGGGGGTGGAGGGGGGGGGGGATGCGAGCGAAAGGCAACAAAGTTAGTTTCGGCGAGCGGCGGTGGTGCCCCTTCCCCGGCGCGCACGGCCGCGCACCCCCGCAGCGCCGGCCCCACCGCGCCCCGGCGGCCGCTTACCTGGGTGAGACAGAGCGGAGAATACATGACTGCTGCGGGGGGCTGCGGTTTGGAGGTGTGCGTGTGCGGGGAGAGAGGGAGAGAGAGAGGGGGAGAGAGACAGAGGGAGAGGGAGAGAGAGGAGGGGAAAAAAGAGAGAGAGAGAGGAGAGGAGGGGGAGCCCCGAGCCTGCTTCTTGCTTTCACATTTCCAACTCTGCCAAACTGCAGCCAGCGCGGAGCCGCTCCATGAGCTGAACTTTAACCCCGCCTCGACTTTCCCGCACTACGCGCTCGGCATGCCTGCCCCGCGCGCCGTTAAAGGCATAGCGCTCGCTGCGCGCCCCTCCGCCGCCCCCGCTCCGCGCCCCTCCGCTCTGCGCCGCGCACCGCCCGCCCCGCGCCCCGCGCCGCCCGCCCGCGGGGGCGGGGAGGGGCGGGGAGGGGGCTGCGGCGCCGCCGCCTCCCTCCGCCCCGCCGCCCCGCAGCGCGGCCAGCCGCGGAGCCGAGAGGCGAGCAGGGCTCGGCTCAAAGTTTTCCTCTTTTTACGGAGGGGGGGGGGGAGTGGGGGGGAGATGTGTATTTTTCTATCATAATTGGTATTTATTTATTTATTTGTTTATTTATTTATTTTGCTCTTCCCGGGGGCTGCGGCTCCGCTCGGCCCTTGACCGTGGAGGGATGGGGCTGGGGCGGGGGGGGCTGGGGGAAGCGGCGTTGCCTTCCACAACTTTCCCCATCCCCTTTGGCACTTGTCATTTTAAATCAAGCGCTTTAGAATCAAGGGTGCTTATTCCACTTTAAAAAAAAAAAATACAAATTTTCTTCTAAAAAATAGCAACACATAAATTCATCGGCACATCTCACTCCCCCCTCTTTCTTACTTATGAAATCTAAAAGTGAAGCGCTTAAAATTAAAAATACCCCCGCGCCTCCTGACACTTCTGGAGCGCATTGTCTTGGCACCGGCAACGTTTGGGTTTGGGGTTTGGATGCTCTCCAGCCCGCTCCTGGGGACTCGGAGGGTGTCCCGGGTGGTGTGTCCCCCCCCTTTCCGCTTGGGAATAGCGTTTTCCACTGATGCCGGAGGCAGTTTAGGTGACCCCCGCGTCCCTGCGCGTAGTCACAGGCTTTTTGTTTAGCGGAGCGGGGAGGGGGACGGCGACACACGCAGGGAAAAAAATCCCATCTATAGGGGAAAAGGAGGAAAAATCCCCTCCCGCAGCTTCTTTCGGAGGTGGAGGGGAGTGGGTTGTGTCCCCCACTCGTCCGTGCCGCACGGCTCCCAGCCTTTTGCGGTTTCCAGCATTATCTTTTAAGTAACTTTTGGCGCCCTTCGGGAGACTTTTGGCCGCGGGACGGCTGGTTGCGCCCTCTAGGCAGGGGCCACGGTCAAGTGCAGCCCCTCCGCAGCCGCGGACACCCCCCCCTCCCCAAAAATAAATACGAGTAGAGCGAAAGCACCTTCCCCCACCCCAGAATATTTGAGCGCTAAACGGGTGGGCGCGCAAGTTATCCTCATTTTTCCCAACTCAGCGTTTTGCAAAGCACGCTTTAACAAAATAAATAATTTTTTGAACGTGGGATATTTTTATAAATAAAAAAGTGTTTTTTTTCTTCACTTTCTTCTTCTCCCCTCCCCCCCCCTTTTTTTTTTTTTTTTGGGTGCTAAATCCGGAGGTTTCCGTGGCTCCGGCCCCACCAGCGGCCCCGTCCCCGCGGGGCGCCGCCAACTTCGGCGGAGAAGGCAAAAAAAAAAAAAAAAAAAAAAGGAAAAAAAAAAAGAGGAGGGAAAAAAAAAAAAGGAGAAAAAATAAAAAGAGGAGAAAAAAAAAAAGGAGAATAAAAACCGAGGGAAAAAAAAAGGCGCGCCCCTCCCCCCGGGGGAGTTCAAACGTCGCAACACCCACTCCCACCGCTGATTGGGCAGCTCTCGGTGACGTCACAAGGCCCCGCCCCGCCCATTGGTCCCCGCCGCGGTCCGTCACAGCCCGCGCCCGGGCGCGTTTCTTTGTGCGCGGCCGCGGCCGCTCCAGACGGCGCGCACGGAGCCGGCGCGCACGTACGGGCGGGGAGGGGGGAAAGCGGGGGAATCTGTCAAGCTCAGCGGTTTTCTCAAATCCCTGACCAAAAAAAAAAAAAAGGAAAAAAGATTTAGAAAAAAAAAAAGGCAGCTGCGGCACAGCCCTGCGCGCCCGCGCTCCCTCCGCGCCCAGACCCCGCGCAGACAATAGCGAATTCCCTCTGCGAAAGCGTGGGAATCGGGTTAAAAATACAAAAACAGGAGTTTAAGCGGCGCCGCGTCCCACGGGCAGGGATAACAGGGATAACACAGATAACAGCGCAAGAGAAACTTTGCGGGCTCTGGCGGCTGGCGGCACTTTCTTCTTTTTTTTTTTTTTTTCTTTTCGCAATTTTTTATATTTTTATGGCTAAAATCGACTCGCAGCCGTTGGGAACCGGAAGGGAAAACCCGCCGCAGCCAACCGCCGCCGGCTCTTAGGTGGGATGTGTTGGGATTTTTTTCTTCCCGTGGGTTTTGGGCTGATCTGGGGGTTTTGGTGGCTGCGGCGCGGGGCGAGCCGGGGTCGGGGCGGGCGCGCCCGGGCGCTGCCGCCGCCTCTCCACGCTCTGCCGGGTGGGCTCCCAGTGCCCGGGACTTTGCAGAAGTTACGAGCGATTCGGCAGCCTCCCGCCCACCTCCCTCCTCCTCTTCTCCTCCACCTCCTCCTCCTCCCCCCACCGCCCCCGCGTATTTCCGCAATCGCCGCGATTCGCACAGGAGACCCGCACCGGGGGGCGGCGGGGCTCACGGACATCCCCCGCTTTCCCCCGCACACCCCCGGCCGGGCGGGCGGCTCCGCAGTGTCCCGCCCCCGCCGAGCCCCTTCCCAGCCGCGGGGGTCCTGCACGGGAGGGTGGCGGGGGAGCGGTGCGAGAGCCACTGGCACGGGTAACCCTCCAGTCCTGCATGGATAACCCCCCCCATCCTGCATGGATAACCCCCATTCTGCACGGGTAACCCTCCAGTCCTGCATGGATAACCCCCCCCCATCCTGCATGGGTAACCCCCCCATCCTGCATGGATAACCCCCATCCTGCATGGATAACCCCCATCCTGCACGGGTAACCCTCCAGTCCTGCATGGATAACCCACCCCCCATCCTGCATGGATAACCCCCATCCTGCACGGGTAACCCTCCAGTCCTGCATGGATAACCCCCCCCATCCTGCACGGGTAACCCTCCAGTCCTGCATGGATAACCCCCCCCATCCTGCATGGGTAACCCCCCCATCCTGCATGAATAACCCCCCTATCCTGGCATGGATAACCAGCCCCCTCGCACTGTAAAACCCCCTCCTGAACGGGGAACCCCCTTCCCTTTCCGCACGGAGACCCCCCCCGCTTCCCATGCGCACCCCCCGGCACGGGCAGCTCTCCCCGGCGTGGAGAACTCTGCCCCTTGCACCAGCAGAGCTCCTTTGCAGCGTGAGCAAAGTTACCTGGCGCTGGCAAACCCCCCATCCTTCTTTTCACGTCCGCCTTTGCACCCCCCGTGCTTTGCAAACCCCCCCAGGCTTTGCTCCCCCCGGTGCGGGGAAGGTGCAGGTCCCCCCGGCCGGACAAGCCCCCGGTCGTCCCCGCAGCGCTGCCGTGCCTGGCAGCGATGCAGCAGCCGAGCTGCAAAGTCTCCAACTTACACGGCACCCCTAAAATAGTCCTGATTTCATCCCTGAAAGGATTTCCTGGCTTTGTGTGTCTTAACTAGCCTTGGCCATTTTTGTAGAATAACCCCATTATTCACAGCTCTGAGGGTACAATCTGCTAAAGTCACTTAATAAAAAATAAAAAAAAAGCCCAAAAAAAAAACTAAGCAAAAAAAAAAAAAAAAAAAAAACACAGAGGAGAAAGAAAAACCTTCAAAGGGCGTGAGAAATAAAGGCAAACAAACAATTGTCTGTGGCTCTCAGCTCCCCTTGATCGTGGATACCCGCTTCATTAACAGGAGAAGCATTATATGCTTAAAACTGGAAGCTTCAAGATGCGTGATAATACTGCAAAATTAATTTGGGGTGGGAGACCAAGTAGATCTGAAGGTTAATTGCTATCTTTTGACAACAAAGTAAGACTTCAACTCACACAACTCATAAGGAGTGGTGTGGTTACCCCTCTGAATTTACTGCTTTTAATCGACTTGAGCAGGTATTTAAAGACACAGAGGTTGCAGCCGCAGCGCACTGGGTACAGAGATCAAAAAAAAAAAAGTAAGAAAGTAAAAACCCCTGAGATAGTGATTTTCAGTTTGCAGTTTGGGAGCCCCAGACCCGCGCTGGTGGCAGTGCGGCTCCGTGCGCGGCGGCGCGTTTGAACCTCCCGGCAGCGGCTCTGCTTTCCTGGTTACCTCCTGGTGACCCCTCGCAAGGAGCCCGCCTGCTCCCAGCGGTCTGGAGACCACAGGTTGGAAACCACTGGTTTTGCATAAACTTGTGTTATTCGGCGCAGGCTTAGGTCGCGAGGGCTCCTCTTAGCAAATTGTCGAAGGATGATGTGCACTGCATAAATTAAAACATCATGTCCCCTTGCCATGTGAAAGCATTATTAAAAGAAGCATAATAAGGGATTTCCACCATGTTATCAAGCGTACAAAGAGAACTCCGAATGGGAGGGATGGCTGTCATCGGGGTAGAACAAGCTGGGATTTTGGAGAGGCTTGAGAAGCGCTTTGAATAGCCCGTCAGTTGGACAGGGATCAGCGCTGACAATAGCCGGGCTATATGTGGTATGGCCTGTTAACATACAGCAGCAATCATTAAAGGCCTGAGGCAGACAACAGGGTTCTCCTGAGCTCTGAGTGATGTTGGTGGCTTTGGGAGAGCCACTCTGGCTGCCGTGGGAGCAGCTTCACCCCGCTAAGAGCCAGAAGCTCCCTGAAATCTCCAATCCTGACCCTTTTCCAGCAAGACCTTAGAGCCATAGACGGCTTACTCACATCCCCAAAAGACCCAAGTGCCAGTGTGGGGGATGGAAATCAATGTCCAGATGTTTCTCTGTTGTCCCACAACCTACTATGGAACTATCTACAAATGCCAGTAGAAATGCCACAGAGAAACAGTAGTTTAGTGCTATGCCCAACCTTGTCCCGCCATCCTCCATGAAATCAGCAATATTCTAAAGCTACCAAAAATGAGAGTATTCTGTAAGACTCTCTCCGGGGAAGAGATTACTTTTTGATTCCACAGGTGTACGAAGAACTGGGTATAACAGGGCTTTCCTCCTTAGTTTAAAGGCTCCAGATCCTGAAATAGAGTTCCCCATAGCAGGACTGTTGGAACTCGATAGTATCTGAGGTATCTTCCAAACCAAGCCATTCTATGATTCTACAGTAAACACCATGGTTTTGTGAATGCTGTGTCGTCCTAAAACAGGAGGGCAGAACTTTCATCTTCCAGGCTCCAAATTTCGGGGGGTAGCTTAAATAAGCAGAGTAGGATGTTTGATGGAAATTCTCACCTTACGCCACTAATGCATCCACACATGTGAATAATACTGTGTTTCCATGCAATATTTTCTGTCCGTCGCCATGATTCCCAGCAGTATGAAAGCATACATGTTAGACTATGCAATTTAGAATCTATGATCCTAAGTGTCAAAGGAAATTAAGCTGTGATCCAATGACCAAGATCCTGAAAATAAAAATTAGTTATCAGATGTAAGGCATTTAAACTCTAACAATCACATCAATTTGGGAGTCTGTAGGTGTATCTAATTCCTCAAATAAAGTTAGGAGAACAGAGGGGGGAAACAGATTCTCACATTATTCATAAATGTTAGGAGGATGATGAAGAAGCACTGCAGTCCCTATCTGGCAGATGAAAACTGCTACACCATTTGGGGTCTAGGCCGTGGGTGCATCGCCAAAGCCACATCCATGTGGGGAATTAAAGCAGCTGTGCTAAGGGCAAGTGGGAGCAAGTACACTAAAAATTGGTCAATCTTTGTGTGAAAAGACCTGCTTTGAGCGTGAGCTCCTGGCGGCATCGCCGCCTGGCACGGCCGTGCGTGGGGCGCTGGCTGCGGAGCCCGGCGCGGCGCAGAAACGCCTGCAGAGTTGTAGTGCATTTCCACAGGGTCTCGAGTCTATTGCGAAATGCACTGCAGAGGAAATAACTCCCCAGCAGAAGTGTGCAGGCTGCAGAAAGGAAGCAACAGAACGGACAGAGGCTGGAGAGGCAGCGTTTCCCCTTTTGTTTTGCCGTAGATCTTCTTATGGGGAGCAAAATAAGTGGTAGCATTTTTAAGGTAAAAACCCCTTTGCAAGCAGGGTTTATTTGAAGAAACGAAATATAGCTTGAAGTGAAAGTTCCCTGTGAAAGTGAATGGAGTTTAATAAGCTCGCTGTGGTTTACGAGTGGGCTTAAGCAGTGCCCGCTGGGCCAGGCCACACCGTGGGCCAGCAGGAACTTAAAACTCCCTTCTTACTCCCCTCTTATGTTGGTGCCTCCATCCAGCTGGATAAATCCCCTGTTCACAGCCAGGAAAGATGCAAATATGTACAGTTATCCTCAGCTATATTTTATTTGTACACAGTCCCGCAGTGTTATCACTGCTGGAAGCTGAGGGACACCTCACAATGGTACGAAATCATTTTCCAGCGATACGGAGTGATTACACCATGCAGAACTGATACTGCTGGTGTCCTAAATCCAATGTTTTATCAAGCAGTTGGGCATAAACACTTTGCTCCTAATCTTGCACACCTCAATGAAAATTTCACTTGATAAAGTTTGCGCAAGAGTGGTATAAACATGGTGTGGCAAATATTGTTTATATACCCATCCACACCCATCCACACACTATTTATTTTAGTGTATTGTATATCCATGTATTGTCATATTTATTTATGCAATCTATTTCTCAAAAGGAAAGTAAGTATTTTGTCCCTGCTTTTACATGAGAACGTTTTATATTCAGGGTTTGCTCAGAATATAAAGGCTGAGATTCAATACAGGGTGTGAAAAATGAACCTGAGGAATTGCTGACTAGACTTTGTAAAGTTTCAGATAGCACAAACAGTTACATGACAAAGAAAAGTTATGTCCAAGAGAAAACAGGAATATTAATACTAATATTAAACATCAACCTATGCTGCTTAGAAGCAGTGGTGGTCTTTTCACCCTCATTAACATGCATTCCCTGCTGCCCTTTGCTGCAGGCTTTTCTCTGGAGTCTGTAACTTTCACAATGAGATGGGCATTATTTCCCCAAATAAATAAATAAATAAATAAATAAATCCAAAGCAGCAATCTAATTCACTGCTAAGTAATTTTTTCTCATTTCTTATCTATGCTAAAGTTTTAGGAAGATAAAAATAATAAAATATGAGTGGCCTATTCAGACACAAACTCAGACAACTTTGTGCCTACGTTAGAGACAGGCTGGTTATAAGGGCACAGTAACAGGTGCAGGTTTACTACTGTTTTTCTAGCACAAAATTTATCTGCAATTCTCTTCTGCAGTTATTTTTTATAAAATAGTTTTAGCCCTGCTAACCCAGACAGCACACGAGATCTGATCACTTTCCTCACAGGTACAGAACAGGGAAGTTTTCCATCACAAGTTTTCCTAACTCTTTTCTACTATTAAAAATACTTCTTTCAGTCCTAAATTATGTATTCTTTAAAAGGTGGTGTATTCTTCATAGGACGGACAGACACTGACACAAGATAGTTTAGAACCCCCCAATGATAGCCCATAAACTTCAAACTAAATGAAATTATAGGGAATTGAAAGTAATACTCTTTCTCTGAGATTAGTAACTTTTTACTTCTCTACTTCCTCTAATTTTATGGACAACTTCATAATGTGCAAGGATTGAGCCATAAAAGATGTGCCGTAACTCACATGCAAAAGTTGGTTGTAACAACTCAAAAACCTGCACGAGACCCAATGCTTCTGCCTAAAAAATTTTGTAAAAAAAACCACCGAGTGAAGTGCACCCAGTCCCTTTTGCTTGCTCTGCCTTTTCCCAGAGCCCATGGCTCCTTTGGAGTAGTGAAGGAAATGTGTTAGTTTCAGCACCTGAATTTTTTTTTTTTTTTTTTTTTTGAAGTCTTTATTACTGTAATTCACTGACCTGCCGCATTGTAAGCCCTGGCAATATAGATCCCTGCACTGGGCACCCTGTGCTGGTACTGGATCTCTCTGGAGAAGCTGCTTTGTTGGTTTGCTTTTTTTACAGAAAGGGAGTTTTTCTTTAAAAAAAGGGAAAAAAGGAAGTGTAATCCGTGTGGGCTGCCTGTCACAATCACTGCTTTCCTCTCCTAACAGCAGGGAGAAGGTGAGAGCATCCTCTGCTCACCCGACTGTTGTGTTAACTTCTATACTGGGCTGGGAAGATTTCCATAGGGTAACCCCCGGAACAAGCAGGCGTGATGCACAGGTGGCCCTTACAAAGGGATACGCTCAGCTATGGTTTTATTTGGATTCCTGGAAAAGCACATAAATCACAACACCACCCCACGTACGTATGCCCGACCCCTTCCTTAATTTTTTGCATGAAAATGTTTTTTCTGAGCCTATAGAGCAGGTGTACGTACGGTCGTGAAGCTCGTGGGCAAAGACACACTGACTGCATTATTTCTCCCTCAGAAAACTGAAAACCCGAGCCAGGAGATCCCCCAGCCCAGCTGCCCCCTCCTCCAGGAGGAAATAAGCATTTCCTTAAAAATATTCTTTTTTTTTTTTTAATCCTCTTCAGATTCAGATTGTCACTAAATATAGAAACTCTTGTAGCCACACAAACCGTGCATCGCCCCACAGCTGCTCATTTGCAATTTGTTCCTGCACTTAAAAATCTCTTAATGCTACAAATAAACTTTGGGAAAGTTACATCCCAATAAACAATGAGGTGTTGTTTAAAATTACATGTGCTACTGTATTATTAGGTCTCTACCGACACTACAATTATCTTTTGAAGCTGGCAATAATGCATTAGCTGTTCAGTCAGACGCAGAAATAGACTGGTGGATAAGCCCTCTGCCATTTTTATGAATGGAAAATATTTTAAAAGATTGTTTCCACTTTCTTCTTTGTCCTCTCCCCCGAAAGGAGCCCCCGCGCCGGCACTCTTTCCCCACGTCACTTTAATATTCATCTATTTTATCCATACATTGCGATACATGATTAACTGCCTCCCCCCTACCACACACACATCGCCCCAAACAATACAGATACTTATTGGATTAACTACTCAGTCCTCGCTGGAAGGAAAGCGGTATCCGTGAGCTCTCGCTTTTATTTGCACGTACAGTTGTAGATCTGTGGCATGACACAAAAATAAATAATAATAATAAAAAGAAGAAAAAAAAATGAAAAAGTGGATAATTCCTACGCGGGAGCGCAGTGTCCGCCGCAGCATCAGCCAGCTCCGCGGCACCATTTTTAGTCGCCGAGGGAGTTCGCAGCGCGGCGGATCCTGCCCGGTTTTGCCCGATTTCTGCCCGGTTTTGCCCGATTTCTGCCCGGTTTTGCCCGATTTCTGCCCGGTTTTGCCCGAGCAGCCGCTGCCCGGCGTGGGCGCCCGTGACGGGCGTCGCAGCTCCCCGAGCTCCGGGCCCCCCTCGGGCACAGCCCTGGCACCGCATCGGGGCTGGGGGCAGAGAAAACAGAGGTGCGGGGCGGAAAGAATTCAAGCGAAGCCTTTAAAGTTCGCTGTTTGATTTTGCTCTGCCTCTGGATTATTTGGAGGAAAGGGGTGGGGGTAGGGGGGAATAAATAAATAAATCTCGCAACCTGCCAGCTCTGCCTTCCCAACGCTCGCCAAGTCACTGGTAGCCATTTTCATCTAAGGTACAGGAGGAGGAAAGAAAAAGGAAAAAGAAAGCCGAAAAATCTTTAAGAAAAAAGGACCCGGAAAAAAAAAAAAAGGAGCCAAGACAGGAAAACCCCGCGGAGCAGCGCAGACCGGGGCCGCTGCAGCCGCTCCGCACCCGCGCAATCCCCGCCGCTCGCTCCGCCGGCCCGCGGGCTGCCCAGTTATTTTTCCTGTATTCCTGTATTCCTGTATTTCCCCCCTTTTATTTTTTTTCTTTTTCCCCCCACACCCTTTTTTTTTTCTTTCCTTTTTTTTTTTTCCCTCTCTATTTTTTTTTTCTTTCCTTTCCTTTCCCCTTCTCTTTTGCCGCAGTCTGCGTCCGGCGCTGGGCGAGTCCCGGCAACCCGCGCCGGCGAGGAGCTGATTTATCGCTGCTCCAGCCCCGGCTCGCAATTCTGTCACTCTAAATCACGCACATACGGAGAGCGGGAAGATTTTGGCCAGCACCCCACCTTCCCCCCCACCCCCCCCAAAAAAAAAAAAAAATTAAAAATTCAAAAATATAAACAACGAAAATAAAAAGGTGAGGAGGGGGGAGAAATCCAGGGAAGAGCCGGCGCCCCCCGACCCCCGCTGCAAAATAAAGTCTCAATAGAAGTGGCGGGGCGGCGCGGAGGGCGGGAGGGATGGAGGGAGGGGGGCACCTGGCAGCCGCCGCGCCCGCCCCCGCCGCTCCCCGCGGCGCCCCCCGGGCCCGGCTCCGCGGCGGGGCTTGCGGGGGGACCCCCGGGCTCTCCCGCCCACCGCGGTCCTGCCTGCCAGCGCTGCAAGCCGCCTGTACATGTGCGTATCCACATATATCCCTATCCCATATGGATGTGGCTGTGGGAGGGTTACAGCTCCCGGGGCTGGAGCTGCAGCATCCGCCCCGGCGGCAGTGGGATGCAAATCCCCGGGCAGCCTCAGGCTCTCCCAGATCTCCGGGCAGCCTCCAGGTCTCCCAGCCCTGCTCTGTGCCAGCTGGGTGCAGTGACCGTGGTACCCCGGTGTCCCAGCACTGCTCCCACTGCCCATGAATCAAATCCATAAAGCCAAGGATCCTCTGGTCCTGTGAAATTAGGGTATTATGGCTTGGGACCGCAGCTTGGCCTCCCCCCACCATCTCTGTTAGGCCCTGCAGTGGTTTTGCCTGTTATTCCCATCACCTCCTTTAACAGTAAAGAAAAAAGAAAAAGAAAAAAGAAAAACCCCTATGAAAAGTGTTGGTGGTATCACTATAATTCAGGGGTTGACACAATCCCTGGGAATTTTGTCCCAGTGCGGGGTCCCCTTGGCCGTGCCCAGGGTCAGGGCAGGGTTTCAGGGGAGAGAAGTTGCAGGAATGCCTGAATCCCATCAGCTGCACTGGCAAGTCCCTGAGACTTGCAGTGCTGAGTGAGGGAGGAGTCACTCCTGAGAGCAGGACGTCGCATGCTGCTGGAGATGCTTACACGGCTAATAAAATCCGGGATAAGCCCCCCAGCAATAATGCAGCACGCAGGGCAGGAGCCTGAAACTGCTCTCTGCCACTGCACTGCAGCATCAAACTCCGACTTACACGCAGCCCTCCTCGTTAAATTCAAGAAGTATCTCCAGATTTTCAGTATTGCTGAGCTCCAAACTTTGGTGCAAGTGACTTCTGCTCTGCTTGGCAAAGGGAACCTGTGGGCCAGCCTTCTGCATGTGCAACACAGAGAGAACACTGAATCTCCATGGAAAATCCTTCCCTGTGGTTTAGAAAATCAGAAAGCCAGGGATAAATGTATAGAGCAGAGGAAAACACTGGACACCTGAGTGGAAGGAGGGAGTGACCATGGCCAGCTGCAGTCCATGTCCAGTGGAGACTCCAGGGAAGCTGCTTTTTCCTCCTCACAGCACTGCTGCTGTTCCCAATGCTTTTGAGACACCAGGAATGTCTCCTGGTGTTTCAAAACAGGGAAAGGACCAGAGCTGGTGTTCCTAGTGCCCTCTGGCCAAGGGACTGCAAAGGAAGCAGCATCCATACACCTCCTTTTGCAGAGGGGATCTTTGTTCCTGCCAGGACCCCCCTTCTTCAGCTCATCCCTTGGGATGGTTTTATGACATCTTGGAGAAGGCAGGCAAGGGAGGGGGTGGGGTACCCCTCCCAGGTGCCCATCACACAGGTACCCCAGCACTAAGGTCCTGCTGGTGCACAGGTACCCCAACACTCAGACACAGGGATCCCAGCACAACACTGCACGTTCACATGGGTACCCCAGCACACAGCACCCCAATATACTGCCACACCTGCCCACAGGTACCCTGCCACACAGGTACCCAGCACAAGGTAGCCTGGTACTCTGACACACCAGGACACCACTCTGCACACCAGAACACAACACATGGGATACCCTAAAACACAGACCCTGGAACTCAGCTACCCCATCAACCCTCTGCCATGCCACATGCCCTGAGTGACACTGGTATGGGCTCACTGGGGTCTTTGCTGTTCCCTGGAGCAGGTAAGGTTGGTACAATTTCCCCTTAATCCCAAACATCATAAGCCTTACACCAAAGGCAATGCCAAAGGCTTTTAAAAATTCCTAGTTAACTTGATTTAAAAAGTGTGACTGTAGGAAATAATGAAGGTTGCTTCCCCCTGTTGCCACAAATTTGTATTCAACCCACGGACGACAGCAGCGGGGCTGCGGCGTCGCTGGATTTCTTCGGAAAAGTTACCAGAGGCCTGCGAGACAGCTGGAATTCATATTAGAATATTTTTAACGTGCTCTTACAAATACTTTGGCATACGCCTATTCCACTCCTTTTAATGATGTTGACTTCATTTCCTTTAATACGGGGCAAAAAAAAAAAAAAAAAAAAAAAAAAAAAAAAAAGGCTGCACCAACAAGACTTAATTAAATTAATAAGAGGGAACAATAATAAATAATCCCAGTTGTGTTCCCGGACGGTTGCAAAATACAGATTGGAGGGTCGGGATGGTAACACCCAACAACTTCCCCAGAGGAGTTACTGAGATGGGCGCATCCCTGCGCCCCCGCTCTCCTCGTTGCTGCCCCTTCCCGTGTGCGATGTGGTGACAGAGGGGTCTCGGGGGGGTGTTCCCGTTCTCGGGAATGGGGGGTGTTCCCGTTCTCGGGAATGGGGGGTGTTCCCGTGCCTGGGAATGGGGGGGTGTTCCCGTTCCCGGGAATGGGGGGGTGTTCCCGTTCTCGGGAATGGGGGGCTGTTCCCGTTCCCGGGAATGGGGGGGTGTTCCCGTTCCCGGGAATGGGGGGGTGTTCCCGTTCCCGGGAATGGGGGGTGTTCCCGTTCTCGGGAATGGGAGGCTGTTCCCGTTCTCGGGAATGGGGGGTGTTCCCGTTCCCGGGAATGGGGGGTGTTCCCGTTCTCGGGAATGGGGGGGTGTTCCCGTTCTCGGGAATGGGGGGCTGTTCCCGTGCCTGGGAATGGGGGGTGTTCCCGTTCCCGGGAATGGGGGGTGTTCCCGTTCCCGGGAATGGGGGGGTGTTCCCGTTCTCGGGAATGGGGGGCTGTTCCCGTGCCTGGGAATGGGGGGGTGTTCCCGTTCCCGGGAATGGGGGGTGTTCCCGTTCTCGGGAATGGGGGGGTGTTCCCGTTCTCGGGAATGGGGGGTGTTCCCGTGCCTGGGAATGGGGGGGTGTTCCCGTTCCCGGGAATGGGAGGCTGTTCCCGTTCTCGGGAATGGGGGGTGTTCCCGTTCTCGGGAATGGGGGGTGTTCCCGTTCTCGGGAATGGGGGGCTGTTCCCGTGCCCGCGCACCTGGGGGTGTGCGCGCACCTGTCCGCGCGCCCCCGCCGCTGCGCGCCCCCGCGCGGGCCCCGCGGCGCCCCCTGGAGGCGGCCGCGCGCTCCCGGCGCCGCCCCCCCCGCGCCTCAGCGGCGCAGCGCCCCCTCCCGGCGGGAAGCGCGCGGGAGCCTGAGGGGGCCGCGGGGACGGGGCGGCCCTTGAGGCCGAAACCAACAAAAATACGGCAAAACCGGGGAAAACGCAGCCGGGTTAGCGCCTCCGAGCGCTCTCGCCCTGCTTTGCCAAGGTTACCGCCAGCCACAGTGCGTGTGGCTGATGTCAGCGGAGTCAAGCTTTCTATGTCCCCCCCCCCACCTGCGTGTGGGACTGGCAGGTGGGGTGTCCCCCACTCCTTCCTCCGTAATTCCAGCGAGGTTTGGGAGGACAGGAGAGGATGCTGGTGTTACATTTCCCACCTTTCCCGCAGCCCAGGCCATCCCTGGCACCCTCAGTGGCCGCTGTGTGCGGCAGATCCCGGTCCCCAGCGGGTCAGAGAGGAATCCTGGTGTCCTGCAATCGGCGCTGAGATCCTTCCCATTATTTAGTTATTTATCCAAAGGGTGCTTTGTCATGCAGCCAAGAGATCTCCCCTGGGAGAAAGGTGTGCTCAGAAAAACGGAAGATGGGCAGGTGGCTTCAGCCTGGGGGAACATTAATACACCAGGACAGCTCTGGCTGATGGATGTGTGCCGCCTTCTCCTGCTAATTCACACCAGCTGTTGGCATGACCTGTCTTGCCAATGGTCCTGAAGGTGCTTTGTCCCCTTTTCCACTCCTGACCAGCCCAGTAAGGGCAGGTCTGGTCACTTAATACTAATGCCTGTAAGGCTTTCAGGACATAAAAGTATTTATTGTCTGTTCAGCGTTAGTATTTTCAAGGTTTAGCTCTAAAGTGCTGCAGACTCCTGAATAATTGCCTGTGAGCTTATGTCTATCACCTTTCTGTCTTCAGCCTCAGAGAAGCAATCCCTGTGCGCTGGGACTGTTGCCTTGAAGGACATTCCCTGTTATCTCCCTGAATGACACTCATGTACATATACGAGAGGAGAAAATATTTCCCATTAGAGGTACAGATGCACATATATACCACAGCATTTCTGTAACCGAAGCAGAAATGTTAACATTGATTTTAAAGTAAAACTCTGCACAGGATTTGTGATATTTTCCTTGGGCTTTCTGCAATTGACTTCCAGAACCTCAGGAGAAAACTCCAAACTTTAGGGATTTTAACCTGACAGAGAACTTTCCAGTGTGCTCCACAGAAATGTTTCTTGGCTGCTTCTGTGGCTGCCTCTCTTGCTGGTGTTCACTGAGACAAAATACACATTTTTTACCCGAGGAGCCCATTTTTTTTTACCCAAGAAATAAAAGATGACACTAGAGGGCGGCCTGTTAATGTAATTCAATAATGAAGTTGCAGCGACTGCACGTGGAGACGCAGCACTGTCCCCTGCTTGGAGCCAGGGCTGTGCCTGGAAGCAGGTCTGGGAACGCTGCCTCCTCCTGCTCTGAGGCAACCAGCACTGCCCCAAGACACGGGAATATCCTGAGTGGAACACCAGAACCCAAAACAATGACTGTTCCTAAGAAATGTGATTTTCCAGCAGACCCACGTGAGTGCGTTGTCTGATGAGTTCAACACTCAGGCCTGCTCAGAGAAGGATGTGGCAGGAGCTATCCTGTCCATTCTCCCGTGACAAACCCATGTCCTGCTGCAAACCACGGCCCCAGCTTTGGCAGGTAAAGGGCGGTGATGCAGTTGTAGCTGCCTGCACTGCAGTTCTGTGAGCATAGTCCCTGTAGGCAGCTCACTCTCAGGCTCTGCACAGCCTTTCCATGACTGAGGAGGTCTCCTACCATTCCACAGACGGGTTTCCTTGTGTCAAATGAGGTTAATAGCTGCGTGCAATTTAATTAATTAAAGGCTGTGAATATTTTTAGAACACCAGACGCAATATGTGTCAGAAATACCAGGTATTATCTGAGTATGCAGTGCTGGTGTTATCGATATTTACATTTTGCACTGCCTGGAAACAAGGATTTCCTGGTGGGAAACTGCCAACAGCAATGCTTTTCCCCCCCAAGATTTAGAATCTGTGTGTCAAGTGTGAGGCAGCAGGCACAAGTGATGACAGGCAGAGGTAAGGCCAAGGACACAGGTGACAATACATTGTCCACTGGCAGAGACTGGTGACACTGGGGTTTGTCACACAGGGACCACACCACAGGGATCCTCAAGAGGCTTTGAGTGCTGCGAGCCTACCAAAGGTAATTCAGCATGTTCCCCAGAGAACATTTTAAGCTGAACTTAGCTGAGACTTTCTTATTGTCTGCAGCAGAAATTGGCCTGGAGTTACAGACGGAAAGAACTTATTTAAGTGGCCGCTTTCCTGAAAGCTGATGTTCCTTAGCATTTAGCAATAACGTGTCCTCGGTTTTTGCTAGATTGCAAACGAGCAATTAATTCTTCAGCACTTGTGCAGAATACTTTAAAAATGGAAACATGAAAGTCTTCTATTAAAATGAAGTTGATAGTATGCACCTGCCACTAATGTACTGTACACTGTGTCTTCCACTCATTATAGTGATGATTTGGGTTGAGATCAAGTGTCATATAGTGAAAATCACTTCAACATGTGCCTGTTCATATGCATAAACTCCTGTGTACCAGATGGCAAAATATAATGACATCTTAAACAGCTAATTGCATAAACCTTGTAATGCAGATAATTGCTGAACCAAAGTATGAGTTAATAATTTCCCACTGTATTGCCTGGCTTGACACTAATTCTAAAGGAAAGTTGTGACAATTCTAACACACTAAAGTTCACCAAGCGGTAATTAAAACTAGCACTTAAAATCATTCGACTTTCAAACCCTTAATTACAATTCAGTGGAATCACTTTGTAGAAATCTAACATTTATAGATAGTTACATGATAGCTGATATTTCATCATCATCCCTTTCATGGTAGTGTTCTAAGGCAGGCTTCAGGAAGCGCACAGCTCTCCCTGGAAGCTCAAGGTTGTACTGGTTTCTATACCAGTGGTCACTGGGAAACACTTGGAAAACAGTGGTCAGGACTAGGAGTTTTTCCATGGGCTATGCTTAAGGCAGTTTGGCAAGTAGTCCTTTTTAATCACCTGATGATATGTAACCATAAATAAGCACCAAGCCACTACAATGAAATGTATCAGGTTTCACAGCGTGGGTTTAAGAATTGAATTGTTGCGGTTGGTTTGATAATACAACGTACTGACCTCAAAGTTGGGCCTCTAACACATCCTGAGCTGTTACTGTGTATTGGAAAAGAAGAACAGGAATAGAATTAATGATGGTAAATACAGTCTTAGGAGAAATAGGCCTTAGCAGACAAACGCAATTTCTTTCTTTGATGAGGCGCATCAAATAATATGATGAAGGTAAAGACTGAATGATAAAGGTCAATGAAGAGATGTGATATTCATTTTTTTATGGAGATTAGAATTAACACTGTGTGATATTCTGATCAAAAAGCATTAGAAATAGCAGCAGAGCATGCACTAATTAGATTAGGAATTGGCAAACAGCCTGTTAAAAAGTAGCTATGAATCAGGAATTGTTATCAAATGGGAGAGTTTTACCAGGATCAGCATCAGGTCAGATGCTAGTCAATGTTTTCTTCAAGGATTTGGATGTAAACACTGTAAATTCACAGCTGATAAATCTGAGGGTGACAGGAACACTGGTGGAGTGACAGACAGCGATGAGAATGACACTCCAAGTGATCTCAGTTGCTTCATGAGCTGAGCCCATTCAAACACAATTGCTTTTAATACAGACAATATAAGATTATGCGGTTTCTAGTGCTCACACTTTTAAAAAATTGTTGGAAAATTGGAGAGGGTGCAGAAAAGAGCCACAGAGAGGATTTTAGGGCTGAAGAAAGTGCTTAATGGTGAAAGACTTAAAGCGCTCAATCTGCCTCGCTTACTTGAAAGAAGACTAGGACGTGACATGAGTGTAATGTGTAAGTATTTAAGTATCTACGAGATGTGTCTGGAAATATCTGCTGGATACTGACAATGTTTTTAATCTTTCAGAGAGAAATGGATAACTGCAAGTTGAAGTCAAACAAACTCAAGAGAGAATTTAGGGGGCTTTAATAGTCACAGTAGCTGAAGGCTGACTTTCAAGGCACAAAGTGGATAACGTATTTTTTAAAATTTTATTTTTGAAGCAAGACCAGAAGACCTGTGGTAAATAAAACTGAGTGAATGCATTTAATGCAGGGGAAATGGCACACAGTGTGTTGTCTTGTGCAAAGGGGCTTTCTCTAGCCTTCAGTGCTGTGAGTCTGTATACATCAGCAGAGATATTGCATGAGCATTTGGGAGCAGGAACGTACACCTGTGCAATGGAATAATCAAATAATAACTAGTCTAACACATTTCGTGGGCTCTCCAGACCCAGGCCAGGTGTGCAGATATCGCACATTCATATATCTCTAATAACATATTATTTTTAAAAGAGACACTTTGTGTGTGGCTGGAGCTACATGACTCCTCCAAAAAGCAGCCCCCAACTAGTACATTTGTCACCCCTTTCCCGCCTCCTGGTATGAAATGGCTGATTCCTCAGAGCTCTTTGCCTCTGCCCTGTGGTAAAGGAGAAGCAGTGACCCCATCTCTGGGCATCTTCTACCTGGAATCCTGTTTTATTCACAGTGTGAATCAGACATTCCTGGATGGGACTGGATTACAGGCAGAATATTAGCCTGAAGCTTCACCCCAAGCCTCTTTTTCTGATACAATTCTGTCTCAGTAATTGATTACTGTAAGAAATGCTGCCAAACACTTGTCCTGCTGCTCATACAGTTTCCTTCTGCTCTGACCATACACACCCACCACAGCAGTTCCCCATGTGTTGCTTGCATCCTACAGACTTGCTCCTCTCTCAACACCCAGAAACCCTCAACAACTGCCAAAGCCATGAGCAGGCAGTAATCATTTCAAGACTCTACAGTACCACCACATGGTGCCTCCAATTACAGCCCAATGTAATGCAGGAAGAAGAGGAAGCAGGAACCTCATCCCATTTCCTTCAGCTCTGGCGCATTCCTGAAGGTCTCCCATCTATATTCGGACAGAGCACAGTTTAGCTGAGCCACTGACCAAAGCCAGGAGCTAAAATCCATCAAATCCAATAGCACAGACAGTTCTGTGCAAGGCTCAGCACAATCCTCTCCACCTTTTAACATATTTATTAGCCCATGAATCATAACTACCAGGTGTCTGTGTTGTTACTAATTTTACAGACAGATGTAACTGGATCTGATATTAAATACTTTAATGCTCAGGTTTCCTTTACTGCTCCCTGGGGTCTTTCCAGCCACCCCTGCTGTGGATTGACAGCCCTTTCCTCTGTGGGAGCAGCACTGCCATTTACAGCTGGTGAGGATCAGGCTGTTTTCCCCTAGAGAAAAATGCTCCAGGGAAGATGCCATTTCTGACAGTTAAAACACTTTCAGTCTATACTAAGCATCCTTTTTAAAACCTCAGCTCAAGTTGATTGTGTCAAGCTCTGCAAAATAACTCCATTCAGCAAAGTCACAGTGCATGTGTGGTACATGAAGAGCTTGCTCTTCTTTGTGTATGTACCTCCTAATTATTTACCTGAGGCAGTCCCTCAATTGACTGTAGCTAGCTGGAGTTACTGCCTTCCTTCACACACTCCACCAGCTGCATGGAACATGTGCCTCCAGGTGGTCCTGGGTGGTTTTCCCAAGACCACTGTTCTTCAGGGAAATTTCAGAACAAACCTCTATGAGATTCATGCATCTCATTCATTGCCCACATCTAAGTGCAGAATGTCATTGATGGTATTTCAGCCCATATATCTGCACAGTAACTATCCATGGAAGAGACACTGATAACCCTATAACAAACCAACGCAAAAAAAGATACTGAGCAGCCTTATTAATTGATAACTTAAATGCCAGAGGTTTGAGGGACATTGGAATTGTCAGTGATAGCAAAGCCTGGACAGCTCAACAGTCTCAGGGACTTAGGCAGAGATGGATGCAGTGGCTGAGGACCTGCCTGTGGCTTGCAGTGATGCTGCTGATCGACTCAGTGCAGAAAATTGTCCCACCAATCAACTCAGCAACTTAAAATGAAACACGAGCTGAAATTAGTTGCTGGGGTGGATGTTATCTGAGAAACTTGCTTTTCTCTAAAACATCTGATAGATCCAGGATGTGGCAGACAGCATGGCGGTGACTTATTTCTCAGTCTCTTCCTCTTTTCTTTCAATATGAAGAAGTCTTCAAAGTTGAACCTGGGGGTAGATTATTTTCCAGAAGTGGATATCTAGAAAACAAGGCAAAATATGTTATTATATATCTTTACTGCTCCTTGCAACATTATTTTCTGCTTAGTATTTCTAAGTACTTATATCAATGCACAGATAGACTGAAAACAATTTCTGATAATGGGTTTTATCACAACAGAATTCAGTACTGAAAACATAGCGTGCATTTTTTATTTTATTAACAAAATATGCCTAAATTGAATATCTCCCCATCACTCCCTTTTAAACCAAGATTCAGTAACATTCAAATAGTGCTAATGTAATAAATATTCACCAAAGAGAAACATAACTCAGCGTTCTCTTACCTGGTTCTGGTTGTGCTCTTCAGAGGAGGAGCCATCTTCTCATCTTCTCTCCTCTTCTCTCCAGGAGGTTTTTAGAAAAGGATCAGCCATCATATTTTGCCTTCTAAAAATGCATGCCTGTCTTTGTCATGCCTCATATGTGTTCTGATATCCAAAGACACTGGAGACAGACTGAAAAATCTGTTGGTGGGTAGAGAAAACGCTCTGGGAGAGTGGGCCTCCAGATTCTGTTCTCCATGGAGCAGTTCCCCTCTGCCATTACACTGATTAAACAACCTTATAATAAAATACAGTGTCATCTTAGAAGGGGAATGTCCTTTCAGAACTGGTTAAAATCACTGGAGATCCATCATTTCTCCAGATAAATACCTGGCAACTGATTTTCTTTACGCTGCCTAATTTGCCTTTGATTTCTAAAACCCTAAGGAACTCAGAGATCAGAAAATAGTTCAGTCTATAAAAAAGAAATGCACCTCTCCTCTTAGCATTGGTTCTCAATTTGTTCTTTCAGGCACTGCTATCACCATGTGTAATTACTTGCAGGTGTCAGCTGGAACGTGGTGTCTTTTGTCTTCTCAAGTGCTTTGGCCAGCAGGGACCTAACAAGCTTTGGTTTACTGTGATTAACAAGTTGGCTGTTGGTCTAAATGACCACTGAAAAAGGACATCCTGTAAGATAAGAGCTTTCACTGTCAGTCATATGGATTGCTTCACCTCACAATGTTCCAAAGCACCACTGCTGGAACAGTTTGGACCTGGGTCTGAAGCCAGTGAGACTTTCACAGACATGCAGGACTCTGCAATAACTTGCAATTCAGTAGTTGAATTCCACTATGGGCATCAGAACAGGGTAAGAAACCAGTGATCTTCATCACAATTAGACCTAATTTATTCCCATTATTTGCTTATCATCTATTCCATATCACATCAATTTAGGTTCTTAATATGGGCACTTATCACAGCAGTGATTGCTGCCTGCTTTGTTAATTGATGATTTCATTGTTCATTGCACCTATTTATGTGTGGCTGTCAGGAAGGGTTTTGTTGTTTCAGCTATGTGAGCATAAGTAAGAACAGTTCTCCAAATCATCAATATGGCATTCAAAAATCCTCAAAATCTCCAAAACGGGATTTTGAATTAGGTAGTAGCTTCAGGGGAAAATCTGAAGAGTTCCTGCAGAAAGAGAACAAATTCTTTAGATATTTCTGGTGTCCAGCAGACTGGCTGCTGGAGCCTTCTCAGGTAGCAAGAAACCACTTCCAGGAAGTTTCTGCAATGCTCTGACATTTATACAGTGGCTGTCGGTGTTGCATAACCTCAGGAGCGTCATTATCATTGACCTGTTGTAGAGCTGCCACTATTTCATGTCCCGTGTTCTTCAGCAGAGCAATGCTTATCAGTGCATTTCTCAACTCACGTCTTGTCAGTAAGAGCTTTTTGCTGTGTCTATTGTTTCTATTTAGGATATAGAGTAAGGGGAAGACAAAGAGGTTTTAAAAATTGCAGAACTTGGAGTTATGAGCTGTTTTATAAATTTTGGCCAGGGTTAATTTCTTAAAGATAGTTCTCATTTTGTATTTATTTCAAACAATAGATTCCAATGCTGTTTTAATTTTGCTGTTTCATTTTTAACCACCATTATTTATCAATTTCTTTAAATTGTTTGGCTTGTTCACAGCACTCTTTAAGGCTTCCCCCCTCTATTATTTTATTGTGGCAGTTGAAGCGATCTCTGTATAGTCAAACACTGCTTTATGCAGATCCCATTGGGGCTATTCACATATCCATATGTGCATGCAGTTCCCACTAATGCTTGTCAATGGGACTTAACATATGAGCATGGACATGAGAATAGACCCCTTGCTGGGCACTTGACTAGATGGGGATTTTTTTTTGATGTTGATCCAGATCACTCACAGCAAATGTGGCTGTTATTAGAAATCACTGCACTTAACAGGACCACCGAGTGCAACCTCCCTTTCCTTCTCCCACATGGGAGCTGCTTGGTGAAGTTTGCAGGCTTATGGTAAATATTTCTTAGACACAAACTAGCTTTCTTAGACACAAAGTAGCTTTATTCTGTGAGTTCCCTTCTGTTTGCCATGAAACAGTTAAGTCACTCCATTAAAGAAAGGGCATGTCTTTTAAGGAATTAAGTGGGACTTGTATATTTGAGCTCTCTGTGGCTCCACCTAGGCAGGATGGTTGGAGCTTTAACATTCACTTCTTAGGAAAACAAATGGAAAGCTGAGATAAATTTGAGCATTTGCATTTTATTTCCATGTATCTGTTTGTAGCAACTTTTGTGGTAACTGTGGGCTCCCCACTCTGTGGGTATTCACATGCTATTCAAATAATGACAGAACATTTCCCATCATGAAGTCTTCAATATGTTTTGTAAAACTGATGTATCTCTGCAATTTGTAATCCCACTCCACTGCAATTCAGGGAAATGCAAATGTTGAATCAGTATCTTTTGTTAACCATATGAAAATAATTACTGATATTCAGAGTAATTTGTAATGAAAATGTGTCCACATCTGAAAGAGGAAATGACCAAGTCAAGACGTGTTCTCTCACTCTCTTTTCTGCTAGGAGGTTTCCTGTTTTTAAGCCATACTTTGAGATTTTGGATGGTTGGTTTTCTTTTTAAATATATGATCCTTGAAGAAGTTTACTGAGCTATAATTCTGGGTGCACTAGGGACCAGTGAATTGAAGTAAAGACAAACATGGGCAGGAAGCACAGTGTTTCAATAGCCAGCCCTTCAGGAATTAATTAATTTGCTTTGTTTTAATCTTCATTTTCTACCTCACTCCATGCTTTCACATTTTCCCTACTGGCACTAGAAGCATGGACAAGCATGTAACAGAGTACCAGGATAGAGCAGTGTCTGTTTCCCAGAGATCTGGCCCTGATCTCCCCAGTTCCATTGTGGGCAGAACCTTGTACCAGGGCCAAAATCTTGAATTTAGTCCCTGTGGGCATCAGAAGTGAGTGGCACATTTCAGGATAAAGCCAAACGAGAGCAATTTCAGCATACAGTAACTCACAGTTATCCATCTCCCAAGGTTGGTCAGTCAAGGTTGGCCAGTCTTTTCTGTTTGAAAGGCTGATTTTTGATGCTCAAAATTTTACTTAGTATTAACCACTAGGAGATATTTTCCATAATTAATTTTTTTGATCAGACTGATTTCTTTCTAGAAAAATTTTACCCAAACTAATTCATCTATCCTTAAGAAAGGTTCTAGGAAATATTTTTCAGTGTTACTGTTCTCATAGTTTGACCTGTAAACCTGGTTTAAAAACAACAACTAAGAGAGTGTCCTACATCATCTGTTTCTCAAGGAATGTTTTATGGAAGTCTCAAAAATCCATTGAATCTCAAAAGCCTTTAGAAATTTCACATTTGCTTGTGCTCAGCAAAAATTTTACAGCTCTAAACTGCTAAAGTCAGAGCAGGTTTTACAGGAAAGAGGCACCATTTGGGAAGAGTGCACAGAGACTGTCTTTCTATGCAGGGGTTCATGGAACACCTTTCTACAACATTCTTTCAAATATTTGTTAACTTCTGGGTGCTCACTCTTGCATTTCCAGGAGTGTCCTGTGAACATCCCCACTTCATGTGTAATTAAATGTCATTTACAAAGCAGGTAATGAGTTAAAATAACTGTGCCCCTGTTGCTTAGGAGGAAGTATGTCTCTTAGCTGGTACTAATGGATGGTAGCTATTAGTTACTCCTACATTAAGGTGCATTCATATTGAAATTTTGTACTGTCATTACAATGCATTTGATTAAAATGCAGAAGAATTACACATTAAATATCATGTGGCTGGATGGAAGCGTAATTTAGCTGAGTCTGCAGATGCAGTCATGCAGGTGTTTCTGTAATTCTGATTCACTTGGTAAAACTGTTGATGTTCAGTGGCCCTCAAATCATATAACCATCTGTGGTTCAGTTCCTTGTGAAAGGAATTCCTTGTGCCTTTTATCAGATATGATCGCTGGATTCCGAAGCAAAACTTTTGTGAATTAGGCAACATTTAAATATTTGGTGTTCTGAGGGGAGGAGAGGTATTACATACATCAGGTATTTCAGCTTGCATGTGTTAACCACAGAGCTATTGCAAGAAGAGGGTAAATCTTGGGGTCTTTGTGAGAACCTTGTCTCACTCCAAGGAAGCATTATGCTCTCTTAAATAAGAAAAATTAATATGTAAGTCTGGATTGTGTTTGATTTGAAGTTTTTTAAACTAAACCAAGTTTTGTCTTATGCATCTTCCTAACAAAACAGATACCTGAAAAGCACTGAATGCGAGTTTTTGTAGGTAGATTCACATTTTCTGCCTAGACCTTGTATCAATAAATACAATCTTGCAAACTGCAACCACTGCAGCTTTAGTTTTTACAAAACACAAGATAATGCAAGGTACTTTCAGTGCAGAGCCAGAGAGCTGAGCCCAACACCAAGTGGGTCCACAAGTGCCAGCAGATGCTCCTCTGTCCTTACAGAGCTGCTCATGTCCCATTTCTTTGTTAGACTGAGAACTTCTCCAAAGCAGGAAGCCACAGCTGGGAGCAGAAGACGAGGAAATAGGAGCAGGTAGGTCAGGAAAGCAGGGACAGAGCTTACAGGAGCAAGGGCTGTGACTGGGGGGCTGCACTGCAACTCACTGGTGACCTTCCTGTGGTGTTTTCCAACCCATACGTCTTTCCAGGCTGGAAACATCCAGCCCTTCACTCCATTTGGAATCAGGCTGACATAACTTTCAGAGAATCACAGACTTGATGTCATCAGAACACAGTGTGAAGCAATCAAGATAATGTGGAGTTTTGTCTAGCAAGTCTTTCAGGGTTGAGCACAGTTTGAAAGAAAAAAGTCAGAATCACAGGTGGTTTCCTCTTTACCTCAAGGGTCACTGTGTTTACACATTCAGAAAAAGTGACTGAGCTAATTCATAAGACTTTTATTTTTAAGGAAAAATAAAGCCCTCACAAGAATTTTAGTCCATCAGCAACATATGGAAATGAGAAAAATCTGTCCTCAGTTGATGAAATATTTATTTATCATTGAAATCCCAGACATTTGCATCCAATGTAAGGGCAAAACAAATCTTATGCATAACCTCCTAGAGAATTCTGTTAAAAGCAGTTTTGGATACCTGTAAGTAATTATGCTATCACAATCTCTAACGGATTTAATTTGGGCCAAGTAGCAACTACTGTATGTCCAAAAAGATAATGAATTAAAGCAATGCTTTGGCATATCCCCTTTCTGAAATGTTAGCAGCCTCTCAAGTGACTTGAAAAATGGGCTTCAATAAATGGACAGGAAAATATAAGCAATTAAATTCAATCAATAAAGCTGTCCTTGACCAAAGTCCAAACATTAAAAACAACTCCAATTGAATTATGAGAAATCCTTTTCTGATTTTAACTAGATTAGTTTAATCACAAGTGCAGTGAAGTTGCGTGCCATCCCTCACTAAGTTTATGGAAACAAAAAGCTCCCTGCTGCTCCTTGTCCCTCATTTCAGCCCAGCTCTGTGTTTCCTCACAGAAGAGTTTTCTTCTGATGAACAAGGTCACTCAAAGGAAAATGGCAGAGCAGGTTCCAGGTGACAGCCCTGGTTTCCAGCCTTTTCTGCCTTCACTTCCACAGAACTTCTTGTCCCCATAACTACTCTGTCCCTTTCTTTCCTTTTATTGAGAAACAGAAACATTTCCAAAATCCTGAAAAGCTACTCAAAATGTAAACCTCTCCCAAGTCACAAAGTAACTGGAAGGTTTTGATACCACCTACTCTTCCCATTCTCTCTTCAGCTTTTATTCTAATATACTGATATAGCTGAGGATAAATACACTAACAAAATCAGGAGTGCTCCAAATTATGGTAAGAATGTACATACACACAGAGATAAATCTGACAATAGAAGTTATTTGGAAGTAAAAAAAAAAAAAACAACCAAATAAAACAAACAAAAAAACCCCAAAATCCCCCAACAACAACAAAACAGACAAACAAACAAACAACAAAAAAACCTACCAAAAAAACCAAACCAAGCAACTCAGAGACTTCTGGAAAAACATTTTTGCAACAATCAGTTATTTCCCAAACCATTATGAATAACAGAATATGTTTGGATTCAAATCCTTCCTGAGAAGTGCAGCTCAATGGGGGAATTTGGGGATTTCAAACTCTGTGCTGGAGTACTTCTCTGTTGCCTCAGAGCAAACAGGAGTTCACATCCTCCCTTCTCCAGGGAGCCAGGAATAGCTGACAAATAACTTCACAGGAGCCAACCAGCCTTTAGCTGGGAATCACCATACAAGTCTACTCTGCCTTCAGGAGATCAGACCCAGCAACACCTGTGAGCTAAACACTGCTTGGCTGGTTCTCTGAGCTGACCTGTACAATGAAAATAATCTCTTACATTCAGAGGGAGAATGTAATGTGAGGTTATTTTAGATCTGACTTTTCAGCCATGAAGCACTTAAGATATGAAATAAATGGATCTGGGGAAATAATTCATAAGTAGCCAAGTGTTAGTTGAACTTTTACTCTTGGGGGAATTGAGGTTTTTCAGCAGTTCCTTCCAAAATGAAGGCTGAATTATGACAAAACTATTTTTCCTCAGATAAGGGACAGTGGATCAGAAGCAAAGTAATTTCCTATAAGAAGAAAAGTGAAACATTACAACCAGAAAGAGGGAGGAGAAGAGTTGGGGGCACTGGGTTTGCTGGATCTGCAGGATGACTCTGGAGACCTTCCCATGAATGCATCCCCACAAATGCTGTATCCAGATCTTTAGTGGACACAGAGCCAAGTGTGACAAAACTTAACATGAAATATTACAATAAGACTAATATCACAAACAAATGCCTGGTACTGAGAATAGGAAAACTCACACTGATGAAGTCTCCTACTGACTTCATCTTGACCACATTGGCTGATACTTCAGTAATGTGTCAGGAGATCAAGCTGAGTAGAAAGACACCTGAGAAAAGCAACTCCCTTCCTGCTGACAGCAGAACCTCTGCCTTGGCCAATTTCTAGCTGTTTGCACACGTACTGGGAAGCCCGAGGAGCTTGTATTCCCTTAGCAACCAAAGTTGGCACCTGTGGTATTTGTTTTCAGCGACTGACACCAAGAGTTTGAACTTACATCTGTTTTACTGAATTATGGTAAAACAGTCTTACTAACTGCAAAAAGCAGCTCTCATTTGGACAATGCCATCCAGATCCTTTGCAGCTTGTGCTTCCTGTAATTTCATTTCACATCCCACCCAGAAATTACAGGAAACTGCACAGCACAAGAACATGGCAAGTCTTGTGCAGGCTGGGTCTTGACAGCTTGACCTATTCCAAGCTTCAAAACTTGCCTATGTAGAAGTTTTCCTAATGTCTTTTATAGTTTGTTCGTAAAGGATTGTCCACGTGGTGCCTTATCACAAACTGTGGAATGAGTCCAGGAGATGGCAACAACATGAACTGCTGTGGGGGATAACAAGGACTCTGTTATGACTGGGAACGTTTGCAGTACTATAAATAACTCTATCAATATTGTGATAATGGCACTTTAAAGAGGTCTATTTTACAAGTGTTGAATGTAAGAGAGACCACAGCTGTGCTCATTAATTCTGAAGTATGCTCCTCTCTACGTACAATTTGCAGGTGTAACAATAGGAGTGTTGACTCAGTGCAGGTCTAGCTAATGTTTGGATTAAAAAAAAGGTCACAGTAGCATGATTAGTTCTTAACGAGTCTTTATTGTATTTGGCAGAGGCAAGGCAAATGATGATAGTTTAATTGAAAACAATAAAAGTAAAATGGAACTTTGTTACAGAATTTAGCTATACGTAAATAGCTTCTCCCCCCCAAAGAGCAAGTACCGTAATTGACAGCAGTAGATCTTTTGATAATTAATTGCAGTAAATTATCACTTGGCACAAAGAAGGCATAATTCTAATTAATTTGCAACCTTTCCAGCATAACACTGAATTGAAAATGGCACTGGTGTAGTTTTTTTGAAGCTAATATAGAACTGGAGTACAAACAAGGTTGTGATGCTTTCTTGTGTTTCCCTTGTTTGGAGTTGAACTGGGGTGATTCGGTCCCCTCCATACAATTGCTGTACCTCTCAGGAATGACCCAAATGGGCAGGAGTTTCCTGCACAATCAGGATTAATCTGCCACAGCATGGGGTAATATAATTATGGCCAGAGATCCAGGCAGAGAACGGGTTCAGCTGGGACTCCTCTCACACATCAGTACGTCAATTTGAGGATAGTCAGGGCTGCAAAGTGTCGCTTTCACTGTCCTTTAAATCTAGGCTTGGTTCAAAACAAAGGTTCGGGGTAATGTGGACAGGCCAGATTGTTTAAACAAATCTCAGAACTGCAATGTCTGTCAAATCCATCATTTAACTTACAAATGAATTTTTTTACCTCTGGGAACACAAATCCCCCTTGGCAACTGCAGGGCGGAGCTACATGGCGAGTCCTCTTGAGGAGGTGTGATGGAAGGAGGTCTGTGGAGGCAGCCAGCTCACAGCACTGGCAGCTTTTAACTCCAAGGACTGCTGGGATGCAGTGGCCAACAAATCCATCTTAAGCAGGGTGCTCGGTGAGTGCTTATGGATGAGGTGCTGTTCCTCTCTTATCATAACCAGAGTTTACGGCGAAGGTCCCCAGCTAATGATTTGTTAATGGCATTAAGATCTGGGCCCCAATCTGTGACTTTGCAAACAGCCCACAACTCTTCTGTGTCTCAAAACTTTTCAGTGTCCCTGGGAGATAATGTTTACCTCCCGCACATCAGTGTTGTGAGAATAAATTAACTTTGGGAGAGTATGTTGAGCTCCTTGGAAAGCCGTTACTAAATAAGTGCAAGTATTATCATATATTAAATCAGATCAGCTATTAAAAATAAGAACAAGTCCTCAGATCTGTAGTCTTCGCTACATCAGTTTCTCCCTCCTTTGCTGATTACTGTTAGCCTTGATAATAATGAACTCAAAGACGATATTAACAGCCTAACCTATACTATGATTTAATCTTGATTGCCACAGATCAAGGTTTGATTTAATTGCGCTAGAATTAATTAGGAAGAGAAACAAGTTATAAAAAAGAATTTTCTCTCTAAATAAAGAAACTGTTTACATTCAATTGGAGTTCATGTTGGAACAAATCATTAAGCTATAAAAGATTACATCTGGGCTAGAATTAAAGTCAAGCCGATTCATTAACCCAAATGGTAGCGCAGAGATTACTAACATGGTATTTCTGCTTTGGTGATCAAAGGATCAAGGGTACATGACCAGATGACCCTAATTGAAGCAATCTCCACTGAATTTTGTAAATGAACTTGAAAGTACTCAGAAGATAGTTCTGTCAACGTGGAGAATAAATTTATCCTGGTAGCCTTACTTTATACATAAGGAAAAGGAAAGAAAAGATAATGGCAATATAGCAATACTTTATGAAGTACATAAAGCAAGAATATTTTCCTTGAGTTATGGAGGAGCCTTTCCCAAATTGCTTATAGTTGTCTGTTACAGCTTTTGAAACAAAGGGAATTTACAGTCAAAAACTTCGTTGCTATTGCCCTGTCAATGACCTCATCACACCTGACCTATAGGGAGTATCTTCTGCTGGGTTAGCCCATAAATCAGCCTGCAGGCAAGGCCTTTCCCTCAAAAGCTGAATTAGGTATGATAGTTTTATTGTGTGAGCTACTGTTCACCAGGGACTGAGTAGGATCTGCTGCCCGTATTTCACTCCAGAGTGCAGGATGGATGAACTCCAGCTTGGTCCCAATGGGGAGACTCCAAGTCTGTGCTTCACTGAACCCCTGAACCTACAGACTCTCAGCTCATCATTGGGAAGAGCTGCAGATGCTTTGTCAAGGTAATGCTTGGAAGTATAAGCTCAGTTTTTTTTTAAGTTTTAAATAAGAAAGATTTGCTTAAATGCTGGAAAATAATAGCAGTGTGACTTCTTTCAAAAGCCTGGTATAGACATTAGTGAAATCCTATGTATTCCTCTGTGGACAATCAAGAGTCACGGAGCATAGGAACTTCCTGAAGAGGGATACTCTGATTCTTGATGGAAAGGGGAGGAATTGGATGTAATAACTAGTGATGGAAAAATTTCAGTGCTTGTGCTTGTTTTGAATAACCATCCAGGAACTTTGATGCATATCCAAAGTTTATTTGGACCTCTTGGGCCCGTAAATATTGGGATGGAAAATCTTGCAAGAACAGGCTCTCTCAAAAAGTTTTTTCTCTTTTGGTACTTTGGGTAAGTATTTTCTTGTCACACTACAAGATACAACAAAAATAGTAATGACAAGACATAAGACCTGTTCTTTAAGAGTACTTCATCAAGTCTAAATCAGGGATAAATATAAAAGCTTCTCTTAAAATGCTTTCCACATCTCCAGAGCTTCTTATGGTTAAGAGAGACAAATGTTTAAAGTAAATGGGGAGAAATATGTCTCAGTTCTTTCTGAAGCTTAACTGTGCTACAGACCTTTTGAGTTGGATACTTCTGTCATTTAATCCACTTCAGTACAATTTCTTTTGTGTATAACATACATAACAATGCTACAGAGATTTTTGGATAAATGAGATTTAGATCAGGGTAGAAGGAATATTGGAATCTTCTGAAATGCTGTTTGTGTGTATGGCCATTAAATGAAATAAACCCTACCTTTCAGAGGCCAGGCTTTCCATGAAATCTCATGAATGTTTAAAAAAAATTTGTATGTGTATGTACCCATGTACATTTCCCTAGTTCTCCACAGGCACAAAGTAGATTATAGCTGCTGAACTCTTTCAATTGGTTTTGTAGAGGAGCATTTTTGGTTTACCCACAAAAAAATATAGTTATAGTTAAAATATATATAATATATATAATGTAGTATAACTAAAATATAGTTATGCAGAATAACATTTGCTTGGATGATAAAGAGTGGGCTCCTGAAGTTGTTAGAGGTGTCTGGTCTGTATCTCAGGATGGAGTGATAGAAAGTGGGCACACTTCTGAGAGCTCTTTCCAGAACTGGCTGGAGATGAATCAGTAAGTTCAGTTAGGTTTGTTTTTGGAAATGTGACCAAACTCCTGAAGCCAGGGCTGACCTTCCTATACATTTGTTTTACTATTGGCAAACAAAGTCCACACCATTTCTGAAACACCAGATTAGGCAGGGGAGTGTTTCCTGCGACTGAGTAACCTTGGAGGACACCTAAACCTGAGTCTCAGACCTGGTGCCAAGGCATGGGACAGCACCTGCCCCCCTCAGCACTCAGTGCAGACCCTAAGCACAAAACCTGCTTTGTAAAAGCATGCAGTGTTTCAGAGAAAGTTCAGTGAAACGGGTCTGTTGCTTAAGCCACCACTGTTTCAGGTACAGATGTTATTTGCAGGGCTGCAGGGGAAGAGGTGCCCTCTGCCCAGCCTCTCAGAGAAAGGATTAAACCAGTAACCTTTTCACCATGGTAGCACAGGCTGGTGGGAGAGCTGAAAGAGAAGGTTGTCCCCCATGGTGGCTGGGGGAGAGCAATTTGGTTCTTCCAGTTAGAAGTTGCAGGGCCTTTTTCCTAAAGATCACTATGAAATAATGATGGGAAAACAGCTGAAAGGCCTAAAAATTCTGGTTAATCTTTTGGCCAGCTCACTTACAGAACCATAAGCATCAAGGGTTCTTTAAGTGACTCACAGAAGCACATGGCAACTAGGATGGCAGCAAAACATGGGGAGGAATTATTTTGAAGACCATGCTGGTCACAACCAAATCAACTTCTTTTGACAACAGAATAAAAAGCCCTTGTCTTTTACAGGTTGAGTTTTGAAGAGCTCTGAGAAGGACCCCAGCAGGTGGGGTTCCCTGCTGAGCAGGAGCTGAGCTGCAAGATGAGAATTTATGGTTCCTCAGTGCTGGGAAAGAGGTCAAAGCCCTTTGGAACCCACAGCTAAGAGCTCTTAACCTGTAGTCCAGCACAATCCCTACATGGACACGGTATCCCATAACCATTAGTTAATTATTCTGGATGTTTGTTAAGAAGCTGTAGCCTGCTATTTCCATCTACCTCACAGGCTGAAGTTGCTGCGTGTCTGAGCCAGCAGACCTGGCCGTGTTCCTCTCCCATGGCAGCCAGTGACCTAATCCAGCTTCACTTCCATGGGAGTGTCTCTGTTGACTCCAGCAGAATCTGGCCAGGGTTTTGGGGAGCTGGCAGAGCACATGGAGAGCAGCACACTGGGCTCTCCCAATGAGCACTGCAGCTCCTGTGTGCTGAGGGAGGTGCTGTATGCCCAGGGAGCACAGTTTGGTCCCTTCGTAGTAACAACATCTAAACATGGGATGGCAAGTAAATAAAGCCATACGAACCCAGCCAACGCACACAGCAAAAATTACCATCCTGTTCAGGAAGCAACAAATCAGGTCGCACATCGTTGTCAGAACTATTTAAATTGTCATTGGCCGTGTCACCCTTTCTTTTTTTAGCTGCCTCAGTAAGCCATGTTTTGGCATCTTTGTACTCAGATGGATATATCTTCAGTAGTGCACATGAAATCTAATGTGTTAGTAACTTGGGGAATAAATTTGCATCCAACACTCCATTATTTTTATCTTGTTTTTCTCTTTAACCAAGTCACAAAAAGTCTACACTTCAATCTCCAAGTATTCCAGAACGGTACAGCCGAATTAGGCAAATTAATTACATATTGACATAACAGCACTAAGAATAGAGATCTCTACAGAGCTTTGCAAAAAGAGGCTTTTCTACAGATGGAAAAACTTTTACATAGAGTTAAAGTTCTGTAAAAAACCCCAGAAGATGAAAACAAGTAGTTCAAGTGTCTGCTCATGTAATCAGGCTTGATTCCTTGGTTGTTTTTTCCCCAGTGTTGGCTTTTAGCTGCCCCAGAATTGTCAAGCAGACTCTGGAAACTGGTGGGGGCAGTGCAAAGATAAACCTTGCACAGGGTTTCAGGCATTCAAGGGATAAGACTGGCTGAGGTGCTTAAATACCAGATCTAAGCAACATCCAGCTGAGGCCTTTAATGGAATCAAGGTAGCAGCTCATCACTGGGAAGGCTTTGGTTTGCTGCCATCCAAGAACAGAAGAACAGGCACAGAGCAGAAGACCACCCTTGTCCTCACAACACCCCCACCCAGAGGCAGGTCAATGCAGAGCAGAGATGAACAGAGCCAAACTGACACACAATATTTGTTAATGGAGAGTTTCTAGATTTGCATGAATGGATCTATTCCTTATTTCGTCTTCCCTTGAAGCAACCCCTTTTACTGTCAGAGAGCAGAGACAGCAAGTGGGGTGAGCTACTCACTGCCATTCTCATATTCTGTGCTAAATTATACTTCCCTATTTTATGTAATAAACGGGCAATCAGAATGCAGTTTGTGTCTCCTTGGTTTTTCTGACCTGTTGGGTGTGCTGGAGTTTCTCTGGCAAAGGGACAGGTAATGTACCCACCAACTAATGAAGGACATCCTGTGAGAGCTCTCGTGTTTCTTAAAAAATAATCCCATTAGTAATCATACAGATAGCAGAGTCAGACTTTGAAATCATTCCATCCCTACAGGGATCAGGTCAGAGGTATTCTCTGTGTGGAGCAGGATGGCTCAGTCCCAGTCCCTCTTCACTTTGGGACCCCTTGGAGAGCTGTGGTGAAGTTTTGTGAGGTGTGAGTCCCACCACCACATCTCACACCAGACACTGACAGCTGCAAAATGCTGCCTGGGTCTTTCAATGCAAGCCACCACACAGCTGGGCAGTATTCCTTACATTTTTCTCAAAAAAATCTGAAGTATCTTGGGAGAGGAATCTGCATGTTATGCAGGAGGAGAGACAGGGGGCTGCCCTGCCTGCCCTCCGAGCAGTCACCTTCCACACACAGCCACCCTGTCATGACAGGGGTGGTTGGGCAGGGAACTCTCTCTGCTCCTGCCAAAATGTGAAGCTGGGCAAAGAACCTTTCCCTTTGCCTCCAGAAAGCCAATGGATGGCTGATCTCAGCCAACTGTCTGGTGACTTCTTTATTTCTCAAGGCATGGTGTTTTAGGTGTGATAAGTAATCAACCCATTTCCTGAAGGCAGCTGAAAGCTGGGAGTGTTAATAATGAAAATCCAGACTCAGTTGTACAGCTGCAATATTTTTACACAATATTAGTAACACAGTTTGAGGGAACTCTGTAGCTGTGAGAAACAGAAGACTTTTCTGTCTCAAAAGTGAGATATGTATGAAATATGCAGTTACTGCAGTTGATTTTAGAGATTTTCTGAAATACAAATATGAGTTGTATATTCTCAAATATTCAGCATTTATTTTTAGTCAACTTTTTGAAACTTTAGTAAATCTTTTATCAGAATTTTGCTACTTGGCCTCCAAAGTTGCTGGAAAAGATGTGTAGAGTTCTAAAGGACAGATGAATATAAGCTACCCTGGAACTGCAAAAAAGATGTTTTAAGGTATCTTAATTTGAAATGCTAAAAAGAATAATGTGAGTTGTAAAGAACCTGAAAAACCAGCCTATGTATTTTAGCACATTGAGGAGGTTTTAAACCCCACACCTAAACCCCCTAGCCTTGATTACAGATATCTAATGAGTTAATGTATTCAACCTTTAGTCATAAGGTCACTCCACTGAATTACAAAACATGCGTAATTTTTTTTTTTGATACACATGAAATATTACTATAGCTGTTACTCTGCTCTTCTGAATAGCATCAGTTGTGATGCTGTAACAATCTGTGGGGGTGAGGTTTTGCAGCTGGCTGCCTGGTTTGAGCTCCTTGGAGCTCCAGGCCTGCAGTAGAACCAAGTCCAGGCTCTGCCACTGGTGCAGGAAGATACCCAGATTGAGCCATCAGAGATGGTGCAACTCGGTGTGACAGACAGCAATAGATGTAGGTCTTAAAAATAATTATTGCTATAAAAAGCACCCGTTCCAAACAGATAGCTTGAGCTGGAGATGGTGAGATAATGCCAGGTGATTGCACTGTACCCCAAGGAAGCGATCCTGCAATGGGAAAGGTGCATTCCTCCCTGGAAGTGCCCCTCTCTTCCCTGACTGCCAAAGCAGCTGAACACTGTTTCTGGGTTGACATCTAGATGTTAGGCAGTAAAATGCAATGGAGATGAATTCTCCCTTCATGTCCAGGTGAGACATGCTGCCTTTGTACATGGAATGGACATTTGATGCAAGACCTTAACAGAGATCTACAAACAAGGTTAAAGCACAGACCAGTGATTACAAAGATCATAACTCTTAGAATCTGGATGCTGCACCTCTCACGCACCAAGCCTGTGACTCTTGGAACAGGAACCTTGAGCGGGATTTTTCAGGGTGTTTAGTTGTGAAATCACGTCAATCTCAAGTGATTTGTCCAGCTTGCTGCCAATCATTTAAACATCTAAATGCTGCTGGGATTCCTTCCCTTAAAACTCTGTCTCCACTTCCCAGTTTTCAGCACGAGGACAGCCTCTACCTGCCAGGCAGGATTACTGTCCCCAGCACTTTGAGGTCTTTGGGTGGCTGATGCTGCTGGTAAAAAGTGCAGGCTGGTCATGAATTTCAGATTGTCTTGCACGTGGTGCAGTGCAGACAGCACAGCCCCCCGGCCCCGCTGTGCTGAGCACCGCCACCGCCAACCTCAGACTGCGGCGACAAAATTCCTAGCACCAACTGGTCTGTGAGATCAGCTGCTCCCTTCCTCCTGGCTTCTTACTCCTTCTGCTGCGCGACTCAAAAAAGGCCTGGCAGGAAGCAGCATCCACGTAGCAATTCTGCTCTCTGTTGTACCAGCACCAAAACATTTGTTCTGTTCCTTAAAATGCAGCTTTTGAAGAGAAAAATATCCATTTTCCCCTGTGTTGCTGGAGTGTGGCCTGAGCACTGCCCGGGAGCAGGAGATGCGGCTGGGAGCGTCTGTGCTGCTGGAGCCTGCCAGTCAGTTGCCCATCTCTCCCAGTAGATGATGCTAAAGCGCGATTGTTTTCAGCAATTTTAAGGAAGTGGAAGATTTTATCAGGGGAAATCCGAGGTGGTAAGAAGGCTTCTGGGGCTCAGTGCTGCAGGGGGACATACTGCAAACATCCTGAAAAATCTGTGGATCGCTTTGCTCTTGTATTGTTTTATTAACTTGAATCGTAACAGGGTTAGAGGTTATGTGGGTATTCAGGATTTTAAGCAGGCCTACATGTGTATTTCTGCAGTCCTTACACAATCACAACACCACTTCACACTGTGTTACCGTGCCATTTCTTGACTCTCTTGCCATCACAGAGCTCCTCACCTTTATTTCCATACCATATCCATTCCATATTTCCTGACCTGTGTTCAGGCCAGTCGGACCCATTCGAGGTAAGTCATTTGGAATGAAGTATTTGACAAGAGCTGAAGCTTTCTGGTGGCTTTTGACATGTACAGAAATGTCTGTTACTAGAAACAAAGCAGCATTTTGCCTTTAAATGCTGCTAAAGTTCAGAGATGTTTAAGCTCTGGATGCTCTCAGGAGGCCAGGAGGGGAAATGTTTCTGGAGTGGGAAGTGTAGGCTGAGATATACATTTCCCTGGAATTTAGAAAAATTACTGGGAGTTTGGCCTAGTCTTTCCTTCCATTAGATTTTTTTCTGAGGATTTCTATGGCAGCCAGTATAATTCACTATGAAATGAAATTTTAAAGTGCAGAGATTCATCTGGAAGTTATTAATAAAAACAATAAAAATACAAACTTACACTCACTTTTTTTAGTTAGAAAAATTGCCTACATTTTTTCAGTTGGATACTTTTTTGTACTCCTACAGCTGAAAAGTCTTTTTTCCCCCCTCTTTTAAGAAAAAAAGACAAGTTGTGAGTCTCTTTACGAGACTTCTGGGGTCCACTGTAATGACACTATTTCGTTGCCAGCATCCAGGCCATTAGTCCTGCACTAATGTGCCTTAGGAAATGTGCACAAGGTCCTATCTTCCCAGCAATTTTCCAATATTTTGGAAAGACTATGTACAGAAAGACAAAAAGGATTACTCTAGGTGCCATGTCTGGTATGTGGATGGGCTCAGAGGAGAACTTGATCCTTTATCAAGGGCTGGGTCTCCTGGACCACTATTGCTGCTACATTAATACATTAATCAATTATACACCAGGGCTGTCAGGTATAACACCACCACCTCCTGCCTTCCTAAATTCCTGTAGGCAAACATAACACGTGTTGTCAGGGATCCAGTGCTGATGTTGCCTTGTCTATGACTGATGCAGGTCCTTGGGTCAAGAGCATATCCTGAGACAGTGAAGAATGCATCAAGATATATGGATGGGTTCCTTTTCTTCAAAGCCCTTGGACCAGAATCAAATTGCCTGGAGGGAACTTTTAAGAGTCTTTTAGTCTCTTTTAAGGAAGGAGATTTTGCAAGTATTACTGGGTTTGCAGTTTTCTTGCACTGACTGCTGGGTTTTCTTGGATTCTCCAGAGATGCTATCTGTGTGTCTGGTGTACATTGCAAGCAGCCACTGCAGAGGCTGTTTAATAAATGCAGATGTATCCCCTGCTCTCTGGAGATCATTCTCATCAAACTGGGCTTACTTCTTCACCCACCTTGGAAAAAGGTTATCAATGAGAATTGGACAGATGAAGTTTTACAAAGGTGATGAACAAGATGAACTCGGTTCTATGTAGGCTTTTATGGTGATGGATTGCTTTAGAGCAGGAAAGTTTACTGACAGCAAACTGCAAGAGAGCTGGAAATCAGCCTGATGGGCTCTTGGATCAAATTCTGAACTAAAGGAGCAATATTTTCCTTTTGGGATAGGGAGACCACAGCAAATATAAATGGGCAGAATGGATAGTGGGATTTGTAGAGAAACTCCAAGAGAAAGATCAATAGTTACATGAAGTGGCAATGAATGTGAAGTACAGCATGAGAAATCTGACAACTCTCTTTCCATCCTAAGTGAGGCAAAGTATGAAATTCAGTATGTAAGAGAAAAATGAGATTTTTCTCTGTTGTCAGTGATCCTCAGTCACTTTTACAAGTGGAGTTACTTTAAAAAGGATGGCAAGACCTTACTCCACTTTGGACTGTTTCACTATTTGAGAGACTGGGAAAAGAAGGATAAATATGGCTCATACAGACTTCAAGGCAGCTAAATACAACTGCAGAATGAATTACTTCAGAGTTATATGCAGTTGTTAGGGTAAGTATAAGGTGTTATCCTCTTCAAAATGGCCAAAGAATATAAAATGGGAACCTCCAAGCAATAGTATTCTGACCTCACAAAATGCCTTTGTCTAATATAGACTTCATTAGCAATTGTGTTCTTCACAAAATCCGTGGTAGGAGAGGGGAGGATTTATAGACAGCATAATGTCCTTAAAGGATTCACACAGTGAAATGCATTTAAAAATACAAAATTAGCACCTTTCATCCATAAATTTCCAAAGTTGTATTTTAAAAGGCGGACATTACCTAACTCCATGTGAACTAAATAACTTTAAATCAAATGAGACAATTTATGTTTGGAAGATGTTTACACTTGAAATAAGAGCCTAATTTAGAATATTTTTGCCTTTCTCTCATATTGATTTATCTCCCAGATTTGTGGACATCACTCTTATTGGTAGAAGTCAGCGTTTTGTTGTGTTTTGCAATGCAAAAATTCTTTTCATTCCCTAACACTAGAACAATATTTCATCGAATTGCTCTGGTTTATTAGACTAGTTGCACAGATGTCCTCTCTTCCTGAGCCAGATGTACAGAGTGCTGCTTCCAGCTTAGCCCAAACTGGAACATGTTGACAGAATAACATAACTGAGACCAGACATATTGCATTTTACACTAAAGGTCATGCAAAAAGCACAGGCTGCATATAGCATGGGCTGTTTTACATAAACACACATTTGGTTCAGCTTTGGTATAGGGATTACTGAAAGAATGCTCGGAGAGGACACACTATAAAGCAGTTGGAAAGATCTGGCTGTTGTTGAATGAATTACCCCAAAGTGGTACATCTCTGTCAGAACAAGTGTGAAGGGCTCTTTGCAAAAGGAGGTGAGAGAAAACTCCTTCAGAGGCAGAAGCTGCTTGGCAAATTGAACAGATTTCCCAAGGACTTTTCCAGTGCAGTGGGATTGATTCAGTACTGTCCATAACTTGCTAATAGATTTCACCAGCAAAAAGGACTCATCAGAGGAGAATAAGAAATCAAATTGCCCAGCAAGGAAGTTGTATGAATGCAGGCAAAGCCAGGGTGTTCCCAGTGGCTGCAGTATCTGTTTGGATGGGAGCTTGAGGGAAGCATTCATAGAACCAGGTCTTACAGATGGGAAAGGATTGTCCTTCAGAGCTGCCACAACCTGAAATGCTTAAATGTCACACTCACGTGAGCTGAAGAAGCAGACAAGGAGCTAGATTAGTTCATAGAATCACAGAATGGTTTGGGTTGGAACAGACATCAAAGATCATCCAGTTCCAACCCTCCTGCACTTCTACTACAGCAGGTTGCTCCAAGCCCCTTCCAGCCTGGCCTTGGACACTTCCAGGGATGGGGCAGCCACAGCTTCTCTGGACAACCTGTGCTGGGCCTCCCCACCCTCACAGGGAAGAAATCCTTCCCAGTGCCCCATCCAATCCTATTTTCTGTTAGTATGAAGCAATTCCCCCTTGCACTGTCACTCCAGGCCCTTGTAAGGAATCTCTTTCAATTTTTCCTGTAGGTTCCTTCAGGCACTGGAAGGCTGAAATTAGGTGACCCCAAAGCCTCTTCTATCCTGTTCTATGACAAGGGTGCAAAACCAAACCAGGACCAAAATTCCCAACATTTCTTTGTTAACTGGCTTGGTCTCAAGTGGTACAAATCTTGAATGGCACATGCCATGCTTCCCTCAATCCTGATAATGGGAGAAGGAGCAAAACCCCTCTGAATTCTGGAATTCACCTGTGACTTGCAGCAGGTTTGTTTTGTTTGTTTGGGTTTTTTTAGGAAACGTAATCCCTCTCACTTTTCTGATCTGAAAACTGATGTAACCATTCTTCCTAAAGATTCTGTTCAGTTTGATTAATTAGTGTTCATGAAATCTTTGAATTATAAGTACAGTACGGACTGTAAGTGCCAAGGATTACTGGTACTACAAACAAATGAACAACAGCAAGTGACTATAAGCACACTGCAAAGGAGGAATGTCATTAAGGAAAGAGGTCCCATTTCAAGCTGCCAAATACAAAGGAGTGAGTCATTTATTTTCAGTATGAAAAACATTTCAATGTTGTTCTTTAAGTGATTCTGCTTATGATCATTACTCCTTAGCTAACTGCTATAAATACTTTGAAGTGGTGACACGGTCTTCTATTCCCACCTAGAAATGTGGAAAAAAGAGGAGAGGAAAATAGAAAAATAAAAATAGCTGAAGAAGGCATGTCTGCTTTGCCACATGCTAAATTCAGTCATTTTTGTCTGATGCATAGTTCTGCTTTTTTTTTCCTGAAGACATCTCTGTGTGTGTGAGGACTGTACTGTCCCATGCTTTGTTGTTACAGTCTGAGCAAGATTTATGAGTTGGTAGCTGTCTAAATTCTGAATCACAAAACATCGTTTTTGTTCTCTGCTGACCTTAGCTGTGACCTCTGGGACTGCAGGCAGGGAGAAATGTGTGACTTGGGTACAGTCAGGCAGGGTAATGCAATCTGCTGGCACTGCTAAAGCACAGCGTCACGTTTCTGTGACACAGTGCATTAAATGGGCCCACAAAGGAGTAGCAAAGGGAACAAGAAGCGGGAGGAATTTCTGTCCTAAACATTTTCAAGCAATGCCCTGGCTCTCTGGGATATGTTCAGGATACCCAGTCACAAATGAACAGATTATGAATTGAATTGTCGGGTTAATTTAGCATACAGCATTCTGGTTTTTGCAATAGTTGTAGTTGAAACAAAACTGGAAATTCTGCTGCCTGAGGTTTTGGAGCAGAAGATGTGTATGGATACATATACCTGCTTATTTTATTCATTACAAAGCCGAGTGTATTTGCTGTGCATGTTCTGTTTAGCAAGGTGCACAGAGCAGGCTGCTCTCTCCCCACTGTCCTCCTGCCTGGCCATCCTGCACCACAAGGGCTTTTCTCATGCACTGCCTCATCTATACAGCACCTGTGTCTGGTCCTTGCAATAGAAAATACTTTAATATACAGGAGAGCTGTCAATACATAAGGTTATCGAGATATTTTAACCCTTTGAAGAAGAATCTTCTTCCAGAGAAGGTACTAGAGAGACACTTGTTTGAAACTGGAGTAGCACAGTGAAAAATTGGACTCAGATCCTCAGTAGGAATTGTCTTCATTCCATTCTGTCATGGAGGTAGTGACAAGTGGCAGCCAAACCCTCTGGATGATGCTGCATGAATTGGCTGAGACAGGGTCATTAGGAAAACATGGGTTTGCTGAGCTCACTAAGTGACAGGGCTGTGTAACTCACAGGGCACAGTGACCCAGCAGGCATCACTTGGAGAGCTAAGAAAATCCTTCCTGCTCTGTGATAGACTGAGCCTATCATCTTCCTTTTGGGAAAGAAGTGGCAGCACTTGGCAAGGAACTGGGGGCTCACAGAAACAGAGGAGGCAGAAAATAAAATTTCAGCACTATCTTTTTTTCAAGTCTGTTATTTTCTTCACATATGAATTCACCAATCAGTAAAAATTGAATTTACCCTCAGAGCACTGAGTGCTCCTAATTTGAATTTAGCTTTGAATATCTGCTGTTGGAAATTTGTCACAAAAGCCTTTGGCTGGGACATGTGGCCTTTTACCTCACTGATTCCAGAGGACAGTGGCTGCTGGTTCTTAGGGATGAATTTTTCCCACGTGATAGTGGTTTGGAGAAGAGCAAGAAATAACTTGGAGCTCTAAAGAGCTCTTCTTGCCTCTGCTATTTTCAAAGCTGAAATTCTGATCCTATGTGGAAGTGATAGAGGAGAAGCTGAAAATTCCATGGCTCCTACAGAGGAACCCCTTGCAGCACAGGCACCTTTTTGGCAGGTATGAGGTGAAGGTGATCGATGAGCTCAGAGTGGGATCTCTGCTCTGTCCCTTCCCACACCTTTGGTGCATTTAGAGCAGAAAAATTCCAGTCTCCAGCTCTGTCACTCACAGACTTCTTTGCAGAACTATGTTTCTTGCAAAATAATTATAACTGCAAATTAGGAATGGGGGTGTTCAGCACCTCCTTAAATCTCCCTCATATGCATCTAAAATAAAATGAGTGTTGCAAAACTATTGTAACCTTCTGGTATAGGTTCAAGTCAGACATGAAACTGAGATGCTTGTTTAGTAGGAGCAAGCACTGTATATGCTTGATTTACTGCCCTTTTCTAATCCCAGCAAACCTATTTTCTGCACTAAACAGTCCAGGGTATTTGCTGCAACTTTAAATGTACAACTCAAATAAAGCAGGGCTGGTCTTAGTCACACCAGGCTTTCCTAGCACAGCTTTTGGCCCTGTGGGGTGCCATGCCCTTGGCTCACAGGGGTGATGAAAAAACATCACAGAAAAAGGCATTCAGGGGTGACACCTGCATGAATCGAGGGACATTTTCCCATTGCCCTCAATCAGTTTGGTTCAGACCAACATTTCCCAGAGCTTGGTGGGCAAAGTGCAAGGGGACGAGAGCAGAGGCATAGAAAGCAAAGTTCATTGAGTTGGGTGAATTGTGGTTTTGGTTGATAGTTACAGGATTCATCTTTTCTCAAAGATGTTGCTGCTCTGAGGTTCTTGAATTGCAGATGGCTATCCAGGGACAGGCAGAGCTTAATGTACCACACCAGCCTTACCATCCAGGCTGCAATTTCTTTCTGGAGAAATTTTCAGAATTCAGTGGGCTTTGCTTTTATTTAAAGGTATTTTCTAACAGCCTTTCTAAGACAGTGGATCTCAAAGCTCTAAAATCTCATTTTGGATGTTCAGCTAAGTTACAAAAAAGAAGGGTTGAAATCAGTTTGACTAATTCTTTCCTAAGAAAGTGAGTGTTTGAGTAATTCTGAGTAATATCCACATTATGGATGGCCCAGCTCTATAATGCCTGGGTCAAGAGCAGACCAGAGTCTAGATGAGATCCTGAGATACCATTTAAACATATATAACAATTATGATCTTCATAATGACTGGAGTCTTCAGCAAGGAAAGGGAGGAGTACTGAATGGAAAATATTACTGTCAGGGTATATTTTACTACCTGAAGTATTTTATTGACTGCTTCAAGGAAATCAATACCTTAAGTAAGCATAACTACATTAGGAAAAAAAAAAGAGATTATTATATGCATTCCTGTGTGTTAAGTTCCTGCTGTATGTTTTATGTTACATGCAACTTGTTGAGCTGGTTAGGGTTTAGGAAATGCTTGAGAAGGGAAATGATGTTGACATTTGCAATTTATTTATAAAACAGATGCAGAAACTGCAGGTTTAAAAAAATAGATTTGTCTAAGTATATGATGGCATAAAAATTGGAATAAAATGAGAAATAAATCATAGGGACATATATGGAAAATAAATACATTAAAGCCAATTTAAAATTGGGAAGAATAATTCAAAAGGAGGAAACAAATGCAAAACTAGGCAACACAATATATAGCATGGATGTGCCTGGACTTTAAATGGAGTCAGGATGGCTTTGTATTTCTGCACTTCACTGCAGAATTCACCAGGGCAAGGACCTAACCCCAAATGTTTTGCACAGGTTTAAGCAGGGTATAGAGGGCTTACACTCCACATTTTAGAAAAAACACAAGTACCTATTAATGTTCCAAATGTATATTTTTATACTAATTTCCTTACTGTCAATTAACACATCTGAGACCTACTTATTTCCAACCATAACATAATCAGAATTTCCTGAGCATCTCCCAATAAAATTTATGTCATTCTTAGCCTAGCATTGGGGTATCTCAGTGTAGGTGTATGTGTTTTAAGGACTTCTGGGTCATCATATGGTCAGTAATGTATTTCCTCCCATGGTTAATCCCTCAGATGCCATGCTATGTTTGCCTTGAGGCTCATTTCAAGGTCTTGATTAACGCCACCACTCCATGCCTAGTTAAGCTGGCAGAAGCCTGTTCTGCAACCAAAATGGGTTTCCTGTCCCCCGGTGCTCTCCAGATGGTTGTTTGTGCTCCCTCCCTCTGTGGCGGCACAGGTGTTTCTCCGACCATGCAGTGAGAGATCAGAAAACTGATCTCAGTGTAAACTGACCTGCTTTAAAAAAGAAATGCCTGGTTTTCTGACAGGTCATTTCCTTGCCTGGGTTCACTGCATGAAGAGGGAGTGATGACAGGGCTCCTTCTCTCTCAGCTGCTCTGGAAGTTTGGGGAAGTGCATGAAAATACTTGTGCAGTCTCCAGGTATCAGTGTTCACCTGGATCATGGACCTCCTTACAGAGCTGCACAAGGAGAACATTCCCCCATCACCCAGCTGCTGAAAAAGCAGCTTCCTCTGCTTCATGTTGGCCATATAAGCAGGGCCCTGTGAGATTTGCAGTCACTGCTTGGTAGAAATTGCTGGTGCATATGCTCTTCCCTCACAGTAAGGGAATTCCTTATAACAGAAATCAAACCAAACTTTGCCACTGAATACATTCTAATTGGAGACCTTTCAAATCTGGGAAGGTTTCTCACTGGTGAGGTTCTAGGCTGCAGTAGTATACTGTCAGCTGCACAGGAACAACTTGATGCTTCTGCACTAAAATCCAAATCTCATTGTCTCCTATAGGCACTGCAATTCCTTTTAATTTCCTTTAGATTAGGAACAACCAGTTTATTCCCTAAAGGCTGGATTCAGTCCACTGGGAAAGATAATCCAGTATGAGAAGAGGATAAATTGCTTGGTGGCCCCAGCTTATTTACAGACCCCATTTTTCATGAGCAGAGTGATTTTCCACCTTGCATCACCTGAAGTGTCCACTACAGGACACAGCCGGGTCCCTGTCCGTGACATGACAATGGCACATCTCCCCACGTGATGGCATCACACAGGGAAGTGAAATTGTACAGCCAGGTACTGGCTGCATTTTCTGTCACATGAATGATTACGCTGCAGCAAGTCAGGTTTTCTCACTCATTGAAAACAAAAACTATCATGTTGTGCTGGATATGAGCATTTTGGTCAAGTGGGAGCTACAGCTTTGGCCATTGTAAACAACAGCTCTGAATTTTGGCTTCTCTATGTACCTGTGGCTTCCACACGACCTCATTGGGGTTTATTACCTGAGTTGGGCTTCAGCAAGTTTTATCTGTAAGATCCTGCTTACCCTCACATGGCTTGGCACAAGGCTTTAGAAAATGGGGATATCCTGCATGTGGAGTGGTACTGAAGCTATTCAGATGACTGGCATTCCTATTGAAAGGACAGAAGATGAAGATGAATGCAATTCAAATTTTTGGGTTGATGATTTGCATTTTAATTGGGTGCTATCCCAACTCTAACAGCAAAACCTCTATATTGACCTGAAGTGTGCCTAGAAAGGTTTTAAAAAGTAACTTGATTAGTTTGTGAAAAAAAAACCCTGTTGCAGTACACAGCTTCCTACCCAAATATCAACAAGGCTTTTATTTCAGCTTGATTCCCTGACATCAGAGATCAGTATTTCCTAAACACTGTGCAAAGATTATAGAGGAGAGTCTGACTGGTTTTGGACTCAGGTGTGCTCCAAACTATTCTTCTTGTTCCTTTGGGGCCTGATTTGGCACAGGTCCCGAATGACACAAGCTTCTGACGTAGAAGCCGCTCCTCCGGCCCCAGTGCAGAGGACATTCCCTGCACCCCGGTGGCAGCAGCAGGTGGGAGCAGTGCCACGTCCTGCTCACCCCACACTCCCTCTGCCACGCTGAGATGCATCGCTGGTGCCTGGAAATGATGCTGGTGTGGAAGGTGGCAGAGCCAGAACGTGGCCACTTCTGTTCTCATAAATGAACGTGAGCTGGTTTGATGGTGCAGCAGAGGGATCTGCGTGTGGCCTCCCTAGTGTCAGGACTTCACCCCCTTCCAACGTGTTATACTTAATGAAACCTCATGCTTTTTTCTTAAAAGAATAGAAACTCCATCAGGGAAAGAAGGTAAAGCAACCAAAAAAATAGATGAAACAGGCATATTGTAACAAAGATTGAAGGAAAACCAAAACTCTTTCAAGTCTTTGAACTTTTATGAAAGAGGGTAAAGGCAAAATGAATCATCGACATTATAATAATTAGCTCCATTTACAAGCTTATGTCAAAGGTCTTTTTTTTCTTGAACAGCTATTTTAGAATTCAAATTCTATTTTGCTCTTGTGTTTTACCTGCTTTTGAGGTAAAGCATGAAATTTCCTCTAAATGCCACCCCATAGTAGTTCATCCTTAGGATATTGTTTTAAACATAATTGAATTGCTGGGGTACATTAAACATTGTAGCGTTTTAAGCAGGGGAAATAATTTAATGATGTGGTCTTTAAGACAGTTAATTAGCCTGGCATGTATGAAAGTGTAACAAGAACACCACCTACTGTAAAAGTGAATGTTCTACACTCCGCAGCACTAATTCCTGGTAGCTTCACCCCGCATGGAAATCATTAACCCCTTTTTTGTCAAATGTTTTTAGGCAAAATTACTGAGTTTGGAGTTGGTGATTGCAGCTCTTGCCTACATTAGCCAGAGAAAAAATCTAAGAGGTAAAATAAATCACAATCGGTTTAAACATCAGGTGTCATCCTTTCTGAAAAGATTATTCTGGGGTCTGGTACAAGTCATTTTCATAATGATGATGGATTTTTTAGCTGGAAATAGTAAGGATTTAAATAAAATTTCTCGTGATGTCAGCACAGTTTTTAGAAATGTAGTGACCCTCTGCAATATTGCTGTGCTGCTGTCTTGATTTATCCACCATAGGATGGGCTGGAAGGGACAACATCCAGCACTCACTCTGTGGCCTCAGCAGGAGGTGACAGAGGTCATCACGGTGTAGGGAAATTTCCGTGGTCCCTCCATAGCTCTCAAGCTCTGTGTTTTTGAGGACAGCCAGCAGGATCTGCATCTCCTGTGCAGCCTGAGCCAGGGGGGAGCTGAGTCCCACCAAGCATTTTGGGGTCCAGGAGCTCTCCACTCCCAGAGAACTCCTGGAACTTTGCAGCATTTTCCCACTCATCCACATTTGTCTCAAAGCAGTGCAGGACAGAGGATTCCCAAAAAAGTCTGCAGGATTGGACCACCTGCAATCTTCAAAAACCATCACCAGCTTTTATCAGAACTCACATAAAGTGTGGTGTATCTTCATCTTTTAAGCTTTGCCTCTTTATCTTGCAGTAGCAAAGCCATGATATTTAGTGGCTGTAATAACACTCCAGGTTTGAAATCCCCAGTCTTCAGGGAACTTTTGTCCCTCACATGAAAGCCACTTACAACTAGTTATAAAGGACCACAGAGCTTCTGATTTTCCGTATTGCTGGGACGGTTGTGACACAATTCAATGAGATGATAATGCCTTCCACTAAGTGGATCAAAAAAGGAGAGAGAATTCTGATGGGGGGAAACAGTGAGGAAATTCTTCAGGGAACAAAGCATAGTGCTGGCCCTGTTGAAGGCAGTAGAGGTGTTGCTCTTATTTCCAGTAGCTCCCGATGTTACTCAAAGTCACTTTCTGCTTTTATGTCTGCTGCTGAAAGTGTTGAGCACAGCAGAATTTTCTCTTCCAGTCAGAGAGCAGATTTTGTGTTTTGCAAGCGACGCTGAGCACTGGCAGGGATGGGAGCATTCCTGATTAAACAAACTCCCTAATAGACCAAGTCTTGCGCTGCTAAACTCGCATGCATTATTGCGCAGGAGGCCGAGCATATTTCAGCCACAATGATGGAGTGGGCAGCACTCTGTCAGATCAATTATGTACAAGGCCCATCTTCTCTATGATTCCCTCGATTTTTCCTCCTGACAGTTCACCTTGTGCCCAACCTTCTGTTCTCACAGAGAAAAACCTGCAGACAATGGAAAACCTAAGGCTGTTTTTCCTCGCCACTAAATGGCATAGAGTAACTCTTTCCTGTCAGGTTCCTCATGAATTTTCACACAAATTTATCTTCCCCAGTTTAGGGGATTTATAGCCTTTCTATTTCTTCCTTTCTTTTTTTTTTTGGTTCTCTTTGATAATGTCATGAAGACACTGAATGCACACTGGGGTGGTCCCTGCCCATTAATAGCACTGCAGCTCCTCCAGCCTGCTCCAGCCCCAGTGAGGAGCAGCTGTGCTCAGAAATTGCCCATGTCCCATCCCAGGACAGGAGACCTGGTCCGTGCTGGGTTATGGCCTATTCCACATCCTGCCTATGCAAAGGGCACTGACATCAGGCACATGTTTCTTTTCATGACAGAACACACCATGGAATACAAATCCTAGGAGAGACTGTTCAGTTGCCAGTCAATTATCTGATGCAAGTGGCCTCAACCATTTATAATCAGTTCTGCCCTGCAGTATTTAATTTAAAGAATGAAGCTGAATTAGTAAATGAAGACCAGTATTGGACATACTGCCCAGATTAACTCAAAGCAGATTTCATGAGAGTGAGGTGCTGAGTGAAAATGAACTGAGTGGTGTGAGCTGGGGCAGCTTCAGAGAAGAGAATTGAACTGAAGCTGGTGCCTCATCTTTCTCCATCCTGGAAATCAAACTATACAGCTAGGTCAGCAAAATAAGCTCTGCGGTGTCAAGGCTGAAGAATACCAGAGAAAGAGAGCAGAAAGAAGTTGTTGAAGAGCTTAGGCAAAGTTTCTTTTATTCCTTCTGTACAGAAGGAGGAAATACTGGAGCACATGTTGAATTCCTGTGAACTCACTTGCGTGAGAGCAAAACCAGCACAAAGCTCAATTAAGCAATCAAGTCCATTGTTACAGGGAGGGTTAGATCCCCCATCTATCAGAAGTAGAAGTAGTACCAAAGGGAAACAAAGCTCAGACAGCTGTGTGTGTACAAACACAAACCAGAAGTGATGGCTATCAGGGACCTCCTGGAGCCCGTACAGCGCACTGGTGGTGGGAAGTTTGGGACCCGTTCTCTGCTTTGGTGGAACTGTCGGAGCTATCCCCACGGATGAAGCTTCAAATGAAGAGTTTTGGCTTAGCTAAGCTGTTCCAAACATCCAGTGCTTGTGATGTGTGCAAGGGGAGAGAACTCCACACTGCCTGCAGGGGAGAGGAGCTGCCTTGGAGTTGGTGCAAAGCACATTAAATACTCGGGAGCCCTGGGGAACCGAGGCTGCAGACATCGCTCCAGCCAGGGATACCGACACATTTTTTTGGTTCAGATTGATATTTTCCACAGATGCCTTGTCTTCCCAACAAACTAACTTTCTTTCCTAACCTCCATCTCCTCAAAAGACTGTCTTTTGATAGGGCAGAAATTAAGCTGTTTTCCTGCCAGTGTCACTTGAACCTGGGGAGAATTCAAGGTCCTGATAATGTGGCTTTTTTTACTTCTCGCTGTTTTCCATTTTACTTTGATCTGAAGGGTTCTGCTCTCACTTTCCAATCTCACTTGTTTTTCCCTCTGTAATGAGAATCCAGGTAGTAGATATATTATGTGATATACTGTATCAAGCAGTCACAACACTGTAGGATCACCATGTTATAAAGACTACACGTGGCAAGTGCAAGATTTATCTTTGGAAAGTCATTACATTCTTTGATTGAGAAATAATACCCTCCAAGAAAAACTTAACATTTTGGTCTCTGATACCCAAATTGATTTTAAAAAGGAGATGATACATAGTAAAAATTCAAATTTCAATAGCTAAGAAATAGACAGTAAAATATTTTCAAATGTATATAACTGCTGTTATGTGGTATACATTTTTTTAATAGCTACTTGATCGTCTTATCAATAACTAGAGCAGAATCTTTTTTAAAAAGTGTCCTGGAATGAACAAGGTTGCATCTTTAAAGATACCTCATGTATCTTTAGCAACAAAGAACAATGAGTCTTTTCTCAGTGGAAAAGGTCAGTCCTTTATATGATCTCTGATATTTAAGGTTTTAATTAGAGATCAACTATGTAATGATGGTGCCTGCTGGTGCAGTGGTCTGTGTTGTAAGGCTGACTGCAGACAGCCTGAGTCCTTGAATGCTTTTCAAGTCCCAAATAGGACTTCCTATTCGGGCATAATTCCAGTAAGCACCTAGAATTACAGACCACTAGGTGAAGTTACAACCTCTGACCATGATTCCAGTGAAGAACAGTGAAAAAAACAATCAGCTGGAATCTGGTGCTGAAACAGAACAAAGTTTACCTGAGCATTATGAGGCACTGACTAGAGAAGATCTAACCCTGCTGAAGATCTCTGTAATTCTAGTTCTTACCACTCCTGTCTTTTTGCCAGGTGCACTTTGGAAAGAAGGGGCCCAATAACCTACATTACAAGAGAATTTTTCAATCTGACAGCTCACTCTCTCTGACAGCAGTGCTGTGACAACACGTCTGGGTCAGATTCAACACGATTATGTAAGCCACCAACCAAACCTTTTTTTGAATACATTAAAGGCTGCTTAAGTACAAAACCCACCCATGCAAATCTTAAAATGCAGGGAAATATTTGGCTAAGGAGAGCTTTGGACACCCCTTGGTGCCCACACATTATAGCAAGCAATCACACCGAGAAACAGCCTCCACAAGAAACTCTTTGCTTTTCCAGCATCCAAGAAATCTAACACATGCCCAAATTCCTCTGCAAAAGGAACAAACCTTAACTTTGACCTCAGCTGGAAATTGGCACCGCCAGCTTTGGAAGGGGAAGCTCTGACTGCTGGCACCTCTTGGTTGGAAGTAGACAGAGGAGAGAAATCAGATGGAGGAAAACATTTGCCTGGACAATGTGGGCTTTTTTCCAGTCTACAGCATAATGAACAACATTTCTTAAATCAGTAGTTTGTATCCAGGACTGGAAATGGTATCTTTGGTTTCTGGGAAAGGGATGAATGTGGTAGGACTCAAGGTGAGAGACCCCTGTCCCTTCTGGCAGGGCTCTGGTAGGTTTTGGCCACAGGTACCAGACAGATGGTTGGTGTGACTGGAAGCTCAGCCATTTCTTGAAATGTTGAAATCTTTTCTCAGTGCTTCTGGAGCCCTTCAGCTGCATTTCATTTCTGACCTGACCATTCTGAGCTGGATTTAAAGAGAGCACTCATAAGCAGAGAGAAAGGTGTTCACAAAGGGTTTCAGAGAGCTTGGACTTGTTTAATATTAGCACCTCAGAGGCTTCCTGTGCAGGCAGCATTTCACAGCTCCTGAAACAACTTTTCATGCCACTGGTCCATCATTTTGTGCTACAGCCATTTATCCAACCCAGCCATCAAGCTGTGTCGGGGAGAGCCGGGGACACGGCGGACCCGAGGGAAGCGGCGCTGGAGGAGCCGCGCTGGGCGCTGCGCTTGCGGCACGGGCACGGACGCTCTGTGCTTGAGTGGCAGTGGCAGCGCTGGCTCCGGGCCAGGCACCGCCATGGCCTGAGGGACACGTCCCTGCGAGGACAAGGCTCTCACCTCCCGAGGAGATATCACTTATGAGGCATAATTCATGCCCTCAGCAGTGGCCTCTCTCACCTGAATGTCATGTCAGTGTCACCGGTTCTTGCTGAATTTGGAGCTCAGCAGTTCCTGGGAGCTGGGAGCATCTGCCTGGAGGCAGGATATCGCTTATCAGCATCTTGGTTCTTTAGGAGGCTGATTCTCCAAACTGCTGCTGAGCTGTTACCCAAAGGCTTTCAGCTGAGAGAGAATGCAATTCTTTGAACTCCACTTGTAAGGGGCTGCCGATTCCTGGGCCACCAAGTCAAGATACCCAAACCAGCTGTGACTCTGCCTGGGCTCCCTGCAGGCAGAACTGAGCTATCAGATGCATAAGACAGGAAGACTGAGCAGAGAAGACCACTCTAGTAGGACACATGGGCAGGAAGGGATTTTACTCAAATGAAGTCACGTCAGTACCATCCACAGTCATTAACAACACTAAAAAGAAATTAAACTGAAAGAAGATCAGTTCCTGTGATGTTGAAAGGATGCAGTGACAAGGAGCCACTCACAGAGGCACTGATGTAGCTGTGAGCATTGTACCAATTCCTCAAGTCAAAGGAAAATTAATTTACTCAAGGGCTGTCCCCCTTTCCTTAAAATGGGACATGGTGGCAGATCTTGCACAAAACTCCTAGGGATAGTGGAGGTACTTTAGATCTGCAGACTTTGCAGATCTAAGCAGACTTTGGCCTCTCTAGTTTTAAATGCTCCAGGAAACCTGCACTTCTCATGCAGAATAAAAAATGGTCACAATACTGAATTTCGTCATTTCCTCATCATTTACCGTGTAAGCAGGCAAAGAAAATACACATTGTGCTGTTTTAGAAAGGAATACTCTCCTTGGGGCTACCAAGTAAGAACATCATGTTTCATATATGTGATATGCAAGGTATTTGATTATTTGTAAAAATCCCTGTGATTCAGCAGCACTGTGGGCTCTGTGAATCAGGGGGTGATGTGAAGGGAAGTTTATCTGAAAGTCTTGTCTCCCTTAGCAGCCCACATCATCTCTAATTCTCAGAGACCCACTTCCTCTCTTCCAGAAACAAAATTTTTCCTGCACAGCCTGGTTCCTGTACTCTGCTGACCTCCCTGCCTGGGATGTTGAGGAGGTTACACATCAGTGTAGGAGTTAGGTTCAAGTATGAGTTCTCTGACAGGGTGTAAATTTTGTGAGGTTTGAATTACAGATGTGAAAATATGGTTATTTGTTTTCTTGTAAAACCAGCTAGTGTTGCTGTTGGTTAGGAAGAGAAATTCACCCATCACCTGTACCAAGTACCTGCAGTTGTGCCTGATTCAGGCTGAGAAATGAAAGTCTTTCTGAAGAGGACATTCACAGAGCCATTGATTATTACAAGAACAAATAGGACTGATGTCTGAACTCCTGTATAACACAAACATTCAGGCTGATGCCTTTTTAACCTCAGGCTTATCTTTCAGAGATTCATTTGCTCCTAGTATGAACCCAGATGGATGAGCTACTTATAGGCATCTCATATCTCCCAACAGATCTACAAGGGAGGGAGACCCTGCCTCTGTTTTTTAAACACATAGTCAGCTTTCATTTTTAATGTAAATCCAAATTCTTGTGCTCTAAGCAAAGGGAATGGAAATCAGTACCAAAAAGTGGGATAGATGTAAGAAAATAATTTAATTTCTGGTACTTTAGTTTCAATAATTTTATTAGTATTGCCCCCGTGCAGTCACATACTGCTTTCTATTACTTTCCTGTACTAGCTGCACTCGTAAGAGTAAGAGGCACAGTGGCCCATGACTGGGTAGGTCAGCATTTTTTATTTCCTTTCAGCTCACTCTAATGAAAAGCACATGCATCCAGTAAATCTTTCCTTTTCCCTTATTAAACCAGTCGATGTTCATTACTGAGGTCTGTGCCTGGCTGGGTGGGAATCAATAAGATGATCCTTTTAATCGCCTTAGTAATCAACAAGCTATTTCTTATTTCAATCTCAGCCCAGTAGTCATTGAAATCCAATGATTTATCTGCATTACACATGCACTCACACACAGAGTAGAGAGGTTTATGTGTGTACAACTAGAGAGAGAAAGGCTGGATTTTGCAATACACATTAAATGATTGTGCCAGAGAAATACCCACAATGTCATTATTTACTTGCTGGTATCCAGTACTGCCTGCCCAGGATGACTGAATAGGAGCTGGACGTTATGCCTGCAATGCAATTGATGAAACTGCAGAAAATAAAAGGATTTTAATGGAGAGAATGGCCAAAAGGGCCATTTTACCTGCCTTAAACCCAGCTTCCTGATTTTCCTTCTTATTCCCATGTCTGCCTCATCCAGACAGACAGCAAAGCATTGCTGAGAGCACACTGTGAGCACAGAACTGCTGCACAACCATGGACAATATTTGCCTCTTGGTGCCTCATCTTCCCCCACTGTAAAACAGTGATAGGTAGGTTGATTACCTGTAAAAAACCTCAAAGAATACTATTGTACAAGAGCACTAGCTCTGGCTAAATCCTGACTGTGTTTCAGGATTCAGTGCTGTAGTTCCAAAACTCCCACAGATGGAGGGGAGGCTCCTGCCAGCCTTCCTCTGTGGAGAGGTTTTGGGATGTTATTAGGGCTGGTTGAGTAAGGATTGTTTGCACAAGTGAGCCAAGCTGAGCAGTGTGTGCTGGTGGTGTATCTGTATGAAATTTAGTTAAACCACCCAATCAAAGTATTTGGGCAGGAGTGGCAAAACACTGACCGTGTTGAAATAAACAGCAAGTGTTGCGTTGATTTTAGTGATTTTACCCTGTATTTTCTTGCTGCTGAATGATCATTAGAGTATGAATCATGGAGCATGTTAATAGATGGAAAATTGGACGCAGAGACTTTTTCTTGTAGATTTATAAACTTTGATTTTTGGAGAGCAGAAAATGAAAGGAGAAGGAGAAAGAAAAAAAAAAGTCAAAGTGCAAGTGCATCGAGTGCAGGCATCGGAGCATCTTTCAGCTGTGCCTCCTGTTACGTAAGGCTGGGCTGTGTTTGGGCTGCAACTCGACACTGCCCCTTTCTCCCCCAAACAGAGCTTTTTCTCATAAAATTCACTCAGGCACTTCTTCTCAAGTTCTTCATACACTTTTCGCAAGAAAAAAGAAATCATTCATATCTCTCAAAGAGAGTCTCGGATTCTTTAGATATTTTCCATTATAAGCTTTTGGCACCATTATTACCCACGGATCAAGTTACTTTTCTGATCCCCCTTCTTTCATCTACTAAAAATGGATTATTTCATTATTAGCCTGGAACCGTTACTGTTCACAGAGATCAGGTCTGTATATGAACAATGCCTCCCCCAGTATATTACTGAAAATCCTGGGGCTGTTGTAAGGTTTCCTTTAAACACTAGAACTCTATTTTTTGTGAGCTCTGCACAGTGACAAAGTCTTTGAAAGGCCATTCCTTTTCTCTGAATTCTACAAAAGCTAAATATGGCTGTTTTTAATAGTTTATGGAAGATCTTAACTGGTTTGTGTGCACAACACATAGAAATATGTGTATATATATGCAATATCTAGACTGACATTTATTGTCATTTGACTATAGTTTTACTATTTAATTAACAGTAGCTATAGTTTAACTATTTAATTAACTTTAATTCGGTGTTGCTGTCATGTCAAATCTGTCAGTGTTTTAAAAGAAATCCAGGGAAAATTGGCCACCAGAGTCACTCTAAAACTTCCTATTTGAGTCATTCAGAGAGTAGGGAACACTTCTGGCTGTTGTGTTTCCAGTTTCTATTTTTCTGTTCTTCCTCTTCCATCAGAGTGCATCTGTCCATATGTGGACCTTGATTTAAGTAGCAGGGAGGTCTCTGGGAAGGAAATGCAGACCCACCTCATGAACTGGAAAGGAAATGTTTTCAAATCACTGTAGGAGACAGTCCTGCTCTCATGTTTCTCTCATGTTTCTTCCACTTGCCACTTTCTGATGTGAAAGCCACCCCCAGCATCACAGATCTCACAGCTGTGGAAATTTATGAAATGGAGCAGAAATCTCAATCTCGCAGATCCTGGGACAGTGCCCTCAACTGCACAACTATTCCTGCTTCCCCTCTGAGTCCTTCATGCAGACAGCAACATTAGCAAACCCTAATCCCACTGCCAGCACCTCTTCTCGTGCCCTCCATGCATTTTCAATTAAGAGAGCACCTGTCCTGTGAGAAGGGGGCTAAATCCTTCCAGTAATTTCAGCAGGGGCCACCAATAGGAACAGAATCATCAGAATGGTTCAGGTATAAAGGGACTTGAAAGCTCATCTCATTCCACCCCCTGCCATGGCAGGGACACCTTCCACTATCCCAGGCTGCTCCAAGCCCTGTCCAGCCTGGCCTTGGACACTTCCAGGGATCCAGGGACAGCCACGGCTGCTCTGGGCAATCTGTGCCAGGGCCTCACTATCCTCACAAACAAAAAATTTTTCCTAAATAATCCTGCACCCATGACAATTTGTAGATGGCAGTGACACGGGCAGTGGCACAACAGATGGAACCACAGGTAGAGCACTCACTTCCCATCCCCACTCCTCTGAGAGAGCTTGAATTCTTTATGTCCTCCATGTGCCTGCTAATTAAAGTGTCTTATCTGGTTAGACTCCATCATAACTTGTTTTCTACTTACATATGAAACAAATGGTTTACATAGGTAGAGGCCTGAGTTAGACACCCAGTTCCAACACAAATGAGGTAATTTAAATATTTTTAGGATTGATTTATAATGACCTGTTTCCTTCTCTAGTTTAATTTAATTGAATACTTTGCTTCTTTTCACTTTCATGTTCCCTCCCTTCTGTGTGTGCTATTTCCATCCTCATTCAATCCCATGTTGATGAGGCAAGGAAAAAAAACCAGAACACCCCACCATCGATTCGAGTTGCCTAGGTTTGATTCCAAATCTGGAATTTAGCAGGAATCCTCTGTTACGCTGAATTATCGCACAGAGGCAAGCGTAACATCTTTGTGGGATGTAGGCTCTTCCAGACTCTTTGTCCTCCATGGTAATGTCCCAATCACACTGAAGTGCTCCCAAATGTGCGAGGACTATTTAAGCTTTGTAAATGCCGTCCTCCAAAAATCACTCCACATAAATGTTTCATGTCTCTCCTCTGCGATGCACAGGCCCCAAACATTCAGCTGTGAGGGTGTTTATATTTGTGGAACTCTCTTGAACATTTGCTGTGGATTTCAAACAGCTGCTACACTGAAGCACTGGGAATAGTAAGATCATGAATATTCAGGTGAAGCCACTGGAATGAACAGCCGTTAATAGAATAAATGCCTAAACAGTTGTGTAAGGCTTATTAAGACCTATTGGGGCTGAGATAATAAATTCCCTCTTTGACATGTTGCAACTACTGTAGTTTAAACATTTTGGACCACCTCTTCAGAACTGAAAGAAAAAATTATGTTAGTTCTGTGTGATAACACAATGAAACACCTGGAAGGCTTGGCGCCTGCATTAGATTTGGCAGGGAGATTGTAACATGCTAGCTCATCCCCACTTAAAATCATGGCACTGTTTATTGTGTTAGTTGTCAAGGTTATCCAAATTACGTACAGTCTGGATGGAGCACACTTATCCCATTAGAGAATGTACTTTTTACTATTTTCTCTTCAAGTTTGGAAATAATATTATACTTTTGCAATGGGGCAGTAACATGGACAATCTATTGCCAAGAAGAGCAACTACTCAGAACACAAATCAAAAATCAACCCATTCAAAGTTTTTTTTTTTTATAATTTCAGGAAACCAGCACCAGCAGCCTGGCTTTGAGCCTTCAAAAAAGATGGGCATCCCTGCAGCTGACAGGCCTGCTATGGGGACTCCTTGGTGGCTGCTGTAACTCCAAAGCACTCCAAGTATCCAGAGTGGTTAATTGTTGCAGGAGAACTGTCTTTTCCTTTGAATTTAGCTGTCACGTTGCATTATGCTGTGCTGTACTGCCTGGTTCTGGCACAGTGTGTCACGAAACATAAAATCCGACAGGATGCAGTGTAAGTCTTGCAGGTTAAAATTTAAAGGCAAACTCAGTAATATTTGATCAGTTACCTGCTGTCAGTTCAGATAAAGGGCGTTTGATCTCCATGAGCAGGGCTAACTTGTTAGAAGCAAACTTGCACATGGCACAGGGCTGCTCAGCTCTGCAGCAGTGTGAACTGGGGAGTGTCAAAGCAGCTCAAGTGCACTTGGAACTGTTAAAAATTAACCCACCTGGCTCTTTTTTTAATGTTTTAAGAAAAAGATCAAACTATACCCCTATTTACTAGTCTCTGTGGGTGACACTGGATTCTGGTTGTTTCTAAGAGGAAAATTTCTATTTGTTTCAAGAGGAAAATCACCTGAAAAACCCAAAGGAATGGCATAATTCTGCTGAAATTTGTACACCCCCCTCCCTCTCAGTTTTAACACACTGCACTTTCAGAGCCTTTCTACCAGCACTGGTGGGCTTTCCTGATCTGGTTTCATGAACAATCTCAGTGTGTTTATTGACTGCCCGCATGTACGCAGCACCTGTATAAATCACCATCTGCATGAAAGCATCAGAAACTGGTCAGGATGAAATAAAAGCTAAAATCCCACATTTCCCTTCATCCCTTTCCCCACACTCCTGTTTTTCTGTGACCTGTTTATCAATATGAAAACCAAATCTGTTTCGGAAACTTCATTGTCATGGTTACATTTTGGGAGGAAGGAACAGATGGAATAGATTAATTAGTCAAACTATGTTTAAGTAGAAAGGCATTTCTTTCCATGAGTAGCCAAAGGCTAGAAAGAACATATAAGGGACGGGGAGAAGTGCCTCAGGACTTCTTCCTTGCTGGAACAGCTTCCCAGTTTCAGGTTTTCAGCAGCATAAAGGGTCTTTGATTTCAGCTCCTATTAAGAATTAGGTCAAGAGGTGCCTGATTTTCAGGAGGGCAACTGCTCCCTTCAGCTTATTAAAACTAGCCACTCCAAAACAGTTCCTGCATATTATTTTTATAGGGTCTCTGGTGTATAAAGATTCCAACCAGCTACTTCTACAATCTGTAGGGAAGCAAATGTCCCTGCTGCCATCACTGCTTGCTCTTGCACTCATCAGTATGTGCCTGCCTAATACAGTGCACCATCATCTGTCTCCAGTTTTCCAGAGCCTTGGGCAGATCCTCATTTCATCACCTCCCCATTTTTCCTGCTTGGAACAGAAGACTTGCCACCACATTTCTGGCCCTGGTGTTGTGAGCTATAAGGAAGCTACGCCAGACATGGCACTACCACAGAAATTCAATATGACTTTGTTTAGCATCAGTATTGATCTGTGACTGGTGAGACCATCCCATGTGAGAAAACAAAGCCTGCAGTACAGCTGGTTTGGAAATCAGGTTTCAGTGGGTAACTGCAGCCTGTTTCATCCCTGTGTCCGGCCTGGTAGCATGCACTGCAAGGCTTTTGACTTGGGTTCAGTCATCTTACCTAGGAGGAGATACTTAAACAAGACACCTACCTGAGGATTTTGATCATAGTAATGTCCTTTACCAGACAATGGATAATAATATGCCCATTCTGAATGCAATTTAATTTTCTTTATGGGCCTGTTTTTTTGCCACAGATTGCAAAGTGGGGCACTGGCAACCTGACTTTGGTACTCATCAACTGAACACCAGGCAGAAGAGCTCAGCCCCTTCCTCCTGCTGAATTGGTTTCAAAGGCACAATTCTCACAAGTAATCATATTTACCAACTAAAATGTGTTAATTCACCCTCTGACAACTTTTAGAGATGTGTTTTAGTGCTGTTTCTGTTTTTATTTTCTATCACGGACAGAAGGGGAAGATGGACAGGATTCTGGGATGGAAATAGTTATTTCAAATAACAAAGAAAAGATTTTGGCCAAGAGGAAGATTTAAATCTATCCCAGATGTATCTCACTGGTGTCTGGAAAGGGAGATATGGTCCCAATCAGAGAGTAGCACCCAAGGCTGGCTCAGGAAGCAGAGGGATGCCTGTTGGTTGAGGAAAAAACTGTTTGCCTAGCCCCCAGCCAAAGGAAATGTCCCTGGACTGCAGCTGGGCAGTGCAGGATCAGGGAAAGGATGGAGCTTTGAAAGCAAATCCTGCTGGCTTCCTTTCTCCTTGGCAAAGGACAGAGTTGAAATAAGTAGGAGCAGGGTCTTGGGAGGAGGAAGAGGAAGGTCTTGTACTTAATGTGTGGTGTCTGAGCAGGGGTCTGTGCCCCCTCCCTCCTTGGTGGCGTGGGCTGAGCTGGCACGAGCCAGGATGAAGCTGTGCAATCCCCTGCCTCATCCCTGCATCCTGGAGCCAGGACACAGCTGTGCATCAGACAGCTGTCACCATGTTCCAAATGTCTGAGAGGACAGGTACATGTGCAGCTATACACCAGGTCTGCTTGTACAGCAGGCTTGACTTTTTTAAAAGCAGCTTTCTGAGATAGGCTTAAAAAAATCACCTTAAATCCATTGTATTTGTCATGTCTTTTCTACAGTTATGAGGAGAAAGAAAGTAGGAAAGGAAAAAAGGAAGATTAATTTCCTGGTCCTTGCAGTAACCCTGGGTACTAAGTTCTGGAATAAACTCACAGTGGAAAACATTCTGGGTACTGTACTTGTTATGAGGCATAGTCTCAGCAAAACAGATGGAAAAACAAAAGAAAAGAAATCACAAGAGGTCTGTTTAGCAAAGTATTATTTGAAGGATCAAAGAAACAACATGTAGATTGTAGTGAGCATTGTTAGATAATAATTTTTTCTTTGTAAATAGTACTACGTGCTGAGAAAACCTGGCTCAAAGCTCCCTTTACCTCAGTCTAATCACCTACTTTAAAAAAAAATTGAAATCACATTGTTCAAAATATTTGGCTCCAAGACAAACATAAACAAGATTATACAGAGCAACCAGGGACCTGCTGATCTATAGCTTACACTTCCAAAATTCTGATCTGGACTGGGAACATCTCAGAACAAGGCTAATAAATGGGCAAGATCACATTACAAAATATAGGTGAACATCAACAAACCCAGACCTTTTTTGAAGGCCTTTAGAATGATGCTGTGTATTTATGTAATAATTCTGCATGAATTCGGACCTTGCACAGAGCTGGAGAATGGATTTCAGTGTTTCCTCACTTTGCTAACCTCCACTGGAAGTGAAGAGCCATGCACAGGGAATTTAAGGCCATGGAGAGTAGGTTTGCTTTACTAGTGGCTTTTCATGGACTTTTTAGGAGTAGTCTGAGAGCCCTTGGGTGATTTAATCCCAGAGGCTGTGGCAGTATAATTTTAGGATGGTGGTGTGTTTACTGGATTCATGGTAGCATTAACTCATGTCTCTTTGTATTTTTCTTTAAAGAGAGGAATTAATGGTAGCAGGATAATTTTCGGCAGGGGGTTCTTTAGGTAACAGCAAAGGATTGTTCAGAGTGGGGGTACAGGATCAGGATTCTAGGGGATACAGGAGTGGCATCCTGGCAGGAAAGAAATGGAGCTTGTAAGTGGAAAACACTTCTTGTTTGGGAAAGCAGAGTAAAAAGTCCAAGGAATAGATATGGGCTCCCAGCTTCAGTGCCACTCCTGCACATGCATCTTTCTGGGGAAAGAGCGAGCACTTGGCATGGTAAGAAACAGTCTGGGAAATGCCTTGTTTCGCACAAGGTGATGTCCCTGGGTTCTGTGTGTCTCTGCTAAGCAGGGTCAGCTAAATTCAACTGAGGAGTCTGCAAAAGCTCCAGCACAGCCTGGACCAGCCTCTCTGGAAGGAACTGCCATTCCTTGAAACCACTGCAACCATCTGTAATCCGATTTTAACACTTGCTACCACTGATGTCTCCCCAGCACTGATTCCAAACGTGGCGAGTCTCCAGTACTGTTGTCAGCCAGCACAAACCAGCATGAAAAAACCCCATCACTGAAAAGCCTGCATGATTAAATCACATAAATAAATAAATGCAGTTCCTATATACTTCAATAATCAAAAAGCCTGGCTGTTTTGCCTTTTTCTTTGGTAAAGAGGTATCCTTGCTCACAGTCTGGGTTCCATGGATACCACGAGCAACTCCAACTTTGTGCCTTTAATGCTTGCACTGTAGAAAATGCTGTTTAAATATTCATGCTGACCCTAGAAAGCTATCCACTCGGCCATCTGGAGGACTCCCATACCCCATCCACTGGTGTTTTATTTTGAAGGATATATTCTGATCACACTGACTCAGCTAAAGAGACTATTGGTCCGTTTGTTTTGCATCTGCTATTTAGTTACCTCTCAGGATGTCAGCTCGATTTATCTGTGTGGAGGAGAAGAATTCTTCAATAAAACTATAGATAAATAGGAGCAAGAGCTGTGGATGGATGGAGGTTACTCATTCCCACTGTCGCTGCCGTGCATGGAAGTGACCTTGTCTGGAACCAGCTAACCTTGCACCTTGTGATTCACATGAAAATTCAAAGCCAAGCTCTGGCAGGTCACCGGGAGAACCCAGCCTTGTGTTTAAGGAAAAAAGGGATTTGCTTGTTCAGGCAGTGCTGGGGTTGTATACTGCACAGGGACACAGATTGCATTCTGCCCAGGGCTAGAGGGAAATGAATGGAGAGAGAACACATTTAATTTGAAGTGGGAAGGAAAATGAGTGTATCACATCAGAGAGAGCCAGGAAGAGGAGAAAATGTTCCGTGGAGCAGAGCAGGCAAGGTAGAGTTGTCACAATCCTGCAGCTGGTCTTGCAAGGAAGGGGCAGCTCCTCAGGGCTGCCTGCCTGTGGTACCTTGAGATGGGAACAGAAACAGCCCCCAGTTTCATTCCCCAAATTCCAAAAAGGCATTGTTAATAGTAAAGGAAGGATTATGGCCATCATGGCTCTCCAAGGGCAACTCCACTGTCCAGGGATCTGCAAAGCCACCTGAAACACATGCAGTGGCAAAAGGCTTTTGCTATTCACTGTCTGGTCCCTGAGACAACCCACCAATATTGCCACAGGAGATGAGGTGAAATGTTCACGACTAACAATGTTTATTTTGGCCTTTTCTCTCCAGTTTGGCTGTGGGGGCAGCGGTGCTGGTGCTATTTGGCTGATTTATTTATGTTCAGAAGGAGGGTGGAGGAAGGGGGCGTATATCCATGGTCACGCTGACTTTTTCAAGCTGCTTTGGAAGAAAGTGCACCCTTAATTGGCATTCAAAGTGCATCTCTGGCTCCTATCTCTCAGAATGCTTGAATAGATTGTGGTGTGTACAAACCTGGCAATAAGTCCACTCTGGACTGACAAGAGTTAGGAAACACTGCTTAATTCTTCTATTTCATTTTACTTTTTTGGTCTTGAAGAGAATTTTATTCTTTGCTGTTTGATCATTTTCCCCGTGATTCATGTCCTTTCAGGAAATAGTAATTGACAAAAATAAAGCACTTGGGTTGTTATTTAGTGAGCTCCAGCTAAATTCACACAGTCCTGCTTAAGAATCTATGCCCTCTGTGCTGCATTTGTTTTAAACTTCCATCCTCTTCTAGACAGATTTTTCCCCTCCATGCAGGCACAAAAGCACTTTAGTCAGCACAAATTTGGAGGTAGAAAAAAAGCCTGTAATAGCATATCTCATGCTGCTATCAATTTTCCACTGGTGGAGCACTGGGGTACATGAAGTCCTTTGTCTGTATTCTGAAGTCAGCTTTGGTGACATTACATGACCAACTACAACATTATAGTGTGTTACACATTGGTTTGAATTGTAACTTAGGGAAAAAAAAAAAAAAAGAAAGAAGGGAGAATAAAATAAAGATGTCCTGGAATGTGGCCAGGGCATAATGATTTCAATTCTGAAGAAATCCAACAACCAATTATACTAAATTCAACATTTTCATGTATGATAAGTTTAAAATCTCCTCTAATCAAATAGGGGAAGCTCTTTTCTCCTATTTTGCTATGGTTTTAGTTACCAGTAGGCCTCTAAAAATCTGTTTCTGTTTAAAAAGAAACCTTGAAAGTTTATATTTACTATATGTATGAAAAAGGATTGAATGATACAATTATGTATTTTAGAATACTAAAGCAATGTATAAGAGACTAATCACGATCCCAAATTCAATTTTCAAACCTTTAATTGATCCCATCCCAAAGGTAACATTCTATCTTAATTGCCATGCTGAAATGGTTGCAATTACATAAAATAAAATTATTCATTGGTAACTGGAAAAAGTCTACTCATTAAGCACATGACGGCCAGCCTTGAAAATACTTGATTGCAAAAGGATGCAACCACTTTGCTTATATTTCCTTTTCTGGTTAAGCTCTCCTTCACATATGTTGAGCTGGTTCCAAAAAGCCACACACACACAACAAGGAGCTGGAGATGGAACATGGTGCTGTGCGTGTGTGTGCTCCTGCACCTCCCATGAGCAAAGCCACCTTCCAGGAGGGAAGAAGGGACTAGAAGGACAAGGGACCTCGGTGCTAGCCTGCTCAGCTGGCACTGTGATCTCTAAAGGTGCTCCATGAGAAGGGAGCTCCTCTGGAGTGCTGAACAAACTCATGATATAATAAGGGACATCTCAATCCCAAGTTAAAATGGGAAGTTGCACTACAGGATACATAGGTATTCCTGCCGGGGTGTCACACAACTCGCAGAACCAGGAAAGGTTGAGGTCTTCTCTGTTTTTTTTGGAAACCAAAGTAAAAGCAAAAGAAACTTGTGGTTTTCTAGAGGTGACAGTGGATGTTGGTAAAGAAATAAGACTGGCAGCTTTTTTATTATTGCCAAGAGAGCCTGAGCCATTCTCAATTTGATATCAACACCTGTGACACTTGGAACGCTGCCTCACTGGATGCAAATGTCATGTAAATAGTTATGAGGTGCTTATTCATTACTGTTACTCTTATTATTCAACCTCTTTAAGATGCAACTGTCCAGCTGAGACAAGCCCATCCATAAGAATTCACCAGAACTGGGAACAGGCACAAGACTTTCAGCTGTGGTAACAGCGGATCACTGGGACAAACTATTGCAGAGACAAGAACACCTAATTTTTTTCCCTTTGATCTCACCCCAACAAGGCTGGATGCCTTTCCAGGAGTTAAACTCCATCACTCAAACACATCATCACACAAATGTACATCACTCTACTCCCACTGGGAATAAAAGATGAATGTCTATAATCTGTGGTATACAGGAGGTCAGATTAGGAGACCAAAATCTCTGGTCCTAAATACCTGACTTCCAAGTAACTCCAAGCAAAGCCATTATATGGACATGTTGAAAATAATCCCTTTGTACAACATGGGAAGTTTCCTTAGTGAGTGCCATGTCTGAGCCTCAGTGCAGGTTTGGAGCTGTGTGGTACTTGGATCTGTGTAAACTCAGTGGAAAACATTCCCCATCCCAAGGATCTCCTGTCTGGGTGGAAGATGAGATACAGAGAAGATACAAACAGATGGGGAAGCACCAGGTAAGACTGAAATGATTATGTATTTAATAAGCATCAACTGCAACACACCAGCTGTGGCTTCTCAGTCAATTCTTGTGTAAGGATTAAGTATTCTGGTTTTATACCAGTGAATTTCAGGATGCAGGACAGGTCACTGGATATGCCCATCCCATAGTACGCATACATCTGTCCATGCTACATGTGCTCATTACAGTTTCAGAAAACAGACCCTTTAAACATCTCAGAGATACATCCAAATGGTGTAGGTGCCTGAAGTCATCCCTGAGAGCCTGGGTTTCTGTTTGCCTTTAACAGGAGGACTTAGATGTCCAATGGGACTTGCCTGTCCAAGCCATTCAGGGATGCCAGTGCCAGCCAAAAATCGCCTATATATATCCTTAAACATCTGAGCCTTTGAATGGCAGGGCGATGTAGTGATGAATAAATGCCTACTTGGACATAGAACAAAGATATCTGACTGGCTGAATAGGCAGCATTTGAATTGTACAGAACACACAGATACTCTGTAAATGAATGGCTGTTCACTCGCTCCATCAATAGAAAAAATTGCTCTTTCTCTTTCTGAGCGCACAGTATTTGCAGTAAGAAGGACACACAGATAAAACCAAAAATCTATTTCATAAGCACTTGAGCAGACTTGTGAAAATAGAGCCAGTGCATCATTTTGCTGTTGGAATCTAAAGTACTGATTCAGAAAGGAATCATCACTGGCCCTGCAGACATTGGGGAGCTGCACTCGTCCTGAGGCGTGCAGGCTGGTAAAGCAGGATTCCAAGCCTGACCTACTTTTGTCCCTACCTCGTTCCATCAGACCTAAATCCTGGTCCTGCATTCAGCCTGGAAGACTGTTGTGAATACAAATGATTCCAGACATTGCTGATAGACTCAGAGGAGATCGAGTTCTGTATTTACTCATACCATCCACACTTGGGAAATTCAGGGACTTTGAGGTCGTGCAAAATTTTTCCTCTAGAAAAATCAATGCACTTTTTGTGTAAATCAGCTTTGGAACAGTTTCAGGTTTCTGTGGAGGGTCAATCTTCACTCAAAGAGAGGGTGAAACTCAGCAGAAAAATTACTACCTGAAACTTTCCTGAACTTTACTAAAATAGAAATGAAAGGCCATATTCTTAGCTAGCATAAGCTGGTGCAGAGCAGCTATATGACAATTACCATGTAGATCAGCAAGGCTTGCATTTATCTACCTGGCTGACCCACCTCTCCTATTGATCACTGCAGTTGAAATCTTCAATGCATAGTTTCGTCTGATGCCAAAGAAAACAAATTAAATGTTAACTTTAAACAAAACTACAGGTCATTATTCAGTTTGGTTTCAGCACATTGCTAAATAACTCAGAGCTTCAAATGTTGTGGAGTTTGAAGATAATTTCAGCTTTGCATTTCTGCTCCAGCTCAGGGAATATGCACTTTGGATAGTGGGACAAGTCTTTTCCATCAGTGCCCTTGGGCCTAATGTCACTTAGGGATCAAACAGCTGAGCCAGCACCACAGCAGGATTGACTGAAGATGTACCCTTGGGAAGAGGTTTCCTAAATGTCTCCTTCTGATGCCTGACTCGAAGTAGTTTAATTTGGGTACCCAGTAACGCAACCACCTTCTCTGCCAGGGGATGTTTATCCTTTTCATTAGGTACAGACTTTTATAGGAGATTGTTACCTGATATCAACTGCAGCAAAAATGCTCAAAGTTCAGCCTGAACAAATGAAAGGAAAAACCTGGAATGCTGCTTGTGTATGGAACAAGGTGCTTGACTTAATTCCTGTCCAATTTGGGATTTTTAGGTATTGTTTAATTAACAAGGACCTGCAAAGAGACCAGTTGCTGTCTTGCAACTGGTCTGTTTTCATTTCTGTCCACTGGTAAAAATGGCTAAACTGGAACCCTTTCAATGTGAATTTTTGTCACCTGACTGAAGTTTTGGTAACTTTAGGAACTCACACATCAAACTGCATTTTTCTGCTTTCACTCTTCAGTGGTTCTATCCTTCTTCAGCTCTCATGAACACAAACCTAGGGGGTGAAACAGAACCAAGGAAGACAGAGGACAGAGGGTGGTTCAGGTCTGCTGAGCAGCCTCAGGTGTATCAGTGCAGAACTGGAAGAGCAGCTGTGCAGGTGCAGTCAGAAGACCAGACAATGGGTGAAAACACTAATGCACTGCACAAAACATCTGCCCCCAAACATTATTAATCCCAGGTATGTGGTTTTGTGGAAAAGGGTGGGAAGCAGCAAGTACCTTGGGCAGCACAGGTTGTACCAGAGGTGCTGTAGGAGCCTGCACAGACCTGGGAGCAGACCCTGGGTACTCTAATCCTCACCCTCCTCCTCTAGCTGCTGTGCAGTGCTGAATCTTTCATCCAAACCTCCCCAACTGCCTGGAAAGTGCAATCTGATAACACTGCTATGGAAGCTTCAGACCCACATGGGGTCATTGCATAACACCCCACATAATAAAGGAGATATTTATGTCCTCTCAGTACAAAGCCAGTTAATAATCACCATTAGAAACAGCATGAAACGAGAGCACACAAAGCAGAGTTCTCTCCACTCAGAGTGTAAATTGCATAGTACTCCAAGATGAAGGCATGTTGTATTCTTTCCATGGTTATATTTAAATCTGTGTTTTCTTTAATTTAAATCTGCTCTATAAAGATCTCAGCAATTTGAGACAAAAGTATCCTTTAAAAGCAGAAAAAAACCATGACATGATAGCATCCTTCATGCCAGGCTGGCCCTGTTGTGATTTTACATTGAGGGTGCATTTTAATTGATGAAATGTGCTACACAGCACAACTTGAAAAAGTAACAACCTTTAGTTACCATTTGGAAATGTGATGGAGGTGGCAGAAGTTAAACTCTTAGGACTAAATGAAATAACAGAAGCTCCCTATCCTTTCTTGAAGACGCTCATTAGTTTTCACTTTCTCACATTCTGTTTGCCATGGATTTCATCCAAGAATGACGGATGTAGAGTTATTAAGCAAGTGATAGTTTCAAAACTCCAAGTGTCAGTGCTCAGTGTGGGAGCTCAGTTACCTTGCAGAGGCTGAAATACCCTTATCCTGGTGCTGGCATCACCATGGAGGGAATGATCACATGGAAAGGTATGGTCAGAAAAACCTGAGAGACACAAATTAGTTATAGAAATGGACTAAATAAATGAGGAATGTCTGAGGAATATTCTGGTATTTGAATGCATCAGCACACACAGGAAACTTGGGTTAAAAAAAAAGGAAAAGAAAAGAAAAAAAAAAGAAGAGGAAGGAGTATTAGTTTGAAGAAGGCAGTGAACAAGTACCTTTTCTTAAATTCAGTCCAGGCCTAGGATCCAGGGCTATCTCACATACTGTAAGGTCTCTGTGAGGGAAGAGGCAAATCCCTGAAGTTTGTGATTCTGGGTTTGGGAAAGAAATCTATGTGTAGAAGTTGCTTTTCTCATTCCTGTGGGCCTGCTGACCAATGATAGTCATAGAGTCATTGGCTGGTTTGGGTTGGAAGGGACCTTAAAGGTCATCCAGTTCCAACCCCCCTGAATGGGCAGGGTACCTTCCACCAGAAGTCCATGGGACATGCTCCATGGGAAGGGTGCAAAAGGATAAATGAACCTGCTGAACATGGAGGGCAAAGCAGTGCTGCAAAGCCTGGTCCTCTCCAACTGGGGGAAAAGCAAAGAGCCCATGTGATCTTTCCTCATTTTACCTTCCAAGAGACACAACTAACACACCTCCCTCCTTTTCCAAAGATTTGGAGATTTCTTCTTTCCCTGTTCACTTGTATCTCCTGCCTCTTGCTGACACTCAGAATGAATCAAACCCATATGTCAAGCAATACCCTGCTTTTTAAAAATTGCTTTTCCCACTTGATGGAAGTGAATTGATGAATTTGCTCACAAACTGAAGAAGAAACAAAAAATAACACTGAAAAAATCTGGCTATGTAGATCTTTTTCTGTCCTAGATGCAGTAAAAACCTAACAGGAGTCTGACTGAGAAGCCTGTTGAGCAATTTCTCACTTGTTTTTCAAGCTCAAGTGATATGATGTGTGTCAGCTTGGCTAGAGCACTGCAACTCTGGACATCAGGTTCTGGCTGGTGGTTTGAATTCCACACCTGGAAGACAGCAGGGTCGTATCTAGAAACAAAGTCTGAACTCTACTTCTGTAAGAGTTTCTCTGTTTAAACTACAGGCTTCAGCCTTAATGTAAAGATTGGATTTTACTTCTGAGTTAACATGGAGACTGTTATTAACATCCAGCCTGGCAGTGGTTTAGAGTGGCAGGAACCTTCCAGAGCAATGGACCTCACCAAGTTTCTTTTTTCTCTGGAAACTAGAATTCTATGACATTTGCCACCAGATTTTGCAAAGAGGAAAAAAAAAATATATTTAAGCCAATTCTACAGAGTCTTGCTTCTGAGTTAGTAGCTAGTCCCTATTTCCACTGACTGAGATTTTAAAGCCCTGCTGCAGCAGATAGTGTGACCTGGTAGTTCCCAGTCTTGGCTTTTGTTGTGGTTTTCCCACTCCCTCTGATCTTGTGTTGATCTGCTCTCTCAGGCAGCCATTGCTGGGCCTTTTCTCAGTTTTGGATTCGTGCCTGCATCTCCAGCACGTCGCTGTCCTTTCCCAGGGCTTTGCTGTCAGTTCCTTTGTGTACTCTCATCTTTCACTGAGGCCTTCAGAGCACCTCGGCTTGTCTTGTGCTCTCTAACACATTTGGGGCAGCCCTGATGGTATTCTCCAAATACATATTTTGCTGCAAGTCCACACATTTGTCTTTACTGGTCTTGGTCTTCCTGTAACCTTAATTAGAAATGTAATTAGATGATGGCTGCTATTCCTTGGGAGCTCCCAAGCATGCACTAATTGATAGCCCCCCATTACTCACTCTGAGCCATAGAAAAATCCATTTGCTGTAACAGCTGTTGCAGGGCACGGATGGGAAACAAGGTGTCAGGGCATTTCTAGAAAGGTCCAGAAGAAAATGAACTGTCTGAATGTAATAGAGTGCCTTCAGGAATGAATGAGGGCTGATTTATCTCTGCTCTACCAATTATATCATTATAATTCCTGCCAGTAAGAATTTTTAACATACGGTTTGCTGATGGGTTCATGAAAACAGGGCTGGTCTGGACCTGGAGAAATCCCCTGTTAGAGCCTCTGTCCAAAAGCTGGCTTGCTCCTGGCAGAGATTTGTCAAGCATATTCTTTAGCATGATCTGTTACAGTGGCCTGGGCATGTCCTAAGGAGTTTTTTTTCTGCAAGGTCTGGAAAAAGAACAGGAGCAGCAATAACATCCAATGGGGAGTCAAAGTATTTGAGAGCTTCCAGGGACACATTCCTGACAGCTGTAAGAGCTGGTGCAGAGTACTAAGAGTGGGCTTGCACCAGAGTTATGAAAACAGATGTGGAAGAGAGAATTTCTGTCCCAAAGAGCTCACAGAAATGGTAAAGGAGTTTTGTATCCATCTTGGCTTGAGGATTTTTTAAGGCTTTGTGATCTGATTTTATTTACCTCAAGTCAGTTTGTCCAGTCTTAATATTATTCAGGATTATAGGAGGAAAATGCTTTAAAATGACAGATTTCATCAAAAATTGCTAAATGTGAGCTGCAGAGCAATGCACTGCTCTTCCTTGGTCCATGACAGTTTGGTGTGATTCTGGGATGCCTTCAGGCTGAATGTGGATGCAGATTTAGTTCTAGCTCTATTAGCACACCCAACTTCTTCAGACAGATCTTGTCATCCTGTGGTCACCATTGAGATAACAAACATTTCACACAGCCCAATAACAGTTTCACCAGCAGCATTATTTCCACCAAAGAGGTGAAGCAGAAAGGACAGAAGGGCCTCCTTCAGCTTCTGTTAAAATACATGGAAAAACCTCACACTGCCTCCATAAGAAGTTAGATCAAGTTCCAAGGCTGCATGTCAACATTTTTCTGAGCACTCCTGACTCTGCACAGGGGCCCCTACATCATGTTACATTCCTTCACAGGGTAAAGGATGTGGGAATTTTTTACCCTTCCAGAGACAGCTCTCCTTTGAAATCACATTTGTTTTCTCTGTAAGTGCTGGAAAGAAATGGATGGGAAAAGCTCGACAGTGAACTCTAAACTGCCTTTTATGCTGCCATCATTTTTTGGAGGGGGGAGGGAGTGTGCGTGCACAGGCACTCACAGTTAAGGTCTTAATTCTATCTCCAGATGCTGTGCATAATCTAGAGGTTTATCTTAATGAATTATTTCTGTTATTACTGCAGGCAAAGTGAGATTTAATTTGATGTGTGATATATCCCTGGATTAACTACCCTTTGGTTTTATTCGCTTCATAATGGTGAATTTTTGTTTATAGACCCATTTTGTAATTACATCCCTGAGCTCAGAAGGGCTACAGCAGTGCTGCTCCATCCTATAGGAAATCAGGATCCAATTCCCTTCTCCCAGTCCTGTTGTCAGCTGTGGCTAAAACAGAAGCTGCACAATATGATGTTCACCATTTGTCTCCCTTAATTGTAGTTTTACAGGACAAAGTACAATGAATGGAAAGACTCTCCTTGGATGGAAAGACTGGAATACCACTTGGGAGGAGTATGCAGAATACCAGAGAATCTTCACCTTGAAAAATAGCAACAATGTGTGTTATAACAGGTGCCAGGAACAATCCGTTGAGCTCTTCATGATACCTACATGCTGAAAGTGCCACAGCTCCACAGGGGCTCCAAGGGTGGCAGAGGGAGTTGTGGGGCAAGGCAGCACGTGGAGCAGGGATTCATCAATTCCTAATTTCCCAGCTGTCTTCCTCTCAGGGGGAAGTCAAGCCTTCAGCCCATCCTAAAAGATGCAGTGTGGGCTGGGGCAATGGACACTGCTTTCCTTCCTACCCCATCCAGCCTAGCCCAAGGAGGTCTGGGACCAGCATGTCTTATGAATGTCCTTGTATTACCCCCAGCTGCCACAAGAGAAAGAGAAGCCTGACCCTGATCCAGTTTATTCACTTCCCTGGTGCTCATGTGGCAAAACCATGGGGGTCCCCCATTGCTGGTCCGATGGGAGAGTCAGGGGGACTGAGATCCCAGTGCAGCTCCATGGAGAGGAGGACACAGCACTGCAATCCCAGGAGCTGTGGCAGACCCACACCTAATCCCCTGGGAACATATGGCACTCACGCAGAATCAGGTTTCATTGCAATCATGGTGATCTTAATTAGTACTACTTATAACAACAGAAGTCAGCCTAAGTACCGGGAAAAGTAAACGGAAGCAACCAAATCCATCTGGGTATTAGTGTGCCCCTTGGAAAGGGTGGGGAGTGTTGGACTTTTGACCCAAAGCAGTGTTGCCTCACTCAACCCTTCACTCACAAATCTGCACTTGGCTTGCTGGGGTCCACGAGCTTCCTATTGTTCAGAGAAGAGAAGCTTTGGGATGACCTAGTTGTGGCCTTCCACTGTCTGGAGGAGCTGACAATGGAGCTGGAGAGAGACTATTTACAAGGCCCTGGAGGACAAGGGGGAATGGCTTCCCTCTGACAGAGAGTAGGTTTAGATTAAATATTAGGAGAAAATGCTTCCCTGTGAGGGTGGGGAGGCCCTGGCACAGGGTGCCCAGAGAAGCTGTGGCTGCCCCATCCCAGAAAGGGTCCAAGGCCAGGTTGGACAGGGCTTGGAGCAACCTGGTATAGTGGGAGGAGATTGGAATGAGATGAGCTTTAAGGTCCCTCCAAACCCAAACCATTTTATGGTTCTTTGATTCTGGGGACTGATCTCCTTCCCAGGATGATGTGCACTGCAGGTGCTCCTGCCAGAACCCTGAGTGATGGACCACTTACCTTGGAGTGGGGACCTCCATGGGACAAGGCAGCAGCTACAAAATTCAAATTGCAGATTGTGCTTTCAGAGAGGGAGGTGCTGGGTTTGATCCCTAGTCAAAGAGTCATGCTAAAAAATATTTCCTAGGTATACATCACACTGAAGACAAAGAATGTCTGATTTTTTTACTGATAGGAAATAATGTTTGAGGTCATTAAAATGCACAGAACCAAAACCTGTGGTTTCTAAAGAGTGCCTAGAGATTTACATTACACACCTTGTATTTGCAATTGCTTCTGATATGTCAGTTCTCATATGCTCCCATTAAAAGTTTATGTCCACACTTTTTCCCCCCAGCTAATAAAATAAAATGTTAGAAAGGCAAAGCAAAAAATGAAATATGTTGGCCTTGCTTGGACCAGTGCAAGATGGGATATTCAGAGCTGACACCAAAGCTGTCTTCAGAATCACCTACTGTTCTGAGAGCAGTGTACTAAAATCCAGCTTCCTGCCTTTTCCCTGTTAAAACCAAACCTGGAGTGTTGTTTTACAGCCTTGGGAGTGTGAATTTCAAATGGCCCTTAAGGGTGGAAAGTGATTTAAAAATATTTTTCTAAGAAACTCCAAAACACAAGCAGCATTTTTATGAGTGAAAATCTAGGAGTATGCGTCAACATTTGCAAATATATCTGAGGGATGCAAGGAGCATAAATCCTAGGGCTTTAAAGTTGTCACAAGGCCAAATTCTTCTTTTCTTTACCCATATGAGCAGTGTTGCTCTAGTCAATGGATTGAAACAGTTTCTGTAAATAAAATGAGTAAGATTTAGCCTGAAGTCTAGTGAACATAATATGAACAAGCTTTCTTCCCCCCAGGGAGCAGAAGCCGAGCATTCCTTGGCTTGCCCTGTCCCTGCACAGCCCATGGGGCTGGATGGACCGTGCTGGCTGCCCCAAGTGTCGAGTGCCTTCATCCCAGCTCTCCTGGGGCTCCTGCTTCCCTGGCACCACGATGCTGCTGCTGCTGGTTCTTCTTCTTCTGCTGCTGCTGCTGCTGCTGCTGCTGCAGAGTCTTGTGGCCATTCCCAACCACCTCTGCCCAGGCCTCTGTCCTTCCCAGTTGTTTTGCTGGAGGAGGGAGGCACCACTGGGATCCTCCACTTATTCCTGCTCTGGGATTTAGCTAAAGATCAGAGGAGCAGAGGGGAGGGAGCAGCAGGACAGAGGTTACCACACTTGCCTTCCTCTGCATGTTCCAGTCAGGGCTGGAGACTGTCAAACCCCTCCAGCACTGGCTTTGGTTTTCAAGGCCAGAAAAGACCATTATGATCATCCCATTTAACCTCATCCACCACTAAAAGGGACTGAGCAACCAACAACCTGCTCATGAAGTTAAGCAAAGCCTGCACGGATTTAAAAGCAACCACAGAGAATTTATGCTGGCAATTGTAACCCTGCTACAAATTTCTTGAGAAAAAATATTGTGGGTTTTTTCTTTCTTTTTTTTCCTAGAGTTTTTTTTTACAAGAAGTAAAGTCTCACCTGCAACTGCAGCAGGTCATTTACTGGCCCTTTTTCCTATGCTAATAAGGTATAATAAATTTAAGACCTGTAAAGAATCTATAAAGACTTGATGACTATTTTTACAGATTTTGTATGTGCAGTGAAAGGCAAATGTTTGCAGCAATTATTGATTGTGAAAGGCTGAGTTAATGTAATTGCAGAATATAAAAGGACAAAATATAGTAAAAAAAATAGAATTAATATACCAGTCACAGAATCTGAACTCAAAAATCCAATAAAAGACATGCAATAAAGCACTCCAGAGAAATGGAACTCTGTCATGGTGAATATCAAGCGATTTACTGAAAAGTGCAGATATCACTGCGGCATTCCTCACTGCTCAGCCATTTACTTGAGTCCTGCCTATGTTCATTGTTTTACAAAATTAGTAACTGCAGCCAAACCCACACTTCACTGATTGCAAAGTGTCAGCAAGGTCTTCACCTGCCTCGCCATGGAAGCAGAGCTTTGAAGTCTTCCTCTGGGATGCAGAGTAAGGATGCGGAAAGACGTTGGTCCAGAAGGAAAGTGCTGGTGTCATCAGCCTGCCGAGGGAACAGCTAAAAATGGAAACTTTCCCAGGGAGCTGGGGTCCAGTTACACACTGGTACAAGATGTCCTACAATACAGTGCCCATTTGAGCAGCACCCTGTGGTGAGAACAGTGGCATCATCAATGTCAAAATCATGCACCAAACCCCTCAAACATCATGACATTGACTAGAAAATCAGGAGACTAAACAGAAGAAACTAAAGACATGCCCTTTGTATTTGTTATATGACATTTTTGGACCTTCTAGGGTTTGGATTGTCAAGCTTTGCTCTGTCTCCATGAAGAACTGGATTGTGTTTTATTTTGTGCCAAAGCTCAGATTAGTGGCATGTTCAACCTCCAGCAGTTCCTACCCTTGAACAGATTGAAGTCTGCTACAATCAGGACTTGCAGCATGGGCAGAAACAGAGGTTGGTGGCAAATCAGCTAAAAGCAGGAGGAAGAAATATGGGAAAAACAGGGAGATTTTTTTTTACTGTGAAGGTGGAGAGACCCTGTCACAGGTTGCCCAGAAAATCTGTGGCTGCTGCATCCCTGGAAGTGCCCAAGGCCAGGCTGAACAGGATTTGGAGCACCCTGGGATAATGGAAGGTGTCCCTGCCCACGGCAGGAGATGGAATGGGATGATCTTGAAGGTGCCTCCCAGCCCAAATCATTCTGTGATTCTGGGATTCTGTGAAGAGAACATCCTTACTCCTCAAGATGTGCACACTAATAAATTGGAACAGCTGATGAATTTATTCTATATTTTAGTTTTTGGATTTTGTTAAATACTATACAAAGAATAACAAGAGTTCTCCCTATTTTCCATAATACCATTTCCCCCTAAAACCTTGGCCAGGCTGGATTTCAGCAACTCTTCTGGAGGATGCTCCGGCCTCCAGAGCAGGCTGGAGGTGTACAGCTTACTATCAATAAAAAAACGTAAGCAAAACCCCTGCTATATGTGCACTTACATTTTCTTCATTTACAACAGGACTTTCTTAGCACTTTCAGTCCAGAGTGGGATGTAAGAATATCCTTTTAACATGTCCATCCAAAAAGAAGTAAAATATAGATCTTTCATAGGCTATATATTTAAGAGAAGAAATGGTGCTTTTAAAATGGAATGTCCAATATCTGGTGACTAATGGATGACAAAGAGGCTGCAGGGTACTTTATTAAATGTCTCTAGAGACAAAGAAGTCGATTGCTACTCACTGAGTTGATTTACAATGATAAAGATTTCTATTTGTAGGAACCTCGTTGGCTTCAGTCACCTCTTCTTGCATCTCAGGGCACATAGAAATTGAAAGCTTTGCTTTTGAAAGAGAAAAGAATTTTTCTCTGAGCTCAGCCTGACTGCATTTTTCTGGTTATCATGACAATCCTATCAGACTAATGGGCTGACAGCCCCAGAACAGCTCTGCTATCTAGGAAGGGAATGATGTGACCTCCAAGAATCATTATGTCATATCTGGTAGGAGCTTTATTGTTTTATTGATACCATTCCCTGTGCTGAAACCATTCAAAGATGAAATAAAATGCTTCTCTGCATTTATCAGTGGTGAGAGGGAAGAATGAACAAGTTCACCTGGATTGCTGCCAACAGAGGAGAGCAGCGAGGCTGGGACAGTGACGGGGGTGTGTGATGGAAACTCTGGGGTCACTGGCAAGCTGTCCTTGGGAGCCTGGTGTCTGTGTAGGAGATCAGGACCCCAGCTAGCCCCCCAGCTAGCCCAGACAGAGACAGTTTATGTTTCTGTGTCAGTACTTGTTCCACCTGATTTTTCTCATGGTTGAGAGAACTCTTTCTCTTCGTGGTTGTTGGTGGCATAACCTACTTTAAAGCCCTAATTCTCAGCCTGTGCTTAGGACACACCAGCTCACATTTGCTCTGCACTGTCCTGAACACTCTATGGCATGGGGTGCACTGCACCTACTGCATCAAGTCATGCTCTCCTGTGTCCAGAGTTCAGACAAGAAACTCTCTGAGTGAATCTCCTGCTTCCCTAAACTACGATGCATAAGAGAGACTGGGAGTATTTTGTAGATATGCTTGTAATAACCAAGGTCAGAAATAAAACAAAAACAGCTAAGAGAGATCAGAAATACTGATTTGCTAATTGCCAAAACCCTATTGTTCCACTGCTTTGTGGTGTGGTTACAACTGAGACCACAGAGTTACTCATTTGCTGATGCAACACCAAAGGTGGACAAAACAACTGTACTGGGGCAGGCTAAATAAAGGAGCTGCAGCTTCAAAGGAAAGCACTTGCAACATGAAACTTGTGATGGCCTTGTGAAGGTGTCAGTGTGACAGAAGCCCTGGGGCTCCCGACAGGATGCCCATTGATAGGAATAGCAAGGTCAGGATGGATCTGGAGGATCCATCAATCACCGGAGCCCAGACTGCAGGCACGGCATAGCTGGAGTGACACAGCCACTTCCATAGTGCTGGCAGGGCTGGGCTGCCTGGGCTCTCCTGCCTTTAAAGGAGAACAAATTTTTACTCAAGGAGCTCGAAAATGGTCTAGCAAGACAAAGGTGTGTTACGATTCATCACACCAGGTCTTGCCTGTGCTTCCTCCTATAAACCTACAGAAATTTGTGAAGCAGCTGAGTCGACACTTCTTTGCTCTAAAGCTGACTAGCAGGTTAACAAGAGAAGATTATTTTAAGACCATCATTTTATAGGATGAAGGTATCAATTCTCTATCTTCCTGTGGATAATCCTGTTACAGGATAACATGATTTTAGGACAGTCCATTACAAAGGACAATTTTTTCAGTCTTGTCTGACTGGTTTCTAAGTCCCTCATAGCTGCCATCACGTAAAGAAAATGTGAAATCCTGACTTTCTATTCCAATTGTTGAGCTAAATTTCACCAAGACTTTGCACAGCATCTATATAATTTACTGACAGTCTCAGTTTAACTCAATTATACAAATATGGAACTTGCCACCTGCCCCACTTGCATTTTTGGTCTGACATACATCACTGCACACCAACCAAAATTAACAACTGTATTTACCTGCTGCTGTGCCCTGTGGTTTTACCTTCCTAGGATCCTTACAGTGTGTTACTTCTGCTGTTTTAAATGTGGGAAAAATGAGGAGCAAACAACTGAATGAGTACACCAGAGTCGCTGTGAAAGGCAAGAATCAAACCAGAGCAGTGGTAAAAAAAGCACAGTCTCCCCAGTTTGCCCTCCTTTCACTTTTACCATAAATTCCCAAGGAAGGTGTTTATTGAAGAGGTTTCTAACTACCTCTCTAGTGCCCACACATTCTTTTTTTTTGGCTTTCTATATGGAACATTAACACACCAACAATGTATTTTGCTTTATGCCAAAAATTAACTACCTGCAGTCTTACAGGGGTCAATGGGGCTCTCCACAAGCAGGCTGTCTTTTTCACTTGGTTTGCTTTCTAGAAATACAAACTTAGTTCTTTAAATCCAAACAAGTCCAATTCTTTCCTCAGGAAGAGGAACTACTTCGGCAACTCTTGTTGAAATTCAGGGATGTTGCATTTATTTACTGTAACAGCATTTAGGAGCCTGAGGAATGGACCAGAAGCCTACTGGGATCTGTTCTGTAGAAATACAAGATAAAGAAAACTCCCTGCATTTAGTGATGCTGGGTAGGGGCTGTGTGCACTGAATCACAAAATGCAAGAATGAGTATATTTTCACATACTAAACCATAACGAGCTGCAATAAAAGCATTGTTTATAAATTACACTATGGTATCTCAATGGTGAAAACTCCCTGCTTATTCTTACCTTCATCTTTCAAAACACACTTGCTTGTTTAAAAAGCACTTTCTCCACCTAGAAATAAATCCTTAATTATTTTCTCCCATGTCTGTGAACAAATGATTCACTGCAAATTCTTCTCTCCGATGAGGTTAAAATCTATGTGTGCAAAAGATTTCAACTCAATGATAATATTTTCTTGTCCCATCTGGGGAATATCGCTGATATTTTCTAGAATAAAGAAGGAAGTGAATTTTTCTACTTCAGGTAATGCTTCAAACTATTCCCTACTATTGAAATGTTCCTTCAAAGCTAATTTCCTCAAGAAAGTGTATCCACCCACCAAATGTTATTTCTCACCCTACATAAGTAATAGGAGATTTCCTACTTTTTGCCCACTTCTACCCCGTAGATTTAATGTGTAAACTGGGAACATGCAGAATATATTGCTTGGCACAAGTCAGCGAAGTTTCACCTGCGAGAACACAGTATGAATTCAACCCTTGGCTGTTTGTACTAAACCACAGGGAGAATCTACCCTTGAGTGATGTGAAGTTCATAGATCAGGCACAAACCCACAAACCCAAACCCGCAGAGCAGTGTTTAGGCTTGCCGAGCTCACATCTCACTGGAGTTGAGCCTTGTCCCAGGACAATCACAAAGGGAGCACAGCACTCCCCTCTCGCTATAAGGGGCTCCCAGTATTTTGGGAGGATGCTGAGGTACAAATCCCCAGTAAAAACACTGAGTGGGAAAGGAAAATATTATTTATTTCCTGAATAAGGTAGAGCAAAAGTGATTGATGTTCTGGTGATGAGCATGTGGTGCATCGGGAGAGCATTCTCCTTCCTAAATTTTACAGTTAAACTTTCTTTTGTGTTCCTGAGTTATGTTTAAACACTCACTTAAACTTCAGGTGTGAAGATCTGATATTCCTTGCTACATTCTCCCACGAATCCCAGGATTCACTTCCATAACCTCCGCATTCACTGATCTTCAGTGCCACAACAGGTGAGTGAAATTTGTACCATGGTCTGCTCTTTCAATTTCACACATTTCTGTGTGAACCTGGAGAGCTGGGAGGACAATTATTCCTAGTTAAGATGTGATTTTTATTTTAAACTTTTTTATCCTCTTTCCTCTTTTTTTTGGGTCCATGGATTTGTTCTTGTGGATTGGTTTAGATTCCAGATGATCTAGATCTTAAGCCATTGCTTTCTTATTGTCATGGGTCATGACTTCTGGATCATTTTAAATATGAGAAAAATGATATTGTTCTAAACATGAAAACACAGCTCCAAAAAATCTCTGCTAGGAGCAGAGTGACAGCCAAAGTTCTGATTAAATTCACATCTTCTGTGGGCTTCTGCAACCAACACAAATGGCTGTGAAATCTTTTGCAGCAGGGTAATGGAGAGAGGAAAAAAGTTGGCTGTAAGTTCAGAAATTATTATTCTTATAAACCCATTCACACACCTATCACTTGGGACAAGTGAAGGGCCAAAGACATGCCAAGCAATTACACAGCTACACAGGTCTGTGCACAAGATATTCTGCATCACGTTGGCTGTAATTTGTGCTCACTATGTTGGCACAAGCTCCACCTGTGTCAGATGGTGACAGAGAAAACAACTTTTCTGGGAGACTAAATCCATCTCAACAGTGGCCAAGCCATGTCCCTGTTTTTGGAAGTCTGATTGGTAACAGCAGCACCTTTCAATTTGTAGTGGAAAAAAGGTTTACAGAACTTTCAGTAGCAAGATGCTCAGAGCCTCTCAGTGACACCAGTGCAACCACGCACAGCTTCTAGGGGATTTAAGGGATAATATTCAGTCTTAGCTCTGACCTTAGCTGGATCTTTGTGTCCTGATGATGAATGATTTCTGAACAGTTTTATATTTTCCCTTGCTACTCATTTCAGTTGAGAGAAACCAGATGAATTTCTTTCCTAGTTCAGGTACAAAGACAACAGAACTACCCTTCTCAATTTCATGACACCGAGGATCTTGGTAAAGGAGGAAGAGAAGGCAAGCTCATAATTAGTCTTTTACAATGTGCTTGCAGAGTTTACATCAGGGTTCATGTGGTGATGGAATGACTTTTGACCTTGTACAGGAAAGTATTCAATAATCATAGAATCAATTAACCCCTTTTTCTCTACTGCTAAACTGAAGACTGCCAAGTGGAATGGTCTCACTTCATTTTTTTGCCAATATTTTTGAAATCTTCCTTCATTAAGTCTTGCAGACCTACAAAGCCCATTGTGGCCATAAAAGAGATCACAGAAAAGGACACAGTAAGACACATGGACTAATTTTTAGGGTTTCTGAAAGCCTAAAAATGCAACTACATAGGTGAGAATTTCTCAGGATTTGACTGACTGAGAATTTTTTTACAACAAGAAGTACAGTCAGTTACCCTTGGTGGGAAATGTGTGTTGACCTCAGTAGCCCGAAGCCAGGACACTAAGCCAGAAGTATAAAGATGTCTCTGTTCCCTTGAGAAGGATGTCTGTCCAGCTGCAGCAATAGTGTCTAGAGAGCTAGAGAAGTTTTAAGGGCAGGACAGAAAAACCCCTGTGCTTTTTGCTGTCCAAAACCTGTAACTCTTGCTCAGAGATTGCAATCTCATGCTTCTAGAGCTGTGCCCTTGAAAATCGAGTCTCCTGTTGGACGAGGCTGCACAGACTTGGAGTGGCAGGAACAAGGCTATTCCCAAGATTAGGTATTGTAACCACATTGTCCCCCAGGACCACTTTGGCACAGTGCTGTAGCTGCTTTCTGCTATTCGCTTGCCCCAAGAGGATAGAGAATTCAGAATTGCATCTCCCTCTCCCAATAATATCCTGTTTTTTGCTGCTGGTTCTGCTTTGTCATGGATCTGCCAAGTGCTGCAGGTGCCGAAAAACAAAGGTGAAAGCACCCATATGGTGCTTTCGGATCACAAAACCGACTCACAGAATTGAAAGCCCAAAAGGACCTGTGTTTCTTTTCTCATAGGGAAACCTAGCAGGGAATCCACAGAGTTACATCCATGTGCCAAGGCCTGTGAAAGGATTTATTGTGAATTCCTTTTACAAGATTCCTTCCTTGTTGGAGATAGTCCCTTTGGGATTCCCCTTCATTAAATTGCTAATCCCATATATTCAAAATTTATGGTGCACCTTCTCTAGAATACCAAGATAACTTTTAAAACACAGTGTAGACTGGGGGCTTTGCTAGTTTTATAGTAATTTTCTTTTTCAGATTTCAGAGCTCAGGCCTTCACTGTACAGGCTTCCTTTGGCAAACACAGAGCTGGAAACTCACTTTAATTTGTATATGATACTGTGTTCAGTGCAAATGTGTTTTAATATTCCTGTACAGATCTGGGCTCTGGTTTTTGCCTGGAATCAGACAAGCCAAGTCTCATGATTGGACAGTAAAAGTAATTTTGAGTAAGGAGTGTGTGCATGCAAGCGTGTCTGCATTCACACCTGTGGGTTTTTTTCTGCATTTTCCTTCAGTCACTGGTTTAGGAATTACAACTTATTTGAAAATAATATTTTTCTTTTCACACACACACACACACACACACACACACACACACACACACAAAATTAGCTGCAGATACAGTTTCTCTCAGATTTTAAGATCTTTTTGGTCATCTTTCTCTGTGTTTGTGACCTCCAAGTATCAAGAGAGTTACTCTGCAGTTCCCTGCTGTGTATAGGTAGAAGGGACAAGAATGGGTCATAGCAGTCTAAAATGTCCTGTCTTGGGAATAAATAGCTTTATTCCGTATGTGCCAGTTCCCTGGCCTCTGACATCCTTGCTATTTACAGTGATAATAGAGATGGACCTTCCAAACATGTACCTGATGAGGCAAAAATAAGAGGCCAGTGAAAGACAAGGCAATACTTTACCTCCAATGAAAATCACATACTGGGGGCTTTTGTTTTAAAGTGCCATATTATGTTTTTCCCTGAAAAAGTTTAATTCAATTTGGGCCAATTAAGAAAAAGCCCAAGCAACATATAAGTTACATGATGCCTTCTTTACGTCAGATCAGTGAAAAACAATCTTTGACAAGGTTGACTTCAAAACACTACAAATGCATTTAGAAACCAGCATTTTTTCTCTCTTCTATTTGCAGGCTCCTTAAATGAAAACACTTTATGGAATAGTGCCTCTTTTTAGCTTGAAAACACAGATTTCTATCTCATGTCTGAGTCTCCATGGTGCCTCCTGAGCACAGCAAGGACTAGTTCAGAGGACAGATCCAAAGCAGCATTTTAGAAATATAAACCCAGTCTTTCTGAGAAATAATCCATTCAATCCCTGGGACTATCAGAAAAGACAGAAAAGTGATAGCACTAATAATAATAGCAAGAGCTGCTGTTATTAGTAGAGGACCTATACAAAGTGCACGTTTAAATGAAGCTTATTTAAACATGCTCTGGTTTAATTAGATTTCGTTTAACCACCTAAAAAAATCCCAGCAGAACTTGTGGCAGGGCTTGGGCTGCTGCTCCCTGCTGTGAGCCCACCTGTTTCTGCCAGCCTCGCTGCCCTGGCACTCGGAAAATCCCAGGGCTGGCTCTGCAGGCTGGGGCGGGTCGCAGGGACTGGCTTCCAGACTGCCTCGATGTGATGTTTGAGGGGGAAAAAGTTCTTTTGAGTTAAAAAATTAGCTTTGGCTGGGATTTACCATGCTGAGAAAACAGAGAAGCAAATGCTGCTAAGCATCTAACTTTAAAAGAAGGGAGCAGACAAAATTTTAAGTAGTTTTTTACACTCTTCAAAAGTAATAAAAATTACACTGTTTAAAGATAGACCTTCTCCCCAGTATAATAATCTTATATGTATATATTTAAAAAACCCAAACCCCCCACAGAAATACAGCATATATTGGGAACAGTGTCTGTCCAGCTTTTGGCTGCATATTTGAATGCAGGAAAACCCTTCCCTATGGAATAGTTTCCTTCCCAGGGAGTGCCCAAAGCCTAACCCAAATCCTGAGGAAGCAGCAGGAAGCACCTTTGGTCACAGAGAGGGCAGGCAGGAGGCTCCCGGGAGCCACAGGCAGGGAACAACAGGACTATTTCTACATAAACAAGCCCAGGATCAGCTGAAGTTGTTGTTCACTGGCAAATGAAAATAAAGAGACAATTCAGAATCAAAGGTGAGTCAAACAAAAAATATGTCCAATAAGAGGAGGCAGCCCAGACAATCAGTCAGATGCCAAAACATGTGACAGACCCAGAGGCAACTCCAAAACAACCAAACCAACTGCCTGTGAAGTCTGCCAAGGAGCCAGATGCTCCTGCTTAAAAATATCTTCCGCTGCCTTGGCATCTGCATTTTCTGCCTGCCGTCAAAAGAGGAGGGAGGGGAAAATGGGAGAGCAGAGCGGGAGTAGGGGTGGGGGGCAGCAACTAATAATATTTTTGCCATTTTCATTCTAAGTACTTCTGATTATTCATTTGCAGTTTGTCATCATGTCTCTGGAGAGCAAAACAAAACCCCAGCCTGGCATAGGCTGGGAAGGGAGAAAAAGGCAAAACCCTTTATGCAGAAAGGGAAAAAATGAGGGGAAAGATCCAGTGATTCCACACTGCTGTGTATGGCACGTTCCTGTTAAGGTGATAAAAAGCTAAAACTGCTGGAGTTGGCAATTTACCACCTTGGGAAAGCATCGGTGTGCCCACAACCCAGATGGAGCTGGGGACAAGATGCTGCAGCCTGCACACACCCGGGGTGTCCCCGAGGTGCCCCATGCTGTGTGGTGGGCATGAATGGGGAGTAAATTGTACTCAAGGTATTGCTGCTACCAACCACAGCAGCAGGTTTCACAGCGGCTGTAAGTTCTCAACAGAGGCTAGAAACACACTTAATATTAACTTAGTGAATGAAGATACAAATTTTTGTTACTGCAGCTGTTGATTTAAACTGCTAAATAAAATACATGTATTTTATAAGTAGATTATTCAATAGGCAAAATTAAGAAAGAAAAAAGCACAGCCAAAAAGAGAGAATTTGTGCAATTTCTGTTAGTGGAGGACCTATAATGCAGAAAGTATTATCACGTTTCACTTGTGTTGAAGGGCTTTCCCTCTTGTATGTAAAAGTTTTCAAAGGTGAATACACCCCTTCAGAATTTTTTTTTTTTTTTTTTTTTTTTGTTGTGTTTCTTGATTCCTTGAGCGGGAATCAGGAATCCTGCCTGTGGTCTGTCCCTGTGTCACAGAAATGATCGAAGCAAGAAAAGTCTGTACTTTGAGGTGCCAGACGTGTCCCTCAGTGCTCCATCCCAAGCAGAGCTGCTGGAGCGGCGGGTACTGAACAAGACCAGGAATACAACACACTGCTGGAGAGTGGCTTTACCTGAAAAGAGTGTTTGTTTTTGTGAGATAGAAATCAGAACATTATCTTTCCTCTGGGCTGCCTGGGTTGGGTTCTGAGTCAGAGGGTTTGGGACACCAGTGCTTTGGGGACTGCCTTGTATCGACACAGTTCAAAGCCAAAAACCTGGTACTAAATGAGCGCCATATCAGAGACCATCGCTGCTTTTTAGAAAGCAAACAGCACTGGAGGTCAGGCCGAGCACAACCGGGATATAATTGCACCCATAAAAGTCCCAGGAAGAACAGAGAGATTCCTTTGTGATGTTTGACTCTCCTTCCCACTCGGATGCGTTGCGGTGTTTGTTTCAGGGCAGAGGGTGAGCTCTGGGCTCGCAGCTTCTCTCGCAGTCCCTCGAGCAATCTGGCAGCCACGGGGCTGCCACCACCTTTTCTGCGCTGAAAGGTTCAGCTCCAAAAATCTGCGCCACACCTTGTAGCCTCAATTTTGCATACAGAACCCGTTTGCAGGGAAATGCAATCGCAGTAAATAAATAAGCAGCGGGAGCCAAACCAGCAGCGTGGTGAATCGGCGGAAGAATTTCAAAGAAATGGAAAGAACTCGCGGTGACAAACGTTCCGTGCGAGTCTGGTACTGAGATTGTAAGAATTTTGCATGTCTACATCAACTGACTGATAGCAAAGGAGTTTCTAGTCCCCCTCATGGCACACACAAATGTCTGTTAAAGACATAAATATTTAAAAACAACAGCTAGACTAAGAGGGTTAGCTTTCATTTCATCTAATTTGGCAAGCATTAGCTACACCCACCAGAAATCATTTTATTTTGTGTAATTTAATAGCAGATCTATTGTAGCATCGCAGTTTCTGACATGCCGAAACAAATCAATGTGGCCTTTTTTTAAAGCTGAGAATTAATACACGGCTGTATTTCAAATGTTAGATGGAAATCAATAAAGATTAAAATCTTTCTGTGTTAGTCACTTATTTTCATCCTCTGCTGCAAAGTTTATTTGCCTTCCTTCATGCAATACGGAGACTTTCATCCTTGTTCAAATATCTTGGATTTTTTACGTCCCTCATGTTTGATCTGGTTCTCAGGTGAGAATTATTGGCAGAACTTGATAGAATTACACCTGCCAATGGCAGCAACATGAAATTATATAAACTGTACTGTGCATGCCCTTTGGAGTCTTACACAGCAAAATAATATTCCCACAGAAATCAATCTGAGATTTTAATTTATTAAACCCTCTCTCTCTACCCCCCCCCCCCCCACCTTAAAGGGATAGATGGAGATAGAGAGGAAGATGAGAAATAACATCAAATAAAGCAGGTTTTGAATAGTCACGGATGACCTTCACAATATGCGTTTTGCAATTTTGGGTGGATTAGAGGAAACTAATGATGGCTTTGAAATGAGCTTTTGGATAAAGCTTGGGAAACTCTAATCATTACAAATCCACTACTTAAGAGAACAAGTCCACGTAGCACACTGCAGATTTAAAGCATACATCTCTTATTTTCTTTCCTTCTCTCAACAAGCTTATTTTGCTTTCACTTATTCCAGTCTTCTTATAGGAGCCTAGAGACTGTTTTCATTTTCTGCCATGCCTTAACATTTAAGGGAGCCTATTTTTTTTTGCCTGGTGTTGTCCTTACAGTGCCTTTTGCTTTTAGTTTAGGACTCATAGAGTTAACAGACTGGGAGAGAGAGAGAGAGAGAGGAAAAAACCCAACCACTTGCATTAAGCCTGAAGCCTGTCACCTTTTCTTGGCAATTACACTGCTAATGGCTGGGTCCCAAGCAAAGTGGCAAAGAATATCTCTTCTCACGTTCCCAACTCACAGTGCATTCCCAAATACCAGATGGTGTTTTTGGAATCCGTTTCACTATGTTTGATACGACAATACTTTTGTATAATGTTAAATTATATATAACTATTTCAAATAGCCAATACCAGAACAAGGCTAGAAAAGGAATATTAGATGCAAGGAGGAAAGAAACTGAAGACTGAGGGTTTTCATCTCCTGTCGTATCTCGTGTCTCTCAGATTTTTGTGTAATTTGAACAAAAGAGGAAATAAAAGTGGTCCAACAGACTAGCTCTCACAGTGGTACTATACAGAAATGGTGTTGCTTCCTTCCCAGAATTTGGTGTACATCTTAGGCTGCCTGCCAGCTCTACAGGAGGCAAGTGCAAGATCATAAATAGTGCAGGGAAAGCAGGAAAAAAGAAAAGGGGGAAAAAACTCAGTCACAAGTAAAAAAGTCCCACCATTTTCCTTACAGATTTTTTCCTTGAAATCTTAGATAAAACAAGTGCCAGAAAGTTCAGGAGAGGTAAACTGGTACATCTCCATTAACCTCAGGGGAGCTGTGCCAGCTGACAGGGGCATTTGGCTCAAGATATTTAAGTTGAAATAACTTGGATCTATGGAGCAAGTCATCTATACATCCTACTGAAGGTGAATCCAATTTCGCTTGCCCAGATCAGTGATTCCAGTTTTATATTAAAGCTGATAGACTTACAGGAGTTGGAAAATACCCATTGGAATCAGGCCTGCAGATTTAGTTGCAATGAAATTAATCATGCCTGGACAGAAGTAGCTCAGTCATTCCTCAGGAGACAACCAGACCTCAATTTTAGGGAAGACAAACATTTTCCTTCTGTTGACTACATTACAAACAGTTTCTTAAGAACAGGAAGAAAATGCACTCACTACTGAGGCACAAAGTATTCAGGATATTCAGTGTCCCATCAGTCTGACAGTGATGCCACTTCCATTATCAGAATTCTCTCCTCCAAATACTGGTTAGTTTTATGCTTTCTAAACTGAAATTGTTTATTCTAATGTACCCAGGAACTTTGTTTTCTTCCATCCCCATTTCTGCTCAAGGCACATTTTAACAACCAGCAAGCTTTCAGGATAAATGCTTACCAACAAAAGCACTTCCCAAGTCTAACTGCAACATGAATATTGAAACTATAAGGACACAACTTCACAAGTAATTTGTCTAGTTGAATCAGTTTTGTTTCTGCTTATGCCAGAAACCTGTCCAAGTGAAGGTTTCATTCATATGGCTACACACAAGCAACTCACCACATAAGTACTTACTTTTTACACAACAAAATACTGATTTTCCCCTCTTGATTACTCATACTGCCAGCATACAGTAAAGATTATCAAGCCCTCAAAGGATCATACAGATCCAGTGACTACTACATAATTAACAATAACTTGTAGTAATGCAATTTAAGAGTCTTTTTAATGGGCATAGATGGCAGAATGTATAGCCCATCTTTCTTTGTCATCCTAGAAAAGGGGCCCCATGCGGAGCTGCTGGTTGCTGAGTGATGCTTTGTAGTCTGTACCAGACAGTTGCACAGTACCAGCTGCATTGGCAGGTAGCCGAAGTGCAAAGAGATAGCTGCCAAGCTATGCTATACAAAGGCAGCAGTGCCAGAGAGAAAGAGACCTTTGCATGAAGTCACCTTTGACCCTGAAGCCAGCATGGATCCCATATTCATCAATTCCAGACAATTGCATCTTTCATTCCACCACAAACTATGATTAGAAAGGGCCCGTTTGTGATAGTGATTGTTAGTTTACAGTTCCCAGAGATTGGATTATTTAATCTTTAGTTCTGTTGGCAGCAATATTTTCCCTAACCTTTTGTAGTGGTGTGCCAGTGATAATCTAACATATGTATATAGGGAGATATACACACACATACACAGAGGCACCTCCCTTCCCCATCAAAACTGGGTGAAGAAAGAGAGATACACAGAAAAACCAAAGCACACAAAATTCACTTTGTTTGGCAATCACTGTGCTAATGTACATTATGAGAATTCAGCCTGGAAAGTGCAGAGCACTCTGAGTACAGCAGCATCTCAACTTCTGCCCACACATCTGACTTTCCTACAGTTCTTTCTGCTCTATGGGAAAACTTTTGCTTTAGAATATTCGGGTTATCGAAGGCATTATATTTGCATTTAACTGGAGATTAATTAAAAAAAAAATTTCTATAAGTACTGACCCTTGTATCACATGCAAAAATAAGTAGTTAAACATTTTAAATGGACTCATGAGAAAGTCACCAATGACAAACAAACCCACAATCTCAGGGGAGTGGGGGGAAACAGTGCATGGAATAAAGCAGCAGGGAAGTGTCTAGGCCTGGTTCCTGCCTCTGCTCTCCTGTGTGTCCAGCTTTGATTGTGTGAGTCCTGTTGAAATCTGTGACAGAGCTCACAAGGTGTGTGTGCCTGTCAGCACTTGAATTTCAGTAAATGGGTCTTCAGCAGTGAGCTCCCCCCTATCCCACCCAGACTTCACCCAGCACTTCCTCAGCAGTAAAAGTCACAGAATCAACAAATAGGCAAAGAACATAAGGTGCCTGAGAATATAACTCTTAACAACAATTTTCCATAGTGTTTAGCAGAAAAAAGGGTTAAAATGCCACGAGAGCCAAGTGAAGAGCTAACGTTTGCAATTGGAAATTGAGAGAAAAGGGAAGTGGAAAAAAAAAACAGTGAGTCTATAAAACTTTCATGAAAATCTTTTTTGATCTGCTCCTTTGGTCTGATCTCAGAGGTGTTGGCCAAAGGGAAAAAAATCCCTCTACCTGAAGGCTGGCCGTATTGTGCTGCACCTGACTTCTGGCTCACATGCGAGACCGTCTGTTCTTTATTTTCACTCTGTATGAAGCTAATGGAATTTGCAGTTGATTAACCTCAAATCTGGAGTAATGATCCAGCCTGGGACTGCAGCTGGCAATGCTGGGGCTATTTGTACTTCTTAACTGAGTAAGACAGCAACAAGTGTAGTGGCACAAAGGTAAAGATCCTGGGTAGATGGGTGGATTTCAGGGGTGCAATAAAAGGAGGTGAGAACATGACCTGAGAGTGCAGATCTTGTCCCCACTCCCCAGTAAGAGTCAGAGCACCAACTCCTAGAAAAATGAATTGCAAGATAATACAATATGAAGTATATGGCTACAATTATTCAATTATATTCTACAGAGGACACTCAGACCACAAGATTTACCCTTCTTGCATAATGAATCCATGCATTAGATAAAGGTCATCTGTTAAGGAATGGTTTCTTTAGAAAAATTAGGAGTAGAGGGTCCTAAAACGTCTCTACAGCTTCTGCTTGTGTGAGAAAAAGCAAAGTCTTTGTTATATTGGCACCTTGAAATAAAATTCAGAGGCTTACACAGTATTGTGTCTATTTATTTGCTAATTAATTATTCTGTCTAAAATATGAAAAAACACAGCTAAATCACTGCAGATAAACACCACCAGAAGAGAAGTCGAGGTTTTTTTACTTAATAAATGAATTTACGTTTTCTCCTTCACAATCGTTTAAAGCTTCAATGAACAGAGTTACACAAATGTGCACCAATCCTCAGAACTAATTTAGTTTAGCAAGTGCTTCACACATCTTCGTTTACTGAACAATGTTACTTTCAAATCACGACAACATTCTTCCTTCCTCGCCTCATGACTAATACAGTGTTATTCAAGCCACTCCTCTTCAGACACTTCAGATCTTTACAGATCTTTTCTCCAGCTTTACCACCTGATTTCTAATTAAAATTAAACGGAGAGAGTTCCTTCCACTGATGCAAATCCTGCAACCCCAGGCCAGTAACAGGCATTACACATTTTTTCTTCCACGGCATCATTTGGAAGAGGAGCTTCTACAAAGAGGTAGGTAAAGCGAGCTGAGATGAGCTGTGCTAGCTCCTGAGCTCTTACCCTGCTCAATGGATAAATGTCTTAATGTGATGTAGTGAAAACAATTTTTCACTCTGAGGAAGATAATTCATCTCATCCTATACAAGTCTTGTCAAATTAATGACTACTAGTGGACTTTCCTAACACTGCATTACTGTCTGTATTTTATTTATATATCGTGCATGTAAATATACATGTGCACACGCACACACACACGCACTGTGTGTACTATATGTCAACAACTAATCAAAAATTGTTTGCCCACAAGCATATGTGAAAAATTCATCTAAATAATTGTACATTTAATTTTTAATGAAATCTCAGTAATCCACCCAATTTACCAAACTCCTACTTAATATGAAACAGTGGCAGGCACGGAGATGCCTGAGTCTTACACAGTGTGAGCATTCGTACCACTTCAGGCATCCTCAGTCAAGATTTATTAAAATATTATCTTGATTTGGAGATCACTGCTTTTACTTGTGTGCAGAGTGAAGAAGCATATGCTATATGAGTAACCCATAGTGTTTGGCTTAAAGGCAAAATAAAAGTCAGCAATAAATAAACAGTAAAAAACAGACTGCTGGGAGATGGAAAGACTCACAGTCTTTCCTGTCTTTAGTTCCCTAATTCTGCAAGCTCTTATATTCACAAATAACTTTTATTTTTAAATAAGGCAATTACTGCAATTATAGCATCTACAGATATTTTTAAAAACCTATTAATTATCATCTAACACCCTTTCTGAGGTGAGTTTTCTCATTCTACTCCATACAAGGGGAGGATGAGACATAAAGGAATTAAAGTGATAGTTTTGGCAGACCTGTACAGAAACCAAGGGAAACACATTGCACATCAGCTTGTGAGAACACACATTTAAAGCAGGCACCTGCATTTCTCAGGTGCAAACACCTTCAGCATACAAACAATTCCACACCAAGCTCATGCACACCTGTCCCAGAGTGTGCACCCAGGAAAACTTGTTAGAACAAAGGAATCTCTAGCCATGAGCATGTATGTGGGAGTGCAGGTGTTTGAGTATTTCAATCCAGAGTACATGAACAGATGTTTGCATCGTATTGAAATTGTCACTATCCTCAAAACTCTGCAGCTCCGCTGTTCCACCCTTATCAGTTTGTATTTCTCATATTCCAGAAGGCCTTGTCTCACACTGCTTTTCGGGGTACAACTTCCGTGTGTTTTGGCTCTAGCCCCTTATCCTGTTGCAAGGGAAAACAAAAGTCCCCAGCCCATCTATTTCTATGTTCTTAAACAGTCAATAACTCATTTTTTGACTAGATAAAACATTTTTTTTTCATTAGGGCTTTATGCTCTTCCCTGTCTCTCTGCATTTCACTATTGCAAAGATCTGGGAGTTTATGAAGTATGAGTTCCAAGATCAAGGAGTAGATTAAGAAACTGGGGCAAGTAAGAGAAAGGTGGACTGCACCATTCAGAGATGAGGACAGCTGGCTCCAGGAGGGAGGTTAAGGTGCTGTGAAATCACACTTTGTCAAGCTGCAAGCGGGAGACGCCAGGATGCAGAGCTGTGGGATATGACCAGTGGAGCATCAGGCTTTTCTTAATTCCTGTGCCACAGAGGCACAATGTCAGCCTGGTCTTCACGTTTTCCCCTCCTTGTTTTCCTTTTATCAGTTATCACCGGACAGAGTTTACATCAAAGTTCCCTAAAACATTCCCTAAGATTTTGGAACTGAGCAGATGCAATCAGAAGTGCTTGCACTGCTGGTTACGGGGGACATCTCATGGAGCTGCCACAGAGCCTTGCTCTGTTCTGTTCAGCCTTTGCTGCTGTTCTTTGGCTCTTTGGCTTCCTGCTGTGGAGTTGCCTCAGTGCAGAAGAGTTTGGGCAAATGAGGAACTGCTCTGCAATTCAAACCCTGCCTCTGCATCCAAAGAGAGGAAAAGAAACCACAAAGTTTTCTGTGCAGCGGTCCAGTTACTGAAGGACCTGAGCAGTTGGTAGCCCATATGTTACTGAATGGGATTTTAAGTAATGGAAAAGAAACAACTTCAAGGAGTGATTGGAGAAGAAAAAAAACCCCATCCTGTGGTTCATTTTCTCTGCTCAGGTGTGATCTCTTGGCCACTGCTCTTCCTAATGCCAGGGAACATTCTCATATCACAGCCTGCCCTCCCTTCAGACTCCTTTACGGAGCTGGTACTGAGCACCCACTCTTTGATCCATCCTCTTCCTTCTATTCTTTACATTTTCAGCTCTTGACACAAATTTATGTTAGAAATTACCAAAGGTCACTGTTTGCCAGGAGCCAGGACCTCACCATGGGTTTCCCAATATTATAAGCCTGTGTCACCTTCCTACATGCCCTCATACTTCCCTGGAAGATATTTCTCCCATTTGTTTGTGGAATACTTAGAAAACTTCATTAACAACAAAAATAATTGGTTCTTATAGAAAAATAACAAATTTCAACAACTGTACATATCTCCATAATGAAAAAGTTGCATCCTACAATCAGTTGAGACAGTTATAATTTGTAAAAGAAGTTACTATTTTCCTTAAAATTGTTTGAGCATTATTAATTGATTTTTGAACAAGAAGGAGGCCCTTGTGTGTATTAAGTAGTGCCTTATGCTAATTTCATTCCATGCACATGGCAGACAGAGAGCTGATTTCCTTCAGAAACCAAGGTAAAAGGAGAGGAAGCAACAAGTCCTAATTTGTCTAAACTGCAAGTCCTCATTAGCAGCAGATCATGAGTAAAGTTGAGTTTTACTTGTGTTTGCTTATAATCCTTGAAAACTTGTGTCGTTTGTGCTCTTGTAAAACCCTGGTGATTCACCTTTCAGTCACTGCCCTAAATAATCCATTTAACCCATTCTTCTTAACCTACCCTCTTTCAAATAAAATTACAAAAGAAAATTTCTAGTAAAAAACCCGGCAAAGAGAAGTGCACATGCAAGTTGTCTCTATTTGTTCTTGAAAGTAAATATAAATATTGATTGAATGATCAAATGAGGCAGACTTTTTACTTTTCTTATTGAACACAAAAGGTTAACTTGGGTCACTTTGGAATACTCTTTATATTCCCTTGACATAAACCAGTAAGACATGTTCTACTTTCCATTTTCTTTACCATGCAGTATATTTCCATGCAGAATCAGGTTCAGACTAATTGAATTTCAGATTAAAAAAATAAATAAATAAAAGGAAAAATTCCCCTGTAATTTACCCACAGACTCTCAGTTATGGAAATACCCTGTCAGTGACCATGTACACCCTGTGCCTTTTGAGTTAGTTGTGTTTAAAGCAGAAAGACCTATTTGAGGGCACTGTTTGTGCTCTTAATTTCCACACTGCTCCTATTGACAACCTCAATCCGTGTGTGTGACTCCAATTGGGTTGTGAAATTAATATGGCTGTTTGCGTACATCAAGGGCAACCTGCACTCCTTTGAAAGCAAGGGCATTGCAATTATGGGTAGTAAGAGCCTACAAGCTTATAGTGCCATCTGTACTATCCAACACTTCCACCCATCCCTACTTGTATTGCTAACTTTGTGTTTCACAGCCTCTGAAAAAAAAAAACAAACCACCAAAGAACAACAGATACGCTTATACAGGCAAAATATTTTGAATCTCACTCCACTAGTCAACACATCTATTTAATCTGTTCTAATGATTTTTATCTTACTGAGAATTACTCTTCATTAATATCCTCTATGGAAAATAGATCCAGAGATCTCCACTGCGGTGAATGTAAGGGATAAAACCTTTGTGTAAAAGAGTCACTGCAGGCTCATGCAGCACCTGATCCTCACTTAGACTGGCTTCTCCTGCTCCAAGATCAGTTGAATTTCTTGGGAGTGTAGCAGGACCTCTGCTTTTTGTGGGTGGATAGAGTATGAGTGTATTCCATGTGCAAAGTGTGTGTTTGAACACGTACAAAGAGTTTAAGCACCCGAAATGAGCTCTGTAACTATTACCTGCATCACTTGTGAAAGAGGTTTATTGTGACACTCATGGAAATAATAAAGATATTATCAGTCCAAGCCATGCTGTTATGTACCAGGATATTTGTCTTCAAATGTCAATGGAGAAACAACTCTATTCATCCCACAATAATCTTTAAATATCAGTCAGTGTGAGTGACCACATCTGAGGGCAAGGGATGCTTCAAGCAGCACAGTGAGATTCTGTTCACTCTGGGATTAAAGCATGGGAACCTTCTAATAAACCAAAAATTTTACCTTTTTTCTCTCATATGAAGTTAAGGAAAGCAAATATCTATTTCTTTATTTGTAAAAAGTTTCAGATTGTTTGTACAGAAACTACAGGGATCTTTGCAGCAAAAAGTTTCAGAATATTCTTATATTTTCATCTCCATTTCCACTATACTCCCAGTATAGTGAGGGACTTGCCAAAAGTATAAAGGCCAGACTGCCAAAAATCATCACAAGCATCCCAGTACGTTTAAAGATCCGGTGCTGGTGTTTAAACTGGTGTACATTATTAAATTTAAATTGAGATGTTAGACCTTTCAGGTAGTGTCTATGTCCTCTGGTTTTAATCACAGTTTTGACACCTTCTGATCTCAGTCCAGTGTGTAAAATTAAAAGATGGTGAGTGGTAGCACAGAGACCCCACAGGTACAGCACAGACTGAGCTTGGAAGTTCTCCTGCTCATCCTTCACAACACAGACCCTCCAGATCGTGCTGTAACTGGCTTTCCCAGCTATCACAATGATTTCACAAGGTGACGAGCTCTGAAAATCAGACATAGGGATCACTAGCAAGAATGAGTTGGCCCTTAAGGGGACAAAGCTGTGCCCTTCCTCCTGGTGACACAGATACCTCCACAAGGTCCTCCTCCCGGCCAACGCCGAGCGAGGACGTCACATCTCCAGCTCCTGGCTCAGTGGGCAGTGCTGGGAGCCCAGACAAATTTTTTTTGGATAAACAGGCTTTTCTTTACAGCCTTCCCCCAGACTGTCCCACAGCTACACCGTCGTGTCACAACAGATGTGGAAGTTTCTGAGGGGAAGAGGTTGAACAAGGGTTAACATGGCGCATTCTCCTCTTACTAAAATGATGTCATTTCCCTCCCCCTCCCCGAAAGTATCTGTTGCTTGCTTGTTTACATACTGAATTTAAAATCTATATTATAGATCTGCATGACTTAAAACTGAATGAATTCTCATACCTCAAGACATTTGTACAAATTTAAGTAAAACTTCCAGTGCTTCAGTGTTATTAAAAAGTATTTGGTTTTACCTGCAAATTGCCCCCTTTCCACATTTTCTGTACTTTCTCCACAAAAATAAAGACTAAGAAAAAAGGAAGTACTGATACACTGTAGAAATTGTCCCAATGAGTTTATAATCCAGTGTGAGTTACACAGTACTGATAAGTAAAGGAAGTTCAACCAGACAGTTTAATCCTCCAATTTCCTGTCTTCTAATCAGCCACTGACTCCTCTGGCTTTAAATTAGAAACATTCATGGCAATATTCAGGACAGGTGAAGGAAAAAGAGTAGAAAACAACTAAGACAAATACTTGTAAGCAAAAGGAGGCCACTTATAGAAAAAGAAGATATTACAGAGTATATATAATAATGCACTAAAGTGTTTAAGCTATACAGAGAATTTAGCAACTCTGATAGAGAAGGAATAATTTTATTAAAAATATTTATACAGCAGCTGAGCAGCATATGAACATACAAGAGTTACTGTATAAAACAAAGGAAATCCATGCCGCAATGTTACACTGTTCACACTTTGTTATTTTTATAGGGGCAGGAGCAGGATAATTATTGCTACATGTATGCCTTTTGATATACTGTAAATCATAAGTAAGAAGCACAAATCAGCAAAGCCACAGACAGTTCAACAGCATGTGGGGATTACCATGATAAACTTGGACTAAGAGTGTGCATAGATACGCTCAGTGATTTAAACAAAAAATACTTTTTTGCGTATTTTGGCAGTGCCAATTAACTTTCCATATGATGAAATTAAATGCCTATTAGATGCGCCATCTTTTTTATTTTCATTTGCAATGAGATTTATAGTGAGGATTCTATTAATTCTTAATTGATGGAAATCCTAGCAACATTTTGACATTTTCATATTTTTTTAAATTGCATTAATTACCTGAGCAATTCCAGCTATTCCTCTGAATAAACAGAGGTGTGGAAGAAAGGTAGTCACCAAAAGCTTCAGTAAAAAAATGATGTTAAGAATCTTTAAAGCAATTAAATGACCATTTTAAATCTAGGCTGCCTATTTTTAATAAACTCTGGTTTCACTCATGGCTTCGACAGAAAATAAAGACATTCACGCTGAACTGTGGATCGAGAGCAGGACAGTAAAATTAGAAAATAATTATTTTGGAAATGACTGGAAGATCTGCTTTAACTGTCGCATTCAATAACAGCAGTTTGCTCATACATGGAGTCATTTGAAATGGCTTCTTATTTATTAATGAGACTTTTTTTTTCCCTTCAGATGTCTCACAAAGAGCACAGTTTAGGGGTTTGAAACTGGACAGAGATAACTCAAGTTATGGGTCCAGGTTGGAACTCAGTTGCTCAGGTGAGCAAACCTGGAGTTGCTCCACTCCTCCCAACGCAGCAACTTCAGGCTGGTGGCAGCATAAACCTTGAGAAGAACTTGGCCCAATTTGGGATCTTTAGTTTTGTTTTGCCATGGAGGATTTTCCCTCCAGTATATACCTTTGCTGCACATCTATTTCAATAACCCCGTGCAAAGGAATTTTGCAGACAATCCCTTATTAAACATATTATGGTCACATCATACTGGCTTGCTAGAGCAAATAATTTAAAAAAATAATCAGCCTGAAATAAATGTTTATAAAAGTAGCACAGCTGCACATATTTGTTACAAATGCAAGACAGAGTACTGAAACTTTTCTATGACTAACCCTTTAGTGTCTCTATGACAGCAGCAAATTTCAATTGAAAATGTCAATGAAAACAAAATAATGATAATTTTTCCAACAAATTCACCTCGTATCTTCAGGCTCCTATATCAGTTAAATTGTTTGCTATTTTATATATATTTTAAAAATAAATATAACTCATTCTTACACAAATTTACTCTATTTCGGGGAATTTTCACGCTAAAATGCCACATTACAATATAGACAGACTAATAACTGTTATTGCATTTACTTGATTAAAGCATTAAAAAAGTAGATTTGGTGTAAGAGTGCCTTAAAACAGTGAAGACATATGCAATTATTACTGAAATGTACAAATCCTGCAGCTTCTGCTGAAATAGTTAGAAACATTTACAACTGTCTACAAGAAAGAGAAATAACATTTTTTCTTTTACTTTGACTTCTTGCTATTTTGGCAAGTAAGATAAAATATATTAGCCATTCCATCAGATGGCTGGGGAGAAAAACTAGCTGTGATGAGGAAAAATGAATTAAAGGAGCATTAATAAAGATTATCTATGAAAGAAAATAAGGTCAAAATTAGAACTCTGCAATTTAAAGCCACCTTTCAAAATTGCAAGCTGCTTTGCCCAATGCTAAAATCCATTCATTTTACTAATCATGCAATCAACCAATCTCCATTATCTCCAGAGCTGGCTATAAACATGCTATAGACTGGGGTGAAAGAGGGAGAGTGTGAGGTTGAGAGACAGAAAGAGGGAAAGAAAGAAAGCAAGAAAGAAAGAAAGAGAGAGATTACTACACCCAGCCTTTTATAAAGCCGTTTCTTTCATTATAACAGGTCTTTTCATCCCAGTGACACAGAACCTTTAAATTTGGGCATAATGCTCCAGTACAGTACACAGCTATAGCTTCAAATGGATTTAGAACCTGCTCCAGGAAAAAAACAAACTCCCTCGCCTGACACACAAATTGTTTACGATTCATTAAAAAGCAAAATTGCATATCCCAGTGCTGGCAGCTGAGTCCATATGGGTGCAAGGGGTATTCACTCATCTCTTTGTATGCTGGCAGTACCAAACCGAAGTTTAGCACTGTGCAGCTGAGATTTTGTGCAGCCAGACGATGCATGAGGTAATTTTCAAAGCTTTATTTGTCTTTAAAACATTAAAATCTGCTCTCTAGCTTACTTTTGATGAAAAGAATGTGGCAAATGGGATGAGGTTTTGGGGGGGGGTAAAAAAAATCTATTTTTGTTGCGTGTTTTAGATTCATAATGTATGAAAAACTGCTTATTACTCCATCAATAATTGAAACTTTGTATGGAAATTATTTGCAATTAACACATCTATTGTAAAGATCTTGAATTATTCACTTCAGCTAAAAATAACGTCTCTTATCTACCACAACTTCTACAAAAAAAGGCTATTTAAGTGATTTTTTTTTCTGTTAGAAAATAAATGGTGTGACGTTCAAGTTTAAGGAGAACTTTCTGCAATGTTTAATCTAAACAACAGCATGTGTGGTTATAAAACTGTTTATTTTTAGGCAAGTGCATTACTAAATGTTTCCAGGATTTTTACATATTATATTCACAGCACTAAAACATCTGTGAAATAGATGTGACTGAAATGAAACTTCCTTGGACACTTTCTCTAGAGTGCTAATAAGTGCCTAGTAACATTTGAGGATACTTATTAAATAATAAACACGGACGTACCTCATCATAAAAGCAGCCGATAGACAATAAAAGAGGAGTGGTAATAAAATATACAAATGGCTTGGAATAAGGCAAAATCACAGCATATATAAATCTTGTGGCTAAAACAGGTACTTGAAAAATTTTGTTTTGAAAATGATAAGTAAAAATCAATAGTCTTATTTACAGGGGTTTAGCAAGCTAAAAAAAGTCACATGAATAATCAACAGTTTATGTGCATGCAAATACCCCTTCCCCCTCCAACTTCTCCTGGCAGAAAGTCTAATTGGAAAATCAGTACTATAAGTAAAGTGGTTAGCCTTCCCTAGTCCCATTAACCAAACACTGCATGTTACATTTCACTGGCAACCGCTGGCAAACCTCTAATAGACGCTTAAAAAAATTAAGAGTTTAGAAAAAAAAAAAAAAAACAACGGAAAACCCCGAGCCCAAACACCTTTAAATACAAGCCACATGATATACACAATGGCTACCACCAAGCTGCAGAATAAAATCCTTCCGGATCTCACTTTTAAAAGTCTTTCAAGTCCTCTGAGGTCTTAAACTTTCCAAATGATACCAAAATTGGTCCGGGGCGGCGAGGGGGAGGGAAAGCCCCCGACTTGTTTCAGCGTATCATACAATGAAAGTGATCATGCCTTGTTTTGTAATTCCACTCGCCAGTCCTTTTTTAACTGATATCTATGTGAAATGAGCTGAGGTTCACGGTCCAGTTAGGAGCGGATAATACATTCATTGTCCTGGCAGCAAACTTTTCCTCTCACTGGAAGAATTCACGCTTGCCACAAGAATAATAATTACAGAAAACTAAAAATGCGCTGCTAACGAATTAATCCCTAACGGACAACACGCTAACGAGGGCAGTAATGATTTGAGGACTCTCTTCCTCGCAACAGGACTTGCATCTTCTGCTACAATGGGCTATTGTGCATCCTCCTAACTCACTATACCTCTTATAGATTCAAGATGTCAAAGGTTGTCTGGCCCGGCTGACCATGACATGCTAGTTAACTCGTTCTACGGAGCACGTTGGGACTTTATTGAAACTTTAATTGTGCCCAAAAGCAGCTAGAGCCAGACTATGTGGGATCTGTAACACATGGCTCCAGGTCAGCACAGCCCGGGAACCTGTTCTAAGGCAAACAAGCGGAGGGAAAAGTTAGATCGGGGTCTCGGATGAACGGCAGCACCTCGCAAACCGCGCTCCTCTCACACGTGATGATTTTACACCACGCCACGACCGCACCGTTTCCAGGCTTTTACAGGGATCGACTCGCTTTGTAACAGACTGAACTTTCCACCTTCCCTTTTTACTAAATACTGCATGCTAAAAAATGCACGCGCACACGGACGCTGGAAAGCAGCAGATAAAATAAAACAAACTGAGCGTTAGGCGACCGACTGAGACAAGTTACTCTGCACAACAAGGCTTTTTCAAACTACTTCTTTGCATACTTTTTTTTTTTTTTTTTCCCTTAAGGAGAATTGAAAAAGCTTTCCTCTGGAAACTGTAGTGCACATTAACAGTCTCCTGTTACACAGGGGAAAGCACACAAGTGGGACAAGTGTGAGGTTGCTCTACTGAAGAGTGTGAAAAAAATCAAATGTTAATTTGATAAATGTGAGGTCTGGGACATTTTGTCAAAGAGGGAGGGAAAGTAGAAAAGGGAGAAAAAAAAAAGCAGCCCTGCTGCCAACTCACCATCCACCAAGTTCTGGCCGAGATGTCGTAGCAGAGCTGCCATTTGATGGAGCCGTCGGAGGTTTTCCCTGCCATTATGCTGTCAGCAAGCTTCATCTGATGCTAACTCACGGGAGATAAGACACCTAATTGAGAAAACATTTGCACTGGCATGTTGGGCAACATGTAGCCCGGTCCATACCATATGGAATCATGGGTAAAAAAAAAAAATCTCCTTGACAATGAACCAATCTCTCACAGACCCAGTGGCAAGGTGAAGTGGAGATGAAAAGTCATCTGCTCCTAGCACTGTCTTCTCCTCTCTCTCTCTCTCTCCCTCTCTCCCCCCCTCTCACTCACTCTTTTTTTTTTTTTAAATAAGAACCCACTGCTCAACATCAAAGAGAGGCGGTCAAAATTAGGGCTTCATCACTCAGATGATTTTGGTCTGCAAGGTTTTTCTTTCCTCTTCTTTATTTTTTAAGAAGAATAAAGAGATTTAATAGGACAAAGGCAGGTAGTGGACTGTGGAGGGAGATCGCCACAGGCTATTAGCCTAAAATTTCTGCTTGACAGATGGAACTGCTTAGAGACTATCATGCAATGTTTTGGGTGTTTTTTTTTTAAAGACTTTCAGTCTGATTCAGTATCTGTTTATCGCAGCTACTTTTCTCATGTACGTGACTGGGGGGGAAAAGACAGAGCAAAAAAAGAAAAAAGATTGCGTCTTTCTTTCTTTCTTTCATAATGTGCATATAATAATTAAAGCAGCGAAAGGCAAAACAAAAATATAAACTGTCCAAGTTAATTTCTCGATCCAGTGATAGACTTTTTCTGAAGGAATCAAATGATCTTTCATGTTTTTTTGAGACGCTCAAGTTTTGGCTATTTATTGCTTCTTGATTTTAGATATCAGATCTTATAGATATTATTTGAATGAATGACTTTTCATATGAAGGTTCAAAGTGCCCTCTAAGAGCTGAACAGTCCCCTTTTCATAGATTTGTAAAATATAATTTTGCTACAATATTTTTTAAATGTGGTTTTTAATGTTACATTTCTTAATGCCATCAGGTGACAGCTGCCAAACTCACAGAGGTTTGTTTCTCCCTCCTGCAAAACTTCTCTGCCACATTCAAAATTTTCTTGAGGAATTGACAGATAACTTGGGAAAAGACAGCCCCAAAACAAACTGCTTTGAAAAGTTATGAAATCATGTTATTGTCTGATTTTAAAATCTTTTCCTGACTAGCAAAGCCAGAGATAATCATCGATTTTCTCATCTCATTTTCCCACTTCTCCTGGTGCACTGTAAACCCAACTGAAGTATTACTTTTGTGACAGCTGACTATTAAGCAGGCAGTGAATGCTTTCCATTTAAATCACCCCGCTGTGTCACACGGAGCGACGGTTGCTCGGCTGTGACCACCACAGTCCCTGACAGGGCACTCCAGCCTATACAGTAGAGCCTTTCCTCAAGTGCTTGAAAAAATGAACTTCTGAACTGGCAAACACACTCTCACCAGGAATATTTCTTAGGGCTGCGGAGCTATGGCTGATACAACTCGCTCACTCAGAATCAGCTACACTCCACAAATCTTTTTGTGATTTGGACACAAGAGGAAAATGTATTAAAAACATCCACTCGATTTTAAACAATATTCGTTTCTGTTTGTGTGAGAAAGAGGAGCTTGTGGGTGCACAATTCTTGTTTGGATTATTTTGTGTATTAACTGTTGTTTGACTATTTGGCTACAGCAAAATTGTAATTCTGAGCTACACAGATTACAGAACTGCCATTCAGTACAGGACAGAACTAACTTTTACTGAGCTTCAATAATACCCTTGCATTTCTGTGATGTGCCAGATGATAAGCAAATGATTTAGTGTAAGCATGAACTGCTAGTGTAATATGCAGGAGTTTGGGGTTTTTTTGCCCCAGTCTTACAATCTGTTTGGATTACACATCAGTGAATGATCTATGCTACTACAGCATCCCAATTTGCAGTTTAGCTCCAGATAGCAGGTACAATCCCACTGCTATTTACAGGAAAGGGACTGACTAGCATGGGAAGTGTTAAGTTTTATTTTGAGTCCAGAAAAAAAATGGACACTGTGCCAGGAACTGTCCTTGCTCTGGCTAGCCAAAGTATTTATTGTCTTCTGTTTTTGCAGGTTTGCTAGTACTACCTGTCCTTTCAGTCTCACTGCTTATTGGGAAAAAACCCTCCCTCTCCAAATAGTCACACAAAATATAAAACAAAACTCTTAGTAACAATCAGCCATTGAATTGGTGTCAGATTCAATTTTCTGCTGCTCTCTCTGCTCCTACCTCTCAAACCCATCATCCTACCAGGCCTGCTTATTATTTATTTAGTATTTCATACTCAGTTGTGCTGCATGTAATTCTGGGCAAGTTCTGATAAATCTGTATTCTATATGGGGTTTTAGCACCTGATGTAGTTAGAGATCTACTGACAAACTTTCTCTGAATTGCTGTATTAACCACTTCTTCCTATACCAACATATGATTTTACCTCCCAATATTAATTGTAAACACACCAACTAAATATTTTTTTTAGAACATACACTTTTCAGATTATGAATGACAGAAGCATGAAACCATTTCCTTCCTGACAGTGGAGTGGTTATGTGCAAAGAAATGAGGAGTGCTGTTGGTTAACAGTGTTTTAAATTCAGAACAATTAGGTGCAGTTAACTTTGCCATTGTTCGTTCTGATGCTGGGGATGGTGGGTTCTTACCCGTAGAGCAATTACTCCTTTCATAAGCGGCTGTTGTTAATAGCATTAAAACAAGATTAAATACAACATGTTAAATATTGCAATTATTGTGGAAAATAAAATTATTTGGTGAGCATAATGGGGAGCAAATCAAGCATTTAACATGATCCAGGAAATGCTACTCCAAACAATTGCATTTGTTTTATGCAATTTTTCCCCTTTGATTGCTGACAGATGCCGTTTTGGAAACAAACATCTAAGTAGTTTTCCTTCAATCAGGAAAAAAACCACACACCAGAAAATGGCTACATGTTTTGAATTTAACTCTTGTCAATCAGCATTCTGCACAACACTCCCTGTGAATAGTGCTGGGACAAAACGATGCCTTCCAAAGACTAATAAGCAACAAAGATATTTGCTTCTAAATCAGATCTGTTCCAAAGGAAGAGAAAGCCTTCATGTGGCATCGACATTTGTGCAGATACAGCTGCAAAATAAAAATGCTTGCAGTATAGAGTGGTATTTCAAGTTGGAAATAAGTTAGGTGTGTGTGTTGTGGGCTGCAGGAGATTTGTTTTCTGACAGCTTTAGGCCTCAAGCAATGCACTGAAGTACTTGCCAGTTTCTCTCCAACTTCCTACTGGAGAAGTGGCCAACTATCCACAAATAATTTGCTTAATTGTTGAGCAGAGTTACCTGCCACAGCTCACACAGCACAAGCAAGCCCCTCTATCTTCCCTTAGCCACAAGTTTGGATGAGGATATTGTTGTTCCTATCAAGTGCACGGAACCAGGAAAGGATGCTAAAAAAAGGCTAATAAAGTATATTGATTCAGATGACTGTATCAAGCTGGCATTTTACAGTCTACTGGAAACCGAATGCATGAGAGCATTAGAAATGTTGGCATAGTGGGTGGCTTCTCCAAATGTTGGCTTCTACTGTTCACATCGGTAAAAGAAACGCGGCAGAACTGCGGGCAGTTCCCAGTGCCAGACACATCTTTAGGATCTTAGACCTTGTTATTAGATTATCTATTACTTGCATGGTACCCACTGCTCATTAACCCTCTTTGTTCCCTTTACCTCCCCCTGCTTCTCCAGTTGCAGTTGCTCAGAACCTTTTCAGCTCATTGCAACAGTGATTTAGATCTGTTCCTAATTTTGGGGGCATTTTCCTTGGGAAGCCTCAACTTCGATGAGTTACAAGGAGGATTTCCTTATCTCGAACAGTGACAATTAATTCAAGAGCCACGTGAGAGCAGGCAGTTGATTTTTGGGTAGCCTCTGAACTGATGCAAAGTTGCTGACAACGAGTATGCTCTAGCTTTTGGAAATCCTGTAATCCTGGCTCCAATCAAGAGGATCTGCTGTTGCTGAAGGCATAAACAAGGAGAGAAGCAGCATGTGACCACTGCTGCTGCACCTTCAAGGACTCCCAAGCCAAAACCAGCGCAATGGTAAAGCTTCTACTGGTTGCTTAATGTTACACACACATTTTGGATGATTTTCCTGAACCCAGGGAAAGTAGTCCTTTGCCCTCTGCAGGAAAAGTTGGGTTTGGACTCTGCTTTTCCCACTGTAGCTCTGTTGCGTGTGTTTCTCCCTGCTCCCCTCTCACTCCTCTGATTTTCTTCCTACCATCTGTATTCCCCTTTTCCCTCATCTGAAACAAGCATCAAGATCTTGTTTCTGACAGAACGGTCTGTCAATATGGAAACACACTGACATCACAGACAGTGCTGTGACTTCATGTCTGAAAGAAACAGGAGGAACAGATGAAAGGACTGAAGGCGAAGGAATGACACATACAAACATTTTTTAAAAATTAGTAAAAATTATTCCCTATCAAACCAAAACACAAAGGAACATAAACCAGATTTATTTTTAAGTCTAAATATAACCAACTATTTCCTAATCTGTGACCATAACTCAGTTCAACATTTCAACATGCTCTTCATGCATGATATCTCCCTGTCCCCCACCATGACCTCAAGAAGGACTGAGCAGGGTGTTTAAAAAAGCCAATATCAAGCATATATTGAGATAAGCCTTTAGAGGGAAAGGAGGAATCATGCCCTGGACTAATCTGTATCATCTAAGAAAATGTAAATTCATATAATTTGAAATGAAAGTATTCTTTCAAATCACAAAGTGAGTTTGGATGCTGCTGGATCAAAGGCATCATTGCCTCATTGGGGTGGGGATACAAAACATACACAGAAAATACTGAGTGCGCAGGGGTGGAATACCGTACTATTATTTTCTTTTTTCTTCATAGAATTAAATATTAACAAAAAGGACCAATGATTATTTCTATTACTAGCACAGGGTTTTTTTGTAGAAGAATTTAGGAGGTGTTAAAAGCCCTGCATTTCCTTTACTATTTGAATTATGTATTTTGGGTTTCAGCTTTAGAGGGCATGCAGAAGATGCCGCTTTCCTGCTATCTCCAGAGCCACTGCAACCCCTTAATAAGGAGATTCATAACTAGTAGGAGAGGAGCTCAAGAAAACTAAAAGGTTAATATATTCTAACTAGATGTTGGGTATAGAATGTCAGATCTATCAAATTTCATTACAGTTTGGTGCTCAATGAAAAAGATTTGATTTCTTTTGCCACTGTCCTACTATGTTCAAGTCACACAGTGCCAGCAGCAACCAGCCAACGACCACAGGCTGGCACTGAGCGGGCCCGAGTGGGAAGCCAGCCGCAAGGACCATCTGTTTCCGATTTCTAGCGAAGCCAAGATGTGCAGTGAAGTGCATTCCATTCACCCAGCCAGCCTTCTCCCTGCTCAAGTTATTAGTGTTACAAGTGAAATTATCTTTTCCAAACAGCGGGGGAGCTATAATCCTTATGGAACAAGGCTTTTAAAAAAGGGAAAAAAAGAGGAGGGGGAAAAAAAAAAGAAAAAAAAAAGACAGAAAAAAGGCCCCCCAACACTCCCCCCTCTTCAAACATCTTTTGTCAAAGTTGTCGATGACACTGTTTGTAAATTTAATTGCCATGTTCACGGGTTTTATAATTTTAAAAGATGTTTTATTAAGAACTATATTCTCTTAGGGAAGAATGTGTACGTCAGTTCATGGGCTCTAATGTAATAAACCATTCAAATATATTTAGAGGGTTATTTATGAATAAAGTTAAAAATGACAAGATGAATGCTCATTTAAGTCTCTCTAACTTGAAGTGCCTTGAAAAACATCATAGGTTTAGAAGTATAATTTAAAGTGCGAATGCATAAACAGCGCTAATTACATGCTACTTACATTGTTTCAATATGTAATGCATATGTTTAACCTCGCAGAGGAAGGATTGGTCTTGGCACAGCAATCGTGGGGATTTAAGGGTATGCTAAACTGATAACTGTAGAATGAGCTCTGACACAGGATATTGGTCTCCTACTGTTACCTAAATGCCAGGTGAAACCAAAGGATTTATAGGAGGGCGGGTGAAAAGGGGGAGGGGGAAAGAAAAAAAAAAGGCTACACAATGAGGTGAAACTGAGAAGTTTATTTTCAAAGGGGGAAACATTTATCCTTTGACACCATTCCATTCCGGTGACTTTATTTCTAATATACCATGAGATTAATGATGTGGCTAATGTCACTGTGTCTGATGAACACTGGCAGAGCTGTGGAACAGTTGCTCCCCCTACTATTATTGGACATATTTGTAAATTGGCATCTATATGATGAACTCATTCTGTGTGCCAGCCAATTGGAAAAAATCTTATTCAGGAGGATAGAATTTTCATTTTTCTATTAAATTCTATATGATAGCCAGTTGGTTTAAGATTGGCTGATATAAATTTTTTTTAAATTAACAATGTTAGATAGTTTTCATGTCATATGATAATCTCAATATGACTCTTAGGCAAATCAATTGTAGATAACTAAGGAAATAAGTTATCATGAGGAAAAAGATCCCTGACATACCAGAGGTGGGGCAGTATTTAAGTCTTTGCTTAGGGAGGGCACAGTTGCTGAACATGGCCATAATGATTCACTATCCCATCCCTAAAGGACTTATTCATACATAAAAGTAATCCCATCTTAAATTAAAACCCAGAAGAGCTTGTTCCATTCATTTTCTTAGTCCTTTTCAAACTGTTTTTACAGGTCTAAAACTATTTTCATGAGTGGATGATATAACACATAAAATGCAACTGTTGAATCACTTGAAACCTGATTATGAGATGAGCCCCTTCATTGGGTTTTATTTTTTCTCTGTATTTCAGAGGTGCAACTGGACACTGATAATCTCTGTTCCAGGACATTATCTGAGCTATGGCTAAGCTGATATTAACACAAATCATAACCTCATTCCAAATTTTTTGTGTATCCAGAAACATCTGCTATATCTGCACACGTTGCACAACTTTAGGATGCCTTGTTTTGCCATGAGTAAAATACATTTCATGCTGTCTGATGTTGTGAGAAGTAACCCTTCAGTATCTCTCCATGCAAGCTTGCTTCCATGTAGGTCAGGAAGAGAGGGGTGCAGAAGGACCCAAAGAACTCAAGTGGAAACTGGGGGGATTGCTTCAGCCAGCTTTTATATTTGAAGAGAGTGAGGCCAGCAGGTGAGAATGCAGAAACTCTGAACATTTCTGTCATTAACTTGTTCAGCCACAGGATGCTGAGTGCCAGTGCTTGCTAAGGCCATGGCTCTTTGTGCAGGCACAGGCAAGGGTCACTTATCAGTTTGTAGATAATGCCACAGGACTACTTTTGGATTCAAATATTGAAGACTCACATGCTCTAGGAAATTAATCTCTGAATTTATCCTTTTGCTTTTACTTTCTCTTCAATTTTTGGATAAGGATTTGCTACAAGTGGTTCATAGTGGAAAAGATTTTATTGTTAACCAGAAAGGACAGACAAGTCCTCAAACCTCTCTGGAAATGGCTTTCTTGGACAAGATCTACTGAGTTCAGCAGTGCTGGTGGACATTCAGGCAGCAGTGATAAATCAGTGCCTTTTATCATCTACAGCTACATGAAAGACTGAGACTACTCCTTCCTGATGAGAGACTTCTGTAACACTCTCTGCTTAGGGCTATTCTTAAGGAATAAGGAATCCAAGACAGATGTAGCAGTGACCATCATGTTACTCTCAAAGACCAAATCCCTCAGAGCAAAGGAAATATGAACAATTAAAACAATAAATACACTGAATCATAGGAATTTCCAGTGCCCTCACTTCTAACTCCAGCTCCACATTACTTTGTAATTATTGAGCCATGAATAAGTAAATCCTCTTTTGTTTAGAGAACAAGATTAAAATGCTACTAATATTAAAACCATTCCTGTTTGCTGGCTCATACATCTATTTAAATACCTGCCAATTTCTTTGCTTTACCTCTTGAGTGTCACACTTGTCCTCCTGCTAATACCAGCTGACTGGCAGCCAGCAGGCTGAGCGCTGCAGGTAAATACCTAGAGAAGTGCTTTGGCAGGGCTGAGCTCTGTGTAAGCAAATTGTACATCAAGTCAGGCATAATCTGTTGAAGTGGCTCTGGATTACTGAATATTTAACAGTAAGATAACACTTTTGTGACTGTAAAGACATATTTACACTCCTGTGTAATCTATGGCACTGGACATCACATTACGGAAGAGAAAACTCTGAATGAAGCTCATTCAAAACACATCACTCTAAATACCATTTTTTCCCCCCTCCAGTTAACTGATCATGGAGACAAAGGAATTTTGGAGATGAAGTCTGTAGCATGTAGGTCTTCTGGTGTGGCTCCTAATATTTTTTGAAGCAGGTTTTAAAAATCTGCAAGAAACTTAGCTGATAGTAACTAACATACTAAGAAGAGCAAATATTTTTCAACTAATCAAGTTGAAAATTTGCCATGAGTTTAGAATTTATGAAACTTGATTACTTCACATATTTGAAAATCAAGTCTTATTCAACACACAGTGTATTGCCAGCAAAGAGGGTGTTATGTAGAAATTATTTGATATTTTTTCTTGTATTCACTGTATTTCCCATTAAAACAAGACAGTATAACAAATGTAATTATTTATGGCCTTAAGTCTGAAGACCTGATTTTTTCCTTGTGCTAAAGGACCTTCTTTTGCAAAGCTGGCTGATAGATATGAAAGAACTGGTTGACATTCTAGAAAACAAAAATAGAAGGATGCAGGAACTGCAGAGTGTCCCTTGATGCATCTCCATCTTTTCCCAATTCAGGGATCCACCACTAAGAAAATGATGCTTCTGTCTATGAAGGCTCCTTTAGAGGGGGTTCAGGGCCAGGTGCATTCCTGAGAGTGGGTAAAACAGGAGGTGGCTCTTTTCTGGCCACCTCACCTGTCCCTTACTGGATTTCTTGCTTCTCTGTGCTGGCAGGAGTTTGCATAAACCCAGAAATTAATCTGGACGCTGCTTTTATCATCATAGATGTCACTTGAGGAATAGCAGTGAACTTGTCTCCATGCTTGGAATCAAAAGTGCTCAGTGCTGAAAAGCTCAGGAATTATTTCAAAATGTACTTTGAAACCTTCCTGGTGGGAACAGCTGGAATTTGTGTCTGTGTTACCAGCTCTAATACTAGGAGCACAAACACAAGCTGAGTCACAGTGGACGACAATGCTGCTGACAAAATGTTTTAAACTGCAAACTAAAACAACAATGGGATTATTTATGGACTGCAACTCTTATTTTAATGTCAATAAATGTACTGGATAAATTCCCCTTCATTAGCTGGAAACCTCAGAAGGAAACAGAAATATTCTGGTAAACCACAAGCTTGTTCTTAGCAAATAGATGGCTGCATTTCCACTGCCGAGGCATAGCCAGACTGTTTCTGCACTGGGATAATAAATCTCTGGGAGTGAAAAACAAAGTCTATAAAAGCAAGACCTCCAAAGTAAGGGTGTGAGACACATGGCCCTCAAGCCTCCAGAGGATGGCATTAGAAAGTATCAAGAGTAGAGGTTTTTCCTTTTTATGAATGGAAAACATGTTTTCCAAGAGCTACCATTCAACTCAAAACAAATGGTTGGAATGAGTCCCTGTCACTATGGGAGGTGTTTGCTCTCTTATCTACTGGGCTGCAGGCAGCCCAGACAGAGGAGTTGCTTTGATTGCTGTGTGCTGCAAAATAGAAAAAAAAAAAAAAAAAAAAAGGACGAAAAGCACAGAAGTAATGTGTTACACGTCCCTGATTCCTGAGATATCTGAGATGCAGAAGGAGCAGTTCTTTGTAATATCTGACTCCACAGATATGCATCAAGCCATGGCATACACCAAGTACAGGGTGCTCTAATGCTTCCCATCCAACCTCCTGACACTTCACTCCTGCTGGTCCTGGAGAGAAACAGAGGACCCAGAATTGCCCCTGGGGCTCTCCCATCATGGGAGAAATGCCATCAGATCAGCTGAGGTCATCTTCCCATTCCTTGAGAATGCTTTTCAGGGGCAGACAGAACAAGGCACAACATCTTACCAGGTAATACTGGTGTCTCCTCATGTTTCTGGAGTGAATATTTTCATGTCAGGATGGAAAATCCAAACATCACAGTCACAGATTGCTTTTTTGTTCTGCTCCTCAACACTTATCTGTCTTTATTTTTCCTCTCTAAATCTGTGCTTCTATGTCTTATCCTGCACCTAATGGCTTGTAAGCTATTTCCAAGATGGAAAATGTGGTATTCTCTTATCTGTGCAACATTTTGTTTATTTATAGCATGACACTAATGACACTTTGAATTTGCTTCTGAGTTTTTTCTTATTGTAAAGACAAGGCACACAAACAATTGTGTCTGGGTCTAAGTACAGTCTTAACCCCATTCAATTTATTTTAGATGCTGAGTCCTCAGGAAAAGGGACCAATGACTAATAAATCAGGTGTTTCTTCCTTCACCTACTGGGATCAATAAGAAGCAGGAGAAAAAAGTTCTTGTTTGCATGAGATAACACAGACAAACAGCACCATGTAGTGGGTAAGAGCATATTTCAGGCTCTAACCTTTGCGCAGAGGCTTAGCTTATTGTGGTAACTTGTATTTCAGCAAGACTAAAAAACTGTTTGCTAAGAAGGGAATACAAGGGTATGAATATGGCTTGCATATACTTGGAGGGGATGTAATCCCCTTTTTACTGAGCAGTTTATGTAAACCTATACTGAGTTGGGCTTCCAAACCTACAGTATGTCAATGTGTTCCAGATGAAGCAGAAAGAGAGAAGGGCAAGAGAGCTCAACACCTTTATGCACAGTCCTAAACCCTCCAATCAGAAATGGATGGTACTTTGCCTAAAATGTCTCCTTTTGTCTTTTAAATAAACAGAAAATCAGATTCCTCCTTGTAGTTGCTTCACCTAAGAATATAGTGATCACCTTCCTAAAGGGAAACAAAGCTCACTACAGCTTATTTGTGTTGGGAAACCAGTGCTCTGGTGCATCATTCAAACCATTATTCCACAGTGGATTAACCCAGACAATACTTATCAAAAATGTCACACCACAAATATGAGCCAGGAATACATTACTGGGAAAGCTGCCTGGACCAATGTGAAATTAGAGAAAATGGGCAAGTATTACGTATCAAACAATGCAAAACACTTGCATAGACTATGAACATACATCACTCTGCTTTTATATTAATTTTAACCAAGAAAAAAAAATTAAAAAACAAAACTGCATCCCTCTTCAGTGTCTCATCAGATTGCATTATTCTGACAGCTCCACAGGAATCCAGTGACTCTGCACTCATATTCTCCAGTCATGCTTCTGCCAGCATTTCCCTGACAGTAGTTGCATGTTTCCATCCTCCCTTGGGATGGGACACATTGCAAGTCCCATCCTCTCACCTCTGCACATCCCCTTGTCCTACTCTTTCTGCACTTCATTGTTTCTCAGACCTGCAGTCATCAGTTTCCCCAGTCTAGATCACCTTGCTCAGCAGTCTTAGCTGCACTCTGCAGCAGCACAAACTTATCCCATAGGTAATCCCATCTCTCCACATAGCCACACTTCTGCTCAGACCTCTCTTGCTCCACAAATGGCCTCTTTCATTCTCAGAGTATTTCTGGTTTCTTTTTCCTCCCACTTCCTTCTCTAACTCTCTTGCCCTGCCCCACTGGAGTTCTCTGGTCATTCCCACACCCACCTCTGTGGCAATCTACAAGTCAGAAAATACTTGATTCATCCCTCTTAACTGGGACAATATAACACAAATATATGTAGAGACAGACAGAGAAAGCCAGATGTGTTCACTAACCCCTGTGCTTTTTGCCTTCTAACGCCCCAGATTATTTGGAGCAGGGATTTTATTAACTCTATTTATACTGCATCTAACACATAGGGGCCATGAATGGGGATTTGATTTCTGGACAATTTCATTCTAGAAAGTAAATGTTATGCTAAATAAATCCTTAGAGAAAAGATACTGGTAAAATCTGTCTTGTTCTAGGATTTAATAACAAATGTAGTATTTGGTGCATAATAGGCAATTCATTTTGCTATGCATTTACTCTATTTAAAACATAAAGCACTTAAGGATATTTGGAGTATGCAAGACTATTAGAAAATCAATTTCTATTCTGGTTTATAGCCTAACCACTTAAAGTCTTAATTTGCTACAATTCACTTTCAGATATTCTGACTCGTTAAAGTGGATCAGCTACCTCCTGAACTCTGGTTATATGCTTGTTAGAGCTAAACTATTTAATTATTGTCTACCACATCCACTCTCTCCACTTGCTTAGTGCCTACATTTATGCATTTACAGCATCAGTTCAGGTTGTTTGCACTTGCTCGAGAACCTGCTGCCTCTTTTTCCAGGGTTTGGAGGAGGGAGGCTTTGGTTTCATTGAGGGCTATCCCATTCCACTTGACAAATAAACAAACAGCAGAGTAACTGGCAGGAAGTCATGTCCCCTTGGTGAGCAGGGCTCCAGCTCATCAGAGGGCAAACCAGGCAGCATCATTTTCACTCCAGCACAAAGTGTCCATTCTTGATTCCTTGACCAAAGGAAGCAAAAGCAGAGGGACAACGAGCACAGCACATCTGCAGGGCTGGGTTTCACAGGAAGTTATGCAGCTCCTCCACAGATAAGTTTCACTGAAGAACAAAGACTGATTCTGTTCAATGCTCCGAGAATGCTGCATTGTACCTGGACTGAGCTTTTCATTCCTTGAAAATGAGGCTCAGAGAGCAAAATCTAATTTCTTCCTCAACCTTGTTTAAATTAGCTGCACGATTTTCATATCAGCCCTCTACTTACCATATGAAAAAAAGCTTAAAAGACACCCACTCTTCTCCAACTAAGTTTACATGTTTTATGTATTGATTTTAGCAGACTACACACAAGTTGGTGCATCCAAGATAAATGTCAGAGCAACAATGACTAAACCAGTTACGTGAAACTTAGTCTCTGATATAGAGCTGCCTTAAAGCTTAAGAAGCAAAATATTTATGACCAAGAGCAAGACAAATGGTGCAATAACACATTAGCAGGCAGTATTGTCACTGATTGCAAACATATTTTGAGCTTACATATTTCATGTACACCCTGACCTCAGAGGCATTCTACCCACTACAATTGGTTTTGCAGCAGCTCAACATTTACCAGGAGATAATGAGGTGTGTTTTTGAATGATACAAGCAGCATTAGATGTAGTGGGAGACAAAAGCACGATCATATTAAAAGCAAATAGCAGAGCAGATTACCTCTTGCCCTCTCTTTTAGCTTGAGCAGCATATTCCAATAAGTGCAGAAGAAACACTGTCAAGTATTTCTTTATAGTTTCATTTTCTTTTTTTTTTAATCGACATTGCTTGCAATGCCCTTGCCCTCTTTAAAAGCTGCAGAATAAAATTCTTTTCTCAGTCAATTTTGTACTCTCTCCCTCAGCAAAGAATGACAAGGGATAAAAAAAAGGGTTCAAAACTTCACCCCCTTTCCAAGAGAAGAAATAGAGATAAAGGTTAAAGATAAGTTTTCATCAAAATTTAAAGGAACCATAAAGTTCAAAAGAAGGTCATCTGCCCTGCTCCTAATTATTGCTCATGTCTACTGTGCCCAGCTGCGGGAAAATAGTGGAGCATTTTATAGCAAACCATCACTATCAGTAAGCACAGCCTTGAAAATTCTGCTCTTTAAGGAGGGCAGTAGGATCTTTTCTCAAAATATTTCTAGGGCACTTTTGGAGTAGAAGTTTTGAAACGTGAGGAGAACAAGGTAAGAGTGGTCTGGGGAGGGCCCTGGATCTGAGCAGTATCACTAAGGCAGCTCAGTGATGCAGATCCCAGGAATTCCCCTTGGTGGCTGCCTGATCCGGAGTTGGGCTGGGACTGGAAGCAAAGGCTGTTTGTGCTGGCTCAGGGACTGGGAGCCCCGCGGGGCAGATGGGTTCACCTGGGAAGGTGGGCTGGAGGCTGCGTGTTTACTCTGGCTGGGTGCTCCAGAGCTGGAAGTCATCCCCGTGAAGGAGAAAATATCCAGAGCCCCTGAATTTATAGGTTGGCAGCCTCAATTTTTTTTTTTTTTTCCTTAACTGGAGTAGAGAAACTGCCTCTTTGTGGTTATTGATAGAAATTTTCCTTCAGTTTCAGGACTGATAAGATTATTATTTCTTCTGTAACTTAAAAAATCATATTTCTGCAGTCTGTTATTTAAACACTTGACCCTTGGTGCTCTCTATCACATACAGGGTTAGCATAAAGTTTGAACATGGCATTCACAATGGTGCACATTTCTGTACTAAACATATAATTTACATGCACTGTCAGTCCAAATTTGACTTAATCACTTTCTCTCCTTATGTATTGCAAGTCTGAAAAACAGCAGCACAAGGAAGAAAGGTTTCACGTGTCTACCTCCCTTCCCACCTTTCAGCCAGCAAAAGTGATTCAAGTTAATTGCATGACATCACAGCAGTAATTACTCTCCAATAATAGTTTGCTCCCCTGTGTGACAGTGGGCATTTGGGTCAGCAGGTGCCATAATGGCAGTGACAAAAAAGCTTTGCCTGCAGCTTATCTGTCCTTCCTGCAAACTTCACCAAGCTTCCTTCTTTTATCCTTTTCTTTAGGGATGCACAGGAAATCAGCTCAGCTCCCCAGTACACCGAACAAACTGATTTCTCCAGCCCCAACTCTGATATATTCATAACGAATCCAGAAAGAGTCAGAGACTGATTCACAGCACAGCTCCACCTCCGTTACAACAGACAAACCCCAGCCTGCAGCTGAAGTTATTCTTTTGCCAAAGGAACAGACAACTGCTATTCAAGTAAAGGTAGCACATGAACTTGAGAAAACTGTTACATAAAATCACATTTTTCTACCTCTGGGGAGAGAGCAGCAACTGGCAGCTGCTCCAAGATGGCATTTTCTGATCCCACCTCTGATCAGTGCAGTGGACAAAGCAAAGCCACTGCCTCCTGCTTCCTCCTGTCCCCCTCCAAATTCCCTGGACAGCCAAAATGCTGTGGATGTGTGAACAGTTCAGGAGCAGCAGCCTGGCCAGCAGGTGAAAGAAATGACTCCCACTACATACAGAAAATAGTCATGAGAAGACACATGGTTTGGGAGAGGGAACTGCGATGAAATGCCCTCTGAGCAACTGGGCATGGATCTTTTCCTTTCCCTGAGTGTCCACCAAACTGTCTGATACTTTGCTTTTTGAGAAGATATGCAACTCAGAATGCATGTCATTCATTGTGTCCAGCAATAAACAAAATATTTAGTGCATTTTTAATGCTGTAAAACCATTTAAAAGACTTTTAAACCTTCCACTGTGGGACAGAATTAGAATTGTTTTGCTATCTGCAACAGGCCTAGCCTCCAATCATGTAATTAAGCAATCACAATTTGCAAAATTGGTTTGTTTGGTTCCCACACCACACAAATACTGATAAAAGCTTTTTTGTTTGTCAGTGCACTGTAACTTACAGGTTATGAACAACACCATTTGGCAAATTTGGAGCTTGAAGACCATGTCCACATCTCCCAGTGTTTTCCCCACACTGGATTCTTTACTCAGTGTGCACTTCATGGTTCCAGTGGCTGCATGTACTGAAGTAATGTAGCAGCTACAACTTGAAATAAAAGATTTAAGGCTTGTTAAGCATAAATGATTTTTTTCTTTCTGTATGGGACAGAAGCTTATACTTCCTGCAGCCAATTACACCATCTTTAACCACTGCAAGGGCTCATAAGCAGCAGCATATGCAGAGTGACTGGCTGCATTTTGTAGCTCAGTTCTTACAGACACAGACACGTGTCCTGCAGACCAGAAGCACCATATGCTCCAGGAAGAAAGTGCTGGGGGCTTCTGCACCATCCCATGTACTCCTCCTGTTCCTCAGACTACCCAAGTGCACTGAATAGCCAAAGCTGTTCATGTAAGAAGTGTGCACCTTGTACCCATGGGAATTTTTTATTCAGCAATAAATGTACTATCTGTACCAATAACAACAAAAACCAACAAAACCAGAAGATCATGTGATCATTTAAGCAGGTTCCCTGCAAGATTTCCAGCAGAAACTTTTGGCACTACCAATCAGCCAAGATTTCTATTGCTGAAACTTTCATTCTTTATGAAAAGAACTCCCTAGATTACAAGGGAGAAAAGAGAACTACACCAGAAATACCTAAGGCAAGGAAAGCCAACATTCTCTCACGGGTTTTCCAGACAACCTAGCAGCAAGGCAACTCTTAAGGCCCCACAGGACAGTTCAAAATGCATATAAAGATTTTTGCTTGCTGTCAAACACACCAGATAACTGAGGATTTTAGATCCCAACTCTGAACAAGGGTCTATGTTAAACATCAAAATCCTTGGAGGATCACCAGGAAGAACATAAGGAGGATACAATACTTCGATGTACTTTTGTGGGTGATAGGGGGAACAACAGTCTGCTCTTTGAAGAGCAGAGAGACTTCACAGTCTGTATTTGTATTTATTTTCCAGCAGGATTTCCAATGCACCCAAGACCAAATGTCCAGACTAAGTGCTTTCTGGAAAGAGGAAACATCTCAGTGTTGACTATACCATGGCAGGGTGTTTCATCAGCACCTAGCTCATGAAGTAGAAATAAAGGGAGCTTGAGAAAACAAGCAATGGTACTGTGTTCCAGAAGCTGATTAGTTCAGAATGTTACCAAGCACAGCATTTACTAATATTTGCTAAAACTTGCTCTTCAGAATCAGGCTCTCCTAAATTTAATTCTCATTCTCTCTGCATTGCCTCTCTACATTAAGGTAGATGGGCAGCTTGCATACTTAGTCACAAATGGAAGAGCTTTGCTATTAAAAGGCCAAATTCACAATTCTGCTGCCATCTCTATGGCTACAAGGTTGCACTTTCAAAAGTGACAAAATTAGACTTTGGTTATATCTATATAAAATTATTGCTTTATGAGAGGTGATTTGGATTTGTGCTGGTGCAAGCTAAATTTAGCCCTGAAGCTGATGTTTCAGAGATTTTAATGAAGTGTTAATTTTATATAGCTTAAAATAGAATTGGAAAACACCTCCTACACAATTTTTCTAATATCTAGGTTAGCATGTCTGTTACTTGAGTTCCTTTGTGCTTTAAATTATTGGCATTTGACTTGCGGTTTTGGCAGCTATAATCTGCTTCCTCCAATTAGCAATGAATGGGAAGGGATTACTGTTTTTAAATGCAATTCAATATGGACAATGTTACATCAGTTTCATCCACTGAGAAATTCAGAATTTGCTTGCATCCAGCCCGATTCTGCTGCAGAAGCATTGTGCTGTACTTGTCACACATTTGCTAAAGCCCCAGTGTTAATTCACACTGGAGCCAAAAGCTGATCTCAACAGGCAGGTGAGATTGTCCAGGTGTTTCTGGCAGGAGCACAACTGAACCTGTGCTGCAGCAGTGCAGGTGTTGTGCAGCCACACCTCCCACTGCACCTGCACTGCTGTGCCAGCTCTTGTTTCCAGGCCACCACATTGTCTGGGATGAAGAAATTCCATCTCCAGGGAGTGCTGGCATTTGGAGTTGTGCAGTTTGTCTGTGCACAACAGAAACACCTTCACACCTGAGCTTATAACTATACATGAAAGCCTCCCTCCTGCCACTACAGCACACAGGAACTGGATGAGAGCACAGCACTTCTCAAGTAACACCAATCCTGGCTCTCCCTGTCAGCCCCAGTTATGTTTTGAATGCTCTGTGGCTGTGTGCAAGGCAGGAGGTGCAGGGTGCAGAGGCACTCCCACTCTGCTGCAAAGGATAATTCCCTGCTCCCAGGCACTTTGCCCCCTTCAATCACTGCCAGCCTTGGGGGGCTGGCTATGCTTCAGCTCGCCTCCAAATGAAGCTATGGAGGAGGATCCAGGCAATTCAGATGGTGTGGGATGGATGTCAGCAAGCTGGACCCTCAGTAATTAATGGTTTATAAAGATTCCTGGTATCCAAAATGAGCCTGCTTATGTGACAACATCAATCTGTTCCAGGGGGTGATCAGAGGCAGGTGAGAGGAATAGGTCTGTGCCATCACTCTCCAGGATGCGCCTGGGGAAGGGTCATGGCTGCGCTTCTTCCAGGTCTTGTTATTACCCGTAACATCCCCTTTGTGCTCTGACAGTGAATGTAAACAGACCCAGAATCAAAGGCCTGCAAAGGACAACAGAGGTGAGGTACCCTAGAGCCAAACTTCTCAGGTTTGTGTCAGCTATTCCACTCTGCTACAGGTCCAATGCCAGACTAAAATAATGAAAAATGGGTTGAGTTTCACTGAAGTAAGGTCATTTTTATGGTAATGTTTACCTGAAGTAGGACTGACCAAATCACAAAAAACTCCCAAATCTTGAGGGTTTTGTCAGGGCACTTTACCAGCTCACTGAGTGAGGTGTAAACATGCATTCAAACTACTTGGGGCAGAAACCAAACAACAAAACACCTTTTTTTTTTTTTTTTTTTTCCAACTAGTAAACAACATTCAGTGACTAACAAGCAAGAGCTAGTTGTGGAAGAAATGTTACTTTTGCAAGAATTACTGGATTTTGTGGAAAGAAACTTCATTCAGAATTGGATTCACTTCATTCAGAATTCCCCCCCTCCTTCTTTTTAAACCAATATTTAAATTTGTTACTTAAGAAAAAGAATTAAAATGTCTCCTCACCCCTGGAAGAAGTTTTGTTACTAATAAGGATCCTCTATAAAACTTCTTTGATTAAATGAAGAAAAAGAAAAGATGAATAGACAGCTAAATATCCTCTAATAAGAAAAGTTAATAAGGGAAATGGTTCTAATATTTCTTTCTCTATAGTGGCTCCATTGTTTTGATTGGAGAGGCAGAAGTGAAGCACACACTCAGTGCTGAATTCCCACGACTAAATCACCTGCAAGACTGTATTTTGCATTTGAAAGCTCTTTGACAATGTCTGTCCCAGGGTAGATGCCTTCGCTTCTGTGATGCGGTTAAGCCATTTTGCACAATCATGTAATGGATTAAATTAGATTTAGTCTTCCTTGAATGTTTTCTATGAGGTCTGGGTTAGAGATGGAGCTCAGCCACACCCACTCACAGTGAAGAGCACTCTTGAAGACATTTTGCAGGATGGGCTTAAGTCAAAGAATCAAAATGAGAATACAGACCTCCACTTGTACAGAAAAATATGCCAAAGTTTCAGTGACCTTACTCTTTTTTCCCCCACTTTCTACCTCTGAACTGGAATATTGTGTCATTTTCTACTATTTCATAAACCCCTTTTGAAGCTGGGGAAAACAAACAAACCCCACTGCACTTAATACCTCAATGTATTACCCCAATAAGAGGTTTTGAGAGAAAAATGAAATAATTGCACGTTCTTTTGTGTCACCAACAACCAACCATCCATTCTTCATCCCTGGAAGAATTCAAGGCCAGGTTGCATGGAGCAACCTGGTCTAGGGGAAGGTATCCTTGTCCTCAGCAGAGGATTTGGAACTAGGTGATATTTAAGGTCCCTTCCAACCCAAGCCATTTTAGGATTTTTTGATTCACATCATTGATGAAACATGGAGCTAGTAGGACAGAAAAAAAAAAAAAAAAAAACCAAAACCTTACTAAAAAGTTGCTTTCATCTTGTAAATTTAACTTGTTTTTAATGAAGGCATTAATGGTCAAATGTATTTTGTAGGTATTTGCTATGATATAAAATAGACTTGGGGAGCCCATTTCAGGGAAAAAATACCCTTGATCAGGCAGTCTGCATTTAATAACATAGCAGAGGACATAAGCATGTCATAAAAAATAAATCTAATATTTAGGCCTAATTTTTTACTATCTGGCTTGTATTTAAAGGTCTGCTTTAAGGTGCAAATGGAAAGTTCCCCTTTGATTTCAGGAGACTTTGGCTGTGTGTTGCTTAATAGAAACTTTGTTAATGAAGTGTCTATTGGTTACTGAACATGACACATTTCCTGGCATTTTAAAAAAAACTCTTCTAAATATACAGAAAATATCTACTCTTGGAGTTTCTTAAGAATGGGGAAATAAAATAAGCAGCTGACACTATGTTAGCTAATTGACTTCCAAATACTTCTTTTAACATTGAAAAGGGGGATTTTGCACTTAGCCCTGATAATGACCAGTGGAAGGGTCTCTCTCTACTCTTACACAACCAACCTGCTTGGGCTGCACCACCATTCACATCCCCTTTTCTTCAACTTACTGTCTGCTTTGTTTAATTCTGAATGAAACTCAAAAAATTCTAAAAGTTGTTTGGGTTGAAACTGTAAACCACATGAAACCCCTGCTATAATTTAGGTTTGTTTTTTTTTCCCTAAGCTTAGTCAGAATTCTAGCCAAATTGGCAAATATGATCAGAGCTTCAGGTTGGTGTGTGTGAAACAAAAATCCCCCCAAAATCTGAAAACCAAGTCACTCTTGCCTTATTTTAGGGATTTCTGTGGAGAACATTAAACAGCCCTGTGTAACAGGATTAAAATAAATTTAACTTCCAAGGTCTGAAATTTCTTCCTCCAGGGTTTAATGACAGTTTTATTAACATAAGCTGATGCAGGATTAGACTGTTAAATATTTAAACTCCAACACTTCCTGAAATTAATCTAGAAAGGGAAAAATTTCAGCCTGTTCCTTACCTAAAATAATCTATTCCACCAATGTGCTTCTGTGGTCCACTCTTCCCATAGTTGATTTAGGAAATGGGATACGGACTCACCAGTTAATTTACTTTTGGCTAAATTTGCCCGGAATACTTCTGAACAATTAGCACTCTGGTCTGAAGGACAAAATTACTTTGACAAAGTTGTGCCTAGGGGCTGCTCCATGACGTGTTCAGAGTCCAACATTTTTGGTACATGTCTGGAATTGACAGTGACTCAATACATAAGGATATCCTTTCATATTCATTTATGTGATAACCTCACTTTTGTTGGCACAGGAATATGTTGTCTTTTAACCTGACTTAAGGAGCTGGCCCTAGAAATAGTCTTCATCTTTTTGGATAGCAAGTTGGAATCAAGATTATTTTGACAGATGGCATCTAGCCTGTCTAATATGCATTTACCTGCTCCATAAATATTGATGACTTTAATACATTTGTGTTCTGCCATATGCTTCTTAAAGGTACACTTCCAAAACTTGACTTGGTGTGTGATTTAGACAGAATTAATCTCCATTTTGTAGTACTATAAATGAGATCACAATCACATGTGTCGTGTCTGATGTTGGAAGATTAAAACTGGTGTGTGTGAGGGCGCTGGGGGTAACTCCAGCAGATTTACATCCCATTTCCTCTCAGTCCTGACATCATGGATGTTACAAAGTACAAGGGGAATATGTCTTTACAATAAAAAATGTTTAACACAGAAAGGAGTTTGGACAAAGGGAGCCCCCTGCCTCATGAGGTCCTGCCACTTGAACCATATTTAAAGCATTTTTTCTCTCTCCATTGCAAAACCCTTCAGCTCTGTCACCTCCTATGAGTGCCATATAAAATTCCTCAAAGAAAAAAAATCAGAAAGATTGGCTATCTACTAAATTCGTTTTTTTCAGAGTCACAACTGTATGGGCATCTCATATGCACACTGATATACTGCACAGATATTCCTCAGCATAAGCCATTTAAAAGACACTGCTCCATGTTTTCTGGAGGAGGACTGTTTGCAACGACAGTTCCTTTGAACTCAGTCATTTCCAAGGCAGATGGGGTGCACAATTAGCCCTTTTATTATTAGCACCACTTTCCTGCTTCTCCACCAAGGTTACAGACTCGTTCACAGGGCCGTCACTGAAATGGGAGCGGGGCCAGGGTTGCTGGCAGGAAAAGGGAAGATGTGGGCAAGCAAAAGCCCAAGAACCATTCCCCCAGGCTCCCATGGCCTTGAAAAAAGCAGAACTGCTTCCAACGGGAAGAGCCTCATGCCCCACAGCTGGGAGAAGTTGGCTTTGACTCCCAGCAGTTTTTGGTCTGTTGGATTTGCCACCTTGTCTCATCAAGCAAAAAAAGCAGCCTTAGCTCTGCCTCTCTTCACATTTCACTGCTGCTGCTTGCTTTGCCCACTCTAATCAGAAATTGTTCAGATGGCACCTGGGACAATCTTTGTGCATGTATTTGTCAAGGTAGTCTACAATGCAGCTGAATATAGCAACACATAAAAAAAATGGCATGGCCTTCACAGTAAACAGTAGGAAACCAGAGGAATACTTCAAAATTTCATAAAATACAAAAGAATGTACACTTGCATTTTTGCATCAGTTTGAAATGATAGAAGGATAACATTTTTGCAGAGAAAAAGTATTGTGAAACAGAATTGAGGGTTCCCAGTGAAAAGGATTTTTCTCAAAAATGATGAAAAGCTTATAAAATTTCCAACTTAATATAATTGCAGTTTTCAAAAAATCTGTGAAAGATAACTTTCTACTCTGTCAGGTGCATACAATTTTTCTAGCTATTTTCAGAGACATGAGAGAATAAAATTCAGTTAAAATCACAGAACATCCTGATTTGGAAGGGACCATCAAGGATCATTGAAGTTAGAATTTTGATATTAATATTTACTAATATTTCCCAATATTTAAACATATTTGCTTTTTGGTTTCTTCAGGGTTTTTTTTTCTGAAGTGTTTACCGTTAATTACTGTGCTGTACAAGGGGAAGATAGTGCACCCTAGCTCATCAGGGAGGGAAGGAAAAGAGGATGAGGAAACCTGCTGAGCATATTTGCAGAAAGAATTGCTTGATAAATAATAACCACTTTAGGGCTCAGCATGCAAAAGGAGAGGTGAGTGGTCCCACTGATGCTTTGGTACATTAGTGATGGCAGAGGCTGTTTGTTGGCACTGAACTCACACAGGAGCTATATCCAGCGTGGTGCTCACAGGAGAAACACAGGCAGCTCAGTGTTGTAACTTTGCTACCCCAAGTTTATTACAAAGGGACCCCAAGCACCATACAAAACCATCAGAAAGGTTTCTCTGCAATGCATTTATCTAATCTATCTTCAAATGAAACAAAAGTTTTCTCAGTCTTTTTTTTTTTTTTTTCCAGCCAAATTGGAAGAGTCTTGGTGTGTGTCTGCTCTCATTAGTTTACATTCCCTCACTCACAGTCAGGATTTATCTCTGGGCACTAACTTCCTACATGGCAGTGCCCAGCAGCCACGCAGGGTGGTATTTATCAAAACTTGAAGCTATGGTGACAGCACAGTCCTGAAATTTGTGCTTCTTGCAGAGGGGCTAGGCCATGAAGGATGTTATGCATAAGATTTGGTTTGTCTGAATAGATTTTAACTGGCTATTTGATGAAGTAGCAAAGGTAAACTCAATTTCATGCCCACTCACAGAAGTGATGCTCCATAAATTAAAGATTGGATGAGGCTCACCATACTCTTAAAAAATATTTTGGAAAAAACCAGCATCAGCCTATGCAGAGTTCAAAGATAGGTCAGATCCCTGCTAGATGTAAACCAGTAAAGCATCCCTGGCTTTTGTGTGTTCAAATCAATTTTCACCAGCTAGGAATACATCCTGGCTCTGGTTGGATGAAGCACAAAGAAAGCCAGAAACCAGGAGAAGAGCTGGCATTTCAGAAGCCAATTGTAATCTCTGCTTTAGCCCATAAGAGATGGCTGGGAGTCAGTCCTCGGCTGGAGCAGAACATGCTAATTTGGGCAGGTGCTAAAACACAGGAGCTTGGCAGCTGTGAATGGGAAAGAGAAAAATGAGTGCTCCTCCAGCTTTCAGTTGTGATTTGACACCTCTAAATGTGGGCAAAGGCTGAATCAATTCAGAAGCTTGAGTGTTTGGTCAAACCAACAAGCAATACATAAAAATAAGCCAGAAACACATCAAGAAATGGCTTTCCTTGAGTGTATTCTAGGTAGATCAAAACCACATTAGAAAAAATTTCTCAGAACTATTTATTAATTTATTGCTAGTTTAGTATTTGTTCTGGAAAATACTTGGGCAAATAATCAGTCTGGAAAATACTATGGCAAATTAAAACTCCTGTGGTACTAGACGTTAACCAGTGATCTGCAGCTCTCACAAGGAATAAAGTAATGTTTTTTCCATTGTCTTGTTTGAATCAAACTATTTTCAGGTACTTTAGTTATTTGTATTTTTGCAGTTTACCTGTTCTCAACAGCTCTGCCTGCTGTCCACTGACATCACATTAAATAATCACTTACAAAATTGCATCTCTTCTTACATCAGCCCTGTCCTCTAAGACACTCAAGTGCTTGGATGAGAGAGCAGCTGACTGCATTCAGACTGGGGCTAGCACTGAGCACAGCAATGTGAACGTGCTTCTTGCTTTGCCCTCAGAGCTCAGCAGTGCTCATTTGGCTCTGTGGTTCTTCACCTGATGTCCCAGCAGTCCTATTATCCGTGATGTGTTCTTATCCAACTCATTTTGTTGAAATGCTGGAGAATACAACTGACAATCCCCAAACATAATTTATCTGAAAGATTTCTTAACTAAAAGAGTAATCTCTCAATGTGTTTTTAAGAGAAAGAGGACTCTGCACGTAACTGAAGAATCCAAGATTCTTTCAGCCATTTTTCTTCAGTCTGAATGTAATTAATTATTGTAGCAATTCAAATCAGGTATTAGTTCAGTTTTGGACTCAAGTTCAGGGAATTCTTATCTTGGCAAACAAGAAGTTCCACTAACATTTCTCTGTTTCCTATCAAAGCACTCTCCAAGGAAAGCAGGTACTGGAGGCCTGGTTCGGGGAGGACAAGTGCAGGATTTTAGGCACCTGTCTAATCTCAGTATTGGTGACTGCAACAGAAAAGCCAAAGCCACATCTCTGTTTCCAATATACCTAAATCATTTGGAAGCCGAGATGGTGAAAACACAAAATCCCTGTGTTCACAAGTCGTGGGCCACTGAAGTCTGGTAACAAGCTTTATTTCCATGTTTTCTTTTTCCTACTATGTACACAAATCACTTCTAAACTCACATGTATTCTGTAACAGAGCTCAGGAGCTTCTTTTATTTTCAGACTTGGATTTGTAGTGTTAATGTGTCACAGAACTCTCCCAGAGGAATAACCTTTCACCCCATCAGTTTGTTTATTATGGCATTTCTTGGTTTAATAATTGAGGTCTCTAGCATTAAAACTTTTCCTTGCTCCTAAGGTTTTGATATTGCTATTGAAAATTATTTCATTACTTCAGAGAGCTTATTTCAAATCAGTACCACATCTTTCTTTTGTTCATATCTCCATAACGTATAAGAAATAACAGTAAAATTTTCTCTTCATTACCTTCCCTTCCAATCTCATTACTTCATGTTTCTTTATGTTGAATTGGATGAGTCATTCAAGTTTTTAATTCAAGTTTTGAAACCATTCAGATTTAAATTACATGCTTTAGACCATCAGCAAGTAACATCTTCTCATAAAGGTTGGAGTTTTTTTGGTGTGAAGAAGCATAATTTAAGTCCTAGCAATGCTGAGAGTGCTCTGTAGATTTAGTATTTTCTGCAGTTATCATTTTCAGTATGCAGAATATTCTATTAAGTAATACACAGCTCTCAAGGGATTTACATATATATTATTTATGGAGGAACCCCTACCATTATATAATCCTAACAACCTTGTTGGCTAAGTAGTTCTACCCAGGGAAGCATTTCATCTTGTCTCAAGAATATTTCCTAATAACTTTACTGCAGTGAAATTCTTGCTGTCTACTTCAACGAGTAACAGTTCATTCTCAAAGGGTTAACATCTCACAATAGAAAGAGCTTTTAAGGCCTCTGCAAATCTCTCATCAGTCTTTTATTTACTCAGTGCTGTATAGTGGTTACTGTACAGTCAGATTCAGACAGAACGACAATTCAGTACTTCTAATTCTTCTGTGGATACACTACATGACCCATGTATGAAGTATTCCTGAGCCTAAGGTTCTCTATTTAGAAAGTGGATATAATAACCCATATGTCAATGTAAAGAAATGTAAATGTAAAGAAATGTAAATGTAAAGAATAGATGGGATTTTAGATTTTAAAGAGTGGTCTTACAAACCTTGTTCCATTTATTATTCCCTATGCAGTGGAATATTTCCTAGTACAAAAGACTTTTAACCTTCAGTAAAGCCATTGTTTAATTTCTTGTGTTAAGTCTTTTCTGGTTGAGTACCAGAAAATCAGTGACCTTCACTGAATAATGAGAACTATTTGGAAGAGTCTCTACTTCTTGCTCACACATTTCCTGACTGATAGAGACAGGAGGGGAAGAATTAAGCCCATTGCTGGTGTGGAAAGGATATACCATGACTTCTACAGAAGAAAGTTTTGCCTTGTATTAATCAAAATCAGAGCAAAACAAAACCCTAAAACCAAAGCAAATGCTCCTGATCTGCTCCTCGCCTAAGCAATATGTCTTCTATATTTGCTTGAGATTACATGCACAGTAGTGAATATTAAGAAAATCTCTACAAAGCATGTAGAGATTCTGGTACTTTGATTACACTGTCAACTCAGGTAAGGAAGGAGATAAATACTGATATCGATAGGACAAGCATTTTAACCAAAATGCAGCTATGATTAAATTGATAGTACCAGCAAACTGCTTTTATGTTGGGAATTGAGCACAATCAATAATTTTCAGAGCACTGCAGCAGCAGGAAGACTACACATTAAATTAAGTCAAAATCACCTTGTGAGTGGATTCAGCACTGGGAATAAATACTGTTATCATTTATTTTGATATATAAATGAAAACTTATTACAGTTTTCCCCCCACTCCCTGTTCTTCCATTAAATTTGTTTGATTTCATTGCTCCCTCTGGGCTGCACAGGTGTACATGATATAGAAATTTGGCTTGATGCACATTTACCTATTCTCTCCAAATACACAACTTCTTGGGAAGCTCTTAGCTTCCACTTACAGAAAAGGAAAAATCACATTATGTAAATGGCAAATCAAAATTCAGCAGTTACTAATTGCTAAAAAGGTCTCTAAAAACCTGCATGTTTAGTGGCAGTGGCATCCCAGAACTTTACAGCTCTCGTCCTCTGCTCTCCTATGGCACAGTTGTGCCACAGGAACCCACACCAGTAACTTGAACTGGTGTCAGCCAGAGCCAGAGGGCACAGCATAAGATCCCCGGTTGTAAATATCACTAGACCACTCTGAAGTGGGCTTATTTCTGGCTTTGCCTTAAGCATCCTTTGAAGGGCTAATTCTATTTCATTTCCCTCTATTTTCAGCTATTTAGCATAATTAATTTGATCAGCCCAGCGAAAAGAGTGCTTCTTTCTTTCATGCTGCAATGATGCAATTTCTTTGACCCCCATTTCTACCTTTTAGATGTAAGATGTCCACATATTTTGAAAAAGTCACTACTGCATTATGAGCAGCTATATTTACAGAATAATTACTTCAGTAAGTGAAAATACTTATTTCTAAAACGGCAAATTTTCATGTTGCCTCAATGCCATGAACATTTACACCTCCTGTCATGCTGCTCCAAATACATAACTTTTCAGGGAACTGAATTGTGTAACTTTTGGAAAACATAAGAACTATGAAAAACTGTATGCTTTGTTATAAGAAAATGATGACCTTTTAGGAAAAGTTGTTGTACATGTACAACATTAGCAGTCCATTAGTAATTGGTAAGGAGATATGCAGCTCTGATTAAATCCCAACACTTGTCCAAACTTGAAGCTAGCTTAATCTTAAAGACTTTGAGTTTGTGAAAGTACAATAGACCTCCAAGAAGAATGATATTGTACCCTGAAAATCAATCACACTTTCTAGAAAACTTTTTGATTCTGTTACTACAATTCTAATTCAAAGCTCTCAAGCACATGCCTAACTTCAGGAAAATAAGATGACACTTAAATCAACATGTGCTTAAAATCTGTTCAACCTGAGAATGCTGTTGCAGGTTTCAGGTGTGCACCCTCTCTGTTCTGTGTTACCTGTGCTCACAGCATGCAGAGATGTTCCTTGGATGACAGGTAGTATTTTCCTCCTACCTTTCTCATCCTTACTCCTGTAAAACCTGTGTTGATTCTCCAGGGTTTTAAGGAGAAGAGACAGCAGCAAATGTGGGATTTACCTGGGTTTCTTCTACCTCTAGCCCATATTATTATTTCTTCATACAGAGCTTTCAAAACAGTTTTGGAGGCTATAAATTTATAAGCAACAAGGCAGAGGGTGGGCTCATAGATCACAGTGTCATGCTCTCAATCAATATACATACAACATCCCAGATGCTGCTCTTGTGACTTGGGCACACAAGAACCCAACTCAATTTCACACCAACTCAACCAGTCCTCTTAATTCTTTATTTTTTTTTAACAGACATGCTATGATAACAATTAGGTTTTTGTTCAAAGCAGCCATTCTGTAAGACATGATACTCAAGGTAATACTTTAATTTTTATTTTATGGGCTCTTGTTTTGTTTTGTTTACAATTATCAGTTCCTGCTCCAGGTTCTCCAGAGAGGTTTTTTCTGAAGCAGGTGCATTTTCAGCTCATGTAATGGATTTAGAGATATTTGGCCATAAATAGATAGTGTTAAATGCTGCTGTAAAAATGAGATAAATGTTTATTACCCAAAAGGTTAATAAAAAATCCACTTGGGACTCGCTAGAAAAGAATTAATCCCTTTAAGCCTGTATTGAACCAGTGACAGTTGTGCAAGATTCACAAGCAAATTGCATCCCTAAAACATCTTAAAAGCAGAAAAAAAAATCCCAGACTGCACACCACAGTAAATGGAGGGAAGGAATTCATGAGATAGGTACCATTTATTATCTAATTTAAGCACTTAGTAGCAACATCTGTTTACCAATACCCACTTTAAGCATTAGGTAAATCCCATGCTAGGCTACTGTTCCTTCCCAACTTTATTATCAAACACTATGATTTTATCAACATAACACAGAAAATCTCAGCTGAAAAACAATGAGCTGTAAAACAGTCAGTAATCCAAAATGTAGCAGGAAGAGGAAGCAGCACTTGCCAGGCACTCTTCATGCATATACAATATTTTCCCTGAATTTCATAGGTTCTTGAACCTAGCTCTAATGGACTAAATGCACTTGACTTTTTATTCCCCTTACACCTTGCTGCTGAATACAGAAATGACATGTAGTAGCCTGAATGGAAAAATAATTTAATTTTATAGGAGTACAGGTGATATTATAACCATCAGGCCTGACAGCTGCCAATGACAAGGTGAACATAACATGATCTGTTTACACAACACACAGTCCTTCAATGCAAACTCCTCTACACAGGCACCTTTCCTGCTCCCCTTGGGGGCAGGCAGAATTTACACTCTCCCAAAATCAATACCCTTATAGCCTCCCAAGGTTTTCAAGACTGCTCTTCCCTTATTTCCATTCATACCTCACTTCTAATTGTAGGTCTGCTTTCCCCAGTCAATACAATGAGTAGCAAAACCTCTCTATTCATGCTAGAGGTGATTAGTGGAATTAAGAATAATTTGGCCCTCTAAGTCTTAAACAACCTTGCAGTCATCCCCCCCTTCTGGCTGCTGGCTAGTATGAGACAATAAACCCAAGTTTGCTTCCTCAAAGGAATCCAGTGACTATCAGGGATGGTGGATTTGGGATAGCTAACTGGTGTCCCAGGACTTACAGATCCAAATGTTCTGGAAGGGAATGAGCACATGGCTATAGCAGGGAGCCTTCTTCAATATTTTAAATTATTCACTGGCTGCAGAGATATTCATGATTCAAAGCAGTGTGCTTCAGCTGACTGATGAATATTGTCTCCCAAAAAGCCATTGAATACCAAGTATACTTTTCAAATGGGATATGGAAAACTATCTGTATGCAGGCAGTCCTGCAAATTTGTTGCATTTAGTTTTTTAGAAGGCTGGAAAAGAATATAGGGATTGCAGGCTCAAAAGTCTTAGTGGGTCCTACTGTTTTTGGCACATCTTTTTGTGCTTTCATTTCCAATTGCTTCCATCTCCTTGTAAAGGCATGAAAAAATAACCCTCTGAGGCTGTCAGGGTCAGACAAGGAAAATGTTGGAACTAAATGGATGCAAAAACTTGGCCAGTTGCTATTGTTTCTTTTTTAGGTCACTGTATTCAAATACTGGTTTTATTTTCTCAAAAGTCATGCAATTATTTTATGCTGTGTTTTCCTCTTCTTTTTATTGTCCCTGATACTTTTCCCAACACTACAGAGCTTTTAGGAAATCTGCACCTTTATCCTCCCAATCACTAAAACCCTGGAAGATTTTTTTTTCTTCTACTAAATACAAAATATTTTGAGATATAACCATTCCTTTGGGTGTATCTTCAGTATCATGGAGGAAAATTATGAAACTCCAGTTTATTTTATACTATCATGCTATTTGCTAGAAATACATCCTGAAGTTAATGAAGTATCACTGCACATCAGAAGTTTAATCCAGATCCTTCAATCTCTCCCCAAACTTTGTGATATTTTAAGCTATAGCAGAGCTTCATTTAACCCTGCCTTTGCATATCCCCAGGTTGGAGTCCTGGGCTGATGAAATAGCCTAAGTCCATCCTGAGATTGACAAGTTATTAATTAGGACAGCAGGCCTGTCACAACCTCTAAGCCTCACCAGCACTTCCACTGGTTCCTTAGAGAGATGTATTGTCACCTACTATTGAGATTAAACTTCTCACTTCCAAAATATAAGCCTTAGTCACAGCACTGAATTGAAAATGACTCTATTAGTATTTTTGCAGCCTGTTGGCCTGTATCTCTTCCAGTCTGGATTTAAGGATGAAGTCTCAGATCATTGAAATCAATGGGAGTTTTGCCACTGGCTTGAATGGGGCCAGAATCTTACTCTACATATTTTACAGGGAATCCTGAGAGAAAGAATTTAATTAACAAAGTAGATTAACAAGTGCAGTGGTTCAAACATAGCCTTGAAATATCCTCAGTTTTCTTAGTAATGGAGACTGTTTCTCAGATAATGTTGGGCAGGACCTGATCTACAGAATCTTGCTATGGTGGCTGAGAAAGCAGCAGTCAATGCCACAAACTCTGATCAGATAATAGTGAATTATTGTTCTAGGATAATGCTCAAAGTACTTGGAAAAAACCCTTGAATTAACAATGCTGTAGGACTCCAACAAAATAAAAGGAAGTTTTTACACGGGATGACTGAAGGATTCTTGGGCTCCCTGTAAATTGAACACTTGCCTTGACACAAAGGCATGGTGAGAACATACAGATTTGGAATCAACAGGAATTCTGTGTTTTCATATTAATCTTTCCATTGTATTTATTATTCTCTAATGGGGCTATAAACATACAATATTGCCAATCAGATGCAGCAGGAACTCTATTTAAGAGAGTTTTCAGTCACATTTTTGCCTTCCACCACTTTAAGCAGTGAGCAGCGTGTGTGTAAATATAGTGTGAAGGCAAAACAAAACCACAAACCAAAAATTCACAAAAAAATAATTTTACAGGAAAATGTGCATGCTAAGGTCTTACTGAAAGTGCTGCACCCCATTTGAAATATTCACATTTATTACCAGTACCCTGAAGAATGGCCACGGTGCTAAAAAATGAGTGCTTTTGCAGCTCTACTGGTTTAGAGACAGCTGCTTTTGTTGGATTAGATTCACAAGAAAAAGCTCTAGCCAACGCCATGTAGGTCACCATGTGGGGTTCTAGCACTTGCCACACTGCAAAAACATTATTTAAGGCCAAATTTTGTGAAGGAGCCAAAGGCCTTCTGTAGCATCTGGGTGTGCTGGTTTCTAGTTCAATGCTCAGAGAAAAATACATGGTTTCAAGACAGAAAATGGAAAGGGATTAATAGAGGGATTTTTGTACAATGCAGATCAATGCCCAGGCTCAGATTTGAGTCCCCTATGCATTTATCAAAGCCATCAATGTAGAGCTTTATAGTCACTGCTTTGAAAACATCCACAGGCCTGTAGACATTGTGTAGAATTAGTGCAAGTACGGTATGTAGAAAAGCAACACCAGTAAGAATGCATATCTAATTGCACCCCAGTCTGGATAACACCAATTTCCACAGTAAAGCTACAGTCAGTCATAACAATTGAAAAAATCCTACCTTTTCCTTCCTACCCTTTCTGGTCAGCCTTTCTCAAAGCACCTCCAAATGGATACTATTTAACTGCTAGGTTTGAGAAAGGCCTTACTTGCCTTAGATTAAGTTTCCAACGAGCAAGAGTCAACACTACAGATTTCTTCATTACCAATGTAACATACGCTGGGCTATCACACCTATTAGCTGAGATCCCCAGGACTGTTCCAGTATGGAGACTACGCAAAATCACATTCCCATCCTTGGGAGAGTTCAAGTCTAGGTCATCAACAGACATGAAGGAAAAGCAGTGCTGTTCCTGGCTGTGCTAGAAGAATAAAAGTCCAGCTTCAGTCAGTTTGGGACCATGAGAAGGGCAAGACTCTCATCCAAACTTCAACACTTTGCTCTTTACACAGCTAGACATATTAGGTGTTAACTAGCACAATCCAAATAAGGAATCATACCAAAGCCTGGGGTACACACAATTCTGACCAAATCTAGGAAAACACATAAAAAACTGACTGGTGACCAACAAGCAGCACTGTCACATTCACAGAGAACTGAGGAGGCACTCAGAGAAGGATATTTCCCAAAAGCTATGCAAGACATTCCCATCATTATTTTTCTAAACATTTCCCATAAAATCCTACTTTAGAATCATTAACAACAGTTCTCTTTTCCCACTACCCCATTTGCCTTTACACCTAATATGCTGTCTACAAAAGACTGAGCTGGAAATGGCTTTCAGGTGAAGAAATTAATCAAATGCAAAGACCCAGGTTGTCCCCATAAGCATGAAATGGCAAAATGCCTTTTTAATTTTTTTTTAACAGAGTCGTTTTCCAGGATGGATTTATATCCTGCAGTGTTCACAAGGCCTGTGTTTTCACAGCATTTGAGGCAAACAAAATGCTCTTGATGAAATACCAGCTCTTACTGTGTGCAGAATATGGCATTAAATTCAGAGAGCAAAGGAAGAAGTGGTTTACTTGCCTTGAGGGGAATTGAGAAGTGACAGTAGGCACTTAACATCAAGTTCCAATTACAGCATTTAAATATAATTGCATACTCTGTTAATCTGTGTCAGGGTGGCATCATTTTAATATGATTGTCACAGATTCTTTCTAATATTACGAGTGATGTAAGTGAAGCTGAGCCTATGGAAAAAGTTCAGTTTCAGGTCTTAATATACACTCTAATTCTGTCTGTCAATTATGCTACAGAAGAGTTCAAGTAAAGGTCTGGGGATCTAGAGGATGTAGCTACCTTTATTAAAGTACTTCTATTGTAAATACATGTATGGGTCAGGAGACAGTTATCATTTGGTCTTGTTATTTTTTATGAGCCTACTACTATTAGAATAGACTCTTGTGTATAATCATTTAGATGTGTCATGGAATCCTATTTCAAATGGAAATTGTGAAGTGAAAAAATAAAAATTACAGCTTGACCTCTGCAAAAATGTTAATCTAGCCACTCCTACTAGTGCATTAAATATAGTATTACAGTACAGAATTATAACCCAAGGATTGAAAAATTTTGTATATCCTTTATAAACTCCAAACTTTTCCTTACATAACGTAAATTTAACTGCACAAAGATTGGATATTGATGTCTAGTAGGTAAACTTCAAAACTTAAAATAGGCATTACTCTTCTGGCAGTGGTAAAAATGTGTCAGACTGTTTCTTCTGGTGTAAAAACCACATGAAGGTGTTTCCTGCCTCCTTGCTCCCCCTCATCTAGGTCTGCATTGGGATTTGCTGCCTCCACAGTTGTGCTTTAGGAACTGATTGTATGGCTGCACTTCATCAGAATTTATACAAGTTGAACAATGTCTGCTTTTAGAGGGTTTTTTTTTTTCGGTTTTATTTTGTCCAAACCAGCACACTGATCTGGTTTAGAAAGTGCAGTTGCATCAAAAGCACAAATGTAGCTCAGGAGCTGAAATCAAGAACAGTAGTAAAGGGAGAGAAATTATTACAAGCTTCCCGAAGTATTAGGTATATATATATAAAATAAGTATTTTCTACTGCTGGAGAGTATTTAAAACATCTCTATACAGGCACAAACTTCTGGTCCTACACCTCACAAAATGCTGTACATGTTCTGGAGGCAGTACACATAAACAGAATTTATAAAATTGCCGCCACTTCCTTGGAAGAATTTACTTTTATTGTAGTGATGATCATGATCAATCATCAGATTAAAACACGAAGAAAACTCTATGAAACAGAAAGCAGAGAATGGAATTCTAAGGCAGTGATTATTAAAACTTCCTTATCTTTGTGCAAATCATCACTAGATCCTTCAACAAGTTTACATCTCGTATTAAAATATCACTGCCACCAACAAAGCTATCCCCGAGCACCCTGCTGGCACTTGGGTTGCTGTAATCGTGCAGGAAGGATGCCACTTACTGAATCACTGGATTTTCCTTGGCGGTTTCCCATCCAACACTACAGGGCTTGGCTGTGTTTAAGTCTCAAGATCAGGCAGGATCTCAGCCAACATTGCATGGCCACATATTTTCTTAACCCTCCAACCAGCTGCCATGCTAAAAACACAAGTTGCAAGTGCCCAGCTACATAATTCCTTAAATTTAGGATGGTCTCTTCTAATATTTTATTGCCCCAGTCTCTACCCAGTTACCTTTATTTATCTGACATTCTATTTTCTCTGTGGTCATTTATGGTATCAGGATAATTTTTAAATAGATTTTCTTGCATGGAAAGAGCCAAATAATATCAAAATATGGAGTTTCTCCTAAAATGACCTTTGCTAAAACAATGGCTATCCTGGGGTCTTGTGAGAAAAGACCAAAAAAAGAGATGTACATTTTGGAAATCACTGAAGCAAGTGAGTGATTGTCCTATGAGCCCTTGGACAACACTGCACAGAGCTACCATATGCTTCCTAGTGCTCCCCTAACTGCCAGCTGTCTCCACCTTGCTCCTTCCAAATGGCAGAGGGGGCAGCCGAATTGCCAAAATTGATGTTTTGACCGGCAGTTACAGGCAAAGAACGGGCTTGGGGTTGGTTTGATAAGAACATAAGCTGCATGTAAGTAGAGCAAGGACAAAAGAAGGTCATTTTGTTCCACTGCTGTCACGCAAGGGTAACTGAGGAAAAATAACAATACAGAGCCATTTCTGCTAAACTAGTGGGAGATGAAAACAAAGCCCAGATTCTGAGCAGCATTTTACATCCATTTTCCCCTTCATTTGGAGAAGAGGCAAATGTCATACAAAGTGCTGGACAACAGAAAATCAGATCCACTGCCCTTTGAATTAATGTGATCTGAATGCAGGTAAGACTAAAACAAACGAGTTGTTGAAAAATGCGCAGGCTGGGGAATCTATTACAATCACCATATCATAATCTCCTTTCTAAGAATGACCCAATTTGCTTTCTTCTGTCTCTTTTTATCCTTCTTTCCACCATTTCTGGCTATATCAATAGATAACAATCACAGTCAGTTTGGGCTCTTCCACTCTGGGTCTTGTTTCTAAAGATTGGTGATTTGAATCATACAATGATTTGAGATGGAAGGGACCTTAAAGATCATCCAGTTCCAATGCCCCTACCATGGGCAGGAGTGCTAGGCACTAAATCAGGTTGCTCCAAGCCCCAGCCAACCTGGCCTTGGACACTTCCAGGGATGGGGCATACACAGTTTGTCTGGGCAACAGGAGAGTTGAATGAGTGGCTCCCAGCACAGAGGAAAAGAATTTTAACAATTATTTCTCCAATGTATTATTATGGTGGTGTATATGGTGATTTTTTACTATGCCAGATGGAATCCTAAGGCTTCCTTCTTATGAAACATTAAATTGGACAGGTTGTGACTGCCTGATTTGAGTTACTCTCTAAGGTATGCATCTCATGGGAGATTTAACGAATAAAAGCTTTTACTAATATAGGCAGGTGTGAGGTAGAATGTAGGAGCACATCCTTATCTCAGTCATAAACTGAAGCTTGAAAGAAATGCTAATAAACTGTTAAAAGCCTTTAATTAAGTGTGACCCTAATAAATTGTTAGCTGCTTGGATGTGTGAACTTAAGAGATCAAAAAACCTCTAAAACTTAGGAATTTTGCCCCAGGGCATCTGGAGACACTGAACATGCCACAGGTTCTAGGAAAGGCAAAAGACTGTGCAATCACTTTGTCAGTCTTCATTGCCCCAATACCTTTCTGAGGGTTTCATGACCTGCAGAGCAAAGAGTGCCAGGATTCACATGCTACAGCCAGGCTGTTGACCAGTCGGGCAAAACCAGACAGGAAAATGTGAAAAAGATATTAATTTATTTTAACTACCTTTCATACAGAAGGAAGACTTGCAAAATCAGGCTCCTGAGGGCATGGGTTTTTGGGGGCACATGATATCTCAATGCATTGTGGCCTTTAATATTTTTTTAACATATCCTAAGGACAGCTAAGCTTTTCCAGGTTGGGTAAAAATCAGTATTTAGAGGAGCTGACCCATTGAATGAACTTATGTATACTCTAAGGAAGCATTTCTCACAAAGCTGACACTATTAGATCTCAGAGAATCCTCCAAGAATTTCTCCTACCTAGCATTCCAAAAACCTCAATTTGACCCTACATCCAAAGACTTACACTAAGACATAAATTCACACAGAAGCTCAGGCTTCATCAGCTCTAATTCTCATGAAATAGGTTATTTCAAGTCTCTGCTCTTGAGGCTTCCCAAGGTAGTTCTTGCTGGATCCCACAAACTTCAAGGGGCTGTTCAGCAGCCATAGATCATAGTGGCACCAGGTCATTGTCTTCAGCCCTGGAAGACAACCAGGAGTGAAGGATATTCATCTGGGTTGCTGAACTGCCTTTTCACCAAACACGAATTTTCTCCACTCTAGACTTAGTTTGCATTGCTGAGTTGAACTGACCCTATTGGTGATTTGCTCTTGTAACCTCCAGAATGTTCTGTGCTTCCAGGGTCTCCTTGGTACAGAAAGATACAAACAGCAAATCAAGCTCAAGTAAATGAGATGGTGTTCCCTGTGCATGTACTGAACACAGACACACAGAAACTCATTATTGAACCTCCCTCTCACATCCATATGTTGTTGCATTTCCCTAATGATTCTTCCACTGTGCCAGTGTCTCCTCCTGAACAGGAGATGCACAACAGCTGGTGAAACAGGACAAAGTCAGGGGAGAGCAGCTATTAAAGGAGTTAACTGGTGATGCCTGGACACCACTAGGAGACATTTTCCATGTCACTGTGCATTCAGCATGGAATCTGTGTCATCACATGGTGCAGCAGTCTTGGCAAATCTGTTCCAAAGCTGAGTCTGCTGGCACTTTGCAACTACCATCATCCCTGCTGTCGTTGCTCTTTGGCTGCCTCACTGCAAATGGTGTTCTCCTGTCACCTCTGCTGCCACACAGACTGACAGGGCTCAGTTTAGTTCCAGCCTACCTACGTAGTCTGTCACCAGGCTGAATGGGAATACTCTGGGCTCCTTTTAGATGTTACGTGTCCATAAGAGACAGCCTGAAAAGCAGGGATATAATTATTTTCTGCTTTTATCCAGGAATAGGGGAGGAATTCCTGATTTTCCACAGGCATAAATGTATTCAAGTCTGCTCTGTTCAGATGTTGTTTTTTTCAGTGAAGATCATGCAACAGATAAAGAGTCAATGAACTTCAAACATTATACCTGAATTCTTTAAAGGGACAGCAGACATTGCTGGGAACTGGAGTTTGGTTTATGTGTAAATCAGCACAGGAGTGGGTAATAAAGTATGTTGGTGTTGAAGTAATTTTGTATCTCCAAGAGGCAGCTCCTTCTACATAAAACTGTATTCACTGTGGATTTGCAGTTACAAAAATGGAAAGGCATGAGGACAGAGCAGCTCCTGGCTCATTTGTCAAATGTTGGGAGCATATCATGCTGTACTGGACAAAGTTGTTTTTCCTGCTGTGCAGATCCTTTTCTGCATTTCACCCCTTCCATATGTCCAAATAAACTGTTCATTGTTTTACAGTTTTTGAGGAACTGCTCAAAGCAGTTACTCTGTTTCTGTACAGAAAGTAAGATATTACTTATCATTCCATTCTGCTGCTCTCATTTTACCATGGAGAGAACACATTTGTTGTTCACTGACCCCTCTGGATTGCAGGAGCAAATGTTAAAGAGATTTGCTCTACATGCACCCTATGTAAGTCCTGTTCAGTGTGACTAATTCCCTGTGCTAACACATAATTAAACACACCTTGAGGATTTTTGCTTGGTTTTTTGTTGTTGCTTTTTTTCTTTTCCCCCTGAATGTTCACGCAGCCAAATCTTTGAGCAAATTTTATGGAAGTTGAATTCCCATCTTAGAAAGAACCTGGATTGAACATTCTGGGGGCTGACAGCAATGGGCCACTTCATACAGCCAATACATTGACACAGGTCTACAAGCTTTTTGGAAAAAGAAAATTTAAAAGTTGGATTCATTATCCACATGCCACATTAGTGTGACTAGGACCGGCAGAGTAGCAACTGCTCACCCAGGTATCTTTAGAGAACTGCTGGCTTGCAACATCTTTTCTTTCTTCTGCCAGCTCCTGAATAAAAGGAAACAGTATCTGTGCAACCTCTACTTCTTTCAGGAAATTCCCTGTCTCTTAAAGACTTGGTTAATTCTTTTATTAGCTGCTAATAAATAGCATGATTTTATTTTTACAAAACAACAAAAATGTTCAATCTTCTGACGTAGAAAATGAAATTCTAATCTTTAAATGTTCATATTATTTAGAAAACCATGTGTCCAGCTTTCTCTACTCTGTCCTGTACAACTGAACAAACTTTCAGTTTAATTTTTCCTGGCTTTGATATATTTTTATGCCACTTATGTATGTATTTTACTCCCTTCTTGCTCCGAGCTTCTGTATTGTGAGAGTGAACCTGTGGCATTTAGGGATAATGCAATTTTTTTTGGACACCTGGCCCACAGCAGAGGGACCAAAGGAACCAAAGTTATTTTTTTCCACTTGTCCCACATAAACCAGATACACAAAACATATAGACATGCATAGGCTTCTCTAAACATTCCTATAGACAAAACCTCTTCTGGTGTTGGCTAACAAACTCCCCTCAGGCATTTTCTTCTCATGCAACCAGAAGACTTCCCTGATACCAAAACCAAGTAATTTTCATCTAGCGTGTTTGGACTAACCTAATCAACATGATGTGACCATCTATTTTAAATCTACAGGAGGACATCTAGACCAGTGCAGTACGACTTGGAGCAATTTTTACTCTAAACTTTATCAGACATTGTCTGCTTTAGTTTATCTTTATGGCTGGTTCCTTAGCTTCTGGCAAGGCAAGTATTTAAAAAATGAACATATGTTGCATAAAATGACAATGCATGTAAATTAATTATTTGACTCTGACATACATTTCTAGCGTAGCCTTTCCCTGCAAAGCAATCTCCATCGCTCATGATTCTAGTAATGTTCTGTGAAGTCTGTGAGACCAGTCTGTTAAAATGCAGCTGCATCTCATGAGTCATTCATTACCTGTTAATGCAGGTAAGCATTCTATATGAAGCAAAGATGAACTTTCAAATAATTGGTCTAATGAGGATGGGGAATATTGTAGTAATTACTGCTTTGGGAGTCGCTGTTAGGTTGGAGAAGCTCCTCCTGTGGATTACAGAATATCTGATTTCTGGATTTGAGTTACTTACATGCAGTGCAGGTGCTATTTACTCATCTGCTTTTTAGATGAGTTGTAGGTATTTTTTTTTTACCTAATGTCAAGTAAATACAAAGCATTGTGTTTAATAGCTTGAAGAGTGGTAATAGTAATTATTATCATGATTTTTGCTTACTGCTCCCCAAATAACAATCCTGACTGGATTTCTGTTCTTAAAAACTGAAACTGAATGAGAGAAAACAGAATCAGAACTGCCTGAAATGTCAAATCTTAGGAGCACAGCTTGGAGTGCAGACAGATGGACCTAGCAAAAAGCAACTGCATATAAAAGTGCTATAATCCGTTGGAGCAGCATGTTAGTCGAGAACAATCAGATTCAAAATTGTTCCTCTGAAATTTTCTCGCTGGCAACCAAACATTGTGACTTTTGTCATCGTGCTATGAGGATGAATCAGATGGGTGACAAGAGCCAGGGACTGGAGAGAAAGCAGCAGATGTGAAGACAGAAAAGTGAAGCCAGAACAAAATGCCGCTATCGCTTTCGAGGGGAGGTAGTGATTATGGCATTAATCAACATTCCATAATCAATGGCAAAAACCCCGAGGAGTGCCAATATCTATTCATCTTTATTTATGCATATGCCAATCCTTCTTTATAATGTTGTCCCTGGGAGTAGTTTCTAGGTTATAAAGATTGTTGCCATGAAAAGAGATAATTGTAGTTCATGACCTGGAGGCCAAGGTAGTGCATAATGATGCTATTGTGCTCTGGGATGTACAGGGAGCTCTAGAATGAGGGTGGAATGTAACCAAATACAGCATTCCAGCAGAAAATCAACAATTTAAACAGAGCATTCTAAACAGAAAATCTTAGCTGTGCTATTAGAAATATGCTTTTGCCAGGGTGTAATTACACAGAAAACCAAATTATATCACAAAAGTGATAGCATTCCTGACATCAACAGCCAAAAAAGTACTTTACCCAGGAACTCACCAGACCTGTGAACAATGGGAAGTTGTGTTGGAGGGCTGTTAGCCTGGGATGGAATCCTACCTTTGAGTGCATAATTCTTAACTCCTTCCTTGCCTCTTGAGCAATGCTTTCTGTCTTGCTCACTCCATAATTACATCCAGTATCTGCCACATTTGAGGCTGAGAAGTATTTCCCTGTATAGTACTAAAATGTCCTGGTTATAAGCCTTGAAATTATCCAAGAAAGTGTCTGGCTTAGCAACCTTTAAGCCTGCTATTTCCAGAAGGCTTCAGCTCAGCACACTGGATAAGAAGGCCTCAGGGATGCTTTGCTGGTTTTGGCAAGGACTGTACTAAAATTCTGAAGCATTCCTGACTCCTCCTCTTTACTGGTTGCAATCTCATTTTCTATTTTCAGCATAATTTTAGAAGAACACCAGAGTGCCTTTTTTATTATGCTCAGACATACAGATAATAAGTTGCATCACACCAAGTTGGAGGATGACATGATTTCTGTAAAGACTTGAGTGTTAAAAGTTTATGAGAAGTTTGATTTAAAACTATGGTCTACACTATGTTCCCTAGGGGAAAAGACAAGGCTTCTTTAAAGCTTGGAAATGATGCTCCATTTGCATTGCATGGATCTGAATATACTGGATTAAGTTGCTTTATGTGATGTTATGTGACTGAACGTAACCAAGTATAACCATATGGTCCATAAAGTAACTTGTGAAATAGACTTGCCTTACCCTGGGAATAGATGTTGCTCATTTACGATCCCCAAAATATTCTGCGTCTGAATTGCTTGCAAGTAGTACAAGGGAGCTGGGCTGTGTTTTGAGGCTGGTGCAGCAGCCAGACAGAATCCTGACACCAGCTCAGCTATAAAATGTACTTGTAGGTCAAAGCTACAGAACAATCTGTATCATGCTGCTTGCTGTCATTAGCGTTTCCCAGTGCAGATCTGTTCAATATATAAAAAGCTAAATTACTGATCCTGGATATGTTAAACTGATGGCTGTAAAGACAATCACATTACTCTGCTTAGATCTCCAAGGAAAAGAATAATCTTGGAATACAGTTCTCCTACACATATACCTTAAGGATAAAATAATCTGTTTGAAGTGATCCTAGTTCATTCCTCTGTAGCTTTAGTCCCTATCTACTATCTTCAACAGGTAATTTTTTCTCATTCTTTTGGTGTGCAGTTTAATCACATAGAGCTACACAAACACTTCTCAAATATTTCAAATACACACTTTTTCTGGTTTGCCTTATGTAATAATGATTTGCAAATCCTAGAAGCTTTCCTGACAGACCTTGAAAGACTCTGTTTGCATTTCCAAGCTGGTCACTTATAGTAGCACTTGGATGTTATGGAGTCACTGGATGTTACTAAGATAGACAATAATTCCAAAGTTAAGGCTCAGATCACAGTTACTTCAATATCCTGGATTAATCTGAATTCAGAGCCTGGGACTAGGCTGTGACAAAGATGTACAGAATTTAAATGAGAGTTCCCCAGGACAAAGAATATTTTGATCCAGAATTTTTGTCTAAATCTTTTGCTAATATCTACTTTTTTTTTTTTTTTTTTTTTTTTTTTTTTTTTTTTTTTCACTTCGAAGAATGGCTTGGCATAGCCAAAAACTTGTTCCTGTGAAAACAGAATTGAACACTGGAGCAGTGGAGACTCAGCTGACTTTATTTTCTTTGATCTTCACCATCAATAACACCCATGAAATTAATATTTTAAAGTAAATAAAAGGAGAGAGAAGAAAGAATAAATAATATGATTGGTGATTAATAATCTTATGGTAATACTGGCAATAACCATTGTTGTTTTAAAGCATGATGAACAATGCTTTTTTGATTAAAACTTCATGGAAAAAAATGCATGTTCTGCTTCTTAAATATCTTAATGAAAATAGTTTTACTAACAGATACCTCCTTTCCCAGTTGCCTATGAATTGAGTAATACTAGATAGAAACGAATGGCTAAGTAAGTAAATCTAAAGGAGACACTTCTGATGAATGTCCAGAGGCAGTGCTGTATATTAGATGCTGAAACCTTATAATTAAATAGTGAAGCCTAAATTCAAATGTTGCATCAACTACCTGTTGACTTTATTAAATCAGTACTTCTTTATTACCTCTTAGATTTTTTGGGAGGCATCCATAAATATCTAAACCTCTGCTAAGAATATAAATCCAGAGGTGATGAACTCTATTTCATTACAGAGATTTATGCCTTTAACAAGAAATGAGAATATTTGATATTAATAATAAAGATCTTCACAAATTTCCTAAGGATTTACTTGACTATATAATCCTGTGCAGTTACTCTATTCATCCCCAATTTCATGTGCTTTTTGAAGACTCATAATTCATCTTTTCTATTTTGTTAAATAAGAGATTTCAGAAGTCACAGAACATCTCTCTGTGTGCACGTGTGTCTGCATGTGAATGTGCATGTACATGCAGGGAAGTTTCTCCCCACTTTGGACTCAGAGCCACACCAATCCACACACAACTCTGTTTTCTCGATTGTTTTTCCCCCAGAATGTTTCCACAGATGTCTGTGGTAGAGGTATCCAGGCCTACTCTGAATACTCAATGAAAAATATACAGATTGGCTTCCCCACTGCTAAAGGAACTAATTTTTGAGACTTATTTCACCTCCAGAAATAGCCTGCACTATTTAGACTTTAATTATAGTGATGGGAACTATGTGTAATTGTCTTACCAGATATTGAATTCTTTCCACATCTGGTATTAACATGAAGTGAGGAAATAGGCAGGAAAAGAGGAATTAGAGGTAAAGAAAGGTAGAAATGGATATTCATTCCTAAAGGTATGCACCAAGGCTGTGGGAGCTATGTCCTTTTCATAATATTTCAACTGTCCCTCAGTTTCTTCCTAAAAATATCATTTGAGCAGGCGGCCAGAAAGGAAAGCAAGCAAACTCATGAGCAACTGAAAGAAAACTTGGTCTTAGTATTTCATATCTAAAAGTCCAAAACTAAGACACTAAATGTAGGAAAAAAAAATGAAGTTTTTTTGACCTTTGTCCTTTGGACACCAGCTAGATCATTTTCCCTACTGTGACGGATAAGCATAGCAAAAAGGGAATGAAGCCATGCCAAGCATGTCCAAAAATCTTCATTTCCAAGACTTCTGTTTCCTTCTGAGAAAGGGAGTAACCTCTGCATGTTACATTATTAGGCTGCATCTAACAAATATCGTGTCTCCTTCCTGCTTTACAGCAAACCAAGGACATGCAAATCATGAGACCATAGATTTATTTTACCTTATTTCGTTAAATATGTATCTGTGAGGGAAACAGGCACAGCCAGGATTACCCCCTTAGAACAATTTCATAAATTGCACATGTTCTGCACAAACTTTTAGGCACAGACTAAACATTCATCACTCCTTCCTTAGATATTTTCCTCAGGTCCTTCATTTTATTTTCCTCTCCCCTCTGGGTTATAAAAATTTGAGCCATTTCCTCCATAAAATAATCATCTTCCTAAAATAAGAAAATAGATGCTTCTGACAACTGTATATCATTATGGTATTCAAGCTACATAAAATAATCCCAACATCTGTTTCTCTGTCACTTTTCCAAACCCTAACCTACTAATAATATACTAGACAGACAGTAAAACCAAGTATCATGCTATCTGAATCCTTCTGATTAAATAAATGCAATGTGGATGTGTGGCAGCTTTTGTGACAACACAAAAATTTATGGAAAAAAATAGATGCAAAAAGAATCCTGACAAAAAATTTAAAAAAGAAGCATATGCCACTGATAAGCAAACATCAAAAGTAAACTCCAGAAAAAATAATTTTAATACCTATCATTTTTCAGAACAAATTTGACCTGTTCTGTTTTTACAGTTATATCAGTTTCTTGTAAACAGGTTTTGAAATCATGGCTGACCAGTAATAAAATTCTCTTTTTCTGAGTATGTCTAATGCTCAGAAAGATGTTCTCTTGATTGACCTGAACATTTCACCCTGGTACTGCTATCGTGGGACTGCTTCTTCTCAGTGGGAATTGTTTCAGTGTTAGGAATTCTGCAGTGAAGGCTGCTGTCATCTAGTCCTGCAAGAACATTAAGGATGTTCTATTGCATATAACTGTGATCTTGGTTAATGTTTAGGAAGCAATAGCTGGATTTGATAAAATATTTTTCCCTATGTTGGAGCCACAGATGAGACAAGAGGCAAAAAGAGACTGTCATGACATCCATTTCTCTGCCAGACTTGAAAATACCTTTCTTCTGCACAGTACATGTAATTAATGACCCCAAGTACCTGTGAATGACAAATTGGATCAAATTTGGGATCCTGCTACTTAAATATCCCATCTCCAGAAACACAGAAGAACAAGTAGACAAGTAGGCTGTGATAACCTTGTCCCAGTAAACTGCATTGTATGAATTTCCAGAGCTAGAGATGGTGTTCACCTCTTTGCACTGAACAGCCCTTGCTAGACTTTAATTTTCTCAGTTTGAATACTCAATCTTTGGAGTGGCTTTCTTGTGGTTTCTGCAGCTGTCTGGATGCTGCAACTTGGAAGAATTCATGTTATTATCTCTCCATCTTTTTGTGCTATTTAATTTGAAAAGAGAAAGTGCAGCTGCCTCATTCCTCTTCATTGACTCTGCACCTAACTTCCAACTAATTTTCATTGCACATTCCCCTACAACCCTAATACCTCCCTTTGTCTGTAACTGGCTTTACGAATGAAGGCACGGTGATTAAATTACAGTGATGACATGCCTGCATTGACTTATCTGCTATGCATTGTGGTATATGACAGGGTTTGTGTAAAGTCTCTCAGACTAGTAGTTGTCTGAAATAATCTTGCAAAAAAAGGTTTCATTTTTAATGATAGCATTCTAAGTATCAAAATGGAGCAGAGAATTGAAAAAAAAAATTGAATGAAGTAGAAAACTTATGATAGAACACCTTCTAATTACTGTAACACACTCCAGGGCTCAAATTATCAAATGATAATTTACACCTAGGTGATTTGACAGCACTCGGCCTTTGGCCTTCTGCCTAACAACACAATAGGCGTAAATCATTACCAAGCGATTCACACCCTGTCATGTCTTATTGCTTAATTAATTTGTCTGAAAGGCTTTCCATGAGAACTTAGAGCAAATGCCTTTGTTGTACATCTTTTAGTATGGAGGTCAGTACCTGCCCTCTCTGTCATTCTCAGCTCTCATTTCAACCTGCTGTAGTTTAACAGCAAATTTTTGCTTTTTTCATGCAGTCATTTAAATTGATATTTGCATTTTTTGCTCTCTGCTTTTAGGGGACTTCATCAGTTGTTCAATGGCTGCTGTGGACCCATGGATGAAGGTTAAACTCATGCTGAGCTTAGGACTGCAAAAAGCCTAGAACTGATCTTATGGGTCACTGGAACATTGCACTCAAGCGGTTAAAATGTTGTTTTTATTAACTTGCCAGTGTATGTTTATTCAAGCAGCAATATCAACCTCATATATAATCTTAGAACAAGTAAAGCTATATTGTTGAGGCAGACATTAAATATTTTGAATATAAATAACGTATGGTATATTCTCTCAATAATCCAATCTGAAGCCCTGGCACTGATCTGGAGAATAATAAATCTGATGGTACAAAAAAATAGTTAAACAAATTTATATTATGGGGAATATAATGACTGATATCCATTAGCTAGATGACCCAGCTGCAGTCCTGAATCCTTAAACTACCAATTGCTGAAATCCAGAATGATTTTACAAGGGAAGTGTCCCTGGAATTCACTTCTGACTCCTTTAGTAGGGAGGATGTTAGATTGATAGATGGATCAAACATGCAGGAAGGCTTATTTATGTTCTTATGAACAGTGATAACCAGAATTTCCACAGCAGTCTTTTCTGGCAGAAAAGAAAGAAAGAAAAAAAAGGACAAAAAACATTCCATAAGCCTTTGCAATGAAAATAATGTTTCTAGATATATACTTAAGCCCTATACAATCCTCTTCAAATGCCTCCTTTACCAAATAATTCCCTTGTCCTGAGAACAAGGGAGCAAACAATATGTGACCTGTCCTTGCATCCAGAATAGCCAATGCTGGAAGATATCCAGGATCTGGAATGATGAGCATGGTACAAAACTGAAGGTGGAAGCCTTAAACATGTGACATTTGAGGCAAGGGAAAAGCTGGAGATAGGAATTACATCTTCGAGTAAGCAATGGTCTCTCAAGGAAAAGTACTACAGTGGTAAATTTATCACCTAATTTCCCCTTGCTCTAAATGCTAGGAGCTTTAATAAAAAATATTGCTCTTGTAAAATAGAAAACAACCAACCAAACACACAAAAAATCAAACCACTTTTAGTGAATGAAATGGCCTTGCCTCAAAAGCTGAAGTCCTTTAGCTGTTCTTGCAGCAGGCACAGTGGGGGGAGCCAAGAGGCCACCAATGTGCCTCAAGCACTTCTCAGAGGACAAATAATCATGAACTGGTTTCATGCCTGTTTAATTGCTTGGTATTTCTTACTTTGACTGTCATCTAGAACAAAAAAAAATATTTAATGATATCTTGGCTTGTGTTGATTTCGCTTTCCTGACTGTAATCTTTCCACAATGAGATTGTGATTTCTCCCAGACTTCTCCTGGCTGAAGACTGAGTGGGCTGTGAAGTGTCCTTAAACTATCTTAAGCCATGGAACACTCATTGTTGGCCACATGAAGGCTTTTAATGTCTGTGCAGGTGAATGCAGAATCAATTTTCTGTCTAATTAGCATTTGTATTCTTGGATACATGTGTGATTCTATTTAGAAATTATATTTTGCAAAGCCATCAATCTACCTCACACCTCTTCCTTGATTTTTATTGCTATTAATATATGTAAGAAAGAGGTGATAGGAATGCAAATAAATAGACACAAGACTACATTTATCTTCCAAGAATCTTATTTCTCCTTATTGAATTTTATCTCTGAAAATGAAATTATGTATTTGCAACTTCACACCTGCAAACTACAGAAATTTACTTCACTTCTTTGACAACCTGAGAAGGAACATCTGGGAAAACCAAGCCAGAATGTGAGCAGTTGGAAATTTGATTGCAAGAGAATATAAATTCTTCCCTTAAATAGAATTTAAAAATTAAAACTATTTTCTGAGGATTTCCATGTCCCTCATCAAAGGCACTTTATGATTCTTAAAAATTGAGCTGTGTCTTAACTCAAATTTTATATTAAGATGTTCCAACAGATACTTCCTTCTTTCTTCTTGGTTATGTTAATTTGCCTTGCTTTCATTGCACCTTTCCATTTACTTGAGAGTGAGCTTCTAGATATGACCATGATTTTATTATATTATGGCTATTTGTGTAATGGTAAAATCAAAAAGGTGATGTCAGAATTTGGCTCTCCCCATTTCCAAGTGTGCTGACTCTAATTAAAGGTTATTGGGACATAACCTCAGGTTCAGCAGATCAAGGCTCACTGTTCTTTGCAGCCTTTTGCTACAAAGCCACATGGAGCAATACGAGCATCCAAATTCCCTCTTGATTGCTAAGATTTCTTGTTTTCCATTTAGACAAATATTTTACTTATATGGAAACCTCATATAAGATAGCCAATTACATCAATGGTTTTAGCAACTGTCATCTTAAAATATTTATACCTTGTGCATGGGGTTCCTACAGTACAGGAGAACATGATTTGGAGGTGGCAGATGACAACACTTTTTTTAAGAAGCCAGGTGAACAGGGCATGTATTTTACCACTAAATAACCTTAATAACCTTCCTGAACACTCACAAGTGACCTGCTGTGATCCAGTGAAGTTACCAAAAATCAGTTGTTTAGCCTGAAGGAGGGCCAGACCATGTGAAGACATGGAATTTCACAGAACATACAGACAAGCCCAATGGTGATGATTTCAATGGTGGTTGTATAGACATCTAGCTGTTCCTTTAATTCATTTTATTTTTAAAAATTAATTAATTCAGTGTTATTTCATCCCCTACAACTGTTGGAATACCCATGAGTTTGGCTATCAAGTTAAAAAGAAACTTTATGGAGACCACCCAGAATCTGTCCTTGGTTATCCAGGGCAACAGATTTAGTGAAAGATTTTCTTTTACGCCTGTTTTTGTCTTAAGCTTTAAAAGGGAAGGAGAGACCTTTTAGCATTTAGGCAGCTGCCCAGACAGTAGCTTGTTCTGTCAGTCAGCTTGGCCCACACTCTCTGACTTCCCTTATCTTAATTCCAAACTCTCTAACAGTAATGTTAAGTACTCAAAACCCTAAGCCACTTTTGATCTTTTTATTTAAAAAAACCACAACAGTTCTGGGAGGTTGGATTTTGAAGATGCATATATCTCCTGTTCATGATTTACTTGTTCTTGACCTTAAGAAGTGTATTGGAAGGTACCATTAACTGCAGGAACTTGTTTATTTGAGTTCTGAAACCCTGGTTCTTGCATGAATCAGCCTCATTTCTTCTTGCTTCTCAGAATGATCTGAACATAAAGCAATAAATGCTTTTACCTGCTTTTGCTGGTAAAAGGAGCATCTCTGCTCTTTGCTGACACAGTCTTTAAAACAGCAGCATCGGCAGTGTTCTTTATCTTGTTTCTGAATTCAGATTATCTTTATTTTGCAAACGTTTTGATTAAACCAGAAAAAAGGGAACTTAAACAAAGGAGCCTACTTCGAAGAGTAGAATATGACAATCTATTTGGGGAGTCTTCTTTGATTTTTATTTGAGAACAAGGCTAAGTTTCTTCTTATTAGGCCAAATTTCACTGTCATTACACTGGTATGTTAATAAAAGGCAGTGTGACAGTAGAACTGCAATTGAATTCCACAAGAGTGACATGGCACAGTCAGAAAGATTAGTTTGTAAATCCTCTGTAAACACTATCTGCAGGACAGTGAACAAGATAGTTTTAACAGTGTCAGAGCAGAGTGCAATGGTTGACCAATAACAGAAGCTTCAGAATTTTTTCAGTTTGAACAGAAATTCTGGATTACAAAGACACTTTAAGTTTAATCAGATCTTTGGAGCTCATTTCCTGCATTATGACCCAGGACACTTGACAGGTTACAAAGAAACCTTGCAGACAATTCATGCAGCATGACCCAAATGTGACATGAGAGCTCAGTCTGACCTCGGAATCACAGCCTGGTTTTTGTCACCAGGACTGCCCTAGCTTTGCTCACTTTTGATTAGGAGATTTATCCAGAAGTTTATGGTAAGTATTTTTCCTGCTCTTCCCCTCTATTCTTTCTCCCTGTAGTTAATAGCATTGTAGAAATAGAAACAGCAAAGAGTTCATCCGACGCAAATGCTTTACAAGCACCTCTAAATTGTGATCATACCAAATTTGCATGCCTGCCATCTGCACAAAAACCCTGTCTTTGCTCCAGCAAAGCTGACTTGCTGAACTTACAGTCTCTAGATCTGTACAGCTCTGCCCCATTGCATGAGCAAACACAGACAGTGGGGACAGCAGCAGCTGAGTGTGTCCGTTCAAGGGCAGAATGCACTCTTAAGCTTTAATAATAATACTTGTGGCAATATGTAACATTTAAATAAGCCTTTTCATCTTCAAAGTCCTCTGCAGGCACACAAATTTACCCAGCATCTCTCTGGTGTGGCTATTATTAGCATAATTTTACAGAAGCAGTCAGGGGACAAAGAAAAACAATGAGATTTGCCCAGGGCAACTACTGGGATCACAAGCAGAGAGGTTATTGTGAATTGGCATTACCTGGGAACTTCATTTAGAGATGATCAGAAAGAATAACATAGGAAAATGTGTTCAAAGAACTACACAGAATGTGGGCACTGTGTGTATGATATGCTTTTTCCTAACAATTATGGATATACCCCAGCCATTAAACTAACAAGAGTAAAAGGGGGAAATTTGGAAATTTTAACCAGTGAAAGCCATCCAGAATTCTCCTGTTGGCAGTTCAGTGTTGCTCAGTGTATTGTGATGTAGATTGGATTGATTTTTTTGCACAGAAATGCAGCACACTGCAGGGAATGTGAAATATCACCTCCACTGCACATTGATTTAAACCACACAGAGTTAAACTGCAACAATCTAGTGGCCTTTGATCGAGCCACCCTTCTATAAATATATGATCAATCTTTTTATTTTTAAGGTATTTCATTTTCATGGGAGCAAATTCCTGTGCAAAAGCTGAAATGTAAAGGAGTATCAAAACTATATTACAGTAGCTGAAATACTAATGCACTGTGTCCTGGACTGTACCTCCTTCAGACACATGACATGGTTTTGATCTAAGCTTTGGGGAATAATGCGGACAAAAAGCCTTTTCAAAAACAGAGAATAAAAATGGTCTTATTTGAAATTTGAGTATAACAGCTGAAAAAAGCACCACCCTCATCTTTATTAGCCTGCTATTCAATCCACATGAAGCAAAGACATTGTAACGCTGCTATTATCACCCCACTGGAAGTGGAGTGGGAATAAATGGAAAGAAACACATTACATGCAGTCCAAGAGACCTGATCCTGAATTGCACTGAGCTTCTTATTCTAAGCCAGGATCTTTTTAGCTCTCCTTGACCTCAGCGAGAAATTTGGGCTTCCCAGAGCTAGTGTACAGTATTCTTTATTCTTACAACTCTAGGATAGGTGCACTGAAAAATACATTTAAAAGACACACACACACAAAAAAAACCCCCACCAAACAAAAAAAGTATTTACTATTTTTTTGTTTGTTTTATTCTTACATCTAAATGTATTAGCCCTGGCAACATAAAGGTATGGCAGCTGAACATTATGTGAAATATAAAAATCATGTCTATTTTGTCTAGGATTTGTAAATTGTCTAAGGTTAAGAATATTCTGCAGGAAAAAAAAAAAGCATATAATCCTTCCAGAAGTGGATTTGCACTTGTATTTTCCTATTAAAACATTATATTTTACAGACTCTTCTAAGTTCTTTAGATGAATATAGTAGGCACAATATACTCCATCAGTATAATGCTGACTGGAAAAAATATCATTGCGGGGTTTTTCATAAGAAACAACAGCAAATTCTGAAAATCTTATCATCCAGGGTGCTGATGATTTTTTTCTCTTTTCCAATATTTATAGGGGACAGCTACAGGCACACCACTCACTCGGTAATATTCCTACAGAAACAGCAACCATCTGGGTGCTGGGGTGGGTGCACTGAGCCCTAGGGTGCCTTTAGCCAGTTCACTTGGAATCTCGAGTCTGTCCTGTCCTATCACCCAGCAGCAATGGAACATTTGTTCCCCGAAGGGCCGGCACGCTGCCAGCAGCAGGTGTTAGGCTGTCCTCTGGGATGAAGGCAGCAGGCATGAGCACTGATGTGTGCCCATGACAAGATGTTGCAAATCTGCTCTCATAGCGACGGTGACAGCATCTGGGACAGTGTTGTGAGTCACCATTCTGTAACCATTAAAAACCAGTTGCCATTCCTTTCATAATAATAAATTAAAATATCATTCCAAAGCGTGCTGGTCTCAGGAAGAAAATTAAAGAAGGCATGTAGGGATAAACACATGTGTGTGCACTGGCACACATGGTTGTTACAGTGTGTGTTATCCCACCGTGTTTAAGTGATTGGGTCTTAAATTAACAGGTACAATTGATGGATAGGATAGGGTTGTGGCTACTATTCAGACTGCATTTTTAGATTTTACTAAAGGAAAACAATCAAGCATAAAATGTTTAAAAGTCAGTAAAAAAAAGTTATTATCCTTTTAATCTAATGATTTTATAATTAATAGATAATTAATATGCAGATGCATCTATTAAACCCAGATTCCTAAACCACCACAGTTTTAAATTTTATTTACAGAGGCTGAAGTTGTGCTTCTTCTGCCTAAATGCAAGGCTAAGCAGGGTAGCATTTTACAAGAAGAAGATTTATATAAATATCTACATGGAAACAATAATAGTTTAGCAGTAGCTGCCTCTTTCCAAAATGTCTGTTTTGAAAATGCTTCCATAGGTCTGTAGGCAGGTGCACAGATATTGTTTCCGTGGCTTCTTCCCACAGAGATCATATCCTTCTACTTTGGATAAATGTGGATAAAGTAAATTTTTAAAATTTGCCTACAAGCCATACAGCAAATATCCAAATAATGCTGTCCCTTGATTTCTCTGGAGTCTTGTTTCAGCCTGGCATGCTTATCTTCCAAGTGAACTAAATCCAAGATCTTCCACCTTATTGACCTTTGTTGAATATATTGCATGGGACTGATGAACTCAGTGACTGGGCCTCCCTTTGACCACTGGCTGTTTGTCAGCAAGGCTCTGCTTTCATTTGGGTTGGACCCAACCCAGTTCAGATCAAAGATGTCAGCAAAGCCAGGATTTCACCCTGTGCCTAGACACTTACAAAGATCAGCATTATCGTGATGGAGGTTTATAGGCAGGGCTTATCAACATGAGGGGCTTCAGAAGGAGACAACTCACATTAAAACTGACACTGTTTAACCCAAGTGGTTTTTAGCATTTTTATATTTCCCCTCTACTCATGTTCAGTCTACTCATGGCTTAACAATCTGGGTGGTTGTTCACTGCTTTTAGTCCACCAAATAAGGAATTTTCCCTGTTGTTTCCCCTTTAGTCTTAGCTGCGAGCCCCATATTTGTAGGTTTGCCCAATAATATCTCAGGTGCTGCTGAAGACCAGATGCCTTGGCTATCTATCACCACATTTTAGTGAAAAATAAGTTATTTTCACAAAGACAGATAAAAAATTGATTTTAAATGCTCTCCATCTTACAAAAATACATTTCACTTCTGCCTTTTCTCTTTTAATTTTCTGTTATGAAATTTAAAAAATTCAGAATTTGTTCTATATTATTTTTCATCATAAATAGAATGCCCAAAATAGAATTGGGGGGGCTTTTTTTGACAGTTTTGAAGAAAAAAAAAATTCTTCTTTTAGAACAGATTTGGTCAATAATTTGGAAAAAAATATGCAGAAAATATAAATGGCAAATCTTTTTTTTTTCTGGTCCTTTTCAAAATAAAACTGGCTGATTTCAGAAAACCTCTCTTTGTTTGGTTATGAATACTTTATAATTTCTCCTCAGAACCAAGAATCTGTCATTAAAATTTTACCTAAACCTGTAAGAAGACAAGACTCCCGAGAAATTTTAAGTGATATAAATAGGGGGGAAAATTAATTTACATTTGAATGTTAAATTCAGAGACAATGCAGGGCACAATTTTTGGTATTTATTTTGAGATGGAATTGAAAAATTGATCACTGAGTTATTTTTTTCTGCATATTGTAAATACATAAAACCAGATAGCTGACGGTATTGGCATTATCAAACAACTCCTCTCACCACACATTTAACTCCTCTGTTACCTGTAATTCTACCATAGACCTAAAATTTAAGTCAGGAATTGCTCTACAGTGTCTTCAGGATAAAAACCCAGTAAGACAAAAAATAAATTTCCTTCTGAAAGGGGAGAGAGAAACAAAAACAGACAAAATGAAGTGCAGCTTTAAAGCTCTAATGATTTCAAGGATTAACTTATGGGTCTGTGTTTACTGACATAACACCACCAAATTCAAAAGGTGCCAATTACATCAGCCCCTTGACCTCTGCTAAAACCTGGTGACAGGTACCTCTCAAGTCATGTTTTTTTTGCTATTTTTAGGTGAACAATGAAGTTTTCTTCAGTCCCCTACATCATTCACTCACCTGCTGTGTGTTTAAGATCAGATTTTCGAAGTCAGGCATGTGAATTTGTGCATGTACATTTGCAGGCATCAACTGAAAATCCAGCCCCTGGTTAAAATGAAAAACACCCACCCAGAATCCTATTCCAATGTGAATTCTACAAGGGCCCCTTGAGAAAGTTGAATCCTTTATTGAAACATTTGACAAAGAAGCCACATACTTTTCGGTTTTGATGCATTAGATAAGGATCTACTTTTTTTCTTTTTTTTTTATAAGAAAAAAGCCTTTGCTCTAAATCAGCAGCATGAAGAATTAAAACATGAAAACAAAAGCATATTATTTAAAGAACAGCCTGTTCCCTAAACTGTTACTATGCTGGGTGCCAAACCACATTTTGTGATATATCATGTACAACCTTCTCTTGAATGTTTTACTGTTATGCTTTACATGACTTGGACTGAGAAAACCCTGATAGTTCTGCCTTGGACTTACCACAAAGACTGGTCCACTCACAGAGCTTAATCACAACATGACAATTTCCTCCCGGGATGATGACTCTGAAAGAGGTGGAAAAGTGTTTGTTTACTTGGTGCTATGTGTGAAAATCTGAGTTAAATAGAAATGTGAATTCATAGTGGATCTGTTGCCCTTCACCAAACACTTGGTGGTTTCAGAATGACAATGACCTTGCTGCAAAGTGCAACTCACATGATGCAGGGCCACTTCATTCTCACACAGGTCTAGAAATAAATGACAGTGACCTAAGATTGAATTTGAGTTTGCAGTATAAAATTACTGCCACTACTAAATGTGAAATAGTTTATTTTACAAAGGGCTATGTTATATTTAATTTACAGTGGAGTAAAAACAAGCACACATGCAGTTACTGCAAAGCAGCTCATGCCCACCAACTTCATCCCCAAATCTATGCTAGAATGTTTTGGTTATATGCCTCTACATCAGTCCATTTACACTAATCCATTATCAGAATTCATCCTGATTAATTTTTCAGGACACACCTGAGAGGACAAACTTAACTTTCTGTACTATGGTGGAGAGAAGGGTTCAGCAGCCTTTCATAGGTCTTTTTTGTTGCCTTTCACTGAATAAATCGTGTCCCAGAGACATAGGTTATAAAAAAGGCAGGTCTGACAAATTAGCAAGCGAGAAAGGGACTGGAGCTATGGAAAGGGTGCAAGTGGAGAAACCTGCAACTGGAAGCCAATAAGGACAGCATGAGTAGAAGCAGCTGTTAACTGCTCTGTTAGCTCAGGTAGAGAGGTCCAAGCTATGGTACAAAAGGTCCAAGACTCAGGACTGACCCTCAGGGATATCATTGTGATGGAAGATCTATTTTCCATTTATTTATGATCCTTTTAGAAAGATGACAGGCAGGGACTATACCGAAATTATATGTATTTTAATGCCAAGGACTTATGGGAAAAGAGATTACAGAATCAATGTTATTCCTTCAGTTGAAATTGAATTTTCTCTGCTCATATGCATTATATCTTTAATAACATAATTGTGTGCCATTTTTTCTACAAATCCCTTGCCTTATTCCTTGCATACTTCTGACCTATGCTGGGATGAACCAGAGTTAAATAGTGAAGTAAACTGATCTGGATCTCCACATATTGAGAAACTAGAGCTAATAAATGAGGTAGAAATTCTTGGGAGTTATAGGAAAGTTAAATCCACTTACCATTGAGGTCTGGACTCTCAAAGTGCCATTACTAAAGTCATCATGTAGTCAGTGATGTATGGTTTCTTATATGTGTCTCATTTTCAGAGGGCCCAGACTGATACTCCAGCATTAGAAACACTGAAGTGCTGAACCAGCTGAAGGTGAGGACATAAAGGGCCATGCCAGGAACATATAAAGTTTAACTTGGTATTCCCATAAACATTTATCATAACTCAACATACAGTAAACATTTATAGTAAACTCAAGTATTAGTAAAAAAGAAGCATGAGTATATGGAAAAGATGGATTTTTTTTTTTTTAGATACACAGAATAGAAGGTAGCCTGAATTGAAAATTCTCTTTTATACGTATTTTTACTGTGAATTCAGTGGATTCCAAGGAAAAAAATTATGGAATTTAACAACTCACTAATTTCACTCAGGTGATCTAGATGCTGCAGATTTTTACTTTGCTGCATTTAAAAAAAAATAGTCATAAGAACATATTTTCTGTAGTTAACCCTGAATTAGTGTATTAGTGTGAGGAACTAGTGATAAGTATTCTAAAATAATTATAAAATTAGGAATTTTTTTTCTGCTTTCTGTACATCATTTCCCTTCACCTTCTGGTGGTATAACAAAAATAAATTAAATCTTGTTGGTAACATACGTAAATGTGACTGTAAAAAGCTGAAGAGGAAATTAATAACTCAGGGCAGTAAACAAGGCCTGGGACCACACATTGAACTGTGAGGAAAAACAGAAGTTTTTCTGTCCCATCTATCTTATATGTGAATAAAACCCCACACAGTCGAGTAAATGTAGCATAATGCATACACAGAACTTGTGCAGTCTTAATTTCAGCTTTCTAATGTTTCAATCTTTGAAGTCCCCAGTCCTTTTAACATTCCTTAAATGTTATTTCACTGTAATTACTGTGTTTGTAATGAGAGATTTCCCAAATGGAGTTATTTGCTATCAGTCCAGTGAGGCTCTGGGAAAGGAGAAAGGGTTGTGGCTTACCTGCTCAAATCCCTTGCACACATAGTTAGATAATTCTGACCAAACTGGAAAATTTTTCATCGAAATCTTTCATTCCAGAAGAAAGAAGTCTTTCCCTGTAGTAAAACACAGAGAAGAGTCACGGTGACTGTTTGTTCCTGAGTTTATTCTGGGATGTGCTGCCCAATCCCCTACCTTGGGCAGGACTGTGGTGGAGCACATCCCAGCCCAGGAAGGAGGCAAGTGTGCGTTGCACAAATGTAGATGAGCAAAATCTTATGGTTTATGAGGCAGCTTTAGTGAACTGTGTTTATATTATGGTTGGGCAAAGGTGCAAGTTTTGTGCTTTTTTTTTTCCCTAAAAAGGGAAAACCACAGAAAGAAACAGAGATGAAAAGGAAACAAGTAAACAAATGTGGTTTTACAGAAACTGAGGGACAATTTATCCTCAGCACAGCAAGCAAAAACTTGGAAAACATTTGGAAAAGTCAGAAAACAAGTTAAAGTTGGTTGGCAGACTCTGACAGAGCTGACAGCTAAAACTACCCCTGGCATGTTGACAACAGTGTGGCATCAATCTGTGTGTAACAACCTATCCTTGAAAAACTCCATCCTGGATTTAAGCTAGCACTTCCTAACCTTTTCTCTACCCAGCATCCAAGCTGCGGTGTGGAAAAAGTTTTCAGATGTGACTTTTGACTCGCTCACGGACAGCGGCCGGCTCCCTCATGGCCTCCGACCCTCCCTCCCGCCTCGCCGGGCAGCACAAAACCCGGCTCCCTGCTCACCCTCACCCGCGGTCTCGCACCTACTCCACATTCCCACTTCCTTTCCCCAGAACACATTTTCTGAAGCAAGGCTGTGGCGTGAGGATGGGGAACATTCTGGCGGGAAGATCAGGAACCTTGTGGCAACACGGCTGCCCTCACCGTCACCCACCCCGCTGGGAGCTGCGTGAGGGGGCTCCGAGCACGCTGCTGCCCACACGGCTGTTAGTTACTCCTGCGAGACAAAACGGCCTCAAGTTGCACCAGGTAAGGTTTAGATTGGATATTAAGGAAAAATTCTTCATGGAAAGTGTTGCCCAGCCAAGGCACAGACTGCCCAGAACAGCAGTGGAGTCCCTGTCCCTGGGTGGATTTAAAAGAGGTATGGATGAGGCACTCAGGGACGTGGTTTAGTTGCTGAGGGAACATTTGGATGTGATGGTCTGAGAGTGCTTTTCCTATCTCAATGACTTTTATATTTTTGAAATAGAAAGTAGAAAGACTTCCACAGCAAAGCTGAGGCCCAGCAGCAGCTGGGTTGCACAGGGGTTGGAGATGCAGACCTCCACACCAGCTTACATGGCTGTCTGCTGCTGCTTGAAGGCAAATAAATTATTGCCATGGCACTGATTCCTGGGAAATCTGCAGCTGCATCCACTATTTGCTGATAATGGCCCAGGCATCCACAGATAAAATGAATGCCCAGCCTCTTAAGCTATTTACTACTAGATCTCACCTGAGGCAAGGTGGTAACAATAGGCACAACCAGCCTGAACTACCTGCAGCTTCTGTCTCAACAAAAGTGGGTTGTTTTCACACAAAAATCTCACATATTGCCATATAGAATGCCATGGAAGTTCTTTTTGTGTTAGTACGACACCTCAAAACAGCCTTCTGTTCCAATATCCTTTGGTGTTCTCAGATTATCTGTATTTATATAGTTCTTGTGGTCCTATGATCCCTACATGTTTAGCTGGATGATACACAGATAGCCTGAGTTGTCAGTCACTCTCTCCGTTTCTCCTCTCCACCCCTCAAGAGCCTCACCTCATTCCTATAGCCATCTTTATATAATATCCCCAAGGGATTCAGCTCAAACACCTCAAATACACTAAGGACATCTGTATGTAAGATGTCTGCTTCTATGAGGGTGCAGGCAAAGGCTGCCCTGCACAGCTCATATGCAAGCTACAATGACCATATTATTCAGATTATAAATAAAGCTGTGCCTTCTCACTTGTGGTATGCCTAACTCATTTGCTGCTGCACGTCACTTTGAGGTTGATACTTAGGAACTGATGGAGGGAAAAATGAGTTAGTAACATCTGTTTTATCATTTTTTGATGAATGAAACATAAAACAGAGACCTTAGACATGCACAGATCATTCAAACCAATGAGATTTACACAAATTCGATGTCATGGTGTGTTGCATTAGTAGCAAACAACAAATTATTTTAATGATAGTGCTAAAATTAAAAAAACCCTCATAGTTACTGTCCCATAGACAACCTTTCATCCAGCCCAGTGTATTTTAGCCTTTGGATGCTTGGCTGTTGTGTCACTGGTCACTGAATTACATTTATTGAGGTATCTATCAGAAAAAAATTAAGATTACTTTTCTTTCATATTTCTCATGTGCTACAGCCATGTGAATAGTGGGTCTGTTTAGTTCCCAACTGCAAAAACAAATAAAAATTCCATCTTTAACACTTAAGAAACTGTCTATTTTTAGTTTGGTTTCCTATGGAAACAAGGCATCTGTGTTCAGGCTGTCTCTGTGCATGTATCTGTCCTTGTGTACCCCCTAATAATTTCTGAATCTAGTGGCCTTTTCCAATCAACTGTGATGAAATGACAGAATTTTTGAAGTATCTGGGTTCTAACAAATTTCCTAAAAATATGGGGCCAGATAGATGAACAAAAGATGTTGATGTTGCCCAGCTGAGGGAAAGCTGCAGCATTAACTTACATCTTATGAGGCTCCAGAGAATTCAGGGAGGTGAGAGCTGCAGTAAATAACACAGCTATACAGAAAAGCTTGAGTCCAAGGTCATGCTTTTATGCACCTCAAATTCGTAAAGAAGCAGACAATTCATTCCACTCCTCACACAATTACTTATTTAATATTTGCAGTCAGAAGATTTGAATTCTCCCCTTTTCCCACAAGCAGTGAAGAATCCAGTCCCAGATGTTTTTATATCTGACCTGTCCTGTGGGTCAGAAGATCAGGATCATGTGATAGTAACATATAATTAATACTCCCCAAATGGTGTAGACTTGTGCATCAGGAAGCTTCAGGGAATGCCTGGAAGCAAGATGTCTTTGGGAATTAACCTGCAAGAAGAAGAAGAAAATAATGTAGGACTCAGCTCTCCTTTTTAAGTGGGTACTTAAAATATATGAACAAATGAGGAAATAAGAGTAAAAGAGGTGTTGTTTTGGGGAAAATGGAGAGAAGAAATGGGAGCAGTAGCACACCATGATGCTGAATGGACCTTGGTATGGAAGAGTTTAAAATAACCCTGTTCCTCTTTAGAGTAATCCATCTCTTGCTCTGTCTTCAGTCTTTGCAATATTGCCCAGAGGTGAAAAACAAGCTTATGAAAGAAGTGTCTTTTGGGGTAAGGAAAATGGAACAGATGCTGAATAGTTACTGTACATGTATAAAGCTGACTTAGATTGCAGGTTAGGAATGTCACAGCTGACTCTGGAAGTGGAGTCACTGGGGCAATAAGGGAAAGACCCTCTTCCCTCTCCACAATCTGGACCTGAATCTGCACAGCCACACTTCTGCAGGTTTGCATCCAAAATAATAAGCTCTGTCTCTAAGGTAGAGCTGCTTGTGGGTCTGTGCTGTATAAATTAGTTGTGTTGTATGGAGACTTTCTGGCCCAAAATGGTGCCTGCTTGGGGCTCTCTGCACTGTTCTCTGTTGCGCAATGAAGCATGTACGAGATGTATGATGAGATTTGGGTGTGGATAGTGAACTATTGGGTCTGGAAAACTGGAGAGGGCTGCAGCTCCTACTTTCCCTGGAGAACAAATGTTTTTCAGAGTCTGCTAAGGTCTGCTGAGAAATTTAAGCTGATTTGTAGCTCTTTCCTACTTTTGAGGTTTATGAGAATTCCACATCCTGGGAGACAAATAAGAACTCAACACCTTGGGAGACAAATAGGTCTTTCAGTATGGAAACAGACATTCTAAAAAAAATAATCCTGGCTGTGGAGATAGTTCCCTACCTCTTGTGTTGTTTTGGTCACAGAACCTCAGGTGGATGGAGATGAGGATATTTATCCTCACCATAGAGGTACCACAAATAAATATTGTGGATTTTTCCCAGAGTAATATTGCAATTGCCATTTCTACCATTAGCAGTCTGCTGTTACTTCACTCTGCTCTGTGTAATGTGCCATCAAAATCAGTTCTGCTGCTTGTTTGCCATTGGATGGACATTGCAATTAAAGTTTGTTAATTTCTGATCTTTTATATGGAAAAATAATGAAACTATTTGAAAAATAAAAATAGGCAGACATATTTTCGAGACTATTTGCCTGACACTGAAAGTGAATGTCTTCCGGTTGTATAGGTTTTTTCTTTCCTATTTCTACAACACTTACCATAATTCATTAAAAAATAGAGTTTAGAAAACAGTCGGTATAATTAATATATTGATCTAGTTTTCCATTATGTTGTTAGTACAGGTGAAAAATGTGCTTTTTATGAAATTGTTGATTAAAACTACCAAAAAATCCATTATATCTAGCTTACTTTTCCTTACCTAATGAAGCAGATGGATATAAAATAAGGGAAGGCCATATTGACCTTTACTAGGAATATATGTGGTATATAACTTGATACCTATAAGACAATTAATATTAATCTGACCTTTTTAGATTCTGGGCTACAGTGCTGTTACTAATAACAGCTACATAATATGTTGTATGTTTTCACAAAAGAGGCCACACACTGGCTAAGAGCAGGAAAATGTGGATTTGCTGGGGCTGTTCTCAGCATCTCCTTGATTCAGAGCAGGGAGGAGGAACAACTCCACCTTCCTTCCCAACTCTCTCATACACCTTGGTAGGTTAGGAAAGTGCAGAGGGCTCTTTCTGTGGGCATTATGATATCAAGATTAATTATTTCAGTCACCAGACTGCTGATCACTTTGAGAAAGTGCAGAAACAATTACAGAAGGATATTGGAGAGTTTCAGCAAGGCAGTCCCAGTCCTGTGCTGGTCTCTGCTCCTGAGCAGGGACCATCAGCATTTTGGGACCATCAGCATTTTGGGTTTGCCCAGCACCTAATATGATCACACAGCAATGCTATTTTATGTGATAAGATAGCTATGTCAGTATGTGACTATGGCTTGCCTAGCATGGGATTGCTCAAAAATGGCCTTTTCTTTCAAAATTCAGATCCACCCTAGGTCAAAATAACTGAAGTATAGACAGTCCTAAAACAAATGCAGGGTACTCTGTAACAGGCCTTTAAGGAATGTTCTTGTCACAAATTTTTTTTACAACTATTGAGTTAGTGATTGGACTTTTTTCAGATTTAAAATATCCTGGATATTTGCTGAATTATTTAACAGCAACTGTCCTTCATATTTGCCTACCAATAAAACTTTTGTCTCAGTTTCTCCATGATCATTTGTTTAATATTAATATTTTGATCTTTTGAAGAACTAGATGATGTCTAAGATCCTTTCTAATCTAAATAATTCTATGATTCTATGGTTGTATTATTTTTTTTTCAGAAAAACTAAAGATTCCAAAGCAAAATCCCATTATCTTTGGTTTGGGTCAAGTGCAAACCTTTACAGCCAAGGCAGTACACTCAGTGCTGTCTCTATTCACAATCCTCAAAGATCATGATCTCTTGGAGGGTATTTATTGGTTACTTGCAGTCCAAGGTGCCCTCTGAGAGCAAACTCTCAACAATATGTGGAGAAATATTTCATCCACATTGGATATTCCTAGCTGTTAGCTGAAGTAGTCCTACTACTCCATATTTCTGCATCAAAATACTCTCCAAATGTCAAAATAAATGGGTGGATGTGCAGATAAATCCTTTTCCTCCTCTTGTTCAAAGCCCGTCCAGCCTTCCCAGCCATCCAAGTGCTGCCCTGTTTGCTCTCTTTCTACCACGCTGCTTCATCTTCCCGTGGCATCCCTGTGCTCCGTGCTATGAGTGCCACATGGCTGACCCCAGACACCTCTGCACATGCAGAGTGCTGCATAATAACACAAAAAGGCTCCACATTTCTGAAAGGAGGTGGATTTTTTAGTAGGAGCGCTGGTTAGCACTGAGCTGGGACTGCAGCCGGCGCTCCAGCCATTCTCATTCAAGCTGAATCCTTGGGTGTCTTCACTCCCACAACCCCTGCTCCTCCCTTCAAATTGTAGACAGGCTGTTAGCAGCAGTTGTCTGCCTGCTACAGAGACCAAATGGAAAGGCTCCCCTTTCTCAGGATCACCACCTATAACAAGTTTCTCAGCTTCAAATTTCTTCCCTGTTTTTCATTTGACTGCACTTGAGTGAATTGCTCTTCACTCCTTTCTGGGTTCTGTGACTTCTCCCTAAATGTCCTTCTCAATTCTCCCTTTTTTACCACTCTCTTGCCTTTCCTATGGGCACTTACACTGCAGACTTTTTCCTAGTCCCAGTTTCTTGCTTATTATCATCTACCTATTTCCTACTTTGCCTGGCTTTCGTCCTACAAGACTCTGAACCCCTAGGGATCAAGAACATTGCCCTTCTCTCATTTCCTGCCCTGTTCAGATATACCTATGTATATATACCTACATATATGTATATATATATGTATATTTTTATATATATTCTCAAGACTAGACTGTATGCAAACTGTGTATGCTCAATCAATAAATAAAATATTTTAAGAATATTTTTATAGTTCTGACTCTTCACAGTCAGCAGCATAACCATCTCTTGTTTTAAAGATGCTTGCAACTCTTTTTCTGGCTAATATAAATAATGTAAATAATTCATGTATTTAGTAACAATAAATATTCATATTCCATTTGAACCAGACAGTGGTTGTCTAGATTAAATTGAACTGCTTTGGATTCAACAGCTGGCAATCTCCCATGCCAAATAAGGGATTTTAGTCATTCTTTATTTAGAGTATAGAACTACCAGAAATGGGGAGGTGATGTGGAGAGGAAATGGACTCTTTTACCCAAATATATAACACATCTGTCTATTGAATATACTTTCTTCAGACTTGGCTACAAGCAAATATATTTATTCTGGAACAGACTAAATGGGTGCTAGAAGGAAGAATACAGTTTGCATACTTTATGAGCATAGATAGCTGTGTCAGTGTCTCTTACTGCTTTTGGAGGTCAATTCTAAGTGAGTTGTGTTCCTTTTGCCAGAGGAAGCTTAGTCATTTGGGGAACCCTTTGAAAAACAATCAAACTAAACAGTAAAAAAAGAGGAATGAAACAGAAATCTACTCCCCAAAGTAACAAAAGGCCTTTTCCATATATTATTGAATTAGTAAGCTGAATTTTCATTTGTTCAAAATTTACATTATTATACATAAGCAGGAGTTTCATATGCATGAAGGAGGGGTGCATTTTAGCTATGGGAGAGACTTCAGGATTCTACTATGAAATTCAGGAAATGACATTTTCCTTTCTTTCTGTTTCAATTAATTGTGCAAATACAGGGCCATTGTGGGAGGAAAAGTAGGCCATTGTGGGGAGAAAGTGCTCATGTTTTCTTTTTGTGTTTTCTTGGTGTTTTTCCACCTTCCAAATCTGTAAAGAGGGCTACTGGGCAGAAGGGATGGGAGCTGATGAACATTTTCTTGCTCAGGAAGTTGGAGTGCACGTGGCTGGAACTGTCCTGAGCACTCTATGTAAACCATAAAAATTCAAGAGTCAGAAGCAAACTGTGCTTCCTGACCAGATGAAGTAGGATCACCAATCTTTAATAAATCCCAGGAAAGGAGCTCTGTAGAACAGAATAGAGATATTTCTCCAAACAATTCCTCAAATGCTGTATATATCTTTAGGATGAAAAAAAAATGTAATTTTTAAGGTAGTCTGAGCTAAACCATGTTAAATTCCTGCTGAAGGAAAAGCAGTTGTATTTTACATGCATTATGTGTTTGGGGTTAATAATGGGCTTATACCTGGCAGTTAGCTAGGTAACATGTATGGAATCTATATGTACCAATATATCAATATATCATTGTTCTGATTCATGAGTCAAATATACAGTGCATGTCTTTCTGTTCACAGTAGGCAATTCTGGACTGGGCCTTTAAAATATTAATGTAATTTCAAAGGTCAGTGGTTTAGGGAGTCAAATTATTTTGTGATTTTTTTTCTGATTTCCAAAAGAGCTGGAGGTTAGGTTGATGTGATGCTTGGGGTGAGAATTCAAGGGGAATGAAGTGGGAAGAGCTCTGGGTCAATGTGTTTCCTGAGAGGATTCCTCAGTTTGCTGCCAGCAGATTTGTAAGTCCCAGAGACATTAATAAACCCTTTGTGTTGTTATTTTTGCTTGTTTCTGTATTCTTTCCAGCATTCAGCAGGATTTAGGGCAAATAGGATGTGCCAGTAATGGGAAGCAAACATTGAGATGGCCAATGGAAATATTCTTCTTATGCATGCTCTCCATAAAACATGTGCAGGTGGGCCGTCTGGAATCACAGCCATGACTCTGCCTGGTGTTATTTCCTCATTTGTTGTTTTCTCCATCTGCTCATTTATTTTCCTGGTTATGGTCTTCTTCTTTCTGTTTCCATTTCCCCCTGCTCATTTGTATAAGTAGGAATATCCTTCCCTCCAGCAACTGTGTAACGTGCTTTCCCTATTATGTATATATTTGGCTTGCAAATAGGTAGCTTAAAAAGCTGAGACAAGACAGAGAAGCCATGATAAAATTCCAGCAGAATCCTCATGTGTTTAGATGATATTCCTGCAGTCATAAATATTTCTGGCTGTTGCACATCACAATCTAAACACACAGTGATGAAGTTTTACTCAGGCCAGGTTATGTGGGAGATGAGACAGAAGCAGAGAGCACAATGCACAGTAAGTGCAGGCTCTGTCACCACCTCACTTGGGCACAGCAAAGATGGGAACCACTGGGTTTGCTGAGCAAACAAAGGTGCTTTGCAAAATGTCTGTATTCCCTCTGGCTGCCCAAAAGGAGGGGTGGCTTTTGTTTGTGATAGCTGCCAGTTGTGTGGTGCTTTGCCAAGGAGAACTGCGAAGAAATGGAAATCTAACCTATCATTCTTTCCTGGGCTGTGAAGATATTGGTTCTGACCTCTTGCATGGCGTAAATAATGAGGAAATTAATGGATTAATTAAGGAGAACAAGGAGGGGGGGCACCCTCCTTTCTGTCAGATGGTGGTGAGGGCTACTGTACTCTCAGCTCCCTGCTAAATCTGCCCTTTCACAAAAGCCTGTGAGTGTGATATTATAATGTGTTATTGTGATTTTCAGCTACCCTTTCTGCCTAGAAGTGAATTTTGAACTGCAGCACTGGGGAGCTGCTGGAGCCTGGTGGGTAATGGTTATTGGTGGTGTGGGATGAAATGTTTTCTCCACTAAAACGTATAGGTTTTGACAATTATTTCAGGATTTCCCCTTAGAAAAGGATTCTGAGCTTTTACACAGACTCACTGTCTGACCTCTGGCCACCTCAATCACCTTTCTACACCTCTCTCTCATCTGTCCCATCTGTTTGGACTTTAAGCTCTTGAGAGCAGCCATTGTCTCTTCAAGTGTATTTATTTTGTACAGTACCTAGCGCTGCAGGGCTCCTGCTCGGTTGGAACCACTGGGTGTGACTGCAATGTAAATACTGAGTAATAATAATAGCATATGTGGGGGTGTAGAAACAGGGAGAGAGAGAAAAATATTTTCCCCATTCTTGTCTGCTTTTTGTTGTTGTTCTATTTCCTATTCACAGAAAGCATACAATACTGATTAATGAAAAATTTCTGGCTCCAGTTCAGTATCTGGCTTCAGTACATTTGCTATTTGATATCTGAGATATGTACAACATGTTCACAGTGAATTCTCCAACTGAAAACAGTAGAGTTCAAACCAAGTCAATTAATTCACAGAGTGAATGGATTCAAGCCCAGATTCTCGTGCCTTGTGGAGGCCTCTTTGAGTCTCCTGCCAAAAGATATCTGTTTATAAATGCAGTAAACGTAACTATTTGATACTTATAGCTCTTACAGCCTTATGTGATTTTTTTTCCCTTGTTATGGCTGATCTCTGATAATTGAGTTACATTTTGCAGACATTTCAGGCATTCTCTGTCTCTCTGTGCTTTCTTCCCCCCCTGGCGCTACGGCTCAGCCAGTGCTTTGGACGGTTTCACATTTCCTTTCTCTTTGTTGCCTTGGATATTCTGCTGAAATAAGGCATAACAAAACTGTATCCAAAATCCATATGTACTTCTAGCCAGGCTCCCTCCTGAACCTGCTTTGTGGCTCTTGCATGAGAAACTTTACCATTTCTGCAGAAGGAGAGGAGAGATAAAACCTTACAATGAAAATGATTGTTGTGTTCTGCACTGATGGTCCAAGAATATTAATAACAGATCTTTGTTGAGTAGTATCTCTCATCCCTAACACTCATGCATTTAATCAAATGATGTATATAGTACAGTAGGAATTTTTGAAAAACATTCATCACTATGTGAAATATATCAGGTAACATTATAAAACCAAATAGAACTAAAAAAATATGGGGAACATCTTTATCTATGTGAAAAATTCAAATAAAACAATGGAAAGTGGAAATTTGGGCAGAACAAATAGGCTAGCATTTCTTTTCTAAGAGAAAACATTCAGGATTTCTTTCTTTTATTCCTTAAATATTGCTTTTGTCCTTTATTTCTGCCTCCAAGAAAGAGTGCTCCAAAGCACCTTTCATTTGTGCTTTCCTCTCTTTTCTTCATTCCTCTTGCCCATATTTTAACCTGGCCATTCAGCACATTCACCTATTATCTTTGCACCCACTCTTTTCTGAAATTCTGCTTTTGAACTGTTTCTGAACATACATCTCAGAATATGGATGTGTTTTCCTGGATATTTTGCTATAACTGAAATGCTTTACAGACAGAAGTTAACTCCTAACATATCCTTAATATTTCCCTCATCCTGTTTGCTGTTTTTGATCCTTGGCTGCACCACTCTTCCCTTGCAGCTCAGGTCTGCAACCTGCAATGGTCAGATTTTGATCCATTTAAGTCTCTGATCCAGAAAACAAGGAAATAATTCAATTCTCTCATCTCCCTTATCATCAGTTTGGCCATAGAACCAGAGTCATTGGGGCTGGAAAAGCCCTTTAAGTTCATTGAGGCTAACCACTTAACCCAGCACTGTCCAGGCCACCACTATCCCAGGTACTCAGGCATGGCATCTATATGACTTTTAAATCCCTGCAGGGATGAGTACTCCACCACTGCTCTCTGCAGTCAGTGAGAGGGCTGGACAACCCTTTTGGTGAAGAATTTTTCCCTAACACCCAACCCAAACTTCCCCTGGTGGGACATGAAGCTGCTTTCTCTTGTCCTGTAACTTGTTCCCTGGGAGCAGAGTCCAATCCCCTCCTGTCAGGGTGTTTTGGAGAGTGAGGAGGTCCCCACTAGTCCTCTTTTTTTCCAGGCTTAAAAACTCCAGCTCTCTCAGCCAGTCCAAACAAATGACACCCATGAAGATTATTTTTCTTTTGGTTCTCAAGTCACACCTCTGTGATAAAAACAAAATAAAATCAATCAGTGAAAGAGACATGGAGAGGAAGGAGAGATTAATAATATCCATATTTTTAAAGTACATTAAAAATGTATACACCATTGTACTACTCCTCTATCTCCCCAAGATCTACGTACCATTTCTATTTCTATTCTGGAGCTGTTTCTTTATGTATTTCTGCTGCACCCAGTACAATGAAGTCCCATTCTCCTACATTACCACAAAAGTTGCTGAGAAGCAGCTGTAACACATGTGAACTTCCTAAGACTGTGTTGGAACATCATAATGTTTAATTTAGCTGTCTAACAAGAGGTAACATGAAGCTGGTACAATATCAAATGAATATATATTATTCTTAATATTTTTAGATCAGGAATTAAAAGATAGTTTGTAGCTGCCAGAAGTTCTGGAATGCCTCACCAAAAGGATATAGTTTCAAGAGCAACTTTAATGAATTAATGAATGAAACTGCAAAACAGAATAATGGCAATCTTGAAACCACTGTTTCTGATCATGTCATCTGGGCTGTTTTGGTTTGTTGATTCATTAATCACAAAAGAGTGGTGAAAAGAGATTTGAATGAGTTCTGTTGTGTTTGTTTGATGTTTAACTACTTCTGTGCTTTAGAGCTTCTATTTTCTTCTGAAGTGATAGGAACTGTCTAGGTACAAGATGCAGTATGTAGTAGTATGGCTGCAGGTAGAAGTGCATTATCTAAAGATGTTTTCTTGTTTCCCATGGTGCATCTTGGGCTGGAGCAGTCAAGAGAAGAACAATGAAGCTGGTGAAGGGTTTGGAATGTAAATCCTATGAGGAGTGGCTGAGGGAGCTGGGGGGCTCAGCCTGGAAAAAAAGGAGGCTCAGGGAGGAAATTCTTGGTCTCTACAACTCCCTGGCAGGAGGGAGCATCAGGGGGGATCAGACTCTGCCCCCAGGTAACAAGGGGCAGGATAAGGAGAAATAGGTTCAAGTTGTGCCAGGAGAGGTTTGGGTTGGATATTAGGAAAAATTTCTTATCTGAAAGAGTGGTTGAGCACTAGAACAAGCTCCTCATTGGAACCAGAGGAGTCACCATTCCTGGAAGTGTTCAAAAATGAGTAAATGTGGCCCTTCATGGTATGGTTTAGTGGGCGTGGTGGCACTTGGTCAAAGCTGGACTTGATGATCTTGGAGGTGTTTCTTAATCTTAATGATCCTATGCTACTATGATTTTAATTTCCTGGGTTGACTGGTGGGTTTATCTATATGTACTCAATTCCTGGAATCTGGAGAGCCTCCTGTTCCCAGTCATGACTGATAGCTTTGCATTCTTCTACAGCAAAGAACCCGAACTTGCTTTTGTTTGGGATGCATTTTGTGCCACATGAAATGGGTGACCTGCTGTCTGTTCTGGCTCCAGTGCCTGTGCTGGGGTTATCCACAGCTCCAAAGGCTTGGAAGCATTGAGGGATGAAGCTTTTCCCAGCAGGTCCCGTTGCCATCTCCTGCTCCTGACAGATGCTGCTCAGTCTTTGGGATCCCTGCACTGGGTGCTCAAACCTTCAGCAGGCAGTGACTTCTGTCAGCACTACCATGCTGAGCTGTTATTTGTGGTATATTTCGATAAGGAAAGATAAGATATGTGTCAAAACTTAAATAATTTCACATTGTAAACTGTTGAACTGCTTTAATCCTACAATAGTTCTGCTTCTTTCAGTTTATTTAAGTTCTGTCACAGCTGAAAATCAGTTTGTCAGTATTTTTGTAACTGCAAGTAAACCTTGCCAGCAGTAAAAAGAGGGGAAAAGGTGAAGGGTTCAAACAGTAAAGCCTAGAAAATAATGAAATGTCAGCATTACTGTGCTGGTAGATTCCTAGAAAACCAGCAAAAAGTAAAACCAATAATGTTAAACAGCCAGGAACAGCAAAATCTAAGAAGGCTTTTGGACTGTGAGTTCTCTGTCACAAGAAAATCCCAGGAGGGTGAAGGAAGACTTTTGTTAAAAAGTCATAGAAGTCAAGGACAATTCTTTCTTCTACTTCTCTTGGAGCATTTATTCAAGTTATCATTTTATATCTGCTTCACCTTGTCTTGAGGAATTCTGAATTTTATCCTTACGTACACCAATTTAAAGAAGGCATCCAAGCAATTCTTCACTGTGTTTACCCTGCATAATATATACCTATATATAAATAAAATTTCACTCCAGCCTGAGTTATGTAGAAAGCACTCACATAGCAAGCTGTGGTTTCCCTCCTATTGCTTAGAAGATCATCTGTTTCACATGACTGGGGCATCCCATCCCATACTGTGGACACTGTCTAACCAAATATCTCATCATCAACCCCTAAATGAAACAGGTTTTCAGAAAACTTTTCAACAATTTCAAATAAACCAAGTGTGTTGACATAAAAGTTCTGAGCAGGAAGATAGTCTAAATTCATGCATTTTAGGCTGTGAATTAATCATAGCTTCAGAAATGGCTTCTGTCGTGCTACATGTTTAATGTGTCCCTCCCTAAATTTTACTCATACCTTCTCTTCCTTTCATCCTGATGATTATAACTTCCCTTGGGATGTCTGCTCCCAGACATGCATATCCAAACAACCACATTTATTCCAGTTTCTCCCAGAGCTTCTCTTCCTTTCAGCCTAGAGTTCCAAAATGCTATTGCTGTAAAATACCTCCATAAAATACCTCTCTCCATCTGTGTCCTGGACAATTCACCCTCTTCTCTCTTTCCAACCTTTTACTTGGTGCTTTCTTTGTTCATCATTTTATTTAAAATGTCTGTCTTTTCTCATTATGCATTAGTGGCTTCTATTGTGTTTATAGTCAGGTAATTTAAATTTTGCTCTTCTTTTCTCTCCTGTATTTTTGGGTAGATGATGGTTCAGGAAAACATGCAGTGATGTAAAAAGTTAAAAGTGAACTGAAACTATCAAATAAAGCTAAGAGTGAGGCTGAGACCTATTTGCAGATGTTTAATAAAGTCAAAAAGAAGCTGATTTGAGGGGATAAATTATTCATAGCTAATTATTTGCTCTTCTTTAATGCTAAATATCCTACATTTCAGCCTCCTGCAGGCAACTCAAGGAGTGATTCCTGAGTTTTTTAACAGTAACAGCCACATAGAGTTTTTGAAGTGCTTTCGGTCCCTCCGGGTTGACAGGTGCTACATAAAAAGCAGACAGGATATTATTATTAAGAGTCTTGAGAGTTTGAAGCATGAAGTCCTGTAGAACAAGCTGAGATTGTATCTTGAAAACACACATCTTACAGCTTCGACACGCTTGTAGGCTCTGGGTAGTTCTTACAGCGCAGGCTGGGGCAAAGAGCAGTGAATGTTGTCCTGCTCCAGGGTCTGGCTGACTCCAGGTCAGGGCTGAATTGTGGCTCATCCTCTGCATCCCTGGAGAAGTGAGGAGAATGGAGCATTTGCCTGTGCTGCACCAAGAGTTGCTGGCTCTCCTGTGCACATGCCGACTGTGCTGTTTGCCCCAAGGGCAAATTCAGAATAGAATCAGGTTTCTGGTCTTTCTCCTTGCTTTTCTCCTGCCCTAGAGTACATAAATGTTGGGCACAACGTCTCATTTTATCATCTAAAATGCAAGATTAAGATTAAAGATTTTTCTCCAAACACACAGTTCAAGTCTCAGGCTGACCATGCATGGTCAGCATCCTTTTAGCTATGGATACTCTGCACTCTGACCTGTTTTATTTCAGGAACATGGTACCTCCTTGCTAGCCTGTAACTGAGATTATTGCAAATCTGTAATATAGTTACTGATCACTGCACAAATCTGTACATATCTAATGTAATTTCTCAATTCATTATAGGTATAAATCCAATGTAAATATAACAGTTGAAAAAATTCCTGCTTTCCTTTTCCTTTTTTCCTTTTTTGGATTTTTCAGTTTCTTTCTTTTCCCCAAACTGGGGAACACTGTGTTATTTAAATGAACTCCGACAGCCCAAGTGAGTCCTTTGACAACCCAAACCCTTCAGTAGTCAGCTCTGACTGGCACACAGCCACTCACTGCTGCACTTGCCCATAATGAAATCCATTCAAACATATCAGCTCCTGGAAAATGATGTGCCTCCATCTAAGATTACCAGGAAGGAACCTACAAAACAAGCAGCTACAAAGCAAGGACTATTTATATGCATCTTTTTATTTGCATTGTAAAAGGCTCTTCCAACACACAAGGAGTTCCAAGTTGTCTGCAATAAGTTTCAGGCTGCTGGAGTGCAGTGTACATTTTGTGTATGTATTTATATGTAGATTTATTTATAAGCATTGTTAGAAGGATATTAGCTCAGCAACTACAGAGTCATATCAGGCTATGAGAGGAAGTCAGTGTGTTTATACAGACACTGAGTAGTATGTTAAGGGCTTGTTTTTAGGAAATAAAAGCTTAATTTCATTATCATAATGATGATAACATACAGCTTTGAATGGTATTAGTTCCTGTTTACACTACTCGTGGTGTTGGTCTAAGCTGCATTTGCCATCGAGACATAATTACTATTTTATTATTATTTTTTTCACAGTTAAGTGGAGCATTTTAGCACAGCTGAATTGCTGTGAGCCTTGGTGGAACAAATCTATTAGTGGTATGGCTTGAAACAATACACAAAAGAGCCCTGTGTGTGGTCTGCTCTACATGCTTTTCACTTCCTTATGTTAAACAATAAATCTCTGAGTCAGCTAGAACTCGGAGACTAACATCCAACGAGAGCCGCATTTTATCTTTTATTCATTGGCAGGAACATAGCTGTAGGAGGTATTCAAATCACACTTTTATTTAAACAAACACAGCTGGATCACAGCCTCTTAATATAGCAATTCTCTAATGAAAAATAACAACATAGTATTTATCTCTTTTCTTTTGTGCAGCTCTCAATTTGCTAAAATTAGGCAGACTTCAATCCCATACAAAATTGGCATGTTTTCATGACCAGAGCTCATAGCAACTAACTGCAAAATTATAATGGGAATGTAATTATAGTAGGGCATGTGAAATACACATCCTTTTGCTGCTGTAAGCTATATGGGGTTATACAATTATGCTGTAATAATATCATTTATCTTAAAGAAGTCAGACAGCTGAATTCATTTATTTAACTTGAGTACTCCAGTTATATGCTGTGTCAGGTTAACATTAATTAACCTGCACAAAGTAACCTGGTGTAAGAAGTCAGGGCTTCCCCAAGATGCAGTTTCCCTGGTTTGCATGAGTTTGTTTTCTTCTTTGTCACTGTTTGGACATAAAAAATATGAGTTTCCAGCTCTTTGGGAGCCTTGTAAAATGTGATTTCCTACTCTTGTGGCTGCAGTGGTTGTTTCTTTCTGTGGTCGTGATTTGGGACCAACAATTTGTCATTAATTGCAGAAGAATGTTAGTAAATAAAGCAAGTAGCTGAGTCACCTGGCCACATACTGAGTGAGATTTTGGAAATAATCACCTTACCACTTATGTGGTGTAATAATGAATAGTGGCCAAATTCTGCACTCATCCTAAGCAAAACAATCTCCTTGATACCCACAGGATTTTGATAAGTCAGTCCTATTTCTGAACTCAGGATTAAGTAGTGAGGGATGCAGTATTTAATTATCATTTTGAAGATTATTATAGACAGTTGTAATACACTGGGAGTAGTGGATTAGCTTTTCAGGAATGGGACAAAATGTGTGACAATAGAAATATATTAAGAAATTACTGGGGAGGCTACAAGGTGCCCTGTTCCCAGTCTGATATCCTGGGAAGTGATGTGACTCAGCACAGAGAAAGGATGTCTGGAGCAGGGAGAATGTAATCAGAAAAATTCTTCTCTTTGGGAGACCCACTTTGGATATCAGATATCACTGTTAGCTATGTGTGGTTTATTATAATAAATAACAATAGTAATTATTATTTTTATTGAATTGTAGGCACAGGCCATAATGAAGTTCACATATCTGAAATTGTCAGACACTGGGATGTGTATTACTTTCAAGTCATGCAGCTTGGGATCACACCTTCATCCTAACTCTGTTTCCTTTTGCTTAATCAGGCATTTTTAATAAACAGATATGCAATTAAAACTTTTAATTTCAATCCAGACTCTCTGAATTCTCTATATTGTTAATGTATGAAATACACCTTTTGTGTCCTGACAACATTTGCTGTTATTGATGAAGGTAGAAGTTCCATGAATTCCCTACACACGTGTAAATCCTGACGTAGACAGGTCTGAATAAATGCTCTATTCATTTCAGAAAGCTGGTGCTTAGCACACTCCCTATAATGGATTCTGAAAAGAGTTCAACCTGTTTAAAACAACAGCCATATGGTTCTCTATAGTGGAGGACTGGCCAGGATGCAAATGGATGTGACACACATTGAAAATAGAAAGTCATTTTACCACTAAACATACATGCAGAGTTTTAAGAACAGTTTTGGTTTCAAGTCCACATTTGCTCAAATATATGGGGCACGGATATCTCATGTGAAGCTGAATTTTGACATTGTTATTTTGTATTACAAGCGCCATGTCCCAGCAAATATATCAATTTTTAATTAAATCTGCATAAAATATCTTGAAATTCATCCAGGGACCACTTGGGTGGAGTGAAACCTTGAGAACAAACTGAACTTATGGACACAGCCTACAATCCTAGAGACGTTTGGGAAGGTGTGGAATAGAAGAGTAGTTGTTGAGCAAATACTCCCAGAAACACATTTGGCAAACATTGCTACTCTTCCAGGGACTGTCCACCCCCAACTCAAAGTGAAAAACAAATAAATTAACCTTGGCGTTGTCCTTGAGGAATGAAGATCAGTCAAAATGATTTCTTCCTATGGATGCCTTGCAGATCATCGTAATGACAAGTAACTTGTCTGGGCACAGTGACAATTTGTGGATTTTGTCTATGGATGTGAAGTTTCACTGAACATGGCACTCATGAATGCAGATAAATTCTTTTTGGATCTAATTCCACTATGGTCCACTTCACTACTAGAGATGGGTGTTAAATGTTAAGATGGAATAAAGCACTCGGCTGTTCCAGATGCTTATTCAAAGCCATTTGAATAAACCTAGCTGAGGTAAAGCAGCCTCAAGAGAACAAGTTCTTTCACAGGATGCTTATTCTTCTATTCCTGATTAAACCAGGAAATGTGATATTACACTGAGAAAGTAAATGAAATCGAGAGAGGGAAATCAAGCCACTTTTTGAGACTTCATTGGTGAGGGTTGTCGGAGAAGTGAGTACTTCTCCCATTACCAATCTATACAGCTCAATAAAAAGGAAGAACTACCAATTCAAGGTTCATCAGTGTAAGACAGTGTCATAACTGAAAGAATATTTATTCCCTAAATCCCTAATGATTATAGAGTTGCATAGAGTCAGTACCTTAGTGGTTCTTTTATTATTCTGCATAAGGCACCAAAACAAGAAGGGTTTAAAACACAAATAATAGCATTAACAGGGAACCAGTGCTGGTTTCTTCTGTGCAGCTGCTGCATTTTCTAAGATCATCAAGGGTGCTGGCACTGGAGCCTCCTGCTGGTGCAATTTCACCTTTAAGGTGAAAATCTCTGGATGTCCTAGGAGAGACATTTTTGTACATGCCTATGAGAGAGTACACAGAGTTTACTCAGTGTAATACACTCAGTAATACAGTGTAATGCACTCAGTAATTACTCAGTGTAATACATACTGAAGAAGGCACAACTTCTTCTATTTAGAAGCCTGTTCAAACATACATTCCATATGCCCTCGCTTGCAGGAAGCTCTAGCCTGTCCATTCCATTTACGGTGAAATTTGGAAGGGGTATCTTGCATGTTTTCCTTAATGACATGGTGCAGGAAGACCTTTTGTTTGGTCTTGTGGATGAATATAAAGTTCATTTGCCAGTACATCATCAGCAAGCACAGCCTCACTCTGTGTTCCAGTTTGTCCATATTCCATGTGGCTGTGTCAACACAGCACCAAGTCCAGGATAATATATTTAGTCACTGGCAGGGCTTTCCCATTTGGTCTTGGCATGGTATTAACCACAAGGCTTTGACCACTTTGGAAAGAGGACAGATTGAGCTTGTGCCTTTTCACCATATGTCACATAAATCCCTGGAACCATTGCAGTACTGGGGTTGGTTACTCTTCAAACACCTTTTTCATGTAGTTGCTTATTTCCTTAATGCGTGGTGTTCTGCTGTCCCCCCTCCTCCTTCCTTTCAGCAGCAGAAGCACAAGGCTAATTTTGATATAAAGCCTGGGGCAACTTGTCAAAAAGTTTAAAATCAGATTTTTGATGTATTATATCATCGTGCAGAAGACATCTAATATATTTCATTTGATGTTTTTTGCTGTGTTTTTCCCTCCAAAACTAGGTGGAATGGATTACTTGTGTTAATGACTTACATCAGCACTAAGCAAGTGTCCTTTTAGAAGAAGCCACAGAACTTGTTCAAGGTGTAAGTAAAGCAATCAGCCCTTTCCCATGGTAGCAGAATGCCTAAGATGGTTGTTCTGAGAAGAGGTAGGAAGTTTTTTCAAGCCACTATTGATGATTTCTCTTCCACCTTTCCGTGTCGCAAGCAATGACTAGAATAACTTGTCCTGTTCTGATCCTATTTGCCACCTGGCTTTTTTCCTAACCTCACATTTGAAAGAGGAATGGACAAGAAAGTATCTGAGCCTGAGACATGGTGAGGATGAAGGGTATATTAGTTAGTTACAGCCACAGTGCAAATAGGAAAACTGAAGAAATCCGGTTTATAAATGCTTCTGGTTTAAATAACTTATATCTCACTTTTGAGAACTTTTCTCTATACCTTTACTCATATTTCCCCAACAGCAAAATTCCACAAACCCCTTTGTGGGGCAGAAAACTTTTCATTTTAATAAACCTTCTCAAATTGATTTCTCCTGTGGGGCATTAGGCCAGGAGTATGTGCAAAGCAAGGACACAAAAAGAACGCAAACCAAGACATGGGTCAGCCAGCCAGGCAGCTCACACATGCTGCTGAGTTCTGTCCCACACCACCAGCACGCAGTACCTGCAAACAGATGTTGAATGCTACCTTAGAGATCCAAACAGGCTAAGGATCCTTGGACAAGGAAGGAGAAAGTGGGGGAGCAAGCTGTCTTTCCTTCACTCCTGTTTATCCTAGACTTCATTTAGCAAAATAAAAATCAAACAGAACTACGGAGACAACATACTTGCGTGGTTTTCCAAAGTCTGCTAATCTTAAAATTTTATCTTGAATAAAGAGAACTGTTTGTTCAGAATTCTGGCTTTTCACCCAACCACTTCACTGCCTCATTTGCTGACAATAAATAAGATTAAGAATAGATATTGTTTGTACTTTCCAGTTAGATGTACCGAACCACAGAGTTAAGGAGGGCGGGGTTCAATTCCAGAAGGCACTTCAATAAAAAAATGACATATAACCCCCCCACACATTTGGCAGCAACCTGCAAAGGGTTAATGAAGGACCTATTTGCCTCCCCCATCTGTGAAAAAATGCCAATCAAAAAACAGCTGCTATAAAAGGCTGCAGCCCAGCAGGAATAGGAGTAGTAGGTGGGGAGGTGTTGGAGAAGCAAGCTGTGGGAGGCAAGCCTGCCAAGGAAGGCTGGTGGAGCTGGGAGGGGTGGGAAGGCTTGGTCCCTTGCTTGTTCCATGCTGCCTTGGAAGCTGAAAGAGAAGGTGGATGTGGGGGTCCCTGCTTTCCAGCTAGAAGACTGAACTTACAAGTCCCATATGTTTGGCCCTGGTGCTGGATGTATGACCTTCCAGGTTTTGGGGATTACTCATTTAGAAAATTGAGGTGTTCACTGGGTGAAGTTTCAGGCTTAGTAGCTTCCCTTTTCTCTCCATCACCAGCTGTGCCAGAAAGCCAAAATATCAACAGAGAGTCTGAACTGAATGGATGCTCTTGGAAAGGAAGCAGGAACATGGCCCTCATATGAACTTAGGCTTTCTGTAAATCTTTCCTCTGTTACATTCTTTAGTTCAGCTGGTACAAATCTGTCCATAAGGGACTGAACCCCTGTAGGTGTACAACTATAATTGTGGGCTCTCATTAAATTAAAAAAGCAGATCTAGGGGAAAAAAAGGTCATTTAAATTAATATTAGCTCAAAAGTATGCACTGTAACTGGGAATTGAAAGGCTTAAGGGAGTTGGAAAATGCCTTCAGCAAAATAAGATGTGATAGAAACGATGTGTCAGCTATCAAAGACATTTACCAGGAGCTGAAAATGGCAGTAGGAATACATTAATAAAATGAAAACAACAGCTAAAGGTGTTTGGTAGCTTGTTTCCTTTATATTTGTTGAAGAGCAGGAAAGATGATATGAGAGAATAGGGAATATTCCTTGAACTTGCTCATGTCACTCTCCAGTGAACCTGGTGTGGACTTTGTCAGTGATCTGTTTCTCAAGTGCTTAATTGTGTACTCATTAGCTTTACCTGTAAAATAGAAAGAGCATGAGCCAAATGGCAGATCCCCAGATACATTCATCAGGAAACTTCACTTGTGTAATTACAATTAACCTTCCTGCATGTGACAGCAGTGGGCTGGGTATTGGAACTGTCTGCTGATCCAGTAAAAACCAGGGAGCTCTCCTGCTTGTCTGAGGGATGAACCTGTTGAGATTGGAATGGGGAAAAGTCTCCTTGCTGCTTCTTGCTGTTGCCCAAAGTAATTTCCTGCTGGGGCTTGTGCTTGCTGTACTGAAGTGAGACTACTGGAAATGTTATTGTTGGTATAGATTCTTTAATTTCATTTGTCCTGCATTATTTTGCTATCTCAGTATTGTGGAGTGGGTCTCCTGCCTTGGGTGGAGTCCTTGCCTGTGACAACCACCCCTCTGCCAGGTTTGTCTGAGGCACTTGGTGTCTCCAAGGTCTGTGCTCAGGATCATGGAGTACCTGCAGCCATCCTTTGTTACTCTGCCTCTGTGGAAAGAGAAACTTGCTGAAGGTTGTGATCCTGGAGGAAATGGGCCACACTGGGCAGAGCAAGGATTTATTCTTGAAGAATGGTGATTTCAAATCATAGGATGGAGTCAGGGTCCTTGATTCCTACTGAAGCCATGTTTCTCTCTGGTTTTCATGAAGAAATGAGTTTAGAGTTTGCTGATGAAGATGAAGTAGCAGCTCTTGTAGGAATATCTGCTGCTGGTATGCAGTCATCTCTGCTGCACTGAGTTTCCTCTGAGCTCTGTTGTGTGTAGAGGCTTTCCCTGGCTCCTCTCCTCCACACCAGCTCAGCACACTGGAGTAGCCTCTCATGGGTCTGTGATATTCACAATATTGAATACAGAGCATAAATGACATGTGTATTCTGTAAAAAAATATGGCAAAGGCCATCAGCTGAGCTTCCTGTGAAGACTGCAAGATGTATTAACAGTGCTGGTGACTGACCAATTGCTTTCTCTGAACTCCTGCTTCCTTTCTCACTCTATGACTTTGCCAGGTTACTCCAGGCAAAGTCCTGACATCACATTTCCTCTGCTCTTTTCAGTATTCCATGCGTAGTTTCCTTGTATTTGTCCATAACTTTGTTTAACACCTTTCCTCGCAGAAGACTTTGTTGGTAGTATAATAACCCACCCTGGATTTTGAACCCCACTCTTCATCAATTTCTGCTGTTCCATAATGTATGGAATGATAGTTGATTTCATCTAGTTAGTACTGTTGAAGAAAGCTACTTTGTCTGCACCATGCACCACTTAAAATAGAACGCTGTGTGTCATGTTTAACAGTATTGATGGTCCTTTGTGGAGCTTGATATGCTACTCAGGCATTTATCTGTGGTCTGAAGTTGAGAGTCTTGCATCTCCTGTAGCATGAGACCTGAGCTGTTGATATGTGTACTCCCATGAGTAGGCTAATTCCAGGATGCATGGGATGTTGGAGGTTTCCCTGATGGGAGGTCACTTAATACCAGTTTGCTCTGCAGGTTTTTAGATCTCAGGTTGTGTCCCATTTACAGCAGCTTTACACACTACCTGTGTGGGGATTGTTTTCTGGCATTCACAAGACCTGGAAATATAAGTGAAAGCTAGGACAAGTGTGACTATGAAAGCAGGGTGTGAATGTGTGATAGAAATAGTGCCTGTGACTTCAGAAATGCTGAGTTACTCCATCTGGGACCACCATGGTGTTGGCTTCCCATGAATGAGAGTCCCGAGGGTTATCACTTGCTGCTGCCCCAGCAATTCTAGGAAGCTGCTCTAGAAATTATCTTCATTATTGTGTTTGTCATGTCTGCACCTCCATCCCTTCAGCTGCTTGGGAAATATCTTGGCCAAGACATGCCTGACAGGTGGGGAAAAATCAAATGAAGCAAAGTGCTGGTCTCTTCCAAAGTCGGAAGTGTTACCACGTTGGCTGAGATTCCAAGGTTGCCATGTTAGCCATATAGAAAAATGGCGTGGAAAGGAAAGCTTGAGTGTGCTTGGGAGTTCTCACAGTCCTGTTTTCGTGTTATTTGTGTTTGCGACAGTATCAGCTTTTTCCACATAAATACCCGGAAGGCAAAATTTCCTTTTTTTTTCTGCAAAAGCTCCAATAAACAATCGGTTGGTGCCTGCTCTGCAAACTGACCCTCTTCCTGAGATAGAAATGTGAGGGCTTTGCTTGTTGTCAATGAGCCTGTCATGGTTTTCAACATGTTACTTTGCAAGAAATCCGTTTCCAGTGATCAGCTTATAAACCTGCCATAAGGAAGTGTGTTTTCACACTAGTCTAGTGTACTTCTTGTTTTCAAACTCTCAGGGACGTAGAAATACACCAGATTTTTGGCAGCACATGGTTTAAAAATCAGCACCAACGTATCTATTGAACATCTCAAATGGGTAAAGGAAAGGGCAGGTTTCATCAGGGGTCAGTAAACAACGAACATCTGCCTTGCCAATCTTTTCTTTTACTACAGTTTTGTGCAGTCCCAAAAATCCTTCAGACATATGTTGAACAGAGTTTCAAAGCACCCAAGCCTCCTGCTTCTGCTGATATTTTGGCCAGTGCTTAACCCTATGTAGTTCAGTCAGAATTTTTTTCTGACTGAAACTGAATCAGATTGGGCAGATTTGGAGTGAGTTTTGGGCTGGAAAATTGAGGCTTCTGATTCATTTTCAGCAGGTTAGATGTAGAATGGGCAGAAGCTCTCTAATCCTCTTGTGCAGCTACCCAGGAAAAACAGATGAGTGAAGTATGAACTGATGTTCTTCACCGCTCTTTGTTAGATCTTGGCATGTGACACTTAGCATTAATGTGCTTATTATAACACATCCCTGCCCAGTGCAATCTGCCCCAATTGGCCATAATAAATAGTTCCACAATGGTCTCCAGCCAAGTAATGTTTGACCTACTAATGCATCTTCCAGTGTGCCTCGGAGCTCCGTGGTGCCGCACGGTGTAGGACACAGCAGTGCTCTCTGAAGGTCAAGTGAAGCTACAAGGAATGGCCATCTGGTGACCCCTTGCTTAAAGCATCATTCCCTGAACATGCAGCCAGTTGCATTGCCAGCAGATGCATTGAGTTCTGAGCCTGGGTGCTGTGATGGTGTTCAGGGAGAGGAGTGATCCCCACAAAAGAGGAGTAAAGCCCACAGGAGGCTTTACTGGGAGAATGACAATCAGCAGCACACAGCAGGTCAGCTCATGGATCACCAGGAGGATCTTGCTCATGCTCTGCTCTGTCAAAGCATGAACAAACTGAAATGCGTGAGTCATCTTTGGGAAGAGTCACAAGAGAATCAATTGCAACAGCCCAGTGTGGACATGCTTTGCTTTTACTTTCTAAAACCTGACAGGCTTCCAGCTCCTGGCCCAAGTTCATTGGCAGAAAATAAAAGAGGCCAACAGCACTATTGGAGCAATTGAGACTTAAGCACCGTCTCAAAAGCAGGTTTTGGTTGTGTGGAGGTGTGTTCGATCCTTGCTTAATCTGCCTGAAATATTAAGTAGTGCAAATAGTGATGCTCATCTTGGGGAGAGCTGTCCACTAAGGACTGAGCAGAAATTCATTGCTCAATGTCCTGTTTAGTTTCATTAGATATTCTGGAACTTAAAACAGTAGTTCCACTGTGTCCGAAATGGATAGCCATGTCTGAAAGACAGGTCTCTAGATTAAATGATAGGAAAAAGGAAATCACAAAAAGGCCATAAAACCTGAAAAAAAATCTTAATTTCTAACTAAGATCTGATTTAGGTGGGACAGAATGTGCTAATACATTGCCTTTCATCCTGTACTCTTTAATTTGTCCAAAATACAGTAATTATATAACTACACTGTGCTGATGATGTTTTTCACCTACATTGCATGTTTTTAGGCAACTACATGTTGTAGTAGGGTTGCAGGTTTATGCTTTTTAGATCTATGTGGTGCTCCAAATGCTGCTGGAAAAACCACTTCCAATCTATGGCTTTGAAATAGAAAAGGAATTAGAAATATTAAGATGAAGTAATGTAGGATGGTTGATCAGTTGTTTTTGTGGAGGGAGGAAAACACTGAGTAACTGAATTATTTGATTATTTTTCCCTATTTTGTATTATTTAATTGCCCTTTGTGGCTCTGCTGGCAATAAGCTGTTGGTCAGATTTCCCTTTAAGATAGAACAAGTCTTAAAATTATTTAAGTCTGGTGAAAAAACCCCAAAACTATGTTTTCATTATTGTTTGAGAAGTATTTGCTTGCCTTTAACTTCTATCACACACACATTGAGCTTTTATAAAGGAGTCTTTCTGATGTGTTGTAACTTATCTCCGTACCAGTCACAGGTTTAAATTTGCCTTAACTGACAATGTCTAGGAGATTTTTGCTTCAGCTTTCTTGCTGGCAGAATTTTGTCACAAGATAGAGAAAGAATCCCATACCCTTTAAGCAGGGAATCAATGAAATTGTTCAGCTAATGACTCAATAAAAAATGCAAATAATTTCACTGATTGATAACCTGAGTTTTGCTGACCTTATCAGAAAATAAAATAGCATTTTTTTACTCCTGTAACCCGGTCCAAAATAGTTCTCTCCCAACAATAGCTGGTCATATCTGAAATAGAGTGGAAAATGTTGTCTTGTGTGAAAGCAAGTCCAAGCTCCTTGAATCCTCCTAAGACTCAGTACTATATGAACAAGGATTCCATATCTGAGTAAGATCCAAGATGGCAAAATGTGGAATTTTCTTTCACAATTAAGGGTTCTCCTTCTCTTTCATGTTTTTTCCTCCTAATTTCTTTTTCAGATGCCATCATGCAGCAGTGAAAACACAGCCACTGCAGGTCCCTGGTTCCCATCCTCTGATGTTGATTTCCCCTTGATGCCTGCCTGCAGAATTAGAAATTTTGTGATTCATTTTTATGAAGTCTAGTACCCTGAGCAGTGACCAGAAGGGTGGGAGACCATTTTCTCATGCATGTGAAGCAGGAAGCTTTTCTTCCTTGGCTATTTGAAGTGCAGAGACAAGACAGGCACACAGACCAATAGCACAATGTTGTTATCTGGTCTGTAATACCAAGATTCATCTGAATTTCATGTCAGCAGAAAGCCAGATTTTATTTGGGAACAGCCACTTACTCCTGGGGATGTTGGGGGGTACCACTGCCCTTGAGTTGTGGGACATGACCAAAACATCTTTATTGTGGATCACCCCACAGGGGTGTGATGATGCTGAGCTGAATGATCCTGTCACAGCAGTCTTGCTCCATTCCAAGGCTCTCTTCCTACCAATTGCAGGAAATCAAATTGTACTCACAGAGCCCAGCATTTCAGTATCTACTATATAATTCTTGTGGTACTCTAGTGAGACAGGCTTGTATTAATACCACCTCATCTTGGAAGCCTTCAAAGCCTGTCAGTATGCCTGATAGTGTTTGGCACTTAGATATGACAGTGAATGGTAATTTGCAAGTGCCTCAAATGGACAGAAAATAGTTTTCATTATTTTTACATGATTAGGAATAGTGTCAAGCACCCTGTAAGAGCTCAGCTCTTCCTCAGGCTGTGGTGCTCCCTAGCAGGTGGCTGTGAGTGGTACAGCCTGTCCCATCCTTGGTGTGGGTCCTGAGAGGTTGAGGTCAGTTCCTGGGCTCAGCACTGACCTTCTGGGTGACCTTGGGTGGAGGAAGCAGCTTGTTTATTGCCTTTTGCAAAACACTATGAGAGTTACAGATGGAAATGCTGTATAGAGGGATGGCATGACTGTTGTGTTGATGGGTGTTGGGGAAACATGGGTTGCAAAAGAACAAGTGGGTGTAATGAAGGAGGAAGAGCAGGAAAGTGGTGGAGAAGGTAAGAATTTGCTCTACTCTGCTGCAGTGGGACCTGGGTGAGGATTATGGGAACCAAAGTACTCATGCCCTTGGCACCAGGACTTCTGAAATCAGTCAGTATCCTCTCGTGTTGGCTTTTGCTACTTCTCTCTGCAGACCAAATGATGTACTCTGCCTTTGAAGAAGCTGTAATTACAGAAGAGCCTGGCAGCACTTTTCTGTGCTGGTAATGGATATATCAGCACTTCCACAAACTCCCTTGTGAGGGATTTACAGTTCTGCCATTAATATTAGCCAATCACTGGATGTATAAGCTGCTTGTCCAAAAGTATTAAAAAATAGTTTTAAAACAAGCATAGCAAATTTTACCAGGCCTTGTCCAGAAACAAACTTGCACTGATTTGATAAAGAGAGATTTTTAAATTAACTGGGTTAGAGTATTACTTTTTTGTATATAATTGTTCACATCTGGTTTGAGGGTGACTTATTTCAGCCTATTCTGACAATAAATCAGTGTTTATGCAGAAATTTGGTAAGGATTCCCCCTTCATGCAGAGCATCCCCTCTGCTGAACAGGTCTGGTATATAATGGGCTAAATAAAACAAGTTTCTGATCATACAGGTGAGGGGCAGGACACAAAACCAGTAGGGATTTGGCCAAATTGGTTTTGAAGATAATTTTGAGGAGCTAAAATACTGCTGACTGTGTGCAGCCACAGCCCCAAACTGAAGAGAGGAGAAATACTGAAGCTCCAGCTATGTTGTTGCTATCATAGTGTTAAAACCAAGAGGAAATATCAGAATCTCATTTCAATTTAACACACAACAGCACAAACATCCTTTTATCCTCTCCTATCTTCTTTATTTCATTGGGTAGGCATCACACAACATTTGACTTCTATTTCTCTGAGTTTAAAAATTACATGCATGCTTAATGGAATAAACAAAATCTTTGAATGTCAGAGGTAAAGCTGAAGGCTTTTTCTGGCAGATAGTCTTCAGTATCAGGAATTCATGGTTCAAAAGGCACTTTCCTCTAATAACACAGTCTGAGGCAGTGTTAATATGTATGGCTTTTCCCATTCTGAGAAAATACTTCTGGCAGGAAGAAGGGGGACAGAAGGAAGGAGAAGGAAACTCCTTTGGTGTGGAGATTGTCCTACAAGTGAGGAATATGAAACAATACAGGAGGCTTTTTACTGTCATCAAAGCGACTTAAAGACTTTTACTGTCATCAAAGAGACTTAAAAAATCAGGTCAAATCCTGGGATGTCCATAGGATGGTGGAGCCTGGGCCCTTGGGCACTTTCCCAGTTCCATTTTTTAGTTCCTATGCTTTGTAATACCTTTGCCCAGTAATGGCTTTCACATGGAAATCTTTCTGCGCAAGAACTTCTCTGCTCCTGTAGTGCACAGTGCAATGGATTCCAGTGGTGACTTTACTCAGCACTAATATTAATATTTATTGCTACTGCTATTACTATCACTTAAAAGATTGATTAGAAAATGGAGAAGCACATTCTAAGAGATCCTAGCAGGGCCTCTTGATCAGCTCTTAATCAAGACTTAACTTGATTTGTGGCTGGCTTTTTTTTTCCCCTTCTGTTTTTAGTATCTGAAGACAGTCTAAGTTGGAGCTTAAGAAAGTATTCAGATTTTGTCTGTCCAGGAATACTTTTTTTGTGGGATATGCATTTATAGTGAAAACTGGAGTGCTGAAATCAACATTTAACAATATTTTAGCCTGTAAAAGTGTGGCTTTTCCCTTGAATGTCAGCACTTTTCTTTATTTAGGACTAAAACATACTGAATTCTTTTGTTGGTATGGCGAAAGAATTCTTGTATCCTCCATGAGCTATAGCTGTAGCCTCTCCCCTCCCATGAAGTTCCTCTTGGTGATAAGCAATGGTGCTGATGAACAGCTGGAGGAGAGTTCTGCTTTTCTCTTTAATGCAGCACAAACATAGCAATGAAAATGAAATGGCACATAAACACAGATTTTTTGAAAGTGGCTTGATGCTGCAACTTCAGAATTTCACAGCAGTGCTGCTCACAGAACCATTACAATAAACATTGGTAGGTTTCTAAGCACTGTAAGATGTAATAATACTTCAGCCATGGTAGTCAATACTGGCGACCCAGTAACTTGCTGAAGAGTGTAACTAAATAGCAGAAATAATTGCATGTGTGTCCCTGAACGTGGACTGAAGGGCCAGAGAGAAGCAACTGAAAAGGTGGAGGATGTCCTGAACCCTTGTGATATTGCTCCAACAATCTGATTACAGCAGCCTTCATGAGAAGATATCAATTTGGCCAGCAGGAAGGAGCCAGAGCAGAGCAAGATTTCAGAATGAGAAGCTTCTATGAATTTTGTGTAGAGCTTGTGCTCTGTGTGGAAAACCTTTCCATGCTAATGAAGATTATCCTGGTGCTTCAGCTGCACCCTGTAAGGCAAAGTGATGGAGGTCCCCATGGAGACTGGGACTGGAGGGACCGCTTGGTTGAGTTCACACAACTTAATATACAGGAGGATGTTTCTCAAAATTCAATCAGTTTAGTTATAATTGAACAACATGGCAGACTTGTTAGACACTCAGCCCACTTCATATTTAATACTTTCAGAATTAATAACTGATTCAGCTTGGGACATGATGAATGTCCATGTCAAAGCCTGAGCATATCTGGCTTTTGTTCCAGCATATTCCAGAGACAAAACATTCTTTTATGACTCTACTAGTCTATGCATTTTTTTAAAACAGAATAAAAAGTCTTGGCAGAAATCCAGTCACCAGAATGATATTCATTCCAGGAATATTCTGAAGACCACTGCTTGCTGTTCAGCCTCCTGGTATTTGTCAGTTGCTTGTTCTTTTCACAATTGAGACATCCTTTCTTTATTTTTTTTTTAATTTAAAAATTATGTGTGATTTCAATTTCTTTTGGTAAGAAGAAACAAAGTCTAATGAGAAAACCTATTTATTTACCTGTATTTATTCACAAGCCATTACAGACCTTTGAACTAGAAAAAGCAAGGAGGCTGTAAAGGCAGAGTGTGATAATATATTTCAATCTTTATCCCTTATGAAATACTCAATTGCTACCATTACCATTCTCTAGAGATAAACTTAATTTTCTGGAGAGCTCCAGAAAAAGTGAAAGACCCGATTTTTCTGGTACAAGTGGTTGCTTACATATTCTGCCTATGCTTGGAGGTGCAACACCAAGTATTAGAGCAGCTGCAGCATAACGAACCTTGAAATGTCCAGAAACAACTTCAAAGGTGGAATGTGCACTAGAGAACACTGGGTATATTTAGCAGAACCTGAAGAACCTGTCCTGTGGCAAAAGAGGAGTCAAAACCATTCAATCTGCTTTGAAGCTACTATGATTTACAAAAATAAATCTGTAGTCACTTTGAGTCATTAAATTAATGATATTTGAATAACAATGCTTGGAAAAAGAGAATTGGGTTCTTAACAAAATCAGCACTCCTTGAAGCTGGTTCAATTATTGATTTCTGGATTGTGGCATTTGCAATAACTCAGAAATATTGAGATGTTTTAAAGCAGCCTTTTTATTTTCATACAGAGATTGCAGAGCTGCTTGTTCAGCAGAACAAGAGAGAATGAACTCTGCATCTAAATATATATATAAATGACTAGGCTTTTAGATTTTCCATCAAAACTGTTGCTTCAGTCCCCTTCCTTTTATCAGAAAATGTATTTTAACTTATGATTTCATAAAGACAAAAATATATTGATGATCATCAGTGCTTGGAACACCTTCCTATGAGAAAGAAATCTTAATATTAATGTTGTCATATGTAAACTGGCAGGGATCACACTAGCAAGGCTTTGCTAAAGGGACTCCTCCAAGGCATCAGCTTGTAAAATTTTTTGTTATTTTAGAGCAGAAAGGGTCAATATGACCATCTATGCCTACTTTGTGGGTCGTGGAAATGTAGCCATTCCTTTTGGATGTAGGCCCAAAGACCCTGTCTGTCTGACATTTCAGTGCTCTCATTCCCTTCAAGTGATTTTTCATCTCATAAAAAATAATAACTTTTTGCTTCAGGAGTCCTGCATGAGCTTAAAATTAAGTCCAGTCCAAAGAAAGCTCTGATTTTGTAATCAATGCATTCAAATGGAGAAAAAAAATGAACGTACAGCAACTAATTTTGACCTTTGACCAGTATATGTAGAAAAATGATAATGGGTTTTTCTCATAATTTTTAGGCTTCAAATCTTCAAAAGGATTTTCTTTCATTTTAGCTCACTAAAAGGCAGAGTACAGATAGTGGATGAAGATAGAGAAATTTTGTGACACAGTTTATGGAGGAGGATCTGACTAGATGCACAAATGATCCCTCCTGGCCTTCAGACTGCTGAATTACTTCATGCATGCTAACCAGAGTTTACAGTAAATCCATGCAGTGGAAACTAACAACATAATGAACCAGGCTGGAACACTTTGCTATATTGCTTTTTATTTTTCCACTTGTAAGGAATAAAATGTCATCTTGAACGATGTAACGAGATAGCACATTACAAATCGCCTTACCTATGCTCTTCTAAGACAACTTTGGAGGAAAAAAAGGCAGATATTCCTGTAATGGCTGCTGCATTTGTAATAATTAAGAGTCAAGGTATGTCATTGGGGTGGTACTGGTGCGCTTCTGTGCAAAAATGATGGGTTCCTATTCCAACTCCTACCTATTGCTCACTGGCAAGCTAAAACAACACTGCATGCTAAATATAAGTGGCTAGATCCTACTGTGGATCCATCTGCAAACATACCACGTGCCAGTTGCTCTAGGTAGGGTATCTTGGCATAGACATCTGTTTACAGGGAAAAGCCTTTATTTTTTTTTTTTCTGCCCTAATTGTTTCCATGTATTTCAGACTTGTGTTTCTCCCATTTCATGGACATGAGAGCAATTAGCCAAGAACTTACAAGCTCAGCAGAGTTAGGGGAGTAGTTTATAAACAAATCAAGGTTGCTCACAAGGCATGTTTTCTCAGATCCGGTGAAATGGTAAATACAGCCATCTCCCAATTAGTCTGACCAGCAAGGGGGAGATGGGATAAACCTGGATAAAGAAAACACAAATTCTCCAAAACACATGGAAATGAATCAATAAGATCGCATGATAAAAGCACAAAATGCGAAAGGTTCATGATGCTTTTGGCTTACATTCCTGGGTGCTAACGAGCTCCTGAGCTGGGAAGTCTGCACAATGTGCTGCTCTATACCTTAGCCCAAGTCTACCACATGTGGCATAAACATTTCCCTGGCTCCTCAGCGCTAAGAAATCCCTTTCCTTGGTGAGTATGATGTGTTCATACACAGGGCTGTGACCAAGAGCAGTGCTGCTCCTGAATCATGTCTGGCTTGGCCTCTGTGCCAGCATCACCAGGAGCCACAGCATCACCAGGAGCCACAGCATCACTGTGCCATGCCCCCAGGCTGTGGCAGGGTGGGTCCAAGCTCCTCTGCTGACACCACATCCTTCACCCGCTGCACAGGCACCCCAGCCCATGGGGGCACAGCTCACCCCAGGCAAGGCTTTCCTGGGATCTGAGCAAATATTCTTCTATCTGCCTTCTGTACTGTTCTTGCTCTTCCATACTTCTTTAATTAAATAGCTTCTGTCTGCTATTCTGATGTTATCTACTTGCCAGTGCTTAAACTGACATTTTCATACAGTTCTCTAAATGCACTGCATCAGAATTCAGCCTTGGCTTACGAAAATGGGTTTTTCTGAGCTCTGAGAAAAATGTGGTGGAAAGAGTCTTACAGAAAGTTTACTTGTAAAGAGTAACATTACCCAGACATTATGTGGTATCTTAAAAGCTGCTGACCTATGGCCAAGCAGTGTGATGGTAAAATGAAGTATACTAAATACTAAAACCATAGTTTGTGTGCATGTATATAGCAAAAAAACAAAAAAAAAACCCACCAACCAAACAAAAAAAAAAAAAAAAACAAACAAAAAAAACCCACCAAAAAATTCACTTCAAGGAGTTGCTGCTGTATAGATTAATTACTCTGCAGCACTTCCTTTCAAAATAAGGATTTATTAGTACTGCAGATTTGGAACATGTAAATATTGTTAATTATTCCTGAACACTTATATATCCACTCCAAGTTACTACACATTTTGTTCCTTTGGTACAATATCTGTTCTCATCTAGAATTGGTACATTTAAGTATATTTTGTTTTTTTGAATGGACCCTAAAGAGCTAAAGCCATCTGTTTTGAATGGGCAATGATATCCCAAAGTATTTTTTCAAACCCCAAGGTCTTATCAGGGATGGGATTTTCTCTTTCTGCTGCTAATGGATACCAGTTGCCCGAGTGCTGATGGGAGCAATCATGGAGGTTTATATGTAGCACACAGCTGTAAAACAACCTGGATCTTTGTGGTTCCCATGTCCTTATGCACGATTCCCTGTGGTTTAGTGGGCATGGTGATATTTGGCCAAGGGTTGGACTTAGTGATTTTGGAGGTCTTTTCCCACCTGTCTACACTGCAGGGCTCCCATCCAGCATCCTCCTGTAAGCAGCACCAGTGGTGATGCAGGTAGCTCCACCGGGCTCTCAGAAAGTTCATCTTGTGACAAAGGTTTGGAGAATAAGTCCTTGAATATGCAACAGGAAAATGTCCCTGTTTAACTGTTCCCTTGGTAAAGTGAAGTTTTCTGCACTGATGCTGAAAGTTTTCAGAATCAAGCCTTTGTTGGTTCTGTCATTGCCAAACCTGGGGAGGATGGGGCTGATGTACATCCACTTTGTAAATGTCTGTGGAGTTGTTTTTTTAAGCAGGTCCAGGTACACATAGAGTAGTCATCTCCTTAGCACCGAGCCTCTGCAGCACTCTAACCCTATACTTTAGTCACTACTGACAGGTAGAGGGCAAATTTGCATAATGAACTGTTTAAATATTCAGTTTTATCAAGGCTTCAAGGCACTATTTGTCCTCCGCATCTTCAATAGCTAGTGACCCTATCTAAATCAACATCATTTGTCAAATCAAATTAGGCTTGTTGTTAATTTCAGACAGTGATGTTCATCTTTTTGATGCTTTCAAACAACTCTGAGGTAAATCCCTGTGACATAATGCTGCTTAGATATGCTAAATGAGTCACTTGTTCAATGCTGCAATTGTCAGAAAAATATGAAACTTAGCTCTAAGGTAAATATTGTTGGGTCACTTGAAATGTATGCAAATTTGACATTTCTCTGCTGATTAGCATATCTACACATCAAAGTTTTCTATATATCACATCAGATATTTTTGATTCAGGAGAGTTAAGGTCAGTGGCACTTGGCATACTCTTTACTTTGCATCAGACAAGATGAGAAATGAAAATCTTCTCAGGGAAACTTTCCAGCTCAAACCTTACTTTGCTGAAATAAGAACATTGCAGAGGAGCAGGGGAAAATAGCACAGGTTCCTGGTTCTCAGTTTATAACTAATAAAAGAACATAAAGAGATTATTCACTTAACTAATGAATTTCAAAGGGGGAAAAAAAGGGAATCGATCAGAAATTTGGGCACAGAGACAGTAAAAAGATTCTCTTAATCACTGCAGTGAATTTGCCTATATAAAGTATAGATCTAGCTATGTACGTGTTTGATTTTGAAATTAGCCTTTTAAAGTGAAAAAAAAAAAAAAAAAAAGGAGCTATGTCCTGTTCTTTAAAAGCTGAGTTTTGATTTGTGTCCAATATGCATCAGTGGGAGTTTTGCACTGTCCTCCCACAAATCTACCTGCTCCTGATGGAGTGCTGCAGCTCCCAAGTTCATTAGCTCTGTGATTGCTTCCATAGATCCTAATATAACTGGTCACAAGAGTTAATTGTTCACTCATTTTTGCACATCAGGCTTTTGGAGATCATCAATAAGTTGTCAGCAGATTCAGGTCACCAAAACTCTCTGTGCTAATCCATTGTGTTCCATGAGAGATGGGTCTTGGTTTGAGCAGCGCTGGGCTGCCGTGTACCTCATCACAGGATAATTGATTTAACCTCTCCAGACTGCTGACACCCAAAAGGATCTGTGTCCATGCAGGTAAGGAAGCACCCACAATGTAGGCACTGACAATTCCCAGCATCTGCCTGGAGAACAAACTGAATGCATGAGCACAGGCACCTTCTGCATTGCTGCACTGGACTAAGTCATAGAGATGCTTTTTTATTCTTTCCAAAAAGAGCTAAGCTGTCTCAACTGCAGCATCCAGTGAATGCCAGCAAAAATTTGTTTTAAAAATAAAACAAACATTTTTCAAATTATTGGAGCAGAAAGATGTGTCAGACACCACTAACATATGTTTATTTTTCTTTTTCTCTCCTGGAACTGAAGCATGGCCAAACTCTTCTTCCTTCTCCTTTATATTGTGTGAGTATGTATAGACAGATATAAATTTTATACTTACTCTTCATGGAGATTTTACATGCTAAATTCGAGAAATGAATCCAATGATGAACTTATTAGAATGGACTTATTAGACTCCAGAAAATAAGACACAGAAATGCTGGTTGATCCATTATTCCTTCAGGGCATATAGCACCACTCAACCACATTAGTAGTTGATGTTTGATGATAAATCAATAATAGCTTTTATCTTCTAAGTAAAAGATATTTTATTCTCTTCCGTCTTTTCTGTGATGGCTGAGATAAAACCAGGAGCTGCACTCACATTCTTAAGGCAAGATTTCAAAACTATTTTGGTGTAAGATTCGCATTTGCAAGCTGCCCATGCTTCCCATATTGGCAATGATTTTGACAAATGTAAAAAAGTCACTAATATTTTGACACTTTCACTGCCCAACTATGATACCAGCTGGCTGTGAATTCAGTTATTCATTGTTCTGCTGTATTTTAAAGACTGGTCCAGAGCCAATGTACTGGACCAGCTCCATTCATTCATTTTCAAGATTGAAGTTTCAGCTAACTGTAGTGGCCATTTTTCAAATAGATCTGGAAACCTCTTCCAATTTAACAGGATCATACAGAACAGAAAAAGTCAAGTGTGCTAGTAGATTTAAAGCTCTTCCCTTCAAGGGAAGGAATACATGCGTTTCAGCATGAATCAGCCTAGTCCTCACAGGACTTCTGACTGCTCTCAATTCTTATTTTTTTTAAAGTCATGACCAGTGCTTTCTTCACAGTAAAGCAAGCAAAACCCTAAAATCTTTATGATGATTAAATTAATTTAAAATAAAACTGAACTAAAGCATAACTGTTCTGCATTCTTAAAATGAGAAATCGTCACACTGGTCTCATGCTGCCTGAGACAGCAACTCAATCTGTAATTTTAAAGAAACTAAAAAGAAACTTACATATTTTTGGCTTCAGATAGGTAAATACAACTTTAAAATAGACATGGATGGAGCTCTTGGAAGTCCTTTGTGCACTTGCAGTGCAGACCAGAAGTACAGGACCCTCCATAAGTCCAATCTTTTCCGATTTAATCATCGTGGAGAGCAGATACACATCTAAGTGAGCAGGTCCTTTTGAAGTGCCCTTCTTTAACAAACATAGTAAAAATGTGCTCACTTCCTAAGTCTTCTTTATTGTGCCTGCTAACGTTTTACACTATTTTCCAAAGTCAGTAACAATATTCATCCCTCTGGCTTGTAACGCACTGATTAAAAAACAGATTGCCAGCAGTCATCTGCTATTGTCTGGCTTCCTAAATTCTGTTTCTGGTTTAATTTACTTGATGGTTCCATGCACTATTCATGAGTTCTATAATATTCCAAACTTTAATTTCAACAGATTAATTCTTACTAATTATTCAACATATGAACCTGCACATGAGGATTGTACTGTATGCACCATCCTGAGGCACAGAATGCAATGTCGAATCGTTTTCTGATTTCAAGTGGAAAACAAACTAATTATGTGGAAATATGATAATATATTGTGCTGCAGGGACCAGCCCTTTGTCTGTTTAGAAATGTTTGCTTATGATCGGCTCCCTGTGTTATTTCTTCCAGGAGGAGCTGCCCTTTCTTAATGCATAAACATTATTGACTGGTCCATGATTCTTTACTTCAAGAAAGCTGATTTACATAATTTTATATTACTTCCGTCTGGTGGAAGCAAACAAGACATCCCAGGAAAGTAATAATTGAGCTAGCTGCAGCAATCTTCTGGAAAGATAAGACACGGAAGTCCTTGGAAATGAAGGATCACTTATTTCTCTTTTATTTCTCCTGCTTTTTTTTTTCCTAAGCTGTCATGCAGCTTTACCTCTGCGCTGTTTGATTTGATGCATATCAGCATCCAGCACTTCATCACAGCATGGGGTCCAAATCAACTATCAAAAACCTGAAGTAGAACACGCTTTCTCCAGTCTTCTGCCAAACTACCCCAGACAAAGCTAAGTGGCTGATACTGGTACTGGGAAATACAGGGATACGGGATAATTCATTGTTTGGGAGAAGCACTGTGAAGCCCTGCTATGGTCATTGCAGCTGTCAGCCTGGTCTGTGGTATCCAAGACTTACCAAGCTTAAAAACTGTGGCAGCACACCAACATCTTTCTGTAATTCTGCTCAGCTGAAAATCAAATTATTAAATCAAATGTAGAGGATGGGACAGAGGGAGAGTAAGACCCCCCCTCAAAATAAGCAATAGTTTTTTGCTTCCCATGATATGTGAAATGAGATATGTGCTAGAAATTGAAAGGTTGAAATATGTTTTCAGGAATTAATCAGCACAGAAAACTATAAAAATAAAATAGAGGATTGAAGTTTCTCAAGGGAACCTACTCAGTAATGGCATTAAGAAGCAAGGCAAGACTCTACAAAAACAAACACCAGCAATGATAGGGGAAGATAAAATCTGGACCCTAGAATGACATTTTAATAGACCTTGGGTGATACAACATTGTTTAGCATATACCATAATACTTAATTCCCTCTAGAAATCCAGCTCTTAAACAATGGGGAGGTTATCTGGCTTTCTATCCTTCCATCTTCCCCAGTCATTTCAAGTTTATGAGCTTTACAGTTTTTAACACATTTCCCTATTGATCCCATTTTACTTTTTTTACTTTATGATGACAAAACAAATGCAGATCATCTGCTCTCTGGTTTATTTATATTTTTGCTATTTTTGCTACTGTGTCTTGGCTAAGGCCTCAAGCAGACCCAGCTATGTGTCACTAAAGTTAATAAAACCCCTGTTAACAAATTCCCACTCTAGGATCAAAATTTTGGATCCTAAAGGACATTATTTTTGTAATTTTTCTTTAGTAACCCCACCAAAAGTTTACAATTGTATTTTAAAGTGTACAAACAGAATCAATGCTGTGACACAAAGTTATTTTGCTTCTCTCTGAAAGAATATATTTTCTTTTTGCTGCCTCTGTACCTGAATGTTGGGTAACAACAGGTTACCAATACGACTCTGCACTTACCTATCCCACCCTTGCTGCACAGTTCTGTTTGAGAAGAAAACAGATGAGGGATGGAAAAAAGAATAAATCTTGGGATGAATTTGTTAATTTGATCCAGCTACAGAGGGGTGAGGACAGCCCAGGAAAAATATACATACTCAATGAGTAAGGTCAGAGGGGAATTTTCAATATTTTATTTCAGATCCAGCATTCTGGTTTGACACAGATCTAAAAAGCACTATCTTAAAATACTCTGGTATGAATTTCCTGGTATCAGCTAAAGGTGGTTTTGTTCAAACTTAATGAAGTGATCATGGAATGAGGAGAAAGATGGGGGTGTATGGATGTGATGGTGAGTTTTCTCATTTAATTTGAAAATTATCTTGCTCCTTTGCTCAGAAATAAGGGGCTGTGGAAAATTTCCTTGGGAAATGGCTGAAGAGCATCTCTTACTGGTATTTAAATACCTGAAATGTAAATATAACTGTTCATATCATAAACCAGCAGGCTGTGTTTTCTCTGTGCCACATTATCTTGGAAAGGCACTGCAAGAAGTAGAGGAGAAAGGAGGATGATTCCTTAATCCCAGGGTGTACCATGGATCCTGCTACAGCCTGCAGCTGTACCACTGGCTCTAGGCTGTGATCTCATCTGATCTCCAGCTCAGCTGAGTCAGAACAGGGAGAGATGGCAGAGAGATGTTCCTGACCTGTGATGTTTCCAGAGGTGAGAGAACAGTTGGCTGGGGGTTGGGTGGGATCCCCCTGGCCAAGGAAGAGACCTTTCTGCCACCTCTGGCCCCAGACCTGCACCCAAACCAGTGATGCCTGCTGGCAGTCTGTGGTGGGGGGGATGCCAACCACACTGAACTTTTCCTCTTCCTTCCTATATGCCTGTCTCTTCATGAAAGGATCATTTCTCCCAGGTGGTCTTCAGCAGCTTTACTTTCAATCTCCTTGGATTGTGCTTCACTCCTTTTACTGTATCACCTCATCTCTGTCAGCAAGATGAGTCTTAAAGAACATTTTCTATAAAGGACAGGTCCCCACTGTGATTTTCATCACCAACTCCTAAAAACCCCAAGGAAGCCAAGAAATTATACAACCTCAGCCACCTGAATAGGGCCACAACTTGCAGCCATGCTGTTCCCAGTGCACACAACACCTCCCTTTACACGGAATTTATGGATATTGGTTGATCTGACTACTCTATCAGGAATTGCCATAAATAAAATTCTGAGTACATTCAGATTTACTATGTACATTTTTTGCAGTGGGTTATCTGGTGCCATTCGTGCTGCATTTAACTGGAAAGAAACATGCTATGGTTAATAACTTAAATGACCCACGCTGAGAGACTTTTGTTGAGGGAGTGACTGATCCAAAGCCTATTGAAATAAATGTGAAGAATAGCCTTGTCTCCAGTGGGCTTTGGATCAAGCCCAGATTTATGTTAGTAATATACTGTCTCTTTTCATAATTTTGCGAGATTGGCTTTTTCTTTTGTGCAACAAGCCATAGTGGGGGGGAGTGGGGAAGAAAGCAAGGCAAAAAGAACCACAGAAACCGTGCTAAAGGAATTTAAAATGAAAACTGCATTAAAAATTTAATATGTGAGCAGAAACAGACTACTTTGCTCTGGAAGGGTGAAAGGAAGGAAAAATTATTATTTTAATATGTACCAGGCAAGGACAAGCACAAATGTGACCACGTCTGAGAACAGCAGAGAGCCACAGCCTTGGCTTTCATTGAAAAGTTCTGGCAAATATCTCAGTTTAAAAGAAGGTGTGAGAAGGAAAGAGCCAGATCTGGCACACCAGCCCCTTCATGTTTGTGTGAAGCTGTACCACACTTAGCTTTTGAGACTTTTTGCCTGATTTGAATGCATATGTTTGATAAAAGGAAATGACATATTTATGTTTACTCCTTACGTTACTCAGTCTCCAAAGGGTTCAGGGAGTTGGTACAAAGGGTTCTGTGAGCTTCTGGTTCATTCTCACCAAAGTGACCTGATAACTGAGGGTTGCACTAATTACAATATGTAAAACTAAGAGTACCTGGAGCTCATGAGATGTGCATGTATCTCTGAGTGGGGAAGGAAAATTTTCTCATGTGAGTACAGTGAGTTTGGGTTGGTTTCAGTGCAGGGACCTGTGGTCATGCAGAGACTACCAGTGAGATCTGCTGTGTTTCACCTGGTCATGTTAGTCCACCTGCAAGCATCACCTTGCCAAGTGGGACAGCAAAGAGCATTGCTTCTGTACATTTTATCTTTTTTCTAATGGTCTTCACTTCAATTGTCTGATTTTTAAATTTTTTTTCATGGAGAAAAGCCATCTTCTAGGGGCTAAAAGAAAAATCATTAGAAAATCTGGTTGTGCCTTTCAGAATTCTCAATATTAGATTAGTTTCTTAATGAAACTGGTTGTGCCTGTCAACAGTATCTATATGGAGACTTCTGGAAAGAGCATGACTGTGGAACCTCTGCTAGAAAAAAGTTCTTCTTTGGGTGATTATTCCTCCTAAAAACCACTGTGTAGTCAAGAAGGAGATCCATGAAAGTGGGAAGATGCAGACATACAAGTCTAGGCCATCCACATTAAACACCCAAGAGGGGGAAACAAACCCCCTCATTTTCCTGCAGGAGTAGACATGAGTAAGGGATGTCAGTGCAGCTATGACATCTGTTTACATGGGGATTTTATGCACCTGTTCACTAGGCAATAACAAATGCTTACCATGGTGGTAGCTGTATCACACGGTACATATGCTGCTTCTGACATACATAACACCTCTTTAAGGAAACACATGGCCCCATATGTCATGAGAACTTGTTTACATTCTACAATACAGTAATGGAAAATATGTTTCATAATAAATGTTTTCATCATTTTTGTGTTTAAGGAAAGAATGGGAGTTTTATGCCCTAGCTGTCAAGCTGAGTGTCCTCCCTCATTGTTCTCATTGAGAGATGTGTAGCTTTGGAGCAAACTTCCTACAAGCTTTCCAAGTTCAGGGAAGCCAGGATCTCAACTGGTCAGTTGTAATGGCTGATGCTCATGAAAAAGGTAAAACTGAAAAGAAAAAATAATAAAAAGTAAGATTGGGACATTTATTTAGGTGTAAACAGTGTATTTATTTCTTTGGTTTGTTATCAAGCAACTAACTTCTGGTGACTTGACAAGAGCAGATGTCATATATTGCCTGTGTAAAGTTCTTGGGACACTGAAGCCACCTCAGGAAGATTATCCCCATCTTTATCCCCATCATATTTGTAGCTCTATCTTTTAGTTCAGCCTCCATAGAACCAGGAAAAGGAATGATATTGCTTCACACTCAAAAAAGGTTTCCTGTTTGAAGCTTGTCTGGTTCTACCTTCCCAGAAATTAATTTGAATAGCTTTTAGCTTTGATATGGTTAGGTTGAGATTATTCATACTTACGCTTTTTCCTTCTAGTAGATTTTTTTGGTTTTAATCATCATTGTTTCCATTTCATACACAGGAATCTTTGTCCTTGCTTCACTCCTCACTGCTGAGGTAAGATTTTGTCCTACAGTTAAACTAACAGGACAGTAAGAACTCAGTATAATAATCTATTCCTGTGGAAGACAGGTCCAAGAGTTAATAATTCAATTAAGATGACTTTTTTCCTTCATATGTATACCCTAACTGTCACTTTCTGGTATTTACTTTTGTGGAGTTAGCTTGAAAAGCAGACTCTTCCTTGTTAGGTATTTACAGACAAACTGTGAATGTTAGAGATAAGTGGACAAAAAACTTTTACTATTTTGATGTAAAGAATAATCCACTGATATATTGTTTGAATACATCTTTTCTCTGTTTAGTCCTGCAAAGCAGTAGCCACACTATTTCAGCAATTCAATTGATAGCAAAAAAATAGATGAACAGATCATTTATTCCAAAGTATAATAGCCCAAGCTTGTTTCTTTGTTCTTAGATTGAATTTTGTTTAACAAGAAAGACTTTTCATGAGTTTCTTAGCACATCCACATGTACTGTTTATTACTTGTTATCACCCCATCTATCACATATGTATATTAAAAATTAAAAAGCATTTTGCATTCTTTAGTTTAAACTAGCCATAAGATAACTTGTTTAGAGCTTTTAATTGCAGTTTTGTGAGACATGCAAAATCTACTTGGCTTTTTTTTTTCTTTTTTTTTCCCCCATTGGTTTAATTTTTATGCAGTGCAATATTTATTCTTTTCTACCAGACTCCTTTCCAGGCTGGAAAGTCCTTGTCTGTTTTGGCCAGGCTTGGACAAGTGACGTAACTCTCTGTGATCTGACAAACTGGGGCCACAGAGCACTTCAAAACCTTCTGAAACGTGTCAATGCCAAACAGATAATAAAACTATAAAAATAGATTGAACTGCATTTTTACTGACATTTTCTGACAGCCATTCTTGGTGTTACTTTCTGAGTTCCTTGGAGCCTGTGCAATATGTGAGGGCACAAAGGTACTCTCTCCCATATGCATTGGAGGACAAAGATGCTTATTTTGAGAGTGTCATTGCAAAAAAGTTAAAACAAAACACCTCCCAAACTGTCTGGTCCTTGCAGTTTGCTTAATGGAGAGAAATATGATATATTATTTAATATCTCAAGAAACCTAAGGCCCGAATTTATCAAAGAATATAAGTCTCTTTTATTTCAAGGATGCTTAAAGTAAACTGTGTGCTTCATTGCCTTGTGGAATTGGGGCCATATATTTAGTGGTAATGCACAACCTACTAAAAAATGAACCTGGCAAAAGCATGGGTTTTAATAGTGTTCAGTTTAATTTATAAATAATTTCACTTTCGTATAAACATATAAAAGTATATAAACATTACCACATAAAAACTTAAGGAGTTTTGGCCATAGGATGAATTTGCATCTGATGAAACAATTCTGTCTCTCCTTATTGAAGCTTGGTTTTGATCCCACATATATATATATATATATATATATATATATATATATATATATATATATATATATATGTGTGTGTGTGTGTGTATATTTATATGTAATATATATAAATGTAGGTTATTCCTGCAGTTAGGTCAAGACTCCTTTTGAATTTATAATAGTGCATGTAATAGAGGGGATAGCAAATCTTGCTTGACTTAGATTTCTTGGCAGTCATTTCTTAAAGTATTTTCCCCCTATTTCTTCATTTTATTCATTTACAACAACAGAAACAGAAGAATTTTGAAAATGTTTGGGACTCATTAAAATATTACATCTTAATCCATCTATTTTTTTTAATATCCTTTAGAAGAGAATGTTTTCAAGTGTGTCAGGATACACAAGGACCTTTTTATAACAGTGATTGTAATATTGCTTTCAGACTTTTGTACATTGAATATGTCTTAATGTTTTGTACATTAAATATGCCAACTGAAATTTGCAGCGAATTCTTACCTATGGCTTTCTCCTGTAAACTTTATTGAACTGGATTATTGCTCACATACTTAGGTGTCTTGTTTACAGTAGAGTGCTGACAAGCTTTATGAATGGGCCAACATCATTTAAAAAAGAAAATAATAACTTCAAATCCCTAAGGAAGAACACTTTCCCAGCATTATAAGGCATCATACAATGTTCCATCACCCTGAAGCCAACCTTTTCTTTGAGTTATTTTCAAGCCAAGAAACAATATGATAACAACCTACAGAAACTTGGCAGGGTAATTAAATAATCATTTTTCTTCCAATGCCCAATCAAGCCATAAGGTGAAAAATCACAAAGATGAGACAAATTTTATTTTGTCTTCATATGCACTGAGTGGTTTCTGAGAAATATCATTTTCTCACTGCAGGGAACCAGAGCTCACTAATATCAGAGCCAAGCAAAATTTCTGAAAATTGTTATTGTAATGTTTACATAATGAGATCATAATTTTTTCCCTTATGAAGTACAGGTGCAAAATCTAAGCACTTTGCTCCCAGAAGTTCAACTTTCCAGCCATTTCTTTCTTAAGTGGTCCTTGCAAATGTAACCAACCAGCTATTAATTGGCTATTGACAATCTTGGGAAATCTATTTTCTTTTTTAAATTTATTTTTTGCCCCTTGCAACCCTACTAATGCAAAAACCCAAACTTATCACTCAAAACCTTTCTGCTCTTTCATTTCCTTGCTCTCTCTCTTTTTTCTTATTTTTTTAATTCCTATTTATTTTTTGAAGACCAATAAACCTATCGAAGAGCATCTGCTGGACCCTTCGTGGAGAAGCAGACGTGGAAATCTTGCAAATGTAAAAGCCAGGAGTGGGTCAGGCCCCAGATGGTGAGTGTTTGCTCTTAACAAGGACAGCCTTTATCCTCCAAAAGAAGGGAGGTAGCACCCTCTAGCACTGAGCCTTTGCTACCACTCCAATGACAGGCACTGCCAAACATAAATCAGAGTGATAACAGCCTCTACTGGGGATTCAGACCCACATTTTCCTGCATGGAAGATAAAATCTTTTCTGGTTCTTAATTCAATCACATACCCAACTGGCAATCTTGCATATCAAAATGGGAATCCTGGGAGGCTGCTGGAATATGCAGATCAACAGAAGCTAATTAGCATTTACTTGCAGCCATCCTTAACTGATTGGCAGCACAGCTGTGGGGACCAAGCAGAACATGCTGAGTTGCATATTTGTATGGCCACCTGCCATTTGGTGGGATCCAAAATAGTGTAAACTACCACTTCACAATAACTCAGTGACCTTAGTTTTGAAGTAATATTGAACAGACATATTTGGCTAAGTGTATAATTAGTGCTTATTTCACCTGACACACAGTTCAACAATAGGCTGTGCAGCAGTACCTTCCTAATTTGACATGTTGATGTCTTAATTGAGATTGACAACTTGTTAGAGAGGTACTGCATTTCCAACGCAGCCTGAGATCTACCCATCATCACCAACTTCCCTGAGCATATGAAACAATGTGCTTTTGTGCCTTAAAACATATTCCAGCTATTCAGATCTGAACAATCAAACATGAGGGGAGCTCACTGATGAAAGCATTGGGTCGAGTTCTTGCAGGGTCTTTATGGAAGTAATTTTATTGCTTTGCTCCTGATATGTATTGGAGTGGGGTATGACCCAGAAAATAAAAATGTCAGGAAGTATAATAAAAAAAAAAAAAAAAAAAAGGAAAAAGCACACTTAAAGTGAAAATTAAAGCTGTTCCAAGTATTTACTGTAAAATATTGAGAAGAGAGTGGTGCCTCCCAAGGTTAAGCAAGCAAAGATCTATAGCCTGATTGTCTCATCATCCTAATCTGGAAATCTGGGTTACCTGAATATTGGGATACCTCTTTGCTTCCAGGCAAAAAATATCAGAAGCAGATCAAACTTGTGTATCCATTGCAAACAAAATAGAAATTACCTCTGTCAATTGGCATGTTTGCTCATGGTGCCTGGACCAACTTGAAGCAACAAGAAATGTAATTCTGTTTTAGACTGCATGCCAGAAAAGTGAAAATAAATAAATATATATATATAATCTGCATCTGATAAGTGATAAGAAAAGTATATCTAGGATTGCTGATACAGTGAAATGTAATGAAATATACAGGCAGTGCTAGAATAGTGGAAGATGTAGGAGTGTAACGATAGGTCAGAATGGAGTTCCTGCTTGTGTATTTCCTAAAGGGGACCACAGCCTGTGAAATATGAGTCCCTTCAATCAAAACAATGTCCTCATTATTCCTGTGTCACATATGGACAGGAGCAAGGCCTGGAGTTCATTTGCTGTTCTTTACCTGAGGAAACGCTATAAAAAAAAATCCTGCTCTGCCTTTCTTGGTGTGCTAGGAATAAGGAGATTCAGAGATATTCTGGAGGCACACAAACACAAGGCATTTCACGTTATTAAAGCCCACACATTTAAGCACATTCCTGATAATGCAAGAGAAGAAATGACCAAGTTCAGAACCCTCCTCTCTGTAGCCCTGTGAACCATGGAAGGGATGGATGCACAGAACCCACCAGGCCAGCAGGTCCAGGTGAGCTGCCTCTGCAGAAGTCAATCCAATAATTGCTTGATGCTTACTCTTTGCCCCATTCTTCATCACTGAATGTTGCAGCAGCTCTGTTCTTGAGCCCTGATGTGAAGACTTTCCACAGAGAGCTCCAGAATTGCCTTGGCTCTCTTTCTGTAGCCACACTGAATCAAACCATCTGCCTCATTCAGCTACTGAAAGAGAAAAATCTCAACTTGACTACTTAAAAACCCTGCCAGATAAGCAAATACTTCTGAGCTAAGGCTTTGTAGGCAATTTACCTCTATTGCAATGAATTTTGCAATATGTAGTAAATACTGCAAGGTGCTGTCGATGTAGACTCTGTGCCCAAAGGCAACTGAAGGTAGCAGAAAGGCTCCTGTTGTCTTGGATGCACTTTAATAACTGAAAGTTGTCATTAAATTTTATGCTTTTGTTTCTGGACATAAACAGGGACACCCTCAAGTTAGGGAGATCATATTTGTCAAGGATCTTGCTCCTGCCCAGACAGATGTGGATTTCCTAGAAAGTTACTTGGACACTGTCTTGTGAGGATCTGAGCAGGATTTGTAGCTGCTTAAATGTAGAGTGGAAGAGGTGTTGGAGTTTCAGCTGATGGGCAACTTGACAGCCCATTGAGCAGATTGCTGCAGCTCTGGGCTCTGTGCATTCATGCAAAGCCAGGAGCATTGGCTCCCAGGCACTGAGACTCCCATTCATCTGGGACTTCCAAGTTCCTGTCTCTGTATTATGCAACCAAGTGGAATTTTAATTGGAGACTTATCCAAATTGCCTGATAATTTTTCAAACCTTCTATATTTCCTTCCTCTCCTTCCAAATCAGAATGAAAACAAACTCCAGAATATTAAAATAATTCCCATGCCAGAATTCCATGTCTTCATCCAAGTCTGCTTCTAAATTTGTGTCACAGTAGGGTTTGGGACTGAGCTGTGTCATATTGCATCATGCTGTGGGAATAACAGCCTGACATTGTTCATGTTCATCACAGTGCCTTTTATGTTTAAAGATGATTGTAGCTCATCTCCAGGTGTTCCTAGGGAATTCACTGACCCTGTGCTGTGTACCCTAGCCAGTTGTTTTTCCCTCATTTTCACCAGAGCATGGCACTTGTACCATGACTGTTCCAATGCCTTTCCAATGACACTGGCTCTCACCTAGGAAACTCAAGAGCTAAAGAAGCTTAAATATGACAAAAATCTACTGGATCCTGCAGAAAACAGGCTGGGAAATACTTTGTGCCATGCTTGAAGCTGGAGAGGGGGACCCTGCTAGAATTAAAGAAAATTATATGTTAGTGAAGAAAAGCACTCTACCTGTTCAGGAGAACATTCTGGAATTTCACTTAGTGGAAATGTCCATCTCTCACATCCAGGAGAGGTCTTATAAGCAGCAGGGCAGTTCATCCATCAGGCAGGCTCTGGGACACCCTTTCATTAGGATTTTTCCTGATCTGTGGTGATGATTTAATAGTCAATTGGAGCACTCCAGTTTGAAGCCTGTGCTGCAAGCAGCAGTGGGATGCAGTCCTCACTGAAGACTTTTGCTTCTTTTCCACTATGCAAAATAACAAAAAAGACTAATCTTAAAACTGCTCTTAATGAGTATAACCAAAATATTAACAGTAGTAAACAAGAATACATTTGCTCATAACTTGTCATATCAGTGTAATAAATTAAGCCAGAAACACATTAACATTTGACAGCTTAAACAATGCAGGAAAAAATACAAACCTCACAGGGACTATGTGAAGCATGTTGGCAGTTTAACAGACATTTTGAGATGTAGATACATATATCAACCTTTCTGAATTTAGTCTTGATAACTCCTTTTCCTCTGTGTGCCAAAACACTGCCGTGTGAAGACTAATGAGTTCCAGATTTGTTTATCTTTGGTGGCTGAGGCAGATTCATGAGCCCCCTGAACCTATTTTACAGCAGCCCTGTGATACCAGTGTGCAACACCAGAGGCAGAAACGTCTCTTTTATGCTGATGGATACATGAGATCTTCTAAGAGAGATGTGCTTGGCCATCTGACACAAGAGATCATGTCAGATGTGTTCTGGATGATCTATATGAGTGAAATGTCCTGCCTGTTATCTTTCATATGTGTTTTATGTTTATGTTCAGAGGTGTAATAACAAATGTTCAGAATAAATCTTGCATATGAAATAAGGAATATTATGTCTTACAGCAAAGCTTTGTGTTGTGTACTCACCAGATTTTCATATGGCTGATTGTGTTTCCCAAATTCTTTTATGTTTATATTGTGAGCTCTCAAGGAAACATCATAGATCAGGAAGGCCTTGGGCCACCTAAGTGGAACTGCTTCTTTTTGATTTTCCCAGATAGGAGCTCTACTGATTTGTTTTGTTCCTTAGAATTTTGGGTTTTTATTACTCAGGGAGTTTTGGTGTTTCAATGTTTGCCTTTGTTAAGACATGTGGCCAAAACTGGCAAAAGGAAGGGTTGGGGTAATGATTCTACTTGATGATCTGAGAGGTCTTTTCCAACCTTAATGTTTCCATGATTATACATCTTTATTGAAGTTAAAATACAACATTTTGAGTAGCCTTTTGTGAAAGCAGAGCAGAGCATTTTCCTGCTGCAAGTCCAAGCTGGTGATTTCCTTGTGGACTAATCTTTGCTCAGTTCTAAAGAAAGGGGATGGTTTTGACCTATTTTCCCCTCAACCCCATGGCTGGTTTTCATCTCTTGACAGGACAAAGGTGGTGCAAAGGCACCTGGAACAACTTGAAGCAGAGAATATCGCTATGGTGGATCAGCCTCTCCTGCCCTGGGTCTGCCCAGGGACACAAGGGACAGCCAAGACACGTGCACAGGGATTGCTGTGGGTATCAGACAGCAAGTTAAAACAACTCTGATGAACACTTCACTTTCTGCCTCCAGATTTCTTATTCATTATTAGCAATGTAGCAGAGGATCTAATGTACCCTTACCATAGTTACGGTCCAAAAATAACATTTTTTTCCTTGAATTTGAATGTGGTGTACATGTTTAAGTAACTTTGCTGATGATTTTTTTCCTGTTTTAACAGATGTATTTTGACTAACTACTTCTGCAGAGCAATTCCTTCTTTATCAGAGACTGCTCTGTGTCCTCTTTCTTGTAAGTAATATTTTTTCAGAATTTTTAACTGGTGGGGACAGGTAATATGTATTAAATAAGCAGCAAGAAAAGTCAATAATCCTCTATTTCCTCTATTCTGATTTGAAAATTATAAAATCCAAATGCAACCAGAATCAGAGCAGACTTTCTGTGCATGTGTATCATGGTACATAGCTGTGTCCCATGGAGGTGCAATGAATGCAGCTACCTGTACTGTGTGATTTTGGAAGGAAGAGTGAAGCAAGATTTGTTAGGAAAACTGCCTTCTGTATAGGGAGTATTTTGGGGGTTATTTGCAAGAGGAGCTTACTTGCTATTTGAATATTTAATAAGTGACACAATGCCTGGACTATGCTTTTCTGGGAATTGGCCTTAAGCTCTTTTTGATAGCAATACTAAACCGAGGTCATAATTTATTGCTGAGTAAAATGAGGTAACAAATGCTTTTGGGGTTTCACTGTCCGTGGATCTCTGTGTTGTTTACCGTGTGCAGCACAATCCTGTGACAGCCCAGCACAGCCTGGAGCCCCCCCATGCTGTGCAAGGGATGAACACATGGTGAGAGACAGTTCCTGGCCTGGAACATTTACAATCTAAATAGATGTGGCAGGTGAGAAGGGGATAATGGGGAATTTTTTTATAAATGGACATCTGATTTAGTGAGAGGGGGAATCCATTCAGCCGTGGGCAAGAATTTTGCCCACTCCAGGTGGTTGCAGAGCCTCCTCTCCCAGGTCATGCTGCTCTCTCTAGCTCTATTTCATGCCTGTAAAAGCAACCATTTAAGTTTGATTTTCTGAACAGAAGAAAAATGTACAAAGAAAAAAAAAAGCCATCCCACATATGAACAGTAGTCCATTTCTGTACCATGAACTATGACTGTTCTTGCACCAGTAAAACCCAGACCTCCTTATAACATACCTTATAACCTGTTAATTATGATTTCCTTCTCTAACATTTGGATCACACTACTAAATATTTTTAAATATCTATATATGTGTTTTTTAAGCTGCTGGGTTTGGGTTACACCTTTTCCATATGCCCAACCCACACAATCCCATCAACGCTTTCACACACCAGTCAAACACTCTATATTTGTGTGAAACTCACTGAAGGAAAAAAATTCCTATTACTACTACTACTAATACAAATTCATTTCTCACAACTATTAGTGTTTTGCTGAATGCCACTGAATGAATTTCTTGCAATTCAATGTCTAACTTTTTATTGTGTTGATTCAGTGAAGATTTTTGATTTGTATTCATAATTATTCTGGTCCCATCACCACATGGCTTATTTTTTTATGTTTTTGTGCTTGACAAAGCTCCCTCTACAAAACTTAATCACTTTCTGTTTGAGCAATCCCCGAATACATTTTTACATTCTGTTGTTACTGGGAATGATGTTCTGAAAGTTGATATACATTGCAACAGCAGGTGTTAAGGCAGGCAAGTAGGGAACAAAAGCTTTTAGAGCATGAAAGAGTCTAATAATAGACAATTTGTTCACCTGGCACTGGCTGCTTAAGCGTTTGAGATGAGCTCATTGTTATTTGGCCATGAGCTTTCTTGGTCATAGGGATGAAAATATGGAAAATCCAGGTTGTGGAAACAAAGGTCTGCTAATATTAGAACGGCACTAAATGGAGCATGATTGAGCTGGGGAGGTTGCAGGCTGAGCTGCGGGGTTTAAAGCAGTGAAACATTTCCATAACTAGGAAAGCAATCAATAACTCACAGTCCTGTCTGTTCTTGCAATAAAATTACATGTGTAAATGTTTTCAATAACTCTTCAACTGGACAAGCTGTTCAGAGCAGCCTTGCACTCAGAAGTGCAGCTCAAGATTTTTCCAGGCTTGTTGGAAACGTGGCTGTTAGGGAAGCTCCCCATGGCCATCAGAGATAGGCAAGTTGGTCAGAATGGAATCATCCACCCCCAAAGTTAATTCCCAGCAAAGATCCTGCCAGAGCTGTGGGGCACTGCTGGGAGCACCACTGTGCCCCACTAGAGTCCCAAGCATGAGGAATGCATGGCGTGTGTCCAGTCACAGAGCAGTGGGTGTGAGGAAGAGGATGCTGGCTCCTGGGAGCATATCAAATGCCTCCCTGCAGGCTGTTGGTGTTGGAAGAATTTGGGAAGATTTATTTTCAAAAAGGGGAATGTACCCACTCTGGGGAAGCCTGGAGGAGAGCTTGGCTGTGGCTCCTGTCCACTCCCCAGAAGATAAAGTGGAAGCTGTGCTTCAATTAAAGGGCAGAACTGTAGCTGAGTGTCCCTAAATCACCTTTCTTTGGCATGTACCCTGTCTCTAGAAGAGGGCTATGCATGCCCCCCCAGAACACACAGCAAAATAAGCATACTTCACCCAGAGCTGCAATTTCACATTCTTCTTTTCATGTTCTTTTCACATGATTCTAAACTTTTGGAAGTTGTGTTAATTATTGTATATCATCTCTGCTTTCAGAGAGCAAAAATCCCTCAGATTTTTAAATTTGATTTGATTTCCAAAGGAAGTGCCACAGGACCCTGTTCAAATTTACCCCTCTAAGCCATGAACACAGTTGTTAGCTTGGGTCTCAAGGAGATTAAAGGATGAGGGGACTATAAATGCCACTGGATTTCTTTCCTTAGGCAGCCTGTGGAGATGAATCCTACGTCAGCAGTCACAACTGGTGAGCTCCCTCTTGGCTTCAGTTCTACTAAAACTTCACTTTATCTTCATGAAGTCAGGTTGACCTTCTAGTTTGGTTGTTAATCAAAAGTCTCAATTCCTCAATATTATGGGTTCAGTTTCCAGGAAACACTAATCTTACAATCTTTACAATCACTGTAGGTCAATGAACGCCCACACCATGCAGTGCATTGGGCTCATTTTCCAAACCATCACAGTCAGGGCACATTTTGGGCCAAAAGTCACCTTCCTAATAAGCTTAAACTGTAGTAGATTGACAGTTGTGTTGCTTTCAAGCAGGGCTTATTTCACACCAGTGGTATTCATCAGGTATTGCAAACATTTATGGCCAAGTTAAGCTCATGCAATAAGACGTCAACATAACCCTACACAACCCCCCAAAAAAAATCATAACTAGAATACTTGGATACTGATGATGCTAATAAATTTTTAACAAGTAGGTAATGTTTAAAATATATATATAAGTGTCTAATACCTCATCCTTTGAATAATTAATATGCTGGAGAATTTTGTCAGCATGTGGCAATCAGTTCATGCATTCCTTGACCAGAGCAGTTGTGCAGGCAGGCACAGCTTTAGTGCCAGTGTGCAGCTCTGGTTGCCCCATACATGTATCATTGAAAAGTCAAGGACCAAGGAGTTATTTACTTCACATCAGTTGGTTTTGTTCTCCATTCACTTTATTTTTCCTTTGGGAATGTCAGCTGGAATTTGGCATGTAAGGGTTTAGCTATCTGAAGGGAGGCCACAACACTAAGCACAGATTGATTTTTTTTTTCCTTGCTAAACTCCCCCCTTTGCATTCCAGCCTGACAAAGTTTTGTTGGAGTTACTCAGTACATAGATAACTAAGTACTTTGAATACTAATTAAAATATATGATGTTTAACTGTTGGCTTATGCCATTTGTTTATGATGGAAGACAGCAAGGAAGCAGGATCATCTATTATAATTATCAGTTGAGTATTTCTTTTCATCTCTTCCTATCCAAGCAATAAGTATGTCCGGGCACTGACTTGGTTCTTGTAAACACCCTTGTTTCCAACAGAATTTTTTCCTGCACCTTTCCATTGTCTTATCTTTCAATTCACCCTGAATCTACCTTAAAACAATACATTTCAAGTTCCCTCTCTTTTTTTTATACTTGGAAAGTTCTGTTGGAATTGTTTCAGGTCAGCAAGCTTGCTGCCCTGGTCTCAGTATGCAGAAGTGTGTTCCCATTAATCAAAGGAAAAGTTGAGTAAAGTGGTACAATCTACATTCTCATTTTGAAAAATTAAAAGGCAGTATCATTATTAAAAGGCAGTTCTGCTAAATGTTTTCTGATGGAGGGAGAACTGGGACACACTACACTGTCCAATGACTTTGCCAAAGATACGACACCAAGAGACACGATAAATGAATGTATAAATAGTAATTGTTCTGAAAGGGGTAGTCATAAATCACAAAGTGAGTTGCAGGAGCTTTCTTTCTTGGTGATACTTGAAATACGATCTATGTTAAATTAAAAGAAAATCAGATTTTCTCTTTTGGTGGTGTTGAAATTATTTAGAAACCTGAAACACAATTACCCTGAAGCAGAATCCTATAAAAACTATGAAGATCTGCAGTAAACATTAGACCAAGGTTTGCAAAAGGAGGAGTTTATTGAAGAGTAAAAATCATTAATTTGTTGGAGTAAGAGGTTATTAATCATGCTACACTTAGGGTTAGCAAAGCTCTGGCCTTGAATCAGCAACGCACTACAAAAAATTGAATCACTCCAGTAAGAACAAATAAGTTGCTCTGTGAAGTTCTGCATTGGATCTCAAAAGACCTTTTCCCTTGCAAAACAGCCCCCAGTTGTCATGAAAAATGATCCTTGTATTTGTTGTGATCATTTATCAGCAGAACTTGACCCGTCTCATGCTGTCTGTAGGAATTTTCCCAGGGCTGATCCACAGTGCTCATGTGGAGAGATTACCTGCAGATCACCACTTCCCTTTCTTCCCTGAACAGCATCTGTCTTAATATGTACACAGTCCAGGAAGCAGAACTGCTGAAAACTTGGAACCTAAAGAGTTTTCAGGACAGCTGACAGTTTGAGGACCTTATCAAAAGGTGTTTCTTCCTAAGAGCTGGGGTCATACAGATGTGACCCTGCAGAATTGATCCCACTGTGGTTTAAGTGCCATACCAGATACAGCATTCATAGGGCACTTTGAAGCCTGGGTCCAGAAATCCTCTAGACACCTCCCTGTCCTCTTCCAGGGGCCTCTCCATGCCAAGTTTCTGCTGTGCCTAAAGCTGTGGTCTGTAGGTTGGCTTCACTAGCTGCAATTCCCTGTAATAACATCAGGAAGTAGACCCTTGATAAGATTTGGAAACAGGGACTGGCTCAATTATGCAGCTATGTGACCTTATTTTATTTGCTTTGGTTTCACAGTCTGCCTCTTGTCCTGCTGCTTGTTTGTCACACTCTCCTGTGCTCTGGTTTAAATCAAATGAGTTCTCTTTCTGTTTGTGTAGCTTAGGATATGCAGACACCCCAGGAAAACAGCCTGGGGTCTTGAAAAACAAAGATTTGCTTAGGGAAGGACAGTTTTGGAAAGGCGGACGGAGAAGAGGGAACTTTGTCAATAGGATAAGGGGTGATGGTTTTAACCTAAAAGAGGGTTGATTTGGATTAGGTATAAGGAAGATATTTTTTTCAATTAGGGTGGTGAGGCATTGGAACTGGTTTTCCAGAGAAGCTGTGGCTGCCCATCCCTGAAAGTCAGTCAGGTTGAATATGTCTTGGTGCAACCTGGTCTAGTGGAAGATGTCCCTGTCCATGTCCATAGACCAGATGAACACAAAACACCCCTTCCAACCCAAGCTATTCTATGATTCTATGGAGAAAGTTGGCAGTCACAAGGGCATCAGGGTAAAAATCAATGTAAACAGGACCTGTTGCACCTCACCAGCCCTTTCATTACGTGGCAAAGAGAATTCCAAATGTCTCTGAGCAGGACATTGGACACCAACTGCCAGCCCAAAGAGAGGCTCTTCCAAGACTATTGTATTTTTGGTATTCCCATAAATCTGTAGTCATCAAGTGATAGTATTTTGCTTGTTTTAAAAAAATTATTCTAGAAGGGTAGTGTGTCTCTTTTGCTGGGTGCCTGAACCCAATTATATGATGCTGGGACTCACAATGTTCAGGCAGCCCATCATATTTATTGATTCACTTTCTGATTTCATAACTCATTGTCATCAGACATAGTGACTTCCTCAGCAGCAGCCAAGAAGCTAACCTGACTCCCAGGCTGGCTGGTGCCAGGCAGAGATTTCTGGAGTTCAGTGGCAGGAGTAGAAGCCATTGGTAATTTAGGAGTTAGATGAGGATGTTTCTTTTGTATAGCCTGCAGGTCAGACATTGCCTGCTAGTAAATAGGTAATAAATAACCACTAATAGTGCCAACTTCTTCCTATTTATTCCCTTATTCGGTATTGTGAGTCTCTCTGTTCCACAGGACAAATGACCTGGTTGGAAAGGCCACAGCCAGCACTCCCTGCTGACTCCTGCTTCCTGTGCAAGTCTGTGGAATTGGTGCCTCAGGCCATCCTGATACCTGCAGGAGTGCAGGTAAATCAGGGAACTCCCAGCCAACCTTGCTGTGTCTGTCTCTTGCCTATCTGTGTGGCTGACCTGGTCCCCAGCCAGGGATCATTCTCCAGCTGGGAATTTGGCTTTCTAGCAGCAATCTGCTCTTTTTGTGAGAGCAAGTAGTCAGGTATGTTTGCTTTCTTCTTCATTTTTTTTCTCCTGTATTTTGTTTGGTTTATCCACCTTGCTAAATCTGGTTCAAAGGTAACTGTCAGAAGATTGATGCAATAAAATTCTTGCTGTACCTGCAGTAAGCAAAGTTTTCCCTGCCGATTATTCATCCAGCTCCTGGAGTTTAGACAGGTATTTTGTATTAATAAAATATACACTAATATCAAAACATTTTTCAAGACAAATATATTAATTATTTTTTCTATTATCTGCCTGGCTCCACACATGAATAAATGAAAAGAAACAGAGAAGACAGAGACATGACAAGATCTGTTATGTAAATTACTCTGTACATCCCGAACTATCTTCTGGGGCAGTGCTAACTAATTTATGACAGGTCACCCAATAGTTATTAATAAGTTATTAAATTGACATAAAATACATCTGGTAATACTTCTTGAATTAACAATACCTGACTCACAACTTGAACCAGCCTGTTTGGCAAAAAGGCCAAAAAACATGGCAAGTTTCAAGCTCTATGTTCAGAAAATTGCATTTTTCTCTGTGTGTGAGTAGATGTGGAATCCCTTTGTAATATTTGGGAAAGCTTCATCATTGCATTTCTTCACTGCACAGTCCATTTCCTCACCTGAAGGATTGGAGGAGCCACTTTGTGCCCTCCACTTGTGTATCCCACAAGGTTTTGCAGATGCCAATTTGTTCTGGGACATCTCAGTGACATTTTCCAGCTTCAGGATTTGACTAACTGCTTGAGCCTGACTTTGGGTACCCTGAGTTTTCCAGAAGCATGAGCACAGATCTAAAAATCTCACTATCCTGGGTCCATGCTTAAGATGTATGCAATTATTGAAATTAAATTGACAGAGAGTAGGGTTGGATAAAACAGTAGGAAGAAATTCTTCCCTGTGAGGGCGGTGAGGCCCTGCCACAGGTTGCCCAGAGAATCTGTGAATGGATAACCATCCCTGGAAAAATTCAAAGCCATACTGGATGGGGCTTGGAGAAATATGGGATAGTGGAAGTTGTGTCTACCCACCGCAGGGGGCTGGAACAAGATGAGCGCGGTCCCTTCCCATGCAAATCATTCCATAATTTTATGAAAATGCAGTTCCCCTTTGCCAGTGAAGAACAGCTCCACAGATGTGTGCCCTCAATGTATCTTAGGTCCAGATTATTTCTCTCCATGTCCTCTGCAGCCTCCATATTTTCCCTCATTATATTAATGGGTGTCCATGCTCTGTGGACTCTGCTTGCCTTTGCCTGAATTTTGCACTGAGCTTTCAATTAGAGGGATTCAAACTGATTATTCCGGCACCACTTCCCCCTCCAGAAATCCAACTCTTATTGCACATCAATTTTTAAAAAGGTGCTACTGATACTCAAGGAGCTGTCAGATATCTGCTCTGCTGTGCCTAAGGACAAGGGCAGAAACTCACCTGGAATTAGGACAAAACTGCTTCCCATAACCATGGAGTGACATGTCCATGGGATGGCACACCCCTGCTGGAAGACCTGTATTTACATCTCCTAACCTGAAAACTGGGAATTTGATGAGAGAGAGGAAGGTAGCATAAGAATCAATTCAAACACACTGAATATTTTGGTCAGAATTTTTTTAAAAAATGCATTAATATTGGGTGGGTTCACACATCCCCAACTATGAATCATTTGAAGGTTTCTAGCCCTCATGTCTTTCATTAGTCAAAGATATTTGCTTCATTTTCCACCCATTTTTCTTCCTTTTGTCACCTCAGCTTTGCTGCCTTCAAGGAAACAATACATTCCAGAGGCTGCTTTGCCCATAGAAAGGGTCCGGGATTATTTAGCTCTGGTGCTGTTCATCTCCTGGTGATGCAGCCTGAAGCTGGGCCTCTACCTATCTGTAATCAAACCTACTTTCCCTAAGCAGAGTTGACTCTTTATTTGTCAAGGGAATTGTGCCTTATCTGCTGCAGTATCAGTCACTCAGAAATTTCCTCCCCTGAGCCCCAGTCTGTTGCACGAAAGACATGCTGTCAGCCCCACTTTCTCCTCAAAGGAATGATAGGATCTTAGAATGGTTTGGGTTGGAAGGGACTTTAGAGATAATTTTTTCCAATCCCCTGCCTTGAGCAGAGACACCTACCCCTTGACCAGATTACTCAAAGCCCTGCGCAACCTGGCTAAATTCAGCTTAGCTGAATTCAGCTAAGCTTTCTAACCACAGCTGTCTAAAAATATACACAGCCTTTTGGTTCACTAGACATCATTTTGATTAATGTCATTGTTATTCCAAGCTGTTACTGTACAGGTTTGTATTGGGTATTGGTGTGGTTGAGCTAATAGTGTTACTAATACAGCAATATTGCAAATGCTGGTGTTGTGGATAGAAATGCAGTTACCTTGTGTTCGTGTTTTTGAAGATCAAACATCATTCAATAAAAATAATCTCAGGAAATGTTACTGTTTTTGACACTCAGAGAACTATTTGTATGCAAGATTTTGAATTCTCCTTTTCAAATGCACCTGAAAAAAAATTAGGTAAAGTTAAACCAGCTTAGAGGTGGCTAAAGTTGGAGGATGGTGTGGGCTCATGTCTGTGTCCTTGTGATCCTCCAGCTTCACTGAAATCACCTTCTACAACTTTGAAGGAGTTGCAAGTGCTGCATCACTGTGTGGTGATGCAGGGCTGGGCTCACTCCAGTTAGAAGACCCTGACTGTGGATGGTGAGAGCTGCCAACAGCACATTTTTCAGATGCCTACTGGCTCTGGAGCCCTTCCCCAGCCCCAGTGATGTCAAACAGCCCAAATATTACCAACCCTTGCAGCCTGAAGTAAAAAACCATCTGCATGCAACAGCTTTGGAGGAGGCCTGATGGCATGGGACTGGGAGCTGGGTGGAAGGGGTTTGATTCTGCCACTTGGTTTATTGGCTGGTCATATTAATTTGCTTTGTTGTGAGAGAGGATCATTATGTTGCCAGGTGTTTATTCCAGCTGGACAGTGAATCTAGCTAATTGCCAGGGCAGGCACCCAGAGCTTGGGAACAACCTTTCATGAAAACAAAACAACACAAAACTTCTTAAAAAGAAAACCTCTTCAACTACTGAGTGGGGAGGAATGGGGAAAGAATTTAGGGCAGCCTGGGGTTGTGGACCCAGCAGCACGGCCTGGAGCAGAGCTTTGGCCCTCAAAGCACAGGTAGGACTTGTCTCAGGGCTGTGTCCAGACAGGATACTCATCTCTGCTTCCCAAGAGAGGAGTTCAGTAATTCCCCTGGCAGGGAGGGAGTGAAGCAGAGACAGAAGCAGCTGAAGGGATGGGATGGGATGGGATGGGATGGGATGGGATGGGATGGGATGGGATGGGATGGGATGGGATGGGATGGGATGGGATGGGGTGGGGTCGCTACTCAGTTCCTGCTGCCCAGCCAGCAGCAGCCCAAGCCCTGTATCCCCCAGGACTGGGATGACAGGATCCCAGATTTTGTCATCAGCTCATCCAACCCCCCTTCTGCCTGGCTTTGTTTAACATCTCCTCTTCATTCACCTGTTCTCCCCAGGTGAGCAGTGTGGGGTAGGGACAACTTCTGGTGGCCATCACAAGAAGAATTTGCATTACCTGCATCACCCACCTGGGCACCCGCTTATTCATTCATTTGGAGACCTTAGTGGCAAAACTTAGAGTTCTATTTATTGTTACTGTTATTCTCACAGGTTATAGGAAGTGCCTTTTTTCCTTCCCATGTTGTTCATGCAATTTTTAAAATTTTGAAGGCTGCTGGGCACATTGGAGGGATATGTCCTCAGTCTCTTAGTAAGAGATAACTTTCCTCCAGGTTTTTAGCAACAATCCCATAAATTATTACCCCAACATAGAATTTAATTTCACAATTAAAAACATAATTTACAAGGCTTTTAGCATGCCCTTCCAAATTCTTCACTTTTTCAATCTAATCTCTGTAAGCCCTCGTTACATTTACAGAGACCTGTATGGGTTTCATTCCTGTTAAGCATGTCAGTAAATCACAGCAGGAAAAAGCCCTGACACATTTCCCCAGGAATTTTCTCTGCTGCCTGAGCTCCCAGCCCTGTGGCTTCCTGTTCAATAGGTCAGCCCAGACCCCATTTGTCATTACTCTTTAATTACTGTGGAACCTCTAATCCAGGCCACAAATTCCTCCTTGCTCATACTTCTTGTTACTTCAGAATGCGTATCTAATAGCAACCAAGGACTTTTCTTATTTTCTCACTTGGAATCTGTTTTGGGAGCTTGGAATTGCTATCTAACTGAATCAGTAACATCTGTGACTTCGGGGCAGCTTGAGTGGGAATAGTTAGAGGGTTAGACAGATTTCCTGCATTTTATGGCTCCTTTCCTCTGAAGAGGCTGCTTTGGGACAATTCAATTCCATTTCATGCCTCTTCTTCCCTTTTTCTTCCCATTTACTTTTTGTTTAACCCTGTCTCTGCTTCCTCTTTCTTCCTCTCCCCCATCCCTCCAAGTTGTTTAGGTTTTTCAGAAGTTAAAATTATTTTAAAGAACCTCGTCAACTTTTTGAAAAGTTTCAGTTTCAAACACATGAAAAGGAAAAGTCAGAAGGGATTCCTAGAACTGTACTGCAGCTTGCAGGTATGGCTTTGATTTTCCTTTTGGCAGGCTTTTGCCATTCCCTCTTTCATTGCCCTTCCAAGAATCACTGCTGGGTGCCTAAAGACCTGTATGCTTCTTACACTTGGCAGGAGTAGATAACAGGAATGCTACAGTTTGGGCTTTGAAAGATTAAAAGCAACATTTATTCCTTACAGTACTTTCAAACTTCCTCAAGTTAATTTAAAAGACATTTTTGAGGATGCTTAACTACTAATACTGGATTTTTCTAAACTTTTTATTTTTTTTTTAATTTTGCACATGCCATACCTGTTATTTAAACCAAATAAGAGGTGGATTAAAGTCAGTGCAATTCTTTAAAGTGCATTAACTACTTTGAGCAGTCCTTGGGAGGGGTACCCTGTGCCTCTGTGACTGGTCTCTTTACGATATCTTTGTAAAAGTTCTGGCAAGGAGTGACCACAGTTTGTGAGTGAATTTCCCTTTCTCAGAAACTTTTTGCTTCTGGTAACCAACCTCATTGCTAGTCAAGTACACAACACAAGTGTCCCTGCCCTGCCTGGTAGAACAGCTGATAAATTATTCATACAACTAATGAGGATTTTGAATTTCCAGGCAAACTTTGATGGCATTTTTAAAGGCTTGCATCATTTCAGCAACATTTTCCCCACACCTGAATGCTTCAGGCATTCAGGTGTTTTAATCACCAAGGCAGAACTTTGCCCCTTTCTCCTCCTCCAAGTGTTTTGCTCCACACAGGAGTCCTGTGGCTATTTTGTCTGTTTGTCTGTATGAGGATTTTCTGTGCTAATAAACATGAGGGGAAAGGGGAATCCGAGAAGGCTGAATTAATTACCAAAAGGGATCACATAACTTGCCTTATATTAATTTTGAAATGACAAGACACAGGTGCACCTCAAGTGATGTTCCAATGGATGTCAGCATTTAAGGTCCCTTTTTTTTTTCCTTCCTATGGATTATACTTTAGCTGGAGCATGTTAGAAAAAAAATATATCAGAGTAAGAAATCTCCTGCTGAAGTAAAGAGTTCCATAATGTGAATGGGCTGATTATGTTTATATTTCGTGTTCTCCTCTGAAAGAACCAAGCCCCCCAGCTAGTAGGGGAAGAAAGGTCACTGAAACTGAAGAAACAACTGACTCAGTGTCTTAATTCTGAAGGAAATGAGCCCTTTGGAGATGAGAGGGGCTTTCTGATCTACTTCAGGGCAAGGCATGCAACTATGAAAATAAGCTTTTCCTGTTATGTTGAAGACTAAAGCAGCAAATCAAAAAGACTGGAGATTAGAAGTAAAAAATATTTATATTGATTTTTTTTTTTTTTACCTTTAAATGCTCCATGTGTGATTGGCAAAGCTGTATCATTCTCCCAGATTATCATCTGCAGCATCCTTGAGAAGAATTTGAGAAAGAAAGATTAACAATAAGTTAATTCTTTCTCACATGTGGCAGCCAGACTTCCATGTCTGGGCTGGAAAGAGACTTCCCATCGCTGGCCAGCCTGGTGGCATGGGGTCCTGAGATTCTCACATCTCCTTCTGCACCCACCTCACAGGAACATTTGAATGTGGAGGAGGTGATAGAAGCACCACTGTCCAAAAAGCCCTGTAGAGGGGTTTTGGTATGTGTGTATTGCACTTCAAATGAGGACCTGAGCCTGGATTTGATCCCTAACCACTCTTTGTGGAGTTGAGCTTGCAGGGTGTTTTGCTGAATGTGAGAATTAGATACTTGCATCACTGCTGGTCCCTGTCCCAGGGAATGTTCTGGATGGGATGGCCTAGGACAGTTCTGTCCTGCTTGCCCTCACAGGTGTGTCCCAAGAGCACAAAATCCTTCCCATATATGTCACCACAAGGGACAGTGTGACCTGTGAGCAGCAGGAAGGGAGAGATACTTGCAGAACACTGAGGATTTCTACTGCTGAAGTACAGATGGCAAATTGAATTTGGTTCTAAACAGCTAAAAATGGTCTTTAACTTAGCTTGTTCCCTTCCTTGGCATCATAGTGGACACAGTCCTTGTGGTCATGGATAAGGACTAGGAGTGTATTGTCAGTTTTTACCACAGTCTGTGATGGGAAAGACACTGATGGTTCTCGGGAGCTGCCAAGGGTTTAGAAATGTGCTGAGAAACCGAAATACTCATTTAAACTGCAACAGCATCATGAAGTATGAGCTCTATAAATCTTTACAGATTATTGGTCACCTAAATAGATAGACTTGAGAGTTTTGGTGCTTGTGCCAGTCATCCAGTCACTCTTGGGCAAGAGTTTTGCTATGAAAAAGTCAAATGGAGCAACTACAGCTACTCCCACCATAACAGTAGGCAGAGTACACACTGACTGCAACTCTTACAACAAAAGTGACCATTTTGGAAAAGCAAATCACCCTGGAAGTTGATCAGAAATGCAACAGAGGATAGTTTTTAATGGCTTTAGGGGGAATATTAAGATTTATTCCTGTAAAGACTTACTCAGCATGTTGCACAAACTCCTCTTAGCACGCTAATAAGTCAATGTGTTACCGAATGCTTTGCCATTATAATTACAGCCACATGTTGTCCTTTTTACAAATAGGTCTGGCTTAATTGCATCATTTTTCAGCAGGAATTATGTGGTCCTGCTTAATCTAAAATTAGTACATGCACAAATGAAGTGCAAACTATTTTCCATCACTGAACTGTGAAATGTTTTCCAGAATAGAGATATACCAACATGTTCCTAAAAAGATGCAATAAACAGTCAGGCAACTTTTTGATTTGTGTGTGAGTCTGCACCTATGCAAGTTTGCTAAAAGTGAGGGAAAATATACTAAAATATACATTAACTACAAAATGGCAAAAAAGGCAGCTAAATGGTCTAAATCAAATAGTCATTTTTGATTATCACCGGTAAAACAATGGATGGGGGAAATCATAAATCTATCTTGATATTGCTAGCTCTCAGCATTTATTAAATACAGTAAGAGCTAAAGTGTTTTATATATTACATCAACCTATCACATGTAAATATATCACATTTATATGATGCTTTATAGGCCAAGATTGTGTTGGCCTAAATTCTAAGTTACTTTCACTAATATTCCATATTGCCTAGGTAGCTCTGAGTACCTAAGGATATGTATAGGGCATAGCAGGGATAAGAGTTTGGAGTACCTGAACCTAGGCTAGATATCACAATTGCCATCTCTACATACTGACTGGGATTTTGGAACATGTATGATTTCCAGGAGTGTTAGAACTTAGACATTAAAATATAAATTCACAGCCAAATCCCAACTAGATGCAAAAGCCTTATGCTGGAAGTAGATTAAATCCTCTTTCAGTTTATATCTCATAGGGAAAAGTTGCTTTCAGCAGAGTGGAGACCCTGCCATCCAAAATGGAGATTTACTTCCTGCTGTGAGGAAGTCTGCTGAATTTTAGTGAGTAAATCAGAAAGCCAAGAGAGATTCTGGTATCACTTAAACACTAATGTAAAAGTCCTAATCTTTGTTCTTCCTCTAAACATGGCAGCTTCTCTCTCTATTTATTGACAGATGAGTGCAGTTTTTGAGAGCTACTCATTTTTGTGTGAAACATGGTTTGGGTAGAAAGTTAAGAGAAAGGCTCTATTACTACAACTACTTGAATATTAAAAACAGCCCCTGTTTTAAATTTTATATTCCTGATTTTTACTCCTTTAAAGTATTTCTCCTTGTGTTTCTCAATGGACCCAAATTCCAAAGACTTACTTAAATCAGGGCACCTAATGACCTGTAGAATGTGCTTTCAGCCATGAGGAATGCTCATGGCTATGGGTAGGAATGAGTTAACACACTTCCAACCAGTAGCTTGCAGGTCACTGCTATTTCTCTCTGCCTCATCATGTCACCACAGTAATTCACACTCTGAAACCTTAAGGCTATAGCTGCAAACATGCAGCAAACAGAAGCTTCTGAGCTGTCTCTGAAATAAGGCTGGTCCTGAATGAGCAGAGTGACCCTTGGTGCTCCTTGCCATCCACAAGACACCTGTCTGGTTCTGTGCTTGGCTTAAAGTGAGGATTCTCATGTGCATTATCCCAAAGCTAAGAGATCTGCCAACCAATAGTGGATGTCTGGATTCATAATTCCTGGCAGCCCTTTAATCCGGATCCTTGGAGATAAGAACAGACATGTGCCCAAAACGGGGCCCCTGTCTTTCCAGTGGTTCATGACTGCACTGGTGTTTGAACCAGGGCACCAACCCTGACATCATCCCTGCTGCCTACAGCACATTCACAGCTTCTGCTCTTCCTGAGAATGTTTGTTTTGTAAATTAATGGCAAAGGCTCAGGCTGAGGGATTTGTTACCATTTGTAAATCAGGAGTTGGCCATTTGCCTATACCAAATTTGGTATTTCTCACACAGACATTTCCAAAAGCACTTTTATGAAAGCATTTATACACCAATAGTTTTGCTTGGTAAGAGCAAAGTGTGATGCAGGAGTAGGATGCAGGTGTTACAATCACATTTGGAAAAATCATATATGAAAAAGGAGGTACTGAGGAATTTTAGAGAAGATTTTGCTAAGGAGATATGACATCCTCCATGGATGTGGCACCACCCTCTGTGAACCACGCTTGCCCTTTCTGGTGCTAAGCTTTTGGATTTGATCCACTTTGGTTTCTTGTGCAGGACATGTGAGTCTTGCATAAAGCAGCAAACTGCCCTTGGAGTTAGGTCTTCCAAAATAATGGTCCACTAAACAAAAGCAAAGGAAGAAGAGTGCTCTGCCATCTGCTATGTAAGTAAAGAATTTAAGGTTCTGTAAGGTTACTGTAATTTAAGGTTCTATAAGGTTCTGTAATTTTTGGTTACTGCCACAACTGAATAAGCATTTTTGGTGCTGAGTGTACAGTTTAGAACACCTTCAGGTAAACATCTTCTGCCTGCTCCGATGTTATTGTAGATATTTCTCTGGAGCATGCTCCTCAGCCTGTCTGAGTGCCAGAGAAGCCATCTCCATCTGCTGAACACTCTTCAGGTGAACTACTGACCTTCACCTATCCAACACCTGCAACACCTGTGAGCTGCTCAGCCGTGGCCGCCGGGCCGCTGGGGGACACCGAGCGAGATGCACCCACAACAGCTTGGAGGAAACTGGGTGGCTTTTCTATAGACTTTAAAATGAAATAGAAGTAAAAACTTCTTCTGACAGAGGTAAAGCTGGAAACAATTCCAAGCTTTTCCTGACTGTTACTCCCAGAAACGAGCACTGTCATCCGCTGAACACTTCAACCACACTAAAGGAGGCACCTGGACTCAGAAGATAGAAACTCTTCTCAGTTTTCTCAAGTTGAATATTCTGGTATTTCTGGTGCATCCTGCATATGTAGAAGCAGCAAAATTTGTCTTGGGGAACAGAGGCATCAGCTTGGAGAGGGGACAGATGGTGAACATTACGGAGACCAAACTACGAAGAGCAGGTCCTGCAAGGTAGGAAAAGTGGTTTTAAATGAGACAGTGACACAGAAAGTTGGAATATGAATGGCTTGGGTAGGGTACTGTTCTGATGCTGAGAGGGAAGAGGTGGTCTGAGGACAGCACCTTGAGCATGGAAAATTGGTGGGGGGGGAGCTGCTGTCAGAGGAGCTGATGTAGAGATCATCAACTGCTTTGAACGCGTAATAACTCACTTTAAACAAAAGTGTGCTGTTGGTTTAGGTGACTTCCATGCTTTTCACAGGAAAAGTTTTTTCCAACCCCACCCTGCTACAGATGTCATTCCCTGAATTGAGAGTTCATAACGCTTTTAGAAAACTTCTGTTTGATTTTTAGGCTTTATTATTGTACATCAAGATGGTTTTATTTGCCATGTTATTGTTCCTAGTGTAATTGCTCTTGCAATTAGAAAAGATAATTGATTAAATAATAGCTACAGTTCTGAGTTTATTGTGTTTCAAAAGATCTACATTTATATTTTTCCTTAAAATTTTGCAATTAAATTAAAAAACCAGCAGCATGTTTCTATACCAACTCCTGCAGGCTGTCTGTAGGATGTCTGGGCTGAGGAGCTTGAAAAGGATATGTATATGCTCCTGGAATATAAATTAATCCCTAACTTCTCCAAGTCAAATTCACTATATCCTTTTTTTATCTTTTCAGAACAAGGGAAGATATCAGTCAAATTGTCACAAATATGCCCCAAACTGTTGTGAAAGAGCAACTGATTTCCTAAATTAATCTGTAAGGTATGTTTTCAGATTTCAGAACCCTCTCCTTAACCTCAGTTCCACAAATAGCTTTATGCTGATATGAAGTGGAGACAAACACACAATAGAACTTTCTAAGCAGAACTGCTGAGAGGTGTGTGCTATATCCTCTCATAGCAACCATAGGCCCAGCTCAGCTTTGGAGGCTGAATGGATCCAATGCCATGGTTTCCATGGTTGCACAGGGTTTTATGTACCCAATAATATTAATACTCCAGTCCTTCATAGAATAACTTGTGCAAAGACAAATTTTCTTCTTTATTTCCTATCTTAAATTATTGCTGTCTTAATGACTGAATGAAGTTATAACATGAAAGTTATTCTACTAAAGCTTAAAATGTTGTTGAGATTGTCTTAGCATGAGCTCAAGCCTGCAGTACTTATGTAAGCAAAATTTCAGGTGCCTCCTGAGACAACACTGTTGGATTTGGCTGGTAAAATAATGTTTGTTTTTTTCTCTTTACCAGTTGTTACTACCATTTATTTTAACAAAAATTTTGATTGCCACTAAGAAGTTAATAATACTGACAATGGCTGACCAGTTTTTGGAAGAAAATAGTGCAAGTCTGAGAACTTAGAAGTGGGAACTCAGTTGTGATAATGTGATTTAAATTTTAACGGACCTCTTTTGTGTTTTAATACTGAGTTGGAGGTAATCATTGTCTTAGCATTTTTTGCCACCTACGGTTTTCTAAAGCTCACCCCTGTTGGAAGCTGTCCACCATCTAATTTTTTATGTCCATCTGAAAAATCTCAGCTGTTAATTATGAGCTGTGGTAACTCTTACGAGAAGATCACTCCAGAACAACACCTCAGACAAGTGTCAAAGAAACTTCTTGACAAATATTGATCTCCTTGGGTAGCTCCAGCTGACTGGGACTTCCCTACACCTTAAAATCCCAAGTGCTTGGGGTGAATGACTCCTTTCAAGGTGACAATAACTTGCAGGTGCTGTCCCAGTTCTGGGACAGGCCATGGCTGAATGAAGGGTTGAGTCATGGGGAAAACTTGCTGTGGGCATCATGGAGCTATTTGATTTACAGGAGAAAGAAATGTTCTGGCCATCTTTTTTTGATGTTTCAAGGCTCAGTGGGATATCCAGCCCTCAAGCATGGGGTGTAAGTACCTAAGTGCAACAACAAAAGATGTAGAGATCTGAAGAGAGCTCTTCAGAAATAGAACAGAAAGCTCACAGAAACTGTGCAAATGAATGCAACGTTGATATTTATAATGGTTACTTGCTACTGAGGTGTAATCAGTGCTGCCTTGTGGCCTCTGCTCTTCAACTGAAAGTCTGAGAGAGCATGTAAAGCTCTCTAAAACTTCCAGTGATTTATCTGAAGTGTTTATTATCTGGCTCCCAGATGTGTATTAAAGCATGGTTTACAAAGAAGAGCTCCATGTGCAAAAGGATTACATTTTTAGCTTGTGTAAACTGTTGTTTCCCCACCAAAATCAAACAAGTTGCTGTGTGATGTCCCCCAGCAAAGGATCTGCTCTCCAACCAAGGTTTAGTTATTGTTCTTGGCTGTGTCCAGAAATATTTCAGAGTGTGCTGGAGCTGGGCTCTGAATGCCTTCATTCACTGTATAAATGATCAAAGGAGAGGCTTCTTGATCTTGTGTGTAATAAATCCTCTGCTTTCAGGTCTGCTGAACTGGAGAATATCATAGAAATACTTGTTCCTCATGTACAGACCAGCAAGCTGGAGTCAAGGATTCCTTCTGTTGGACCAATGCCTCTGGAATTCCACAAATTGTATGGCACATCTGACAGAGCAGGCAGAAGAATGGCAGCCTTCATTTTCTGTAGTCTGCCTGCATGGAGCATGGCTTTGGAGGCACTGCTCCCTCCTTCAGGTCAAGTAGTGGCAGGGGAGAAGGGGCATCTACCTGAACATCTGAAAAAATGAAACTAGAAGGAAAGATTTGAAAACAAATCTTGGCATAAACTGGAATCTTGGAATAAGTGTTGGAATAAGCTTATTTTTGGACTTCAAAGCGTTTGTTGTAGAAGCATTGCCTAGATTTTTAACAAGGGTTTGTCTTAGCTTGCAACTCATCTAGCTTTCTTTTACATCTTGAAGGTGTCTTTACAAAATAGTGGTAAAACAAAAACAAAAACAAAAAAAAACAATGTGGAAGAGTTTAATGGATCTTGAAAGAAAATAAAGTTGTGGCCTTCTAGTACCTGAACTCCTAATAATTTTCTGTGGTCTTGTAATGAATCTTGTCAGTATCTTGTCAGTGTCTTGTCAGTGCCTTGCCATTAATAAATTACATAGGAAAGAAATAGTTGTTTATCACAGCCCCTCTCCATTTTTAGCTAAAAACATGCCTGTGATTACCTGTCTGAATTGAGTTAATTTTATTTATAAAAAGTAGACAAGGGGTAGCTTGCTAATGGGGCTTTTTGTCTAGTTGGGACTGGATCTGAAGTAGCTATGGCGACAATTACACACTTTTGTGAATTTGAAAATCCTATGGGTTTTTGACCCTGTGGAGAGTGTATGCATCATTCCCATGCAGAATTCCAGTTGTCCAGATTAAAGAGCAAAAACTGGACTTTTGAAGTTCTCCAGGGCTTATCATCCATGCCATTCCTTCCTACACTTAGCTGGCATAACTAATAAAAAAAAGTGCCAAAATCTGGAAAATCCATGACTGGATTGCTCTGCGCATCTATGCTAACCTGTGTATCACTTTTCTTTGTGCAGTTGTTCAAGAGTCTACTGGAGAATCCTACCCTTTCAAATGGGAATTTTGCCAGCTGCATTAACTGGGACAAGATTATTGACTGTCTGAGGCAAAGCTTAGAAGGTCATTGTTGTGTTTAACTGTTAATTCTCTAGCATTATCCCAGTAACTTGTTGATGCTTCCAAGAGTTGCTTGATGTCTATATATACACACACCCACACGTGTGCACTCGCCTGCCTTTGGGAATTCCCTTGCCCTTGCTAACATGAGTGCAAAGGTTCACTGGGCTTTTTATTCATAAATAGAAAATGTTTGGACTTATGTACTGATAGAGTATTACAAACACAATGTGAAGCTGCCTTTGTGTCTATGTTCATTTCAGAAGCTCAGCAGCTCACCCTTGCACACTGACGGCCATGGCTCAAGATGCTGAAGATGCAGAAAAAGCAAAGGGAAAAAGTAACGTTGCACATTGCTAACCCCCTGCTGCAGGGGTGGCTCACCCATTTGGAGGGCTGTGCACAGCCCGTGACATCCCTCACTCGGCAGGATCTCTGTGATCTGAGAGCTGGTACCTGCCACCCGATGTGTCTCCTGCTGCCAGACAGGTCTATGAAGTAATGGAGCCTGGCTGTCTGCAGTCAGCACTGCTGTACTACATCCAAAGCAAGCTTGCCAGTCAGCAAATGCTGCATTAATCTTTCAGGGAGTGTTTGTTTTGCTTGTTTTGCTAGGCTGAGTTTCAAGCAACTGATAATGTGCTCATGAGCAGTTCTCCTGTTGCAGCCCATTTTTCAAAAGGAAGTGTGAAGGCCAAAGCTCCCAAGGTTGGGTAGAACATGGGTTGGGAGGGTTATATATGCTCTTGCTTCACTGTGTGAGCTCACAGTGCTTTTGAGTTCATGTTAATACACCTGCAGGTACATTTGGGACAGTGGAGTTGTGGCTCTTTGAAGTCTGATGAGTGTTTTAAAAATACACCTTGGAATTGGTTCTTTGTTAGTGCTAATTCTACTTGTGGAGTTATCTCACTGCAAATGAGGTGTACTTTTGTTTGCTGAGCAATAGCCAAAGCTTCTGACTGCTGAAGGAGAAACTCTGAAGGCTTCTGAGGGTTAGATAAGACAAACATTTTACAGGTCACAGGGTTTTAAGTGTTGAAATGCCTGGAATTTCAGGAGGAAAATGACAGTGTGCCTGGTTTGTTCCCACTTGTCCCTGCTGTGTTGCTGCTCTGTCCAGCTGCAGCACTGAAGTTACAGCTCTCACTTAAAGGCCCATCCTTCCAAGTCTTTTTGCATTTAGCTCCTCTAAGCAAAAAGGAATTTAGACATACAAATAAATTTCAGAATGTGGAAAACTCAAGTCTGGAGACTCTTATATGTGCAGAACCTTTTCTAGACTTTTTTTGGTGTTTTTTATTTTAAGATACTCCATGCTCTTTGATGACTTGCAAAATAAAAATCATGCAACATTTTCACAAGTGAAGAGAATTTTAGCTCCCAGAGTGAGAACAGAAGGATGCACTGTGATCTTGAGGTCTTTTAGCCTGCTTACATAGTCTGAAAGAATGTGGCTGGGCAGTGAGTCTGCTACAAAATGACAATTTTTATGGTGCTGGGATAAGGCAAATCCTGTGGATATTTCACGTGCACATACCTCTACAAACTTTTGCTGAGAGTCAATGTTTTACATAAAATGTATTCTGCAAAGAGTACTCCAAAGGTAGTGCTACACACAACAGTACTTTGTTAAAGTGCATATATATATATATATATATATATATATATATACATATATATACATACATATATATATATCCTCTGCCTAAATTTTAAGTGGGAATATACTTCAAGAAGGTTTTGGGTGGAGAAAAAAGGGTAATAATTAGATGCTTTTCTCTTTTCTGTCCTTTAGTTTGTGAAAATTTTCGTCACTTTTACTGTTACCCTAATCTCGCACCTTTTCCTGCTCACAATAAGGGGGACTAAAAAGGCAGAAATGAAAAAAAAAAAAAAAAAAAAAAAAAAAAAAAAAAAAAAAAAGTGTGTTCTTAAATACAACAGTTGGAGAGCTGTTTGTACACATTTCCATGTTTCTTTCTGGTCTTGGATTAAGTTTCTACTCCAAAGTTCCAATTTCCTGGTTAACATATTGTTCTGGAAGGACCCCGGGCTCATGCAGACCTGGCACACGGCAGGCAGGCTGGCTCAGGGGGGAAAGCTGTTGCTTTTCCTTGCCTGCTGCAGACACAAGCCCTGTGAGAATTCCCTTGGTACAGGAAAGTGTTGTGGTATTACACTCAACATTTATTGGATAGTTCCTCCAGGCTCAAATAAACATTATAAAACCTCCCTTCCCCAAATGAATCGCTTAAAGTGGATACAAGAGAGGATGTGGCATCTTGGATTTTGCTGTGTGGCTCTTTGTGAACAGCAGTGCAAATGCTTATTATCAGCCTTCAGTTTTTATATGCATGTGTATGATAGGGCTGGGCTGTGGAGTAGTGCCCTGCTGCGTAGGATACACAGACCAAGAGGGAATGGCCTCCAGTTGTGCCAGGGGAGAGTTTAGATTGGAGATTAGCAAACATTTCTTCACAGAAAAAGTGGTCAAACATTGGAACAGTCTCCCCAGGGAAGTGGTGGGGTCGCCATCCAAGAGTGGAAGTGCTCAAAAAGCGAGAGGCAAATCACAGCAATCCATGGTATGGTTTAGTTGACAAGGTAGTACTTGGCTGACAGCTGGACTTGATGACCTTGGAGTCTTTTCCAGCCTTGGTGATTCTGTGATTCCCTGATCCTCTACAGACTGCTGCCCATGATTACCTGAATGCTGTCCAGCTCCTGCTGGTGGAAGGTTCCCAGCATGGATGGATCATAGTGTGAGGTGTTGTGTTGGATCTGGATTCAACTATGGGATGCAATGCAACACCTATAGAATATAAGCACATTTTATCCTGTTAAACCTACCCCCATCATCTGCCTAGTCAATGTTAGACTTTTTTGCATGTGTCTCAGAAAAATTAATATAAATTCTTCTGAAAGAAACATAAGATTTTCACATCTTTTGGAACTTCTGCAGTGAGAGTCTGCAGAGTTCAGGCTTGTTACTAAGGACAGCCCAATGTATATTTGAGGGTGAAAAAATAATCATGTCACTTCTTTGGAACGTGATCTAAAGTTCACTGAAGTGAATGAAAAGGCTCCTGTTGGTTTTAAGTGGCTCCAGCCTTTACACGGGGAACAGAAGACGTGTGTCTCATCTGCTTAAATTTGAAAATGTTATTGGTAATTTGTGTTGATAGAAAGAGCACATGGCAACTTTCTTTCTGCATTTATATAACAGGAGGCAAAAGCCTCGAGTTTGAAAACATTGAGGATGCAGTTGCCTATTTCCAGCACGATGAGAGAGACACAGCCAAGGATTGGGCTGTTTTAAGAATATTTGATGGAAGGCAAAGCATTAGGCACTGGATTCCCAACAGGCAATGGTGTCCCATTGTCATCCCACCAACAGATGACAACCTGATGAGCAATGTCATCTTTAAGCTTGCAAAAGGGAAGATAGTCCTTCCTGAAACACCTATATTGATGTTTTATTTGTGGGTTTAATTCAAGTGATTATTATATTCTCACTGAAACAACCGAGCCAACGAGTGCTGGAGGTTATCAAGAAATCCACTGCAGATGGGCCAAGTAGGTGCTGCAGCCTGGGGAGGACCATGAATGTTTGGGAGTGCAGGACTGAGCTGTCCACACAGCTGAAAATGCCTTACTGCTGTTGGTCCCATGGTATGATGGATGGGGTTATCTGGGCTTGAATTAATACAGGAGTAAAAGGAGAAAAGAAAAACAGCAGGCAAGTGCCTAAAAGAATCTGTGCTGTATTTTTAAGATATCCCTGTGTCAATCTGCTTGCAAAGCAATCTCTTCTACAGCCTTGTCTACCATCATAATTTTGAAGAAGAGGTATTTTCATGACTCACTTAAATTCATTTTATCTGACAGTCAAGAACTGCCTAATCTTTGATGCTCATGTAATTATGGCTTTTTTTTTTTATAATGACATAGCATTCAAAATATTTGAAAGCCATGCAGAGAAATATTGCATAATAGGAAATTGTGCAGGAATGAGAAGGTTGGAGCTATTCATCTGTAATAATACAACGCTTCTGTTTTACACAAATGACTTGATTAAAATCAAGACTTGCTCTGAATTTCCACCAGTATTAAAAGAGGTGAAAGCAAAAGCAAAAAGACCAATTGAATTTTTATTTTTCTTCTTTTTTTTCTTTAGGTATGCCGTCTCAATTCATTCCTTGCAACACTTTCACAAATATAGAAAATGAAAAGAAATGTCAAGACACTGGAAAAAAAACAATGCTTGAAAGAGAATTTTTATTAACTGATGAGCTGAGGGCTGAGCTGGTACCAGCAGAGTGGGATCAGTCTGGATTTCCACAATTTTCAGCCATCTTTTAGACTGTTCCCTTGTGTTACACGAGCCAAAGTGAGCCTGGAACTACATGCAACTCGTTGTCAAAGAAACTTGCACCATCACAAGGCGTCAGCTCTGCTCTCCAGAGACCAAATCTCCAGACAATCAACTCGTGTGTGCTGTTAATGCTTTGTTTCTCTCACTTCTCCCATGTATATGAAACTGTCAAGCTGAATTACACTTTATAAGGTGATAGGGAAAAGATCTAACATTTCTTTTTCCCTTTTACAAATTTTTACAGTGTGTGGAAGCTAATTTTTGCAGCCTAAAAGCCAACCAAACACAACAAATCCTGTTGCTTCAGACCTGACATCTTTCAGGTAAACAAGAAAAGCTTTTGACATAATTTGCAAGTATTATTACTATATTTTTTTAAAGCTTTCATAGAAAGGTCCTGGGAGAGGCATGAGAACAAATTATGCTTATTGGAATCTAAATGTTTAAGTTAAAATACAACAAATAAACACAAAAGTAGAAAAAAGGCAGAAGCCTAGCATCACCTTCTCAATCCTATTTCTGACTGTTGAAGATAGTGCAGCCTCATTGCAGAGAAAAATATTCCACATCAGTGCAGAGATTGGAGAATTCCTCCATGATTCTTGCAAAAAAAGAACCAAAATCAGTGAATTTCTTAGTGTTTCACTGAAATCTGTCCAGTGAGAACTCCGGTGCTTTCCAGCAATGTGAGTCACTTTCTTTTTTGATAATGGACAAGCCTCATATTTCAAAGACCTGCACAAGCTCCTGGGTTCCCCATGGCAAACAGCAGGAACTGTGCTCACTCCTGTTACTCTGCAGAGTGAGATCTTGGCAGTTTCTGTGCCAAACCAGTCAAACCCCATCTCTGATTTCACTCAATAAAAAATGAAAATGGTGAGCTGTGCCCACTGCTGGTGTTTCTGTTCCTTGCCAGCACTTTGACACATCTGGCAGGAAAGTTCACTCAGTTAAGTGTTTTCTACCTTTCTATCTTTTCACGGCACTGTTTGAAAAATCCAGGTTTGGCAATTCCTTTGCTGAATAATAAGCACTGAAGATTCTTCCACACATTTACTGCCTGACTTCTTCCTATAGTTTTCAAATGTATTTGTATTATACCATTGTGTAAGCAAGCCCCTGCTAAAGTCAGAGCATAAAGCTTATTCAAGGTGCCTGCATTCCTTGAAAGGATCCAGGCAAGCATTTTCTCCACAAATCCAAATTATTCATCAAATTTATTCCATCTGGGATTTGTATGTGCGCATGTATTCTTTGTTAAGTGTTCTAGCAAATACTAAAATACCATCTAGGTTAAGGGGATGAGCAAAATTCCTGTCAGTATTAAATGAATATTTGTGGAGGGTGAATTTTGAGTGTGCTGTGTAAAGCTTATAATGCTCAAGGCTATATTCTTCAGCTAACTGGTTAAACTCTGCCCTAAGACCATTCTACCCAGAATAGTGGGAAAGCAGAAAAGCAAAAGTTACTTGTAGTGAAGAAAATACACCATAGGAAAGGATTATTGGAGAAATTAAAACAAGCAGTTGAAGTTTGGGAGTTATTCAAGAGGCTTCACTGTTTCTGACAGCAAATTGTCTACGAAGAGAAATAAAACAACCTATTCTTTTGTTTTCCAAGCACCTTCAGTAACTTGTAAGATTTGTGTCAGACTCCAAGTAGAAAATAATCACCAATTATATTCCAAAGAATAACAATAAAAGCTTGGTGAGAGGAAAACAATACTGAAGCTTCATCAGTCAGCTCAGTAGTTTTAATTTCTATGTTTTTTTCTGAAGGATATTTTTAAAACTCCAAGCCCATTTTCTCTTCTGTAGCAATACTGCATCATCCTGTTCTTGTTTTTCTCAAAATCACATTTTAGCTGTGTGCCTCTAGCTATTAACCCTGTGGATTTCTTTCAGATAGAAGAAAGATTGATTCCAGAAATCCACAAGCCTCAAAAGCCACCACAGTGGGGTAATACCCCACTTATCCCCTATTTCTGATGGCACAGAGGAAAGCATCTCTGCCCTCTATTACTGAGAAGGCACAGCAGCTTCACTTCTTACTTCAGTCTTAGATAGACAGGTACCCTTGTTTTTCTTGTGTTTTTGTCCATCTCTCATGCCAAGTGACAAGATTGGTTTTATTCCAACAGCACAGGCACACCTGCTGAGCCCAGAGAACCCCTTCAGGCCCAAACTGAGGGCAGGTGCACTGGTGGAATGGTTGGTCCTAGTACAGTCCCCCCTGGATGCAGCAAAGGAAAAGCCTGCTTCATGCTCCCATGAGGATCTGAAAGTTTTTATAGTTAATAAACCTCCTCTTTCCAGTTTCATTGATCTGCATGGACTTGCCAAGGTGGAAGGAGTTTTGTTTGAGGGCTTTTAGAATAAGTTATTTTGAGTTCTTCCTGTAAAATTCTCCGTAGCTGGTTACTACCCAGAGTTTCAAAAATGGACCCTCTGCTTTGGGATCTGGGGGGAAGTGAAGCTTGTATCTTATTCATTACTGTGTAATGGTGTCTGAAAATTCATATTTTTCTTTTAATGGTTTAAAAATGAGCCTTGTAGTTTTGCAAGGACAAATCCTAACAGGGCAAAGGGAAGTGGAGGGAGCAGAGTTCAGGGAAGACTGTGGCATAAGCTTTGCCTTCTGTTACCTGCAAGCACACTTAAACCAGCTGCTGCTGTATTAAAGAGGGGGTTTCTTTAACACCTAAGATATATGCACAAAAAAATGATATATTTATTCTGAAAATTTAACTGAGCATTTAGAAATAGCACCCTCTGCTTTAGATCATTCTCAAAGGCAGGAAGGACCAGAACATTTCTCTAGCCATTTCAGCAGGTGACAGCCCAGTGCTAAGGGTCCAGCTCAGCCATTCCTCCTCAGAGGGGTGAGCAATTCCCAAGGTTTGACATCCTGCCCCACCAGATCTTTGGCCATGGGACACACCCTTAGCTCTGTGCTGTCTGCACACCCTGATGTGCATGCCAGTCATGAAGCCACTTCTCTTGCCCACCTCCCCCTGGCAGAATAAAGCTGAGGCACCAGCTCCCCATGAGAGGTGTTAACAAAACATCAGTGAAAATAGTGGGGCTGGTGGTGCTAAATCCAGAGCCCAGAGCAATACTTCAAGTGAGAGAAGCCAACATGATCAATTGAGATTGTGGGCAACACTGGACCTCAGCTCTTCCCTTGCTCCCCTCCCCTCATATTTATAGGTTTCTAATTTCCGCTGGATAATGAATATCACTTTTCATTATAATTATGTTAAAAGGTACCAGCATGATGATTCAGAAACCCTTGAAGATATAGTCATATTTTCAGCAACAGATGGATTTAACACTGCAGATGGAGTGTTAAGAGTGCAGGTAATAACAAACTCAGCAATGTACTGTACTGAAATATAATTGGAAAGTATTAATCATATATTGGTTACTTCAGCTTCACTAAGTAGATGTTTAATTTTCATCAATCTTTTTACCAGATTCCCGGAAAGATTTCTGTGCAGACAGAGTGTGGCTTTAGGTGAAGTGATTGCCCAAATTATTAATGACTGAAGCCTTGATCTTGCAGGCATGTGCCCATGGTTTACCCAGGCATGCAGAATAAAAATCATTTGTGTTAATAAGGCTGTCAGAGGGGCCCCCATTCATATGGCCCAAGTTTCAGCTGGTGACCAGGCAGTGGTGAAGCCCAGACCCTTCCCTTCATGGGGGCTGCTGGAAATCTGCCAGCAGGTATGGCTGGATTTGTGGCAGAACAAGCAATTTTAAAAACTCTGCTTATAGAAGTGAACCATCAGTCTAAGCCTTTGCAGGACTGGGAGTTAGAATGTAGACAAAATGGAAAGGGGGTGCCATTCCTCATTATTTTAAGTACAGACTATTTGGAATTATCTGCATGCAGAGAAATGTCTGCTGTTAATCCCATAAACCCTGTCAGTTTGCTGGGATTTTTTAAATGCACTTCTTCAGTGAGGTTGTATTTGAATCCTGGATTATTCAGGGGAGTTTTTGCTCTGAGCAGACCATGCAGGACCAGAGTAATCAGTGATGCCTGGTTGCATGCCATGACTCTGATTCTTTAATTAATGCTATTTATAACTAGGATATTATTTGTAGGATCACAAAGTGGTTCCTGCTCCAGTGTGCCACCTGGGGACTCAGGGAATGGGGAGTGTGGTAGAGCACAATTCCAGCTCATGCAAAAATCTATTTTAGACCAGGAATATAAAACAGAGTTTTGGTGACAACAGAAACATTATTCTTTTAAATATGTTTTTTGGAAATGGTTTATGTTCACATTCTTTTCTGTGGGTTCAGGCATTGGGTGAGGCTGTAACTCCCCTGATTCTCTTACGAGGTTTTCTTTCCCTGGTGGGAGTGCACAGCCATGGTGTTCCATGATGACCACGGACTGACCAGATGGACTGTTGTAAAAAACAACATAAGCATTCAACACCTAAGTTTTAAGTCCCACAAAATACTTTGCTCAAATGTTGCAGTCTTTTGCTGAGCTATTTATTTTTTTAGCTATCCATGAACCCTGAAAATGTAATGAAAAACTGGAATTCTATCTGGAAAATTGACTCTCACTTGACAATACAGTATCTTCATCTTGGCTGATAAGGAAAAAAAGATCGAGTAATAAAATTCAACATGACTGGAAATAAAATTGAGCATGACTAGAAACCACAGGTGAGCGTGTTTAATGATGTGAAATGAGTGTGCTGTCTACTTCCTGACAGGCTTTTGTACTCCACAGAGATACAAACAGGTACTGATCGATTGACCATGGTAATCAAATAAAGCTGTGAGTATAAATGGCTCTAAATATGGTGTCTCCTTAGGGCTACCAGTCGAGATGAGTGGTTTGTAACTCAGGTCCCACACTGCTCTTGTGGGGAGGGGGGAGCTTGTTTCTAGATTATAAGATGAGTAATATTTCTGTTTAATGTTCATTTCACCTTGAAATAAACCCTTGCCTTGCCTTGCCTTGCCTTGCCTTGCCTTGCCTTGCCCTGCCTTCCCTTCCCTTGGCTGCAGCAGGAGTGCAGGCAGGGATGGGTGTGTGCAGGGAGGATCAGCCAGGATTTTCCAATCTGGAGATATTTCTCCTGTGTGCAAACTGGTAGAGTGGACTTTTCATCTTACTGCCAATGTTTGAACCCTCCTTTTCTGTTTGGTTTTTTTTTTTTTTTCCTTCGTTGCTTATGAGAATTAGTTGAATCAAAAATTACTTAAATTGTCAGGTGTCTCAGTTTTGATTTAAATAGTGTCTTTTAAAACTTGTTCTGCATTTGTAGCACAGACTTGTGTTGCTTGGGAAAGGTTCAGTCTCAGTTTTTACCAGCAGGGCAGCATATTTGGTACCCGTTTGTGAGAAACAGGTGGGTAAAGCACTGCATTTACACATAGTAATAGAACTTTATACATATTAAGAAGCTCTCTAGGTCTGTAGAAAAGACACTGGGAAGCAAAAGATTCCCTTTAATAAATCATCTCATACTTTGCTCCAAAGTACTCAAACTCCAGTTCAACCAAAGAGCATTAAGCAAAGGGTTGAAATTTAAATCACTGGTACCTGTGAAAGCTGGAGAGCCTCTGGTCCTTCCCCATTGTCATCAGGACTTCTACATCTCCCTGTCTGCCCTACATCATCTCAGAATTTGCTGCTTGGTCTTTCCAGTTAAAGTGATGATGTTTCTAATTTGTGATTCATGACAGAGTGCTTTGGATGAAAATTGTAATTCAAGGAAAATCACGAGCACATGTTTTATGAAGGCATTTTATTTGCTAGCTCAAACTGTGTGAAGTTTGCTGGATGTATCAGAAAATAAAGGTAAATATCTTGTTTTTCAAAACTTGATAAATTATTAAGAAAGGAAAAATGCCCCGAGTTAATCAATCTGATGTTTTTCCACCATTTGTCCCTGGAGGATTTAGATGTAGTGGATCGTGCTTTAGTGCTGGTCTGCTCTCATCATTTGCAAGAGAGAAAATAAACATTCCTGTGTCTCAGCTCCTCATCAGTGTCTGAACTTGAATGAATCAGCTATTGAGCTGAAGGAAATGAAATATAAATTGAAATGAAGAAAATGTTCTCTCTGCAGCTGCAGAAGCAGCTATGGTTGTCCAAAGCCGACTTTTATCCCTTCAAAGACCAGTATTTTGGATCACATCATCCTATTCAAGAACTGGTATTTCTATAAAAGTTTAGCCTAAAGTTACTGCTTTAATACTATTTTAAAAAATTTATAAAAGTAAGTTTGATGAAAGATTGTCTTAAATTCAGTTGTGACTTTTGGCACCCATTTAGAATGGAAAATCAGTACACAAGCTGCTCTTTTTAAATGTTAATCCTGTTTCTTCCTTGATCATTACTACAAACACAGCATTTAGTAGTCTCACAGTAATTTAAAAACATAATAAGTATTCTTTTACTTTGAGACTTTTAACTCATGAGTTTGTGTTGCATTAGTGCTCCTGTCTGGGAGTCAGGTGGTTCCATTTTCTCACCTTCATTTTGCTGGGCTTGCCCACAAAATTGTGCAATGACATCATGCCACTATTTATGGCCCAAATGTTCTAAATAAATATTAAATTTTCTGTTTTGGAGAGTGATTTCAAGACATTTACATTTCTTGTGCTACACTCTAGAGCCCTCTGCTACACTGAATTATCTGGAATAAGTTCTTTCAACTCAGGTTGCCCAATTATCCTTCTTATGTGGAGCCAGTATTTAAATATTATATTTTTCTGGGCAATTTCTTTTCTCTGCAACTTTCCTGGCTTTACTTCATGCTAAAATACACAAGGGAACATGACAGTTTCTCCCTGCTCCTCTTCTCATTCTCAAGAATGAGAATTCTCAAGAAATAAAAGATCATTAAAAGAGAATAATCTTGTAAAATGCATTCATTATACGGGGAAGGTAAAAAAGGAACTTGTTTGTTGGTACTCTGGAGATGTCTGGAGATGTATTAGGAGATGTCTCCATGCACAGATCTTTGATCACTCAGTTCTCTATCAGAGCAACTACTCAGCTGCAGCACAGATATCAAATTTATTACCAAACTTAGATCATTGCCCAAGTCACTGGCATAGACAAGAGCTCTACTTCAACACATCAATCTTCTATTCAAGTTCAACTCCTGCTTCTCTCCTTCTCCACCTATTTTTTTCCCCCACTTCCAGTGGTCTCATCTTCTGAGTCAGGAAAACATTTTCCTTGCTGGTTTGCTCTTTCTCCCAGAAGCAGTTGCTCATTTTGTAGGCAGAGTGGACTTTTAAATCACCAGTGCTGTATTTCCCTCTGAATACCCCTCCTATTGCCAAGTCTTCTATAATTGGATGCCTCCTAATTGCTGTTGAATAACATAAATCTACCTTGAGATCTGCTGCAGTGAGCATTTCTGGAAGTTGGGTCTTTCCCCTTTGGATCCTCTAAAATCTATCCCATGAGATCTCTTTGCTTTTTTAGAGGAATTTTTCTTATTATCTTTTTGGAGATGGAGTTGATTTGGGACATAACAAAAAGTCACTTTGGTACAGCACTGAGACCTGTTGAGTCTATAGGATTGAATCCTGCATGCAAACATCTTTCCTTACATAACTGGTATTTTTCATTTTACTACAGTACATTTATAAAGCTGAGCTTTGAAGCAGATCCCTCTCTAATACTTGGTGGCCCTCCCTAACTAAACAAAAAAAATTTATGATTTTTAAAGGATTTGTATACTGTCAGATGAACAGATGTAACATGCACCTGTAGTCTATCTCCACTGGGAACCTTTTTAACTGCTGCTGTTTAGAGCTGTTCAGAAAAATTTTGAACTAACTTTGTGATGAGAGAATAGACTTTAATGTAAAAAAGCTTTAGTGAAAAGCATCTGCTTTGTATGTCTAGTTTGGTTAGGTTTTTGGTTTTGTTTTTCTTTTTTTTTTTTTTTTTTTTGCTAGAACTAAAAATTGATGTATGTTTTTTGACTTGAGAATTTCTGTTCAAAATACCAACATACCGTGGAAAAGGGAGATGGAGAAGATTTATCTGAGGACTTGTCAAAATTCTGTCCAGACATGGTGATGACAACTTCTGTGTTTTAGCTACTTATCATAATTTGTTGATGTTTTAGATACTCTTGTTTGATATTTGTGTTCATATGGCTGAAGTAAATGACTTATTTGGGATTTATTCCTGATTTTGCCATAGACTCATCTTCCAAGACATTGGCCAGGCTTTTTCTGCTTTATTTTAGAAGCTGGTGCTTGAGGAATGGAGTAAGCAAGGCAACCTGGAGACCCTTTAGCCTTAACTCTGAGGTTCTTAGTGCTCATATCTCCAATCAATCTTGAATTTCAAGTATGAATTAAGTCCTACTTGTTGCAGAGTATTGGGCAGACATGTGGACATACAGTCACAGAACAGTTTGGGTTGGAAGGGATCTTTAAAGGTCATCTAATCCAACACCCCTGCAATGAGCAGGGACAACTTCCACTAGCTTGGGTTGCCCAGAGCCTCATCTAACCTGGCCTTGAACACTTCCAGAGCTGGGGCAGCTCCTCTGGGCAGCCTGTGCCAGGGTCTCACCACCTGCATTGTAAAAAACATGCAAAAATATCCAGAAAGACAAAGTCAAACCAAACCAAGCACAGAGATAAAGTAACAGCATCAGAAGAATGGATGGTCTATCCTCAGAGATGATCAGGAGTTTGGCATATTGAGCTCAGCAAAACAAAGCCTGAGATGGAGATAAGTAACCCCCAAGTATCTCGAGGGAATAAACATAGGGGGCAAATAAAACCTAAATTATTTACACTAATAGGGAATATTGGCAAAAAAACCCAAACAGATTGAAACCACCATGAGAAAATTCAGGCCAGCAATTAAAGGATGGTTTCCATCCAATAGAGAAAAAGTATTTGGAGCAGCTCTGAGCTCTGGGTGCTCCCATCCCTTTGCTGGGATTATCCCTCCCACAGCAATGAACCCTCCACAAGGCATTAGTTTCTGTTTCAAGCTCCTGAATCAGTTGTGGGTTCACCTGTGTGATTTCTGGGTTGGTGCTCTCTGCTCCTCCCTCAGGCACATCCTGTGCAGACACCTTCACACTGTCTCTGACAAAGGGACGGGTGTAGTGGCTGATTTCTTTTTAGGAAGGTCTTCATCCACCTGTACCACTTCCTACTGCTCTCCCAATTTGTAACCTGAGTACTGCATCCCTGCCTATTTATAACCTGAGGCTCCAGACTCAAAAGTGCACTTTGTATAACAAGATTTTACCTTCAAATTTAACCTAAATTACTACCCACATGTAATTTTTAAAGTCTGTATTTAAACCTGGATTGTTTCAGGCCAGACTGCAGTGACAGGATTTACCCAGGGTAGAACCAAATAGTGCTGTTGGTCCTATTGTAAGACCCATCATTTAGCAGGCAGAGACTGTCATGTTGTCACAAGCTGGGTTGCATGGGAGCCAGCAGCAACCTTCAGCTCCTCTGGAGATGAGTCATGCTATTTTCAAACTATCTGGTTAATCAGTAAACTGAGATCTGCTTCTTTACAGACAATAATATAATATTTGCTTTGCATTTGTGCACTACTTTACATTTTGGATCCCTTGCCATTATGATTCGAAGCATATAGACTGCATCTAATCCAATTTATCCTGTTCATCTTGGCAGTGCTTGCAATGCTGACAGCTTAAAGAAAACACTTAATTTGACTAAGTGTTTTCAGTTTGCTTCTCAAAATATTTGAAATCATTAAAGCCAGAGTACCCCTGCACTGCAATACACACAGTCCTGACCTACTTCAGCAAGTTAATTACAATTTGTGTGATCCCAGGGCCTCTGATTATGCTGCAGGCTGAAGTAGTTTACCTGGTTAAGAAAGGGCTTGATGTCAGAGAATAATTCTCCTGTCTTGATGCTCTTTAATCTGACTTTTAAAGAGGCTCTTGGAGCAAACATGAGGCATACTGGGGACTTGGTGTGACATGTTGTGTCTCCTGCCTCGCTGGGCAGGGCGCAGGGGGCCGAGGGCTGAGCTCCCCGTGCAGATGTTCTCCTGCTGTAAGGCTGCTCAGTCCATGGATTCAGAGCTATTTGTATTCATTGCTACCTGCCAGAGGTGAGGCACAGCACAGGGATGTAGGGCAGTGCTGGAAGTGCCCTGGTGAGCACAGGTGATTATGAATGGTGGCTCAGTAGCACTGGAGCATGCCAGAGCTGATGGGGTCAGAGGCTGCAGTCCCTTGCTCTGCTGGTGTGCTCATAACTGAGGACTTGTCACCAAGCCCTCTGTGATGGCATCTCACCCTTTACCTGCTGCAACCCAACGAGAAGAAATATCATCCAGGCTTGCTGTCAGTGCCAAATACAGATCCCAGACAGCAAGCATGATGGAACAGAAGGGAGAGGGTGTACAGGAGAATAGAAATGGACCAAAAGGATTTATCAGTGCAAGCACTAAGTGTTGCAGTGGTGTGAGTCAGGTGAGGTTGCAAATGTCAACACAGATAATGTTGAGACAGTGTAAGCATCAGTACAGGCTAATACATCCACCTTGGTCAGTGCATTCACTCTGTCTCTTCTGCCAGTGCAAGTCCCAAGAGCTTCCTTAGCTGCTATGTCTGAGGTTTTGGAAGATGTCAATAAACTCCCAAGTCTGTGTGTCATGATCTGTTTTGTCATTTGGATTTGTGTTTACTGTAGCTAATGATTCAAAAATTACAAAATAGTTAACTAATCCAAATTTCTTACAAAGATGACATTTAAAAAATCCAAAGATTAAATTTAAAAATTCAGTTATGAATGGCTGATTTTGTTGCCAGAGAGGAGCACTGGAGCATCTGTCTGCAGTGACGAAACAGGTGAAATTGCCAGTCTTTGCAGGACAGGTGATACAATCATGCTGCCACAACACAGAGATAGCTTGATTTGACACATCAACATGCTACAATTTTCTTCTGTGATATGTTTGGTTTCCTTTTAAACAAGTTACTCAAGCCTTCTCTTTCAGAGATGAGTGCTGGCAAGTTGCAATACCACAGAGAAGGGAAGGTCCGGAGCTGCAGAAGGAATAAGGAACTTGGAAAAATGCAACTGGTGCGGAAGAGCGAGCAAGGTCACTGGTGACAAGGCTCTGCTCCATCTGTGCCAGCACACTCCTGAGCAGAAGCATTCCAGCAACGTGGCATTTCATCACGTTATTCCTTTCCTTTCCAGTTTCAATAGCTGGTTATTTCCCTGACTTCGGTGGCAGACAAAGCCCCCTCTTTGTGCAGCCACACAATGCCCTATCTCGTGTAACAGAGAAATGAAATGCAAATTTCTCTGATAAGGCAGGAACGGGGCTTGTCTGGGGAAGAAGGAAGCACTGTCTAGCTGCAGGAGCAGAAGAAGCTGGTATTGAGCACTGCCTCTGCCATTCAATCCCCAAAACTGGAAGAAATTACAGTTTGGGTTGTCCTCTGATAACATCAACATTAAACCTTCCATGACCCCATTCCATCTTTCATAGAAAAGGAACAAAATTTACACTCCTGTTTTGTGCAATTCAGCAAGCATTTTAACCTGGACTTTTTTTTAAGGTACACGAGAAGTTACTCTGTGTCTTCACAGAGCAATATACATGCTAAGGCATTATTTACATTGGGTCTGAGTAATCTGTAAAGGACTTGGAGAAATTTAATAACAAATATGAAAATTACTGATTAAGAAACTATTTTAAGCATCCTTTCTTTTAAAATTCATTTTTTTTCAAGGAAGTAGAAATTTTTGCATTAAATGTTAGGTTTTCTGGGAGGTTTTTTTGTGGAAGTGCCGTAAGGAGTAAATGCTAGCTAAAAAATAGTAAAGTAAAAGAAAACTAATGCTGGAGCAAAGTCAAACCTTTGAAATATCACTCAAAAATTCATTTGTTCGCCCTGATTAGAGCAATACTAATGTGCATTGTGCATATGAAGAGCTATTCTGAGTCTAAATTGGTGACACAGGCAGGGGACAGTTTAACCTCTGGCATTAGCTAGAACTGGGCAGTGATAAGAGCCAGTGCAGCAGTGCTAATTAATGCACCCTGAGGGGACACAACGAGGCATTGGCCCTGTACACCTGAGACATACTTCTGTCAGCACTGAGGTGCCAATTGCTGTTCTCTCATAAAAATAACCCATGTTAAAAAAAATAACAAAAAGGCAAAAGTCCAAGTAATGTAGATAAGATTTAGCCATAAAATTATCAAGTGGATTCTGTAATAATGCATCTCCCCAGTTTGTTAATACAAGGCAGGATGAGCTCTGTTGTAGCTGCTGTTATAGAAATGCAGAAGTTTTGTTTCTGGACTGGGCAGCAGCACCTTTGCTAAGTTCATTTACCCTAGCTTCTCTGAGACCTGACAGCTCTCACTTCCTTCACCTTGGAGCAAACTCCACTGGAGAGCAAAGATGAACCTCTCAGGGCCACCACTGCAGTGAGTGTGGAGGTGTCTGGGAAAGGATCTCTGCCTACACTGATGGTGGACACAAAAAAAACCCCACTCTTTTGGACTGGACAAGAAACCAGAAATTCCTATTTTACTTCTAGCTAAACATTAGCAGTACATTGTCCTTTGTAGGTTCTCAGTTTCAAATAATTTAGAAATATAAATCCCCAAACACTCAGCAGTCCTCCAGCTGAAAACCACTGCATAGAAAACCAAGATGCTGTGGGAGTACAGGCAAGCTCTTGGCTTTGTCAGATGGCACATTCTTGATAACCAAGGCAGAGAAGAGATTTGTCCACACTAGAGGCATATTAATGTGGGTTTTTCTCAGCAGGTGCTTTTTTGAGTTGAATGAGGAACATTAAGCACATATCCAATTGAAATATCTCAGTGTTTTTGAAGAAGACCTCAAGGATCTTAACTGCACATCAAATGCAAACCCTGAGTATAGCTTGCTAGAAAATGCTCTTACCCCAGCTGGCTTAAGAAGATCAATGCTGGAATTTATAGGTATATACCCTACAATATGCTGCTTTTCCTCTAAAAAATATTTTATTAGAGTTTAATATGGTAATAGTGCCTGGTTATATGGGGCACTACTTTACAGCTGGTGGATGGTAGAAAAGAGGAACCATTTGGCAAATCAGGCCAGACCAAATAGCATTCATTTGGTTAATCACCAGCTATTAAAATAGCATCAAATCATAGCAACCTATTTGCTTATAATTCAGTGCACAATTTTCTGCACAGTATATTCATAACTGCTGTACCCAAGCTAATTTTAAATGAGCCAACAAAGCCATTTTCCACCACTCCCCTGGGAAATGAATCTGTGGACTGATGGATCTTTCTGCTTCTGGGGCTAAGCCCCCACAAAATCTGAGCTGATGACATTGGTGGTTTGACTTTGAAACAAACTGATTTCAGATTTAGTCTAGTTTTTAAAGCTTAGTCTGGTTTAAATCTCTTGCATTCCTCCAAGATTCATATAACTTCCAGTGCCTAGAAGGTTATACTCTTTATGTGCTCTTCAAACATGCAAACATTCAGGCATCATTGCAAATTACTTCGTGAATTCTATTAGAGACAATCTTCAATAGTTCCCTGGTGGTTCCTCTCTTTGTCACCATGAATTCATCAAACAACAAAATCCCTTTCCTTCTAAATCAGGGATATATCAGTATAGTCTTAAAATTGAATTTTGTCTTAAAAGAGTTGACCCTTGATTTCTGAGAACTGATACCTCACTGCTGGAGTACGAGCCCTGTACAGTTGTGGGGAGCAGAACAGCAGAGCTGTGGCCTGTGCAATGATGAAATGTTTTTAGTAGGGAGGAAAAAAACTGATGAAGGTATGTTAGTAACATGTACACAATGAAGTTCTGTTGCTTGTAAATATTGCACACACTGTTGTTTTTCTGTATAGCAGTAAAGTTTTTAATGAGCCTCTGGGCTCAGTAAAAGTTGAACAATGAGTGTTACTGCCACAAACACTTCTTTTGTATAAAGAAGCAAATGGACAGTTCAAAATTTCTCCTCTGGTACTGCTGGTGTCCTCCCAGTCCAGCTTCCCCACCTTCAATTTAGCTGCAGAGAAATGAGGACAAACTCTGGCTCTGAAGGCAGACCCAGCCTTGCACATATTCCTGCAGTGTCCACACTCATGTCAGTGAAACAGGTACGTGCTTGCTTTTAGGGATGCAGTGGGATACGGTGGGATACAATGAAACCTCAGAGCCATCTTAAGGGTATCTGAATCCTTGGCTTGGCATTTCATTCTGCACATCAGTTGATTGGTCATTTTATCACCAGTTATGAAGTGAAATTAGATAATCTCACTGCCATATGGTATAGAGTATTTATAGTTTAGTATGTTTTCCATATATGTGCACTAAAGCCTGCTTCAGGGATTTGTTACGGTCCTTGTGTTTACAGGATTTGGGTCTTGGGTGAAAGAAGAAATTGACAGTTGCTAATGTTTGATTTAAACTGATACTTCAGAGGCCACATGAGTGATCCCTAATTAAAATCAATTTACACTTTCTGTCCTTTGCCAGGGAGGCTGGCAGGGCTTTCCAGACCAGAGCTCATGTCCACCCAGCTCTGCTCCCACTAGTAGCAATCAGGAAGGGGTGACTTCCTGTGGAATGCTGAAAATGTTTAACCTCTACCTCAGCTCTCCTCCCAGACAACCAGGAGTACCCAGGGACTCTCCAGCTCTCTCAGGTAACCTGAACCCTGAAGCATCTCTCCAAGGATTTTTCTCTATGTTAGGCTTAACTGCTAATTTCTTGCTTTCCATCAAAATGCTCCACTCCCCTTGAAATTTTGATAAATAAGGAGCTACAGAATTAATTATGTGGGACATTAGTCATTCAATATGTGTCATTATTGTCTCAAAACAAGCCTAAATGAACACCACAGAAGTGTCTTAGAGATCTGCATTTGGAGCTCACCCAGATGTGATAGAACAGGAGTGTATTCTCAAAACAAAACATTGCCTGGTACAGACACCAGTGCTGGGGAGTTGTATGGTGTAAATACCGCTCATACAATTTTCTGACTGCAAAATTACGCTAAGCTTTAGAGCACTTGTGTGGGTCTGCTTGAGATCTACATCCCCCACTCCTCATCTGTCTCTGCTGCCATGTCTTGGTCGTTTTAAACTGCAATGTCAGACACAACAGAAACTGGATGAAGCTCAACCAGCCATTTTTAAATAGTGGTAAATAATAGTAACAAACAACAAACTCTGAGAGAGGAGAAGCAATTTTCAATTGCCCCGTAAGAGCCCTGTGAGCACTCAAACAAAGAGGAGTTAATAAATGTTACAGTCAGGTTTTTTCGGATAGGATTCTTGCAGAATATGATTTCATAATCCCCTGTCTCTAGTGAACAACAAGACCTCTGTAAACACTCAATATTCAAATAGAAAATTGTTTCTTGTAGGCTTCCATGGCACAAAATAAAAGCTCTGTAAATCTGGGCCTCCATATGTGGTTCTCAGCTGGTGTAAGTCCCTGAATGAATTACATGTGAACAGAGAAATTAATGCTATGCACATGGTGGCCAAACTTGAAAGCAGAAATTGCAACTGAGACTATACTGCAGTGGATTGTGAAATTTTTGAAGATAAATGGAAGCTTGAGTCCTTGTTGATGTAATGCAACATCGATGCATTTCAAGGGATAGACAGCTATCACAGTGAGATACTACAATACTGAGATCACATTTGGGAGAATAAAGGGATTTGCTCTTTAAAATCAAAGACTGAAATTAAAAGGCAAATATTCAATAATCCAATGTAACTTTGAACAAAAAATTGGGTAAAATACTTACCCCTTTTTTAAGTCTGTCAAATTCCTGTGGCAGTAAATGCATATGCTATCCATGTTTTGAAATGATTGTGCTCTAAAGCCACTTTTGTTAATCAGCCAACGTTGATGATGAATTACCCAAGAGTTTTGGTACTTTACAAACAGTTGCGATCTTTTTGTTGTTGTTTTCTTTCCCCCTTCTCCTCTCAACAGAGGAGGGAAGAATGTGCATGTTACAGTGAATTCTAAATGAGGCCTGTGCCTCCCCTGTTTGCAAAAAGCCAAGCAAAGCAGTAAAATAATAAATAAAACAAATGAAACCCTCTTTAATCCATTCATGAGCTCGAGTGTTTCAAGTAGGCCATAATATTAAGACACAGAGCTCTGAAAGAGATGGATCAGAGGAAAGGGCTATTGCTTAAACAATGCCAGCCCATTTAATTGAATTACGTATTTGTCAGCCCTGTATTTTCCCATGTCCAGGATTCTTACTGTTGATTCAGGGCTTAAGGCCTAAATGGCAAGGGCAACAACTGTCGTGTATTTTGGTCCCAAACAAGCCGTGTCCTTTGAAATGGCAGCGCTCGACGTTGGGAAGAATGCTGGAGTGCTTTGCAGCAACACAGGCCACCAGCAAAAGAGGTAATGAAAATGTTACCCCCATGCATTCGACCTTGCTGCAGCATACCGAGGAACTTGACTGAGAATTTTTAAGCCTGATGTTATTTCTGCAGCAGTTTATTTGTATTTATCACAAGGACGACTGGGGTTGTCCTTGATCAAGAGGACAGGAGCCAGAAATTCCCAACTTTTTTCTTTAAATTCATTTGGCAGAGTTTTTTTAAGGTATGAAATCTATAGTTTAGTCAAGGATGTTACCAGATGTTCATTGTCTTATGATCAAAATTTCAACTGTTTTCCTTGATTTGTTGCATAAAATAAACACTTGTGTGTCCATCCCTCCCTCTAGGGGCATTTTATGCCACATATGCCACAGCAAGACTGGAGGAAGCCACAGGGACCTGGACAGCAACAGCTCAGACTGGAGAAGGAGATAAGATAAACTTGCAAGTGTTAGGCCAGAGTATCTGCTCTGCTCCTTTACAGAGCTTCCCACTCTGGCACTCCCCTCTGTCCCAGCTACCTTGCTACTACTGCTATCTACATAACAAAAAAAAAAGAATTTTGGCTGTTTCTTCTCTGCTGTACCCACACAAATTTTGTTTCCAGATTATTTTCAGGATAAGTGCCCTATGATCACAAAGAGTATGATCATCCCTTTGTCCCACTCTTTCAGTCATCTGTGACAAAATTTTGGGAGCATATGCCCAATAAAACAGTCTGCATCTGGAATAGAAGTGTTGCCAGGGTATCCTGACTTCGACAGAGATGACTCTAGATGAAGGATGCTTGAAATTGGTCCCTCCATACAACTGTCCATATAAGAAAAGTCTGCTGAGTCACTTCCTAAAATTCAACCAAATGATCTGCAACTCTGAGCCATATTTGCACAGTTTACTGACCCTCAATCACATTTCATTACAGTGAGGTTACACAGCCTAGGTGCCTCCTCTTCCATTGTGCTGTACTCCAAATGAACACAAAATTCCATTTTGTTTTGGAGTTGGAAAAACTCTTCCCAGATTAGTACACAGTGATACAGAATTATGTAGATTTATTTGAAGAAATGCCATTGTGAAATACAAATAAGCAGGCTCAACAGAGCAATGATTTTAAAAAATTCTTTATTTGTGACCCTTCATAGGTCTGGTATCTTAGCTGATCGATCTTAAAAATCTACAGTGCTTCAAAGCACACTTGTCTCTGCTAAAAAGTCCACCCATCTCTCTGCCACTCACATCAGCTTTTTCCAATTAATTTTTTCATCACTAGAAGAAGTGTCTTTGTTTTACGTAAAGTTCAAGGTGAGATTATATTTCTTTCAGCTGGCTCTAGTTCTCCCAAGCCGTGTCAAGGCACAGCTTTCCCTCCTGCTGAACACGCAATTTTAGCTGCATTAATTGTAGGCAATTCTTAAGAAGTGCTAAAATAGTTTCCATAAATAGAGATGTTATGACCCAAGGAAATGACTCACATGGGTGGAAGGATCTCCTGCTTGTGCATCTATAACCTGGCTCTACAGAAATTGTGCAGCAAAACTCCAGAGTTCTAATCTGCCCATAATAGAGTGGTTTCATTTTGTACTTCCAGTTCCACAATGTTGGGATCACAATAAATGGCACAGGGCTGTGTGGTCCCATCACCTCTGAACCAGAGTCCTCATTTGTCCCCCTAAAAGTTTGTAGGAAGAGAAGTGTGACCACCTCCAGCCACAAAGAAAGAAGTGGGATGCAAAGAGGTTAAAGATTTGTGTGAGGTGCCTCAGGGATGGTGCATTGAAATTGAAATTTCAAAGCACTGAGCTAATCACTAACTTGTCCTTCTACAATAGAGCAAATGGTCTGCACCACAGCAGTGAAAATTTGAAGGCCTTTTTGTAAAATCAGATTGAAAATCTTTTGCCAATGTTTTGCTGACCAAATTCAATAACAAACATGTCCCTGTGGAATCTAAAGATTTCATTTACCATCTTGCCTAATTGTTTTATGATGCTTTTAGATGAAATATGACTTCAAATGCCACCTGAAATACTCCACTTTAAACACACCTAAAAAAAAATACTATTTTACCCTCTACTTTTTTGTTCAAGTTTTGTGGGATTTGTATTTATTTTGATTGAAGCACTCCTTTTTTTTTTTTTTTTTTTTTTTTTTGCATTTTTTTGTGCTTCATGCAGTTCAGATGCATTTTAAACAGTTTCTGCTCATGTCTGAGCTCTGGTTCTGATGTGTGCAAAGAGCACGGCTGCTCTGAACCCGCCACATGTTAAAAGGATGAATATTAACTTTTGTTTTTTTCAAAGTGACTCTTTAATTGAAAAATTAAATATTTAATGAGCTATTTCCATCCAGAAGGGAGGCAGGAAAAAAAAATCCTGTGGTTCATTCCCAAGAAAAACTCATGCTGGTGTCTGGTACGCTGTCAGTGGTGAGCTGGCAGCAATTAGTGCTAACACAGCCTGAATGCAGGACACCCTTGGGGGTGCTGGTCTGCACCCCCAGCCCTCAGTCCCTTACCTCCATCCCTTAACATACTGCCTGTGTCCAGTATTTCAGCTGGAAAACAGCTCTGGCTGTGGTTCTTTATACAAGTCCTTATTCAATGTATTAGGGTAAAATTTGGTTCTACTCACATAAAACCTCATAATCAAAACAAATGGCATTTCTAATTGAGCAAGGCCCTCTCGGTAATGAAGGGCAGCAGTGCTGCTGAGATCACTGGTTCATGTTTCTCTCCCTGTTCAGAAGACTAAACTAATTTATTTATGAAATCAAAGCAACCCACCAGATTAGCCATCTAACTAGCTTGCTGCGCTGTTTAGATTCACTCGTGTGTTCTCTCGTGACATCCAAGTGAACAAGCTATATGTCAATGAAAGCGTTGGCGCTCCATCGTACATTATAGACTACTTTGAAGTGCAAAAAAAAAAAAAAAGATCCTGCAGTGGGGCTACCAGCAGTAATTTCTTTTAGTTTTTGTTTTTTTTTTTTTTTCCAGTGAGCATATGCTGCGAGTGGGAAAGGACCAAGTAATGTAAACGGAGGTTTCATTAGCAATGATATGTGGCAGTCCCTGGGTGAAGGGAGAGAAAGCAAATCTGGGAGCACCTGTAGACTTTGCAGCCTTGTACCCATGTGGCAGAGCACATGATGAGGGCAATGATGGGATCTGTTCTTCCTTCTTAGGATCCCCTCATATGTCCTGGTAAAGGCAGGGCAAGGTCTGCAGGTTTGGATGCAGAATGAGCCCTTCTCTGTTCATCTGGCCTCCAGAAATTGATTTTTGAAAACAAAAGGCAAATGCCTGCTTCCACTGGAAGTTTGAATATTTCTATCAGAAAGGCAGAAGTGTTTGCTGGGTTATATTTTTGACAAAATGTCTCCCATCATTATGTTTTAAAAGTTCTTGTTTAACTTTTCTTCATAAATCTTGATGATTGCCCTAGTTGTATTTCCTCTCCTCTGACATAATTTTCCTTGCAGCAGGTTGGAGAAGGTGTCCAGAGTGTTACAGAACTAATGCTGAATGGTGAAGACTTTGCCATCGCTATGGGCACACTGAGTATCCCATCATCAGCCTCCACCAGCTTATGGGCTCACTGGTGGAGATGCTGGTGAGGTGTGGCACTGGAACAGGCTGCACAGAAAAGCTGTGGATGACCCATCCCTGGAAGCATTCAAGGCAAGGTTGGACAGAGCTTGGAGCAACCTGGTCTAGTGGAAGACATCCCCATACACCGTAGAGGGTGGAATTATACGTGTTTTAAATTCCTTCTGACCCAACTCATTCTAGGATTCTATGACTTAGTGCTTTTCCCCAGGCTGAGCTCCAGCAGGGTGTGAGTGATGACACTTCACCTTTCCTTGTACCCTTGTGTTGTTTAGCTTTTGGCGCACCTTTGGGCCAGAGCACAGGTGTGATGAGGAGCAGCTGAGGAGCTGGGAAGGGGCTGGAGAATCCCTGAGGGAGCCGGGAATGGGCTGGAGAATCCCTGAGGGAGCTGGGAAGGGGCTGGAGAATCCCTGAGGGAGCCGGGAATGGGCTGGAGAATCCCTGAGGGAGCTGGGAAGGGGCTGGAGAATCCCTGAGGGAGCTGAGGGGGCTCAGCCTGGAGAAAAGGAGGCTCAGGGCCCTTGTGGGTCTGCACAGCTCCTGCCAGGAGGGGACAGCCGGGGGCTCTACTCCCATGTAACAAGCGACAGGACAGGAGAAAACAGATTTAAGCCGTGCCGAGGAAAGTATAGACTGAATATTCGGGCAAATTTCCTCATTGAAAAGGTTGCCCTGCTGTCCAGGGCAGTGGTGGAGTCCCCATCGCTGGAGGCATTTAAAAGCCGCGTGGATGTGGCATGTGGGACACGGTTTATTAGCGGCCTCGGCAGTGCTGGGGGAACAGGGGGATGCGGTGCCCTTGAAGGGTTTTTCCCAAGGGAATGCCTCTTGTTTCCCGGGCCGGGGTGCCGGAGGCGCGCCCGGCCTGTGCCCAGCGCGGGCTGCGCGGGCCGCGGGGGGCCCCTGCCGGGGGCGGCCGCTCACTGCACCCGGCCCGCCGCGGGGCCGGCTCCTTGTGCCGCGGAGATACCTCGCGGAATGTTTGCCTGGGTTTAGTGTAGTCTTTTTAATGCAAAAAACATTCCATTATCTTCCCCTGCAGTGTATTCAAGCACACGTTCTATGTATTTTCCTGCATACACTGCTAGTTAAGCCTATTCCATGAACACCTTGATTCCATGTTTTCCCATTTCCTTGCCCCAAAATGGATTGAAAAGCCACACACGGGTAGGAAGCAGCACCGGGTCTCCAGGAGCAGTTTCCCATCTTCCTGCCGTCACTTACTTTCCAGGTTACTTGTCAAAATTGGCTCGTGCCCAGCTGTGTTTTCCTGACACAGTGAGGGCTTGGCAAGCCGTGGCCACTGACCGAGTGTGAAGCATTTGGATACCGTGGTGACAAGGGCTGTGCTTGTGCCCAGGGAATAAGGAATTTAAGGAGCATTCTAGCCCTGAAAAGCAGATGTATTGAAGAGCACATAATGTATGAATCTCTTTTAAGTGCCCCCAAAATTTACTGAAGATATTGCCAGTATCTCACTAGCAATTGAGGCCTCCCATGGGGACTGCTCCAAAGTGTGCCGAGCTTGGCTCACTCTCTGCTCCCTAAGTTAGCTGGGAATGAGTTCCAGAGCCCTGCTGTGCTGCTTCTGCTCTTGCATTTGCAGGAATCACAGCAAGAATAAAGCCTCCACCCAGGGCTGCTAAACACAGTCTTAACCTTGGGACAGGTCTGAGCTATGAGGCAAGGTGGGAGACCACAGATGAGAAATATGAAAGCCTTGGAAAGCTCAGCTGTGTGGGGGAGCAGCTGTGGGGGGACACTGACAGAGGAGTAGCATCTCATTTGGGCGCTGCTTGGGCTGGGGGTTGTATTAGCTGACATGGGCATTGGCATCACAGCAGCAGCAAGGATTTCTTTCAGCGGAAGCAGGATGGGCTTTCTGAATCTGTAGTGTTTAAAGAGCACAACTGATGTCAAGCTCCAGAGAGCTGTGGAGCTTTTTTTTTTTTTTTTTTTTTTAATAATATGATATCTATGTTCTAAGTTTTTAGAGAATACAGGATTTCTATTTTAATTTCCCTCTTTTTCCTGTAGGACTGATGCTGCTGTACATGCATAATGACACAGAAAGCCTAGAGGATAGTTTTACCATGCAGCTGACAGATGGCAAGCGCACAGTCCAAGGGACACTTTACATCTACATCATGCCAGTCAACGATGAAATCCCTCATCTTTCCAGGTTAGATATCTAAGTGACATTCAGTGCATAAAGACTTACAAAGGAAAGAAGAAAGAAAGAAATGAGAGGAACTCATCTCAACACTAGTGTCTCCAAGCCCACCCACATTATAGAGCAGATCTGGCTTCCACTGCATGGGTTGTCCCTGAAAGCTGGTTCATAACAAGGCTGTGCACTCTGCTGCCTGGTACAGAACTGTGACAAGCTACACAATGCAATCCAGCAAAAACTATTCATGCAGAAAAAGCTGCTTTCTGGTCTCTGAGTAAATGCTTGTTTATATTTAAGTTAGTGGCAAAACTCGGGTTGTCTTCAGTTAGGCCAGAGCTGCTCTTTTTTCACACTCTATGTCTGTCTCCCACTTTCTTTATTCCCTTCAGTATGTTTTCTCCATTCTCTTTAATCTATTTTTAATGGTGAATCTTGTTGGGAAGAACATGGCATGGTTTGGGGTTTTTTTAATATTTAAGGTCCAAAACCAGTTGAAGGCAGTGTTAATGCTCACACTCCTTTCAAGAGAGCCAGAGTGCCATCTCTGGGAATAAAGCTTGAAAGAGGTGGAATGGAGAGTAATATTAATTGTCTCTCTTTGCCAGCAGTGAAGTCTTTCTGACATCCTTTTGCCATAAAATAGTTTATCATAAGGTTTTTGAGTGGCATGGCAGGTCTAAATCCCATCATGAGCATTTTGTTTATTGGTCTGCAGAAGAACGAGGAAGAAACCTGGCATTTTGTAAGACTGGGATGCAGGTGATATGGTTTCACTCACTTCATGGCAGTAACATATGTTTTGGCCTAATTTTGGTTTCTATTTTTAAGAATTTGTGAGTGAAAAAATAAAATAAATTATGTGGACCTGCTGATTCCTTCCAGAAATGCCAGATCCAGTCTGTAAAAAGAAGAATAAAATACTGGGTTTGCTTCTTGTGTTATGTTGGTCCTTTAAAGACCTCCATGGGCTATAGGGGAAGAAACACCAGCAAGGCTAAAACTTCACTGAATGGTGATGGTGCTTCATTTTCTTGACTCACAAAAATATTTTGTAGAGCTTAAAATAATATCTATTCTTATGCCGAAGGAATATTTAGGACTTGCCAAACAAACCTCAAATTTGTACCCAGGTCCAACCCTTTGCACTTGCAAGGTTTGAATCCCCATTTTCAGGGCACAAGAAACCTGTTGGATCATAAAATGCCTGGTGAACTCTAGTTGTGAAAAAGTACAAGCCTTCTCTCTGAGGCAGAAATCACTGCACATCTGAAATCCCATGTTGCTCTGCCTGGATGTCTGGGGCGCCTTTTCTTGGTCCTTTTTGCAGGGAAAAGCTAAAAAATCCACTGTGGTTGCCCCTCTCTGGAGAGTAGCAGCAGCCCATAGCATGCACAGAGGGGCATCCAAACTTGAAACAGCTTTGGCTTCTTTCCCAGAGCATCATGTGTATATTTTAAAAAATTTCATAGAAGTAGTAAACAACATGAAGTTATAAAATGGACACGTGCCCCTCCTTCCTATCAGCATTTCTTTAGGAGCTTGTGGGTGAGGAGCCATCAAGCCGCTTTGCCCGGGGGAATGCTGCCAGCCTTCCCCTTCCCTCTCCAGCCAGGTCTTCTGCTTGCAAGGCGTGATCTGCAGCTCTGTGGTCTCCTTCATCCTGCCCTTTGCTTACACCCTCAGTCTGATTTGTTTATGCTTCTCATCTTTACCTCCTTTCCCCCATTTCTTGTAATTTCACTCTCTGAGGATGGTTCCTTGCTGCCTTTTCTATTTTCATGCACGTGAAACGGCTTTCCTGGTTCCATATGTTCTCTCCTTCCTACTGTGAGAACCCCATGGAGACACCTCTTATTTAGTCTTTTAATTTCCATGTTGTTTTCTAGTCCTTCAGAGGCAAGCTTCATATCTCAGGTCTTGTTTATATATTCCCAGTCCATGGATCAAATGGAGCTGTCTCATAAGGGAAGGAAATATGCCCATATGACTATTTTCCACCAAGCCATAGAGCTGCAAGTGCACTCTTCTTCTGCACAAAGCCATAAATCCAATTCTTAGTTTCCTCAAAACCCGTGAGGCTGAAGGGCAGCATAAGAAAAAAATCACATGTGCATACGTGGCAAAGCTTTCTGTCCCAATCCCACAGGAGCAGATTTGTTGAAATGTTTTTAAAAAATTCTATCTGCTCCATGCTAAGAGGAGCCTGTTCATGCTTAATAAATCGGAGAAATTGCTCACAAATACTTCATCCATATGAAAGTGCGAGCCCTGTACTGCTGCCAAGAGACGTGAGACCTGTGGTGTCGTGCCGAGTAAGTGATGGCCACACGAATTAGAAAAGCTTAGGTACAGATCCCTCTCTGCCACAGTTTTCCCCAAGATGTGAAAATATAACAGGGAAAATACTAAGCAGCATTCAGTCTTTCCAGCCAAATCTGCCTCTTTTGGACACAGTCATGGGCCGCGTACCAAACGGTGTAGGAGAGACCAAAATAACATCTTTAAACAATCTGAGCTGCCTCTTCTACTACTTTGAAATTAGAAGTAATTAAGAAATAAGAAACCTCAGAAGGGGCTGCTGCCTGTCACCCTGTGCTGGGTGTTGTACCAACACATCAGTCCTGTTCCTACTGCAGGTCATGCAGAGAAGCCAGTGGCCTTTCTTGCAGAACATGCATGTACTTTAATAATTTTTATTTGTGATCTTAACTAATTTTTTTTCCAGTGTCTCTCCTTAGTAAGCTGCTTTCCCCACAGTAACCTTGAGAAATCTCTTAGTTCCCTTCCAGAGGAGAAAGGACAGCATTGGAAATGTTGCTTTTAGTTTGGACAAGAGAGTGTGTGAAGCAAGTAACTGCTGTGCAACACTGAGCTCAAGGAAGTCTGCCTCAAGTCATTAAATCCCCCTTGCTAAATGGGCAGTGACTGCTGCTGGTTTGTTTTTTCACCAGTGCCTTGCTTCCTGTTTCTTTTTTTACTTTTTTTTTTTTCTCCCCAGGAATATGGGTTTGGAAGCTGAAGCAGCTGACAAAAAGCCATTTCCAGTACTGGGTCACAAGCAGACATCAAAGATGCTTCAGGGGATGAGCTTGACCAAACTGTCCCCATATGCCCAGATCTGCAGTTGCAGGCAGCAGTAGCTTTAGGGATTTTATTCCTCCTTTTTCCTGGGGATGAGTGAAATCCACAGCCAGCTCCTGCAGCAGTAGACTTGTTCTGGTAATAGTTTAGGCCGTGACTTGGTTTGGTTGATAGGGTAATTAGTGAGACCATACACAGATTTTTCTCTGACAGTTTCTCCTGTGTTGAGGTGGCTCTGGAAGGTCTCCTGCAGGATTTCTTTCTTGTTTCCTCCTTGTCTTTGCCTCAAGGTGCCCATAGCCTCTGTCCCTATCTCACTTGGAGTGAGCACAACACCACCTATGGAACACCAGGACAACCTGGACACCATCCTCAGCCTCACCCTGCAGCATTCCAGCTGGGGAATAACTCAGAGAGAAGGCTTTGCCTCCTGGGCTCAGACCCTAGAAACTGCTTCTTGCTGCACATCTCCCTCCACCATCCCTCTCTGTAATGACACATTTTAGCTGACTTTTATGTTGGTTCACTAAGCCACTGTGCTGTCTTCTTCCTTTTATAATTAAGCAACTTGAGAAATCCTTTGAGGTCAATAAATTCTGAGGAGGCTTACATAAAACAGAATATAAAGTGGAGAGCCCTGCCATCAGAAGCCAGTAAAAGTCAGTGACACCTCTACAAATGGCATTATGTCATTGCCTAATATTAGGAAGAAACAGTAAGATTATGTTTTTTGTTCAGAGCTATAAAAAGTAATGAGTCTCACATAATCTACTGAAAGGAAGGGATGGGGGGAGTGCATGAGAGGAGAGAAAGGTGACTGGAAAAGTGAACTTCCAGTTTTTTGGGCATCCTGAGTGCATTAGTAAATCTAGTTTGTTACAGCCAAATAGACTTTAATGTGCTTTGTCCTGTGATGTTAATTTATTTTGTTTTGCTTTGCTTGCTGGAAACACACACACAAAAAACCTTTCAGGAGTCAGGTGGTCTCATTTCAGTAACTACAACATAATAATCAGAAGCCAGAAAATATAACAAGGAGGCCAGAAAGGGACTCTTCATCAGGAGCTTTGGGGATAGGACAAGGAGTCATGGGTGAAAATTTATGTTAGCTACATGGAAGAAATTCTTCTCTGTGAGGAGGTGATGCACTGGGACGCATTGCCCAGAGAAGCTGTGGATGCCCCTTTCCTGGAAGTGTCCAAGGCCAGGCTGAATGGGGCTTGAAGCAACCTGTTCTAGTGGAAGGTGTCCTTCCCCATGGCAGGGGAGTTGAAACTAGATGAGTTTAATATCCTGTCTAAACCAAGCCATTCTGTGATTCTGTGACTTTGGGGTGGATGAGGATAATGTTATTCATCCTGGGTCATGATACAGTGCTGCAAGTGTCTTGGATGCTGCTGATCCCAGCTCAATGAAGCCCAGGACATTATTCTCAGTCTTCATAAACAGGGTGAAATATTTACTTTCTCTCCATAGGAATGTCTGTGCTCAACCAACAGATCTGTGGAGTCATTCATTTCAGAAGAGGAAGGAAGTGACCCTCTGAGGGAGGCTTTGTGCTCCCAACCTGAATATGCAGGTTGTGTGGGAGTTAAATACGTGCTGTGAGGGCTGGGGATGCAGCAGAACATTGCCCTGCTGCAAGCCAGCAATTTGTAAGCAGTGATCTCTAATAAGGACCAGGCTTTACAGGGAAGGCCAAGCAAGGGCTGGCTTTCATCCTCCTTAATCCTGGTGAAGGTTGAAATCTCCAGAAGGGGCTGGAAAGAGAGCCCTGTGGACTGTGCTCAATAAATACCAGTACTAAATTTCAGACTGGGCTGAGGGTGGGGAAATATTTTAACAGTGATATTCTGCAACCAAAGGATAGGAAGGTTTTTTTTTTTTCACACACCATAGCTGTTCACTAATGCATGCATGAACTAACTGTCCTTTCTGTCAAGCGTCTTCATTAGTATTCTTTTTCTTCCTTTACTGGCGTTAGATTGAAAGAGAGATTATACCAAAAGTTGGCTGGCTATCAGTTGGTCCAATTTTGTGTGTTTTAAAATGTGTGCTTTTTATAGGGCTAAAAATTGGTCCGGAGCCTCTGTGTAAGCAGCAGCTACTAGGGCTGGTGGGTGTTAGCTCTCTCTTTGGATCCCAAATTCATTCTCATGTGCTGTGGGATTACTTTCCAAAATATGCAAGTTCCTAAAACACCACCAAGTGTTTTCTGGAGCTCATGAGTGCTCATGAGTGGGGAATAGTGCAAGTGACTTCAATCAGTAACTGCTAGTGTCAGGATGCAAAATAATCCATATTAATGCATGGAAAAACCAATACATAGTGGTAACTGTAGGAGGTGCTTCACCCTGGGGATTTATAAATTACAGAAATATTTAGGTTGGAAAAGGACTTCTGAGATCTAAAACCTTGAGTCCAAAACCTTGACTTTTCACCACCTTGCCAACTAGACCATGACACTAACTGCTACATCCAATCTTTTGTTGAATAGTTCTGGGTTGAAAAAGGTGCAGTTTTTAATGCATGAAGCAATGTCTTGTTCACTTCTGCTCCTCCATACTCTACTGACACCCCGCCGCTGTTCTCCTTGGGGTACTTCTGTCCTGCTCTTCCTGTGCTTATCTCAAGTGATCCATCTCTGTGTATTTCCAAGAGATTGCTACTATTTCCTAATTTGTCTTCCTGACACCTTGTAATTTTTCTTGCTTTGCCACAGGTAGCAAATAAAAATGGTCAATAAAGGGTGACCTCCTCAGGGCCATCAGAGCTGCTCTTGCCCTTTTCTCTTCTTCCTTTCTGTAATTCTATCCAAGAAGTGAGAACCTCTGGATTTACCCTGAGTAGAGAGGTATGGGGTCACATAGCAGGTGGATGTCGGCCCAGCACCTCTGATTGTGTCAGCAAATGCTGCCAACCCTCCAGAAACCCTGCCTGGGCCGCAGCATATGCATGGTGCATGGCTTTATAGCCCACACACCACTGATCCAAGGCTTTCTGGAGTGAGCCAGCACTGCACAGTTGCTCTCCACATGTGTCGCAGGTTTGGCATGTCTCCGAAGAGTTGGACCCTGCTCGTACGTGCTGCTCCGAACGCACCCGCTGCAGACAGCTGGGGAGCCCCCGCCAGCCAGATGGTCGAAAAGCTCCCCGCACCTGAATCCTTAAAAGCATTTGTTCTCCAAAAAATTGTTTGTTCGGCAAAAAGGGCTTAGCTGAGACATGGGCAGCTCTGGCTCCATACAGGGGGCTGGTGCATGAAACCATATCGTGTCACTTTGCCCATCCGCTGCTAGCGTTACCGTGTCACCTGGGGTGTGAAGCTGCTGCTTGTGGTGTCTAGACTTGTGATTACTGAAAATTAATTAAACTGAAGGAAATTAGGCTGGAAGGGGAGTAGGCTCCTGGGAGGGGAAAATGGAAGAGTAAATAGGATACTGTTGTTAACCCTTTCCAGCTACTGCTATTAAATAGGAAGGGCTCATAAATACTCTCCAGGCTACTCAAATACATGCAGACAGAGGGTTGGTGTGCATTCAGGACCTCCGCTCCTTACACATTCAGATCCTGTGCAGGCAGTGTTCATAATCCAGGTGGGATGAGCACATCAGAAGTGGACAGCCCATTCTCCCTCTGCCCATGTCTTTTAAATAAGTCACTTCATTGTTAGCCAGACCTGAAATAACTTGCAGATCAGCAGTAGGTTTGAAATGAGTTGGTGTGACAGTGGATAAGGTCAGGGGAACAGGGATGCTTGGATAGAATCCAGTAATAAATCAGAGCTTTATGGGGACAGGACGGGAGGCTGGATGCACAGCAGAGGGAGGTGTTTGCTGGTAGATGGGTCTCCTCTTGCTTTTGCTTAGCCTCTTACCTTCTCTTCTGTCTCTTAAAGTCTCTCTTATATAGCTTTTCAGCATGGTATCCAAGCGCTTTGTGCCTTCCCCTTGGCACACAGCCACCGTCTGGCTAGCGAGCAAGTACAAACTGTAACACCTGGGTGTCAGCTATGAACATTAGGGTGTGCTACAATGGACCCATCTGTAGTACTTGGCACATGCCGGAGATTTTTATGTGTGGTTGGCTGAAAAGCAGGATCAGAGAGAGAGAGGAGGGAGAGCAGGGGAAGAGGGCTCCGCTGGGCACACGGAGAACATCATTTTGGCAAAGGTGCCAGTAGGTTTCCACGGGCTTGTCTGCTTCTTTGCTCAGCTCATGCATTCAATAAAAATATCCAGGTTATTTCAAAGAAAAGCAGGAGTAGATTTCCCCAAAGAGCAAGCCTAGAAGCCTCATTCTTTGTCTCTGGAGAACAAGGCTTATTCTATAACTAGATTTAATAAGAATACATTTAATAGTAATAGATATAATAAACCTCTGATTTAATAATACTTAGTTTTACTGTTCTTCCATGTGTATCAGGTACTGTTGACTGACCCCCTGAGCACCACAGCATTTCTAGCTGGTTTGGCAGGAGAAATGCTATGGCTTTTAGGCTGTGGTAGCTTTGACAATGTTGTGCCGGGAAATAAATTTCATTTTTGAGAGTATGGACAAGGGCTGCCTTTCGTATTTACACATTGGTATCTTGAGCCCAAAGAATCTCGATAGTTTCCAGTTTTATTCAATGAATAGAAAAAAAACATGTCTCCATCTGAAAATGTCTATGTATCCCTGAGAAAACCCAGGAAAGGTAGGAAAATGAGTTTACAGCAGTAAAAGGATCCATAGCTTATTGCATCAGGTTCAACTAAGTGAAAACTGCAGTGCACTCAAAGGAGAGGAAACATTTCTTTTTACCCCTTTATGTGGCACTGATGTGTTTTAAAATGCATAGGCAAAGTTTGTAGTTTATTTCCTCCAAAGGGGCCAGGTCCTCCTAGCATTCTTATGAACAAGCTCATTAGAATAAAATCCATTATGCGCATAACTAATGACACAAATTTACAAATCTGTTGACAATTATGACCACGTCCCTCATTGCATTTGCTTGTAGCTCACTGAAGTGACCAGGTGAAGGAGTTCAATCCAGAAGTTTTACAGCTCATGAGCTCCAAGTGCAGCCATGTGAGATTATTTCCCAACTGGATTACAAAACTGTCATTAGGCAGGGCAACCTGGGAGGACCAGGGCACGGGACCGTAAACTGTCCTCAGGAGACTCAAAGGCATTTTGAAGGCAGGGTGAGATATTCCTGGCTGCAGAGACCATTATATTTTATATTTTCTTTTTAGCCGGGGAGGGGGGAAACACATGTGCCCGCATACAAACCAGGGCTGTTCCAAGTAGTGCCTGGCGTCCTCTGGAAATGAATAGAAATTAAATTGAGACGCTGGTATCCTCTGAGTGTTAAATATTTCCAAGTTCTTGCCAGGCGAGTATAATTTATTGAATGTAGGTTTTGTGAAATAGTGCTCCTGTCAGGGGGAGATTGGCACCAGAGAAATGAAGGCGGCTAATTCTCAGGGGGTCCTCCCTGGCAAAAACCCTCTATTGAGTCCTCATGCTACTTGTGCTCATAACTGCCGAAAAACCAGGAGTGCCATCTGCAAACTGTGATTCATAAACACTCTGTCAGTCTGCCATCTACCCTGACATCATAAAATAACAAGAAGCAGCATTGTAATAAAGAGAGGAGGTTTGCAGTCGACCAATTAAATGCATCTAATTTATTTCTGTTACAGCTGAGGCTTTATTTATTAGTAAACAGCTGCATTTGTTACACTTCTCCCCCCCCACCCCCCTTTTTTTTTCTCTTTAGCAGGAGTGTGCCAACTGGCACTTTTGATAATCCATTAATCCTAAATAATCATCTGGGTACTTCATGGTTTGTAGGGGAAAAAAATGGAAAAAAAAAGGTTATTAAAAGTTAAAATGTAACCTTGCAAGGAGGCTGGAGAGCGCTTCTCTGCTGTGGGTTTGCATGAGTTATGGTGAGCTTAAGTTTTGCAGGCCAAGTCCTACACTCAATTTACACCTGCGAGTAACTGGCGTGACAGCCAGCTGAAAGGGCTATAAATCCAGGAGCAGGATCTGGCCCTGGGCATATTTTTTTTCTTTAGGACAGCCTGTTTGTGGTACAAGAGGAGCATTTTGCGTGTTTGGTTGACTTGCCTTCTCATTTCTCAGTGCTAACTTAATTCTCAGCAAAGCTAAAAATCTGCTAATTGGTTGTCAAAGTCTAATTAGCTGATATTACAAAAAAAAAAAAAAAAAAAAAAAGAGAAGAAAAAAAGAAAAATATAAGTTTGCCTTTTATAATTGGAGCTGACCCCCACTCCCCCTTCCCCTCCCCTTGAACCCCCTGGTGTGTGTTAATTGAGCTGCAGGACTTTTCAGTGTATTTTAATGCTCTCTCCTTTTCAGTGCTCTGGAAAGGTTTGCAGTTAATGAGACAATAATATATATAATCAAGTAAAAATGAGATAAAAGAGTAGGTAAAACTGTATGGAATTGGGATGGCGTGTGCATGTGTGGAGAGAGGAAGAGGTTCACTGGCCTTCCTAAAGCTTCCCATGGTCAATAATGTCCCATAATTTTTAGTTTTCCTTCCTGGGAATTTCCTTCCCCTTAGAAGGGCGATTTTATTTTATTTTGTTTTTTTTTTTTTGCTTGAGGATGTGTTTAGTTAAAGGAAGAAGGCTGTACTGTATGTAGCAGTCAAATGAACATGATGAGGATACTCAAGAGGCCAAACCATGTGAAACATAGAGGGGAGACATCATCCACAACATCCTCATGAGGGGAAGCACAGGGGCAGACACTGATCTCTTCTCTCTGGTGCCCAGTGACAGGACCCAAGGGCATGAAGGTTTAGGCTGGATATCAGGAAAATGTTTTTCACTCAGAGAGTGGTTGGGACTGGGACAGGCTCTCCAGCACAGTGGTCATAGCATCAAGTCTGCCAGAGCTCAAGAAACATCTAGACAATGCTCTCAGGCACATTGTGTGATCTTCAGGCTGTCCTGTGCGAGGTCAGGAGCTGGATGATGATAGTCCTGGTGAGTCCCTTCCAGCTCAGAATATTCTATGTTTCTATGATTAATCTCCACTATATTTTATTCTCTCTGCATGTGTGTCTACAGACATAAATACAAGATGCCCCCTGCAGCCAGAAACCAAGCCCACCTTCAAGTCTTTATGGGCTCTTCTTCCCATAAGATCCCAGAACATTCCAGTGGGGAGTTAGACACCGTGGAGAACCCGCCCTGCACTCCTGCCATGGCCACCTCTGTGGGAGCAGTGCGTGCTACGCTGTGCCTTGTTTTGGTCACTCGATTTTAAAGCCTGTCTCTTGTTTTATGTTAAAAAAACAATGTTCAAATGAAGTGAGCACAGGTGGGTGCTCTATATATGGGTGCTCTTTTTCAATATGTATAACATTGAATTTACTTACTCAGTCATGTTTTCCTCTTTCTCCTCCTCCCATCTTCCTCCTCCACACCTGCTTTCAATCAGTCCCCTCTGCCCCGCCTGTCATCCTATCCTCTCTGCTGCTTTTACCACAAACCCACTAATGTTATATTTCAAGTCAAACTTTCAAGCCTACGACATTTAAGCAAGTGAATAAAAAAAAAAAATCCAAGTGGCTTCACCAGCCTTGCAAGGCAGGGAGCTGGCGTGGCCCTGAGGAGTGCGTGGGGGATGCTGCTGACCGCTCGAGCTGCTGAGGTTGTGGGGTTTCACCCTTCCTAGCAGTTGAAATCTGCTTTTTTTCCTTTATATCTGAAAGTGATTCTTGGCTTTTTTTCCTAGTCTATAAAAAAATGAACATATTAAGGCCAAATGTTGCTGCTAGATGAACAACTTCAGATGTACGTGTCTTCTTGTCATGCGTCACATAGGCTTAGAGGGGTTTGACCTGACCATGATGGGTATTGGGCTGAAAAAAACAGAAAGAACAAAATCAGGCTACCTAGAAGATTGGATGAGCATTTATTTATTCTTTGAATTACTGATGTAAACTGGGAAACTTTTTTGTTAAGTTATTTATAGCAGCCTTCCAGTACATAAAGGGGCTACATAAAGGAGAGCCAGAGAGGGAATTTTGACAAAGGCATGGAGTGACAGGTTAAGGGTGAATGGCTTCACACTGACAGAGGGAAGGATTAGGTATTAGAAAGAAATTCTTCCCTGTGAGAATGGTGAGGCCCTGGCTCAGGTTGCCCAAAGAAGATGTCAATGACCCATCCCTGAGAGTGTCCAAGACCAGGCTGGATAGGGCTTAGAGCAGCCTGGGATAGTGAGAGGTGTCCCTGCCCATGGCAGGGGCTTGGAACAAGGTGGTCTTTTAAACCCTTTCCAATCCAAAGCATTCTAGGACTCTGTGATTATTTTAAATAATATCTACTTCACGGTGACCAAACTGTACTGGCTAATAGCTGACATTGCAGTTTGGGTTTGTACTTGGATCACTGTGACTTAAGAAAGGGCTTGAAAGCTTCCTCCTTTGGGTCATAATTAGGGGCATAAGAAGCCTGATTCTTCCCATAATATAAAGCAACGGGAGCATATAACTGACTGGTCAAAGGACTGATCACGAGGGTCTTCTCTGTATCATGGAGCTTGGGGCAAAAATACTTTCAAGCTGCTATGGGAAAACTGGTCCTTTTTCCCATGTGGGCAAAGATAATTTGAATCACTTGCAGTTGCCTATTTCACTGTTGTCTCTTTATTGAATCTTATTTGTTTGTATTTCTTGTAAAGAAAATGAGTCAGCATGAGCACTGCATATGTTTAATCAGTTTGGGCTTGACTGTGGACTTCTGTTACCCTTGAGCAGGTTGTACAGCAAGTCAATGTCCTGCATTTTTGGCTGGTCCCTATAGTGTTGTCCTTTGCCTTCTCAGGTCCTGTCTCTGCACTCCTTCTTGATATCAGATTACTTTTGGAAACAGTCAGAAAAGGAGTCCCCATTCAGTGAAATTTCATACAAATTTAGGGTAGTTCGAAGGTGCAACCAAAAAGTAAAAAACACCCAATTTCTTCTCCAACACAGCACGAACAATTTGCCTAAATGCTCCAAGACTGATGAGTTCTGATAATGTTGCTTGTGCTGGGGAAGAGGTTGGTTATTTTCCTTTTTGTTGCTTTTTCTCCAACAGAATTGCAATTTTTGTTATATGAAGGTAAGATAGCTAATTGTATTTATATTTTTAATGACTCAGAAGTCTTAGACTAATTTCCTCAGATAGTAGTCACTTCTTGAATGTGTCAAGTCTCAGCCACGCTCTTCATTTGCCCTGCTAGCTTCATGGGAGAAGTGGAGTTAAATGAGTTAATAACAAAGATGAACCATCAAATGGAGCCAAAAGCATGGAAATTGATGCACATTTTGTTGTGGAAATAAAATTTTAAATCCCCTCAAGCCCTGACAACCACTATATTCAAATACTGCTGGCAGCCTTCTCCACTTAATAAGGAACCTGTTGTTTTTAAAACTCAGTTGGCAACATAATAGACAAGAAACAGAAAAAAATCTCCCATGGAGCCCAGGCTAGAAATGCCACTATTGTATATTGTCATCAGCGTGTTGACTGACAGCAATGGAAACTGATTGACGTTATTCTCTTTCTCTTGCTCTTGCAAGAGAATATCCTCTGATAAAAACTTGTGTCTGTTTCTGCCTTTGGCAGATCAACCCCTGTGCTGCCACACTGATTTAGATATGTTTTTTAAAAACAAGTAAGGCTATGATAGAAAAGGATGAAGTGGGTATGATGAGGTAAATCATTGCTACTCCTCTTCTGAGAAGACCAGTTCATCTTTCCAGCAACCTCAATTTTCTGGGGCTACTCCTTTGTAAAAGTCAGAATTGCTCTGCCCCTTGTCCGATGCAGTGGAGCTCCTCATAAATAAATCCAATGGAGCTGGAACCTCTGTTGCTGAGGTTACAGCACCACTATCGGCTTAAAACACAGCGTTTGTGCTTAACGCTTAGTTCATTAACACGCCCTGTCCATTGGCTCGTTTGGATCTATTAACATAATTGTTCTTTCTAAACAACTGGGTCATTCTCTCTGCCCAAACAGAAAATCAAAGCTGGCTTCAACATTTTGGACAAATCACGCAGCCAGATAAAAACATGGGCTCCTCTATAAACTCATCCAGGCTGAGGATAGATTAAAATCTTGTGATTCCATTTAGCATCGGCCTTAAAGTGAGACTCTCTGTGGGGCATATTTGAAAAGAAACGAGATGGCTCTGGAGCTTTTTCTGTTGTAAATGTCCTGTCTGCCTCTAAAACCTAAAGCAAAAATATTTTCCCAGCCTATTTTGATAACGTTCTTCTCCTTGCCCTGAACAGAAGGGCTCACTTTTACCCTATTCTCTCCTGGTCTGGGATGTAAAAATAAATATTCCATTTTCCAATTTCTCTCATGTTGGTTTCCTCTTTTACTGGTTTCATTTTTTTAGGTGACATTGTTCTACTCGCCAAACCTGTAACTTTAACAGAGGGTGACAGGGTGACCTTGACGACAGATGTTCCTGTGGCAACAGATGGCACTAGCAAACCCGAGAAGCTGCTGTATGCCGTCTCCCTGCCACCTGTGCATGGTCAGATTGAGCACATCAATTATCCCGGCGTGCCCATTTCCAGTTACAGCCAGTTGGATGTGGTGGCCCAGAAGGTCTCCGACGTCCACGACAATAGCCATGGGGCCGGTAAGAAGGCACTCAGGTGAGAACACCTCCCCTTTGCACACCAGCGTGCTGAAATCCCTCATCCAGGGAAGGGTTAAGTCTGCCTTTCCTTCTCCCTGTACCAGTTGGTGCAATGTTTAATGACTGATGTGGTTGTGGGGAAGAAGCTGCTGCAAGCAGTAACACGATGTAATTTTATCATTACAGCAATTACATACTTTATTAACTGTAATGGTGACGTTGTATGGCCAAAGGCAATAGGAGTCTCACAGGCTTAGGGAATGGGGTGTAAGCAGGTAGGCTTTCGTACCAATTAGCAAGTGAAATCAAACTATTTAAGTACATATAAAGAATTTACCACGTTTCTCAAAGATGCCAGCAGTGGAAAAGGAAAAGCAAGAATTCCCCATCTGCAACTGTTGTTGCTTTCTGGGCAGTTCGTTCTCCTGAAGGGGAAAAAAAAGAATAATAATCGTAACATTGTCTGAAATGATCAGGAGAACTTAATCCAGATGGTGGTGTCATTTCTAAGAAAAAGCATATGTTGGCCATTATGATACTTAAATATAATGGTTTTACATTCCTCTAGTGGGCACAAAAGGCACACAACAGAGTTGGCGGGGTTTTTTAATCTTCTGAATGGTGGCAGTGGTGGTGGAGTGGTGGGAGATTTTATCTTCCAAATGGTGTGTTTCCCAGAAGACATGGCAAATTCAATTGAGGAGAGCCTGCTGTAAAAGTCGTGCTCCTGTGGAATGTAAATTTGTGCCTTCCTCCAACTAGTAACAGTGGAGAGGTTTAATTTACTGCCCCCTTCGGATGATCATCTTTTTTTTATATTCTTCTTGCTTCTTCTTTTTTCTTTTTCTTTTTTTTCTTTAACATGTTTTTCTTTCAGATTTGCTTTAAAAGTTATTTACGCTCCCTTTGCAGCAAAGTGGGCACTATAACTAATTTTATTCTTACCATGATTAACTATGAATAATTTCCTAAGAAATGAGTCAAATTAACAAGGGGAAGAAGGAATCAATAAATCATGAAAGCAGCCTATTTCTAAGTGGGGTTAAAACCACCATTAAATAAATCACAGACTCTAAATGATGACCCTCTTGGATATGAGAGGGGGGGAAAAAATGTCCATTTAAATTGCAGTGAAAGGAAAAAGGAAAGTGAGGGCCAACATCTGTGGCCCCCCCACACTGCACCAGAAGGGGGGCACAGGAGTGGGAAGGAGCTCCAGGGAAGAACCCTGGGACAAGGCAGAGTTATGGTTTCCCTGTGATGGTTGCCACAGACCAGCTGTCGGGAGGCAGACAAGCAGGGATCAGAAAAGCTCTAGGTTTTGGATGTTTAGGCAGAAATGTTGTTTAATAGCACTTTCTGCCTCCATCCCTGATTTGCGCGAGAGCTCAGGAATGCAGGGGCTGACCCAGCCTTCCTCGAAATATCTCAAATATTTTCACTCCTCTTTGATATTTTATTTTTTTCATTTGTCTTTATAGGGTTAGTGACAATTTAAACTACTTGGAGACCATTCCAGCATAAAGCCCATCATGCTTCTTAGCTGGTTTATGTTACATCCTTTTAATCTTGCATCACACTTTGCCTGGTGTCATGTTGAGTGCAGTAATGTTACCTAGGGCTAGATTTCCATATTTCTTGTTAATTGAGACTTAAAAATTTTAATTTTAATTTTATACAAGGAATACAATCACTTTTGCAGAAGAGTGGCTCATCCATCTTCACACCAATATGTTAGGACATATTTAAACTGTAGAAATTGGGTAGACTTTATTCCTTGAGTTTTCTATGGGAAAGAAGGGGTCAAAATGCTTATTCCCTAGTTAAAAGGAAAAAATAAAAAAAGGAAGGGAGAAGCAATTCTGCTTGTAACCTCCCATTTGCAATTCTTTTTATGATCTTCTCTCCTCTCTGAACACATTATGAAATGGCCCCAGCTCCCTGCTCACTGGGAAGGGGTACCTATTGCCTTGTGTTATGGGCTGGTTTTTCAGCTGGTTTAAATCAGGATATCTCCATTTGCTGAAATGGTGCTGTAGCCATTTAAATTCTGGCTTATAAAGTTAGTTCATAAAGTTGCTGAGAGAGTCTCTTTCATAATGTACTTTGTGGTCATAGGAACTCATCTCTTTTTTTTTTTTTTTTTTTTTTTGTGGCACTGGGAAATATTTCATTGATTCAAGGTGATGTTGTGTCTCAGAACTTGTTTGTCCTCTCTCTCTTGCCCACCTGGCTGCCATGGGCAGGATTTGGTTTGGGTCTTTTGGCAAAGCTGTGCATGGGGAGCACAGGACCCCAAGGCACAGCAGTCTCTTTCTGTTCACAATATCCCCAATCACAGGGCTTCCACCAAAAATCACTGTGAACCAGGGAAGCCTTGCGCCCTCATCCCTCCCCCTGAGCTGCCACTGAACCAGGGGAAGCACACAAGCATCTTCATCCCAGTGTCCTCTGTGCTGGTCTCAGTGGGTGCATCATGCTTATCCAGTGCTTCTGCAAAGGTTTTAATCTTGGGCTTGTTCTTTAATAATAAATGCTGCAGAACAGAGTAGTGCTTACAGAGCAACCAAGAATGAAGTCTGTTTTTTCAGTAGAAACACAGCCCAGTGTGTGTCCCCAGGGCAGAGGGACATGTGTGGGGAGGGCTGGACCCATGCAATGACCATGGAGTGTGTCTCCATTTCCTGCTGCTGGTGGGAGCAGAGAGTTAAGAGCATGGGGAATGGGCAGAGAGCAGAGGAGCAGCAGCAGAACCAAGGAATGGATTGTGAAGGGTAGAACTTGAGTGGATAGGCCAGCTGTCCCTTTGGAGTGTCATGTCTGCCTCTCTCCTCTTCACAATTCTTTCCAAAAAATTGAATTTATGGGCAGGTAGCCCAAGGGTTTCAGTGGCCAAGTTGTGTCCAAGGATCATGCAACCTTGGCCTCTCTCAGATATGAGGGAGATGCCTGTGAAAAGGAGGATGTAAGATGAAGCCAAAGGCGAGGGCACCCACTGGCTGCCTCCACCATAGGAGTATGCAGTGGGTCCAACAGCTCTGCAGAAAGACTGAGATTCAGAAAAAGAGATGGGGGGGGGCTTGTTTTCTAGACATGAAAGAGTTAAAACACAGGGATTTAAAAAAAATCCTTTAAAAAAACCCCACACTCACACACTCACACACTCTCACAAAACCCTGCACCCTAAATTAATTTCTGCTGGTAATCTATATCGGGTTAAATAACGCCTCATTATTCTGCAACACAGCTGAGGCTTCTCAAAATGTTTATCTTGTTTTGTAACTGGTACCTTCTGGCATATTCCAGTGCCAACTCTCCTAGCTCTTGCTATATTTCATTCTCACTATTTTTGGAATGGAGCTGCTGGTTCCAGGTGATTTAATAAATTGCTTTTTTTTGTGTTCCTTTTAACTTACCCATCTGCTCAACACATGCGTAACTTGCAATCTGTCGGCAGTTTGCAGAAAGACAAACTGTCAGAGCTGCATGCATTTGACAACTTTGTTCCCAATTAGATTAGTGGTAATTTTAACAGATTTCAGGGCAATCGAAAAAAGGGATGACATGTTATTAAAGCATCAATTTTGACAGACCCAAGCACATACAATTTCAGTGTAAATTATTTTAAATGCTTTAATTAAAGCTATGAAAGATTTACCCTTTTAAGCGGTAAGTGATTGCAAGACAAATATAAAGGGAAAGTGGATAACAGAGTTTCCTAAATGGTTTATGCTGCGCATGGCAGTCCACAAGTCACCACCACCATAATCTATGACTGTAATGTTGGAGGCATAGTTAATTATTCATAGCCTCATCTCTGGAGCAGACGTGATTAAGAACATAAGGAGCATTCAGAGATCCAAGCAGTACCTATGAAACCAGAGTTCAAGCTCCTCTTAGATCAGATGCCATTAGGAAAGAGTTTAGGGGTATCTAAATGGTGGATATTGGTGACGGTGGTTGATATTTTTGTAAATGCGCTTTCATTTTTTTCCCAGTTCTGCTCTGGTTTAGCTGGCCAAAGCCCAATGGTCAGGGTGATTTGAGACTTAGAGCAATTGGGAATTTTCTATACTTGAAGACACTTTACAGGCTGTACAAGTCCTGTAAAAAAAAGAAAAGAAAAAAATACATCATTTATTATTTAAACAGCATACAGCACTCTAAATTTGTCACTCCAGGAGCACTCTACCACATGTGTAGTCCATTTAACCATTTAAATGATTTTGTGAATTATGGCCCCCTTCCAGCATCCTTTGTTCAGTCAAAGCTGACCTTGGCTTCGTGGTGAGAGGGATGGGCTTGGCCCCTGTTTCCCAGCCTCTGGGTCCCAGCTGGAGGGTCTTTGGCCTCCCTGCAGTCACACCTTCATTGTACGCTGAAATGCTGGTCTGACTTGGAACTGAAACCTTCCAGGATGGTTGTTCCAAGGATTTAGTTTATTTTCTGTGTGGTGTAAACCTGTCTCATTTTCAGACTGTTAAACATGAATATTGCCTTCCTGTGTAAAACTGTTGGTCCCACAGCCTGCACTGAAAGTTTATTTCCTTTTTAATTCAGGGTTTTGTAGGGCTTCCTGTTGCTATTTAGAGTAAAAAGCAACAAGAACACTGTCCCCACCCTTCCCTGTTTCTTAAGACCAAGCTTATATGCACCTGGTTTGGGTTTTTCTTGTTTTCCTTGGAGTTGGGTATGGCTTGGTATAACTTTCAGAAAGGCTTAAAAGGTTTTCTTTGGAAGTTGCTGACCCAAAGTGCTGTAGTACCAAAATGCAATGGAAGTGAGAGAAGTTTCTCTAGTGAGCACTGCAAGAAGCTGGTCAGAGCATGAAATTTCTTTCTCTTTCCAGCAGTTTGGATGCTGGAATATGGAGTGGTTTGTAACTGGCACAAGAAGTCCAGCAAATAGGACAAAATCCTGGTGGAAGTGTCTCACCACCTTTGGGGCTGTTTTTAATCTTGATGGACATAGTGCCAGTCTGTTCTCTGCTTTGCTGGTCTGTGAACCAAACTTTGAAGCATTTCTCTATTGGGACAGTTCCTAAATCCTCTCAAATCCCTTCCTCTAGTCCTCTTCTCAATGGTGTGAATCAGTGAGGCTCTGTTTAATCCAATTAACCTACTCAAATGTGTACTGGTTTAAGATCCACCTCGTGTCAGTCGATGAGCACTGGCCTCTTGGGATATTTGAGTTTGTCACAGAAAATCACCTTCCTTCTTAAAAAGGGAAGGAGACAGTGCATCAGAGATTAAAGTGAAAAAAACAAGATTCTTCTTCTCATCCCCCAAATCTACGATGTTTGAAGGCCACCAAGAGGATGGGGCCAAGTGATGGGTATGGAGCAATGACGGCAACTGGAGCAGATTGTTTCAATGCTAATATCAGACCACTCATGCTCACACCTATCCAAGTGCCTGCACTGAACAAAGGCATGGGAATCCTGCCCAGAGGTCCTTCACCTGGCACAGCCTCTCAAAAGCCCTTTTGTTTATATTTTCTCCTTGCCCTGGTATAGCCATTTGTATATGAAAGACACTGTTGTACACTGGGGCCAATTTAATAGGATGAAACACTCCACTGGAATGGGGGATGTGGTAGGAAAATTGGAAAAATTTTATTCCATTGGTACAAAGTCGGCTGAGGTTTTCTTTTCAGCAGACCAAAAAAGAAGCCAGTAAGACCTGTAATGCATGGGAGCTGTGTACAGTGGATTTCTCATGTAACACTTAATAGAACTGAATTACAAGAATGTGATGTTGAGACTAAGACATAGCATGCAGAAGTTTGGACCCTGTGGTCTTCTCCTTGCTCATTAGTACTTCTGCTTATGAAGGAAATCTAATAATTTTGACTCAAAGCAACATATGCTGGAGATTGGAGACATCTCATCTTCCATATGGATTAGAATTGTGATAGGGGCACAAATAGTTAGATATGTGAAAAATCTTCTACTTTTTAGTAAACTTACCTTTTTTGCTAAGTGGGCCAGCTGGAGTTTCTGAGATCAAGTCACTGGTGAAGGTGTTTCTTGTAAACTAAGCAGAGTCATAAAATTGCTTATTTAACCAAGTCACATACAAAGCAGAACAAAATCACCTGCTTGCATACATATTGAGCTTTTCTGCCTAATCTATTTTATAATGTTTTGCAATTAACAGGCCAGTGCTCATCAGCTGATAAATAATTAACAGCTGTTTTTTCTTCTAGGGCATGATGTAAAAGGCTTACATAGGACAAAAAGTAGCTGGAGTTGTTTGCCAAAACTCTAACCAAACATACATTTACCACTGAATAAAAGCAACTTTCTCTGAAAAATGGCACTTCCTCTTTAAGAGTCTGCCAAACTTACTAAGAATAAAGTATTCACCTCCTCTTTGTGGCAGCCAGGTCTTGGAAATCTAAGGTGAAGATTTCCATTTTTTATTGGTGTTATTCAGACAAATCAAGAACTCAAATGTAAACACAAAGGTGTTTTTTATGAGTCACCTGCATCTTACTAATATCCATAGTTTTCCTGACATTAAACACAGGACTGTTTGATTTTTGCTCAAACCCTTTAGATATGGGAGGAGAGAGATCTGAATTTGATGAGATGTAACCACCCCTCATGGATTTAAACAACTGTAGCAGTCTAGTTGTTACTCATCTCAAATAACTAAAAATTGACTTACTGTAGATTCTGGTTACAAATGAGAGATGCAGGGAATAGATCATTTGGGAACTCCTTTTGACGGCATCAGTTACAGGAGCCTGTAACTCATTTATTTGCTTACTCATATCTGTTTTGAGTGAGGGGAGGGTCTGTGTGAGCCAGGAGCACCAATAGGAGCAATACCTGCGACTGAATCCATGCTGGAGGAGAGCTTGGTGCCTTCCTCCAGAGCTTTTCTGATTTATTTATTTTTATACTACATATTCATCAAGCAATTACAAGTGTTCTTGGCTGAGAGAGGGGGATGACTCCTGTTTACAGCACACACTAATCATCTATGATTAAGCAAGTTCATACCATGCTCATGCAAAAGTTCAGTCTCCCACTTAGACAGGTTTTACACCTGCTGTAAAGGTTTGCACTGCAACAAAAAAGCATGTTTCTTGTCCATGGTTTTTATCCAATAGTTTCACTATTTTATCCAATAGTTTCATGTATACTCACTTCAGGTCAAGTAGCATCAGAAAAAAAACGTTTAAAAACTTGAACATGTCTCCAAATTAAAATTGTGAAGCTATTGTAGACAGTTGAGGATAGCTGTGATGTATTTGTGGCAGAGAGTGTCACTGAAGAGGTTTTCTGTAACATTTTGTACTGTTTGGACTTTCCTAAGTGTTGCAGGCTTCATGCCCAGGTATATCGGTTTGCTGTAATACAGCCAAGTGACCAAGGTGTGAAAAACTAAGGCCAGGTCAGTATCTGGCAGGATGGGATGCAGTCTTCCAGCCAACTGGGGATGGTTGGAAGTGATAATTGCTGCTATGAGAGAGCTGAATGTACTTGTGGATTCTTCTCCTTTTTTTTTTTCTTTTTTTTTTCTTTTTTTTTTTTTTTTTTAATACAAGCTCAAACGTCAATGCGTGCTTTGGCCACCTACTCCTAATTCTCTCCTCTGCATACTGACATTTCATGTCTACTTGAGTTCAACTTCTCCTACCTGTGGTGAACCTCTCAGGATGTCTTGACTCAGCACTGGAACCTCATCCTGGTACTGGCATGATTGTGTATGGTGAAAAATTGAGATGTTTGTTTTCTGTGCCTTGCCAACACTGGGACAGCTTACCCCCAGCTGTATATAAATTATGCCCCAGGGTGAAGATGCAGGCTCAGACTTTGCTCTGGACCCATGTTGCTTCTTGCAGGTCAGATGGCAATGCCAAGATAAATGACTTTGTATAAATAGAGGAAGAATGGATGGATGGATGGATGGATGGATGGATGGATGGATGGATGGATGGATGGGAGTGGATCATCTCCTCTAAGGATGAGACCTCAGGTTGGTGGCAGCAGAACCATTTCAGCTGGGCGTCTACTGTGAGTCTAATTTGTGCTAGGTTGGACTACAAGTCACAGCAAAACAAATGTTCAGCTTCCCAGCTAGAGCAGTCCAGCTATCCTGATCATGAAAGAGGTTCATGCAAACATTTGTTTACTAATGTATAATAGAGGGAACTTCTTTAGAAGTGTTTGTTCAAAGGAGCAAAGAAAGACTCCTTTGCTGTATTCCACTGGGACTGTTTAGTTCAAGAGGAGCACAAGTTGTCTGTGATTCTGCCTCCAAACCATGATGCTAAAACCAGGATCATTGGTGGTTTCTGTTGACTGCTTGTATCTTATAAATTCTGGACTAAACACTGCAGTAATGTGATCACAACCTGTGTCACCAGTGGTCGCAGTTCCCTCAAAATTATCAGGAAGGCTGAACATATTGTCAAGAGTGGTTTAGACCAGAAATTACTTGAGATCCTTAGCTAGGGGTGGCTTCTATGTGAATAAAAAACCTGTAAGGTTTTGCCTCTCATTTCTTTTTGGTGGCAGCTTGGTTTTTATTCTTTGCCATTCTTTATCTTTTGGGCTTCCCTGAAATTGTGCATAATCCTGCAAGAGCAGGGCTTTTTTTTAGAAAAGATGAATTTTAAAATTAAAGTAGCTCTCTCCACCCCACTGGAATGGAGAAAGCCTAGTGGTAATGGGGACCCAGTGCTCTCCCCAAATGTTTGTAAGCATCCAGGTACATAAGCAAGGCCTCCACCTCACCCAGCAAAGGATGCCCTGTGCCTTTAAATGCCCTCCCCGTGGCGGGTGCACACTTTTCTGCTTATTCTGAACTGACAGGTTTAACATGTCGTTTGCCTGGTCACCGGAGAGAGGCACCTCTGGCAAAAGTTCAGAAGTCAGTGTTTTGGAAAGATTGGTTTGACCAGCTCTGAAGCGAGAGCAAATCCCAGACCAAAGGCAGTCAAATCTTCAACAACATTTAACTGCTGTGGTGCTGTAGCTTGCTGACATTCTTTTAACCTGGAGAGGAGTGTTAAGCACACTTAAACCTTCAATTTTATTTACTGTTTCTTTTCTGCTTTGTTGGCAGGAGAAACTTGGGGTGAAGACAGGATGTTTTGACTTAATTCTAGTTAATTAATTAGCTTGCATCTTGTTCTGGCCCAAGACTACAGGACAGGCAGCAATTTTTGATCTTGCCTTGGTATCTAGACTTCTATAATATATAGTGTTGCAGTAAGGATATATATTCCTTTATTGCTTCTGCAGGGCTTGTTATTGAAATGATCTTAAGATTCACCGCATCTTCTTTTGTAAAATTGCCAGGTCACAAACTTCTTCTCCTCACTTGATATTTACATTGAAGGGTAACAATTTCAATTTCTTAAAAACAAGAAAACAAACAAGAGCATGCAAACAGTTAATAGCAAGTGGTGCCCAAATTACATATTTCTTAAACTCGTGGCCTACTTTACTAATCAGTTGTCATAAGATGTCAGATGGGGACCCATCACTGAAGAACTGTAGAATGCAGCCAGTGAAGCAACTAATTAGTTGGGCAGTGGCATGGAGGTGTGTGTCCCCAAGGAGCTGAAATGATCAGAGCAGGTGAAGAAAGTTTGGACAGATCAGTATCTCTGTGGTATAAAACCCAGCACTTGGCTGAATTCACAGGGATGCTGAGGGTGAGGGCAGCACGGGTCCTCCTCGGGGATGTGCATGGCAGGGGACTGCAGCACCACTGCTTCCAGAAAGAAAGGCAAGTCAGCTGAATGCTTGGAGGAGCATGACCTGAGTTGTGCAGGGATTAGAATAGTTGAGCAGTTTCTGGTTTCATTCGGGAGAGCTGTAGCTATCTGGCTTATTTGCCAATTCATTCCCAAAGCCTTTGCTTCCTGGTCACTGCAGGAGTTGGCATTGGTCATTCTCCGTGGGCACCAGACAGGCCACCCTTCACTCCCTTCTGTGCTCCCTTCAGGCAGGTGATGGTGATTGAGCCAGCAGAGCAGAGGAACCATTGCCTCCTGATGCAGCTGGGGGCAAAAGGCCTCAGGAGCAAACATATAAACCTCTCTTGTGGACTAAAAGATGTAAAAGACAACACTTTTAAGTCTCCCATATACTCCTTTAACACTAATTATTTTTAAAGTGCTTTCTTCCCTTTTCCCTTCATCCCAGGTGCACCACTGCTGCACTCATGGAATTCTGTCTCCCCATTCAAACTCCACAGATGCAGCAGTGGAACAAATCCTCTCCAAAATTCCTCCAAAGGATGAGCCCCATCCCCCTGTAGGACCTGGGTGTGGGTCAGTATGGGACACCAGGAACCCCTCACATCAGCAAGTCACTTGCTTTCTCAGCAAAAATGAGGATCTCAGTTCTAGCCCCTTCTCCTAGGGTAAGCTTAAACCCAGGTATTTGATTTGTGATCTTTAGTGCAACAAGTCCTCAGGACAAAATCTTCCTTTTGGTGCTTTGATTTCCAAAATGTTATTGTGCACTGCAAGAAGAGTCACACAATATCAATACATTAAGTATTAGTAGTATTTAGCTGTCTTGCTTTACAGATTAAGGATGGCCATGTCACAGGAATTATCAGGAGATTCCCAGACCTGGAGGTTACTTTTGAGCCTTATTATTGCAAGGGCTTGATTCAGTGCAGTAGAGGACTATCAGATGTGACAATGCAGTGCTCAGCCTGGACCCACACTTTCAGGACTGACCAAACCCAGGGGAAAGGATGCTCTTGGAGGACAATATGATCATGTCACCAAGGCTGGCAGACAGGCCTGGAGGATGCTTTGCACAGGTAGTGTGGACCACATGCCCTGGCAGAACCACATTCAGCAAGCCCACACAAATGCTGTCTGGAGCTGTAAAAGTAAAAAGATACCAGTCCCTTTCATCCTGTTGAATTCAGGCAAGGTACTTACTTGAGGGACAGATTCTTGGTTCCAAAAAATCTGCTTTGACCTTTGAGCTGCCAAATTCCTTCCCCCATTACCTCCCATCTTTCTAGTGTTGCACAGCTACTCTGAGTCATTGTTTATCTAATTAAATTAACATTTGCTAGTGCCGGCAACCTAAAACACTGTCTTAAAACATTTGCTTGAAAAGCTTCCTTGTCCCAGAGCTGTCATTTTTAACATGATGGATAATGGATAGAAATAATTATCCTGAACAAGGTTAGACAGCTTAAATGATTTGAGTTTCAAGGAATTAGTAAGCTTAGCTAAACATCTTATTTTTCAAGACGCATTAATAATAAAAACACAGCAATGTCCATAATGGATTGTAAAATCTGTACTCTACTAAAATTCTTGTGATCTCTTACAGGTTCAACACCTTCATCCAGGAAGGTTTAAATCAGCACAATATCTCATGAATGAAATCACCAAATATCCTGATTTGGAAGGTGCCCACAAAGATCAAGTCCAAGTCCTGGCCCTGCACAGGACATCCCCAAGAATCACATCATCTGTCACCATGTACATCATCAACCCCTGCACTGAAAGGACTTTTGAACCCCAGATAAGATGGGCTGTGGAGTGCTGGCATCCAGCTTAGCTGGTCCAAGTAGGAAGGCAATGTATACATGGGTCGTGGGAGGACCTGGATCTATAAAAAGTCAATGGTGCATCTGCAGCCCCCAGAACAGCCCTGGAACAGGGCGGAAGAAATCAGAAGGCAGAGACTTGGTGCAAACAGAGTGAGCTATTTCAGCTTTACAAAGGTATAAAGCAGAGTGGAATTGGGCTCACTGCCTCTGTATTATTTCCCTAGTCCATAATTTTGGGGAAAATACAAGTTTTCAATTAATCATTGACCTTTAGCTTTGAAGAAAAACAGAACTTTGGCACTGAAATTGCCAAAAAATATGAGTAACAATTTGCAATTGCTTAATTTCCCTCCGAGAAAGCCAGGTGCAGCCAGGCCTCTGCGGTGCTTTGCACTGCGCAGAAGTGAGCTCTCCTCCAGGGACACTCAATCCAAGGCAGACAAAGAAAACATGGAGAAAAACAAGCACCTGGCAGAGAAATGCCAAGCCACAGGCAGCAGGACATGGCAATGTCCCCTCCCTGGCCTGCTCATTGCACTGTGACACTTTTCAAACAATGACCATCCTGCACCAGGCAGGATGCTCAGACCTGATGTTGTTCCCCTTGGTTTGGAGCAGGGAGTCACGTCCTGCTGCACATCAGCCACATTAATGCTCTTAAGATCTGCCCACACATCCCACATGAACACAACCCCAGGAGCAGAGTCCGGGTTAGAGGCTCCTGCAGCCTAAATTGCATCAATATGATGGAGATTTTCACATAAGGTAGATTTTTGTTTTTCTTTAATTCTCATTCTACAAGTTTTACATTGCTGGGGCCTTTTAAAATAAAAATCCCCATTAAAAAAAAAAAAAAAAGGGTGCCCTTTTCACTTCTGAAAGCAAAGGAAAATTTTCTTGGAGAATTTACCTACTTGCTAAAATCCAGAGTTTTGCTTTGACCTTCACTTTTTACATTTTTAGATTTCTTTTTTAAAGATCTCTGCATTGGTGTAGAACGATTTAAATTCTTCCAGTGCAGTTTTATTGCTCCAGAGGCAGCATAAAGCTCAATGGGTGGCTGTATTTCAAGGAAGGAGATGTGAGAGAGTGCAGCTTGCAAGTGGCAATAGAGCCCAGAAATTGAACTCTAGCCTTTCTATTCAGTGCTCTTTTTATTATTAAGTCACGGAATAATTAAAATGTTACAGGGACACTTTAAATCTACACTTGTTTGTACAGCATCCAATGTATATGTGATGGGGAAAGAAAATGAAAAATGTGGGAATGTTGAAAATAAGGAAAAGATTGGATGCTGAGGAATCAAGTGTGGTAAATTATGATACAGCTAAATCTGTAATTTTAACATGAAATGGAGGAGCAGAGCTTTGGTGCATTCTCATGGTTGTGGGGTGGCTTTGGGGTAGGTGCTCTCTGCTTCCTCAGAGCATGGGACATCTCTGTGACATCAGAGAAGGCAGCAATGGCCAGAAGCTGCCTCAGCTGTAGCAAACAAATTGTTATTTTAATACTGAAGATCCCTTTCATTTTGGTTTTTTTTCAGACTTGAAACAAAAGAGTCCAGAACTAGTTTTTAACTTTTGAACATGCTTGTGAAAGTGTTGTTACAGGTGGCAAAGACAGGTGAGATTGTGGAACCATCATTCACACCAGCATCAAGGTAGGATATGAAAGAGGTTTGGGTAGAGGATGCCTGCAGGCTGCCATTAGCACTTCTTAATGATCTGAAGCCTAAATGTCTGGTTGATGGCTCTAATTTAGGCTTATGAGCCTTGCTTTGTTATTGAGGGCCAAGAAGGTTCTTCTGGAGCTGGCTAAGGTTCACTTGCAGGTGTGTAGACTCTTGTTGCTCCTTCTAGGGTAAGACAGTGTGGATGACCCACCACCAGCATTTGACCATTGTTTCCCACTGGGATCCAGCCTTGCTGAGTTTTTTGGGTAAGTATCCCTATCCCAACAAGTGTTAGCACCTCCCGGGCATGAGGAAAGCAGGAAGAGGCAAAGGAATGTGACCACTTTTCCAGGCAAGGACAATGAACAACTATTCCTAACACTGGCATCATGCAGGCTGCAATTTTAAGAAGTAGCCTGCAATTTTGAAGTCCTTAGTTGTTCTTTTGTAACCCAGAGTAGGCAATAAAATGCAAATATTGCTCCTATTCCCATGTCCCTGAGCAGGATGGAAGAAAATCCTGAAAAAAAACCATATTCTTGTGTTCTGGGTTGACAGGGACCACAGATTTATCTCTGTTTCTCATAAGTCTAAACCAATTCCCTGGTAACCACCACTGGCACTGGAACTCCTATACTCCTATAGTCACCTCTTTGTGCTTGCCTCATGACTGGAAATTCATGGTGATTTCCCCAGTGGGAGGAGGTGGGAATCCCTAGGCCAAACATGCTGGGAAAGAATGGAAATGGCAGATTCTCCTGCCATTTTTTCTTACCTTGTTTTAGATGTGGTCTAAATGTTCCAAATTCCCTGTAATTGTTTTTCTCTTTCTCCAGCTTTGAGAAAACAGCACAGTGTTAAATATGGTTTACTGACAGTGCTTTTAACACGCAGCAGTGGGACAGATGTGAACACTAAAGAGCTTTTGCCTGTGTTTTTTGTGCCTCAGATGAGGAGCAAGTGACCCATGATCTGCCCCACCATTTCCAGTGTTGTAAATAACCACAGTGTGTGTTTTCTGTGTATCAGAGATGGGTGAGCCAAATGGCAGAGAGCACTGAACACAATAACATGGCAAGGAGATCCCCCTGTGTACTATTAAATCCTGGATTCTTGCTCCAGATTTTATGATGCCCAAGACTGTTGCAGTGCTGCAGTCAGGTGTTGAGCAGCCACAAGAAAACCAAATCTGAGGGGTGAGAAAAGCAAGGTGTACACAAAACCTATGGGTGGCAAATTTACTCATCCACAAACCTCCCCCATGGAGTAAGAGGAGAGCCAGCTCTTTCTTTTTATCAAAACCAGGAATCCCATGAAAGGGACCACAACTCACACAAGGTGTCTGCTCCTGGGGTTTTCCTTCCTATAGCACAGTTGGATTTCTGGTACTGTTTGTTCCCTGAGCTTGTGGATATGTAATGTGAGGCAGAGCATTCATTATTGGGGAGCCACAACTGAGAGATGGATAATATGGTTGGGTGCCAGTGTTAACCTTGGCCCTATGTAACCATCATGTTGGTAACCTGAGTTAAATTGCTCGTGGCAAAACCAAGAGATTGGTTTTCCTTAGCAACCACTTTGTAACTGTAGAGTGAGTCCAACAAAAGCAGTAGTAAAGTATCATAATGCAGGTACTTTTTTTACAGTTGCCAGGTCATTCTTGGAGATATATATGTATTTATAATTAATGTGTTGCTTCTATGTGCTGGGTGGCTGCAAGAAGCTGGGTTTTGGAGCATGAAGTAGCTGCAGCCTCCTCCACTGCTGGATTTCAGGGGGTGTAACAACCTCTGCTCACACACTTTGGGAGGAAGAGCTGCTTTGCCCTCTACTTTTGTTGCCTGGCCAGTTCTTGGCAGACCTCTGTCATCTCCTCCCATCTGATGGCACCTTTGCTTCTTGGCTGACCCATGACTCTGTGAGTGGAGCAGTTGTTGTTGTCCTGCTGGGATTTTGGCCAAACACCATGGCAGAAAGTGCTCTTAAACACATTAGGCAGTACTAGGGAGCACAGGCATGGACACAGAAAACTTCTGCTAATACAGATGTATTTTTAATAGATAAAATGTGGAATGGTTGTGGTGGGTGTTCTTTGGTCATGTACTGGCTCTTCAGCCTAGTACATGATGTGTAGACCAGATTTCTGTGTGTTTGGGGTTTTTTAATTGAAAAAAAAAAAAAAAAGAGGAACTTTCTACATGAAAATCTCAAATTTACATGGAAAAATCTGATGGGGTAATCAAAATGCAGCACTGTGTTCTGGAATCACACCAATGTGCCAAAGTCCAGCAGCTTCAGCTGGATGTCCTGATCTGAGAACATCACAGTGTTCCATTGTATCTCCCATCCAACATAAACAGTTGTGACTTGATTTTTCTTCTGTAAGAAAAACTCAGTGCTTCAACATTTGGCTGAAAACAAATACCAGTTAATGTTCTTTATGTTTATTAAATAGGAAATCAGTGAGTAAGAAAGAGAGTGTGAAAAATGTTCTATAATAATTTCAGATTTTGTTGATAATGACACAGATCCTTGCCCCAAAATTTTAAATTCAAGCAACTAGCCAACTTATGCAATATTTAGAAAATGTGTGATCTTCTGATTATTCCAGTGGAAAATGTTTAGGAATTTGCAGAGCAGTCTCTGTGGTGATTTAGATTTAGGGATTCATTCAAGCATCTGCTTAGGTCCTGTTGATGCTATAAGACCTAAATCCCATTCCTAAACAGCAGTGCTTTCCCAGGTGAGGATTCAGGTTAGAAAAGTGCTTCCCTGTTAGGTCTGTTTAAAGCTTTTCTCACCACCATTCCTGCACTGGGGTAGATGTCCAGGGGGAGGGAGTCATTTCCCCAAACATCTCCTGCTCCCTGCAGCTGGATGCAGTCTTGGCTGTGAGTTGGACACAATCCTCACGGTTTAGGAAGTGGTTCCTGTAAACCCAGAACAAAGCTAATTTCAGGTTATTAGAGTTTTGGCTCTCAAAGTCTTAGTGCCTCACACTGCTCTCTGCTCAAACCCTGGCAGGTGGGTTTGTGAGGTTATTCCTTGTGCAAACATGGAGAATCATTGAGTCCTGCAAAACTGCCCCACTGTTTGACCAGGGGAACTCTGTCTCTGCAGAGTTTTCAGTGATTTTCAAAGGACAGTTGACTTTTTCTAAATTTAAAATCTATTTCTATGGAAACAGCAAGGCTAGAAGCATGATTTGAGAAAATTTCATGCCTAATGGTAGCCCAGATAATGGCAATAGACAGCCACACAATGATGTGTGAGATATAGAATCATAGGATCCTCACATGGTTTGTATTGGAAGGGACCTTAAAGATCTCCTAGGGGGGAAACTTTCCATGAGAACAGGTTGCTCCAAGCCTGAACTAGCCTGGCCTTGTACACTTCCAGGGATGTGTCATCCACACACCCACTTTTGTGGGCTACATGTGCCAGGGCCTCACCACCCTCACAGGGAAGAATTTCTTCCTAACATCTCACCTAAACCTTCCCTCTTTCAGTTAGAAGCCATTCCCCCTTGTCCCTATAGTTCCTGATGAAGGAATATCATCCAGACTATGACATCCCCACCATCCTAAACAGTTGAGCTGCAGGTGTGGAACAGAGGATGTGTCCAGCATTCTCTGCTCAGCCTGCACATTCTGTGCATGGGATCATGGGCAATCACAGCCCTTGGTGCTGGGAAATAATAACTTGAATGAACTGGAAGCAGGGAATAGAAATGGGATGTGATGAAAGCACCCGGAGGAGCAGAGCCTGCACAGCACTTGGTGCAAAAACTGCAGCGTGCCCTTGTCTGGGCTCAGAGGTCGGTGGTGGTGCAGTGCTTCCACAGCAGTGCCTGCATGGAGGCTATTTCCGACTCCCATAAAAATCTTTATGTCTCTGTGATCAGGATTCGGTGATGCAAATTTGCTGTGTCAAAGGAAGATGCCGCCGTAAATGAATTAGTACAAGAAGAACTTCTTATTTAAGAAGTGCTGACTCTGCGCTCTCCCCTATGCCCTCGCTTTTAAAATTGAAGGCTGGGTTTGCTGCTTGCTATGATCTATATTTAGATACTTATAAATGAAGTTTTGCAGTCATATGGCTGCATTCTTGTGCAGCTTCATGAAGCCGTTTAATCGCATTACAGAGATTTATACATTTGTGTTTACATATTGCAGGTGTTTCCATAAAAGCTCAGGGTAGACACATTCAGGATAGCCTGAAAGTAAATGGAGAAGTGTTTAAAATATTACTGAGTACACTTACAAATAGTGTCCTGGGGCAGAACAGTGAAGTCACTGCATGAACAAGGGAGCACAGGCAGGTAGGATTAATGGATGTGGGCTTTTCAGGGGCACACCTCCCTACAGAGAGTTGAGTCGTGCAAGAGGAGGACAGCATCCCTTTTGGGATGTATCTTGTGCAATGCTCCCAGTAAACTGCTGGGCCCCCAGCAGAATATTTCACAATGTCCGAGAGTGCTGCAGTGCTGAGCTCATGCTCTGTAAGTGATAGCCTGATGAATTATGTGCTGTACACACTACACACAAATCCTGTCCCAACCAGCCTTAGAAGAGGAGATAGCACTCTTGCTGGTGTGTCCTCTGCTCCAGGAACCTTGCCAGGAGGACACACCATAATTCATGCTCTGCTGATGCTTTGTAAAAGTTGCAGCCTGTACTTTGGCTGCAGTGCTGCTGACCCCAGCATCCATGTCAGCCTGCAGCCCCTCCACGCCTGCTGGATGACTGCAGTTCCCTGTGCCTGTCCTGGGAAGGCTAACACACCAACTGGCCCTTCAGCTGGCACAGGCAATGCAGGTAGGCAGTCCTGCCTTGCCTGGCATCTGCACCACATCCCACCAAAGGTCAGGGCTCTCCCTGCTTTCAGGCAGTCCTCAGCTTTGCCCTCATGGCTGCAGAAACCTACAGCTCAATGCAGAAAACAAGGTGGGAACTCAGGACTTCTCCTTAACCTAAGAACCTCTTTAATCTCTGCTCAGTTACAGCTACCAAAAGCAAAGGATTATCAGAACTTGATTTATTCTGGTTTGAGGCTCACCATAAAGCTGTAATGCAGCATCTTCCATGAGGAAGTGCCTGAGAAACAAGAGGTTTCCTGCAGGGAAGGAGCAGACTAACATGGGATGATAGGGGAATTTCATGTGGAGCTAAAACACTTCTGAAACATTGAAAGGGAATGGCAGGAATTTGTGCAAGAATGGTGAGAAGGCGTTTGGCTGTGGGGAAGAGTGGTTACTTCCACTCTTCATCCCCTTTTCCATGGTGGGCTGTGAGCCTGGCCTAAGGAAGACACATTTTAAACTCTGCCCTGTGGACAGGGACAGGCAAGGTGCAACACGGGCAAGGAAAGCAGCCAGGTGGGCTAGCAGGGTCAGGAGCAGCCAGGCAGGTGACTGTCCAGGCCAGCACACCCCGAGGTGCCAGTCTGCCTTTTTTTGAGACTTTTGCCGTTCTGGAGACTTCCCGGGGAGCTAAAAATCCCCAATTTCCTGGGGCCACAGACCAGGCCGGGTGCTGGCCCAAATGTGGGTCAAGAGTGACACCCTGTGGACAAGTTTCTCTTTTTCGTAACCTTATAGGATTTCTCGCCCGATATTTTTCGTCTGCCTCTTTATTCCCCCTCCCCAGAGTTTTCCTTTCCCGACTCTCCTTTCCCAGCCCAGGTGTTGCCGCTGCAAGCCCCACGATGCTCACGGACCGGCGTAATCTCATCGCCTTAAAAATGCGGACTAAGGGGATGAGACCGAAATCCCCCCCTTCCCTTTTGTTCCTCTTTGCTTTTCCCCCTTTTTATAGTTGTTTTCCCCCCATTTATACTGGGTTTCGGCAGCTCAGCGAGGGGCAGCGGCTCCTGCCCCGCCGCGGTCCCGGCTCCGCGGCCGCGCAGCTCCGCAGCCGGAGCCCGGTGCGCTCCTGCGGCTCGTAAATCTACTGTGCTCGCGAAATTTGGCAACTATGAACCCGGGCTGCCTGTTAAACCGGGAGAAAAACTGCGTGGGCTTCCCCCTCAGCAACTCTCTCTGTCCTCCACATCTCCACAAGCTGCCCCCCCGAGTGAGAATTCCTGCCCGAACACTAAACACCCCCAAAAAAAAAAAAAAAAAAAAAAAAAAAAATTCAAGAATTGCTTCACTTCTGGTCACTCTAATGCTCCCTTCCCAATTCTGGTGCTGGGGTTGCACCGTGCTGTCCTGATATTCCTAAGTTATTCCAAAGTTATTCCTAAGAAGTGTCCCAGAACAGGCTGATTGACACCAGCTGACGACCTGGAGAGGGTACAGCTCTATTTTAAGCAACAAATAATTTAGTTTTATACTGGTGAGAAAATCCTCATCACTTATTTAATTATATGGATCTAAAAGAAGCCATAATGTCTTGGCACACCTGAATGCTGGGAGTGGGAAAGAGAAGGGTGTCAAATCCTTCCAAGAGCTTGTGTCCTTTCTTATCCCCTGCAGTTTAACCCTGCCAAGACTGCACAGACCACAATATCCATATATCCAAAACAGAGCCTGCATGGAGATTCCTGAATGTCCGCAAAAGCAGCAAATAAAACAGCAGTAATTCTTTCCAATTACATTTATATGTTGCCATTAACTCTGTTTTAGCTGGTGTAGTTTAGGGCTTTTAGAAAACATGACTTCAGATGAAATAGCTACTTTAGGTTTCTGCTGAAAGGAGCTGCAAGTTTTGCCTGGACTCCTACACAGATTGTCTGCCATTTTTCATTGTATTCAAAATCCTGGAGAGGATGAGGTATCCGAGAACAAAAAGTGATATTTTATGCCCTTATGTCATTCCCAGCATTTTCTAGGCCTGAGCATTTGCATCATTATCAGGTGAAAAAAGAAAGAGAATATCGCTTGTCCAGCTTAGGCATGCTATAAGAAATAAGAAGTAGAAAAGCTTCAAAAAACATCTGTGTTGTTCGGGGAACTTCCTAGAGAACAACAGAAGTGGGAAGATCCACCAGGTAAAGAATGTGGGAAAAGAGGCAGAAGAGTAGGTTGATTTTTGGTTGACCAAGCAAACAATGAAGGTTGAGAAAAACAGAGACTGGAGACCCCAAGGTGAGCACAGGAAGCTATGTGCCATCTCCAAGATGTGGTAAGGCTGAAAAATTCCCTTTCCTTTTTTATGAACCAAAGCCACACCTTGATGGGAAGCATTTCATCCCAAGTTCTGCCTCCTTGGTTCAGGTTAGGCCACTCTGCCTACAGAAAGGTGTTTTCTTGTGTCCCTTTCAGTGTCACGGGAACATTACAGCCCTTGACATGGCAAGGCAATGCAGTTCACCCCAGAGGTGACGGCAGTGCACAGTAAATTCATGGTTTGAAATCTCCATCATTTTATTGCACAGTCTTCCTAAAGATGTGCAGCCCAAAGTCTGCCTTACACCAGGAAGCTGGGGGGAACAGCCCATCTACAACAGCTCTTGGCAGAGTTAGAAACAGGGTCAGGCCATGAGGGCCCAACTTGGAATTTAAATTTGGTCTACTTGAGGTAAATAAAATAACTGCACTGCCTAGTTTGCAAAGGATCATTTACTTTTCTGGAAAGGAGAGTATGTTTTTGGAAATTGTACAGGCATCTTTCAGGATGAAGGGCTCTGTGTGCAACAATCAAGTTTTTACCTTTTGATTAGCAAAGCTTTTTAAAGAATTTCAATTCTGAATTACTAAACAAAGAAACTATACAAGTCCCAGATGAGATTTAAACAGTTTCCAAAAGACATTAAAAAAAAGAGAAAAATACTGGGCCACATGTTTTTTCTTATGTCTCTTGAGTCCATTTATTCCAGACATCTGACATGCAATTCAAATTTCCAATAGTTTTAGGTAACCATGTCCAATTTAGAAACCACAGCCCTCAGCTAAGCCTACCTACCTCCCAAATCAATCCAGAAACCAGAGCACTTGCTGATATTCTGCACTTTCAGCCTTGCAGAGCTTTGTTATATGTGTGCTATACATACTTGGGTTGAGTTTTCTGGCTCCGTGCAATCCATTTAGATGCATTTCATAGACCTGCAGTCAGTGGTCACAGACAGATAAATTATAGCTCCTAATGGAGAGCCTGTTCATGCTTTCAAAGAGTAAAACCACTATAAAATTGATCTCCTCCTTTGAGATGCCTTTGACAGTGGTGCTTGTACGGCAGATCGGATGAGACGGAAGCAAAGGGCTCCCTGTGGACAAAGAACTAATGAGTTTTATTTCTGGCTCTGAGGCTTGGGCTCATTCTTAACCTTTCTGTGCCTGAGAGTTTGTATCTCAAAGATGGAGATAAAGCAAGGGCTTTTTGATAGGCAAAGCCAAACTACAATGGAAATCCCAAGTTCAGATATGGGCGGATAATGTCCTGCTATGTGCCCTTTCCTAATTGCCTGCAAAAACCTCCTTGCTGAGGATTTAATCATGTTTGGGAGGAGGTAAGTTTGGCAAGGGAGACATTAGGTGATGGTTTCCACACCACCCTTCTCACCTCAGTCCCTAAAACCTGGGTCATCCAACCCCACAGACCCCAGCACTCTGGCTGAGCTCATCAATCAGGACGTGCTCCTCCTGCAGAGGTTGACATCAAAAATCCTCCCTGCCAGGGCCCCAAGGAAACAGTAGATGGCCAGGTGGAACTTCCAGGAGAGCATGGTAGAACAAAAATTATGCAACAGATTCTCTACTGCTCTCAACATCAGAGGAGACTTATCAGCCTCCAGCAGCGAATCCTGTTATCCTGTTTAGCTGCAAGTGGCCATCATTTTATCCTGTTATCCCTCATTCATCTTATTTATTTTTAGCTTTCCAGTCCTCTTTCCAGAGGGAGCACTTGCATGCACTCACAAACTCTGCTATTGGGGAAAAAAATAGGATTTGAATCAAATTTATTGCTGTTAATTCCTTTCATAGACATCATGAATCAGAAGGGGCAGCTAGAGGTGATGAAATGCCTGTTCATCCACAGCCTTTGACACCACTGATCAGGGAAGGGGCCAGCAGTGGAGCTTGTCCCTGGTAGGATTTAGGGGCTGGGAACATGGGAAAGCAAAGAGGGGGAGTTGGAAAAATCTCTGGACGATTTTGTTGTTCCTTACAGTTTTCCTGAGCATGTCCCCCATTCTCCTTCCTGCAGAGAGGATCTGAGCAGAGTATCCCTCCTTAAAAATAAAAGGAATAAATGAGACAATAGAATGAATTAAGGCATTCTCAGATGATGCCTGGTTGGGGGTGATATTTATGTCCTTCAAAACCTGTGGTGCCAATTATAACAGCCCCATTGACTTGGGAGGATAACCCTGATTTTAAGGACAATCTCTGCAGAATGCAATGTATTTTAAGCAGAAAACAAGTGGCCAGATTATGGCCCCCCAGTGCAAACACAACAACAGACTTTCTTCAGCCTCTTTTTCTATATATACACCAGTGCTGTGAAGTAAAGAGGAAAATGCTGAGTCTGCTAAAAACTGTTCAGATTCTTGTGGGTGCTTTGGAGGAGCTGGTATACAATTTTGAGGCTGTTCTTTCTGCTGGCAAATTAGCAACTTAGAAAAATTACAGTGGCGGGTGGGGGGGGGAAGAAAAAAAAAAGGAAATTCTATTAATGAAACAGAACAATGAAAATCAAAGCTAAAGATGGAAGGAACTGAGTGGGCCCCATCCAGTTCATTGCCTGCTAGGCTGGATTTCTGCCTATAGTAATTTATGCCATAGCCTTGGAAGTGAAAACAGATTTCATTTACTATTGAACAGTACTACTCTGTGTAGAAAGAGTTCGTGGCCTCGCAGTGTTACTGTGAAGGTATTGTGGGATTATTGCTCTCACTTTGCAGATGGGCCTAGTAATGCTGCTTGAATTCTTAAATTTAGGCTCTGGAGAGGGAGAATCTGAATTAGGACTCAAGTGTTCCGAGGACTGTGCCTTGTGTCCTGCTCCCACATGGCCTGGCCACTGCAGGAAGTGTTGAGATCCTTGAGGTCCCAGTCAACACCACTGTTCTCGTGTGCAAGGCTCTGCATCAGGATCATCTCTTGCTCCAGGGATTTATCCCTCAAGGGATTGATGGGAGAGTTGCACATAAGATGTTCCTTCAACTTTAAATATACCTTAAAAGGGAAAAGTACTCTGAAACTCTTGGCTTGCTTTCCTTTTTCACTAGTCTGGTACCAGGCAGAGCCCAAAAACACCTCCTGCCCTTCCAACAAGCATCAAGACAGAGGATGGTGAGTCCCTTCCTGCCCACATCGCCAACACTGCCACAGGCACAACCTTCCTCAGAGGAGTTTGGCAGTGAAAAGGCACATGTTGAGAAAAAAAAAAAAAAGAAAAATGGAAGAAATCAGGTAAAATTAGCATTTGGAGAAAAGATCCTATGGAAAAAAAGCTATATGTTTCCCGAGAGCAAAATGAAAAAAAAAAATCCCAACTCTCAAACCCAAGCTTGCAGACTCTGCTGTAATTTATGATTTACCATATGAATCTAACTATAGAACTTCATTTAAAAATGTTATAAAGATTGTAAATCTACAGTGAAATGTTCTAGGGACAATCTGCTGGCAGAAACCCACTCTCCAGACTGACCTATGGGGCAACCAGCTTGTCAAGGGCTTGATCTGGAGCCCGCTGAAGACAATGGAAATGCTCTTTTTGACGTCAGTGGCCTTTAGATCAAAAAGCCCCCAAAGCTCAGCATGGAAAAATGAGTCCTAAGGAGAAGCAAACTGCTCTAATCAATAGATGTTGCTGGATGAAGGTCTTTAACAATAGTTTAATGGGCTATGATGAGCTCCTCTGGACACTTTTATTTGGTATTGTATGTATCTTATAATCTTTATCCTGAAACTTTTAATGGAATTTATCTCACTGGAGAATTTGGGAGAACATCTGCTGCAAATGATGGGTAAAGACATAAGCTGTTGTGGGTGGGGTGAGCCTCAGGAGGTTCACAGTTTGGGTTTGGCTTCTGCTTCAGATTCTTATCTGAACTATACAGATCTCCTGTGGCTGCAAAAATTGGACTGGAAATCACAAGAGTACGAGCCTTCTTGTGAAATTTCCAGCACTTTTCTTATGGTTTTGACTGAACACCAGATGTGGAAAAAATATTTAACAAAACTGGATGCAGTTTTTTCATGTCTGTTTCTAAAATGAGATGAAGGTTCAGGAATCTAATTTTATCCTTTCCATCTTCACTCCTTGGTAAGATTCTGTTCTAGTTAAAAAAAAAAAATAAATGCAATTTAAACCCAGAATATAGCTATTGCAACCATTCCCTAAAGAATTGTTCAAGTAGATGAAACTACAAACATTACATTGACTATAAATTAAAACCTTATGCCTTTGGCAAGTGGAGTGCAAAAAATGACCAGGGTGAATGGTGACCATTAGGAAACATCCACTAATGTTCTTTCCTTTCAAAGATTATTTTTATTTGCTTTGCATGCAAGCCTCTTTGCATTTTTGACCCGTTCCTGCCTGCTTCCACAATAAAGCCAGGCTTTTAGGCTTTCCCGAGCACAGATATTTTTGAGAATACTTGAGCAATTCTGCTTGCCATGTGGAAATTTTTCATTTTAGTCCAGAATTCAAAATCTCCTGTAAATCTAATAGATTTTGCAGGCTGCTTGCACAAGCCTGCGTTACTTCTTGGGTGTAACACCAGTAGTGGGATGCCGAGTCACTAATCAATGGCATGTTCTTCTAATCCAGATGTTCCATATGTTCTTTGTGGACAATTCACAGCTGGAAAGGAGAGTCATATTAACTCTCCTTATTGGAGGAGAGTTACCTCCTCCAAATCTCCCATATTGGAGGGTTTATTAGCTGGTTTGCTCTAGTTGTAATGCCTACTCACATTTACATTTAAACTGGCAGTCTTTCATCAGAGAGCGGAACAAAAGATTTGTTTGAAACCAAATAGTAAAAGTAGGTTAGGGGAGCTCTTAAGTCACAGGAAGATTTCATAGCATGTGTAGGCAAATTTGGGAAGTAGAAAATGGCCTGAAGTGAATGGCCTGTCTTGAAGGATTTTAATCACTAACATTGGGAGTAAAGCTGAGCAACAGGGTCAAACAAATCAAGTGAAGAAGACAAGTCTAAAAGTGGCACTGACTTCACTCAGATATTTTATCACTTATGATTGACTCTGAATTTTTTTGTCTCAGTTCAGAACAGCAGGTTTGTCCCTGTGGGGTATATAAAGGCCAGACCAAATGGAACTGAGCTGGCACTTCTTTCAAACTCCTCATTTGGTGTATAATCTCACATCCAAGTCAAACAGGACGGATGAAAAAGTGGAGTATTATGTCATCCAGATTCTGTGGAACAGTGAGCTGTAGCTCTGGCGCCTGAGGAGACTGTCTAGAACTCACCATGTCTTGTCATTTCACTGTATTTTTGGCAATATTGGGAAGTTTTCTCCAATGATCTAGAGCCAAGCTTCCTGTGAAACTCCACTGTCATTTAATAAGCAGAAAATAAACCAATTAAGAATGGGAAGAAGCAGCTTCAAAGCATGGACACCAACGCTGGGGAAAAAAAGGGAAAGAAAAACCCCAGGGTTTATTCTTAATCCTATTAATTTTGGGGAAGGAGGGGCTCTGGGGATGTCTTAGAGATTTTCTAGATCTCTTTGAGCCTGGGAAAGGAGTGGTTTGGGAACTGAGATGTGCCAAGACCTGTCAGTGCCTCTACCCCTGATGGAGATGGGGCTCCCAGTGCGTTGAGTACAGGGAAGGTTTTGTGCTGAGAGAAGCAACTTTCTCAGGAGCTGGTTTCTCTGTGTGCATGGGGAGGTAAAATTGTTCAGCTTCTTCCTAGTGGTCCAGGAAATGTCCACCAGGATGAGCCTTTCCAGAAAAATCCTGGGTTTTGAAATGCAACTTGGAAGAGTGCTAAAAACGGCTGCAGAAAAGGGTAAAGAACTCTCCTACTGCTCTCCCCAGGCTTTGCTCCCAGGGCTGTACCTCCAGCCCATGTGGAAATAGTTACCTCCAAATAACACATCCTGTGGGACTATTTCTGGTCATTTCACAGAAGCCTTATTAAAAAATAGAGAGTTTATTAACCTGAGATTCAGGGACTCAGCTTCATGATGAAGGCTGTAAACTCTCAGCCTATGGTACAGTTTTGCAGGGATGATTTGAGGGTTGGAAAAAGAAATCTTGCAGAGAGAGGCTTAAGGTGCTCCATTTGGTGTGCTTAGCAAAAAAAAAAAGCAGATCAAGCAGTGCCCTGACTCTGGGCAGAAAATGCTTTTGGAGGAGAAAATACTGTGTACAAAAAGGGCTTTATGGTCTAATAGGGGGAAAACATAATGAGATGCAATGGCTGGAAATTTAAGACAGGCAAAATTGAGAGATTGGGAAGGGAGAGGGGGCAGACTGTTGAAGGGGGCAGGGGATTTGTCATCCTTTTGCATCTTAAAATCAGAACTGGAGGCCAGCCCAGATGACTGGTGAAACATATAGTAGTAGGCTCAATTAGCGAGTGAATGTGTGAAATTATTTTCTTGGGGATTTATATTGAGCGTTAAACTAGATGATCTGAATTGTCCCTTTCAGCCTTAAAAATGGAGGAAAGATGCCAGAAATGAAGCTAAATATCCAAATTCTACCAAATTGCAATAGTTGGAGCCTCTGGCCCCTTTGGGAATGGCATAAGTGAAAGGAGAAGGGCTGTTCTGGGCACGGGGTGTGTGGAGGGACAGACAGAATGAGGGATGCCATCACATGCCTCCAGCACAAACCCAGTTGTAGCTGCTTTTCCTTCTTGGCCCCCCCAGCACACTTCTCTTTTTTATAAATTTTATTTTTGAAACTAAAAATACATCCTCAGAGGCATTAGTCACTCTGCCCACATATTAATAAATTGCATAATGATGCCACCAAGCATCCAAAAACCTTTCAAACTGTTATATATTATTTCTTTCAATAATATTCTAAAAGGCCAGTGAGGCTTAATGGAGCCACATGGTATTGTATTTAATCCAGAAATCTGGAACTGTCTAAAATCTCATATATAAATTAAGATAATATACAATATGTTTTTTCATTTAATTTGGTTTTCCACATTTGGGTAAGCTATAACTCTGTAAAGCTGTGTCTTTTGCAAAGGATTTTTGTCTACCAAATCGTAGATTTGTAATGTTGCTCTTGCTTTTAATTGCCTGGGGCTGTTCCCCATAATAACTCAGCCAGTCCTTTGCCAGATAAAGGAAAGTTTAATGGAACCACAGTTTAATTGGGCAAAGTTTAGAAGTTATGCAAGTTGCAAAGTTTCCTGGGACTTTTCCTTATGGCCTCTCCTGCAGGGCTCCCTTGGCATTGCTGCAGGGAATGTCACTGCCGTGCCATGGAGATGGTGACCTCGGCAGAACTGTGGGCACTGATTTGCTGGTGGCTCCTTCATGACTCTCCTCGCACTCAGCTGGGTGTCTGGCATTTACACACATGAATTTTTAGGACATCAGGAGCCACTGAGTATAAAAAAACCCAAATCCAAATATTTCCTATGCTGGAAAAACCTAAGGGCTTTCTTTCAATCTAGGGTTTGGGTATGAGGCTTTCTTTCATTAGTGTCACCTCTGGACAGGCTCACCTCTCCTGTACAGTGTCTGCAGGGGGTTTTCACATATTCTGTCAAGCCATGGCAGATATCACAGGCTATGAGATAAGGAATCACTAAATATTGCCTTTTCCTCCTTTCTTTTCGAGCTCCCTTCACGCCTTTGGAAACTCTGGCTATCACTGCACCAGGGTGGAACAAGACTGTGGAACAGGAACTGTCAGGACCACAATTCAGGTGCTTTCTTTTTTTTCTTATCCAGTAACCTCAAAAATTGCTGGTTTTTGAGCTAAAGTGCTTCAAGAGATGGAGGGAGAAAAGTGTATGTTCTTGGGTGTGTTCTGCTCTGCAGTTTGACATCCTGCAGGAGAGGAAAGCCAGGTGTGGAAACAAAGTGAGTGAGATGATTTCTTGTGGGGTCAGTGGAGTAGATGCAACAGAGGTGCTGAAATGTAGGGCATACCTTTCATTTGAGGGAATGCATAGGAGAATTAAACACATTCTGGAAAGCAAGAGGCCTGTGCATTATGAGGGAACAACTCTGAATCATATGGGCCCAGATTCTGGTTGATCACGTGAATAAAACCTCTTTCAGGATTTAATACATCTGCTCATCATTTCTGGTGGTTTGGGGTTTTTTTTCAGTTGGCTTTTAATTTTCCTTGGCTTTGTCAGGACTAGACCTGACTTTGAGCAGGGATATTCTCAGGGCTGTAATCTGGTTTTGACAAATTTTTGGTATGAGCAGTGTGTACAGAGGCTCTGTGCTCTCCTCCTGTCTACAGGATTTGTCCAGTTTTGGGAAACTGTGTGATAGATGCCTTTAAATTCCCAACCCTCCCTGGTTTCTTTCCCTCCCTTCCCAATGCCCTGTTCACCAGAAATGCAATCCACTTCTCTCTTGTCACTTAACTGATTATGTACAAAACTGCTTGGCTCCTGTGTCCCAATTCCTCTCCAAACTGGGCTCTGCATTGCTGCTGCTGCATGGATCAAACTGCACTTGTAATAAGCATCTTGAGGTGCTTTATTAAACACCAGATTTGTTAAACTAAGAGTTTCCCTCCTAGAAACATGTGAGTGATATAACCACATGTGTCTTGGTCTCACAAACTCCATCTCAGGGGGCAGGCTGGGTCACAGCAGGATGCATTGCATGGGAGGGGGGAAGATTATCCATGAAACTTCATAAGCAGAAGCTGTGCAGAGACAAACAGGAGTGAGCCTGAGCCCTTGAGGCCACCACAGCCCTGTCACTTCTGCCCAGGAGGCACTGAGCTATATTACACCTTCTCCACCACCTCTGTCCCCTCCTGGGTCTTTTGGGACCCACAGGGAAAGGCCAGGTTTGCTCCCGGGGAGTTGGTCCAGCCCTTGTAAAACGTTATTGCAGGGGTCAAGTGAAAACTGACTCATTTTTGAGCAGGAGAACAAGGTGATTTTCTTGAAGCCCAGTAATTCCTTCATTTTTTATTGGTGCTGTTATAAACCAACTTCTCCGAGGTGCTGGGACTTTGCCTATATTGCATCCCTGTTCCCATCCGGTTCCAACAATAAAACCCTTGCCTTTTTTGATCTCTGGCTTTCATGCTTGCTGACACACTCTGGAAAATTTAAGAAGGGCGCAAGGAATGGGTTAGTCACACTTGTTAATGTTTATCCCATTGCAGAAAGAGCAGGGCTGACCTCAGAGCTTAGGCTTTGGAGAATAGTTATGAGAATGATTCCACCCAGCTGAAACAAAATCTGCATGCAAAGCTCGTTTGGTGCCTGGAAAGAGCTAGAAGGAAATAAAGGTCTTAAATGATATATTTCCGCAGTTAACATTTTGTCCTGTTTACAGAATCTCACCAGAATACTGGGGGTTTTGTTTTGTTCATATGTTTTTCATAAGGATAAATATCCATGCAGTTTAAACATTTTCATTAGATTCAGACAAGAAGGAGGATGTGGGATTGTTTTGGGTTTTTTTTTCTGTAATTGTTAATCTCTCAATTTTTTAATGGTTTTTCTTAAAACACTCTTCAGAAATAAAATCTCAGGTAAATCAAAGAGACAGGGAAAGTAATTCTCTTTAATTATTCTTAGAGCAATTTTGAGTAATGTAGGTTAAATTAAAAAAATATACAAGCAAGATATTTTGGCTGGGAAGTATGTGTAATGTATGAACAGCAGGAAAAAAAAAAGCCTTCCTTTCTAAATAGAAAATCTTTGAAAGTAACAGGGGGAAACGGATGGGAAGGGCTGAAGTCCATATATTCCCACCTCCTCCGCCTTGTGCTCTCTTAAAGGTGAGCTGCAAAATGCAAAAGAGAAATGTGTTAAATTCAGATGACTCGCTCGGGTGTCAGGAAGTGGCTCGAACAACCACACGAAGTTAACTAACACATTCCCTTTTTTTTTGTTCATCCCCTCCCTCCCCTGCTCTTCTCGTGAAATCTGTTTTTTTTTTTTGCTGCTGTGGTTGCTGCCTCCAGGCGAGAGCGCAGCCACTTGTCCACCTGAGTGGCACCCCAAGACCCCCCCATGGCTTGCAGACAGCCAAGAATTTCTGGGAGGATCTTCCAGAAAGTAAGAAAGGAGGAGAATTTTAGAAAATGTATTCCTGATCTAAACAGCCTGGCTGCAGGAGAAATGAGATAAGCTCTGAGGGATGGCACGTTGAGCTTGTGTTGCTTTGCTGCTCATCTTTTGTCTGATCAATCCATCTTATTATCACCCACCTGCTCTGTTCTAGGTCTTCTTCAGCAACATGGTTCATGCCATTCGTGGGGTTGAGTATCCTGGTCTCAGGAACCCAAAATGTGAGTAGTGCTGTGTCTGTCATCTGCCTTCAGCTGAGGCACAGAGAGAAGTAGCTGGATGTGGGGAAAGACTTTTGGAGCTGCAAGTGGCAGGATTTGGTTTGCAGCTGGATGTGTGTAATGGGAATAAGTCTCATTTAGAAGACTTTGAAAATGGTTCAGGTGACCAAAAGAAAGTTGGAAAAGCAAGACTCCTTATCCAGTAGAAATAGTGCCACTGCCATTTGCAATGACTCCTATCCCATGGACCAAGAGCCTTGCAAAACCTCACAACAAGGGTGCAGACACGTGGCTGCTCCTCATTAGCTTCCACTTTTCCCTCTGGAAATGCCTCCCATGCCTTTTGCCCACAGCTTGGCAGTAGGTGTGCTAAAGAGAAGGTTTAAACCTAGATGGAAGGGGGTTATCTGATTTATAGTAAGTAGATTTTTCATTTCAAATGGCAACACATAAAGCCCTGCATGTTATCTTGCATCAATATAATACACACGCACACATGCCATGCATTTATGCCTAGGATATAAAAATAATAAATTATTGCAATTCTGTGTATCTGCATAGAGCTAACTCATGTAGTACAGCATGTTTATCAAAGGACACTCCTTAATTGCATACTAGTATTTTTTAATTAGTCATTAAGTTGTAAGACTCAGTCTCTCTGCTGATTTATGTTCTCCTTATCTACAGTGTGAGTGACTTCTGCAGCAATTCCTGATTTTAATTTTCTATTATTTAATGATACACAAGATTTCAAAATTAGAGGGTTTTTTGGGGTTTTTTTGGTTTTTTTTTTTGCTATGGGGGTTGTTTTAAGGATAAACCCAATTATACTTCTGAGACTCTTTAACCAAGGAAAGCCAAAATAGAATATGACAACAATGGCTGTTGTCCCCCTCTTAGGGGGAAGATTCTCCCTGTTTTCCCCTCTAAGAAATTTATCAGAACTGTTCATTCTCTGTTACAACCACAGGAAAAAAAAAAAAAAAAAAAACAACAAAAAAAAACCCAAAAAAAAAACCCACCAAAACTGTGGATTTGGGAACTTCTCTATAGTTTAGTTTCTGGAAGATAATTAGCTTAATTGAAATAAAAAGAGAAAATTAATATTAATTTTCATTTCTCCTTTGGGAGAAAGATTAAATGAATTTTCGAAGGAGATTCTGCTCCTACTTAGTGTTGAACCTGATGAAGTCACCCAGCTGATCACAGCCCAGTGGAGGAGGTACAGCATTTGATAAAACCTCAGCAAAGGGAATTCAAGCAGCAATCCCCTTGCAATGAGAGGGGTTATTAATACTGAGGATCACTGCTCCTTTGGGGCTTTAGCTTTATTTTTTCTTTCTGGTGTAAGCAATTGTCAGCAATGGAGAGAAGTTAATACACCAGTGTAGGGGCTCCAGGCCAAGTGCATGGAACAGCTATCTTCAGGCACTTGTGGAAGTGTATAGGATTTGTCTGCTGTGTCCTCCTCCATCAGGAACAGCAGAGGTCCATGTCTCACCAGTGGATGCTCCCAGTTCACACAGAGTCACTGGTTGGTGACACCAGAATGCCCTGGCCACAGGACAGAGTGACAGGCCCTGAGCTGGTGTGCCCAAGGTACTGCACACTATGATGTCCATGGTACCTTCAGCTTCATAAACCTGCTACCCTGCCTCCTAAAGCCCCATTACCCTGCATTTTCCCCTGCTCCTTTATTTTTCAAGGTGAAATAACAATTTCCCCTTCACACCCTGCTCTGGCAGCCCAGTAGAAAGATGATGATCTTGTACTGCACCATCTTACCCAAACCTGTGAGGTAATAGCTGGTTGTTGCAGGAGATGAGAGAGGAAACTGATTTAGTCAAGGATTTTTACATCAAGTGTTGATGCCAAAATGTTCCTGCACATAGCAGCAGTTGCAGAGCTGGTGCAGTAAGGGTCAAGGCAGCTGTTTAAATTGCTGCATTATCCTTCATCCCTCCCAAAAACCTGCCTTCCCCTAAAAATCCTCTTCCGACATGGCCATGCCAATAGCAAGGTGTTGTGACCACTATGCTGCCAGTAGACCTATTTTTCATTGCTGCTTACCTTTTCTGTTCTGCAGGGCTGATTTCTCTGGGTTTAATTATTCCTCTATTAATGCAGCACAGCCATGCCATAGTTTCCCTTTGGCAGGACTCATGTCTGCAACTCTGCAGCAAGCACCCCCAAAATGTCCATTCCCATGAGAGCCAGCGGCCTTCTCTTTGCAGCCTTCCCCTGTCTTCTCAATTAACCTCCCCAAAATTACCAGTTATGAGGAGTTTTAAAACTTTTCAAGAGGCAGTGGCTTCGTTTAGGCAGCAAAGCTGTGTATTGAAATATGAATTAGTAGTGTGTGTATCGGCAGGATAGACCATCTGCTGTGCTCAGCACCCGGGTTTGAAGCTGGTTGGCTGGCAGGACAGCATGTGTTTACAGAAAACCCTAACAGTTGTAAAGGAGCCATTTAGGTTTATCGTGTCAATTCCTGTACAACTCCACACAGAGAGATTCCTTTCACAAACTCCCATAAAAAAGACAGATAGACTAGTTTTGACCTCTCTCGAAACATTTGATGGTTGAGCTTGTTGCAAGGATAAAATATCTAGAAGAGGAAAAAAAAAAAATCTTGTCATTTCCCCCTCTTAATCAAAAGACTTCTTGAGTGCAACATCCATTCATAGCTTAATTCTTGCATTGTAATTTAACTGCCTTTTATTTTCCTTCTGAGATACAAACACAGGAGCTGTACATGATTTTCATACCACATTATGCAAGACATTGTGAAAAAGCTGCCCAGAGTAATGGCTCCATTTCAATGTGATGCATATGCCAAGATACAGGGATCATTTATTTTGCTTAAAAAATTAAATGAGGATGGGATTAAAAATGTTATGTTTTGCCTATATGAGCAATTCCTCTATCAGCCATTCCAAACATATTGCCTCTTTGTAGCTCCTCTGTAATACAAATTGTCCAAGGGAAGGCACGTGGTACCACACCAAAAGGGTTTATGCTACTGCACAAGCATCCCTCTTTCCAGGGACTTGCAAAGCATAAATATTCCAAGGACAGGAGAGAACAAAACCACATTGACTCTGGGGATGCCTCTGGACTGAGTGCTCGGTTGTTTTCCCACACTTGGATGAATTATTAAGAAAACAATCTCTTTAGTGAATGTGCTGAATCCATTTCTTAGCAGGCACCCATGTTGTACATATGATTTGTGTGTGGATGGATGCAGAGAGAAAAGGGAACATTCTCCTACATCCTTAACCAAGCCCTTGGTCACCGTGTTCCATGTGTGCCTCTGCCAGGCTGTTGGACTGAGAACATAAAATAAGAGACAGCCACATTCTGATGCATCTCTGAGATAACTCCTTCCACTGTGCAAAAGAAAAAAAAAAAAAAAAAAGTATATTAATACATAGGTCTTAAGACTTCAATCATTTTTTTTTTTTAAATGCTCGATTCTTTTAATGGAAAAATCCATGAAGCAAGATGAAAGATGGCAAGATGAGAGATGGCAGGATGGGGGAGAAAACTCACTCTTGCAAACATATCCACCTGTTTTTAAGGCCCCCTCATATGGATGCTTTAGGACTGGGGATCAAAAGCTGAATAAAAACTGAGTGTAGCCAATATCTTAAATAGGAATACAGTATGTTGGTAGTTTGTGAAGGGTTCTATAGCTTATATGAAGTAGCAAGGCTTGGGTAAAGACAGGAGAATGGTGGGATGAAAGGAAATTACCTGTTTCTAAGCTAGGTGCTGTACTCTTAAGAATCCTTTCTCTAAAATATGCCTTGGGTCCTTGGAAATGAAATATCAATGCATTACTACTACTGTGTATTACTATGATTAGAACCACGGGGGTTTAGGTAATTTTTGCTTATAATCTAGTGCATCTGTGTCTAGATATTGTATGTGTGTACATCCATGTATTTGGTTTTTTCTCTTTTTTTTTAATATTTGTAAGTTCAAAGTTCCTTTGACCTGACCAACAGCTCATGCTCATAGGAGTCAGGATCTGGTGCTCAGTAGTGGAGGAGCAGAACAGGATGGATCAGGACTGTCAGATTCCTTCTCCAGGAAAGCAGCAGATTAAACATGAGCACAGGCTCTCTCCTGGGGATTGCATTCCATGTTTAGGGACATGAGGGAGGGGAAGGCATCTCCAGCTGCGTTGAACAATGTGATTGCAGAGGTGTTAAGTGCCCAGGACCAGATTTGGGGATTGGTGCAGCACCTGCCACACCACTCAGTGACCAGGGAGATGCAGTGGAAAAGTCCTGTCCCCTCTAAAAGCAGCATCGAATGCAAGTGGGAGAGCAGAGCCCTGGGAAGTCATCAGGAAAGAGTTTGGTGACCCAGGTGCTGGTCTGTGCTCTCAGGTGCCCACCTTGGCCATTTGCATTAAGACGCTTTCAGCCAGACCACAACCACTTGCCTGGCCCTGGAAATCTGCCAGGAAAGAGCTGTTTTGGGGAGGTAAGTCATTGATTCAATTTGCCAAGCTGTCATGGTGGAGTCATCTGTAGTGGAGCCTAAGGCTGAATCCTATTTTCACATTTGCAAATGTTACAATCCAAAATTTCATTTTTGTATTTAAACTGTGTGCCTCCAGTTTCCTGTTCTAATTTTGTTTGTGAATCAGTTAGAAGTCTATGGACCTGTGGACTAAAAATGCAGCAACTTTGGGTGTTGTGTTTCTATGTGTCATTATTTTATTATTATCATCCTTGTCATCAACACTATTATTATTATTATCACCTATTTTGGGGGGATTATACTTATATGCTCATTTCCCTTGGCTGGTGGAATGCAGATCAAAGAAAAGCATGAGAATGCCTGTGACAGCAGCAGTTTTCAGACTTTTCCTGAGCATCCCTCCCATTTGCCTGCGGATGGGATTGGGCGTTTCCCGCACGGAGCGGAGCGGTGCGGCCACGCCACATCATCCCACTGCCTATTTTCAGGCTGTGTGCTGTGCCCTCCCGGGTCAAAGCGAAAATGGGAGAGGATGGCAAGCCAAAGCGTGGGGAAGATGACTCACTGGATTATTTTCTGCATTGCAAATATAACCCTTGAATTCTTGCCAATGTATCGATACAGTCAGGCAGCGAGCCTCATGTATTTATATTTATTTATGCTACGTAATGCCTAAGTCAATACACTCACCTATTTTTTTAAATATTTTGTTTATTTGTTTTTTTCACATATTTTCTTCAAATCAGGCACTGAAGGAGCAAAACTGCAACCCACCCTATGCAATTCCTGTAAACACAATGTGCCGAGATTTCCAACAAGCACCATCTCTGGTAACCACAATCCTTCTCATTCCACTGAAAGTGGTCAGAATGAGTTTGGAGAACTGGGCAGCCCCTGATCTTCCTGTGGAAGGAAAAAGCAGCTCAGCTGAGGTATGTTTTTACAGAGTGGGGTTATCTTTGCTCCTCTCTCTTTCATACAGATGCTGGTCTGCAAAACCCAGCCCTGGTCTGGTCTGCATGTCCCACTCTCTGTTTTGGGAGGGGAGAAGGGAATGAAGTCAGGTGTGGGAGAGCTGAGTTGAGGCCATGACTACTGGGGAAAACACAAACATGGAGCTCATAGAGAGCAACAAGCTTGATACCCCAACAGGAAACTTCACTATCAAGCACTTGGTCTCAGGGATCATTTTATTCTTAGAAAGTGGGGCATAAATACAGAGTTAATTATGACCAGAACCCACAGCAATAACCTGTTTATGGGAAAACTCTAGTCATAGTCTAGAAGAGCTGTAATCTTACCTTGCCATCTGAAATTTGTTTCTTTAATAAGATTATATTCTCAAATGAAAAAAAAAAAAGTGAGTTAGTTTGATAAGTTTATTACCCTTTGTCAGGATGGTAGTATTTTTTTCTGCTTTGAAAATAGATGTTCCTGTTTCTATGGCTGTATATTTATCCTTTATTTTAGCTTTTTCATTACTGTTCCCTTTAATCATTTAATGAGGAGTTCAGGTTCCTGATGATTTAAAATTATGACTCATAGAGACACTGGCAATATCTTTGCTGGAGAAACGTCGATCCTCTAGCTTTAAGACTTTAAATTCAAACCACATGTTTTTGCCACTAACTCCAAAAACAACCCCTGGAGTTGTGTGACTGTCACTAGAATATAAACCAAAGCCATTCTGCAAACAAAAACTGCAGTTTTTAAATTGTGATTACAGTCAGAAAAGTGACTATTTTAATCATTGCTCCGCTTTACCCGGGAGATCTGCTCCCTCTGCACATTCCAAATATCTCTGCAGATTTTTATAGACTGAAAGGAGATTTTACTGCCTTCCACCCCTCTTGGCCCTACGGAGGCCGGCCAAGGCAGGCGGGTGAGCCAGATTTGTTCCAGACTCCCACATCCGCGGGAGTGTGAGCTGAATTCCCGCGGCACGACCTGTCGAGCCGATGATGTGCCCGCCAGGACACGCTTTTGTGCTCCCCGGGAGCTCACAGGGTGCAGGGCAGTTAGAGGGGGAAGAACAAAACACAAAACCAAACCGCAGGGGTTTTCCTATAAACTAGTTTAGTTTGAAAAGGGAAAAAAATCCCTGAAGGGCCTCTTGGGCTGGAAGGGCTTTTTTGAGTGCAGCTACCTGGAGGTACCCCCTTCTAAGGGCAGGGGCTCTGAGTAAAGGAAAATATAAATTTCAAAAAGTATTAGATATAGAACTGGGAAATTGAAAATAAGAGGATGCAAATGTCTCAAGGAGATTTTTTTTTTCTTGCTGGCTTTGAGGAGTGAATTAATTTCCTTTAATATTTTCCTCATATGGACACTTTCTTACAGTGTTCTGGGTGCTGAGTTTCATCTTCTTTGGGCTCCTACAACCCCAATCACTGCTTCCCCTGACCCTCAAGCTCCATTTCACGTGTTCAAAAATCCAATCCCATTTAGAGGGTGGCTACTTTAACTCCCTATCTTCATTTATGAAATGCAATATATGTATTTTATATCTACGAAAATCCCCTATTGCAGTATTGGGAATGTTTCTCTGATATACATGAATTCAAAATAAATGTTGTTAGGAGAACATCTAATTCATTTTAGATGGTTTTATTAGGCGTCTCTTAACAAATCCCAGAGTATGTAAATGAAATATAACTATACGTACATATTCATCAGTCTGTTCTTGGAATTAAATATGAGCACTGTGACATTTGGTTTTAAGGAATGACTAATTAACATGTGTGCAGGATGTTCTCATCTTCCTGCTTTGGAGTCCCAGAGTCAGAGAAAAGCACACAAAGCGTATTTCCACTCTTTCTATCATAGTTTGCAAAGCAGAAAGCTGCTCATGACAGCCAAGAACTTCTCAGGCATTTCTGTACCTGTTGGGTGCTGACACAGGGCCCCTCCTTGAACGCTTGCTGTTGTTAAATGTCATCTCGTCTGCTCTGGGGCTAGAAGTGCATTAAAAAATCAGCTTTGCAGCCGACCTGGCTTTTAATAATCACACCAACAAGTCACAGAGCACAATAAAGAGTAGGACAACTTCTGGAGTACAGCCAAAGTGCTGTTGATTTACTTCCACAACAGGATGCTGGAAAAATGGGCTGAGCCCTCTGATGCTCCCCATCCCCACTGTCCCAGAGATGCTCTCTAGGAAAACCTGGGCTGGATCCTGTAGGGATATCTGGGGGTTGGATGCCTCAGTGCCATGCTTGGGAACACCAGGCTTTAGTGCACTGCTGGTAAAAACCCAAACACCCACATTAGTTTTCGGCAGGGTTGGCTCGAGTCGCTTTTGTGCAAGAGCAGTGTGTGTGCAGGGCATACACTTTTTGCAGCAGAAAAAAATTAGTAAAGAAAAAGGAAACCAACTGTAATTTCTTTCTGAGGGTGCTGGGGGAGGGCGGGCACACCACACCGCCCCGTCTGAGCGCCCTGGAGAAGCTGACCAGAACAAATCTCAGCAGGAACACACAAACCTCTATTATATCTTTTAAAAAGCTCCCCATTGAATGCAGCCGGGCAGATGGGAAGGGCCCTTTTATTTCCTTTTTTCTTTCTCCGCCTGAGTTCATTCTCTCCCTTTGGGGAAGCCAGGTTCAAAGACATGCCAAATGCATCAAAACCTTCCCAATAAAGCCCCTTTCACCTCCCGGCAGAGCAGGGATGGGACTGGAGCGTGCTGGGAGTGCTGGGTCTGACGGTGACTTTCAGGACTGTGTGTGGTAAATCGTGTGCACATTTCCCAAAACAATGCTCTGAATTGGACGTTTAATTCCCTGGAAATTAAATCCCTCAGCTGGTCAGGGAAAACAGGAGCCAAGGAGATTAAACAGTGCAGTAGGGAGAATCTTTAAGGATTGTTGGGGGTGTTCTTGTAGGTTTGTTGGGGTATTATTTTTAATAGCAGAGGGGTAGCAAAGTAGTGGTTTGGTGTTGCTTCCACTGTTTTAATTTGAACCATGAATTCCCCTCTTCTTCTCCCAATAATCTGCATGAAAAACTACCTCTTTATTCTCATTACCCAACAGGTGAGCTCTGTCCCAGCAAGCACAACACTGTTTCTGCATGCAGAACTGATTTCTGAGTCCTTAGGGTGAGTGGAGGGGGATGCTGCAGCTGCAGAGCCCGTTCCCATGGCCCAGGGCATCCTACATCCTGCTCAGGTTCCTGCTAGAGCTGCAGCTCCCAGCACCTCCCTGGCACTGCACAGCCTTTGCCCAGTCCTGGGTTATTTATCCCAGTACAAACTCAGCTGGGACTGGGATTGTTTGGATGTTAGAGAAGCCAGAAATGGGGCTGAAATGTTCCTGTGATTTTTTCTTGCTGGTGTGTTAAATACGAGCAGGTCCAGGCACGATGCTCCAGTACAGCGCAGCGAGTGGCTGGATGCTGGATAAAAGCACAGTCCCTGCTCCTCAGGAAGCGATCTTTCCCCACAGGGCTGCTTTTGAGCTGCTACAAGTCAAAACTTAGTGGGCCTCACAGTGGCAATTTTTTTTCCTTAAAAAAAAAAAAAAAAGCAGCTTCCTATGTATTTTTACTGACAAAAGCCTGATGCTTCCTTTATATGCTTTATTTTCTTTCTCCTCTGAAACGATCGTTAGACAAAAGCAGTTTTGCTGCTGGTTAATCAAGAGAGTGATGTGGCCCTGCATTTTAATCCTAAACCAATTAGCAGGATTTGACATCATGCCATTAGACTGCTTGAAACAAAAATCAAGGACAGCGTAATGCAGCTAGAAAAGAACAATAACCATCAGCGCTGCCCTGTCAAAGGGGAAGGAAGAAATTTGGCTGCGTCTGTAATTTCCGAGCAATCCCCCTTCCCTAAAACCTGAGCATTCAAATGAGGGAGCTAAATAATAATGAGAGGGGAAAATGTTGAATCTCTAATCACATTACCCAAAAAACTGCACTGGTTTTAAAAGCAGAAATCGCTGCTCTTGCTCCTGAGCTGGCACAAATTGGTTGCATTTCCAAACCCTGAGTTTATGATTTCTGTCGCGGGCGCTCCGTGCTTTGCAGGTTGCGCGGCGCCTCGGTGCAGATGCACAGCGAGGGACCCCGCGGGGTGTGAATGCACCAGCATCCCTCAGAAACAACTTCCTGGACGTGGAAATATTTACTTTGTCCAAACCACCCTAAGATAATTAACGAACAAAGCACCTTTTAGCAACTGTACTTTTTGCTGGCAGGAACGCACCTCGCGGCCGGTCCCGCAGCGACGGCGGCGCAGCCTGAGCCGGTGGCCAGGACTGGAGCTGGCCTGGCAGGCGTTGGCCAGGCCACGGCTGCTGCCCGTGGGCACAAACAAGCCCGGCGAAGATACAGGGTGAGAACAAAACTGCAGGCAGGCCCCGGGGTGCAGTATTGGAGGATGAATGCCTAAAACACACTGGGGACTCTGCGCCTTGCTGCGCGCTCGGGGCTGGCAGCGGAGAGCGGAGCAGGAGCGAAACCCAGCGTCTCGTAAAGCAGCATATGGATAGAGCACAAATGGATGGGGTTTTATGTCCTGTGCAATATTTTCATTGATATTTATTTTGATTTAATTTGGCTAATGTGCAGGGAGAAATGAAAGCATGCCATACTCCTCAACATCTGATGAAGAACTGAATACTTTTTAAAATTAGTATTCCCTCAGAGGCATCGATCTTTAAGGTCTGCCCGGCAACCGTGCTGAAAAATCATGAATTACTCCATGTAAATCACGGGATGACCCTTGGAGCAGCAGATTGTTGTTTACCGTTGAATTTTTTTCTGTTAGTGTTACAGTTTTCTAGTCTTTCTGCTTCAGCCTTTTTGTTCATAACTTTAATTTACCTTTTAATGAAAGTGCAGTTTTCCACAGTCTCAAGCCATTTCAAAGAGAGGGTTTAAAAAAAAAAAATTATTATGACATTTGTTGTAAAAGGGTGAAAGATGGCAATTGTCCTTATCCCTGCTTTGAGAGAGGAGAGGCTGAAGTGGAGCCAGGAGCGATGGTCACAAATTGTAACGTGAGGTTGGAGACTGGGGTGCAAATCTCTGCCAAAGACTTCCAGGGAGAAGTTGGGCAAGTGACATAAATCTTCCTCTTTCATAGCTGCCATCTGCAATGCGGGACAAGAAGAGCCCATTTCCTCCACAGGGATCTGTGTACAAATGCCTTAAAACTGGTGAGGGGTGGCAGTGATGGCAGGGCCATGTGCAGGCTGGAGAAGGACAAAAAATAATTCCCCAAAGAGGTCAGTGACAAAAAAATACTCTGCCTTCCCACCAAAGCAGCTCTCCCAGAGCTTTGTGGCTTTGAATTTTGAGGGAATAAATTTGTGAGAGAAGGTTAGGGTGGGTAAGGTGAGCAGGGGCCGGGGGGTACCCAAAGCATCACCCCAAACCCCCCCTTTGCCCTGCCAAGGCGTCCCCAGGGCTGCCTCCTGCTGCACCACCGGGATTTTAATGTCCTGCTTCCCTCGCCTGTTAATAAAGGAACAAAAAGCGCTTTTGCCTCCTCAAGGGTGTTGTGAGACAAAGTTGGTAAGTGCTGAAAAGAAACCCAAACCCGAGGAGAAAGCTGGCTTTGTTGCCTTCGGACACAGACCACTGCAGACCTTGCTCGAATTTTGCTGTAACATCTCTTGAATGAAAACGTGTTCTTCCAAAAAACCAAAAAACACGTCCTGGCTGGAAACGGCTGCCAGGGGACTGAAAGGAACTGCAGATTATAGATCCTCGGGGCTCTTGTGGCAACAAAATATTTGTCCCGTTGATTTGAGCTGGATCCAGTGAGTCCAAAAAGGGCTGAGAGTGACTGTTTAACCCATCCTGTAGGAAAAAGTTGGAAAAAACATCCCAGCAGGCTAAATAAACAAACAACAGCAAGAAAACACCTTTAAATAATAATAATAATAATAATAATAATAATAATAATAATAATAATAATAGTAGTAGTAATTATAATGGGATAATGGACAGGAAAAAGAAAATTCAGAAGGTCAATGGCTAAACTGCCACCTGAATTTTAAACTAAATTGGAAAATAAAGAAAATTAAATTCAGTTGGTTAGACCTTGTAAATTGGGCTTAAAAAAAGTTTCCAAGGACAACAGCAGCAACAAACTCTGAATTTTCAGAGTCACAGAGGGCACCTTGGGGTACCAGGCAAAGAGGAGAAGAATTGTATAAAACATTACTGATTCTGTATTTTGTATATCCTGTATTTCACTGAGCTCTACAAAAGTAAAAACCACATTTGCATATTCCAAACTTGTGTCAATATCATGATAAATGTTTTGTGTTCACAGTCTCCACAGGAAAATAATTTATTAGTGGGAATAATTTTTTTTAAGCTGTGCTAAAATAGATAAAATCTAACAGTAAAAAAAAATCTCTAGTGCAAGACTAGGACAAAATTATCACAAAATGAAGCAGAATAAGGAGTGTACCCACAGGCTGGCATAACAGAAGCATTAATTACTGGAAAAGGCTACCAGAAATAGTTAAAGAAATGACATCTTTAACAAAATGGTGCTTTTCTGCTGTGTTCCAGGAAAGCAAATATATGAGTCAACATCTGAAATGCAATGCAGAGAAAACATTGCAACTGCTTGGTTGGTATCAGGTGCATATTATATTTATAAAAATAGAAGTTTTATTTTTAATTTTAAAAAAAGCATTGTCTCTTTGAGATATTTGATTTCCCTTACCTAATTTCTAGGTTCAGAAAGCAAATTTTTTAAAAATTATTTTACTGTATTTTATTTTCAGCTACAAAGTCAGCCTCCTTGGGCTTGCAATAATTTGATGTGCATCCATCTTAATTGAAGATGATCCATTTCAGTCTTGGCAGCACATTGATAATGAACAAGAACCAAACACCATTTGGCAAATTCCAATCTACCAGCAAACCCAGGGAGGAAGCAGAAAACCTGGGATCATCTCCTGGAATCATTTCCTGGGCTGCAGCTCAGTCTTTGTATGTATATGATTTTATTTTATTTTTTATAGCTAAGCAGTTATCATCATAATTGTATTTGTACTTTCAAAGGTACAATATCATATTAATGGATGATGAGCACTCAACAGTTATGAGAAATATTAATTAAAGAAGTTCTCCTGTCCTAGCAGGGACAGTGTTCCCTAACCCCCATTATGGAAATTGGTTAAACCAAGAGAATATTTCTTTTATAGTTTCAGCTCTTCAGAAAGCCTTTGATACCCTAAGCCAAAGCAACTGCCCATCAGAGAGAGAAAGATGTACTTTGGTCCCCCATGCCAGGTTTTTACTTATGTCTGCCATTTCATTTCCCCTGTAATATGGGGGTAAGTCTTAGCCAACATCTTAATTTTCATTCATTAATGAAATCATGGTAATATCCCACTTTTCACTTAGCTGTCTCCCAGGCACTTTGGAGACTGTCTGTCAGCATGGTATGTGTGTGTATGTATATATATAGAGAGAGAGAGCACTCTGCCCAAAAATGACCAGTCAGTGAAGTTTCTCAATATAAAAAAGGTCAAAGTACTACAGGACTCTATTATTATCACTTTAAATTCCATGAAGCATTAAAATAATGGAAAGTACAACTTGATGTAACTGTGTCTATCAATGGGTTCTGCACTCCCTCGCTGCCCCACGCTTAGCAGTCATGCTTCTCACCCGAACTTCATTTTTTCCTGAAATAAAAGGTCACTGTGTGCCATGCCAGAAGATGCTTTGCTCATCCACTGTTCTGCTGTCCTTCTCAGCTTTAATCAGCATAAATGAACTGCATCCCTAAATAATTTGAGAGGCAATAAAAACAAGCACAAGCAAAAATTACCACAGCTTCTACATTCTTGAAGAAGGGGAAAAAATGTCCTGAAAAGCTCTCTTTATTAATATGAGATGGCAAATATTTTTTGCTGTTTATTAAATCATATGAAAGGTTAATTATGGTTAGCGACTGTGGGTAGAAAACAATTCTTGGAAGATGCTTTTGTAACAACAGGTTGGCAGTATGCAGAAGCCATCTGCTTCCTGCAAATGTTAAGGTACAATCTCAAACTTGTGAGGTTAAAAATTACAGATTGCAGAGTAGTTTGGTAGAAGGAAAATCCATGTTGTGTTGATGTAAAGTTGCTCAGTCTCCTTGACACACAGCCTGGAAGGAATGCCAAGTTCCCTAAAGGACGATGTTTGGCTGGAGAGGACCCTCGCTCGGGGTATTCTGTGCTCACATTGGCTGTCTACACAGCTAATTAAGTCATTTTTGTGCTATGATTCATCTTTTTTAATACAAGAATTGGTTTCAAATCCTGACCCGTGAATAGGAGTGAATTGTGGCTATGATATTCTGCTTTCAAGTGGGGAATCAGCTCCTTCCATGAAGGAGAATAGATAAAATCATTATCAAGGAGACACACTCCTGAAACTTGTTGCTTCAATCCACAATGTGTGGACCTCACCACGGCTGCAAACTCCTGATGGGCAGCACTATTGGTGAGAAGAGTTCTCAACCCCATTTTATGAATAGTGACCTGGGCAAAAAGAGGAATAGATTTGTCTGTGAGCACACAGGGAGGTTGTGGCTAATGGAATCAAACCCAGATTTTTCAGATGGCAGTGAAGTGCCTTAACCACAAAACCATTCTTCCTCTCTGTGGGTCAGCTACGGTGACTTCAGCACTTGGGCTGGGCATTTAAAGATGTTTCTTTTTCCAAGTTAAAGATGTCTATCTTTTTCCAAGGATCAAATTTAATTTTGCTGAATTTTCCACTTCTGGAAAACATCACCTACTTTATCCTTCCCCTCTACAGATAACGTTGCCCAACTTTGCCTGCTTCCCACCAAGGAAAGACAAATTGAACCACCTGTAGAAGGAGAGATGGGGAATTGCCCCTTTCACTTTTCAGTCAAATAGGGAGAAACTATTTTGGGTTTTTTCAGACACTCTGACCCAAAGTGATGTCATGCAACCTTCAGCCCCCTTTGCTGCTCCCCTGACTTACTTACAACCTCTCCCCACACTCTTCTCTAGGAGCTGACTGCCAGCCAGCTGCTGTGTGAAAGAGCTCATTTAGGAAAAAATCTGGGGCCTTGTTTCCTGTTACTCTACCTTAAACAATTCTGTCAGGACTATGAATGTCTGCGGGGGTTTCTTCTCCAAGACTGCCTTTTTTTCTAACAGAGACTTTCCAGCTAGATGACTATTTTTTAAAGCATCCTGTAAAGTGGTTTTATCTCCTCCTTTTGGGCTGCAGTTGGTGATCCACCCCATTTTCAGCACCTCCTGCCAGGAAGGACATCCAGCCATCAAAATCCCCCAAGATGGAGGAGAGAGGGGCAGACCTGACCCCTGGGCTGTGCTGCAGAACTCTCAGTCATTCATCACAGCCTTGCTCCCCAGTGCTGGCAGCATCAGGACCTGCCCTGTCCTGCATTGTCCCCTTCTGCTGCCAGCCCTGCTGCTGCCTCATTGCTGTGAAACTCTGAGCTAGGGGCTGCAGGTGGGCTGCAGGTGATGGGATCTTCTATTTCTGGGCTGTGGTGGGGATGAAGGAACCAGTTCAATTCGTCTCCCTGACATTTTGTCAACAGACCTGGACCTTTCTTTCTCTTCTTCTTGGTCTGATCTCTTCAATGAAACTGAAGATCATTATGGGTAATACCAGCAACACTTTCATCAGGCTTCCTGGAGTGCCCTGCAGGAGTTGGCTGCATGTGAGGGACTGAAACACATAGAAATTAGGGATGAGATGTTTCAATGCCACCGAAGGGATTTGGATGCCCAGCATCCATTAAAATGAGTAACAATTCCTGTCCTGCCCTAAATGGCCGGAGCCCAAATTGCTCCACGAGATGGAAACCATCTTGGTTAATGCATGGACACTTAAGCCCTCAGCATCTGACTTCACTTATATTTTATTTCCAGCAAACTTGGTTGATGATGTCCAATGAAACACTTGCACACCCCTTACCCTCTCCCCAGCAGCTCATCGCGCTGTCACTTGCCAGCTCCACTATCAGGGGAAGGTGATGAAGGTACCTAATTTGTTTGCAAGCTGGAGAATGATGTAAAAGGTTCCTCGTCCATCACCATAAAGGCTTTAAAAAAAAAAAAACCAGACAAATGTTCCTTCCTCTCGTTTCACTCGTGCTCCGTGAGGACATTTGAAACAGAGGGAAAGTTCAGCGTAGCCATATGTACAGAGGGGCTGCACACAAATCACAGCTACTGCTAATTGGATCCAGAGATCTAATTGGTCCCTCGTGGTGGCACCCTGGGCTGCTCCTGCCTCCCCTGACTGCCAAGGGGCTCAGCCACTCAGAGCATCATCACCAAGCAGAGCAGGCATTCAGGGTCTTGCCCAACCTGAGGAGAAGATGAAGATGTAAAATAAAATATATAATAATGTAAAATAGCATAATATAAAATAACTCCAGGTGCTTGCTCTGAGGCTAATGCCTCATCCAGAAATCATCCCTACACCAAAGCATTGAGAAGCCCCACTAAAATTATCAGAAATAGGATGTTTCCCATATCCCCTTCCCTCCATAAGTGCAAAGCAACATGCCTGTCTATGTTAGGGACTATTAGTCTTTTTTAAACCTTTTTAGGACCACTATCATCCCATCCAATTCCACATGTGAGCCAACCATGAACTCTGGCCTTGGATGCTCCCAAGTTACATGGGGAGCAAAGTCCTGGGGAAGTGGGGAGGAAATACCCAGTTTGGTCTCAGGTCCATTTTAGTCCTGGAAAAGTCTCTGAGTCTTTTATTATGCAAACCTCCTCAGCCAATCCTGATTTTAATAAAGTTGATTAATGATTGTACTGCGGACAAGGACAGTTATTCCCTGACTTATGGTACACCATTTATGGAGGCTGTATCCTTAAATGAATTACTGCAGGGATCATTAAATTTTGACTTAAATTGCACATAGTAAGCTCATTTGAAAAAATAAAAAGCTTAGCAAGTTATATATAAACTAGAGGAAAAATGAATCTCCTCAAGCTGTCTCCCATCTTCTTCTCAAGCAGGAACCTAAAGGGCAGATTTGCAAAGGGAGGTTTAAATCTGCAGGGCAAATATTCATGGGGCACTTTGAAGCTGCATTTGTGCAAGTCCTAATTGAATTATGGGCTCAGAATTTGGACCTTTATCCTCATTCACTTTAACAGGTCCCCAGATTTGGGGTTAGCAGTAGAAATATGGTTACCCTGGAGAAGGAAGTTGAAAACTGCCACCTCTTCCTGTGTGGTGTCAAAGGGGCTGGTGGGAAGTGGATGCTGTTCCCATGCCCTGCACTGTGGCAGTTGGGTGGGACAGAGACTCAAAGAAGAGGCACACTGATTTTTAATGGGATTACCTTTAGAAGCCACATTTAAAAAAAATGTTTGATGGGTTTAGGAGTTGAGTACTTCTTTCCTGAGCTGTTTCAGAGGAAGGATGGACATGCTTCACATGGAAATTTTTTTTCTACTTTGCAAGCACTTGAAAACAGTTCAATTTTTGTTTGGTTCCCTTGTATAAAATTGCCAACTTTACTCGTTGATGCTGAGAATAATCACAGGAATGACCAAAGAGCCTTGTGAGGGTGGTCACAGAAACATTGCTCAGAAAAGCTGTAGTTGCCCCTGGATCCCTGGAAGTGTCCAAGGCCAGGCTGGACAGGGCTTGGAGCAACCTGGGGTAGTGGAGGTGCCCCTGGACACAGCAGGGGTAGAACTGAATGAGCTTTAAGGTTCCCTTCAACCTAAATCATTTTATGAATATTCATTCATTAAATAAAAAGGACTGCACCTTTGTCTATGGATAGGTTTCCAGTAGGGGGGAAAGACTATAAGCAAAAATAAGGTGATAAAGTAGGGGGGGGTTAAGTAACAATACTCAGACCATTCTTAACATCCAGACTGTAAACTCCAGTCACACTTATTCATCCTGCCTTCCAAATCCCAGTCACACCATCCTGTGAGAAGGGGTGAGCTCAGAGGGTAAAGGGATTGCAACTACCTGCTCCCTATTTCCCATGCCTCTCTGTGTTTTAATTAAAAATCTTAATTAATTAATTTTTCACTTTGTGTCAAAATTCCCTTCAGTGGGCTGATCAATGATGGACATACCTCGTGGGAAATGGAACTGGAGAAAGGAGAGATACCTTTTTAAATTATTCTTACACAGCAAACTCTAAAAGCCTGCAGTTTACTGCCCCTTAATGGTGACTTGATTTGTCATAGTAGGATTAAGTTTCTGCTCTAATCTAGGAGATTTTAAAGTATATACTAATCTTTAAAAAAAAAAAAAAAAAAAAAAAAAAAAAAAAAAAAAGAAGAAGAAGAAAAGGAAAAACTAAGCTATGCTTTGGATATTTGATAATCTATAAATACAGAACCAGTATATGCTCTGCCCAAAAAAGAGATGTTAAATAATGTAAAATTTCAACACCTCCCTGCTTTCTACTTTCTGGCAGAGGGCTCAGCATGCACGGAGTTCAGTCCTTTCTCCGTAACCCACAACTGCTTTTCTTTTCCTCTGGATGGAAATTTCTATTCCATCGCCATCTCGTGGCTCCCTGCAAAAACTGCTGGCTCTGCAGAACGTCTCCTCGAGTTGCTGATGCTGATTTGCACGAAGGCACCTTTTAAAATGCAACATGCACTGGACATGAGGCACACGGGGGGCACTAAAATGAATATTGTGTAGTTGAACCTGCAACAGGGGAGTTGGGAGGGGGAAATGGGGGCTTCAGTTCCAACACTCTGGGACTCATCTGGCTTCAAGCAGCCACGCACTGTCCTGTGTTACACAGAGATCATTGCCCAGTGGATTTGGGGGTTTTTTGTGGGTATGGGATGGAACATAATCCATGAGAAGGACTAGGAGGAAAGTCTCCTTCAAATTATGAAAGTCACCAAAGCTGTTATTTAGAGGAATATCTAGCATGCTTATCATAGAAAATTTGGTCTAGAAGGGACTTTTTAAAGATCCTCTAGTCCAATCCCTCTGCAAAGAGCAGGGACATTTATAACTAGACCTGGCTGCTCTAAGCCTCATCCAACCTGACTTTAAATGTTCCCAGGGGTGAAGTATCTTATATCTAAGAAATTCTTTTATTTTATTATTTCATTAATTTTTACAACATGTTACTTCTTCGACTATCTTGAGCTACACTGAAACAATGAAGGGCAAATCCCAGACTTATGATGGTTTTTATATTATTATTGTGGCACTGGCACTGTTTCGGGAATGTCACTTCAACCTGTGAAAGAGCCCCCTGTCCAGATTGCAAATGGGGATTGCTGTGATCATGGGGTTGTGATTGCAGGGAGAGAGGAGGATGGAGGAAGAGGTGCAGAAATTAACCTCAGTCTGAAAAATCTCAACTCCAAGCATGCCAGCAGCAGCTCTCCATCCCAGCCCGCTCTGCTGAACTTGTCAAAATTGCCTCACCTTGATTTCATCTTGCTGGAAAAGGAGTCTTTGCAGGAGGCTGCATGTGTGCCCCTGGTTTTCCTCAGTAAGGCAAGGAGACAGGCAATGTTGAAACTCAGCCGGTGGTTGGGAAATTGCCCCCCTCTAATACAAGCCAGACCCGTGGAAACCCTCCAGGTCTCAAAATCCCTCCTCGGCCCAAGCAGGATTTTGATGAAGAAAAGCAGAATAAAAGTGAACAGGAAGAAAGAGAGTTTAAATAAACCCAAACAAGTAACAGCAGATTTTGAGAAAGCAAAGGGAACAGCTGTGGGCAGCCCCAGCTGTTTCACTGCCCCAGAAAAAGCCAAGAAATCATGGAAAATGCCCTGTTGTGGGAATGGCATGGACATCCCCATATCTCTCCGTAGCCATGTACATGTGGGCATGAGCACCATGGACAAGTGAGGACAATGAGTAAATCTGTGAGCAGTTTTGCCAGTGAAGAGTTCCAATGAAATCAGTGTTTTGTTCAGCTTTGGGGATTTTTGATAGCAGATTTCCCATTTTCCTGGGAAGAATCCCCCTGAAGATGTTGGCCAGTGGACTCTCACTTCAATCTCCAGGACACATCAGCTCTGCTGCCCCATCTTCATCCCTGCTGGGTCTCCTTCACACCCCCTGTTTGCAGCCAGCTGGAGCAAAACTCACAGTCCTGTCCCCCTTGCCTCCCTCACCACGTTAAGACACAAACAGGGTTTTCCTTCTTTTCCAGCATGGTGCCACGGGCTTTGTGCTGCTCCTCTCCAGCCCAAGGAATGCCAGGAACAAAGCACTGCAGAGCTCATTTGGGCAATGTACTGAAAGGGACATTGCTGCCACATTAAGGACCTACTCTTAGGGCAGAGAAAAGGCAAATCCAGGATTTGAAGAGGAAGGAGCAGTGGCTGGCACAAAGAACCTCTGGAGAGTATCTAATATACATTATTACCAGGCAGTTAAAAATATTTGCAAGACGTAGTTCCCAACTTACTTTTCACTCCACCATGAAGCAAACCTAGAAACAAATGAGGAGCTTGTTCATTTGGACCTTGCTGAAATGAATGGCTTCCTTTATACCAGCTGCCTCTCAGAAGTGTTGAGATTTAATTAATCCCTGGCTGAAAATAATGTCTAGTATTGCCTAATCTCTAATTCAGATATCAGTGCTAATGCCCAGAATAAAAAATGAGGTTTGTTGAATGTACAGCTGGAAAATTGACCACAATCCCACCAGTCTGATGCCATTCACTGAGCGGTGCAGTGCTGCTGCTGGGGGAGAGGAATCATTTGCTGATGGTTGAATTTGGGACTGTATCATTGTGCTGAAGCTTTGCTACAAGCCAAAAGAATGCTACAGCAGTGTGAGCTTCAGCTTCTCCACCCTCCATTTCACTCCTGGCCATGTAACCCAGTCCAGCTCTTGGTGCTACATTACCAAAACTATCTAAGGAGGACAAGTCTCTACAGGCATTGATGAGCAACAGATCCATATAATCTTCCTTTAATATAGCCTTGCTAGAAAGCCTGCAGAGAAAACTTCAGGTACTGGTTACCCATTCCCAGCCCCTCCCTGGGAGTCAGGTGCCCATGCCAAGGTGCTGGAGCTCCTCAGAGGGGAGTGAGGCAGCTGCTGCTCTTGGGAACATTGGAGCAGGGTGGCTGGCATGTTGTGCTCAGCCAGCTTTGCACTGTAAGAGGATTTCCTCCTTTTCTGGAGCAATCAACTGGCCTGTGTCCCTTGGGTCACTTTGGCAGCCTTTTTTCCTGAGCATCTCCAGCACCCCTGAGCTCCTGCTGCCAGCTCTCCCCTGGCTCTCACACACAGAGGGATGCCAAGCTCTGCCCTGGCTTCATCTGCTCTGCCCTTGGACCACACATACTGAAAACCACTCTTCTTCCTCACCCTTTGCCCTAGGCTACATACAAAGGGCTAATCCCAAAGCTGGGCCTACAAAGACCTTGGCTGCTGGCTTCAGGGTGGATTTTTTACCAAATGATTAAATAACCAGAGAACAGCACAGTCTCATCACTGAGCTGCTCCAAATTCTGTAAGTGATTTCTTCCCCCCACCAGGAGGATGTGAACTGTGAGGAGCTGGGACAGGTTGATGCTTGCCAGTGTCCTTTGACAGGTTTTTTCTTCATTTGAATTTTCATAGGTGAGATGAGAAACACTGGCTGGGTTTTGAATGAAAGCTGTGGCAGCTTCAGTACAGAACATCCAGATACGTGCTCTGCGTTGTCATGTGCAGACTCCAACTGGAGAAGATCAAAGGAAAAGGTTCTATTTTTGGTTTTGCATCTAGTAATTACTCTGAACAAATGAGCAATGCATCTGAGAAGTAATCAGCAATCTTTTTTCACGTTTCCATCTGGTAAAATTCTTGTAGGTGCTGTAACTTCAGAATAATTTCAGGCCTGTACTTCTCACTGAAGACTCTGAAGTTGGAGTCAACCAGTGAGTGGAAGAACACAGATTTGCTGTTTTGTCACTCATGACCATTCAGAAAACTACTAAAACAACACTCCTCAGGGCTGTGAACACCTACACCCAGTAGTGCTGGATGCAGTGAGTTTTATAGTGTTCTAGAAAATCCAGATTAGAAAGGACTCACAGGATTCTAGGAATCCAACTCCTAGGAAAGTAAAAAGGAAAGAAAGAATAAAGGACAACTAAAAGAACAGAAGAAAGAACGAATGAAGAAATGAAAAAGAAAAAGGAGGAAAGAAGAAATAATAAAGAAGTCCAACAAAAAGAGATATTCCTTTTTTATAACTTGTGAGGTTACACCCAGGGTGAGAGTTCCTTTTGCTTCTAAATCTTGTTCTGCAGTGACAGCGAAACAGCACAGTGGGAATGGGGAGGGTTGTGAGGATGAAGGGAAGGATGCAGGAGTCAGAGTTACACTCTGGACTTACAGTTTGAGTCCTACATGAAGGCTGGAGCCTTGCCATCTTACAGGGTGCAACATCACTTGAAGAGTGAAAATCCCACCACTTCTCCCTGTAGGATGAATTAGCACAGATTTGCAGGCTGGTTCCTTGGGAGGCCAGTGGTGAATTTTCCTGTGAAACTTCCCGTGAGCTTCCTGTGAAAGTCAGGTTTCACATCATTCATGAGCAAGTTCCAATCACTGAATAGGTGTGTCACAGATCCATGGAAAGGAGTGGGAGCAGAACAGGAGACTTTGGAGCTGTCACTTTTTAGACACTGGTTATTGCAGGGTATTCTGTGCATCATTCTGAATTTAGGCTTGTTTTTGTATGAAATCAATTGGCTGGCAAGACTTCTGTAAGTATTCCCAGTGGAGTTGTGTTGGGGGAAAAAAGATTCCTTTTCTTAATGGAAAATTTTGACTTTATAACTCAAAACTTGAAAATTTTAGCTGAAAACTGTGAGAGCCTTCCCCAGTGTGACTTCTTGTTTTCCAATAAAAATAAAACAGCAGAGATGGAAGTGGAAAGTTTCTGCTTTCAATCAAAAGGAAATTTTCCTTTCCTACCAGTTCAAATAGCTGGTAGTCTCTAGTCTAGCCTCTCTGCCAGCCTCCAGCTTCCCTGTTGCTCATGGATCAGTATTTCCCAGGAGGCAGAGGAAGCTTTGCAGAGCTGAGAAAGGTCTGTGTTTGGCCACAGCTCTCTGAGCATGGACAATGTCACTGGAGCATTTGCAGTCACATTGCCAGGGATCTCCTGGACACTGGTGGAGAAGAGACACCTGCAGCTGTTGAAAAACCACAATCTTTCCAGGTTGTGATCAGCAACAATCTGATTTTCCATGAAAAGGTGGCTCTTAGGTCAAGAAATATGGACTTATAAATGGTTTAACCCTGTGCTGTGGAGAGATTTGAGCAGCAGAAGGGGTGAGGTGGTGGCAGAGCTCAGCTCACCTCTTGGAGCTGGGTGCCTTTGCCTTAACGAGCCATTTGCATTTGGGGTTTGGGGGTGGAAATAGGGACTGCAGGAATGACTGAGGAAAGCTCACCCTGACTTCAGAGCAGAACTGATGGATTTGGTGGGGATGCTAAAGGACCCCCCAGCAGTGGCATCACCCCTCCTGGCAATGCCAGCACCACCACCTGTGCCTGGTGTCACCATGGGGCAAGGCACATCCAGTGACCTTCAAAGAAATAACTGCATTAGTTGGGGATAAACTCTTCCCTCCCATATCCCATCTCTGGTGAAAGCCTGGCCAGTTAAATTAAACCCATTTTGTTAAAGGTTTTAAATGCTGCTTGCCCATATGCAAAATTATGTCTTTAAAGATTAAAAAATCCAATATAAACAAAATAAATCCAGAGAGCTGAATGCATGAATCATTATTTTAGTACATATTGTCCATTCTAATCTGCAGTCCAATTGTGAAGTCATTCAAAATGCTTCTTCTCAGTAATTAGCAGGAATCTAACTCCGAGCCAATTTCTGATTAAATGTGCTTAAAATCAATAAAACATCATGAGTGATTAGAGTCACGTGTGATTAGCCCTGTCGAACAAAGCAGAATAAGTTATGGCCTCACTTTAACTTGTCAAAAAACAGAACTGGGGGTGGGAATGAGGAGGAACAGCTGATATTTCTATAAAGGGTTTTTCCAGTTCTCTGCCTCTCTCTTTGCTCCTTTAGAAAAGTGAAAGGATTGGTTTGTTGTCTGAAAATTACAGGCTGAAGGGAAAGTTTGGGGTGGCTTTGGCTTCTCTCATGGGTTTGTTTAAGGATATGCTGGAAATGCTGTTTTAATCCTGCATCACAGCTATGAAGAGTTACCTGCTCCTGGCCGCACCTGTTCCCTTGCTCAGTCCTGACTATTTGCAGAAGGAAATGGTTGTATGATTTTATTTATTTCTCTTTTCTAGAAGAGGCATAAAAATCTCTTCTCTCTCCCTATGAAGGGAACAATGCAATGAGATATCTCCTGTCAGTAATGAAAGTAAAGAGCAACAGCTCAAGCCCAGGTGTTGATTGAGAAGCACTAGAGGGTGAAGCACCTGCTGACATGGTTTCTCTCCATCCTGCTGCCATGAACCTGGGGACTCACAACACCCCAGGGTCTCCTGGACAAAAACCACCATCTCCTCCACCAACCTGGGGTCCTGCACGAGGTGCTGCTGGTGGAAAGTGGCTTTCTGGGCAAGCAGCTTTTTGGCAGCATGTCCCCCCATCCTGGCAGCTCAGGGCCGGGGGTGGAGGTGGTGCCTGCACCCGGCTGGGAGGGAGACGGCTGAGATCTCACGTGGGGGCTGTGTGGGGTGGGAGAGCTTCTCTGGAGCTTGGAGCTTGGCAGGGCTCGCCAGCAGAGCTTCCCTTGACGTCAGGAGATGGAGAACAACACTCATTTATAGCTACAGCTTCTTCCCTCACAGCTGTGTGGCTGCATCTCCATCGGCTGGACCCCCAGAGGAAAATCCGGCTCTGTGCTGCCTCTGGATCCAGCCCTGAGTGATGCTGCGGGGGCTGCTCTCTTCCTAGCTCAGTCAGCACAGCAAAACCCACATCCACAACGTGCTCAGGGTGATGGGTGCAGAGGGGAGGCTTGGGAGGCATTGTCCCAAGTGTATTTCTGCTTGCAGACTGTGTTTAATTGTCTTGTTTTGTGGCCTATTTGAGAGGACACTGGTTTTTTTCAAGAGTACATCCACATGCTCGTTTCCTGCTCTTGGCAAGGTTATGGTCTTCCACCAGTGAAGCTAGATTATATATTACTATTATTATTATTATTATTATTATTATTATTATTATTATTATTATTATTATTATTTCCCAGGAAACTCCTCGTTTGTCTGTTCCATGAGACAAGGGCTTGTGAGTCCATGTCACACCTGGAAGATGCAATGAGCCATCAGGGAAGGCTTGGGGAAAGACCTACAGGTACAGGGAACCTTCTTCTAAGAGGAGTCTGCTGTGGGCACCCCCACCATCCCCAGACATCATGCTGACCTTTGGGTTGGTGTGTCTTCCAAAGGAAATGGTCCCATAGGCCTCCAGTTGAAATGAAAATTAAAAGAAAATTTATAAAATGGTGACTTCAGTCAAAATTAGTAGTACAGAATCAGCAAGGGTAGGTTGTGCACCATGATGTGCTGGTGGTGGGTCAGCACTGCTAACAGGGACAATGCACCTGGTTTGCCCGGCATAAATTTCCTCTCTTTTACAGTTTTTCTTACTGCTTTTCTTGAAAGCTGCTGGTCTTTAATGGCAAAATAAGTGCTGAAACAGAAGAACAGATCCTCACCAGATATCCATGGCAGTAGCTGATTTGCCCCAAAATTACAGCAGCTGAGTCCCAGGGTGTGCTGTACTCCAAGGGATAAATCACCCTGCACTGACCTCCTGGATGCAGCCTCAACGTGGGACCATCTGTGCCCATCCCTGGTGCCACAGTGTGTGTGAGGAGATCTGCTGCTTGAGGTGATGGGATTCAGACCATCCAACACAGGCTGCTGAATAAAACCCAGGGCTGGATGTGGGAATTACATAAATCAGCTAATTATTCCTCTCCCTGAGCCCCCTGTGCATAGACTGGTGTCTGACTGGGGTTTTTGCTTTTCTCCAAAGCAGCTGGAGATGGGATGTTGAACATGGTGTGTTATTGCTCCTAATGGTATTAAAGAAAAACATCTCAAGTGCTGGTTGGCATGTTTTGATTGTATGTGAGGGTAAAATGAGTGCCAGATTTGGAGTGGGGAAGACTTTCCTCCAGATCAGATTAGCAGGGGTTGTTGGGGGAGTGAAGCAGGGAAGCAGGGATTTGGTGGAGCACCCAAATCTTCTTTGGATAGACTCTCTCTCTTGGAGTTAATTTGGCTTTTTCATTGAACAACACCCTGCTACAGAAGACCAGAGCCCTTGGTGGTTCCTTTTCTCTCTTCCTTTGATGTTACTATTTGAACTAAAAGCTTTAAGCTCGTTATGGCATTTTTGCAAGTGTTTCTGTGGCTTGTGTTGAGTGAGTGTGTGCAGAGCAGTTGTTCCCTGGACTTTTGGATTAATGTTTGTCATATGATTGCCTGTGATTTCATGACCTGTGTGGCTGAAGTGAGTCCTGTGGGGTTTTTTATGTACATGCAATTTAGCTTTTAATTAAGGCCTTGTTATCCAGGGAGTTGCAGCTTGGTTGGCTCTCATGCCCCAAGGTTCTCCTGGCTTGATACTGAAGTAAGGTAGCCCATATTTGGAAATATTCAGCTCATTTCTCTTGTTTCAGTTTTCCAAGCTGTTTGAATTAATCTTCAGTCTTCTCTTCCAATGTTTACTGAAGAACAGCAGTTTTTTTTAACACTCCCTTGTCTCACACAGTGCGATCAGCCCAGCTCAGACAATGTGCATTCATGCTGGGGTCTGGTGCTCGTTTAGCAGTCTACAAACTCCTAATGAAGTGCAGATGCACTGGGGAAGATCCTCCCTCCACGGGTGAACCCTGGATCGGGATGCGCCGAGGAGCGCTGGCAAGCAATTCACAGAAGCCACTCACAGGCACTGTAGAGAGAGTAGTTTTACTTTTATTTATCTTCCTATTGACTCCTTTTCTTTGCTAAATGGCTCATCAGGTCCCTGTGTATAAATTTTAAAATGTATATTGTACCTGGGTGTAAAATCTGTCTTTTTGCAGGAACATGAGTGGTTTCTGTCAGTGCAGGTTTTGGGTGCTCAGGCTGCCTCATGTGCACAGAAGTGATTTCCAGAGTGGACTTCCTTTGCATGCACTATCTTCCTCAGCTGTCTCTAGGATACCCAAAGAATTGGGAGCTCTGACAGATGCCTGCCTGCAGATTAATTCCAGATGACCAGAGCAGATAGGTACCAGACCCTTTCCCTCTTGCTTCTGCTGCTCCCCAAAGCAGGAATTTACTTAACAGCAAGTTCCTAAGATGCCACCACACTCAGCTGTTTTACTAAAGTAGCCTAAAGATTGCTATTAGCAGGTTTTCACACATCTGTGCTGGAGTCATTTAGCATAAGGGCAACTCAAGCTGGATTTTATGGCTGTGGTTCAGTATATCATTCTGGATAACCATATGCCATCTCTATGAAGAAGTAGTAGAGGCGCCTCACACATCTGAATTTCCGTCCCAGGCCAAATTTTGACAAGCAGGAGGTGTTGAGATATTTGTAGCCAATGTTTTTATTGACAAAATGCATGTTTGTAAAATCAGGATCGAGTTCTGAGCTCAGATTTGGTGCATATTTCAATTTCCTTGTATGTTAGGTGGGCTCCAGCATCTCCCTCCTGGCCCAGTTTTAATAGTTTAGTGTCTCATTCTTGGAGAGTGCTTTTAACTGATGCCTGTGATTTAATACTGTTTATTTCAGCCTCTCATTTTTCAATGAGCTCAGTGGTGAGATGTTGACCTGGGTGCTGCACTAATTTAATAATCTTTAGAAATCATTCTGAGGTGTTTAATATTCGCATGATGGCCAAACTCTGAGTTCAGTCAGTTGTAATCATCACACTGGAGCATGGTCAAGATGCAAAGTTTGGCCAGGACCCTGTGGCCATCTGGTTGCAGGGAAACCAGCTGCCTCTTGAGCTAAAAATGCCCTTCATCCATCATGATAAATCCCATTTTCTACTAAATAACCTCCATTCTGTAGCCTGACTCCCTGTGTGTAAATGGCCATACTCTTTAAACATGGCTGTTGATGGTATTTTAGGTTTCATGTGGCCTCTTGGGGAAAAATGACACCAGATACCCTGGCAATAAGTGGGGATGGATCAGCCAGACCTTGCAGAAATCCATGACCAGGTCCATGAACCTTGGTGGCATCACCTGGGAAGGCAGGTGCATGTAAATCATTTGAGCCAAGGGGTGTAGAAAGGCACCTGTGAAGGGACAGGACTCTCCCAAAGTAAAGGCACATTCAGAACACTTCAAATTTTATTTTTTTATGAAACAGGAGAGGAGTCTTCCCTCCCAGCATTGATTTCTCCATTGGTTGCTAACTGAGCGAAAGACATGCTGGTGATGCAGAAATTACCCCCCACTAAGTTCAGATGTCTCAAGTAGCTCAGATAAATAATGGCATAGTCACTCATTTCTTTCCATTGATGCTAAAGGGAATCTAGAGCACCAGCTCCAATCTACACATCAACCCTGGAGACATCTAACATCCCTGGAGATGCAAATCTCAGCTGGGCTGCCTCTGCCTCTAAGCTTGAATATGAAAAAAGGGAAGCTAGGCTGAAATCAAAGGCAGTTAGAGACATAAAACAGATGCAAAATGTCAAGAAAGAAGACATTAGGTGGCCCATGGTCCTGGGAAGCCAAGGGCACCCATCTGAAAATGGAGCAGCAAAACAAGAAAGCAGCAGAGAAAAAGGCAGACTTGGACCAGTGCAGGAGGAGAAAAATTTCCTTTCAACACCGAAAGCAACAGTTTCTAAAATCCACCTTCTCTGTCCCTCCCAAAATGTAAATGCTAGTAGTTACCCCTGTGAAAATCTGGAGCAGTTTTGTGGTAGTAAGCAGATTCTTGGCTACTGAAGCCTCAGTGTGGCAGATGGGTTTTTTGGAAAATGACACTTGCGCAGCCCAGCTGGTAACCACAGCTGAGATCTCCCTATTGGAGATCTTAGAAGTCAGCGGCTGCATGGGCTTTGATTTCACTGGAAGCAGTGGCTGGGCTGCTGGAAATTGCACCCAGGTGTGAGGTGGAGAGGTCAGACTTGGCCAGCAGCTCCCAGGGTGATAACTGACCCGTTTCAGGCAATCCAGGCAATTCCTCCTATTTACCAGGAGAAATGGCTGCGTTAACTGTGATACTGCTGGAACCTCTAGCAAATATTTTTTGCCTTTTTAGGTGAATGATTTAAAAATGTTTCCTGCCCTGGGTTTGGGTGATATTTCTGGCCAATGGTTGGGCACGTTTGCCTGTTGCTGCCCAAGCCTCCTGCTTTGGAAAGGCCAATCTGCTGCCATCCTGCAGCTAAACCAAGCCAGGAGCAGGCATTTTCCACCCCCCAGCAGGAGAGGTTGGCTCTAGAAAACAGTTCCCTTCTGAATCACACAAGAAACTTGGAATATTAAACAATTTTACTGAAGAAAAGGATAGTGGATTGTTTTGTCTAACATGTGGCAAAATGGAAAGCAGTCAACAATTTCCTCAAAAGTAAACAACACAACAAAGGGCAGTTCTGCCGAGGCTCTTGTTGAAATCTTCATGCTCCCAGAAAATTTGGAAGCAGTGTTATTTTCATCTGGACAGGGAGAAGTGTGTGGCACATCTGACCAGTTGCACTTGCCTCTGACTCAGAAACATCAGCTGAGTTTTGACTTTTTCTCTGCTCGGGGCTGCATATTGTTCCCCCAGTACAAATGACTTTGTATTTCAAATGTTTCTTGCACCAGGTCTCCCTGTACCCAACAATAAGTGGAGGGGCCTCCAAAGTGTTTTCAGCGTCACCTGCAAACAGGTTTTTTTGTATTTTAACTTTCCCTGAGATGAAGAAAGCACAGCTTGCTTTGTACCATCTGATCTGACTGCTATTTAACCCTCCTTTTCCAATAGTTTCTGTGTTCTCAAACTTTGTCTCTAAAACTTACTTTTTGTGCCCATGCCATATGCACACCCACCTGGATGTGTTATGTGCTATGTTATGTTTTATGCTGTGCTAAGTGCTATGCACACACACCTAACCATGATGTGTTATAAGTAGAGATAGCTGTGGATTTTCCATCCTGTCATTTTCCAACTGAAAAAGTACATTCGAAAACATCATGTTTTGCTGTTGAAAAATAGAAATCCTTTCCCTCTGGATGTACAGCTCCCAGATAAAGCCATCGTTGGGAAAATTGAAATTAAATATTTCGTTTGGAGATGGATTCATTGTAATTAGAGTATATATAATGTTTCAACCAGAAGTTTTCTTTTTCATCAATTCAACCAAGTGTTGAACTGCTCTTGGCAGTGGTGAAACCAGGGAAACTGAGAGCCCTGGTTCAATCCTGAACTTTCTCAAGAGAGATTAACTCTCCCTTCATGTGGGGTGCAGGGGTCATTGCACCATTAGGAGTGATGGAAATGGCATTTGGCTGAGGCCACAGACCTATGGGAAAGGAAAAATCCTGATTTTGAGACTGGGATTTGTATTTCACATCATTGCTGCCAGAGAAAGAGGCGGTGCTGGGCTGCTCCTGAGGCTTTGGGTCCATGAGATACTTCCCATTGCCCATGGGAACACTGAAGGTGGTCTTTGGTTTGCCAAAATAGCCTTTGTGAGTGTTTCTTTAGAGGGGATGTTGCAGGGGGAATTGTCATTTTCTGCTTTAGGAGGAACTAAAGAAGTGACTTTGGATAACTTCCACTGTCAGAGCCAAGCTGTTGATGAAGAAGTTGTTTGGTACGTGTCTAGTCTCAATGTATATTGATCTCAACAAAAAAAAATTACAGAAATCATTGCTGTCCAGTAAGAAACTGGAGGTCAGCACTGGTGATTCTGCTTTGCCTTCAGAGCCCTAAAGCACTTTGAAACACAGTGATCCTCCTTCTACCTGTAGGAGTTCAGTTATCCTCCAGGGCAGGATTTATTTAGATTATTTAATTTTCATGAAGGAGATTAGTTATTGGTTTGGGGGCAGGGGTGTTTGCTTTGTTGTTTTGTTTTCCCCCTATTTTTTTTTTTTGTCTAGGCATCCTAGAAAAGGAAAATTATCTATTCCATAGCTACAGGCTTGTCTATGATCTAGTTACATCCCCTGAAAATTGCCTCAGCTTTCAGAAGTGTCTGTTTTAGAGCAAACATAACATTACAGCTGTTTTGCAGTATTTAAAGGGCAGAAGCACCTAAGATATTGCTCCCCTGACTTCTGTTTCCCATGAGTGAAAATTATCTACAGACAGAATACTGCTGATCACCAAACAGTGCAGAATTGTTGTTTGATTCCTATTCTCTAACAGGGATACACCAAAAATAGAAACAGCTGCATCTTTCAATTGAGTGAAATTTGAATAATGTTGCTGTGCTGGAAATAAAATTGAAAAGCCACATGGAGTGAGGGGTTTGATCTGGTAGGTCCAAATGAGACCAAATTTCAGTTTTCTGTAGCAGATCTAGTTCTAGATTTTCTGCGACCCAAAACTCACAAACATTTTAGTCTGGGTTCTAGTTTCATATAAAGACTGTGACACTGGTGCAAAGGTTTATCTTGCACTGCTCAAGGAATGTCCTCACCAGCAGATGCTGGCAGTGGACAGGTGTACAGACCAGTGATTGCCAGATGATCTCAGTGAGATATTTGATCAAGAAATTAAGACAGCTGCTTTTCTTCTTTAATCCTGTTAATTTTACTGCTTTTAATAAATTTACTGTAATTAGTAGAATTTTTCCTAAAGTTATAGTTTTTAAAATGCCACTCATTCAAAAACACCTGCAAGCTGTAATTCTGGGGGTTTGCACATCTCTCTTACATAAAAATAGAGGGCAAGTAGCCCCAAAACCCAGGCCCCTCCATGATGCTGTTCTGTGCTGTCCTTGCCTGTAAGGCTGAACCTGCAGGTGTTACTTTGCATGGATGTTGGACCAGCTACAGGTCCCTGGCACGCAGCAAAGCTGTTATTTGGTAAACAAGTTCTTCTGAAACAGTCGAGCTGAAAGCAATTTCTGCATATGAAATGGATAAACCAAGTGGTTTGGGTCTTACAGTACCTAAATATCTTCAAAGACACGGGTCCTGGTGAAGGACAGATTGTGGTGATGGCCCAGCACGTGGCTGTGACACTGGTGCTCCTTGCTGTGCTCCACAGGACACAACAGACAGGGAATCAGCTTTCCATCCTGCTGCAGTGCCTGCCAGAGCGAGTTTGTTCCTCCAAGACTGCCTAGGACTGCCTGGAAAGCTTTGGAGGGCCCTCCTTGGTTTGTTGTCTCCCCACGGGGACCACACCTGTGTTGCTCCCACCCTCCTGTTCCTCTCGGTTTCTGTGGGTCCCCAGGACATCCCAAAGGTTGTCCCTCTGCAACATTTACATCTTTCACATATTTGGGCTCATTTGTCATGTCCCCTGCTTTACTCACTGCATGGTGATGCTTATTTACTAATTCTAACATTTCCTCGTTAGTCATTCCCTCCAGGCCCATTAATCACTATAAATTCCCAAACGAGAGGCTGCAGTACATCGTTCCTTCCAACAGACAGCTGACACGTAGTAATTAGGCAGCTGAACATAAAAATAATGAGGCTGAGGCTCCCGCAGATCTCCTTCCCCCTCTCGGCACCTCGGGGGCAGCCTCTCCGCAGCCACCGCTGCACAAGCTGCTCCCCAGCACGGATGTGCCTGTTTCCCTCCTTTTATCCCCAAAACCTGCTCTCTGATCCATTGGTGAGGTACCCAGGCATTTAGCTTTGTGACTTCTGGCAGTATTTTTCCATGCATCACATCAACACACACTGAATTATTTAATCTCTCTACCTCCCCTGTTTCCCCATCATGCAGGGATTCGTCCAGCTCCCGTTGTTCATCTCTACCTGCTGCTCCAGAAAATCCTCGTGCCAAGCTGCCCTGCCAGCTTGCTGCAGCCTCTCTAACTCAGAGCACTCTTGGAAATAAATGCATCTTCTCACAACGGCTTCGCTCCCTGAAATAAAGAGTGTGATTCAGGCAGGGGTTTGACTGCCATGTGCAACACAGAAATGGTCTGAGCGACCAAAAGGCTCTTTGTGTCCAGACTAATTTCCCTGTTTTCTTGTATTCTCCCTCCTCTGCACAGTTAGGGAGCACTTTTAAGGATCAGTTCTGCAGCCCTTTTTTCCTTTTTTTTTTTTTTTCCCCGTGGTGATCACTTTTGTTTGCCACAGAAATACCTTGGAAACTGAGTGCCCATGGAGAGGGACACAGCACCATCCCCTCCAAATTACACTGCAGCGTCCAGCATCACCGGCCAAACTGGAGTTAATGAGAATTAGGAAGAAACTTCCCCTGCAGCTCTTTTTTCCTCTCCTGCTCCTTTCTGAAGCAATGTGTCTTGGCTGCATTTGGCTTAAAAAGACCCTTGATCTGCTTTGTTTATGGTAATTTCTTTATTCCTGAGAGAGAGAGGGAAGGCAGCACCGAACTGATATTGTTCTGGGACTGCAGATGGGCAGATGGTTTGAAAAAATGATTGCAAGATTTCACTTGCACTCTGGGCCTGTCTTTCACATTTGGGTGAAAGACCAAGTTTTGTCTTCTGTCATGGGAAGCCTAATTTAGATTGCCTAAAACTTGAAATCAGTTTGAAGACAAATCCCCAAGGTCAACGACTCCACAGATTTGGAGGTTAAAGAATTGAGGTTAAGAACTGACAAACGAGGAAGCCAAGGCAAGATTATGGAAATGAGGATCTGTAGCAAATTCTCTCTTGTTTCCCCCTTGTAACCTCCTAATGACATTAGTGCCTGTCTTTGACAGTCCCTTCTCAAAGGGGAAGTTACTTGAGCACTAAAGACGCTTTTATGAGTCCCAGAGACACACACAGGAAAACATGTGGGCAAATCTGCTAAGACTCAGATATGGGACACAGTCCTTAAAAGCCCTGTGCCGACTTAAAAGAAATGACCTGAAATAAGGGAGACAACAAAACACGCTTGGCAGCTGGGTCCCCACCCCTGTATCCCCACCCCAGGCCCTGTGCTGAAAGCAAACATCCTTTTTTGCTTCCACGCTGCTGAATGCACACAGTTAAAAATTCAATCTTCGCATCTCCCCAGTGAGCTGGAGCACTTCTACTGTCCCTTCTCACAGCTGTGAAGCTGTGATTCAGAGGGATTGGAGCCAACACCATAAAGCAGCACCTGTTAACACTGTCCAGCCCAAACCACCATCCCCCTAGTCCTCGCAGCAACTCAGCCTTTCTGTAATGCAGTTTTTGTTGCTTATCCCAGCACTGCTTGGAGGTTGCTGAACTCACTTACTCCAGGGAGAGTTTCTGCACATCTGGTCCCTGGCTGGAAATTTTTTTTTATGTAAGTATCTCACCCTTCTTCAGCAAAGAACAGCATGTGAAGCTTGGGCTGGACTTGTCTCTGCAGGTGGTGGTTCTTTAACTAAAACACAAGACACACATTTCCCTGCAAGGCTGTTTCACCCCAAGCTTAGAAGCTTGGTTGCTGCAAGAGAAGTTTCCCCCCTGGAGTCAGTGTAACATCAAACCTTTCCTCCCACTTTTTCTCTTGATCATCCTCTCTAAAATTACTCAGAGGGCTGTTCAAGAACAGCTGGGTGGGTAGGAGGCATTTAATGAAGATGCCTTTACTTCACCATCAAGTTGGAGAGCTGAGCCATGGTGTTCACTTCTTCTCCCCATCTTGTCTGTAAGACTTTTCTAACAGTGCTGGTGGGCTCAGGCCCTTTTCCCCCCCTGTGATTAGATAGCAGAAAGCAAGGTGAACTTGCTCCTTTTATTTTAATATATTAGCCAGCTATGGTTAATGAAAAGCTGAAAGGTAATTTTTAACTGTAGACTGAGTGATATAGCCTTAAAGGGGAGCAAGGTATCCCTGAGGATGGTGGCAATAAGTATGGATAAATAATGTACATGGCTGTTTGGGAAGCACCTTACCTGTCTAAAAGACCTGCCATCCTCATCTCAGATGGATGAATTTATGGCCTTGTTATAAATTTCCTGATGCCTCAGCTTCCTAACCTTGAAACATTCATTCCAAGTAGCTATAGCTTTACAAATAGATAATTTTTTTTCAGAAATAGAGTTTTTCCATCTGTTTGTTCCATTTTCCCATCTGTTCCTCCAGCCTCATAATCATGTTCAACCTGTCTATAAAGATTGCCTTTAAATATATACATATATATAACTCTTTTTATTCAAAGATTGCCTTTGAATATATACATATATATAACTCTTTTTTCTATTTCAGGACAATTGTTTCTTTCACAGTGGTTTGGTTTGTTCCTAAACTGCCTCTCTGAAGTTCTCTGGGCACTTTTTTGGCTAATCCACTTACCTTTCCAATATGCATTTTGATCTTCAATGAGCTCATTACTCTTTGAGGCCACCAGGAATTCTTGCCAGGTGCAGGGTGATCACTTTGGCAGGGCCAGACCATGAGCTGCAGCCACATCCCAGTGAGAAAGCCAGCATATCCCAATGGATGTGGCATTCTTGTGTCCAGCTGGGTGCCACAAGGGTGAGTGACACCAGGGAGTTCCAGCAGACAGCCCAACCCTTGTGCCTTCCCCTACAATGTCAGTCTGTACCTGCTCAGGAGCATTTTCTGCTCTCATAAGCCAGGTGAATATGGTCTTGTAGCAGCTCTCAAGGCTCTGCTTTCACTGAAGAACCTCTAGTATCTCCTGAGTAGTGACTAGGTAGAGATTAAGGTACCTAAAGCATTCCTCAGCCTGACCAATCTGGAAAAAATTTCCTGGAATCAGCAGGCAATACTGTATTACAATTAGATCAGAAGCTGGATTTGATTTCTATCTGTGATTTGTCTGAGAAGCACAAGTAGCACCGTCTGAGAAGGGATCATTTATGCTACAGAGAAAGAGCAAATCTGCGTCTCTACAGGCCACCCAAAAAGTGATTTTTGATTTGTCAAAATAATCCTTTAAGTAGAGGAATTGAGAGTTTGGAAAATATCCAAAAATGTGTTAATCTACACTTTTTAAATTTCTCTTTTTATGTAAGGAAGGGGGGAAACTAATAATAAGCTCATAAATCATGTGCTTAAGTTTAAAGAAAAATGCTTTGGGAAAGTTTTCTAGCCTCTGCAAGACATTTTGTTTTTATTCCTTCTGTCTCCACAAGACTTCTGCCTTCTACCATTTGCCAGCAGGATTGGAAAAATTCTACTGGTCTTGTCATCACAAGGGACGCTTGTGGAATTGTTTTATTGTTGCCCTTCTCCTTCTGGTAGGATGAGATCAATCCCTTCATTTCGCTGAAGTCAAGGCATCTTCTCTCTCGTTCCAGATGAGCCAAGCTGCTTGTAAACAACGAGGGCCTTTGTTAAATTGCTGGGTGTTTGTGAGCCTTGGAAGATCGCTGTGCTCCACCTTTCAGGTAAAAGGGATCACAGGAAGCCTTTGGGGCAGAGGAGAACCCAGTTCCAGTTTCCACGCAGGAGGATTTTCCCAGGAGGACTCACAGCACTGGCATTCCAGACTACAGACAGCATTGATGTCTTTTAAAGGTTTATCAAGAGCATCTTGCTCACGTTGGGGAGGAGGCAGCAGCCTTCTGCAGCAGCCCCTCCTCTTGGTCTTGGGTTTATTTTAGGGTGGGCTTGTGGCCACTAAGCAGACACGAGCTATAAATTCACCTCCACTGGCTGCTGTTTTGGGCCACGGGATTTTAGGCACAAGAAGCTGGTCCTGTGTGTTTTATAGCAAGCCCAAGGCTTCACCTACCAGCTCAGCATAGCAAGTTTACCCATTACCAACCTGTGTCGCTTGGGTTCCCTTTGTTCCCAGAAAACAAAGGCTCTGTGTTCACAGCTAAATCCCTCCATCCAAGTGTTTCCTGTAGCAAAACAAAAGCCCGCTAAATAGGAACGTTCCTCCCTCTGGGAAACGATGCATTCCCTCACGTTCACGGTATGCAGTGTTCCCTTAGTTCACTGATTTTGTTACTTTTTACAGTTCAGTTTCCATACGCTGCTGCTCATGTGTGGTGCCAATGGTGCTGGTGATGAATTTCTTGCAGAGCTGACTTGAGCAATGTCTCTGTAGTAATAATTTTCTGTCTCCCCAGCGTTTAGCTGAGTACATTGTCTCCAAGACCTTTCACCAAGCATCCATCAGGAAGGAGTTCAAGCTAAGCAAGACATTACCCCGTTCCAGAGGCTGAGCAAATCACATGCCTACCCTGTAACTAATTATTTCTATTGGCTGATTGGTTTTTAACGCATCTGTTTTACAGGTAAACAGATTTATCTTAGGAAGGCATAGGTAATAATGATGCTGGGTTTTTTTATTCATTGCCTTCCATCAGAGACTGAAGGGCTCCATGCTGAAATAGGTGTCATTTAGCTTGTACGGTCCCTTGATTTTTGTACCTAGGTAGAATGGACATCTAGGACTGCTGGGTAAAAATGGGAAAGCCTGAAAAACTTGTGGAGCCTTCTAACAAGACTCCATAAATGGATGACATTAACCATGTGTTCTCCAACCCCAGCTCTTCATGAACCTCCCCTTTATAAAATATAACTTTTTGTAATTGTCTGAGTCCCTGGAGAAGCCAATTTCTGGTGCAAGGAGCCCACAACATGGATCTCATATGCAGACAGCACAAGAGCATCAGCCATTTATGATGTTCCACTCACCCTCCTGATCCCAGGTGCAAATCTGATCATGGATATCTTGCAGGCATCTCAGCAACTGCTCTGGCAACTGTGATGCTGCTTGTACAGTGGTTGTATTGCAGAAACACTCAGAAATGTCCCAGAGCACACAACCCCTGGATCAAGGAGACCCAAAAGTCAGTACTTGACCCAAAGTACTTAAGATTGAAACATCAGAAGGGTAGATGGAAGCACTGGAGACAGAAAAGCTCTGCTCACTGGTAAAATGTAGATGCAATCAAGGGATTGCACTGAGGGAAAGGATCTTGAATATCCAGTTCAGACTTACAAACTAGGGAAAGGGAAGAAAATCACCAAGTTAAAATTATCGGAGGGAGATGTCATATATGTACATGGTAAGTAAAGCCATGGGCAGAGAGCACTGCCTTGGTGATGTCCTCATCCACACCACTCCTGCATGTGTTTTTAACGTGTTTTCAAAGAAATGTGGGTCTTAAAACCAAAAATATATTGCTATAGGTACTCAAGAGTGGCAGTAGCTGCCTTCAATCTATCCTGGCCAGTCTTAGAGACCTGAGCCACAGTGAACCCAACAAGCACTCACCAGTGTTCACATGTAACAGACCTCCTCAGGTGAAAGTGTGGTTCCCCCATTCCTGGACTTTTCTGCTTTGGAGAGACCCTTCTTTTTCTTTTCACCATTGCCAAAAAAAAAAAAAAAATTAAAAAATTAAAAAAAAAATAAAATTTAAAAAAAGAAAGGCTTTCAGGGTAAATTTTACTTTCCTGCCTGCCCTCCCAGGGGCTGGGGGAAGGGGGAAGACCTTTACCTGCTGCTCGCTGCCGGGCAGGGGGCACCACGAAGGAAACAGGACCCAGCCGTCTGGCGGCAGCTTTTTTCGGCTGGATTTCGGCTCGCCTGCCAGGCTGGGGTTGCAGCTGGCTGGCCTGATCTCCTTCCCTCCCACCGGCTCTCACTGGGAGCAGAACATGCCTTCTCCTGCTGATTTCTGCTTGCCATATTGATTGCAGCAGGGTATAATGGAGACAAGTCAGGCAGAAAGCCAGCCACCCTTGGGAATGATTAAAGAGCAAGTAGAAAAGGATAGAAGTGAAGAAAAACAGGCTGACACTTAGGACGTGGTGGATTTGGAGCAAATTATGCCCTTTTCCCCACCTCACCCCTGCGAGGTGCCTGGGATGGTTCAGCAGCACCGCTATTTCAGCTCTGCCCTAAAGAAGCATCATATCGGCCCCCATGAACGAGGGGAACAAAATCCCCAGAATGTGTACAATATCCCTATTGTGCATGGATTTGAAGCCTGATTATTCAGAGCATAGCCAAGGAAAGGTAAGGCTATGACCCATTGTTTTCCTGCGATCAATTGAATACTGTCATTTGCATTTAAAACACTCTAAATTCGCACTGTCAATATGCCAAACAGCTGCTCGAGCTTTTCAGCATTCCATGGTGACAATCACACTATCATACATCATTGGCACCAGGATTTGCAATACTCTCAGTGTCAAAATTTTGTGGGTTTTTTTTAAGAGGAAAAAAAAAAAAAATCCTCCCCTCCCCCCAAAATACCCAAACCTGTGAAAAATCCACTTTTAAAATGATGGCGTTGGATGCTGCTAAGCAGGCCTTCACAGATGCCAACATATCAAAATTCATCTCTTTTCTTCCTCTCCTACAATTAAAAGGTAGTTAAGAAAGAGGCTGTTCCTGATAGACCCACCTTCTGTTTTCTCCTTTGTATGCGTATTATTCATTAGCAGTCTAATAAGAGTTTCAAAATGCTCTGTGCCTCTGCCAGCAGGGCATATGTATGTAGACATGTGCTTGTGACAGATAAGTACATAAACAGCATATTGGCACCAGAAAGACATCTGTGCCTAGAAAAACGCTTGTGATATGTACATAAATGACATTTTAGCTCTAGTCAAGTCCTTGTGGCTTTGAGAGGAATATGTGACTGTACTCTTCTCTGTGAATACTGAAAAGGTGCGCCTCAGACGGGAGAGCTTTCCCGAGGTTTGCGGGGAGCTGCGGAACAGCCCGGGCTGCGGCAGACGGTGGGAGCGCCGTGCCAGGGGAGGGTGGGCGCTGCCTCTGGCGCTGCCGCGGGGGGAAGCGCCCGGCACCCCCAGATCTGACTCGGTGCATCCGGACGGGATGTGCTGCGGCGCGGCGCTGCCAACGCGGCGCAGCTCTCCGCTGAGAAGGGAATAAAATCTTGGACCAAAAAGCCAAGGGTGATCCAGGGTCAGGGGGTACAGGGAGGGCTCCCTGCAGCACTTTCTGCTAACTGCATTTAATTATCTGGCTGAAGTCTGAGTGTAATCCCTTCACAACTGGCTTCTACAGCAGAAAAGGGACATTTTGGACTCTAACAGAAGGGGACTGAGCATCCCATCTTCTGGGATTCTTCCCAGATGGCACAGACACTGTAGATCTGCTCATACCACTTGGTTTAGGCTCGTAATGCCTCAGTTTGCCCATTCCTGGTGACAGATCCCTGACTTGGAGCTTTAATGAGCACTGGGAATGTTGTGGCTGGGAGGTTACAGGCGAGAGGTCTATGGTCCCAGGAAAATCTAGACATTACTTGCACCTCGTCTGGGTGAGGGAGGAGAGAGAGAGGATGCAAAATTGGCAGCACTTCAGTATTCACCACACACACAGAGCAGTAAATATGGACTTGGCTTCCTGATTCAGGTCATTGAAGACAAAGTCTGGGATATATGGGAGCCCTTATGTCCCAGTGATATCACCCCAGAACTTCAGCCTAAATAGTGAGGTCAACCATGTCTTTCCTGAGTTTACCCCAGGAGTTTTCGGTGCTCCAGCACTCTCCATTCTTGGCTTTCTGAAATTACAAATCCCCTGTAGATTTCATTTGATCCAGTAAAGTAAATCCTGAAAGGAAATGAGTGTCCTAATCTGTCACTGACTTCAGGTTCATGAAGACTCACCTGTGCTGGACCATGAAAGAGCAGCTGCACCTGCATGAAAACCTCCTAGGATGTGGCATTAAGACAGACATCAGGGTGGTCGCTGCTGCTCAAGAGCTTGCCCATGGTGAAAACGGCCTCACTTCCTTGGGTCTGACATGAAGAGGAGAGAAACAGCAAAATATTTCTTGCTGGAAATCAGGATGGGTCCTCAGACTTTGCTGAGCCTGTTTGTTGACATGACCTGAGCTCGCAGCTCCCAGGGTGGATGGGAGTCTCACACCTCCAGCGTGATGGATGGAAGAACAGTGGTGGATGAGCTGTTACTTGCTTGAAAAAACGTGTTTTGGGGGAAAATTGTCTCCAGTCATTCTCATTTTGCATGTGATTTTTCCTACATATGCTTCTAATCATTAAGAAATTCTGTAGCTTAAATAATGCTCTGAAAGTACGGTAACTGTTGGACTACATTCTGTTGTAACCTTATTGAATTTCACTTCTCTGGAAAAAATAATGGGATACTATATCTTGAAAAACAAATGGTAATTGCATTTTTAACAGAATGTTTCTCTTTGTGTTTCAAAACCTTCTGCACACAGTTAGACATCTAGCCAGGGAAGAAGGTACAAAGCATATGGGCCAATTTCTGTCTCTTGGCTGTTCAAGATGCCTTAATATTCAGGCAGTGATGTGTCTGTGTCCATGCAATATGGCACAATTTATCTATGTGGTATCCTTGAGCTCAGGTGAGCTGCATACTGGCATCAGGGGAAGTATTTGAGGAGAAACTGGGGGAAGGTGGGTCTACATCCTGTTCTCTACTAGATGTGTGGGTGCACATCCTCTTATGAATTCAAATTTGTGTTCTTTGATCTGCAGAAGACCAGTATTCCAGCATTCATGGTGCTGGCCAGAGGAACAGGTTCATCCTGCAGATGACCAGGATCTTACAGAAAAGGATCTTGTCAACACTGCAGAGACTGGCATTGTCCAACAACCTTTGCACTGCCCACGTGCCACGGTGACATGACTTCCTCAGTGCTTTGGGGATTTGCACATCACCATGTGCTGAGAACTGGGTTGATTAAAGTCTGGGACCCAAAATAGAATTGCCACAGTTTGATAACATGCTGGTGTTATTGTCTGCCAAGGTTAGGAGAGCCCTGGTAATACTGGAAGGCTCTTCCATAATTCTTTGTAAATCTGGTGTGTTCAGAACTTTGTGAGGGATGCATTTGGACATGTGAAGCCTCAAGGCAAAGGAATAGACTTGAGGTTTCTGACTGACAAGACACATGTGAGTACATGCAGAATGTGCTCCTCCTGCTAAAAATAACATTTCTCCTGTCAACCACGATGCACCCACCCCCACAACACCACCCAGAAGAACACATTAACACCTTGGCTTTGCACGTAGCCCGATTCACAGCAGCCACAAGTGGTAGAGGGATCTGCACTCTGTGCATGCTGACAAATCATATGGCACAGCGAGGAACAGAGGAGTGAAACTGGGCTAGCAGAAGTTGACGCCTTATCATCACAGTCCCTCTGAGCATGCTGTAGGCTGACACCTCCACCAACCGAGTCATCTCCCTGGTGCCAGGATGAGGAGCACGAGCCTGCTATCCTGATTTAGCCTCTGGTAAGCCAGGCTTGGCTTGCCACAGCAGGAAGGCTGGAAGAAGCGCGTGGATGCAAACGGTGCAGGAGCACCGTGGGTGCGCCGGCATGAGGAGAAGCAAAGCACATCCAAACACTGCTGTTCACAGCTGTGCTATGGGGACATGCAAAATGTGCTTTATACACAAGGGATGTGAGATGTTTCTCCCATTGCTGTTCCCCGTTTCCTGCCTTATCCCATCCAGGAAGCTGTAAATAATATTTCAAAGCAAGAAGGGTTGGGTTGCAGCTAACTTTTTCCCCTAAAAGAGACTCCTGCCATAGCCAAGGTGCAGGTCTGTCAGATAGCCTGCTTCTAAGAAAATGAAAGACAGGGACAGCAAAGCTTTTTAAAATGGTTAAAGACCAGAGAATACCAGAATTATTTTCCAATTATTGTTTCTTATGAAAAGCTGCACTACTTTGTCCTTAAAAATTAAAGCTTTCTTAAAGCTGAAGACACAGCATCCCTGCCCATGGCAGGAGGTTGGAATCAGAGGATCTTTAAGTTCCCATTCAACCCCAACCATCATAGGATTCTATGGCAGTAAAAAATGACCATCCTTCAGAATTTTTCATATTAAATTCCCATTCAACCCAAACCATCATTAAGATTCCGTGGCAGTAAAAACTGACCATCCTTCAGAATTTCTCACATTAAGTTCTAGGCAATTAGTTTGAAAACTCATTCTTTATAGTTTTGCTTTAGTACAAATTTAGATTCTTTGTAAAAGGAGAAAAAAATAAAAAGAAAGAAAGACAGAGCTGGGACAAAGTTGTAGCTAAATATCAGCAGGTGACACAAGATTCATTCCAAGTCATAGAGGTCACTGTCAGTCCACAGAAGCCTTCCCCCAGGACAGTGTGAAGCTTTATTCAAAGGAGATTTTTGGAAAACCCAGGAGATTTAAATGCATAAGTTCCAATCCCACGGCAAGCACAGGAGCCTATGTTCTCACTCTTGAAATTAAGCTCCTTTAACTCTCATCTCTGTGGCTGGGAGAGCCCTGGGCCCCTGCACTTCTTCCCTTGTCTGAAGCTCCCCTGACAGCTCCAGCAAAGCCAGGAAGGCTTTGGTGGGCACTGAAGGCACCCAGCCCATGCAGATGGTGCTTAGCACTTAACAGGATCAGCCCCTCAGCCACTTGTGTGGTGTCCATCACCTCAGATGCCTCACCATCCCTGAAACTACGCGACGCCCACCACATGTGATCGGCCCCATAAGCTGCTTTCACCTCACCTCAAATGTTTGCTCTGCTGATAATCCCAGTGGGGTGTCCATATAAAGGAGCTCCTTGTTCAGGGCAAAAGGGAGGAATGCTCTTCCATAAGAAAATTAGGGAGTTGACAGAGACGTAAAGTTAAAAGTTTTGCAAGATTGCTTTTGCTTGGCCAAACATTGTGAGGTTTCAGGGTTGTTTTTGGAGATCCTGCTGTTTAAAGTTAGTTATTCAGCAGGTGGTCTGGCAGAAGCTGTGTATGGAAAAGCAGCTTCCATTCAGCTATCAGCATTTTAGCTTTTTTTGTTTCTTCCCCAGTCGTTGCTTACTCCTCTTTTAGCAAATGTAACACCAGAATCAAGTCCCTTCCTGGGATGAGAACCTGTGAGTACATCAGCCAAGATGGAGCTTCAGTTTTGGCCTGATTTGGTGCCTCTCTTGAAAAAGCTGAACAGTTGGATGGTCCTGGTGGTTCTGGTCATATCGCTTTTGATTATTGACCTAGTGAGAAAGAGACGACCCAGGAATTTCCCTCCAGGGCCGCAGCTCTTTCCTCTCGTGGGAACCTTTGTGGACTTTCAGCAGCCTCTCCATCTTGCACTGCAGAAGGTAAGAGCTCCATGGACATTTTCCCTACTAACAATATCTTTCCCTTCCATGACTCTTGCCACCACACTGAGGAGCAGCAAGAGCAGCCTCTGCAGAGCTGGGTGTATAATAACCACATGAGATAGATGACCCTTCTTGCTTTTATCTCTCACTATCACCTCCTTTTCCAGGGGAGTAGGATGGTCCAATGGGAAAGAAATCCATCATGGAGCAAGACCTATATGTTCCTCCTTTCTCTTCCCATCTGACTGTGACCATTTCCTTCTGGACCCCAGAAAGGACTCAGAAGGGCTGGGCCAGGCTGGGGGACAGGTGAAAAGTGCTGTGTGACAGCTGAACTGTTTGGAGATCACCTCTGAAAATTGTCCTGTCATTGTCTTTGCTCAGAGGCCAACAACTCACCCCATCACATCTGAAAGAAACATTTAAAATCCTGAGTTATGTCCTGTGGCTTCTTCTGTGTTGCAGAAAGAGGCAGTGATCTCACAGAAAAGGTTTCCACATCTTTGGCTCCCACCAGAGACAAAAAGAGAGATTTTATACATGCTAAGTACTCCTCTCTGAAAAGGTGGAAGAAGTTCTGGCATGCTGACTGCAAAAATCCTTTCTGGTGACTCTTTGTCTCTTGCTTTTGCATCAGACTGACACCAGCCTGTCTACCCTGGATGCCCTCAGGCCTCCAGCATGGGTGGTCCCTGAGGGAATCCTCAGGGAAGGCTGAGGCACCGAATTTAGGATAATTTGTCAATACATAGTTGTTATGAAAATTAACCCCATTTATTTAGAAGCACATAATGACTTGAGACACCCATTTGGTCCCAGGCTGGTTTCATGAGTCACCACAGCAGTTTGGAGTGACCCTGTGTGTCCTTCCATGTAGATTCATTCTAAGAAGAGGATGAGCTCCTTGACAGAGAGAAGATATGATCCCCCATTTTACCCTTATACATCTCAGAGGAGACACTAATGCCAGCAAAGTCCATGCAAGGAAAATGGCTGCAATTTGGCCATAAATGCAGTCAGGCTTAAAATTGGAAGTACGTGTCTAGCAATAAGCAGTTAGAGCTCCTGTCTAAATGGGAGAGCTGGAGAAGAAACCACACTACTCTAGACAAAAACTTGATGAAAGGGACAATTTGTCTTCCTCAGCAGGAAGAGCCTGAGTGTGGTGACCCAGGTGGTGGGACAGAAAGGGACAGAGCAGATGCCCATCAGTTACAAAGCAAATTACATCCTTGTTACAAGCCAAACTGATGTAAACACCTGGTCCAGCCCAGGTCACACTAGATAACAAATAGAAGCAATCCATCTCTGCCAAACTACAGCTCTCCAGCCCTTCTTACGCCTTCTCCAACCTTCATGGAGTAGATGAGATTGGATGGGACCTGCACACTTGGGTTTGGGTTTCTCTCAAGTCCCTTTCATTCAGGCAGGGTTAAATTCAAAGTCAGATTTCCCTGTTCAAGGTCTTGGCCTGGTGAGTTTTGAAAATCCTCATCTTCTTGTTCTCAGAGGACAATGGGCTCTCTTTCAGCTTACGGGTCAGTATGGGAACATCTTCAGCGTGCAGTTTGGAAGTCTGACATTCGTGGTGGTCAACGGATACCAGATGGTGAGAGAAGCTCTTGTCCACCAGGCTGAAACATTTGCTGATCGGCCAAATATTCCACTCCTCCAAGAAATATTTAGAGGCTTTGGTAAGCACAGCTATCAGGATTCTGGGGAAAACTTTCATCTCTTTGCAATGATAACTGTTAGTGGGAAAGAAACGGGTTGAATTCAACCCTTGTGAGCTGCACCTGTGAAAGCCTGCACAGGTCAAGGCTAGAATACTCATAATCTCAGAGGGGTATGTTTTAATCTCTGTGCAATTTAGGGATGAGGACGGGCTCAAAACCAGAGCTTAATGAAAGAGGAGATATAAATGCAAGCTCTCTAAAGATCCATACACTTGCAGCATTTCCCCTTGGTTTTCATTTCTCCTTTACTTTTCCTGCCTGGGTTGCACAGAGCTCCAGAGACGGGGTGCTCCTGCCTGCAGCTCTGCCAACAGCGTGATAGTACTCAGAGTATTTTGGCTTACACCTTTTTTTCCCCACGCAAAGTGACAAAGTTGCAGATTAAAGCAAATCCATAAAGTTAGATCTTTAGCATAAGCCAATTGCTCTTGAATTTTAATTCCCAGGAAAAGCCATAGCCTTTTCCACATCCACGAGCTTTGTTTGCTTTGGTTTGGGGTTTTTGTCCATGATGAATGGCCGCTTCAGAATCCTAACACTCACAAATAACCCAGAGAGAGGATTGTTCACCTGTTTTTTCCACCTACAGGGCTCATATCATCCAACGGGCACATATGGAGGCAGCAGAGAAAGTTTGCTTCAGCAACACTGAAAAGCCTTGCTGTAAATTTTGAGGAAAAAGTGCAAGAGGAGAGTCGGTACCTCGTGGAGACAATTGAGGAGGAGAAAGGTGGGGGTTAATGCACAGCACTGTGCTCAGAGCTTCCAGCTAAATGAATGATGAGAAGTAAAACTCTTAAGCCAGCACAGCCACAAACGTACAAAACATTTCTTCAATAGTTCTAATCTCTATCTTACACTTCCAGACTGTGCCTTTTAGCACTTATTGTAGACCTCAGGACTCCTATTTTAGCTGTTCCTTATAAATATTAAGCAAATATATACCAGGTGGTTATTAAAACATGAGTGTTTACATGGCTAAGGAAGTGTCTTGTGCATTCTGCAAAGGAATAAACGCAGCTCTCCTGCTATCAAACACTACCACTCAGAGGCTTAGTTAACCTCTGCTTGTCCTTGGCTTTGCAAAGTATTTTAAAACTTGTTTAGTCAGGCTTTCCTTTTGTATCACACACAGATGAAGCGTGTGCCTTGCTCTTTTATGGTCCAGCTTTTCAAAACTGCCAGAGGGATATTTGTAAGAATAATTTGTATGTTGGTACATGGGTGATGTTGCACTTCAGCTTTAAATAGAAGCAGATGGGGTTGAGCTAATTCTATGGAGCTATATATAGTAAGCAAGAAAGACCTAAAAAGGAATTGTGAAATTATATACTAAACTTGCTCCATTTTAATTGCTGTTGCACTGAACAGGCCAAATACTCCATGTTGCCAATTGATTATAGTCTTCTATAGTCCTAATCAATAAACTAATTAAGCTGCTGGTTTGGGCCTTTCTTCCCATTAGTAATGACAAATAGTGATCACGTCCATCACTCTAATATCTGAGCACCAGCCCAGTTTAATTACTTTCTTGAAGAGTGGAGAGATCAGCAGTGCTGCGAGGAGTGCCTTGCATTTCAAAGTGATCTTCAACAGCCTCTCAGGGCTGGACTGAGTCTGTCACTGAGATCAGTCTCTTGTCATAGCAAGTGGCTCTCCTCAGTGGCTGCTGAAATGTGCCCAAGGAGAGGAAGGTCTCTGCTCAGTAGCTCTCTCAGGGAACACAGATGTGACAAGCATCACATCACACATCACTTGATAAATGAGCTCTATGGACCGCATGAGCTATTGCTGGGGTTTACAGGTGGGCACAGAGATCTGCAGCCCTCCTCTCTCTGTCCTTCAGCTCCCTTCATTTCTTCATGCCGGACAACTAAAGCCCAGGGCAATGGGTTTTTTTGCAGTGCAGTTTTCCTGGTCTCCCAGCCCTGGGCAAAGCTTTGAGGGACCCTCTCCTGGTGTTTCAAATTGGCACCAAACACCGTCTGGAGCAGGCCAAGTTGACAGCCAGAGCATGGCTTGCTGCTGGTTGTTTTCCCTGGAAAATGCTTCAGACCCTGCTTGGGCAACTCAGTGCTAGCGCCACTGCCTGCCAGCAGCCTGGGCTGGACACAGGATGGGATGTCCTGGCCCACAGGACCCAGGTTCCAGTGGGATGCTGGAGGTGATGGGGGTGGTGGGTACCCCAGAAGATGGGGTGAAACCTGAGCACCACCATGGGTGAGAAGCAGGTCTCACCCCAACTTGTGGCTGTTTCCTCTTATCCCTTGCTCCATGGGAGACAATACCAACCCCCACCTGGCCACAACCTCCCTTCAGGCAGTTTTCTTTCCTTTTCTTTCTTCCAGGACAACCCTTTGACCCTCATTACAAAATCAATAGTGCTGTTTCGAACATCATCTGTTCCATAACTTTTGGGAACCGCTTTGACTACCATGACAACCGTTTCCAGGAACTGCTGCACTCCCTGGCTGAAACACTGCTGCTCATTGGAAGTTTCTGGGGCCAGGTAAAGCCACTTGGATGTTTTTCCAGCTTCAGCTGAATGTGACAGCTCAGAAACTGGGATTTCTAAGTCACTGGTGTAATCTGCATTTTCCTGTAGAAAAAGAGCCATGTTTAAAGGAAAATGTCCGGGAGAATTGCTTTATATTAGATTGGACTTATACATAAAGTCTATCAGGAAAGCAAGGAAGTAAGTTAAAATTAATGGGATGAAATGGAGAATAAAAAAACACTACAGGATTTTGAAACCAATCTTCTGCCTGATACAACCAAAGAACAACACAAAAACCTTAAAGGAATCTGTTTCTACATAAAGAAGAACTAGTAACACTGTGAAAGTTCCTGTCTTTTCCCACACCCATATCCCAACCAGTTTCTTAAATAACTTCTATCTATGAAAAAAAAAAAAAAATTGAGATTCCAGGTTAAGAAACAAAGCAGGTGGATTTGGTGATGAATTTTCTGCATGGCCACACACCATGGTCCAATCTCTGTGCCCTCTATGGGGACACACTACGGGGCTCATCTGCATCCACCTCACCGGTGGCCACCTCACAACAGGGGGCAACTTTGGTCACTCAGTATTTGAAAACTTTTTCAGTAGTCCAATTCTTATCTAATTTGCACATGTTCACACCTGTGTAAGTAAATTTGGACTGTTATAGCAAGGATGATTTTTTTCATGATAGCAAGCAGAGTTAATAAATTAATTGAGAGTCTTATCCTCTCAACTATGATACCTGCTCTTTTCTAACTCAAAAAATGCTCTTTTGCTCTGTTTGATTTCTTACCAGCTCTATAATGCTTTTCCTTGGATCATGAGATGGTTGCCAGGGCCCTTCAGGAAAATCTTCAGGCACTGGGAGAAACTTCAATATTTTGTGAAAGAAGTGATTGCAAAGCACAAGGAGGATTTAGACCAGTCCGAGGCAGGAGATTATATTGACTGTTACCTGAAGGAAATAGAAAAGGTAGGAAGTAAATAACTAAAGATTTAGCCATAGAATGAGCAGAGAAGATTCAGGGCTGCTTTGTCAGGGGAGCTCTTGCCTCACACGTTTCCTTTCCCTCCCTACCTCTGTCACATCAAACTTTAGCAGCAGCAGATGCCTGATCACATAGAACACACACAGATTTTTTTTTTTTTTCATTTGAAAGGATTTACACTTTGTCTTCTTCTGTTTTTCATTCTGTCACATGGCATAGGAGGACTCTCAGGGAACATGTTCATGTTTCTGTGAGCACTCACACTCCTGTGTTTGCTATTGTGAAACTTGACATTTAAAAATGCTACCTGCTTTCAAGAGCCACTCTAGAGCAACCAGGGTGTCTTTCAAAACAGTCCCATAGCTTGAAATTCATTGTGAAACTAAAGGCCAAGTAAATTTTCAAGTCCAGATGTAGGTAATAAAGGAGCAGTAGGACTTCAGTTACACACAGGTGGTTTTGGATTGGGTTTTAAAAGCATCCCCTCCAGAGTGAGAGTTTTCATTGCCATGTTTTTCCTCCAAGTTTAAGGGTGACACCAGCTCCTATTTCCATGAGGAAAACCTGCTGTGCTGCACCTTGGACCTGTTCTTAACGGGGACTGAGACAACGGCGACCGCCATCCGCTGGGCTCTGCTCTACATGGCCGCGTACCCCCACATTCAGGGTAGGGCCACCGAGGGGTCCTTTGCTTAGCCCAAATTAGGTAAGGGAGCCTCAGGGAACAGAGTTATCCCAGCTCTGCCACATCTGCACAGGACATGCCTGTGCCCCAGCTATCCTCTTGGGAACCTTTTGAAGACAAGTCTTAGGAGAAACCATTGAGGGAACTGGGACTGTTTAGCCCAGAAAAAGGAAGCTCGGGGTGGGGACGTTCCTGTGCTTGACAAGTCCCTGAAAGGAGGGTGCAACCAGTCGGGGGTTGGTCTCTTCTCCCAAGGAATACGTGAGAGGACAAGGGGAAATGGCCTCAGGTTGTGCCAGGAGAGGTTTATATAGGATATTAGGGAAAATTTCTTCACTAAAAAGGTTGTCCAGCCCTGGAACAGTCTGCCCAGGGGAGCGGTGCAATCATCCTGGAATGTTCAAAAGGAGTGTGGATGTGGCACTCGGGGACATGGGTTGGTAGTAGCCTGGCAGTGCTGGTTTAATGGTTGGACTTGATCATTTAAGCGGGCTTCTCTAACCCTAAAAATTCTATGCAGAGGGCTATTTTGAATTTTCTTTTGCTCCCTGTAGAGAAAGTGCAGCAGGAGATCGACGCCGTGGTTGGGCAGTGCCGGCAGCCCTCGATGGCCGACAAGGAGAAGATGCCCTACACCAGCGCCGTGCTGAGCGAGGTCCTGCGCGTGGGCAACGTGGTGCCCCTGGGGGTGCCCCGCATGGCCACCAGCGACACCACCCTGGCCGGCTTTCACCTGCCCAAAGTGCGTGGGACCACTGGCCTTCATCCCACAGCCCTTCATCCCAACAGCCTTCACCCTACTAACCTTTATCTCACCAGCCTTCATCCCATCAGAGCAGGGTCTACACGGCCCAAGCCCCAAATCTCACCTGGAGGGGAACCAGCCAGCAGTGGGATGTTACCAACATTATATACCAGAAACTTCCTGTGCTGGATTTACAATAATGTACCAATATCTGTCACCTACGTTGAACAGTGTGTCCCCAGCCTAAACCAACAGAAAAATGCCAACACTGCAGTGAAACATGGAAGGCATGAACAAGGAGAAAAAGGACAAGGCACACTCAATTTCCTACATCTTGTCCCCTTTGAACCCCTAATCTAGAAACTTAAAATTTTACTTTTTTACCCGTGCCACACTTAAGTATTACTTATATCAAACACTCAGAGCTGGTAATTCATCCTGTAAGATTGAAAACTCTTTTCCATGGACAGAGATCACAGCCAGTGTCTCTGGGGGCTCTGTCCAGGGGGGTTCCTGACCCCTGCCAGGGTCCCAGACCTTCCAGAGCAGCCAGAGGGAAGCCCTGGATTCCCACAGAACAAGACTTGGGCCAATGGGGTTGCAGATACCTGATGCTTCAGGGGAGGGTTACAGATGTGGGATGAACCAGACATTGGGGGGTGAAACAGAACATTCCATTTGACTTTTGAACCTATCTGTAGGTAAAAGGGCATTGTTTAATCCAAAGAGGGGATTGCTTTCAATCTGGCTATACTATTGTTTTCTAGTTGTTCATTAACTAAGGTTTGGTATCTCAAATCTTGTTCTCATCTCAAATCTGTATTTTCTAAATCTTTTGCCAGGTAATCATATTTATAAGGCTTTCCTATTTTATCTTCCCTGACACCAGGGTCTTCACGGCCCAAGCCCCAAATCTCACCTGGAGGGGAACCAGCCAGCTGGATCTTATAGAAATACCAAAATTATTTAGAAAAGACAAGCCCTCCTGATGGATTCTGCAGGGCTGTTATGGGTCTTACATCCTTACTGACGAGAATTGTGAGATCTGCATAGTGTTGGCTGTAATTTCCAATTTTAAAAGGTTTATGCCTTAAATTTAGTAAAAGTCACCTTCAACACATTACAGGAATAGAGGAAATATAGGAAAGCAAACAGTTTGGGCTTGTTAAATCCACACAATATTAATAATCATCTATGAAAATTAGTAGCCCTTGATGAAAGATAAGTAATGAGTATTGTTTCACACACACTGTTCTGCAATTACAAAAGCAAATATGGGACTTGTATATAACTGGACTCTTCCCTCTATATGACTGGTTGCAATGAGGCAAATTTTAAAAATTCAGGCATTTTCCTCCACATTGATTAGGATATTTCTCTTGCTGATGGAGAATGTGGAGATAAACCAGATCAGTTTTATTCGATTTTTAAAAACCACATTTAAACAAATCAATTGAAAATTACTTGATTAAATTGCTTCAAGGTCCTATGAGAATGCAGTGCTACCAATTTAAACTTGGTTTGTGTGAACATCACCTGTTACTGCAGCTCAGGATGCAGATCAATGCTCGGTGATCTGTAAAGGCACACAGGAGCGAACAATCCTGCAGGATTTCACCCTCATTTAATTACATAGCTTGGGGGGAAAAAAGCCTGTATTGCCCTTAAAACTGTGTAGTTTACAGAACTAAAAATAGCCCAGTCTGACAACACATCGTGTCCTCTCTGCCGGGTTATCAGCCTTTTCTCCGCCTCTCGCAGGGCACCACCCTGATGACCAGCCTGACTTCAGTGATGTTCGACAAAAACGTGTGGGAGACTCCAGACACCTTTAATCCTGAACATTTCCTGGAAAACGGCCTGTACAGGAGACGGGAGGCTTTTCTGCCCTTCTCTGCAGGTAGGTTGATGGATGGGGGGCGGCTTTTCCTTTTGCAAAGCTTTTACTTTTTCCCCAAGACACTGCTTATAGAATAGGGGGTACCACTTCTGTCCAGCTTCCAGTCCATCCCACAGTGAAAATCCCAGTCACAGTTAATGGAGGCTGCTCGGATAGGGAAGAAATCAGTTTGTTACTGCAGGATTAAAAAAATAATGAAAAATAAGGCTTTTTCTTCTTGCACAAGTTATATAACTGGGTTGTTCAGACAGTTTCTGCTCTTCGCCTCTCGGAACAGGCACAGTTTGCTTGGCAGTAAACTTCTGGGGCAGGTTTGAGCAGATTGTGTGGGTGAACATTGCCACCTAACCTTTCTGGGAAGAAAAGCTGCCGCAGCCTGTGCAAGGTGGCGCGGGCCAGAGGAGGCTCGGAGCTGGCTGGAGCTCACTAGGGACCCTGTTGAGTTATTTGTGCTCCTTTTCCAGGCAAGAGGGCTTGTCCCGGGGAGCAGCTCGCCAGGACCGAGCTCTTCATCTTCTTTGTGGCCCTGCTGCAGAAGTTCACCTTCCAGGCCCCAGCAGCGCTGTCCTTCGCCTTCACGCTCAGCCTCACGCGCTGCCCCAAACCCTTCCAGCTCTGCGCCGTGCCCCGCCACTGAGGCAGGCCTGGGGCTGCCCCACAGCCCCCCACAGCCTCACAAGATGGGAACTCCCCTTCTCCTGGCCACCCCAGAAATGTTGGGCTGAAATGATGGGTTGGTGGGGAGCAGTTCACCTGAAGCACAGCAGAAAGGGAACAGCAGAGGGTGTTGGAAGGGTCCTGTCTGCGGCGGCTCAGCGCTGGCCCTCAGGAAGGAAGTGTTGGAACAGTGGCTTTGTGGTGGGAAATCACGAGTTCGGCACTTTCCCTCTGCTTCTGGCAAAGATTTGTGTCTGTGTGTGACCAGCATGGGCATAGCTGGGGGCTGAGGGAGCAGCTGGGACAGGGCATCCTGCATGATGGATGCAGCTTCTTCCTATGCCAGGCCTCTTTGCATAAGAGTTAATTAAATATGCAACTTGTAGAGAATTTTTCCATTTATGTGACCGAGCATTTGTGCTTAGAAATGCTGTCTCCTGCGTGCTTCAGTCTGGACCATAGTCACAGCAAAGATTATTCTTCTTGTTTTTGTTTTCTTTTGCTTCTTACCTTTCATATGTGACTTTTCTGTGGGTACCCACGTAGGATATGGACTAGTTATCAGGAAAAGAGGATTACATCGAGTTTCATTTCCACTGGTTTTCTCCTCTGTCCCCGGCAATAGTGGCTTTGCTGCGGTACAAAGCAAAGTAAAAAAGAAAATCCCTGTGCAGTGGCAGATTTGTGCCACAGGGGAGAGTCCTCTGCACATCACATCCCTGCCACGCCGTGCACACGGGATTCTGTCACTGAGCTGTCCTTCCCACTGATCACTGTAATCCTATTGCGCTTTTAATTATTGTTTCACAGTCACAGGCTCCCATGTTGTGTTTTTGTCTTTGTAAAAGAGAAAACGTCAAAGATACAGGGACTTTTATTCACCTATGAAGTATTCAACGGCATTCGGGACAAGCACTGGTTTCTCTCCATTTTTGTGTTCCTTCTACTTGTAGGCCTGACCTCTGGCTTGTGGCTACAGCTTCTATTATTTGTACTGGTTTAGCAAATAAATATCGATCTCTCTTTCATTAATTTCCAACATGTGTTTCTTCACTACTTTGGGGTTTCCTCCCCTACTCCTGGAAACAATAAATGATTGAAGGCATCTTCTTTTTTCTCCTTTTTTTTTTTTTTTTTTTTTTTAAATTAAATGCAATAGTGCCATACCTTAAAGGCAGGAGGCATGAATTTGTTTAATTTTCAAGTGGATCCTTCTCATGTCACTGCTGGTGAACACATGCATCTCCAGGGACTCATGTCTAACTGTGCCTAAAAGCCAGAGTTGAAAAGAGATATTCTCAAAAACAGGCCTCTCTCCTTAAAATTCCACAGATATTTAACTCTTCCAAAATTCCACAGATATTTAACTCTTCCAGCTTCCCAAGTGTAAGGTTGTGGAGAACATTTATATGGCATCACTATAGTGGCTCTGCTGCACCTCTGTGCCTTGTTATCAGCACTGGACAATCCCAATAGCCACAACTGATGGCCCCAGAAGAGAGAAAAGGAACCCAAAATGTCCTCCAGAGCAGGAGGTGGCAGCTGGTGACTGCAAGGGGCCGTGACAGAGCCACGTGATGCAAGGACAAAGTGCTGCTGCTCCATGCTTCTTTCACAGTAAAACACAACAAACACATCAAAATTCCCCATGGTCCATGTGCATGAATACCTCCCTAACCCAGAGCTGCTCCTGGGTGGGACAATGTGGCACATTCTGTTGCCAGCTCCCACCAAAGGGCCTCAGCCTGCAGAGCTGAGCATCTGCATCAGCTTCTCAGCACCTTCATCAGCTCTGTGGGGTTTTGGGAACAGCTTCACTGTGGGCTATGACCCAAAGGACAAGGCAAGTGGGAAGGGATGGTTGGAGAGCTCAGGGAATGGCCAGGGCCAGCTGCTCTGCCTGCGCTCATCTGGTAGAGATCAGAAAATGCTGGTGCTTAGGAGCCACTGAGTTCCGGGACAGCTGTTTACTTTCAGACCACGTCACCCAGACACACGGAAACACGAAACTGAGTCAGATGATTGTGAAAGGTTTTGCAACCTTATCTCAGATATCCCCTGAGACCTGGGGCTTGGCCCAGGACTCCTCATACCAGGGAGCGAGCTGCTGTAAACAAGGGAAGCACAAGGCTCTCGGAGCAGCTGGAGACTCCCTGGCACTGAGAAGCTGAAACTGGGACCTGGCACGGTGAGGGCACCTGGGAAGGAGGGCAGAGTCATCCTGAGAGATGGGTTTGTGGGAGCTGCATGCTGAAACTAACAGGTTTGAATCTCGATCCTACAAAGATCATTTCTGTCCTTTAGACAAGGGCATGGAACGCTGGGGTTTAGTAAAGCACTGAGGGGAGGCTGGGCCTGTCCTGATTCATGGTGGGTTTGTTTTAAATCAGATGAGAGGAAATGTTTCAGTTTAATCAAGAAGGGGTTTAATCCTTTCTGAAAGCTGGGAAAGCAGGAGTCTGAATGTAGCCTTGAGAGCAGGCTGCAAAAGCCACTCTGTGCTGTCCTGTGTTTGCACCCACAGCTGTGCCAGCACATCACCCATCTCCCCCTGGCCCCGGGGGCCTCAGTGGTGCCCTGTGAGCTCAACCTGCCTGACCTGCTGTGGGACACGTCCCTGCAGAGCCCCACCATCCAGCCATGCTGAACTTCCTCCGGGACAGCATCTCCTTTCAGACGTTCCTCATCTTTCTCTTCATCTTCCTGCTCATCGCAGACTACATGAAGAACAGAAATCCAAAGAATTTCCCTCCCACCCCCTTCCGCCTTCCCTTTCTGGGGCACATCTACCTCTTAGACTTCAAAGATCCTGCGGTCACAGTGAGCAAGGTACGTAGGTGGTGAGCAGCATGGGGAAGGGATAGAGGGATTGCAGCGACACATCCCTGGCCATGCAGGGAAAGGGATAACCCAAACCCCACAGGTAGTGAAGGCAGGCAGGAGGTTTGCCCTTAGCAGTGACATTTACCTGAGTACAAGCAGGGTAGGGTGATTCCATGGGTGAAGGTCACAGCACAATCCCACAGGTGCAGTCAAAGGTGTACAAACCCTGCAGGTCCAAGTGGGGGCTGGAATGGGGTGAGACAAAAGCTGGAATAACATAGGACTGAAAATCAAACCTGATGAGGTTTACTTGATTTATGGCAAATTAACACCATCTCCTGATCACTGATTCAGGAAAAGAGGGAAAAAAAAAAGACTGTGCCCTCAGACAGAGTGCACACATTCTACCTCCCCTCCCACTTTTCCCTTATCTTTACCCATGTCCCCTGACAGGAGTGTCCTGGTCTCACCAGGAACATTCAGTGCACATGAAAACCCCTTTTATTTATGCCCCCTCCCCAGCTAAGTCAAAGATATGGTGACATCTTTGGCATACACATGGGCAGCATGAAGTATGTGATGGTAAATGGGATGCGGCTGGTGAAGGAAGTGCTCATAAACCAAGGGGACAAGTTCTTGGACCGCCCTGACATTCCCATAGACGAGGAGATCTTCAGCAAGATTGGTGAGTTGTCCCTCAAGACGTGCCTCAGCTCTAAGGTCCAAGCCTTGACTCTGCAGAGGTCTGAGACAGCTGGAGACAAGGCAAGGCCCTGGAGCTTTTCTCCCTCAGTGGGGGACCAGCCCTGGCTCACAGGGGGTGTTCCTGCCAGGACTGATCTCCTCCACCGGGCACCTGTGGAAGGCACAGAGGAGGTTCACCCTGACCACGCTCCGAAATTTCGGCCTGGGGAAGAGGAGCCTGGAGGAGCGCATCCAAGAGGAGTGCCAATGCCTCGTGGATGTGTTTGGGGATGAACAGGGTGAGTGCCATGGCCCTCAGCAGCTGTGAAGGCAGGAACTGGCAGGGCCTGTCATAATTTCACTGCATGCTGAAAAATACCGCACCTTGCAAGCGATGCTACAACCCTGCCAGCATCCCTGCTCCTTCCTACAGGTGCTTTGCCTTCCAGCTGGCTGGGGAATGCAGCCAGGCAACACCCAGAGCGTTATTCACAGCCCACCTTCATCCTACTCCTTTCTGGGAAATACCTTGTGTGCATAAATGATGTTTCCAATGAAATCAAATTACATCCTGCAGACTTTGCTTTCCAAAATAAACAAACATCTCCATAAGCTGATTGAACTAGGATTACTGTGGTTGTCCTGCCAAGCTTGGTCAGCCCATGGGGTCAGCCAGGCACCCCAGGAAAGCACTGACATAGGACAGTGGCCATTAGGGGCCACTCAATATTTCTTGACTACTTTACCTCTGGCGTGTGTTTTCTTATTTTCTGAGAAGAGTGGAAGAGAACTGATCTTTTTCTTCTCCAGGGAATCCTTTCAACCCTCAGCTGAAAGTCACCAATGCTGTTGCAAATGTCATCTGCTCCCTCATCTTTGGCAATCGGTTTGAATACCACGATGAGGATTTCCAAAGAATGCTGAAGCTGATGTATGAAATGACTGTCCTCCACGGAGCCGTCACAAGCCAGGTACAGCCCTCCTGCCACCAGCCCAGGGCCATAGTTTCTTCTCTGGAGTCAACCTTAAAAGTCATTGTTGTCATCACCAAAGCTATCATTCGCTATTCCTTTGCACAGGGTAGATTTGCCTGCCATTTCTTTCTTCCTTCTGTTTAAGTTGTGCCGTGCTCACACTGCTCTCTCCCACCCAAAATCACTTTTCTTGTCCACTGATTGCCAACCTGCCTGCTGAAACAGTGGGTAACACACAAGGTACTCCATAATGAGAATTCTGCTCTTCTGGAGCTGAGCTGTTTCCACCAGCTCCAGAAATTCAGCAGGTACAATCACAGGCTAAAGTCTTGATGTCAGAAGAATTTTTTAAGTCCTTTATTCAATTTGCCTTTCTCCTTTTGTGTTCAAAGCTGTACAACACTTTCCCATCTATAATGAAGTACTTACCTGGAGCCCACCATACCATTTTTAAAAACTGGAGGCTATTGAAAAAATTTATGCAAGAGCAGATCAACAAACACAAGGAGGACTGGAACCCTTCAGAGTGCCGGGACTACATCGACAGCTACCTGCTGGAGATCTCCAAGGTCAGCAATGAGGAGAAAAACCTCCTGGAGTAGGGCTTAGAAACCAGAAGGGATGGGAAACTAACGCAGATTCTCTGAGCTGCCTGTGTGGCCTCAGGACAGACATCAGGTTCAGGCAACACATCAGCAGGATGGGGATGCGAGGGGTCAGCAGCACCTGCCAAAATCCTTGGTGTGGTCTGGACCCAGTCTGGTGCCAGGACACCCTCACTGTTCCTGTGTCACTAACACACCTTCTCCTGAAGGACCATGACAGTGACACCTTCCAGGAGGAACACCTCATAGCCTGTTCACTCGACCTAATGTTTGCTGGGACTGAGACCACATCCTCAACTCTCCGCTGGGCTTTGCTGTTTATGGCCACGCACCCAGAAATTCAAGGTACAATTAACAAAAAGGTGTTTTGCCTTGCTTTTATCCCTCACAGCTTTGTTAGGGACTAGTTGGGAGTGTCCCCACACTCATAAAAAGTCCTTTGGTAGACACAGCAATAACCTCGTATTGTTCCAAGGGTTTTTTCCCTGGGCTCATTGCTGCTCTTTCCCCAGGCCGGGTGCAAGCCGAGATCGATGCGGTCATCGGCCAGGCACGGCCCCCAGCCCTGGAGGACAGGAACAACCTGCACTACACCAACGCTGTCATCCACGAAGTGCAGAGGAAAGGCAACGTTATCCCTTTCAATGTGCCAAGAATGGCATCGGAGGACACCTACGTGGATGGCTACTACATCCCAAAGGTAAACTCTGGAGTGCTGGGACTCCAGGGACACTCCCAGCTCCCCAGGCATGGTGCCAGGCCAGGTCCCTCCTGTGCAGTGTCCCTGCCCTGTCCAGAGTTCACTCCTGCTGAATGTGGATTTTTGCCATCCAACGTTCTCCAGTTCCCTGAATGGTGCCACACCCCCACACATGCCTTTGAGGCACAGATCCCAGCTCCCAGCTCTTACAGGGACTTTGGCCCAAGATTACAATAAAAACGTTGCTGATGAAGGAAAATGCAGTTATGTAACTGCACCTCCAAACAGACAAGAAGTAGAAAATCTGGGCCTGTAGTGCAGTGTTGCACAAATAATTTCAGTAGAATTTGACTAAGGATGTTCTTCATGGAGAGGAGACTGAAAGATAAAACTGCCCCTCCTGCCACCACTGCCAGAGAAAGTGTGATTTATTTTTGTTTTTTCCTCTTAGGGCACTGGTATAATGGCAAATTTATCCTCTCTGCTGTTTGACAAGAATGAGTGGAAAACCCCTAATACTTTTAACCCCGAGCATTTTCTGAAGGATGGGAAGTTCTGGAAAAAGGAGCATTTCCTACCATTTTCTTTGGGTAAGATTTACTGAATTATGGTGAACATGTGGGCTTGGGTTTCCAACTGCAGGCTGGAGACAGAGAGGAAAACAGCAATGCAAAGGGCAGATGCACCCTGGAGGTGCTGCTCAAAATGTGCCCATTGCCTCCCCAGAGAACCACAACCACACTTGGGCCCTTATCTTTCACATGCACAGAGGAGAAATGAGGATGAATAAAAATCCATGTAAATTCCAGAGATCTTAGGAACATCTTCACTAAGGCCATTGCTCTGCTCCCTCATGGCTGGTCCCTCACTGTTGCCACCACAGGGTTCCCCAGCCAGCAGCTTCCATGGGGAAGTTGCTTTTAGCACATGCTTCCCACACCAGCACCACACATAGGGTAGCTCTCTTTGGTGAGCTGTCTCAGCATGGGCACATCCAGGCTGTGTGTGTGTAAAAAGTCACACAATTTGGGAGCACACAATGCTGTAATGCCGAAGTATTATTGGGAAGCTTGATTTGGGTTGAAAAACTCACCCAGGAATGAGGCAACACAGCTGGACCACGGTCCTTAAAGGCAGGAAGAAGCATTTTCAGCAGCAAAAGCTCAACCTGAGGATGCTGTGTGTTGCTGTCTCCACAGGGAAGCGTGCCTGCCTGGGTGAGCTACTGGCCCGTTCCGAGCTCTTCCTCTTCTTCACCTGCCTGCTGCAGAAATTCACCTTCCAGGCACCCCCGGACACCACACTCACCCTCCAGTCCTTGATAGGCATCACAGTGGCCCCACAGCCCTACAAGATCTGTGCAGTACCTCGGTAGGGAAGCCTTGGCCACCATCCTCACATGGAAAATCCTTTCTCAGGGGTGCTGAAAACAAGCCCTTGGCAGCTCTAGGGGGAGGCTGGCTGGTTTATTTCTTTCAAAGCAATTGTAAAATATTTTTCTTCCACAATTAGACCTTGCACTCTGTATTCCATGATGGTGTGATGATCATGGGATCAGGCTGGGAATTTCCAGGGCATTATTAGGCTTGCCCTATGGCAGTGTAAATTAATGAGGGGCTTGGGGATTTCCTAAGTTTATGACGGATGGCCATGGTTCACTTTGGCAAAATGAGGGGACACTTTAGACACTTTAGAGCCACCCACTGTGGTTGGGTACAGTGGGAGAGCAATACCAGCTTTTGTTTTATAACATTAACACAAGTATTAATTTGACATTTCCTTAACATGTACTTACCTAAAAAAAAAAAAGTCATTCTGTAACACTTGTCTCATACATAATAAATCTTTATCAAAGCATTTTTGTCATGAAGTGCTCTGCAAAGTGAAGCCCAATGCAGGCCATGTCTAGCACAGGCTGCAGGCTTTGGCCTGCACTGCAGGAGGTTGGCACTGTAAAAGCAAAGGCTATTCCTACAGAAGTGATGGAAAAAAATTATCCTGGCATAACAGCTAGAATTACTATATGCAAAATCCTCTCTGTCTACCTGCCCAGCATCACAGAGTGGCTGGTGTGTCCAGTGGGGTGAGCTCCAGCAACACACAATGCAGTTCAGCTGCACTCAACAGTCTAACAAGGAAAAGGGGGGCTTGGAAAATAACAGCAACAAATTACTGGTTTGAACCATCATCTACACAATGAAACAGTCCCAAGATTGGCAACCAATGGTTAACACCAGTAAATGCACTGAACTGGGAAACAGCTGCACCTCAAGGAGCCTGTTGAGACTTCCAGGCAGAAGCTGCAGCTCCCAGGAACAGGATGGGAAATCAGGAAATCAGCACAGCACCAGGAACACACACCTAGAGCTCTGCCCTGCTGCTGAGGAAATGAGCAATCTTTCCCTCTTTTCAATTTTCCCTGGAGTACAGCTCACTTCTTCTCAGAGGAAGCAAATTTCTCCCAGGTGAACTCAGCTCCTGGCACAGCTCCTTCAGCACTGGCTGGGTGGGGGTTCTGCCACCTCCTCTGATTTTCTGTGCCAGTGGAAACAAGAGTTTGGGCTGAGATACTGTTCCTAGTACTTGAGGCTTTCACACATCTGGTAAGTTAAAGAAATGAGGACACATGGTGGGACACAAACCAGTCCATTTATTAAATGCAGACTTGTCTCATCCCAATCCTAGGGACTGGTCAGCCCCAGCCCTACACCTCCTCCTCTCCTCATGCCTCCAACCTGCTGCTGGCATGGGCTCTCACACCTCCCCTTTCCAGCAGAAACAAAAAAGTCATTTGACTTTCTAGACCTGATCTCCTTTCTTTTCTTTCTCTGAGAGAAGTTGAAGGGGAAAGCTGTAAATGGGCAGCATGCCTGGAATTGACTGGGAACAGGGAAGGGGAACACTGTTAAGTTTCTGCAGTGTGAGCATTACTCCCAAAACAATTCCAGTGCATAGGTGTCATCTATTTTGTGGTACATTTTTCCCGCCTCAGTGATTTGCTCAGATTCCCATTTTCTTTCCCAACCTGCTGCTCTATCCAAAAGCTTCCTCCATAGGCCCCTGTTCAATTAGTTAAACTCCAAAAGAATGCATTTCAGAAGGCTTCTTGAATATTTTGCCCCCTCCACCTAAATTATCTCCCAGCGCATGACTGACCTCAGCTCCTCCTTTCCTTTGCACTCAGGGCTTTAAACCTGTATTCCTCTTCCAGGAACACCCCTCAACTGAACACACAGAACTCCTGCTGCAGTGCTTGGCTCTTCAGGGGCTGCCAGAAAACTGCAAGCAAACAGGGTCAGGACTGAACACATCCTGCAGCTCAGCTCAGGCTTTGTGCACAGCTGAGCACCTCTTCCCTTCCCTTCTCCCACACACACCTGCACATTTTCGTTTCAGTGTCTGAAACTGTTTTTATGTCCAGCCTCAGAAAGCAGGAAAACCAACTCTTCCATAATGGCTTCACCCTCTCTGGGACAAGCCCTTGCCCGCTGGGGAATCAGTGCAGCTCCTCATCCTCGGATCTTCGCTCTGGAGGGCTGAAGGCTGCCACACTTCACCAACAGCACTTCTGGGCTGGAGGAAGTGCTCAGGGAATGAGAGCTGACAATGGGATTAAGAATGGAGCACATAAATCGCCTGCACAGCAGGATGGACAGGGCAGACAGTTTTCTTTTCCCAATAAAAACAAGAACAGTGATTTAGAGCTGTACCTGTCCTCTGTGTCCTCTCAGGTGGGGCTGATAACCAGACAGAGACCCTCACCTACCTCAGCAGCAATAATTTCTGAGGTCACTTCACAGCCCATCTGCAGAGGGGTTTAATCTCTTCACTTCACAAGGCCCTTTGCCCAACTCTCAGTCCGTGGGCTGAGCAGAGGGAACCAGCTCTGGGTGGGAGGAATGAACTGGAAACAGCAGAGGAGAGCAGCACAACTCATTACATCCATACCCTCATTATAATACAAGTCTGTTCTGAAACAGGGTATTTTAGGTGGTGTAAATGTACCAGGTTGTGCATTGCCCAGAAACAGCATCTAGGGACTCTTAAATACTTAATACTCTTGGAATAAAGACACCAAAGAATTAATTTTAAAAATCTTTATGTGAATATAAAAGGATTTTTTTCCAAAGAAAAAAATAAAACCAAAAGTTTAAAAATTAGTGCAATTTTTTGAGTTCTATGCAACACAGTGTTTACATTTGTTTTAAACAGAAGATGTAGACACCGACACACTGAAAATCTTAACTCCAGCTTTAGGAGAAGGGGAAAAAGAAACAAGTAAGAACATTACCAAATCCTAAACAATTATTTTCATTTTCTATTTCCTAAACTATTTATGGCTACCTAAATAGAACATCAGTATTGCTTATATTACTTATTTCCAATAAGTGCATATCATAGAAAATAGAATACCCATTTATATTTTTTTTAATGAACAAAAAAAATCAGGTGAAAATTTCTTTTCAGTGAATGTTTCTTAAACCACTATATAGTAACATTGTTGCAAAAAAATCTTCTCAAAACTGCTGCCTGACCCATCTTGAGTAAAAGAACCTATTAGTTCATATTTTGTATTATTGCTATAAAACACTTCTCTTCCATAGTAATTAATCTTATATAAAAAATAATTAACAAATGATATGTCAATCAGAACATATTTTCTTGTTTTCTTTGGATGTACATTACCCGTTTTACTGGAAACTGGCTAAATTCCTAATAATGCCATTTAACTTCAGCAGGATTCAGTGGTTTCACCTCATGTTTGAGTCTGCTCTGAACTGTGCCGGTACAAATTCACTTTTCCAGAGAGCTAAAGGGCCTCTCTGTTCCTCCTGCCTCAGCAGTGGTGCATCCAAGGACATGCAGGGCTCTGCTGCTGCATGCTGGACACAGTTCAGCTGTAACACAGCAGTGTTTTCAGCAGCTTTTGGTTTGCCATTGGTGAAGCAAACATTAAAATGATGCTAATGGTCCTTCCTGCATAGGCAGATGAGCTGAAGTGAATACAACACCATGTCTTATAATCCAGTATTTATTTCCACACATCAGTTCCTCGTTCACAGGACAGAACCCAGGTTTAAGTAGCTGTGTAACAGCTGCTTCTAAACAGGTTCTCAGTCCCAAAGAATCCCTTGAGTGATATTCACAGGCTTCACTCTTAACAGTTTGGAAAAGTCCCAGATAAGCAACATTTCATCCAATACCTGAAAACCAGATTAATTTTGGCAACCCCAACATGATTACTGGGGACAACTCTGCCCTGAAAAAGGCTGATCCCTGCCTGTAGATCAGGACTTAAATTCTTCCATCACTAGTCAGAAGACAAACTTCCAATGAAATGATAGGGAGGTTCTCAGTTATTTTTGGTCCCAGGATCTGCAGTTTTGAGAAGTGTAAGTCAAAGACAATTGCTCCAAGTTTGTCACTATTCAGCACCTGACAGACTACTGACACAGCTCCACTACTGGGAGAAGTACAACAAATCAAGCCTACCAACTACATGAGTATTTGAAGGACATCCATGAAAGTTTCCGTGCTGCAAAGAACGAGGGTTAAGAGACCCATTCAACACCATCGGAAACAGCTCCACGTTTCACTAGAACACACCAAATACCAGACTTTAGGAATGGAAGCATCTTGCTAAGCCTTAATCTCCTCCTCACCACCAACTCCCTCCCACCCACAGCACTGGCAGATTAAATATGTAACTGTACCTTAAGAACACCAACTCCACTAACACTACTGCAGCAATAAAAGACCTCAAAACCCACGAGGTAGTCCAAAGAAGCATAGAGTCCTGAAGAACACCACCACAGACACCTCTCCAACAGCCACGTGTCTGGCTCATGCCACACTGAGCACAAGACTGGCTTCTAAACAATGCCTTTTGAAGGAAGAAATCTGTTGAATGCCTATTCATACATACAGCACTGTAAAACAACCACCACAACTAAGAAGCAACCCTAAGTATCAAAAATGAATGCTTGTCTTTTCTCTGGCATGACATGCAATGCTCAGTTAAAAATTTAAGATGTTGGGGAAAGAAGAAATCAAAAGACAAACTATAGTGAGGGGCAGGCAAAATGACACACTACACAAATGTCACTATTCAAAACCTAAAAATTCTGTAAAGCTGAACCCTGTTCTCAAATTAAACATGGCCTTAATGGTAAGGCAGGTGTGCTTTCATTCTCACAGGCAGCTGAATTTTATATTAGATGGTGGTCTGGTACAGCACCCTCAAATAATTAAATTAAGTGTATTCATTTCATTTTAAGGGCTGCTGCAATTTTATTTTATTTAACTATTGGTATAAAGAACTTTTTCTGGACTATTGCAAAAAACAGACATTAATAGGTTTCCTAAAATTACAATTCAAAACAAGAGCTAGACTTTTGGGAAATAAAGTCACAAGTTTTATGAAAGACAGCAACTTCCTGCACACTGATTTCAGGTAACAATCCCCATTTAATCTTCAATCAAACTATTACAGTTTATGTACTTTGCTCCCTGCCAACAAACAACCTCTGCTGTCAGTAACTGCCAAAGCCATCTCACTCCTCTGCCTAGCACAGTTAGTTCAGAAGAGCCGAGTGAAACTACACTTAAAAAAGAGGAAATGCAATTTCCATGCACAGGCTTGTATAAAAAGGTTGAAATAAATGGGGCTCCTTCCCACCTAATCCCCTTTCTGCAGATAAATGCAGCATACCAATGTACCAGACTTTTAAAATATAGCCCAGACTTTTGAGTTAGTACAATAGCTTTTTTCTTACCCAGGAAAAGACAAGCTTTTTTGGCTTAAGTGAATTCAACATCTTAAAGACAGGTTTTCCTCAGTACATATATGCACCAACTTAAGCTTTGCTTTTTTTTTTTTTTTTTTTAATAAACTGAGAAATTTTGCTTCGCATAAAACAAATCCTGTCTTCTGTTACATAACAACTGGTTATGTACCAGTAAAGGTGGTACCACACCTTTATTTTCTTCTATAAATGCAAGTAATTTCTTGCTTTTAAAATCGTACTTTCTAGTCTAAAAAGTCTTTTTTTAAAAGATGTTACTAATCTTTTAGATCTGCTTTCAGAAGAGCCCAGCAAAAATGCCCAATTTTGCCAGTTTCCTGAAGTACACTTTTGCATAACATCTTCCCATTATAAAAGTCAACTTTCTAGCCCAAACCCACTTAAATAAAGTTTTAAATATATAGTGCCAAATTTCATATTTACAATATAATCTGAAGGCAAATAGAAATCTTTTAAGTTGTGCTTGTACATGCTGCAATTATTAAATCTACTTGGAAATCTACATGCTACCTTCTGGCTCATCAACTTAATCCCTTCCTGACAGGTTCTGATGTTGTCATTTGCAGCTGCCCAGCATTCTAACCTCCTCCCTCATCAAGCAGGTAAAGTGGAAAGGTATAAAACATTTAAGGACACTTTAGCATGTGAGTCTTCTTCATGTCCTCGTGTTTAATCAGCTGTTGCACCTGGTACTTTCACGGTGAGGTTCCTCCTGGTGTTGGTGACATGGCGCTGCTGTGCCAGGAAGGAGCGGCCGGGCCCGGCCCCGCAGCTGCCACTGCTGCCCAGCAGCCTGGCTTCCATGCCCAGCTTCTGCAGACTCAGGCTCTGCAGGAGTTAAACAACAACTTCAACAACAGCAAAAACAACGAAAAAAAATTACCCATCCTGCTCACGCTTTCTTAGCATGCACGTAGAAATATTTTCCGCTGTGTTTCTTAGGTTAACTAAGATTGAATTGGCACATGTAGCAAAAGATGTTTCAAAAAGTGGATTTTTGACCCACCTTGTTGTACCATGCAGTTACAATCAGCTTTTCCTCATAGTCACGTAACTTGGCCATTTTGTATTCATTCTGCAAGGACAAAAATCTCAGTTAAAACACAAATTTTATCTGCATACACTTGCTGCAGTCCACTGAGTGAAATAAACACATGCAGCAGAAACGCTTCAATACATCAAATAACTACAAAGCCTAGAAGTATAAACAAAGATATTTCCATTAAAAACTGAGAGATAAATATCAGCCAGCTTTAAGAAGAGGCTAAACTACATAAGTTGCAGTTAGAAACACAAATGGAACTTGGAAGTGTACACTGAGGGTTTGTGTGGGGAAATGCACAAGAGGTCTGCTGTGTATCAGAAAACCTGTAATTTAGTAATTTTTCACCTGAAAAGGATGTACATCCAATGACTGGCTAATTGCTATTATATAATATACCTCCATAGTAGTCATTACATAAAAGAAATACGAGGCCACAGCATTTATGCAGTCAGACCTATCAGCCTACTGAATCATGCTGAAGAGTTCTGTATTTGCTCAGGCAACTATTCCAAATAGTCCCACCAATATTGCTATGAAACAGTGCATTTCTCCAATTTTTTTTTCATATTTGGACTACTATCAATCCTTTCAGAATTTCAGCCAAGCAGATTTTACTGAATCACTAGGAAACAACATCTTGAATGCCTAATAACAGAAACAGAATATATTAGAAGTTATTTTTAAATATATGCAAAAATTTTACCTCTAGTGCTTCAATTCTTTTCTCTTTTTCCAGTATCTGTTTTCTGAGCAACATAATTTCTGCTGATGCTGGATTTAGCTTGGGGTCTAAGGTTTTTATCACCTGGACAAGGCAAAACAAGAGCAATGCAAGTCAGTTTGATTCTCAACAGCTCTGCATCTTATCAGCTCTAAGGAGGAGTGTGAGAACAGGCTGGGCCCTGGTCAGGCTGTTACCCTGTCCAACAGAGAGCAAAGGGTACAAAGGAATCCTTACTACATCTCATGCTCAACCTAAACTCTATTTATTCTCTCAGACTTAACTGACTGCAGTTGAACAATCTGACTAAAAATGCAACTTGCAGATACTGCTTTTAATTGGGAGGGGGGGACACACACTCAATCTGTTTAACAATTTATGAGGGAGGAATGCATATGTTCAGAAACATGCCACTCACATTCCTTGCTTTTTCAAGGTACATTTTATATCTTTCTTCCATGGCTTTCATATCCTCATCTTTTTTTCGTAAAGCTGCTTCCAGCTCTCCAATCTTCTGGGCTGTTTACAGAAATTATCAACAAAGGCATACAAAATAAAAACAGGCATGGTACTTTCAGGGCTTCTGTTTTCTCTTGATTTCACAATCCCTCAAACAAAGAATGATGTAGAAGCTAGAAGTTTAGAAGGTTTAAGTTCTCATTTTTGTTTTTGCTGTCCCACCTGACCCTGAAATCCCATTTTGCAGAGCACTGTTCAACAAACCTCATCCCCCCGGGATCCTCTCCCTGCCCACCACCACATAAAAAACCCCTCCAAGACCCCCCCAGTTCAGACTGAAAGCTAAGCTGCAGCAGAAAGCCTCATCCAGAAAACTATCCCATAGTCCAGTGGATATGGGAATAATTTCAGAAGAAACTTAGCACAGTCTCATTAAAAAATACACAAAAAAGGCCCCAAACAACTCACGGTTCTGACTGTCATCAGGCTGGAGCTCTGCAAGATCAGCCTCTTTCTTCTGTAACTCATCATGAACCTCGTTCAACTTTTCCCTGTGAACGAAAAGTTGGGCTAAGGATTAAGATCACAAATAATTCCAGGTTTAACAGCTGGAAGCTTAAACTTCATTATAGAAGTATATTTAAATAACTGTTTTAAGCTCTAGCACTTTAGGGTTTGAATAGAAATATTAATATCATAAAAGCTGTCACTTCTGAGTTGATCCTCCTTTAGTTAAAACTAGGAAAATTAACTATTAAGCCCCTCCGGCATCATCTCAGGAAGAACTACATCTGCTGAAAGGACTGGAAATATTTCAGAGGAGTGGAATACACTTTGAGTGATGGTTTTAGCAGTCTGTTGCAGAATCAGAACAGTTAAAATGCTGGTGGTGATGAAGAGACAGTGAAGTGGGACTGGTACTACAAGATCATCATGGTCAGAGTAAACAAAACTATAACACCAATATTTAACTCTATGCATAATTCTCGGATCAGTGGCATAGAAAACCAAGACATCCCTACCATGATTTAAGCAGTTCCTGTGCTCTATTTAATATAAATAAGCTACTGTGGATGCATGTGCCTTACTTACATGTGTGCTGCCAATTTCTGCTTCAGGTTGCTGGACTGTGAAAGGAGAGAGTTACAATTCAGTTGTATTTCAGTATTTCATATCATGCAACATTCAAGGGCTCTTACAAATCAGCCAAGAATACTTAGTATAACTAAACAAGCAAAAGCAAATAAATCCACTGAATGATAAAACCAGGGACTTTGAAAGTAAAGTAGAAGGGTTACAGTTCCATAGAAGGAATCACATAAAATATGAACTTTTCAAGTGAACTGCAGTTTATATGGAGGTACTTCTCAGATACACTGAAAAGTAAGATGCTAAACAAAGGACTTGATGCTAAACTGGAAGTTTCTAAACAAAATTGGCAAAATGTTTCACTTACTCCTTCAGTCTTGGATCCCTGCTCCTGTAAAGTCTTTTGCAGATCTTCAATCTGCTGCTGTAATCCTCCAATACGCTCTTCATTGAGCCTTTTAGGAAGAAAATACAGTTATTGCCCATCTAAATAGCTCACAGATTTTTCTGTTTCATTAACTGCTCAGAGGGTCTACCCTGCACAACTTAAGCCTCAAATAAACTGATTTCAAATGCTTTTAGTTTGACTGGAATTTCTGCAGAAACAAACACATGGAGCTTTACTGAACATTTTATAATTAAATTCCTATTGTCATTTTGAGTTTTGAGAAAAAGTTAACTATCAAAAATTTTCCTATTCTAGTACAATTTTTTAGCATTCATTGATGGAAAATCCATGATCTAACACTCTGAAGTTCTAGAAATAGAGTTCACATCCATTCTTGGTCTACCAAGAATAATTCAGAGTGAAGAAGAGTGAACTGTAAGCAACACTTCCTTCAGGGTATGGTACACACAGATTTACCACATTTAAACCACTTTCCTTCTTCCTTGCTTCATAATCCTTCATTTATGATTACAGTGGTGAAAGAAAAGGTTCCTACACTACAGATGCAAGGCACAGGTCACCCTAAAAACTCCAGAGATCACTTTTGGCTGTATTTTAAGATGTAGTTTCACCCATCACCTTTTCTCAGTTTCCAGCTCGTTCACTGTCCGGTGCTTCTGCTCCAGCTCTTCCTGGAGCTCAGCAATCCGTTCATTTTCTGATCCCTCCTGTTTCAGCAGGAGCATCTTATTTTCATGCTGCAGCCGAATAAACATTTCTCTGCAGCAGAAACAACAAATAAAAGCCACTGTTAATTAAGAAGGTGACTAAGAGGAGGAAGTAATAGTCTCAATTTGTTATTAAAAGGTAACTTAAAATGTTTGAAAACTTTAAGAGATATAAGCAGAGTTCAAACTGTCATTCCAAACTCAGATTTATATACAGCAATCTGATATGGTTTTAAGAAAAAAGCAAAGTAATTTTAGTATGGGGAAATAATTATTAACACTTATATGGTGGCAGAGAAAGGAGTGGGATAAAGAATCACATTGATGAAAATACTCAACTTTCACAGAGGCATTGTCATGCCTCACCTATGAACACCCAAAACAACCTCAGCCTTTGGGTCTCACCTATATTCCACTGGCAGAATTTCAGCAGCAAGATTCTCATGGCTTTTTTCACCTGAAATCACATGAGGGGTTCAATTTAGAGAACACTTAAAGAAAGCTGTAATCCAAATAAAAGCTCTCTGAAGACAAAGCAGTACCTGTTTGACTCAGGTGATCCTGCTGCATCTGTGCACATCGGAGCTCCTCATTTGTCTCTCTTAATGCATCACACTGCACTATCAGTCTCTAGCAAGACACATTTCAGATGGAATTAGGTCAGGCTGCACCACTTTTAAGACCAAGTAACATTAATCAGAAGTAAGAATGACACATGCAAATTTTAGGCTGGTCTTGCTGATCTTGGATATCTTTCCCAACCTTCATACTTAGATTATTCTGTATTTTGTTTTATATGTAAATGCATACACACAGGGCACTAAACTTCATTTTTTTATGGTGGCACTACTTCCAGGAAGGTTCTCCTCAAGCAGAGGATCTGAAAGAGATTTAGGTATTCAAATAAACAAAGAGACTTACTTCTTTTTCTTTCATTAAAGCTTCATATTTTTCTTCAAGTCGTTTCATTTCAAATGCCAGCTTATCAGCTCTTTTCGATTCTTCAGACAGTTTGTTATGGAGCTCCTGGACCTTTTCATAAAAGCATTATTTAGCACAGGAATGTTGCAAGATGCTACTTTATAAAGCTACATTAAAACAGTCCTTCCTGCCCAATTCAGCCAAAATAAAACAGCTGGTTCCTCAAGCTTAACGAAGCAGAGATGGGATGGGGGCCCCTGTGCTTTGGGGGGTGTTACATTTATTTTTATTTGGTTGATTTTGGTTTTTGTTTTTTTATTGTTTTTTTTTTCATTTAACTCTTTCTTCATTCCTACTGAAATTAAAATAAAACTTCTAATTTTCATGAAGAATGGTAAGAATATGAGAATATAAGAATGTAGTGACAGGACAGGGGGAATGGGTTCAAATTGAAAGAGAATAGGTTTAGATCAGGTATTAGGAAAAAATTCTTTACTGTGAGGGTGGTGAGACCCTGGCACAATTTCCAAGGGAAGTTGTGGGTATCCCATCCCTGAAGTGTTCAAGCTCAGGTTGGCTGGGGCTTGGAGCAATCTGGGATAGTGGAAGGTGTCCCTGCCCATGGCAGTGGAATGAGATATCTTCAAGGTCCCCTTCCAAGCCAAACCATTCTATAATTCTATATAAATGATCTCAGTAACAGCTGAACAACCTCTCCCAGGTACACAAATTACTTCAGTCAGAGTAAAGAAGAAAAGCCTGAAGACTATGGACTCTACATCAGTTGAAAGGGCGACTACAGATAAGCTTGCAAATTTAATAAACAGCAAAAAGCCCACAATGGAACCACAGGGTATGAAGGAATTTTCACAACTCTGAAATTCCAAAAGGACAGTGCGGGGTTGCTAAGGTGCTCCCAACTACCTGGGGAAAAAGGAACCTTTCAGACACAAGTGCAGCACTACCTGTTTTTTGTAGGTTTCCAGCTGGGCTCGTGCTGCGTTGGCTTTCCTGAGCTCATCCTCCAGGCTGACGGTGTTGTGCATGTACATCATGTTGGTCTCCTGCAGGGACTTGACCTGCCTGCGGAAATCGTTCAGGTCCTGCAGCTTCTTCCGATACACCTCCACCGTCAGCTCCAGCTTGCTTGCCTTGTCTGCAGTAGCCCTTGAGGCATAAACAGTAACCAGAAGGAAACATTACAAAACTCAAACTCTGCTGATACATGCTACTTTCAAAGAGAGACATAACATGCTTAGCAGCAGTTACATTTCACCGCTTTGTTTTTAAATGTATAATTGACACAAACTTGCTTATAAAAACTGAAATCAGCCAGACTTCAAGTGAGACTGACAGTCACATGCCAGAAATATGAGCAAGGGTTAGTGGGTCGAATATCCCTGAGGAATTCTGTGCACCACAACATCCTGTGCTAGACAGTCACCTCAAACTACGGGAACCTGGTGTGATTTCACTGGAGGATTATTCAGAATTAGAACGTAGCTGCTCTGTGAAAATGATCACCGGCAGATACACCCAAGACCTGTCAGCTGATCATTAAAAAAAAATCTACATGGTAAGAAAACACTGGGACCATAATTTTAAAATTAATTTTAATATCTGTGTTTATTAGCTGCAGTCATATCTCATCAGAAGCTGGTACAAGAAAATAATGGAAAAAATCTACAACTAGGAGATTTGTTTCAGATGTTATTTAGGAACCACTAAGTTAAACACCTGAAACCACTTTTCTATCCATGCTTTATTCATATTATTTTATGAATAGCAGATTTGCTTTCACAATACAATTTATTTTGGATATTTCTTGGGTGGTCTGGTATTTAATACAGTTTACACAAGCTGGAATGTTATATTGAATTCTCATGAAAGTTACTGTGTGTTTCATCTTCATTTTGTTAATGATCTCACTAACCTAAATTTAGCCATTAAATCCTAATGTGTGTGTGTGTGTGGAGCTCTCTCTGCTACATACCTAAGAATGTCATTCTCATCTTTCAAGGCTCTTGATTCTTCTGCCAGAGAAGTCAGTTCATTGTTTCTATGTTGCAGCTCAATCAATTGCTTTTCTAGATCTTCACAATGGACACGATAATCATCTTTAGCAGCTTCAAGCCTACCAGATCAAAACCAGTACTTTTGTTAGCAACTCATCACTATTGCACAGTTTCATTTAGTACTAGAATTTCTAAAAAGAAACGAGATAAAAGGAAAACTACTGATTAAAGCAGCTGGGAAAATGCTACAAGAAACATGGAACATTTTGTTGTCTAAATCATAATGCATTGCACACTGCAAATTTATCACAACAGTATCAAGGAGTGACATGCAAAGTGATTTTGTTTCCCAATATGGATCACAGAGAGAGACTAAAGAAAGAAAAATCAGTTCAGTAGACAGACATGATGGTGTTGGGGGGATTTAGGTTTTGATTTGTTGACACACAAATCAGCACTCATTTTTTTGCCTTCCATCATATTCTTCCCTTTTTGGAAGTTTAGAGGGCTATTCCCCCCACTGCCAATTAATTACAAACGGATACTTTTTACAAGTAACAGATTCTTTTTCTTTTTAAATGTAAGGATTGCCTTTAAAATATGCTTATACAGCACTAGACAGCTTTTAATGCAAAAGAAATTGAGATGGAAAAGCCCCAGAGAGTACCAGAAATTTTCAGAGTACATTAGTCAAGTGAAAGATTTTGGGGGAAAATAATTTCATACCTGAAGTTTTCTTCTTGCAATTGTTCCAGCTGCAACTGTGCACTAAAGTATTTTTTTGCAACCACTGTATTTGGATCATCAAGAGAGTCATCTAATTGCTCTAGTCTGTCATTCATAATCTCATTTTCTGATATCAAGCTGTTTTTCTCATCCTGGAGGGCAGCCACCTAGCACAGATAAAACAGCATGAACACTGTAAGACCTGTCCAAAGAACTGAAGGAAGACAGCAATACATCACCAAATTAGTTTATGAAAAAGGCTGAGCGTTTAGAAGTTTTAGAATGTAGTTTACAGAGCACACTTGAGCATACAGATGCTTTAGTGTATGACAGTTATGAAGCACTAAAGGAAAAGTCCCTCTAAATAAAAAAGACAAATTTCTGTAACTGAAACCACGGTAAAAAGGCAGACAAAGTGATATGAAGAGAAACTGTTACTTCCATTAAAAACACCATGGATGCCGTACAAAAAACTCTGAGTGCTGCTGCAACAAGTGTCCATCTTGCCTGTAGGTGACACCCAGAAGCAGCAGGGCAGCAGCAGCCCAGGCTGCCGGGCTCGGCGGGATGGCTGCGGGAAGCGGGGGCGGCCGAAGCGCACACGCACGGACAGCCTGGCCAGCCTCGGGGAGCATGCAACCCCGGCAGCACACACACGGCTACCCGGTGTCACAGCTAAGCACAGGGGCTACAGCACTTCACTGACACCAGCCAGCTTCACAGCCACAAGGATTAAGAGGATAGAACCTTTAAAGTTTGCCTAGTGAAAGCTGCTGTGTTAATTTTAACGTCCTGTCAAACATAAGAGCACACAGCGTGTGTTAGTCGACTGCATTTAAACAGGGACAATATGCTTTTTGGGTTATGTTTTCCTGAATTATAAAGTAAACCTACCTTTCTTATACTCTTGGAAAATATCAAGGAAGACTGAGACCTTACAAGTGAATTTATTAAGAATTAGTTTAAATTAGAAGCGTCAAGTCAATATTACGGCTTCAAATAAATAAAACATACAATGATGACATTATTAAACAGATATAATCTACAGTATGCAATATTAAGAAACAATTTCTTTGTGATCAAATTTAAAAATCTATCAGGCAAACATGTAAAAGTCAAACTGATTAATCTGCCACTTCATGAGGTGCTGGATTTCTAGGTTCACTCCTTTTTATGTACCAAATGTCATTTACTATTTACATGCACACAAACACCTATGAGTAGGAAGCACATCTGAGCCTTGCTCAGCCTCCTGTTCAAGGGTCAACCACTCCTCAAACATGCACAACATTTGGATTTTCAGAACAATCCTGAACCATCACTCATCTCAGACTTAAAAAACCCTAAAGATCATACTGTGACACAACTCAGAGCAAGTTCTAAATATTTTCTTTCTGGTAGCCATCTCTTCTTTTTTAATTATTTCAATGTAGCAGAAGTGGTATCACAGTCAACAGAAATTAGGAGGAGAGGTTTTGAAGACACACCACAGTATTACAGAGCTGTGCTGTCATTAACTTATCTGTTTATATTCAGTACCTTTCCCTTGAACACCTTTCACCTGTCCCATGCCATGTTATGAGCAACTGTCTCTGCATCACCTATGATTAATTAATAGAGAATTCTGGAAGAAAAGTCAGGGAAAACAGGAGAACACCTGGGACTTCTGCAGATTCTTCTCACAAGCATTTTTAGATCTCTGCTTTCACTAGGAAACCTTACTACTGCCTCAAGTGAAAAAGAAAATTAAATATCAATTCAGTTATAGTAGCAGCTTCCTGGGCTTGGCAAGTAGCTCTGAGCTGCTTTAGACACAAGTATTCTGCTTTTACAGTTGTGATTGTCAGCAAGAAATGTAAAACTGGCCTCTGTTTTTTCCAGAGGCTCACACAGCCAGTACAGCCCTCTGGCTCCTACAAGAAGATGCCACCCCAATGTTCTCTTTGTGCAGAGCCAAATCTAACATGAAGTGCCTTCCCAGATAAAACTCTTTCTATTCTCAGATTATACTGCCATAAGAGTGGGGCTAATAAGTGATTTTTTCTTTAAAGTGTTGATTGAAATGCAAATTTATCTTTATTGTCATGAAGTCCTCTCTTCTTTCTCTCAAGAGTGACTTGATTAATTGCTATATCCATTAAAAACAAAAGTAGGCCTATTATTAGTGTTGTTTGAAAATGACAGCAAGGATATATTAGTTTTCATTATTTTTATCCTGAAATCTCCTCCATGTTGCTATTTTGTATGAGAAAAAGTTAGCAAGTTTTAGATAAATTAGAAATTTTTGTCATTCATCAACTCCTATTGAAACAGCATGATTTTCCTATGATTAAATCTAATGACTGTTTATGACATGAACTGGATTTTTTGGACACAGTACAAAGGACTAGAGGACTAAGAATGAAAAGGGCAATTTTTAAAACCATGATAACGTTGTTTTAACACTACCTGCTACTAAGGGTAAACATTAACCTGAGACAAAGAACCTTTGATATAAGCTGGCATAGGATCTTAGCTTACACTTTCATCAGAAAACTCTTTCCAGTAATTGCATTTTGGAGCACAGAATAATTGCTTTCCTCCCACAAACAGCTACAAATTCTCACAAAAATTTAAGCAATGCAAAATGCATTTTGCAGTTAAAAATTTCTGCATCTTAACAGCAGCACTACTATATATTAAGGAAACAAACAACTGACTGTTTCTTACCTGCAAATCCAGCTCTTGGCATCTTTGTGCCAACTCCTCCTTTTCTGCTAGTGCTTCCTGAAGGTCTTCCAAGGCTTTTTTAAGCTTTCAAAAAATAAAGCAGTCTATCACTATGGCCCCTATCGAAAATATTCAGTTACAGCTACTAAAATGCCTCAATTGTTTACACCCATTGTTTAAGTTGGCTGTTGGGTGCACACATTGACACACAAATGTAAATAATACTGTTAGATCAGGATCCCTGCTCATTTCACTTGCCTTCTAAATGATTAGCACACTTAGAAGTTAAGTTATTACTATTATGTGTAGTAAGCACAACAACTTAGGCTAAAGGCATAACAAAACACAGGAAGGTGCTGTCACCGTTTCCAAATCCCTTTAAAGACAAGTTAATTTTATGTGCAACAACTTGTAGTGTTCAGGTTATCAGGAGTTTTCACAACCCCTTAAAAATAACCTGAAGTACTGAGCCTTGGAGCACCTCTAGCCCCTCCCTGCAATGTAGGCTTGCACTGGCCAGTTTCACCCCATGCAGACACTGTGGGGTTTTTAAAGCAGCTATAGAATAACACCTAAGTTTTCAGTTAATTAGCACTGAAAAACCAGCATTTCTTCATTTAAGGGATGGCCAAATACCAACTTATTGCTTAGGCTTGATCTACAACAGCAATACCAATCAGGCAATTACCTGCTGTTCCACTTCACTTGATGCATCACATGGGGAAGCGTTTGTTACTTCCTTGCTCATGAGCTACAGAAAGAAGCCACAGGAAAAAAGGCTGAATTAGAGGTTATAGATCTGTAGGTCTACTGAGTACCAACTGTATTTTCCATTGTGTTATTGCATCCCTTCAATATACCAAACCAGAATAATACTGTTCCTCCTCATCTCATAGGTGGTAAAAGAAACAGATCTACAGTAAGGTGATTTTTACCTCCCTCCTCTCAAAATTAACCAAGTTTGCAGTAACACTGTATTGGATTAATGTGTGATGTGTTGAAGGTACTGCCATCCCCTAGTCAGTCAAACTGGAATGAACCAGAAGGCAGGATTTCACTCCATTAAATTAACAGTTATCACATTTCTTTGTGACCTATTAATTGCCACTAAACAAACAATGAGAATATTACTTCTCAGATACAAAGATGTACAGTGTGTATTTACCAACAATTAAAGGGCTTTATTCCTCACTCAGAAATTACTGAATTATTTCTAGACCTCCTTCTAGAAAGTTTACTTAGTCAGAAGACAACAAACACAAGCTTCAAGAATTCATTTCTACCAACAGGACAAGTACAGTTTTAAAGACTATATAGTCAATTTAAATCAAAGTTATAAAGCTTATTAGCAACTCCACTGTTACCTTGATGAGGGTGCAATTACACACCACCTTCTCTTCACAACCAGTGTTTAGTTTTTGCCTCTCTCCACACTCTCCTTCACAGTCCTGAAGCTCTCAAAAGCCAGTGACTGCAGAGCTAAGCTGTGAGCTGGATCACTAAGATGATCCAACCAAGAACAAATTAAGACATGAGGAGGAGCACACCATGACAAAAATAGAAGAGATGCAGCTGCAAGCTTGTAAGTCAGAGGCTGGAATGGTCTGTCAGAACAATGCAACCTCACAAACACAATCAGCTTAACTCTGGGACCAAGACAAAGCACTGGGACAGAATTTCGGAATCTAACTCCAGTATAATCAGTGGTTGGCAACTGTACACGTTTATTGTGTGGAACAAAAAAAAATATTAAGCATTTGTTGTATGTTTGGGCACCACGAGTCTAAAATGAAAACCTTTTGGTTGGGGTTTAAGGTCTCTTGGCCTCAAACCTCCCAAATAATTTAGGAAAGTACTTATACTCCTCCCTGACCTTTGCTTGGATGAAAAAATCACAAAGGTCAACAAAAAGGCTTTTGGACTTCTCAACTGACAGCATCAGGCTATGAATTGTTACCTACCTCTTGAATGGCTGTCATGACAACATGCTGAACAGACTCTTCAAGGGTCATGATATTCTGTATGTGTTCTGTGAAAAAGGATTTGTAGTGACTCATGACAATGGTCATCTCAATGGTTTGAGTAATATGATAAACTGTTTGCTGAAAGATCCAGAAGAAACTATTATCCATAAAGCTCCCTCAGAACAAGTAGTGGTCTCCTTATACAGAGGAGTACCATTAACCACCATCATTATTATCTGGTAATATGGCAGATAAGCACAAAAGATTATAAACTCTTAACTGGACATACTAATACTCTGTCTAAGGAGATATGCCATCAGAGTATGGAGGATTAGTTCTGGTAACAGGAGAGAAAAACCAGCAACTCAGGCTTGAGCCTCTGGAGGGATAGAAGCAGTTTCTAATTTAAGGATTTAATTTAATTTTGCTATATTTGCACTTGAAAAAGTCTTGGTACGTATTTTAACAATATGAATAAACCATACACATTTCAGACTATATTTTAAAACCTACTCTGAACAAATTTTTGACTTTTATTCACAGACACTTCCCAGGGAATTTCTGCTTTTAAGTAAACTCCAGTTTCAGAACAGGCATTCGGCAAGTTAACAATGTTGATAGATAAGAAAGAGAAGTTTCTACATCTTTTCCACCTTAACTATCACCTGAGGCAGTCTGCTATTTGGTGAGCAGGTTAAGGTAGTGCTTACCTTGTTTCCTCTCACAATTGACTGCACAACCCAAAATAAGCTGCAGGAGCCTGCCCAGTTCAGTGGGATCCGAGTTCTCAGATATCCGGGTCAAGTCTGGAATAAGCTCTTCTGCAATCTGCTGACCCAGGAACTGAAAAAAAAATACATTATGAGAAAAAAGTAGATTGCCACTTTTGTAAGACATGAAAATTTGGTATCATGCAGGAAATCTGGGCTCAGTGAGCCAGCCAGAGAAAATGCCCTAGAAGTATAGTACCAGGTTTAGTTAACTCAGCACTTCTACAAGAAAAAGTGACAATAGTAAATTATTGAGACAGTTCTCAAATATGAGAGAATTCATTTATTTTACCAACATAATAAAAAAAGGAATTAATAACACTTTCAGATGGAGTTGCTTCCAAATCCTTTAAAAAGCTTTTCATAAGCTTAAAGAAGTTCTGCTTCTGGGACTGCCAGAGATCCTCAGAACTGGCAGCACATCAGTGCCTGGCTCTTGGTGTCACAGCTCAGCCCAGGCAAGACCAGGAAGCCACGACAAGATCTGGCAAGTTATTCAAAACCATACCCATTACATAACTGTAAACACTTCTATACACAATTCAGCAAATTTTTAAATTCAAAATACAGCAGCCTTTTACAGCTACTGTACTCACCCCTCCATGAGACAGAACAAATAATTTTTTTGTCCAGGAGCATTCCTACCTTGGCTCCCAGCTTCCAACTGAATATCATAAAACCTACACTGGGGTTGCCGAGTCTGTTCTGTTGTGTACAAAAGTATTAAAACTTCTCTAGACAAGAGCAAACATGAACACACACACAAAAGTCAAGAGGATTCTGCAGCTCAGTCCTTTCAACATTCACCTGGTCAGACACATGGTTCCCAGTTTGTACTCCAAGAGCCTTATCTAAAACAAACCTGCTCAAATGGATTTCATATTCACTCAGACCTCCCATTCAGGTAATTATCATACATCTGCTGCCTAAAAGGTCCTCAAAACAAATTACAGCCTTTTTTCTACTTGGCTAAGTCAAGGGGAGCAATAATCATTGTGTTTAATGATGAGAACAACAACAACAGTAAATTGTTTTTTCCATACCTCATGATAGTAGTCCATAATTCCTTGCAGTATCTTCTTCAAATTACTGGACTAGTTGTTGTACATGAAAGACAAGATTATAATTTTTTAAAATTTTACTTATTAAATCAAATAATAATTTTCTAATAAAATGGTTACAAGGCAGCTCTATGAGAGGACAGAGGAAGAGAAATATCACAGCAGAAAATCCCCATCCAACAATGCTGGAAGGCACTTAAACTATCAACAGACAATTCAAGCTCATTTAAAATATCCTTGAAAAGCTTGAGCTTAATTCTGTAGGTTTTGGCTTCCCAGATGTCAGGACAGCCACAATATCCAACCCCATAAACTTCATTATCTTCAGTTTTAAATACCTTTATTCTCCAGTTGTCACCAACATCTTCTTTGATGCGACTGAGCCAAGATGCATCAAACCAGGCAACATCTCTGAAACAAAATTAAATTATTAATCCATGAGCACAGACTTAAATAAATAAGACAGCAAATTCTCAGCATTAAATCATCTGATGCTGAACTCCAGTGTCTAATGAGGTACGAACTCCTGGAGATTGCAAGGTAAATTTCTATCACAGGAAACTTCCATCCTGCTGGCTGCATGAAGGCACATTATGCCCCACATGCTGGAGTGCCTGAGCCAGCTCTGGATGGAGCACAAGGATGAGGAGGCCTTTGTTATGCTCAATTTTTATACCTGATAAAGTAACCATAATGAGGTAAAGTAACATCTTTTTTTGACTAGTGCAGACGTTATATTTGGTACCTATTCCTGTATGCTGGACTAACTAACATTTATTCCAATTTGTCAAAGGCATGTATTAAGAAAACACTTTAAACTACTGGCATTTTGTATATTTTATATGTTTCTGGTTCCTCTGGGCAGGAGGGGATTCAGTTTACCAGCATAAACAAGGATGAATTGAGGTGAGGTGTTTACACACACTCAGCTGCCAAGCAGTACAATGACAGCATATTTAACAATATTTAAGTTTGACAGTGCACTGTTTATTCACTGGTGTCAAAGCACCTAACAAAGGACAATCATTATCCCCACTTGCACAAGAACCAACTTGGTGTTGAGAAGTTTGCCCAAAGCATGTGGCTGCCTAATACCCCAAATACATGGGAAGCAACTCTCAGCAAACCCTGTATCAATTTTTGCCATGTCCAGAAAAAGGGTGAGCTCTGTCTCCAAAAAGTTCATTTAAAATCTTTACAAACAGACAAGAGGGTTTCTAAGCTTTTTTTTTTTTTTTTTTTTTTTTGCGGGGCGGGGATGGGGGGGAAATTGTGATGGTGTCAAAGTAGTTTCTTAGTAATTACAAAATGATACATTGAACCTGAGATGGTAATGCAGACTTCAACTATCTGGGCCAACAATCAACAATAGCAATAACATTGTAGTGATGACTTGTAGCATGATATTCTTTCAAAAAAAAAAAACTTGCATTATTAGCCTCTGTGCAAATTTCAAAACTAGTATTATCCCTCAGATGACCAATCTTCATCACATCAATAGAACAGCTAATCAAAAGTAAAATAATTCCTAACTACTAATTGCAATTGAAGTTTTACAGTTCTTGTCTTCCACACAAATACTAAGTTGTCATTTAAAACCTAGAACTTATATCTAAATTAATTGAGCAACCTCAGGAAGAAAAGAACACAAATCAAGCCTTTGGAATCTTTATTTTCTCATTCTAAAAAGGAACGTATTGCCTGAAGTGTGGATATAGTGCTGATGGGAAAAGTGAAGAAGATAATGTCATCCTTGCCCAATTACCCCAAGTATGAATTTAATACTGCAGTATTACATGTTCTCATCACCTTTTCCACCATGTCATTAATTAGCTATTATATCATCCCCAAAACAGCAACACAAAGGCATAACCTATCTTCTGTTATAGACTGTCTATTCTGAACTTCTGCCTACTTGAAAAACAACTATGTCTGTCAAACACAAAGACCTCAGGCAATTGAATCCCTCTTCTTCCAGCTGAAGAATCAACTTACATTTGGTGAAGCACCTGAGCCATGGCAACCCCGTTAGTCAAGTCCTGGACATCCCTGCAGGGTGCTGCTGTATTGAATGTCTGCAGCTAAAACAGGGAAAACACAGGTTTAGTTCAGCAGACAATAAATTAACTACCATCTTCCTTCTCCCCTTTCAGGCACAAGCATTTAGCAAGATATCTTTCTACCTGAAATCCTTTTTGAACCACACAGACTTTAAGCCAACCCAATTTTATCGACACTTTTGGCTGTTACGACTAGTAGCTTTAAAAGTTGGTATGAAAATCCACACTCTATTTTTTCATGCTAGGTTTTCTATTGTAAAGCAGATTATGAAAAGGTAACTTGGGAGACTAAAGTCATATTTATCCAGCCTTTAAATTATGTGGCAGTGCTTAGTTCTGGACATAACTACCTAAATAAAAAACAGCATCAGAATAAGGTGTGAAAGTTGATAGGGAAAAAAAAAATCCAGTCTTTTACTACAAGAATCTAGTAATAGAAATAGGATGGGATTACCTCAATGCTAAAATGTTTCTCTGTTTTAAATATTGTGGGATTTTTTTTAACTATCCCCAAGCTTATAGCTAACATTTTGACAGAATTAGCTGTATATTTAGAATAACAATATTTTATTCCTCCAAAGACAATCAACTCAGAAGTAATTACCCTAGATGACACAGCTATTTCCACACACAGGTCAGTTTGTCACAGGTACTCAGGAAAATAAGAGCCTTCTTTACCACAATAAATAAAACAGAAAGTTTATTAGTAGTATTACTAAGATAGAATAGAGTGGGAGCAAGTACAAATCCTTATAAACCACATCCACTGAAGAAACTGACTTCTTAAACTCATTGCATTTATAATGTCCTAAATTATCTGTCCCTCTGCAAGAGGGCTTTCCCAAACATCCTGTGCAACACAAGCTTCTTCAGAACTCCTGGTAAAAAATGACCTTGACCTTGTGTTTGGGAAATGGAGCTACTGGGACCAGAGTGATGGAAAAGCAGTTTTCAGCTGTGAGAATCTGAGGCAGTTTTTGTCTACTCTGTGCTTTTTATAAAGAGTGACCATAATTCTGAATATTTGTTTATTCCTTCAAGAAGAGTCCAATCAAGCCAAGAGAAAAATAGGCAGAGCAAGGGGATTTTTTTAATTTAAAAAGTGGGTTTAAATCCTGTTTTACAGGAAGTGAGAAGTCAGTAATCCCTCGTGGGTTACATAAAAGATTAGTGGAACACCACAGCCCAAAGCTGCTATGCATGATAGCACTGGCTTCTACTACTCCAGCAGCCTCAGCGCAAGTACGGGCATGCAAGTTCACATTCCAGGCTGGCCTTCCCAAATCCAGAGTTTTATGGCACAATATGGTAATGCTGCCATCTGGAGATACCCCTCATAAAGCAAGGGAATTGCTGTGCACAGGTGCAACTCTTTCACCTGAGCCTGTTAGAACAGGTAAACAAAGCCTTAGAAAACCCTGACATGCAACACTGCTTTATGCACGATCTCCCAGAATAGAAACAGCTAACTAAAATTAAGTAAAAAGCAGAACTGACAGTCTAGGTTTCTCTATGTATTTGAAAGTCACATAAGGATCTAGAAAGAATAAGAGAGAAGAAGTATTAATTATCCCCAATCCTCATGCCAGCCCAATCATTTCATCAAAATGGATTTTTACTGTTCTTGCAAAACCAGTAAAAGTGGCAGGCGTGGGGAGGAGGTTGGAAAAAGAAGCCACAGACTTCAGGACTGTAGCTGTGCTCTTTCTTCCCTCATTTTTTTTTCAGTTTTACTAAATATAGCCCCAAGGATATGCTGCTACTCACACTGAAAACCATTTTGTGAATTCCACCCCAAATGCACACTTCCACTTGCTGCTTCAGCAGAAGTTCTTCTCTCAGACACAGAGCTGTTATGCTCACAATAAACAGCTGAAAAGTTAATTTTGTAGCTCTACCACCAAACATTTGCAGATGAAACACAAGTGTAGAGAGTGCCCAGCAGAAATCAGCCCACCCTCCTAGGGAAGGTATGCCCTCAGTTTCCCCTGACAATGATGGGTTGAGTTTGTCCATTTTACACCCAGATTATACACAGGAGGGACACATGTTTTATAGAGTAATCAAAGAGATTTTAAAATAAAAATAAACATTCCCAATGGTGCCAGTGCCATGCAGTGCATTTATAGTGGAAAATGCTTCCAATTTAAGATGTTGCCATACATCCAGTCCCTGGTTTGCAGGCTAAGGCACTACAGCACTGAAAATCATCCAATTAACTTGTTCTCTACACAGAGGAAAAATAACTAACTTAGAAAATTGTTTCTGCTGCAGCTTGTGAGTTCCACCATAGCAGGTATTACCTAAGTCAATTTTTCATGGATACTCATAAACATTAGCCCTATAATTCAGTTTAGCTGCTTTGTTTTTCTTGTAAAATCCTCAGAACTTTAAATTCAGCAACACTTGGGCTGCAGAAACAATTTTTATTTTAATCTTCTCTTTCTTCTCTGGACGCAGCATATTTTCTAATATCGCATTTGGTGAAATAAAAATAGGAAAATGCCAGATCTTGCAGCAAAATGCAAAGAATCATAAGCATCTGTTTGCTATATTAATGAGTAAATAAACTGAGAAACCATTAGAAGCAGAGAGTTACAGAACCCTCTTCTCTCCAAACACAGAGCACTCCATCTCCCTCTCCTGACATCACTTTTCTCCCTATTATTCACACTGAAATTCAAATTGTGAAAGGATGTTTCAAACACATCCAAGTGTTAAGAATCAGTTTCTAAGTTGCAAACTCGGCCTGAGAAATAGGGTGCTAAAGCTAAAACCAGGCATCTGCTGAGTGCTGTATAGAAAACAAGAACACAGGGTTGGGTCTTCCTTTACACTGACACAATTGTTCAGTTTAAGGCCAGTTAAGGTTCCATTAAGATTCATGATGTCATTACAGCTATTGCACTGTAAGCATACCAAAAATGACATCAGGATAGAAATATTTAAAGCAAAAATTGTGAAAAAGAAAAAGAGTTCAGCACTGCTGACAGGATTTTTGTGAAAAATGCAGTGATTTTTTTTTTTGCCCTTGAATCATTATGAAGTTATTCTCACCTGACTACTGAGGGGAAAATACAAATTTAAAGAGCCCAAAATAAGAGAAATATTAAATAATGAAAGATATCCAACATAAGGCCACCAAAATTCTGGACAGCAACTAAACCTTGGGAGAATACAATGTCACTAAAAGGAAAATGGAAGGAGGAAAAAGAAAGCAATAAATTGTTTATTAATTATTTATTCCAGACTTTAACTCATCAACACTTCTGTACTGCCATGCAGAAATCAAGAACACCTACTCAGGCTGCTGCTCCTGTTACTTTTACCAGTTTAGCTCCTGGATTTCTACAATGCCTCTAAAACACTCCCTTCTCTCCATGATTTACACTTCTCAGAGACAAAACTCCTGCTATTTCTAGAGAAACCCTTCACACAGGAATTGTGACCTTCCCTGCCAAGATTTCATACAGTTCTATTTCACAGAACTCCCTGTCACCGAAACTACTGCACCTGAAAGACCAGAATTACAGACAAGGTCACAGAAGAAGCTTGGAGACAAAGATAAAGAGGAAGTGAGAGTAATTGATAAATTTAACAAATCTGTTTGTACTCGATGACCTTAAAAGTCTTTTCCGACCTAAATAATTCTGCAGTTCCAAACAGGTGCCTCTGGCACAGGTAACATCACACACCCAGGTGTGGCGTGCCTGACCAATAAACGCTTTAACCAGCCGGTATGAAATACTCTGAGGTTTCTACGCCTGCCAATTCAAATTAATTACATTTATTTATTAATAGTGTCAATTGCCGAGCAGTTTCCACACTGAAGCCGCCGCAGGAGAGCCGCACTTGGGCCCACGGGATGTTCCAGCCAGCACATCCACACCGGGAGGGCGCCGCGGGAGCCTTCGGCTGGCTGCGAGCGGCGTGTCCCGGGCAGCCCCAGCCCGACCCACCCGCAGCTGCTGCTCCGCGGGCGGGACGGGCGGAGGGCGGCCGGAGGGACGGGGGATGGATGGATGGGGGAATGGAGGGAAAAGCCCCCCGCCGCTGGCGCCTCCTCGCTGCCCTCGAGGGTCCCCAGAGGCGGCAGAACCCCCGCGCCACTCACCCAGAGGATGAGGCTGTCGCAGAGCAGCGGGTCCGCCGGTCTCGCCTCCATGGCGGCGGCGGCTGCCGCGTCCCCCCCGCCCTCAGGCCGCCCCCGCTCCGGCGGCTCCGGCCGCCGCTCCGCTCCCCCCGCGCGTCCCGCGGGGGCGGAGCCGCCGCCGGCATCGACCACTCAGCGCCCGCCCCTGCCCTCAGAGGCCGGGAGTGACAGCGCGCTTGGCCAATCACAGCGGAGAAGGGGCGCGCTCGCGCCAATCACGGTGAGACCCGTTGGAGGCGGGGGTTGCCCTCACGGCCGCGCCGCCTCCGTGAGGGGGCGAGTCGGGCTCGCGTCACCGCCCCGGGCTGCGTCAGCCGCCGCGGGCTGGCGTGTGCGCGAAAGGCGATGGTGTCACCCGCCCCGGGCTGGCGTGTGGGCGAAATGCGGTGGTGTCACCCGCCCGGAGTGAACTCCTGCGCCGAGAGCGGCCCCGCGTTCCCCCCGCTCGGCCTGGGAGGAGCCGCTCCGTCCCAACATGGCGGGTGCCGCCTCTTCATAGCCCGCCCCGGGCGCGGACGGGCCGTGCGGGTCATGGGTGAAGAGCTGTGGTACGGTGCACAATTACTGTGCTTAAGGTGTAGGCAGGTCAGTGAGCCTATACCTGCCACAAACACTGCTCTCAGAGCAGGGCAAAGAGTTGCTTACAAATAGTAAAATTTAAAAAGTTAAGTGAGGTGAAAATACCAATTCAGTTAGGATTTAAAAGCACTCTAAGCACAGGAGTGAGGAGCAGCTGCTTTAACCGTTGTAGAGGTGGGAAATGTGCCCCCTTCCAAAAGGATGGATTGAGAAGGCTTGGGGCAGTTTTACCTATTTTTCATTCATACTGTCATTTCTTCTTTTCAGGCTCAGAGTTACCACTGCCCAAAGCCCAGCGGACTCGGGTGCCTTGACCTGCCAGCGAGGTCCTTCCTGCCCCTAGCAGAGCCCAGGGCTCGCAGCCAAGGCTCTGCGTGGAGCCCTCATGGCACATCAAAGCCCACCACACACCTTCTTTTCATCTTTTAGTTCACTACACGTTAGCTAAAACGTACAAGTACATTTTTGTTTGATTTTTTTTTTGTTCCAGAAAATACTGTATTTGTTTCACAGGAAGAGATTAGCCTCATTTGATCAGAATTTATGGATGCCTGAGCCAGGATCCTGTCTGCTGGAGCACTCTGCTTCAAACACTCAGAGAAAAGTCTCAGTACCTTACACTAAGGAGATCTGTTTATTCTGTCCCTTTCCTGTTACAGCAGAAGAACTTATTTAAATTTTCCCTCCACCAGCCTTTTTTACTAATTTGAACCATTATTTTTTTCTTAGCTGATTCAATTTTATGACCACTTCCGTATTGCGGCATTAAACACATCAGTATTTAGGTCAGCCTAAGAGTGGACTAAACAACTTGAATAATAACTGCTACAGACAGCATCTGCTGTTTTTTGTCTGATCTTCAAGATACAAATTTTCTGTTACTGATTCTACTTTTCCTTACAAAGGTTAAAATTGTGATGATGACATGATGGTATTTACGTAACTGTTTCTCCTCCAAGTGTTCTCCAGAACTGATAGACTTGAGTGTGGACTTGGATTTCTGGAAAAACCCTATTACTGTTTCCTTCACCAAAGGTTCTTAAAGAGATTTGGTTGCTATGGAAGATTAACATAAATCCTTATTAAAAATAGAATAAGGAATAAAAGGGTTTTACAGTAAAATCCCACAGAATTCTGTGCTAGGATTTGTACTGCTCATTTTAGTTTTTTTTAGTGTTTTTGTTCTTTTTAAATTTCTAGTAGCTTTTATTTTATCCCTCTTTACTATGTTGTTTCCCTAATTTTATGTCCTTTCCCAAGAAAGGGCATTCAGAAGCATCCAGAAATGATTATTGCTAAGGGAAGAACGGCAGTGCTGGCAGGGCGATCCGGCCTGGCTGGGGCAGGGAGTGAGGCTGAGATCCGTGTACAAACCAGGCAGGTGTGCAGGGCAATGTGGGATTATGTCAGCACGGATCGGCTCAGCCCTGTGCTCCCGGCTGCTGCATCCCGGTCACACGGGCTCCAGGTGGCTGAGTGCTCACCCAGACACAGCAGCGTCAGCACTGCAAGGGCTTGGCCGTGTCTACAGAGAAATAAAGTCGGCTCCACACAGGAATCTGCCCGGTTTTTACATCTTTCGTGTCACAGCTGAGTGGGGGCACATTGGAAGCTCCCCAGCACTGGGCAGCTGTGCCGGGAGCTCAGCCGTGGGGCAGAAGGGGAACAAAGGGATCTCTGCCTTATGCAGAGTGAGGTGGGTTGGGTTTATTTTGTAAGCCTGGTTGGAGATTTCTTCATGAGCTGCAGTTTATATGAATGTCTGTCAGTACATTCTGGGTTTGTGCCAGTCAAGGATTATGACCTATATTAGCATCCCAGAAACAGGGGAGGCCAGCCAGGACTGCAGCTCAATCTCCTGATGTCTGATACCCACACTTACTACGTTTTAAAGTCAGGTTAAATTACTTCTCTCCACAGGAACCTATTTTAAATGTGCTCACTCCTCTTGACAGTGCATCCCTTGCCATCTTGACAAAGCACCTGACAATCTCTCAGTCAGGGCTGTCTTAACTTTCTTAACAAAACAGAAGAATGGCATTTGCTACAGTAACTTAATTGCTATTCATAAAAATAAAATCCACTTCCTAGGGTGTTTTTTATTATTTTCAATGGGACTTGCATCATTATATCCAGGAATATGAACAATAGTCAGTTCAGACATAACTTGGTAGCTGGCTGACAAAAGCCCCTATCCAGACACTTGAATTTTCCAATTTTCCCATATTCCGTATGGCACATACGCATCTCACTGGTAGTTTAAAAACACTGTTGGGAAATCCTAATTACAGTACTGCATCTAAGAGATTTTCCAAGCACTTGGGAACAAAGATATCAGAATGTAAAAACACTGAACACTGACCCTTGGTGGTTAGTTATGTACTTGCACATTTCTTGCCTTTAGAAAACAAGATAAAAAAAATCTACCTCCACTTTCCAATCAAATTTAGGTAGCTCAGTTGATTTGATTTCTGGAAGCCTGCACTTGCTGACCATCTTACAAAAGCTTTAGAAGCATCCAGTAATCCCCATGGTGTTCTGTAGTAGTGAGGCACATCGGGATTTTTAGATGCAGAAACCAGAATCAAACCAATTCCCAATTTGTGTGCAATGAATTATTGCACAATACAAACTGCTCTGATACTTGCTGGGCCACTCATCCCTTCACACCCTGTCACAATCTCTGGCACCTTGCTGCCACTTTTGAATCAAGCTGTGTATTGGAAGTTATTCTGCTTTCATGAAGAAAGCAGTGACTGTTTATTCTCCAAATGTGGGCAATTCAGAATTTATTAAATGGAGTTTGTATAACTGAATATCTAAAAATCATAAAATAGGAATTTAAAAGCCACTGCTGTGAACCAGAGTTGTTTGACTCTCAGTGCCTTGCTGGTCTCTACAGGTTTTGTTTCCCCACTGCTTTTCCCTGCAGATGCTCAGTGGTACTTTCCAGGTCAGTCATGCCCTGAGGGAAAAGGGAGCAATGTCAGGATGATGAATGTAAAATTTTTCACTCTGCTACTTAAGTATCTGTTTTGTAAAATACTCTGAAATACTTTCCCTGGGTGCTATAGGAGATAAAAGTGATTAAAATCTATTTATTGTCAAAATAGTAGAAATTCTGGATATTTTGTATGTTCTGAACATCAATACCTTGTCTGAGAGGGAGTCTCATATTCAGGCTTTTCTGAAAGGTGGCAATATTTTCACATGGAATAAGCATCTTTCAAGTATTTTCACATTAGATGGAAATACTTTCATCACTTGAGGCCCTTCTTGGAAGTCATTCAACTATGAGAACATTTGCTTTAAATAAAAAGAGTGTTTAAGCCAGTGGGATTCCTGAAATTCCTGAGCCATTTATGCTCTTCTTTACACTTTTTTTAGCACATCTTAACTCAGTGAGCATTTCCTTATCCCCACAGATTTAATGCTGGTAAGAAACAGTAATCTCATTAAAACTCTCAAGGCTTGGGGTAGCATTTCTAGTCTTTTATAATTAATTTTGTTTTGACTGGAGTAATTTCTGGGCTCCTTGGCTGCAGACTCCCAGATAGAGTTATCTTAGCCCATGTGATACAGCGTACATACAGAGTACAACTGCAGGCACACTTTTCACACAGAATAATAACATAGTTTACTATAGGAGCTTCAGAAAAAAATAATAACTGCTTTTCCAAATAATGGTTAAGGTTTATCATATGCCAGTGAGGAAGGTATTGATAAACTGAAACAGAAAAGATGGAAATAGAGCCACAGAACTATGATATCTCATTAAATTCCATAAAAAGCTTCACTGGGGACAAAGCAGGTTTTAGGTAGAAAGCTACTGACCTACATTTATAAAAGAGACTGGTACCAGATCTTGTCATTCCACCTTTAGGCAAGAGGGAAACAGTAACATCCTTAAGGAATGATCTGCCTCAACAATTTCAGGGAAAAATCTCAAAATTGGCAACCTTTACAAAGAGTGACTTGAACAGAATAAAATATTTACACCTTTACAGCATCATTTCTGCTCAGCAAAAGCCCAATTTGATACTGCACCCTTCCTTCCCCTGCTCTCACTGTCTCAGTTGTTTCCCTAACGTTCATCTCCCATCTATGCTTTTTTATTTCTGCCTTTTCATTGACTTTCTCACTGATATCTGCACTTCTATTTTAGTACCTTTATCTTTTTTTAGTGAACAAGGTCACAAGTGAGAGTGGGCTTTGGCAATTACAACATTTTCCGGCTGACGTTAATTGACATCATGGAACTGTTGGCAGTGTGATGGCAGCAGCCCCTCTGAAAATGCACATGTATTAAATGTCTCAGATACAATTTCAGTTTGTGCCCAGGACAAAAAATGCAGCACAGGGATAAGAACTATGGCAGAGACCTGCTGGTCACAAACACAGTGACACTTTGAGATCCTGCTCCCACAGGTGTGCTGAAAAGGTGACTCCCTAAGGCACCAGTTTGGCAGGTGGGGCTGTGTCCCAGTTTTATGCCATACAGATCCTGATCCTGAGAGTATCCTCACACTTAATATTGTGCACCAAATACCTCCAGTACTCACCACAGTCAGGGATTAATCCACAGGTAAGATCAGGGGGTTTCTTTAAGATGTGTTTTTTTCAAGGTCAGGGAAATCACAAACTCAATTTCCAAGAAGTAACCCCTTTGATTCTGTGCCAGGGTGCTGGTATGTACTGCCAGGGAAACTAATTCTGGTAATATCTCTAATCTCTCTAAACAAAATAATTTTCAGAACTCTATGTTCCTTTATACCAATTATATACCATTGTCTCATTACTCAGAAACATTATTACCAGCATAGAATATTCACCAAATAAACTGTTAGTTAGTTGATCATTATTTTTAAATGGAAAATTAACAGCTAAGTTATTAAAGAATATTCCTTTCTCACCATCTGAAAGTTAGTGTGAAAAGCACTAAAAGACACGTTTTTAAATGGAGTACTCAAAAATTATTCTTTAATGGAAGAAGAATCTGTGTTCAAAAATAGAAACACTGGGTGAAAATGTCCCAGCCACAATTTGCTATTGAATAACACAACAGTGTCTCAAACTCAACCACAGCTGACAGAGTAGGAGAGCTACAGGTTTGTGAAGTGTGAGTTGTCCTGATACTGCAACATTTATATATTAAATAAACAAGTTATTGTGTACCTATCTGTCAAAACCAAATTAGATTTCCCTTCATGTCTATATCAATGTCATTTTTCTTGGTTTTATTTCAAAATAGACTTCAGTTTGCCTCAGAATTTTGAACACATTTTCTTTCATGTTTGAAGGTTCTCTTGCTATGGCACATTCCAAAGAGGAAAAGCCAACTCCCACAGAGGGGTCAGCCTCTCTTGGACAGACTGCCAGGGAAGTTGCAATTATATTTTTGGTTACTGCATTTTGCACTTGGATAATTTTTTAAGCTAAAAGCTAATCTTGTCTGTCCCTTCTGTTTGCATTGAGAGATTTCTCCCTTGCTTTCATGCTGCTCTCCAACAGCTGCTCTGTTTTGCTCACGCACAGGAACCAGGGGCATGCTGGTTCTGAGCTGAGCTCTGTGAAGCCTCCTACATATCCAGAAACCCCCACTCTCACATTCCAGGATGGAATTCAGACACAGATGGGACTCACTGGGGGTGTGTCATGCAAATCCTATCTCAGTCAAAATCCCCTCAGTTTGTGTCAAAGGCCATCACGTAGGCCCTGCTCCAGAACAGTGCCAGAAATGTTTCCCACCTTCACACCTCTCAGGCCCATCTTTGTACCTCACAGGCTCCATTTTTGGTTGGGTAGGCTTTTGTGGAGTACATCAAGAGACTGGATGTGTAAAATTGGGAATTAATAATGCAGCAATGCCAGTGGTTGGCATGTCCAGACCTGTTGGCTTTGATGGAACTATTCAACTGTGCAAACTAAAATAGGCACAACAGTGTTTGCCAGCTCAAACTCCAGAGCCAAAACAGGGAGCTCATTAAGAACACACACTGGTTCTGGCACTGCAGTTGTGCTTTACAGACCAACCAAAGATCAAGCAGCAACAAAAGCTCAACCTACAATTTAGACAAAATGATCCAGAATTACAACTTTTAGGCATGTAGTAGGACCACAATGTCAGCAAGGCAACAAGAAAGGCTGTCCTGGGGCAATGTATGTACTGATTTAATGTACATTCACAGAAGTTTGGATTTTCCTGTGTTTATTATTTTCCTCAAAATATTCTGGAGCTATGGAAAAGGAACCTTGCTATTATTTAACAGCCTTTCTCTGGTCAAATTCAGTTAGGCCAAATAAAATCTTGGTTTCCCCATTGAAGCCTGTGTGCTGATGGAAGTGAGAGAAGATTCCCTGCTGCCCTGCATCCAGCTGTGCCTGGGGGCGGGAGAAATGCTTTGAAGGGCACAAGTGAGCAGTAATAGGCTTAGAGGGACATAAAAAATGGACCCAAAATCCTGTTTCTTCAAACAGTGCAGAATTAAGTCTGTAGACTCCAAGACAATGTGTCTGTGGTAAGGCCTGAGTGCCTGCAGTAGAGCCACAGCACACAGCTCCTGTCAAGCAGAATGAAATCTTCTGGGCTCTTTCTACCTTTACAAATATTATCTTTTGCTATTATTTAGTTAGAAGGGGTTTCACCTCTGTTAGTACTAATCCAATGCTTGAGTGGCCTAGCTAAAACAGACTGACCTAAAGTGTTCAAACCATTTTCCAGAGTATTAACATTCCTGTCTAAAAACCACAGGACTTACATCTCTCTTAGTAGCCTTTATGAACTTAACACATTGAGCAGAAAACCTGGGAAAAGGTTGGAGAGAAAGAGCTGAGCTTGGAGATTGGGGGAGTCCATTGGGGTAAAGCACTGCAACATCCTGGAGAGGATGTCATTGCCTATGTCTCTGGACAACCAAACTGCTCCAGCTTCTGCATCTGCCAGTCTGGCACCTTTAATAACTAATTAAATCACACTGAGGACATGAATACGCTCTTGGATAAATAATAAATGACAGCTCTCACACTGGCACGTGAGCACACAGGCATACCCAGGGCAGGAAATCACACACAGCATTTCATTTGTTGCTAATTTATCTGTAACAAAGTGAGGAAGATGCCCTGGGGACTGGTGACTAACAAGGAGCATTGTTTATGCTACAAATCCCATCCGGTTATTAGGCTTTGAAAAGTGCTTTGTTTAGCTTATCAGTGCTTCAGCAGGAATGCCAGGGGCAGTATTTCTGTTCTAAGTGTATTTCTATTCCAATATTACTGACACATAAGAGGTTATGTGTTACCTGAGGGCTGAATATTCAGCTTGTGCTTCAGTGCCGTGTTGAATCAGGATCAGGATGGTGAACACTGCACAAAACCAAGCCCTGAACACATTTCCTTATCAATTTTACAGCATTAAATTGAAGAACACCTTTACATAAATCAAACCTTTCTCAAGGGCTATAGAACACGACAAAGAATAATTACCCTATGGCATATAAATGCCCATAATTAAAAATTACCTACACATGTTAGACCTTCTGCTTAAATTCTGCACTTCACTTAGGATGTATACAAATTTGAATTACAAGACCTAAGACTGCAGTTATGCAACTCCAAAGTATAACAAGTGTCTGGCAAGTTTTAGAGATGTTTCACAACAGGACTGATAAGCTGCTACTCTGTCAGGTGATAAAATACCTACAGTGTGCCCTTGATTCAAGTTAATATTTAAAAATAGGAATGCAAGTTTTTTATTGCGCTCAGGTACCTTTTCCATGATGTTAAATGACTTTTAGGGGAGAAGATTTAGAAAGGGAGGGCATTATTTTCAGATGGAAAAAAACTACATTTCATTTTATAATTTGTAAAACCTGAGAGCCCCTTGCCAACTAAATTAATAACTGGCAAATAAAAGCAACTAAATTGGGAAATTAAATTATTAATTGGCAAATAAGGCATAATTGGCCTTGCTGAATGATTCCACACCAACAGTGTCACTGACTCAGCTCCTCTCAAACATTTTTGCTAAGAGGAATGTCAAACTCAGCCTCATGTAGGTCTCCTGAACCACCGTAAGTGTTCATCCCTGACAAGTTCAAATCTTAAAGCAGGGATTGCTTTACTGAACAATGCCACGTGCTCATGGAAAAACCAATAAATGTTTGTGAGCACTCGACATGCTGAAGGCTTTTTAAACTTTAATACCTCTCCTCAAAGATGCTGATGAGAACAGACTCACCACTGATGCTTTAGAGCTAAATTTCCATGTGGTAAAACTGGAAGATGTTGTGAGCTGAGCTGTGTTACAGAGATAAGGTTTATACCCAGGAGCTTCTGGCTTCATAGGCAACAAACAGATCAGTGTTCATGCCTTCCTTTTGTGGGCAAGAATTAAAAATGCATCAAATCTGGTGGCTGGGGTTTCATACAATGGGCTTGGTTTTGCAGAATTCTACTGGAATTATTTTCTGAAATGCACAGCTTTCATTTGAAGCTGAAAGATGTGTCCAGATCTGAAAATCTCCATTTTCTCAAAAATCTGACTCTCAGTTTCAAAGCCTGTCCCCTGGTGAGGTACCTACATGAAGAATTCCTTTGCAAATCTGACCTGTGGAAATGTGACTTCAGTGAACACCTGTGCTATGCTCTGAGAAAGGAATAGAAACATAAGGATCTGATTTCTGAAAACCTTAAAGGCTTTCTCTGGATCTTTGAATTCTAAGTCTGTTTTTCAGAATAATTTGCTTCTGAATTTGGGGTTTAGTTTTAGTTGGACTTTTCCCCTTTCATTTCCTCAAAATGAATTAAATTTACTTCTACTGGACTAAACAGTTTATCATTCAGTTCTGGCTGAGGATTCTCAAGAACATATGGGTTAGGACCACCAAAGGCACCCAGATCAAAATATAAGACTGTGAAATAGTAATTCCTAAGGACACTTGCAAAGTTTCCAGCCTAAAATGTTAGGAGGAATGATAATTTTAATAGTGCTGTTTGAAATAACCCACAGAATTACTACATGAGAGGAAGCTCATGTCATTTTAGGCAAAGTCACACTAAATATTTTAATTTATTAGGACTGTTTAGTGCCATCAAAACCTCAAAGCCTCATGACACAAACACTGACTGCCATAATCAATCTCTAATTCAATCACAGTTCAAATGTTCAAAGGCCAGCTCAGGATTTTGGAAGGGGTAAATTAGTTCTGGCAGCCTTACAGCAATCTCAGATATCATCTGTCTTCTCCTTCTATCAAATCCAGCTGGGCAGGCCCCTCATAACCATTGATGCTGGCTAGAGCCAACTCCAGCATCACTGGGAGTGCTTGAACTCAATAAATCAGAAATTTGATTATGTGCAGATAATCTATTAAAAATAAATGACAGACTTGGCATGTTTTTCCCAGCTGATCGACTCAGGACAAGACTAAACCACTGATGTCTTAGCTGAAGGTGACCTCAAGTCCCTTTTTCCTCTCAAACACTCTGTTGATGCAATTGGAAGAAAGAATGTCCATACCAGGTGACACAGGGCCATCTTGCCTTGGGACCTGCTAGACTCAGGAATTCCTAGCTTCCATAGAATGCCCATGGCTTTACTGTGTATGTAAGGAACTGCCTGGTTTTGCTCCCTCTGGATCAGTCATCCCTGGTCATTCTGCAAGAGCTGAATGAGTTTCCCACCTTGCTTCACTCAATCAGTGAAAGATCACAAGGAAAATAAAAATGTGATGTCACAATCCTGGATTTGAATGATGATTGAATGATTTTTATTCTTCCTGCACACACACATATTATTCACACAGTGCAGGATCACTGCCTGGATCTTTGCTGTAATTCTAGTCCTAATCAAATGCTCTGGGAGCAGAGCTTGAGCATTTGCAGAGTCTCAACAGGCCCTTGCACTCAAGCTGACGAGTTTCCAGCCCCTTTGCCTGTGCCTGAGCTCAGCAGCCAGAACTGGTATCATCAGCAACACTAAATATTCCATTTTCCTGTTTTCAGAGCAGCACAAACTCTCTTTCTGCAGACTTGCTCATGAGTCATCTGGAAATAAACCATAATCACTTGTCCCCTAGGAGTCATATATAAGTTAATTACTGTACAAGACAAGCTAATACAAAATACACAAGAGATTCCAACTTGTTGAAGTTGCAAAGGGCAAGGGAGACTTTCAGAATTTCCATTGGTTACAGTCTGGGAATGCTGGGCTTCCCTTGAATCCGTATCTACCATATAATCACAAACACATTTTGTTCCCTTTGTTGTAGGAGACAGAACTAAAGAAATGTGGGTGTTATTCCTATGCACAAATACAGTAGATACCTAATGGGCCTGTGTGTGTGCAGTGTTTGCAAACACAACTGCTCTGAGCTGCAGCTGACAGAAACCATCACTGCTTGTCCAGCTAAGAGGATGTTCTGGATCTGCAAATGCCCCCAGCCCTGCACTGGAAGTCAGAGGAATGGGATGTGCAGATGAATTTTAGGTGCCACCATGTTAAATAAAATCTGCTTGCCTGGAGTTCAGTGTCCTGGACTTGGATCTGACCATCGCTGTGGTGTCTTACTCCTACCCAGCCATCCTTTGCTGGGCTATTGTGTGGTTGTTATCTCTGCAGGAGAGAATCTGATCAGTGCAAGGAAAGGAAAATCTGAAAACAATGAAAAGACCTTTGGCATCTGACACATTTCTGTTGATGATGGAAACGAATACATTTATAACTTCACAGTAAAGGAGCAAGATTTTTTCCAGTAGTTATAGAAACACTCTTGTTAAGGCTGGAAAAGCCCTCGAAGATCATTGAATCAAAGTTATGGCACAGTAGTTTAAAACCTCCAGTTGCTCTTATTTACAGATCCTCATTAGAGGAGGAAAGAATGGTGCTGAATGATGCTGATTTAAAATTACTCATTTGGTGAATTCATTGTTTTAGACCTGGGTCTGGCAAGAGACTTCATTTCCTGAACACTCACCTGGATTCTTTTTGCCATTCAGCTTATGGTACAGAGAGAACTCCATTCTGGCATCCAGGAAGGCAGAGAACACACCAGACTTTATTTCAGTGCATTTAAGTGACAGACACAACTGCAGCGGAGGAGGAAAACAGAGAGAATTAGTTTATGTGTGATATCTATGCTGAGTTTCTGTGACTCTGCTAATCACAGTAAATTATTATAAATGAACTGAATATGTCAATCAAATTACTAATTTAGTGAAGACTCTGCTCTAGATCTCTCCCAGGAACCACAGCAACTCCAGCTGCCCCACCTGCCTCCAGTGAGCCCCTCTCCCAGCAGGAACCAGCTGTGGGCATTTATTCTGCAGGAAGTGTTCTGGACTGGCAGTGCAGGCAGTGCTTACACAGGCTGCTAAACAAGGCATTCTTCTGGCAGCAATCTCAAGGCCTGTGTAAGAATCAGGACCAAGCCCTTCTCCCTGGAATTAATGTAGGTTCCCTCACTAGAAGCAGAAGAAATCCCATTTTTATATTCCCCAAGAAATCAGTAACTGTATTTTTATTTGCTCATTGCTTTCCTATCTACAAGGTGCCACTTTTGAAATACCCATGAAGTCTTAGGCTGCCAAAAAGTAACAGATGATCTCAGAAGATACTGTTAAATTGCAATACAAACTTGTGGAATGGGTAAAATGCACCATAAAATCACACAATTTGTATTTGACTATGCAAAAAACCCCAACCTATTACAAAAATCAACAGTCCAATAATCACATTTGTAAGTGTGAAAGCTCAAGATGTAACAAACATGAAGTCTCATCTTCAAGCATGAACTCACTTCTGAGAAGACAGCTTGTCTTTTTAATCAGCAGCATAAAAATCCAGCTGTCCCATAAAATTAATTTCTATGGGTAAAAATCAGGAGTAGGACACAGCAGGCTTAGGTCTGGTTCTGTCTCACATTCCTGCTTCCCAAGTGAAACATTTCCTAAAATAAAACAGTAATCTAGGCATAATTACATTGGTTTGCAGTCCCATAAAAGCTTTTTACACAAACAAAAGTAGTGGAAGTTCCACTTTAAACAATTCAGTAAGTTGGTTTCTAGTCATGCATAAAGGTTTTTAAAATCTGTTTACTGTTTTTAAGTAAATCTGTGTGGTCTTACAGAGAAAAATTGTTCAAAGAAATCTCATCCCAACGTAAGCTCACTAACTGTTTATTCTAGCCCAGGATCTGTTTAACAGGAAAGGGACAAAACAGATTTGAGGGTCCTTCTGTCAAGGCAGCTCCTGGTGTGGGCTCCTGTCCTCGCCCAGAGGAGTATCCCATCTCCAGTCACTGGATAATCTGTGTAAAACCCTAATTCTCCAGACAAACGTGTCTGCTAAATACCTTCTTTGAGGCTCTGAGCCATATGGTTGAGATTACAGCATTTAAATAGTTTTTCCAAGTGAATACAAGGATGAAGCACAGAATAGTAGAGGGAGGTATGTCCATAATTGCATTTATAAAGGGATTTCAGGATTTTTAAGGCCCATGTTCTGCACCACTGGAGCTAATGTGAGTTGGGCATCTTGAAGCAAGTGCAAGGTATATTTACAAGCCATTCACACTTTTTTCACCACACTATAAAAAGATCTAAGTACAAAGGAGAACAAGGGGCCGTGTTGTTAATGCTGGTGCAATAAAAGAACATTTTTATCTTTAGGATAAATATAACAGAGCACAGCCCCACGTCACCACTGCCACTATGCCCATCCTCTGGGAGCAAAGCAAATCCCCAACAGCCAGGGACACCTCTGGAGACACCATGTAATACTTCCCATTGTTTAATGTTTTTCTAACCCTGTTTTATAACATACAGGAAAAGGAGGCTTTGAACAGAACCCATCCAGGACAAACAGCAACCACATGGCCTTAAAACCTGTTTCAAATAATGCCTCAGTAGTTACAGTTTAAAGTACAAAGATAGACATAACAACAAAGAGCATCAACTTCCCTCTTTCCCTGGCCTGGTTAATTTTTCCTTTTCCATCTGTGAGTATGACCTAATGATACAGATTTTATTTGTATTTAATTTTGAGATCTGTAGAAGAGAAGTACCATATACAAGCTGGGCCTATGTTGTTTTTCTTAGCTGTACATACTTGGCCAGGCTTTCCTTCCCTCCACACCATTATTTACACTCCGGAGCACTGACTCCAGTGTGATGCATTATCCATGTTATGGCTGTTTATAGACTAGAAGTGGTCTTTGTAACATGTCTGTTTTTCATGTCTTAAACTAATAAAACTTTTACATTTGGCTTATCAAAACCATTCTGTGTAGATCTAAGTCTGTTGTGACTGAAATCAGTAATAAAACTTCTCTTGATGCCCTGTGGAACAGAGCTAAGGCAACACTGAGCTCTCTTAATAAATTCCGCTCCGGTAAAAGTTTTATTTAAAAAATGTGGTTAACCCAAAGCTTTTAAAGAAGATTAATGTGGACTTATAAAAAATGTCTGATTTTATTATTAGTAGTAATTCATACAGTTTGTCCTGAAGTTTTCCTTTTCAGCTTCAGTTTGAACCATATGTTCAGGAAGTTCAACTGAAAAGCAATCCTTCAGCAATATTATTTTTTTCTAATTAACAATAACCACAGAGGTATTTTAGAGAAACCTACAGAGTCCCTCAGAAGGTTGTGGAGTGGGATAGATTAAAACAGGATTTTGTCTATTTTATGAAAAATTCACTGAAGCACAAATGGGTCAGCTTCAGAGGATTCCTTCCTTTCCTGCTCTACCAAACAAAGGATTCTGAGTGCAGCAAATCTTAATTTCCATGGGATTCTTTTGTGAAAGGCCTTGAAGGACTCTGGGATCCATCAGTGCCCCGTTGGCCTTGCTGGGACTGAGCACAGGCACAGCAGCGCAGCCGTGGGGATCCCCAGACTTTGATCCACCACCCCAGTGGGTCAAAGCCAGTCAGAGGTGATGGGTGCCAAACACAAAGCTCAAGGAGAAGCTGGAAGCTGGGTGCCAGACTGGGTTCATACAGACTGGATGAGGATTTAGGAATAAACACAGCTGTGGGCTCAGCCAAACGCCCTGTGTGTGCAAACAAAACACAAGAGGCACAAAGATAAACCCTGCACTCAAATGAAAATGAGTAAAAAGCACAAGCTGGAGCGAGGTTCATAAAAATACCTTTGGGCCAAATTTCACATTCCCAGTCCTTGTACACATGATGTAACTTATGGCATCAGGAACATTTTTTATTTTGGATTTCAAACATGGTTTCTCTCAAACTCCCTTTCTCAGTGACAGCAGATGAGATGATGCTGGGTGCAGAACCCCTGCACTGAGGGCTCCTGGAGACTTCTTGTTACAGCACAGCTCACAAACTCCTCACTGGCTGTTTTTTACAACAAAGATCATTGTTCAGCTCAACAGAACAATCCCATCAAAATGGCAGCACAATGTTGTGCTGCTGTTTTCACTGGGGGCCCTGTCAAGTTGCATCAGTTGAAATGCTGAGAGGTTTTATTTCCCTGACCTGTCACACTGCTTGCTGTGCCCCCGAGCCGCCAGTCAAGCTGTGCTGCTTCTGTTGAGATGCTGTTTGTGCTTTGTTTGTTGGTGGTGCCAGCCCTGACATTCAATTTTCCTGTTTTCTGACCAGCACTAACTCACTGCTGTCACAGCATGTGCAGCCTTATCTTATTGTCCTCACACTCTGCCCCCTTTCGCTCCCGAGACCTCTCTATGTTGTACCTGGAAATCAGCAGCAGTCTGGGTAAAATGGGATGTGGCAATTGGCTTTTCCAGAGGTACAAGCTGCTCCTTGGCTGTGCCTACTGGTTTATCTGGGATAAGTGGCCCCAGAAGTCACTCTGGACAACTCCACCTTGATGCAGCTGCAATGCTTCTGTCCATGGGCACCCATATTCCTGAGGGCTTCAACCATGACCCAGGGAGCTTCCAGAGTAAGACCTAAAGGGAAAGGAAACCTTCCCCTAGTTGATCTGTAAATCTCTGCACACACCAGTGTGGAAGAGCAAAGGCTCCATTTTTGCACAGTCACAGAGGAAAACCATGCATTAAAAATAAAGAATCACATTAGTTTTCACAGTCCATTGTAGAAAGAGTGTTTATTAAGCCTGCTAACTTCCCTGTAAACATTAAATAATCTCCAATATGTTTAGCATATCTTCATTTTTTAATTTGGTAGGTTGCTGCCTGACCGCCCACTGGAGACACAGTCCCTGGTTAGAAGCACTAACCTGCCCTCCCTGCACACAAAGGTAATATTTACCTCTGTCTGCATTCTGACACATGCCAAACAATGAGCCTGAGCTCTTGGGATCAGATTTATTTATCCTCTAATTTTCCCACAGCATTTCAAAACCCACTTGGGCTTGAATGATCCTGCAGCCATTTGCATTTATCATTTGACACGTCAGATCAAACAGCTCTGTGAAATATCAAACAGGCCTCCAGCATTTTTCTTTTGTGTAGTTTATTGAATCTCTGGGATAACATTCCACAAAAAAACCCATGGAAGTTCCTAATCTCACCAGGCTCCAGTCAGAGGTTGCTTGTTGTACTGGGGGGCTGGATACAGTGGAAAAAAGGAAAATGTTCTTTATTGTGGAACTGTGTTGCTTTTCACACCTCTTGTGAGAAGCAAAACAATAAGCCAAGGAAACAACCTCGACCCCTAAGTGTTTATAAATCAGCATTTACTGAGTGAGCAGCACATAACAAATGGATTGAAAGAGACCCAGCAAGGAAAACCAGTCTGTACCATTGTGTGATTACCTTCTGATGCAGGTACTGGCAATACTGTGCTGGAGTGTTACCATCCTGCTGCATCCAGAACATCCTAGTGAAGGTGCTTCTGGAATTCTCACCTGGAGAAGTCCTGCAAGTTGCCCTGGCAGGGAGGAGAACACAGTGTGCTATAAAAAGCCTGGTTAATTAAAAGGCAGACTTAGAGAGGGTCAGGCTGGACCTTTCAAATATCACTCAGATTTGAACTGCAGGATTTTAATTTGCCTCTAAAATTTCAAATCAGATTCCAGTAGAAAGCAGCTGGATTTTTCCCCAGGTATTGCCAAATCCAAACAGTTCACACTGGCTCTGTCTTTTCTTAATGCTGGAATCCCAGTTCCCAGAAGGATTCTGTGTCAAGCAGAATACTTTCTTTTCCAAGAGCCAGGGATCCCTTTTAGAAGGGTTCCTCTGGATACTGTACCATGATTGAACAGTGTAGAAGCATTTGAACAGCACAGAAAGGTTCTGCATGCAAGAGATTTTAACTTTCAAAGTGCTTAAGAGACACATGGAACTGAAATGCATCAGAATACAAAATAACCAGTCTCATGAGAACATTCAGTTTGCAGGTTACCTGTATGACAGGTTGTCATTCCTGACTCTTGCCTTGTGAGGACTCTTCACCCAGGTGGGTCTCCATGGAGTTTTTTCCCAATACTTTCTCTTTGTTTCTTTGGAACCATCATATTCTTGTCTTCTCCATGTGAGTGAAGCTTGGGCCTCTCTGCAGGACTCTTGGAGCAGCCGATGACACAGTGATTGCTTCCCTTCTTTTAATTTGCATGATAAAAATCTGTCAGCAAATTGCACCTGAAGGGGTGAGGATGGCAGGGTCTGCAGCTCAGGGGTCTGACTGACCCCAGCTGGGGCCCTTGGCCAAACTTCCTCAAGCCATGACTGAGGCTTCTCTTGGAATGGGGCAGTGGACGTTTGTCACTGTGCTGCTGCCACAGGCTGAAGGACTCAACAGTGCTTGCCATGGCCAAGGCACTCAATGTGCAGCCCTCAGAGGGCAGTTGTACAAAAATGCCTTAAGGCACAGAGTTTAACATTACAGTGCCCATCGACCAGCAGCTGAAGAGGGTTAGATCCTTGAGCTTTAACATTTTACTACTTGGCTCAATTTGAATTAAATTTTAATTTAAGAACTTGGCAAACTGAACAACTTGCTAAGTCTGGTATACAATGATGGTCAGGCAGTCTCACTGCAAAATCCTGCAACAGTGTTTGTGTTATCACAGCTGATTACTCAGCCACTGGGATACAGACTTCTCACAGCTCTGGTTTTAGAATGGATCATATGAAACTCGTAGGCACATTGGCTTGGAATAAAATGCAGCTATAAAGTACAAGTATCACAAGGGGAGGAAGGCATTAAAGGCCATGCAGGAAATGGGAACAAATCTCTGCAACTGTGTCATGCAAGCCCACGCAAGGCACAGAGAGTCCCTGAACCCTGTGCATCTACACTTTACACCAAGTCAATGTGATTGTTTGTTCCCTTTGCAGACTCCCTACACCCCTCGTGCTAAGTCTTGCTACCAGTTCAGCCAGAGAAACCGAGGCCAGTTTGAGGATAATGATATAAATAGCAGGAAGTTTATGGAAACTTTGCTGAAATTGTTTGTGTTGAACTGCAAAGAGGTAAAAGTGCTGGTGCAGTGCCAGGCAACCCTGCACATGTGTCCCTGTATAACCTGTACCTTTGCTATCCATTTGGAGTCTGTGGACTTCATTTTTACATACTAATTGCATATTAAAATAGAGATATTAAGATTTATGAATACTTAGTGGTTACAACACACTGGTCTCCAATTGCTTTTTCCCCACTCTGTCTTTTCAGCTGACAGATTTTATCGTGCCCCTGAGTTGGGAGCTCTGACACCCCACTATGTCAGAGTCATTCTCTTGCTTCTTTCACTCTGTTTTTACAAAGCATCTTCATTTTATTCCCATCAACTTTCATTGTCTTTAATTATGTCCCTGAACTTTTAAAGCTGTTTCTCCTAACAATGGGTACTTTGGAAAGGGTAACAATTGCTTTTCCATGAACTACAAGGCAGGAAGTGCATTGTTTCTTTAAAAAAATTACCAGATGTTTTTCAGGGCTGACTACGAACATTAAAAAAAAGCCAGAAACTATTATTTTCCAAATAACCCAAGCATAATTTTGTTATTGTGCGACTCCTGTTTGCATTTAACTGGGAATTGCAGCCTAAGCCAATACTAAAGAAGGAATTTCTCTCAAGCTAAGTGTGTAAAGTTCATCTATGTGAATATTGACTCCATGGACTCAAGTCCATCTGAGTGAATCATGTTATTTCTTGTGCTGTTCCTGCCAGTCCAAATACTGGCATTGGGGTACCTGCAACTGGTTGTCTTGTGTTCCCTGACTGGAACAAATTAATATTCCTTGCGCCTGTGTGCAGGGATTATTAACACAAAATACCCAGTGCTTCCCAGTAAAGTGACTGCATTTTATTTCTCATTAAAAATTAAAACATATACTTTAAACGATAGAAGGATATTTTTTATCATGGACAGTACAGTAAGAAGAAATTACCCGCATCACACATGCCTGGAAATTCACCTGCTGTTCCCAGCTCCCATGCCTCTGGATCACAAGCTGTTCATGATGGAGCGATACTCTCTCTGGTGCTCCACAAGCTTCAAAAATACTTTGTATTTCTTGTCATAAAATCTGTGTAAGAAAGTTAATGTCAGCAAAGTCTGAGATTTGAGGATTTAAATCCCCTGCAATATACATGTTTACTTGCTTCTCTTAGCATTAAAGACACTTTGACTCTTTCCTAGGTACAGCTGCTGCTGGGGTCACAGCCCTCCCTGTGCACTGCTGGGGCAGTTTCCACCCAAGCTGCAATTCCACCTTTTGTTTCCCTACAGCCAGCTTGGCTTCTCATACAGAGTCTCTGTCGTGAGAGTGAGACACCACATCTTCATAGAATTCGTTCAGGTGGGAAAAATCCTCCAAAATCACCAAGTCCAACTGTTCCCCCAGCACTGCCAAGGCCGCCACTGCCCCGTGTCCCCAAGTGCCACATCCACAGGGCTTTTAAATCCCTCCAGGGATGGGGACTGCCCTGGGCAGCTGTGCCAGGGCTGGACAACCTTTTCCACAAAGAAATTTTCCCAAATATCCAATCTAAACTTTACTCATCACAGCTTAAAGCTGTTTCCTCTTGTGCTGTCACTTATTTGGGAGCAGAGCCCGACCCCCTGGCTGTACCCTCCTGTCAGGAGTTGTGCAGAGCCCTGAGCCCCCTTTTCTCCAGGCTGAGCCCCTTCCCAGCCCCCCCAGGGGTTCTCCAGCCCTTCCCCAGCTCCTCAGGGATTCTCCAGCTCCCTCAGGGGTTCTCCAGCTGCCTCAGGGATTCTCCAGCCCCTCCCCAGCTCCTCAGAGATTCTCCAGCTGCCTCAGGGATTCTCCAGCCCCTCCCCAGCTCCTCAGAGATTCTCCAGCTCCCTCAGGGATTCTCCAGCTCCCCCAGGGGTTCTCCAGCCCCTCCCCAGCTCCCCCAGGGGTTCTCCAGCCCCTCCCCAGCTCCTCAGGGATTCTCCAGCTCCCCCAGGGGTTCTCCAGCCCCTCCCCAGCTCCTCAGGGATTCTCCAGCTCCCCCAGGGATTCTCCAGCCCGCCCCCCCCCAGGGGTTCTCCAGCCCCTCTCCAGCTCCTCAGGGATTCTCCAGCTCCCCCATGGGTTCTCCAGCCCCTCCCCAGCTCCCCCAGGGATTCTCCAGCTCCTCAGGGATTCTCCAGCCCCCCCAGGGATTCTCCAGCCCCTCCCCAGCTCCTCAGGGATTCTCCACCCCCTCCCCAGCTCCTCAGGGATTCTCCAGCCCCTCCCCAGCTCCTCAGGGATTCTCCAGCCCCCCCAGGGGTTCTCCAGCCCCCCCAGGGGTTCTCCAGCCCCTCCCCAGCTCCTCAGGGGTTCTCCAGCCCCTCCCCAGCTCCTCAGGGATTCTCCACCCCCTCCCCAGCTCCTCAGGGATTCTCCAGCCCCTCCCCAGCTCCTCAGGGATTCTCCAGCCCCCCCAGGGGTTCTCCAGCCCCCCCAGGGGTTCTCCAGCCCCTCCCCAGCTCCTCAGGGGTTCTCCAGCCCCTCCCCAGCTCCTCAGGGATTCTCCAGCTCCTCAGGGGTTCTCCAGCCCCTCTCCAGCTCCTCAGGGGTTCTCCAGCCCCTCCCCAGCTCCCCCAGCCCCTCCTGGGGCCCCGAGTCTCCCCCAGCCCCGTCCCCTCAGCCCGGCCCGCCGCCAGGGGGAGCCCGCGCGCCGCCGCCCGTGGAATCCGGAGTCCTTAAAAATGTAACGCAAATTATCCTTAAAATACAATGTAATAGAAGATAATCCTTAACAACTACTAGAAATGTTCCTTTTAAATGTAACATCAGTAATCCTTAAAATGGAATATAAAGAATCAAACTTTAAAAGTTAATAGAAATAATCCTTAGAAATACAGTATGAACAATTCTTATAAAATATAATGCATCATGATTCTTAAAGTATCTGTATGTGAAACATTACTCCAGTCGAGCAGGGCTGCAAAAAGACACACCCCAACCTCATCTCCAGACCCCAGCTTTATCTCCCTTGAACTCTCCCAGTGGAACACACCATTACCTTTTATGCTCGTGGTTGGGCTGCACGACTCTCCCAATTTTCCCCATTTTTGCCATGGCCTCCTAGGAAAAGACAAACACCAACTGGAAAAGCCTGTTTTGATTTAAAATACTTTTTGACAAGAACAAGATGTTTCAAAACCAATCGGAACATTAATGATGTATTTTGTTTCGGCTGAACAGGCCAGATGGCAGCAAATATGTTCAATCCCATTATAAAGTAGTCAAGAGAACAAAGCTCTGCAGATCCTAAGTAACCAAAGTCTGTTCCTCTCTCTCACTGGGAGTCCCAGGCAGAACAGAGTTATCTTTTATTATTTACTCTAACCAAAGGAAATGTTAAACACTGCATCCCCAGAGGGGAGGGTTCTCAAATAAAATGATACTGTACTTGAGATCCTGTAATCACATTCTGAAAGTATCAGTTCCCTGCAGCAAGGGAGGACTCAAGGGTGCTCCACAAGCTGAAGGTAACCTGGGAAAGTCTGTTCTGCTCACAGCTGCCCTCACATTCCAGCACAAAGATGCAAGAGGCAAACTCTGATCCTGCTCTGCTTTTGACCAAAATAAAGTCAGAGCTCACAGCATCCCCTGCAGAAGGAGTCTCTGGGACAGCCATGTGCGAAAGGGAGAGGGATGAGTAATTTGGTTCCTTTCCTGATCTCTGTGAGATTCTGATTTTCCATGGATTTTCCCAAGCAATCCACTGGAATGAGAATCACCAAAATTAAGAGGCCTGAGCTCTCAGGATACAGTGGAGGCAGCAGACATGCAGTGATTTCACAAGGAGAACCAATGCAGCAGCTTTTAGGTGGGAGAATGTTAAAAACATTAAAGGTCAGAACTCAAGAGTCAGTCTGTGACTAAATCAGGGTTCAGAGTTTCTAAGCAGGACCCTGAACCTGTTTTAATGCCTAAGAATGAGGATGACCCTGCAGAACCCTGTGCTGCAGCTGAAACCTTCCAACCGGCTGCTACAGCTGGATTTTTAAAAGGTTTGGATGATTTTACAGGCTGGAATACCAGCTCTAGTGAAATCTGTGCTTTCCACTAACCCAGCACTTGACAGCAGAGGATCTCACAGAGCTTCACAACGTGGAAGAGCAATGTCAGTGCAGTGTCACCGGCCCAGGGCAGGCTCTACCAAAGGCAAAAGCATTGCCAGGTGTGCAGTCAGGACTCCGCTCTGCTAAGGGTGCTGATACAGCAGCAGGGAATATTTCTGTGCTCTCATATGCCCATTCTCCTTCATACATGCAGAGGTTGATTGTGCTTTGATTCCCCAAGAAACACCCTTGAAATAACACTTGCAGAGAGATAGTGTGTTCTTTTCCTGGGACATGTGAGCCTGCTGGCACTGAGATTCTGCACAGCAGCCAGATTAAAATACTGCCATGGAAAGGCTGATATCCTTCCCAGGAGAGAAATGGGCATTTTATTCCCTGTCCTTTAACAGGTGACACTGACAATGCTCAAGCATTGTCCCTGTTTACAATAGTCAGTCCCTTACACTGCCAGCTGGATTTAGAGACTATCCAAAAAATGAATGAACACTCAGAGAATAAAAAAAAAAAAACAAAAAACAAAAAACCACAACAAAAAAAAACCCCAAAGTAAAAGCCAATTCCCTCTGGTACAATGGCTACTGCTTTTCCATTGTGCCTTAGGGAAAACAAAGCCCCCTGAAACATTTTCTCACTACTGGAAGAGTCACCTTCCTTTCTGCTCCCTGCTTTACACCTCCTTTTGAACTGCCCTGGAGACACTGCACGGGAAAAAACCCATAACATCTGAAGTGTCTAAACAGGCAAATCCATTTTTTATCACAGGTACAACAAAAATGAAAAGGAGGGGCAGGCTTTGCATTCCCCTGTGTGCACAGGGCACACACCATTCCCAGGCTGTGTTCTGCCTCTGACAGGGGTGCTCCATGCACTCTCTGCTTTACTCTCACAGCTTCCAGAAAATCTTGCTTCTCTTCTGTTGGACTCCCATCATCTACCCTCACTATCTTCCTGAGGAGGAAGACTTCCAAGTTTATCAGTTTCTCAGTTTATCAGCTAAAACACTTTGGTGTTTTTAAATCTGCTGAAAATACACAGACCTTTTGAGAATCCACAGCATTAAAGTCTCACAGCAACTACCATGGTTCTGTGGAATAACATGGCAAAAAAATACACAGCCAGCAATTTTCAACAACTCACCCATTCTGTGTTGCTCAAAATATCCTAAATTAATTCCCTCTCTCAATTCACATTTTAGTTGTGTGTTTTTCTGCATTTTAAAGTCAGTTTGGTCATTGTTAGCTTGAACAAAAAACTTTACTCCCAGAGGAGAGTCTTTTCAACAATTTTCTGGGGACAAAGAGGAACAGAACATTGAAAATATGAATTTATAATGAAATGGGAAACAAAGGAACATTAGAATTGCATTACTGAATCGGATCAACCTTGTGCACTGCTCTGTCTCCAACAAAGCCTTAAATATAGCGAAGTGATAATACTGCTGTTCAGAAATAGTTTGTTTGAGGGTTGACATCCAAATCCATAATTCCAGTCACCAAGGATTTCACAATCTTAATTTGAATGACGCTCTCTCTTCTTTGTTTGCCAGTCTAGACAGTACAATGAATACAGTGATTTAAAATACAATGAATTCTCTCTTAAAACAAAATATTTTGTAAAATTGCTTTTTAATCATTTCTTTTCTCCCTTTCCATAAAGGCTACACTATAAATAAACCCTGAAAGTTCGCATTTGATCATCATTTCTAAAGGCTGGGCAAGAGGCAAGTGAAGGGTTTACACAGAAAAAAAAGAGAGGCACTGTGGAGCAGAAATAAAGGGATGCATTCATAATTTCTAACCTTTTGTTGGAGTGTCAATGCTGAGACAGATACAAGCCAGTAAACACTCTGCTCTCCATGGAGAGAACCCAGCCCTGCAGGGTTATCCCTGCCTGGGAAGGGACAGGGAACCAAACTCCCCAAGATCTCAGGACAAGGTGCAATTTTGCTGCTGGGAAGGTCAGTAGCCACTCAAACCCACTCGGTCCTGGTGGCTGAATTCCACTCTCCAGCATCATCTGGGGCTGGGGATCCAACACTTACCAGCTGAGGAATGCAGGGCAGCCCCATCAGGCAGTGAATCTCCAAGGGAAACCCTACTGGAAATCCAGGGAAAATCCTATCTCCTAGGGAAGCCCAACTTTGACACAGCATCTTAAAGCTGTCAAATTTCAACTGTTTTCCCTTCAATAATGGAAAGGAAAATGTTTCTTTTAACTGTGTGTGGGAGGAGGCACCAGAAGACGCCCATCAGCCTGGTCAGGAGCCACAGGAGGTGCAAATTTCAGGCTGAGAGACACATCTTCTCTGATTCCCTGCCCTTGGGATCCTCCAAGAGCTACCTCACAAAACCCAGCACATCCCACAGGAGGAGACCACATCCCCTGGGACTGCACAGGGAGGCCAGTGAAGCCCACTTGTGGAGAGAATCACAGAATCAACTAGGCTGGAAGAGACCTTGGAGATCATCGAGCCCAAACTAGAATAGTCCCCAAGTCTGATTTTCAGCTGTGACTCAAGGACTGATGAGGTTGAATATTACTGAAAATTAATGGGATGTGAGCCTTAAAGTACACAGCAGATGAGAAATCAGATTTAGGGACACCAGTCTTAGTTTAGAAAGTCAAGTAACAAAATCTCAGTTGGGCTTTTTCTTTATTTTGAGACTTTTAAAAGTGTATCCAAAGTTAAATAGCAAGGCATCCAAGCACAAATGCAACTTCCCAGCTGTGTTCTCATCACTTGGTCATTTTGGTAATCCCAAGAAATGCTTGGACTTTAACCTAAGGTAATTATTAACAATGAAACAACCACAGATCATCTCAAGTTCTCCTGTACCATTTCAGTGGCTGAAGGCACGTGGCTGCACAAAGCACCAAACTGGGGGATCTGATGCTCACACTCAGATCAGTCTCACCTCTCCAGTGTTTCTGTTCAGTTTTCCTGTCACAGATCCAGCAGCAGGAGGAAAGTAATGTAAATGTTGTCCCATTCACAACAGGCTGATTTCAGGATTCAGCAGGTGTTAACCTTCAAACTATCAGAGTGACTTCCCTTACACTTCTAGTCCTCACAACAAATAAAACAAATAATGTTCTATGTAATAATTTTCAATTATTTTGCAGCAGTGAAGAACCTCTCTCACTCATTTCTAATTCCACACACAAACTCAGCTAACAGATGTCTTTAGCATCATTTTAAGAAGTTCAGTGACAGATATATTTGGATTTGAGGGGCATAAATAGATTTCTTGAAATGCTGATGTTGAAGAAATACTTTTAAACTTCTCTAAGAATTTTAAGCAAAGCTGCTATTTCCTTCTAGACTTTTATTTAGGGATTGCTTGTTCCACAGCTTGGAGATGCAAAATTAATCTTATCTGTGTTTACAGGAGTTACATGAGTGTATTTCTGCAGAACATTATTTTTAGTGGGATATGACTGCATGAAGAAAGCATGTGATGGACCATATACAATATTTTTATAGTGTTTTTTTTTCCCCCACCCTTAAATTTGAGTTATAGGGGCAAATCTTGGCAGCATGCACAAAGCCCAGAATCTGTAACTCAATTCTCTGTGGGTTTCTAGATGGAGCAAGCCAAGTTTTAAAACACATTATGAATAAATATAAGAGCTGAGCAAAAAATTCACACCTAAGACCAAAGTGTGAAAATTTGGCTTTGATTCATTTAGTGAAAAGGTGGAAAATTTCACACAAGTTTGTGTTTTCCTTTTGCTCTGATCCAACATAGATTTCTGTGTGTGTATCAAACCTCAGAGAGAGAGAAAGAGGAAGAGTTTTGTCTGTCTGTGCACATGAGAGACAGAGCAGGAGGGAGAAGAGGATGGAAGGATGGAGGGCTGGCAAGCAGGACACCAGCTCAGGTCTTGAATCACTCTTCCAGGAAAGGTCACAGGCCTTTGGAATCTCTCTGTCCATATGTTCAGGAACAGCACTGGCCCTTCTTAGAGGAATATTTTATACATTTGTTTGTTACACTGAGGCAGCTCAAAAGAAGCCCTACATTATTCTACCCTTCAACCATCCAACCTGAGTTGACAGAGGCCAAAGGATGAATCCTGAGCACTGAGTCAAGGTGCATTTCTGGTTCCAGCACTGAATCAGATTCCAGAAAGTTTCAAGAGACTTCTGGACTTATCTGGGACATGTAATTTATTCTTTTAATTTTCAGCTACCTCTCTCTGCAGTGGGCTGTGCCATTTTCCCAGTTTGGTTTGGCTAAGGCAGAGTTTGCACACTCGAGGTGTGTCCCCAGTTCTGCTCCCAGACCTCTTGCACCTTCCACATCCCACTGAAGGATGGATCACCCAACCTGTCCTGCAGCACCAGAGAAGATTTTCACTCCTCAGTACCAGAGCAAATGGAAAAGAGCTCTCACAGCAGCAGAGACAAGCACAGGTAAGGCCACGGGATCACTTCTGCCTCCAGAGCACTGACTTTGCTTCTCCCTTAGTGTCTCCACAGTGTCAGCCAGGCTGTGGTCACCCAGTTTGGTGCTCCAGAGCCCAGCCAGGCTGGCCGGCCACAGCCACAGCCCTAAGAGGAGCAGCAGTGGCAGGGCAGCTGCTGGAAGGATGCCTTGCCATGCCAGCCATGATATTAATTACTTATTCCACAGCCCAAATTTAGAATGGGATGAGGGTCAGCTCTGATTGCCACATCATCTATCAGCTGGAAACTATGTTTGGGTCTAAGCTCCAGCCACTCTGCTACTAAATATAGGTTGGTTAGTTGTTGATTTGAGTCTGCACTCCCCCAGGTTGCCTTTGACTAGCAAATAATTAAGCAGTTTGCTTTGTGAGGGCTCTGCTGCTGGCACCTCTTCATGCCCAAAGCTGCTTGGACACAAACCTGAGAGCTTAGCAGGGGTTTCAGCTTCCCTGGGCAATGGAAAGAGCCCAAGTGCTCAGCTCCTGTTTCAGCTTCACAGACTGCTGGCACTGGGTGCCATGAATCAAGTTTGTGGGCACCACCCAAGCAGTCTGGGGCAGGGTTTAGCTGCTCTTCCCCTGACATGAGCCTGTGCAGCTTCTCCATGAAGGGACTGTTCCCTTCAGTGGCTGTAAGTGAAGGTCCCAGCCCATGCCATGGTGCTGATGCCACAGCAGGAACGGGCTCCTGACTGCAGCACCAACTGGCACTGGCAGCACATCTCCCTCATCCCCTTCTGAGGTAGAATAAATTTAACCATGCACAGCATCGCTGTTAAAATAGACTAAGAAGGTCTGTCCATTAAAACCACATGCAAATATATTGATTTAATACAGTTTTTAGGCTTGGAAGTGTTATGCTGACATAGGCAGCTGTGTTTAACAGGGCACAAGCTCAACTGGGAGTCAGGAGAGCAAATTCCTCCACCAGCTCCTGATGCTGGGCACTGCCCAATCCACCCTCTCCCTATTCAACCTTCCTGAGGATGGAGCAAACTAATCCAGGGAACAGCTCTGCATAATCTGCAACACATTGCTTTGCTTCTCTGGCCCCCTCCTTACTCTCTGCTTGCAGCATCTGTCCCAATGCTTCTACCCTCAATTTGAGGTGGTAAAGCCTTTGGGGCAGTCAGGGCAGCTGTGTGATTCCACATGGACATAGACACCAAGAACTGAGCTGGACACAAAGCAATCCCTCCCTGTGAGGGTGGGCAGGCCCTGGCACGGGGTGCCCAGAGAAGCTGTGGCTGCCTCTGCATCCCTGGCATGCTCAAAGCCAGGTGGAACAGGGCTTGGAGCAACCTGGGACAGTGGGAGGTGTCCCTGCCCAAACCATTTCACAATTCTGATTTAGACCAGGGAGGGTAAAACAGAGACACTGATGACTCAGCCTAGGGGATCCTGACACTCAGCTAGGCACTCCACTCAATATTTAGCTGAACTGCACCACTTCTTCCAAGGTGCAAAAATTCAGATTTATTTGGCTGATTTCTTTCAACATCCATAATGAACATTCAGCTTTCCTCACATTTAGTCACCAAGTTTAGACTTTTATTTGCCATCTGGCAACAGACTGGGCTTTACTGGGGGGAGGGGATAGGAAAGGGGCTTTCTTTCCCTTTTTTTTTTTTTTTTTTTTTTTTTGCATCTGTATTTGCTTTATGAGCTATGGCTAAGGCATCATTTACACATGGGGAACTGGATCAGGTTCTCACAATTCATTCCATATGTTCACTTATGCTGTCAAAACATTTTTTCGATCTAATTAATCCACACACGTCTCTCTGTTCATTTCCCCACTTTGGGCAGTTTCAGCATTTTTGGGGTACCTAGTGGAGATTGTCATAAAACCACCTTCTGCCTATACTCTGCTTTAGGGTTACTCCATCAAGAAAGAAAAACTATTTGCAGTATTTCATTCTTCTTCATCTATTTATTCCTTCCCTTTTTCCAACACTGGCTGAGAAGAGTTGATTTCCCTTCCCTTCCCTTCCCTTCCCTTCCCTTCCCTTCCCTTCCCTTCCCTTCCCTTCCCTTCCCTTCCCTTCCCTTCCCTTCCCTTCCCTTCCCTTCCCTTCCCTTCCCCCTCACCTTTCAAATATATTCTTTACCATGCTCCAGTGTCTACCTCAGGTTAATGAGGAAAATCCCTGCTGTGAGTTTTGATTTGGGATATTTTTTAACTGGTTAATCTGATGTGTGGTTTACTATTAGAAGAAAAAAAAAACCCTGTACCTCAGAAATATGCTTACATTTTACCCAATCTGGACTGCATTTGAGAAATTACTCTGGACAGGGGCTCATAAAAAACGAGACCTTTAGAAAAAGTCTTTCACTACTGTAAGCCAGTAGAGGGTTGAGATGTTCAGAGAGTAAAATTTCATTAAAATATAGAGAGAGCCTTTTAGTAACCTTTCAGATATCCCATGTCCAACAAAAAAAAAAATATCATTTAAGAGATACAGAGATATTCAATGAGTGGCGAACAAGAAAATAAATCCCAGAAGAAATGAGAAATCTGTTGGGAGTTTAGCCTGGACTGCACAGCACAGAAAAAGCAGCTGTCCATGGCACAAGGCATTTGGTTTCCTTGCCATAATTGCTACAGACAAGGGGTCAGCCACCTTTTCCAGCACACTGCTCCAGAAAGTATTTTTCTTTCCCAAATTAAAGGCTAGCAGTGACTGAACTGAGTGAAGCTGAAGCAAAGCACACTCATCATTGCAGGGGGGTGGACTAGGTGACCTTTAAAGGTCCCTTCCAACCCAAACTGTTCTATGATTCTGTGATCAGCTGATGATACTGTCCTGTTTTGTTTAAAACTGAGCATCCTTTCTTCTCCAGGATCTGAAAATCAGCCAGGGATGAGAGAAGCTACTGCTCTCATTTTTCTTCTGCTACTAGAACTGTCCTCCAAGAGTGCTCTTTCTAAAAAAAAAAAGCATTTTAAATGCTGCATACATATTGCTAAACAATTTTATTTGGGGAAGGATTCCTTAAAAAGCAGGGAATCCTGGTCTGAGGATGGGATGGACAGTTAGTTGCCAAATGTGCTCTAATAGCATCTCCCTCTAATAAAGGGAGAGGCTCAACCTGAGCTGTGAAATTCCCATGGACACACAGTTGAGAGAGTTTCATAGGAAAGTGCCAAAGTCACATCACAATAGGTGTTCTGCTCCCCTTGCTCCTAAAAACTTTGGCTTGTATCTCTTTTGGAGACCTCTGGGAAAAGGCAAATACAGTTCCCTTTAGCACTAAAACTTCTCTGTCAGCAGGAATCTCTTTATGTGCACAATGTCTGTATACTGCAATCACATTTACTGCACAGAAAACCTGTAGGCACCGACTGTGAACAAATTGATTTGGAATAAACTATTCTTATTGGCAAATGTCAGGTTATTCTCATCACCACCCTGGCTGATGTTTTTCTATACAAAACCAAACCCAAGAACTATTTATTCACACCTGCCCCAGAGCCAGAAAGAGCCTTTGATTCAAGTAATATTCAATAACTTTTGTTACTGAGCAAATCTAAACCTGTTGCCCAGCACCGCCAGCAGGAGTTTTAAAGGTATCTGAGGCATATTTTCCCTTAGCAGATGTTCTAAAAAACCATTTGTATTCATTTGGCAAATAGAAAAGAGCACATTTTATAATTGCCCATGCCCAAAACAAAGGCTGGTTCTGTTTGCAAGCACCCCAGTTGGAATTAGAAGTGCATTTGCTGTGGGAGTGAGGCACCAGTGGCACAAGAGCTGGGCTGGTCACAGCCTGAGATCCAACACAGCACCATCCTGAAAGCTGAGATCCCACAGAGAAGAGCACCCAGGACAGTCTCCACCTTCCCACGTTTTGGCCATGTGGGAAGCCTGAGGTTTATAAGCTCTGGGGTTTATAAGAGCTGGTTTATAAGCTCTCCTTTTTATCTGCAGGAAAGGCAAACAACACCAAATCCTTCCAGAGGGATGTTCTCACCTTACAACACCCAGCCAGTCACCATTCCAACTTTTACTTTGCTATCTCATCCTATTTTCCCAGCTTTTTAAGAAGTCCCCAGTGAGCTGCACCTTGTGGCTCCTGCTTCAAAGTAAGCCTTGCCCCTTCAGCCACTTCAATGAGAAATTCCTAACCCACTGCTCCTCAAGTACTTATGGGGGAAAGCTCTTCCCAGCACACCTCCCATGATTGCAGTCACTGGATTCACTGGCTCCTGAATTTTAAGCCACACAGGCCCTGAGATCAGCTCAGCTGGTCAGATCATGGTGCTGATAATGCCAAGGGTGTGAATTTGATCCCCATTTGGGGGCCCTTCACTTAAGAGATGGACTTGATCATCCCTGTGGGTCCTTCCAACTCAGAATATTCTGTGATTCTGTGAAGCCTCCTGCACCTCAGTTCCTCACATATTCCATGAGAATCACTAACACCACAAGATTAATACCAAACACTCAGGAGGAAAATCTGGCCAATGGGGGACACAACTGAAGAAAAACCACTTTGTGCTTCACCATTCAGCTGATTCTAAGAACTGAGCCAATTCCTGCTGCTGAAGATCTGTCCTTTTATTTAAAGACAGCAAGCTGGGGAAAGAGATGAATAGAAGAGGCCCAAATGGTTCATGGAGCTTTTCATTTGTAGGTCACTGAGCAGAATCTCAGAGAGGTCAGTGAGTGTTGGGAGCTGTGGTGGGCTGCCAGGTTTTTATCGTGTTCTCTGCAAAGGGGATTTACTGGTTTCAAACTAATTTCTATTGTATGCAGTTTTCCCAACATGAAATGCTCCAGTGTCACAGCTCAGTCACTGATAACCCTTTGCAAAGCCCCACAGGAGAAACTGCTACCACCACCTGAACACTACCTTTTAACATCACACTTGGAGAAGTGTGCTGAGGCTGGAGGAGCTCAAAGAGCCTTCCCCAGCCGTGGGTGGGGGCACAGCCCTGCAAGGAGGGTGGCAGTGCAGCTGCACATTCTGTTCCTGACTGGAGCAGAACTGGGGAGAGGCAGAGCCCAGCCCTGTCCTTTGCTCCCCATGGTGGCTGCTCCAGGAGGGAGGTGAGTGTGCGCTGGCAGCACCACAGGCCTGATGTCTGCAGAAAGTACTTTCTGAAAGGAAGAAAAAAAAAAAAAAACAAAAACAAAACAAAACAGAAGAAACAAAAATGAACAACTCTATCATTATCTGATGTGCTGAGATCTCAGCAGAGATCAGCTCAAAGATCCATATTGTTTACAGCAGCTGATGAGTCTCACAAGTGCTGAAGCTGTGCTCTCGCTTAAAGTGCTAACATATTTACAGTTTTCAGTCCTGTCCTTAGCACTTATCTGTCATTTCAAGATGAATGCTCCTTTTGTACAGCCTAATCACTTGCACGAACACTCCACCAGCTCAAAATCCCAGATTTGTTTCGCTTTTCCATTAGCAGCAATTCTGTACTTTGGAAACTGCTTCATGAAGCAAATCTGAAAAAAAAACCAACTAGTTTTTGTTCAAAGGTATTTCTTTGGCTGTGATGAGTCTAGAATGGAGGGAAAGATATTAAATCACTTTTATCTGATGCAAGTCTGAATTTTACTGCACACCTTTCTAAACACACTTATCCATTGTTCTGCTCTGGCTTGGTTATTGACATTGGAATAATTAGTGAAGGTCTATATAAGATCAGACAGGATCAGCAACTTATCTAACTAAACCCTTGATAAGAATCCATTTTTTCATGCTCAACAATCTTTTCTCTATTGATAATATTTCAAACATTTGGTAGGATCCCCTCCTGCCCTCTCCTCTCCCAACAAACAGTAGGAGCATGTGCAATTAAAAGCTGTCAGTCATTCTGGTTTTACAGGAACAAAGGAATGTGGGTCATTCTACAACTCAGTAACTTAATTTAAAAAAATGCAACCCAGGCATGCAAGAAAAAGGATACAGTTCTAAGGAGGAGGTCTTACCCTGCTGGATGTTTTACATTACTCTCATTGGGTTACTGGCCTGTCACAAATCAGTTTCAGATGCACCTCAGAAAATGCTCAGCAACGCAAGATGCATCTGTTGTTTCTGCTAATCCTGGTCCCACTGCAGTCAAGAAAGGACAACATCTGATTTTCAGAAGTCTCCAGAAATGTCTACAACTGCAGTTTAGAGGGATCCATACCTGAGCAAGAAGAGCACCTCAGTTATGTGTTGGACAGCTAAAGCTTCAGGCTGGGAATGAAAATGCTGATCTGGGGTTAGCCTTTGCTGTTCCTAAGAAATTGCCAATCCAAACCCTGAGTGAATTTGTGCTTTAAAGGATGTGGTCTCCCATTCCTTCCCAAATATTTTCTAAAAACAAGAATTCTGCATATGAAGTGCATTTTTGTGCAGATGTACAACACAATCTTTAAATGTTCTGAATGCTGTAAATACGAAAACTTGATACAAACATCAGAGTTGTAACCATGCCACAGTATACAAACCATCTTCCATATTATATACATAGCAATGAAAATTAACACAAAAACCAACTGCAGTTCTAAGGTAAGATTTTGAAGTCAAAAGATGTTCCAATTATGTGTAACTCTGTTGTCAATCTATAGCTATTCCATTCTGACTTATTTTAACCCACCAGAGCAATATTTTAGCATCATCATAGAATTTCTTTGCACTTTTTCTTCTATCACTTTAATACAACAGTAAACCCCACCTCTGAGGTATGGAAATTTCACTAAATCTGCTTCACAAGTCAGGAGGAAGAAGAACAAAGTTACACAACTTGGCCAAAGTCACAGACAAAGTCAGTGGCTGAGGTGGGAATAAAATCTATGTACTCTGCCTCTCAGGTTACACAGATTATTTTCTCATTGCAAAATTCTGCTTTTATTTATACTCAAAAGAACTTGGTGGTGCAGTAGTTTGTGTCAGTTTGAACTAGCACACCGTACCTCCCATTACCAGGCTGGTAATAACAACTACTTTGGCAAACACTGATTTTTTCCTGTGTCCTTAGGACATACTACACTACATTTTACAGGGTATTTGTTTGATCTGGAAAGTCAGGCAACTCACTCCTTATCTCCAGAACATGAAACAAGCCTGGGATTTGAGGTGTTCAACAGTTCTGGATATCCATATCTGTTCATACTTAAGGAATGACAATAGGAGCAGAGAGGCTGATAAAGCAAGAGAAGCCCTTTTTCCTTAACCCTTCCTGGTAATGCTGCAGAAAAATCCACCATGGCTGGAATAGGAGCAAAAACCTCTCCAGCCCTAAATCCTACTGCTGTGTTGCATCTGTCCATGGGAGAGTTTCCAGCTTTCTGAAGGCACAATCCAAAGAATGGCAAATACCATAATTTGGAGACATTTAGACAGTTACAGAACATATAAAAAAGGGTGCATGAGAGGAAGTTTGGGCAGGGAAGCAGGAAGGCGGTGGAATGACACTGGTGTGAGGGATGCTGTGCAATTAGCCACTAGAGGGAACAAGAGTCATGCTCTTAATTAAGGTGCAGCCTCTTTTAGCAGGGAGGCCTGAGGGTTATCCTTGCCCAGGGAAGCTGGATGGGGAGGGGTTGAAGCCTTTCCCTGTAAACTTTGGAGTAGGACAAAGTTTCCTGCCCTTTGTCTGTATTTCATTATCCCCTTTCAGGTCTCTATAGGCCTTGGCATAAACAGGGAATAAGACTTGAAGAATTCATACACCTTTCACATCTCCTACCTGCAATTAACTATTTTTTGCACCTGAGATCAGAAGGGATAAGGCAAAGGAGAGAATGAAAAAAAATAAAAAAAAAAGAAAAATTGTAAAAGAGACAAAGCTGTATTTTGCAGACAGGGTACACTTTGGTGCTTGTTCTTTTGAAGGAAAAGGGAAGAAAAACCACATTCACGTCATTGCAAATGGTGTGAAAAAAATGTGGAGTGATGCTCTGCTGGCATCAATAGACTGAGACAGTGGTTGGGAGGGATGGGAAGGACCTGCACCCCCTCTTGCCTGCTGACCTGACTGGAGCTGCATGAGAGAAATTAATGAGGTGAAAAGCAAAATCCTCTCTTTTCCTCTGCTGCTGCTGAAGGACACAGACCTGTTCAACAGCACGGCAAGGACTGAATCACAGACAAACACTCTTTTTATTACCATAAAAATGACAAATAAGTAACAGTTACAGCCTGTAAACACAAGACTCAAATTAAATAGAGTTCTAAGTGGTACAATGTAAGTGGAAGCAGGATCCCACTCCTACTAAAGCCGGCTCAGCCTAAAGAGTATCAGATGTTACCCGGGCCTTAGAAGGCCTGGGACATAAACTATGTCTGTAAGAGAAAAAGAAGTCAAATGACTCATGGCAGAGTTTGTTTTAATATAAATGACTTCTTCTGGCTCTCTGCTTTTAAAGCCTTGCCATGTTCAGATCCTGAACAGCTAACCTGGGCAGCTGGCTCCCTCAGCCCTGTCCTTCAGTTTGTGTATAAGATGCTGGCATTTACAAACTCCTATTCCTCTGGCTGAGGAAGGACAGTTTATTTTAGCGCTGTGATCAGTGCCATCATAAATCTCCCCTCTTCCAGTCCAAGAACACTGGCACAGCCCAGTTAGGGTCCATATGCTGTGCCCATAAAACAAAGGGCATTGCCATGAGGCTTTACTGAAGTCCTGCAAGCCTTGAGAGGGGCCCTGAGGTGAGGGATCAGCACTGACTGAGCCACAAACCATCCCTGACTCTTTGCTTTTCATTATGTGAGGACAGGGCTAAGGGAATGAGATGTAGAAAAAGTTGGGAGGAAAGAGGAAAAGAGAAGAGAGGAGAAGAAAGAAGACCAAGAGATGGGAAAAGAAAATGTGAAAGTTACTAAACAAAAGAGAGGCACAAAACAGAGGCAATAATACAAGAGGAAAGAATAAACAACATCAGAGTGGGAGCAGGGAGAGGGAGATGGTGGCTATTGGGGATTTAGTCCTGAAAGAGAAAAGCCCTGTTCCTATCTTTATTCTCTTTCCATGCCTGATTCTCCTCTGGGATGAGTGGGACATCCATGTCCAGAAAGCCACACAATTGGCATTTTGAGTCTTATGAAAAATGTGCTGAATATCTACAGGGGCAAAGTTATACAAAGCAAATAAAAAAAAAAGTGAATCTTGCTTAGTCTCCCTTTCATGCAATGCAAGAATCATCCCTTAGATGGGACTACTGCGAAATTAAATGACCTTGCAACCACAACCAGTAAATAATGAGTAATGTGCTTGTATGTTCAAAGCTTTTATGCCAACCAGTCCAGGAACGTGAGGAGAGCTCATCACAAAAAGGCCTCATTTATCAGAAGGGCTTCACACAGCTTAGCATCTTTAGGGCCATTACTCACCTCCCACACCTAAGCTAAGTGCCAGCTCCCAACCTAGAGCCTAACACACATCCCATTTATCTGCTGGAAGACACATGAGCTGCTTCCCTCAGTCTGGAATAAAGATACAGCATCCAATACCTAAACTACTTAAAGTTAACAGAAATGGGTGATTTCACAACAACATACAGAAAACTACCAGTCTCAGAAAATTAGGCCAAATTTATGTCTTACCAGACATTTTGAAAGCAAAAGGAGTCTGCAGGCTACAAGGCTCAGCAGAATTTTGCTGAATGCATCCAATGTGTTTGTGCTACAGGGCTGGGCAATGAAGGCATCTTTCAAAGGTGATGTGTTATCATCATCCACCCCATGGTTTTGGGAAGGAGAGGTTGGGATGGACAGTGGTACAGCCCTCCCATATATGCCTGTCATGCAGAGACTCTTCAAAGGAAAAATTATTGATTAGAAGTTGGTTTATTTTCCAGAATGTTCTCCTTCAAGGGGTCCCCTGCACTTCCCAAGCTCCCAAAGAAGTGACATGGTCAGATCTAACTATTCCTCATTACTGAGGAGTCCATTGCCACATCTCTCTTCTCGTTCCTCACCCAAAAACTGTGCTCCCCCCGGAGCTCCCACACCCACACTCCTCCCTAAAACCTCTACCTGGCAAAGAACTCTCTGGAGCTGCGTGGCAAAGAGCAGCTGACAGCAGGTGCTCACACAAACAGGCCCTGCATGGGTCAGGAGGTATTTCTGTACGGAGGGTTAGTGATGCTCAGAGGAATGCAGCTCCCAGGAATGCTACACATTGAGAACATGCCCCATAAATCACTCCTAAGACAACAACACAACTCGCTTTTGCTGTGCACTTATAAGGCACAGCAAGAAATGGGCACAGCAGTTCTCCCTGTTTGTGCTCTTCCAATGTTTTCAAGCCTCATCTGGAGGAATATCTTTGTGCAAAAATCTGCAAGTCAGGCTTTTCCTTGCCCACTTGGTGGTCAGCCTTTCTGCCTTTATTTCCCTCAAGAGTGACAATTATGGTCTTGCTACTCATTACGTGCACACGTGTCCCAGTAAAAACAAAACAGAGCCACAAAGGAATTTCATATGGATTCTCTGTATCCCACTGCTCAACTTTAAAATGTGCCACAGAAATTTTAAGCACAGGACATGTAAAAAGTTGTATCAAAACAAGAAGAAAAGGGTTGGGAATGGTTGTTATATGTCTGTATCTAAGAAACCAAGGAAACAAGAACATATGATTGAACAAAGAAAAGAGAATGAGAATTGGATTCTAATTCTGAGGAAAGACAACACCTTAAAAAAGCAGCTGCCTTCTAATAGATGTTATGGGATCTCTCCTTCACCATTTCAGATCCATGATTATATGAAAGGGAATAATGAAAAATGTCTTTACTGTTAACCACAATAAAATGTATTGGACACTCTCAGATAGTAAACAGCCTTGTTAAACTATACACAGAGAGAAAATGTTAAGAAATAAACCCCTCTAGACATCTTTAGGAGCGAGGATAATGTAGCATATGTAAAACATAAAACTTTTTCAAATAAAGAGTAGCAAAAGTATGTCCTAGTGGTCTGAACTAGTGGCACCAAATCCCACAACTAAGTGATCATAATGCCCTTCACAAACTTCAGTGTGAAAGACATTCAAGCATTTCAGACAGTGCTGTAACTCCACATGCTCGTGCTTGGCCACGGAACAGTCTGATCCCTGTGCTGACATAGCAAGAGTGCAAATCCCAGATGGAAAATTAATCTCACAATGTAGCCAGATTGAGTTTCCAATTCTCCAGTGCCTAACTTGAAGGTTGTTCTGCTCAGCTACTGAAGAGGTGAGGGCAGAGAGACTTTAACTTGTTTGACATCCCAAACATCATTTAAGCAAGACATGCTCTGAAAAGGACCTTCTCGGCTACTGACAGTTACAAAAGATCCATGGTACCCTCCTTTGTCCTCATCCTTGTATAAAATATTGCTATCACACTCTTCCCTGCTTAAATGGCCTGGACAGAAGGGGAGTCCAAGGTCCAAATGACTTCAGCTGTGTCTCTGAGTACATGAATAAAATCGGACCTTAAAATAGAAAGGGGAAGGATCACAGTACACTTTTAAGAAAATATCTATCTACTACAAAGACACATTTATGGTTTCCTCATATTTATGGTTTTCCTCAAGAAAAGACAGGGTCAGCAAGCTGGAAAAACTGTAAGGTTGTGATATTATTAAACTTCTGCAAGCTGATCTTAATCTTATTCTTCTTGAAAAAAAAAATCAACTAATTGTACATCTCCTTAGACAAACTCCACTGTGGTCATTTCATGGTTTGTTAAAAAAATATACAGCAGCAGAAGCTGTACTATTCCAAACAGCATTTTTTTCTCCTACTTGCCAGATCCTGGGCTTAGTGACAGATGAGAAAAACACCATTGGGTTAATAAGAGTCTCAACTTGTGCATCTTATTCTTTGCCAGCATCAGCTGATGTGAGTTTTTAAAAAGCTGAAAGACAACATAAAGGTTTATTCTACAGACAGAGGAGGTTATATTCACGTAAATGTGGTTGTTTCTAACACAAGTAATTCAGGGTGTGAAAGATCCAGAACTCAGGAAAAGTCAGTGGAGCTGTGCCACTGTGTAAAGCCAGCTACACTTTCAGCATAAAGACAGATTAAATAGATTTCTTTTGTCATGCTTCCCTCCAGGAGGTCTTCATTACCTTTTCAGTCCATCCTCATAAATGTGAAAAATAGGTAATAAAATCTTTATCACCAGTCTCAGCCAGAATTAATAAACAGGGAAGTCACATTGATATCCCAATACATGGTGCCCCATCTCCTTCCACCAATGCCTAAATTAAAGGCCAGGTTTTATTTCATTACTGTGGTATTTCATGCTTATTTCTGCTTTCAGAGCAACAGCAAGGCCACATCCCTAAGTACTGGACTGCTGAGGTTGCTGCCTCCAGTGTTAGAAGAGCTGTGCCAAACACTCAGCTCCTGTAAATGGGCAGTTCTGTTATAGCTGATATATCACACGGACTCACTGCAGCTGCCTTTCCCTGTCATTAAAGAGTTGCTGAGAAATTCCAAATCTGAACATTTGTGTACTGCGTGACATTTCAAATGCAGCACGCTTCCAAATGAGCTTCCACAAAAAGGACAGCACTTAACACAAGACACAGCCTTTGTACCCCACTACCTGCAGCATCCACAACTTGCTCCTGAAGGAGCAACAACACAAACCAACTGCAAGAGCTCTAATCACCTTTATCATCTCAAGATGTGTCATCTCCCAGTGAACTGTGTCAGATTCCTCTTTGGGCTCTGATTCAGTAAAGTACTTCAGCACATGAGCAGTCCTGCCTCTCTCCAGCTGAGCTTCTTGCCTACTTGAAAGTCAGATGATGCACCCCAGTGCTTGACTGGACTGGGGTACTGGAGTAAACTGGTGTCACTCCTCTGCAATCCTGGAGCAACTCTGATTTACATTAACTGGGAATGCTGCATTAGGATTGTGGACTAAGATCATCTGTCACTGCAGCAGCTATGTGACCTGCTATGACAAACTTTGACATTTACTTAGACAAGTTTTTACCTGTAATAATTTCAAGTGATATAAACCAACCACAAATCATCTGCTGTGACAATGAACTAAACACTACTGCACAGCATGTACTGATCTGATAATACATCAAATGTATGACAACATATAGCACTAGACACTGCACTCCCCCAAGAACATTTCACAGCAACAGAATTATTTCTCTCCACTCCAGTATAAAAGGCAGCCAGCAGGATGATATCAAATGATGGCAGCTCTGCTTCTCATAAAAGGACCTTGGGGACTGCAAGGAGATTTGTGTATCTGCACTTCAGCAGCACAGCAATGTGGAAATGTTAAAGTTAGTAAAGCAAACAGACCTCAAATGAGAAGGGCAACAGATGTCAACCAGTATCACATGTCAGTAAACAGCAACAAGGCAGAGGGTACTTTTCTAAGCACTTTTGTGAAAGCATCATGCGAGCAGCGACAGCCACATCTCAGCTGTGTGATCTCTACATGGTGGTGTTTGTGTGTGTGATTTAACTCCCACCAAGAGAGGAACTCCAGCCACATGGAAATGCTGTCCACTGGAGTCAGCTGAAAGAAAGTATAAAGGTTTCTACATATTTGTTGTGGCTTGGAAAGTGAAAAAAAGTCACACTCTCAAACTGATTGAAAGCTCATTCTGTGCTTGGCAGAGACAAACCAGCATTTATATCCCTCAGCTTTAATACAGAAGGATCATCCTTGGGGCAAAAGAGTAGTAGTGATTCATCTGCTTTTTACCCTCACTGCAGAGACTTCTGACAGTAAGGCCAAAATATGCTAACTAAAAAGGCACTCTTTGTACCATAAACACCAGGCCACAAGGAACTGGACAGTGGCCATTAAATCACTGCCTTTTTATTTCTCTCTCTCATCTATATTTCTCTCAAGATTTCTGGTAAGGAGGCAGCTGACTCTATACAAAAGCCAGAGGCATTGCCAGTATGTTGGTGGTTTCATGCATGCCATATTGAATCCGACTTTATTACACAAGGGAAAAAAAATCACTCTCAACTAGGGAAAGCCATATTTCAGTGTCAAAACACCAAGAAAAGAGGTAAAGAGATCAAGTTCTACTGCCAAGTCACTGCCCTGAGCCCAGGCTTGGTTAGATGTAAATATTCTCCACAGCCATTGAATACTTTACATAAAATAGTTTGGTTCTCAAAGTCTCTTAGAAGAAGAGGCCACACCAACCTATGCCCACATAGGAGGGCAAGAACTTTTTACTTTGTGCTCAAGGATGGTCTCCACTAAACCTCGGGCTCCAACTCTCCATGAGGAGATTTGGAGTTCTTGAAGAAAAGGAAGGCAAGCTCACAGCACCTTAACACACTCCTTGTGTACATCATAGTGCCTAAGAAAAACCACCTCCTTCCTCTGCCTTTCCAAAATCCTCTGATTAAGGGAATGGGAGAAAAAACCCAACATGGCAGGAAGGCCTTTGCTAAAAGGTGCATTAATTAAGTAAGGCAAGCCAACAAAATGATTAATTTGCTGTTCTCCTTCAATATTATGTTTACACAAGTTGATTATAGCACTTAATTACTAATTCACCCTGCTCAAAAACAAGAGTGCTTTAAATTTTTAATGAGATGAGGGAAGGCAGCATTCCTGAACTCAATAGGGAGAGGCAATTTTATTTCCTCTTTTGATTTCCGAAGTTATTACCATTTCTAAGGAAAAACTTATCCTTTCCCTGATCTTCCACTCAGTCCTTGCTTTAGAAAATATGGAAATCAAGGGACGCTTGCATGAATTTCAATCTATGGCCTGACAGGTGATGCTTTGGAAGAGGAATAGAGGATCAGATCATCAACTGCAGCATGTCCACTGAAATAAATGAAACAAAATTACACCAGAAATGGCGTGATCCAGAAATGGAAATGGCCTAATCCCCTCCAGTTCTGCCAGCACAAAAGTTGAGTATGTCTCCGTATTATTTATGGGTGTTCTTATGAAAATGTTGTGTCTTCCCCATTGCCAATTGGTCCATTACCAAGGTTGTGGTCTAATTGTACTCGGGAACTTCTTCACATTCATAACTGTCTGTAACACTTTAATTGTTACAAGGCAAACACTCAGTGTATCCTATGTTCTTCCTGGCTGATCTTTATAAAACTTGTGCTATCTGTGGGGTTTGTTGTTTGATTTTTTCCCTCTGTGCTCTACCACCCAACATCATCCTGAGCCACCTGAGAGGAGATGTCCATCAAATGAAGCAAAACGCAGCAGTGCACAAACAAAACTCTTCCAGGCTCTGTTAGTACAGAGCTTGAGTGAATTATTTCCCTGCACCACCTTAATTTCAACTCCCACCTGCAATACAGTCCACAGCTCTGACCCAGGGGAGCACAAGCCCCATGGCTCCTGGGGCTGTTTCCAGGGCTGCAGGCTGGACCCAAGGGGTTCTTCATCTGCTCAGCTGCTAAACAATTCAGCTAATCACATGAGATGATTACCTAACACCTCTTCCTACAGAATCCAGCTCGTTTTCATGCACCTATGATATGCTTTACAGAAACAATAAAAAAAGCATTTCCCTATCTTTTTGCAGGATATACCATCAACTTGCTTAACAACCAAAAGGAAAAAAGGAAAGACTAAACCTCCCTTAAAAGTGAATTTGATATGTGAAAAATCTTGTGGTCTTACAGATTCCAAATTCTAGCTCAGCGTTTCACACCAAAAATATTCACAGAAAACTGATTACAGAGTTACCAACAAAATGCCTTCTAGAAAATCAGAGTTTCTTACTTCCCATGCTGGCCAGTAACAATTCACCACGTGAACACACCACATCCAAAATAAATCTGGTAATCTGGTTCCATACAGGTAATTTTATTAATTGCTTTAATATGCAATTAAGGAATAGTCAGTGGGCTGCAGGGTTTTATTAGGCAATAATCCTGTTCCCTGGTGTACAGCTTTATCCCAAAGAGTGGGCTATCAAAAAAAAAAAAAAAAAGTGAGCTGGATGACTGCCAAATCAAACAGCACCTTCTTCCCATTTTCAATTATGTACGAGTGAGGCAGAGTAACGAGGATATACTGGAAACTTTGACATTTATTTATTGAACATTTTTACTGAGAAGGAATTGCTGGCTGGCTAAACCGGAAACTATATTTTTACTACAGAAACAATCCCATAGAAAAGCAGGATCCTGCTGCTCAGCATGAAAGGAATGGCTAGAACCAATAAACTGACCCACCTAAGCCAGTGATGTTAAGGTTATTTCATTCAATAGAGCACATATTTCAAAAATCCAAACCCCAAAAATACAGTCTATTTCAAAAATCTTTATGTCACACTGTTTTACACAGCACTGTCTGCTGGGGGCCAGCCAGGCTGTGTTAGAGCTCCTACAGAAATACTCAAGAGAAAAAGTGTGTGGCATTTTTAGGGACAAATTAAAAGATAAACCAAGACAAAATTCAGAGGATTTTCTCCCCTTTCTGGAGTTTCTAGAGACTAAATAACCAACAGATGAAATAGGGAAGAATTCACCACACTGTGTGGGTTTTTTTTTTTTTCTTTTTGGATAGACCAATTGTTTTACCACAGAGGAGAAAAATGCAGGGAGAGTAAATGAAGAGGAAAATAGGGAAGTCAACATTCTTTGAAGCAACAACATATGGCGACCAGGCCTGAGAGATGGAGGTTATAAATCTTCCCTTGATAGAATTACCTAAAGATGAAATTGCAGCTTCAAGGGGCTTGAACTTTTCAATCCACACTATGAGCTTGCAAATTAACCTGTTTGGTCACAGCTTTTACATTAACCTTCATTTCCAAGGCTTCTCTGTAAGGGCTCAGCATATTGAGAATTTTGGTGCTAAAACAGATGTGGTCAGTAGAAAGCATAAAAAACTTTGCCCAAATCACTTGAAATACGAAGAAAAATATGTGAAAATTAAGAATTAGAACAAAATGCTGAATTGTTCAAAGAGCTTCAGTATGGGAAAGGAGAAGAGACAGGAAGCATGTTGCTGCATGTTCCTTTGTGAAAATAAACTTATTTAGGGATACCAAAGGATAAAGGAAAAGCTCTTCAGTGTTCCAGCCACCAAGACCCACTGCCCAAGACAGGTCAGGGTGAGGCTCCTGCTGTCCCACGTGGGGTGGGTTCATCAACAGCCACATGTGGTGAGTGACTGCCTCTCCTTGGAAAAACCATCCTCTGAAGCAGCTGCTTCCCCATGTGCAAACCCCAGTGATGTGGTGTGATGGGGCACCACAGGACCAAGCACCAGCACTGTGTAGGAGGATGAGAATACAGCAACACCACAGCCACACACCTACCCCAGGAAATACCACCCAATTCCAACACATTTCTTACCTGTGCAGTTAAATAAAGCCTAACTCTGACTACTCCATAAGGTAGGGAAGATTTGGCTCTTCCCTAAGTGACCTACCTTGTCTTTCCTCTGCTAAAAAGGATGTCCTGGGAGATTTTGAGGATCTTGCCTTTGTGCTCTAAGTGAGGCAGATGCTCTGACCTGGCTGCCTCATGCCCCAAATACCTACAGGATGCACATTCCATCAAATTCAGCATCCGTGGTGGGCAGCAGCCAAAGCTCCTGCCAGCAGAGCATGGTAAAGATGGACTAAGATTAGCAGAAGTGATTTGGAGGGGTCCAGATTTGGGTGTTATTTCCAAGCTGTCCTAAAACTGCTTGAGTTTTAGAAACTGGAGCACAGCCAACCCATAACAACCAGGGAGCTTTTAAACATTTTGATTCTGACATTGAGTGGAAATGCCCAAAAATTGTTCTGAGAAATGTGACCAGTGACTGGGAAAAATACAGTAAAAAATCCCCTTCAAAAAACCATAGATATAAGGAGAGAGGTTATTGTAAAAAACCCACAGCTCTCTCCTTTACTATTACACTGAGCAAACAAAGAGCTTTGGAAAGCATAGTAATTAAGCACAAACCATCTATTAGAGGAGAGGTAATAACCTGTATTTGCAAAGTCTACAAAGATGCTGAATGTTTGCAGCAGCACCTCTAAGAAAGGGTTGTTTTGGAAGAAGTGTTACAAAAATAAATTTCAGAGAGGTTATTGAACTGCAATGGTAGATACACATTTATACTTCCCTGACTCTAAAATAAATGTATTCAATTTCTCCTTTGTGATCCCATGTAGCTAAACTATTTTAAAAATATTCATACTTGTTCTGACATTACTGGATATTCTTCTGTAATATTTTTATATGTAAGAGCAGGGTTAAAAACTAAAGGTAAGTGCATACACCAAAATAGTATAAAACACAACACAGAAAACTTCACAGCATTAGATTTTTCAATGCTGATAAAAACAGATTTAATATAATCAGTTTTGAGATGTTCAGTTATTGTACAGTAGTGGAAAACATCCTAGTCTTGGAATGAAATGCATATTTGAAGGCAGAAGATTAACAGAAGAGCAATAATTAAACACGAAGTCCTGTCACCAAAAGTTGCTACTGAAACTACATTTATCAAAATAAGGCCTCTTTAGAAGCACTAGAATTATTACACACAGATATATATGTTGCACTGTGTATTTGCTGCAATGGGATTCATTTTAATGGAAACATTCTCATGAAAGGAAACTGCTCTTTGTGCTAACCTACACAGCACTGTAGAATATTCCCATTTGGAGAAGTGCCAAGCACAGCCCAGCTCCTCAGCTTATGCTGAGCTGTTTATTGATTCCAGTGGAACTGCATCAATTTAACCAGGTCAAGGAGCTGACCTCTCTATTCACAAAATATCTCCAGATAAGCTTTTGTGCAAAATTGCATCTACAAATATCTGTCCCTGATGTTATAAAGCAAAATGTAACACAGGAATTAGGGACCATCCTGATAAATCATTTTGTCCAACTGCATTTTGCTGTTCAGTGTCCTTGTGCAGCACGAGGAGAGGACATGGCTTATGGGATCACCAGGTGGGAAAACAGGCATGGTTTGGGACAGTCAGACCCTTTGGGTTTCTGATGCCACTGTTGTTTGTATAAATGCAGCTTAGCCATGCTTAGACTGATCCACTAAAAATAAAAGCCTCACTGCTACTTTTTCAGCTGTTAATGGACTGAAATAACATGAAGGAACATGCAGTTCCATCCTCATTACAAACTCTGCATTCACTGGGGGCAAGACAAGAGCTAAGATGTGTTATTTTTTACTGAGTAAATAATGCTGTGTTGCCTCTTATGTTTAACATTCCTCAATATGAAGGAAGGAAAGTAGGACAAATGTAACTGAGATGAAAGCATGACCTTCCTGCAGGATCAGAGCCTTGCCAAATTCCCTCTTTTGTCTGTAAAATTACATGGGCTAACTTCATACACAGCAGCTTCTATGTATGTCCCCACAGTCCAAAGGCAAATGAATCCTTAACACACCTAAATAATATCTGGAGTTAAACAGAGGGTGGAGAGAAAGCAATGCTGGATCTTGTCTGGCTGTGCAGAACGGACAAACTTTTCCATTTGGGTTTAGGTGTGTGCATGGTGCCAGAAGTCAAGGTGTAAGCCACATTAAAACTGAACAAAAATGACATAAAATCAGGTGCTGCATACCTGGATAGATGCAAAATCCCCAGAAGCACAAGCTCCAAGAATAGCAGCACCCACCAAAACAGACTCCACTTCTTTGGACAGCACAACAGGCTTGCCTGCAGAGGGAAGAGCCAGGCCTCTGTTAGGGAACACAGCAGCACCAGCAGCTCCAAAAATAATTAAAACCCAAAAAGACAAACAAAAAAAGCATCAAAAAGGGCTTGAAAACCATTATTCAAAACCGCTTTCAGAGCTACATCCTGCTGTAGGTTAATGTAAATCTCTCTGCTCTGTGGTTCCAGGCTCCAAGGAAAGTGCAGCATTTAAACAAAATAATTTTAGCAAAATATTAATGCAGAACATAACGCACACAAAAAACAACCCCTTCAGATCTTTGACACTGGCTGTTTATCTCATTCAAAAGGCTTGGTATAAACCTGTTACCCACACCCTCCAAACCCACGTGCCTATTAAAAGTTGACCTGGAGGGGAAAACGAGGCGGTCTCCTTTTTGTTTCTTTTGCAACAAACAAAAAAAGACTGTTTGTGTTTGGTTTTGAACATACAGCCAACAAAGCCAGCCTGGTTTTGCTGGGAGACATGAAAATATGAGTAATAAACTTTCTCAAGCTATGTATGAAATAATAAAAGAAATCTTGTTTTCCAAATTGTGCAAGATACTCAGAAGCAAAATTAAAACACTGGAAAAGCTAGCAAACAATATATATTCTAAAGAATATATATTCTATTCTATATATTCTATATCTATTCTAAGGAAAATAAATTCTATAGAATTAATTATTAGTGTTTCACCACCCATGGGTACTATCAAGAACATACTTTCCCTTGGTTTATGCAGAGTTTTTTGAGACCTGTTTTACTAGTGTAAAGAAAAGCAGGAAAAGGCTAAAAAACCAAAAATAATTAGCCTGCTTTCTTAACTCCCCAGAAAAATCTAAACTAAGAGCATAAATCTAAATAGTTTTCTAGCTGCACTTCAGATGCTTATCCTCACTAAACTGAAAAATTTAATATTCCTGCAGTATTTGGCATGTGTCTGTGTTTCCAGTGCTGAGATAATGTCATTCAGTGGATGATGATGCAAACACAGGGGTGGGAGCAGGGATTCCTGCTTAGAACAGTCTCCACCATATTATACACCAAAAAATGCTGCTCCTGAGAGCCAGCTGTAAGATTAGAGGTGCTGAAATTTCGGTGAAGTCCTAAAATCAGCCACAAACAACTTCTATAGAAGAAAAAGGCAGAACGCACACTTTGCAAAATGAGAAATAAAATTATTAATATAAAAAAGCAAATTCATCTCGCTCCAGGCATTCAGCTACTTGATGCAAAGCTTGCCCTGTCACCTGAGCATTCCTGCAGTTCAGCTGAAGCACAGCTCAGGACTTGGGTCAGCTTGGAACAGCAAATCTAAAGCTCAAGCTCAGAGCTCCGTGGCTCTCTGCCAGGCGTCAGTGAGCAATTTTCAGGGTGCTCTAAAATTTACTGCCCATTTCCCGCATCCTCAGAATGAATACGGAATTCTTACCAGGCAAACAAAAAGATCAAGATACTTTTTAAGTGGCCTGTGGAATTATCTATTGGATGTCTGCATGGCTGAGTCATGGGCATTTGTCGCTAACAATAATATATTCAGATTTTTTTCTTTTCAGGAAAGAATGGGGGATTGATCCTGGAATGTTAGTTATTTTATCTGATAGGCTCTAATGAGTTCAACATAACCAAGAGCATTTCAGTCAGATGAACTCTGACATCCCTTGTCAGTCACTGATTTTACAAATGCGGGAGAACTCCAGACTGCAAAAAGGCCTTTTTGTACTGAATTGTACTTGGCCATTAGTTACAGTCAAAGAACTTGTGATTACATTTTAATCAGAATACCTTTTCACAGATCTTTCCTTTTATACATCACAACCCAGCAGCCCAACTATACATGTAGCTGAAATTCACCTAAAATATGTGAGTTTCTGAAGGAAAGGCATGGACTTAACATAATTTTTCACAAATCATCACTTTGACTACAATATGTTTAGAAATTTTAAGGTCAATAGGCATTATGTATTTTGCTTGTCCATCAGGGTTATAAAGTGTGGTTTGATGTTTGATGTCAGATCTGCAGATCAAACTCCCCAAATTTGGGCCTTAAACTTCATTTATGACAGCTTAATTGATCTTAATTTGAAATAAACCCACAATACACATCACTCAATGTTTCTTTGAAGTCCTTTATGCTAAATTTTGTAATTTTTTCCATGTTTTTAAAGTATATTCAACTGACTCAGAGGTGTGCAGAGATGTCCAACACACACAGGCTGAAGGGAGACCAAAAACACCATGGAGTGAAACACCATGGAGTTCCACTTGTAGTGAAACACATACCCAGGGCCTTCCACCCACCAGGAATTCTACAAAACCAGGTGCAACACCTTGCAGGAGCAAGCATCCAATCACTGTCCCCTAAACCACATCAGTGACACAGGCATGGAAGCAATTCAGGAAAGAATTGTTCTATAGAATGGATGCGATGCCCAGCATGAGCAGGAAGTGTCACAAGTCAAACAGGATGAAGCCAACAGAAGGAACATTTCATTGAACACTTTTTTGGCCATGCAGCAAAATACAGCTCCATATAAAGTTTTTATTTCTCCAAAGACAAAGTACTCAGACACCTAAAAACAAAAGTAATTCCACTCCTCTCACATGCCCTTCCCCAGGCTCACCAGTAATGTCAGCATGCATCTGCACAAAGAGAGGGTTCTTGCTCAGCCCACCACACAGGAACAGCGTGCTGATCTCATGTCCTGCAGCCTGCATCGCCTCCAAAATATGTCTTGTTCCTAACTTCAAAAAAGGGAGGAAAAACAGAACCAGCTAAGCACAGGAGAGGAGCCAGGAACACAACTACACCTGCACGGCAAAGACATTCCCACCAGAACCTTCTCTTTACTTCTCTTTAAATCCAGGTCAGTAAAGAAGTTTCAATTCTGAAGCCAAATAGCAAAACAGAACAAAAAGAGAACAGCAAATAAAAAACTGTTTTCTGTCTTTTCAGCAAAAAGGAAAACCTGAAGAATTTTGTATTGGCTTAACTATTTCTCTTGGCCTTTGCCCTATGCAAAATAAAATGTTCCACTTCATGGCTGAGTTAATCGAAACATCTCAAATGCAGGCATATTTAAACTTTTTATTTACAGTCTCCATTCTGAGAAACTCAAATCAGAAAGGCAAAAGCAAATATTTTGCCATTTTCAAAAAAAAAAAAAAATCTTTTTTCTTTTTGTTTGCTTTGCTTCCCTCCTCACTGAAGTCAACTTCCTCCCTATTTCCCTCTTGCGAGAATATTTTCCATTTATTTTACAAACTATTTGACCAAATATAATTCCCAGCTCTTAATAATACCATGGAAGTTAAATTTGAAGCTCAGATTTGACAAAATGTCAAATTCAAGGCAAAATGTTGCCCAGGCTGACTCTTGGTAGGCACATTCCCGACAAAACACAATCTGGTCAGAGTTTTCATAAACTGTTATTTAAGTTTTCTTTAGACCATGCTGCAGTTTATTAAGAGGACTGCAGCTGCAACAAACCCCTCTCCAAATAAAAGCTACTGAAAATGGATCTTGCAGGGTTCCACCAGGCTGGATACGTCCACAGTGAATGCCCAGCACTATTCTGGAGAGGCCTCCAAATTATTTTGATTTTTAGACAAGCAGCTCAGAGGAACCTGAGCAGCCCCAGCCCCAGCTGACTAAATCCATCGCTTCCCTATTGACACAGAGGGCTGATCTCCAAATTGCACAGCCACGATTTTAATTATGGAAAAATCAACTGCTCCAAAAGGAGTCTGCCTGCTCAGAACAGGCTGGACAGCCACAATTACATCTCTGATCATGTTCTCATCTGGCCAACTGTTGCATTGCATTTTGCAGTGAATAGTTAAAAGGAGATTCTCTTTCACTGCTTCTGAAATTCAAATTTATTAACAACTTCTCTCACAACATACACATGTCAAAGACCCTGAGAAAGAACATGCTGTGAAAATTATTTTGTGTTTACCTGCCTGGAAAATTGTATTCACACAGCAATTTAAATTAAAGCCAGACTTATTTCACTGTGGGTGGGGGGGAACTAATTTAATCCCGGGTTGGAGAAAATGCAAATTGAGGGGCTTCAAATGCAAATTTATATAAAAAGGAAAAAGCATCTCCTGCTGAAAAGAAAACTAGAGATTAACATTCTGTGGACAGGCCTACACTTTGTACAAGATTTTTACATAGGTTAAAGTTTATCTTGCACCCATTGAAGACAGCTAATGGTACAGGATTACTACAACTGTTTCCTTCAAATAAAGGTGAATTTCCTTCAATAAAAGTGAAGCTAAAATTGGCAGTGAACATTTAATTTCTTAGGTATCTCATCAGCAATTAGTAAATATATTGAGTCAAAACCAATGTTCTCTGTCTACTTTTTAGTTACTGTTTCAATAAATTTCCCTTAACTTACAGTGAAAACTACAATATGTCCTTTTTATATTAAATCAGCTCAATCAGCTCTCCAAAAGATATGCAGCTGCTGAGTTTACTGCTCAAGACAGTATTTGTGTTTTACACGAAGTTTGAGCTGTATCATATAATGAGATAATAGGTGACTTTCCCAGGATTTCCAGCAGAGAAGGTTTCCACTTCGTTAGCACGAGATAATCAGAGGGCACCTGTTCCAGACTGGGAAGTTCCTTTCAGGGGCAGGATCAGTCCCTGGCATTGTTGAACCTCTCCTCCACATTCTTCTTTCAATGGTGGGATTATACTGAAGCATCAGGTATAACCCAGCTACATTCATCTGCAAAAGGCTCCAAACTCACAACAATGAATCCCAGGCTGGGGTTAAGTTCTTATTTGCTGAAGAGGGAGGGTTAACACGTAAAATGAACAATTCCCAGTAAATTTACAGCAGCCGCCCACCCTCTCCATCCCAGATGGCTGACCCAGCCTAGAAAAGTTGTTGTTAACCAGGAGAGGAGTTTGGAAGTTTTCCAACTGAACATAGTTTTGTCAGGAAAACTCCCCAATTCATCAGCCTGTTCATGTTGTGCAAAAACACCTCAAGTTCAATAAATAAATAAAAAAAAAAAAGGACAGAGAGGATGTTAAAGGAATGTGGACTTCAGTCACCAGAGGGCTGGGGACAGCATGTCCCACTGGAAACACCCTGAGCCAGGCTTTCCAAACCATTTCTGTGAGCCAGGGTTTCACCTCAAAACAGAACTTCTCGTGAACTGGAAATCCTGGGTTCAAGCGAAAATCAGGGCAGAAAGAAAAGCATTCCCATAAATTCCCCATCCCTGGTGCTGGCAAACACGAGGGACATTGCCCAGCCTCCCTGCCCAGCCACGGCCACAGGCTGGGACTGCTCCCCTCGGGCAGGGACACAGGGAAGATGTGCCCTGGTGGCTCTGAACCACAGCCCTGGCACAGAGCTCTGCCTCACCCAGCAGGCAGGGAGGGCAAATCCAGGGATTTGGGAACAATCTGAAGCTGAGGCTTTTCAGGCAGCACAGAGCTCTTTGTACAATTGCCAGAGATTTTCTCCCCCTCTCTCAGCCTCTCTAAGGACAGCTGGGATGTTAACACTGCTCCTTGTGCTGTCAGCCTCCTCCCTCACATCTGCACCAGAGGCAAAAGCTCCATGTACAGAATTGCCATAAGGGCAGGATTTTTTTAGGGGAACATCTTCCCCCACATTCTGCTGATTATCCTCCAGCTGGGAGTGGTCACCAATGTGGGTGAACAGTATCTTGCTCCTTTAAGAAGCCCATTAAATGAATTCATGTATTATTAGAAATCTGGTTAGCAGAAGGGAATGATCAGTCTGCACAGAACAATTCATTTCTTCTTTTATGCACTAAAAATGTCTTACAGCAATGGCTTGGATCGTGGCCAGGTAGATAAGGGCAAGTTCATCCAGACCCCGAGACAATGTTAGTCCAACAACCTGTGCAAAGATCAAAAAGAAGATGTAAAAGTCCAGCCAAAGTAAAACTCTATTATTCTCTATGGCTTCTTGTTGTAACAAGTTTTAAGTGCTAATTCCAAGCCTTACTCCTGTGAGCTGTACACATAATGTTATGTTAAACATGTTATTCCTGATCTGGGGAAGAACCACATAAATTATCTTTGCCCTTGTGAAGAAATGAAGAACAAACAGCATATTGTATGGGATTAGAGATAGATTAACTCTGACAGTTTTATGTTATGACTCAGATATTGCTCGTGAATGTATTTAATGTAATAATATGAAAATGCTATTACATAAAAATAACTTTTTAAAAGCATTTCTCCCCCTCCCTCCCAAGCACCCTAACACTGAAACACAATTAATAATTAAATACTGTATCTTAACCTCCTTTACTCTGACATAAATCAATACTGCACTGTAGTTACTCTGGATTAATATCAGGCAAGACCTGAACGCAGACAGAATTGTGACAGAAAAAATTAGTTGCTATTACCAGTATTTGCATACAGTCATCATACCAAGGAAATTCTGATTTTGCTGCAGCATGTAATTCTGTCATAAAATAATGGAGGTATTATTAGGATCCAAAAATACATAGGCCCTTTTTTTTTTTTTTTAATCTTTCCCTCATTTGTGGTTTAAAACATGCAGTAGTGCTTATGTCTTTCCTATCTCAGTGTTAAATACAGCAAGATTTTGGTTCTGGTGAGCAGCTTGAGAGGCTCACTTCAAGGACAATTTGCTATTTTGAAGGAGATATTTGCATTAATCACCAGGTATTTTGATTTCACCAAATTATACTCTTATGATACCTTTCTGTTACAGTTCTGCACAGCCTTGGCTTGTGAGTGAGCTGATCTACCACTGTAAATTCGAGGAACTCCCAGACTCTGAAAGATTGCCTGAAAAGCTGTTTGAATCAACCATCTATGGTCAGAATATTTCATTCCTTTCCCAGACAGGTCTACCAAATTTCTCTTGAAATTCATTGCAACAAATTGTAAGATTTGGTACACAAGTGAGATAGCAACAGCAAGAGCTGTGAAATGTGATTCCTAGGAAAGATACCTGCACGCAGACAACATTCCTCAAGTTTTTAGAAAATTAATGTGTGGCTGTAGTGATACCTCAAATACAATGATCTCTGGTTTTATACTGAAACATCCAGCAATACAGCAAGAAACCCAAATCCTTTGGGATAGTGTAAATAGCTAAGGAGGAGTACACTCAAAATTGAAGAAAAGCTCCTTCCAAACTGATTTTTTTTTTTACCCTGTATTGACCTTTTTGCAAAGACAGGCTGTTTCTTACCATGCCCTTTAGTGTCAGATCTGTTAAGGGAGATCTGTTACCATGGAAATCTGGCCAAACATGTAAATCAACAGTGAGGAAACCCACAGGCAAAGATTTCTTAATCAGATCCAGGTGACTGTTCAAGTATGTATATATACTGTGAGCACTGCAAGAAAAACAAGTTGGAAAAAGAAGGGGGGAGGTTATTCCTCAAACATAAAACATTTGTAGCACCACCAAATGCAGAAACCCCACCAAAGCACAGCAAAAGTCACTGCCTGCCAAGGCCATGGCACTGCAGGGATATCTCTGGCACGTGGGCTCAACAGGCCATCAGAATTCCTAAATTTCCAATTTCCTGGGATGAGGGGAGATAATGTGACCCTGAGCTTGTCCACTGACTCCTAAGAATACCCAGAGCTGTTTGAGATTTGGGGGCTGTTGCTGCTCCTCTCTCACAGCTGAGAGGAGGAGTAAGGAGGATTCCAGACAGAAATTAAAACCAAGTTCCTTTGCAAATGTTTAAAAATTTCTCTGATTAATCAATAATGCTGGATGTACAGCTTTCCTTTTTTAAACTATAATTTTTTCAGTGTGTGTTATGGTTAAAATGCAGCACTAAGGGTGGAGGAGAGAAAGTGAGTGGCTGCTATTTTAGGGAGGAGCCCAACATGGGCCTAAATATGATTGTATCTAAGTTCAGATGCTACACCCAACCCCACAATATCCAACAGATTTTTTTCCTGGACTTAAGACTAATGGTGAATTCTTCAGTGCCTTGGCTTGCAATGACTCTAGTGACATTCCATTTAAAAAATGTTGCAATTACACTCAGAATATTTTTTTCAAACACTCATCCTATCACAAACAAACCCATATATATTTTCCATCTCCTTGGAAATCTCCAAGCGGGGCATTTAACTCTAGACGTGTGGGTCAATAATAGCATCTAACCCTAATTACAATTGATTAGTCATTGTCTCATCCACTGCAGACCCAAACAGTGATATTCATTTAGCCTCTACATGTATATTCAATCATGCACTAATGAGATCCCTAAGGGAATTTGGCATATGCTTTACTAGTTTGACTTCTGACCCACTAGCAGCTGTATATTTATATTTTGCATTCAACCATTCAGCTGCATGTTTTTTCAATTATACCTTACCATGTGTACACTATCAGAGGATATCATTCAAAATGAAGTACACTTGGAAGACATTAAAATAACTAATTTACATCATTATTCACGTCCTTTAAATGTGCTTTATGTGTCTTCCTGGACCCGAATTATGATAATTTGGAGGTCACCATCATTTCTTTCCTGTTCTTGTAAAAGTGGCCCTGTTTTCTCCATCCCTAAAGACTCCACTACAAGCAGTACATGCTAAGGATAAAGTAGTTTTAATTCCAGTCTCAATCATGGCTTGACTGTTGGGAAGGATAAAAAAGGAAAGCTTCACTCAACCACCAGACATCCCAGCCTCTCTCTCCTCTCCATCCTGGTTGATTGCTCTCACAAGGATTAGCCATTTGTGCAGCTCTGTCAGAACACAAGGACTGAACAAAAGGAGGCTGAAGTTGAGCCAAATATGCTTAAGATCCATATAACCTTGGAATTACACATTTTCCCACACCTTTTCACATTTTATTTTTTTTCCCTAAATATAGATAAGGGTTCAAGGCACTACATTTGGACTGAGTGACCAGCAAAATCCCTCAAACACCTGTCAGAGCCTGTTCTACCACCTTTGTGTTTAACACAGTATAACATCATCACCTCCTGGAGCTTTTTTACTCAGTTCTCTGTGAAAGTATCAGTGGCAGCTGCCTCTGACCTGCAGAGCTGAGCACGAGCTGTTGCCATGAAAAAGGAAATAGGCTGAAAGTGGAGAATAAGAAATCAATGCAAGGCTGCCCAGAGCTGTGTTTACATGTGGGACACGGCTTCAAAAAGCAACCAGAGGTTGGTATTTAATCTGAAAGATGCCAGCAGGTATCTTTCAGGGGGAAAAAAATTCCAATATTTTCGATTTCTAAACTTAGAAAAAAAAAGGTTCTAAACCATCTAGAGACACAGAGAACTGCCAAATATCATTCTTATATTCTGCTAGAAGCATGCCAGAATTGCTGGTGGATGCTGTGTGTAACTTCAATGTTTTCTTTTCAGGAGACATCTCTTTCGATGGGGAAATGGCACTAAGGACTATAGGAAAAGGAATTCTGCCCTAAAACAGCACTTCACTAAGTGCCAAAGGACATGCAAACTTTGCTGCCAGTTAGACACTTTCCTTCCCTGTCAGGTTAGAAATGGTCATTCTAGAAAACAGAATTATTTAAACTTTAAAGCAAAAAGGATCATACTATTTCTTTTAATTTCCTCCTCTAATCTACCTGTACAGGATTTAACAAAGCAGTGATGACTAAATGTCAGACCTACACAATATGTAGGATGAAGAGCAAATGCAACACATCACAGCAATTTCTGCAACTCGCTGAATTGCCTGAAAAAACCCAAGTTTTGGTGCTCACAGATTGTGCCCATCAGATAGACCAAATGCTAAATTTAAATTCTCCAGAAAATCCTCGTGTAATTCAACCCTCTCCACTTCCAGTAAAAGAAGGGTAAAAAAGAATCCAGGAATAGGACTGGGAGGGTTGCACAAACCTGGCCTTCAGCAGCAGCGGTCAGAGCTGCTTGTCTGAGCCTCTCACGCCCTCCCAAGCCACCACAAATCCCTGCACCAGTGCTAAAACAGCTGGAAATCTGCTCTGGTGGGGGAAAAGGAGAGTTTGCACAGGGAAACTCCTGAGATCAGCTGCTCTGCAGGGACCTGCCATTCCAAACCTGCTTCTTAGCAGCATCAGGAGAAAGGGGGGACAGGTTTGGAGAGGCAGAAGGAGGTGAGAGCAAGCAAGCAAGAGACACAGGTTTGTGTCCTCTGAGGGTCTTTATTTAATGATCCAGACCCTTCACTGCACCCAGCATAGGAAGCAAAGGCAATATGGAATTGCACACCAAAGTATGAAATTCTCATTTGGTTTCCCCTCCATGGCTTTTTGCAATGGCTGAACAGATTCAAATTCCTCCAGCCACACAGAGAATATCCTTAAACATAATAAACCAAATTCTCTGATCTCTTCTGCTGAGAATTCCAGTGAAAGAATTTATCATCACCAATAATCCTCCTAAACAAGATACCATGGTTGAAGGGAGCCTCCAAGAAAGATGAAGAGAGACAATTACAAGGGCCAGGAGTGACAGGACAAGGGGGAATGGTTTCAGGGTGCCAGAGGGCAGGGTTAGATGGGATATTGGGAAGGAATTGTTCCCTGTGAGGGTGGGCAGGCCCTGGCACAGGTGCCCAGAGGAGCTGTGGCTGCCCCTGGATCCCTGGAAGTGTCCAAGGCCAGGTTGGACAGAGCTTGGAGCAGCCTGGGACAGTGGAAGATGTCCCTGCCCATGGCAGGGGTGGGACTGGGTGAGCTGTAAGGTCCCTCCCAACTCACACAGTTCTGTGATTCTGGGATTATTTCTATTCTGTGTATATGACTTAATGTAGGCAAACAATCCAGAGTTTTGGCCAACAGCAACTGCTACTTGTACCCAGCGTAAGGCTGAAGTTTGAAAAAAATAGAAAAGGAAAAAAAATAGAAAGGAAAAAAATAATAAGAAAAAAACAAGTTCAAATTTCAAAGTTCCCGATTATTGTTCATTCAAATGAAATTCTTTAAATCTAACAAATATTTGAGGAGAGTGAGACAGAAGATGAGATAATTAATATGAGACTTGTTTACTAAATTTATAGCAATACCAATCTTTCATTAGGAGAGTGATACCTGGAAAGCATTACAAAAATACCATTGAGCAAATTAACTATATAAAATACTATCACTCATTTTATAAAATATTACAACTCTTACTATCAGTGCTATTCCACACCATGCAGGAGACTCAAACCCAAGGTTATGACACCATACCCTGGGATAATATGGAGTTCTACTGCCAATATTCTGTGTTTAGTGTCCTGTTCACATCACAGCCTCAGTTTTTGCACTGTGGCATTGTTTGCGGTCTGTCAGTTCAGTATCAGACAAAGCAGACACAAGTAGGCTACTCCATAGGCATTTTTCCAACACTAAAAAAAATGGTTTATCCTGGCATTACAGACTAAACTGTTTGTCTTATGCTCATGCTTCAAATGGGGGCACTGGAAAAATGGCCTGGAAGCCAGAATTTTGAAAAAGACCCAGTTCAATCTTTATTCCAAACATACACAGATGCATTTATTTCCTGATTTCCTTTTCCAGAGAACAACAAAGAGAATTCTAGGAAGCATGAATCTGTTTCATATTGAATGAAGGCCAATACATTTCTGGGAATCCTGGTCAAGTTCTTAACAAACAAGTAAGGCAGTGGGCCCTGCAAGGCAAGGAAGGGTCATCCAGAGAAACCAGGTAGAGCTTTATCTCCCCAGGCAGGACTGGAATTAACTCTGCAACAGCACGTGCTTAATCCATCCATCAGGACTGGCCCTGCCTCTCAGACCAGAGGGAGAAACTGAAGGGAAAATGCCAAGTTTGCTGGATTTTTTCTTTAATTTAAGGAGGAAAAAGACATTTAAGAGAATCACATTTTCATCCAATGTGCCCAATTGTTCAGCTAAGACCTCTCTGGGAGTGATGTGAACCATCTCAGAATGAATCCAGGCCAAAAAAGCTTGAGCAAGTCCAGGCCTGACAGAAGTGTCTGAACTGTCTTCATCACTTCTAAAGCAGAACAAGCTCAAATTCCACATCACACACAGCCTCTTGTTCAAGGAATCTTGGAGTTACCTCCAAGTCACCCCTCCATTTACAGTTTTGTCTGAAAATTCATCCTCTGTTTCTCTGTTCTGTTCTCCTGCCAAGCAGGAGTTTCTCATATGGTGGCTACACCTTCCTTTAGATTACTGTTTCAAAAATACTGAATAATATATTCCTAATTAAGCTACAGCCCATCCTTCGAGCTTAATTATTTCACCTACAAATTAAGACATATTGTTAGCTCAAGGCATGGAGGTCTGCTGAACAGGGCTGGTGCTATAGAATCAGGAAATACCTTGGGCTGGATAGAAAAGCAAAAAGTTAAGATGATTACTTAGATATGCCAAAGGTATCTGAGGGGAGTTTAAACCTTACATTTATGAGCAATCACCTGGAAAGTCTTTGTAAATACTTCCAGCTCACTAACAGACTGTTAATTCCCCTGAGTGAGAATGAGGACACTGCTGGGAATGCCATGTGTAAAGCAGGTATGTGATAAAGGAATAAACAGTGACCTGGCTGCAGCCTTTGCCTCTAGTTCTGGGAAGGCGACGTGGCCTCGCACCACATGATCGATCTGAAAAAGAGAAAAGCAACATTTTGAGGATGATTACATCTTGAAAATTCAGCCCTGGAAAAGGGAAAGGCAGTGTTGCAGCTCTAAGAAAGACAGGAGAGACTCTAAATTACTCATGAAGTGTTAAATCCTAGTCCTAGCAAAGCCAATGGCAAAACTCCCACTGAAATTCAGGATTTGGCATACAAACAGTGAGAAAAACAACCAACCTTGCACCAAACCCAGGCCAAATGCTAAGCATGCAGCTCCTCAGTCAGGAGAGTAAGGTGGAAGAATTACTTTTTTCTTGTCCAACACCCCCTGCATGTCCTCTAGTCTGTCCCATTCTGCATGGATAGCCTCACTGGAATTCTACCAGAAGTTATCTTCTTGGCCCAAATACCTACATCATCTTTCTCTATCACACTTATGATAAAACACAAGGTGTGTTGTCATCCTGATAGATGCTTCATGTATTCATTGCAGGAAACATAATGTATACCCTGAGAAGCAATTATTGCTATAAAAGAAGATCAATATAAGCTCTGTCTTATAGTGAATTTATAAATCAGCTTGTCCTTTCTCTCCAGAGTGGTTATCATTACTTACAAAACAAAGTATCAGATAGAATAATATGGGCTTTTAAGGCAATAATTCAGCAGGTTTTGTGGCCTGTTGATAACATCCCATCAGAGGTGACAGTAAAAGCTATGGAGGCAAAACTACAGCTACTCAAGAGTGCTGAGTATATTTGGCAGTACTTATTGACAGCAAATCACATTAGTATTTAATCTTAACAGCATGAGTCTAGTCCTGAACCACGTAATGAAGCATACACATGTGAACACAACAAAGCAAATAATGCATGTCTGTTCTCCCTGAGATCAGCATCAAAAACAGAGGTCAGTCATGTGCATGCCCCAGAAACATAGCTCAGGCCCAAATTGTGCAATCCTGCAGAATCTCTTCAGAACACCAGGGGCAGCCCATAAATTCAGAAATAAATATATAAATAAACATCATATATAGGTGTGTACTTGGAAAACACTGTTACACAGAACTGTTAGAGGAGTTACAAAGCTTGCCCTTAATTCAAGCGTGGCCACATGAGGGATGCATCTAGAAACCCTTTTCTGCTATTTTTTATTTCACAGTTTGTAATGATGTCATGCCATCCTTTGTCTCCATTGTGCAATATATTTCTTCTTATAAATTTTGAAAATATAGTGTAAAACCCCACTGAATATACAACTAAACATGGATTTGCAGATCAAGGGACTTCTTAATTCTTCATTTGGACTCTATATAAAGCAGTTTTCAAAATCCAACTGACTTCTTCTGCTGCTGTATCCAAAAAAAATTAGAGCTTTTTAAAGGGATCAGCTTTACTTTTAAGAAGTTTGATCAGACTGTTCAAATTTTATGGAAATAATTCACCTTGGGGTGTTGATCAAGCAATGGAAAGAATCCTTAAAACTGTCCTTTTTTTTTTGTTTGATTGTTTGTTTTCAGAAAACTTTAGGTGTGAGAAAGAAGGAGCTTTGAAATGACAGAGATAATAAATGCAATGTACCCTGCACAGTGCACATGGCAGTGTCTCCTCCCATGACTCCTTGTGTGTCTTCTGTTCCCTCAAGACAACCACATGGGATATCCCAAGAGTATTTTAATGAGACACTTTTCCTAATATTCCTAACAGTACTTCAAGCTGACTTTTGCTGTGGGTCCTAACAAGACTGTTCATCTTTCCCAGAAATTTATTTAATGATTCAGGAACACCTTGTTTCTCTTGTACAAGAAAGGAAAGGATTTTTAAAATAATCTTTTTCAAATGCCTTTACTCTCATTGTACATTTTAAGTGTGGAACCTCTGTGAGCCAGCCAAGAAAAACTACAGTCTGCCTGTATCCTGTCTGGAACTTAGATAAGTGTATTTACCTGTTCAGAATTAAGCACAAAAAAACTTCCTTTTCAAAAGTGTTCTTGCAAAGCTACACGCAAGATTTGCTATTTTTCTTAAAAAATGGCAGAGCTATGAGCATATAGTTATTATTTTACATGGACATTATTTAGTTTTATGTCTGATTTTAGAAGTTATTTGAAAAATGGGATGCTTTTTGGTCCTAGTGTAATCTTTACCTGAAAAATTTAGAGCACATTCCACCTGCTGCAAAAGCAGTTTTTAGCCACAAGGCTAAGGAGGGGCTGGAGATGGGGTGGGAAGCCAGGCTGCAGGAGGAGGAATGACTGTGCCACTGCAGCTGTGACACAGAGGAATGTCAGCTTGGTGTGGCCAAGGAGAGAGCACAGGAGGGATCCCCAGTCACAGCTCAGCCTGGGGTGTGTCTGGCTTTCCCAATCCAGGAGGATTTCTGCTTCTCCTTCAGTGACTGTTCCATATGGAACGTTTCAATGCAGCGATGCCCCAGTGCATTTCCTGGCCATGGACTCCCATCCCCAGGCTTTTAAAGAGATGGGTGGTGCTGAGTCAGGAGTGATTACAGCTGCAGTTTGTGACAGACCAAACCCACCCGCACTTGGGGCTTTCCAGGGACACCCACAGGCCTGGGGCTGTCTCCTGCAGCCTTTCCAGAGGCCCCTGCAGCTCAGCCCTGAGGGCAGCCAGGGTTTTCACAGGTTGGGCAAGGTGACACTGATGCCTCAGGTTTTAGCATTTATATTTTTCACATTCTGTACTGCTTTACTGTGTAAGTATAGACTTCGTAGTAAGGGATGGTGAGCTCTCTTCATAGAGCAAGGAGACAAAACAATTCCTGCTCCAGCTGGGCACCAAGGACAAATGATCCAAACCTCAGCCCAGGAGCACAAACAGCGTGGGCTGGAGAGAGAAAAACAAGCAGGGTGGGACTGATGGGCTGGAGCTGGAATGGGACAATGAACTCCAAGGTGCCAGTGGAGCAGAACTGATCCTAGGGAGAGCCCCGGGAGCGCTCGTGCATTTTGGGACCATTTTGGGTCATTTGGGTGCAGCCCTGGCTGGGCTCTGGTGCTGCCCAAGGTAGATCCATTGAGATCCTTTGAATAAATCCCTGCTTTATTCTTTAACTCTGTCCAGGCTGTTCTAGGCCAACCTTTACAAGGCATCAACACAAGGAGATCCAGAAGCCCCAGGGTTAAGCAGTCACCAAGGACTTGCTGACACTTTTGGACTCAAGCCTAAATACTGCTGTGTACATGTAGCCTTTCTTTAAATTTAACATGTTTTATTTCTGACTGCATTCCTATAAATACAAAATTTTTTTTTTTTTTTTTTTGTGAACTCTTCTTAGCATTAGTTTTTTATTGGTAAAATAAATTAACCTAATACTGGTAGATTCTTTGTATTCAGAGAAACAGCTGAGGTGATGGAATAATATGTTACTATATTACTGTTCTATCCCTATATCTTTCATTTATGCCCATCTATGAACACAACTGATCTATATAATACAATATGTATCATTTTTGTCACCTCAACATCTGTTTCAGCCTCCTGCTACAGCGAAGAATTAAGCCAATTACCCTGTAAGATAATTACAGTAATCATCACCACCACCATAAAGGAAGACATGCCCTGTAAATAATTCCCTATCTCTATGCAAATTAGCATTACATAACAGACATAACACTCATCTAATTGTTAATTGCTTTCAGCAGCCTGATACATCCCATGATTTTACAGAGGTGTTTCAGGTCTGAATTTCCAGTCTCCAAGCACTCACCAATTTTCCTGTAGCACTCTGGCCTCCCTCATTCAACCACAATCCAGGTACCATAGCAGAAAAATACGGTCCCCAAACACCAGGCACAAAAATGGGGGTTTCACTGACCTGGAAAAGCAACAGAAAGCTCTAGTGAATCTCAGTGCTTGTCAAAGTAGGAACTTTACAATTAAAGCTTGGCAGCTATCAGAGTCCAGTACTGAGACACTTCCTGCTTCTCCAGTGAATTACCTACAGAAGTGGAGATGTACAGGTAGAAACTTACTCCAAGAAAAACGTGGAAAAATGTTTTCCCCCATTTACATAATTTTTAGATGACAAGACACAGCCCACAACTCACTCATCCCCACTGACAGAAGAGCTGGGCCTGGCCAAACAGAAAATAAGAAATTTCAGGAATAGAAGAGAGGGAAACTGCCTCATTCCTCCAGAAAAAAAAAAGGCCTTATTTAGAGTGACTAGTGGGATACAATACTCTGCTCGATTGGCATGAGCAAGCACAGGCACTGGAATAGACCACAGGAGTTTCCAGAGCACCCATCCTGTACATTTGGAGAGATCAGAATGAGGAGGGAATCCTGCTGGCAGAGGACAGTGATGTCCCTTGAGAGCTGCCATCAGCTCCATGCTGGCAGTGGAAGCTCCAGTGCCCTCACAACGGTGCCAGGAGAGTCGGGTGCTCTCGGGGTCTGGGTATCTGGATGACTCCAGGATTGTAAATGTTGTAAATGTCCTCGTTTCCCAGGCCATGCAACCAAAGGAGTCTGAAATGCATAGGATCAGCTTCTCAAGGTTGTTTATTTTTCCTTATCTACAACATTCTCTCTCTGACCTGCTGAGCTCTGTCCAGCAGCTTGGCCATGGCATTCTGTGTGCTGCCTCGGGTGACATTTACATTTTATACTCAAAACTATGTGTACTATATCTACAATATTGTGCCAATATCTATCATTTATATTAGACAGTGAATCTCTACCTTAAACCAATAGAAAAGTGCCACCATCACACCAAGACAGAGAGGACAAGAAGAAGAAGGTCAGGACACACCCAAATCCCTCCACCTTGTCCCTTTGAACCCCATTCTAAAACCACCAAAATTCTACTTTTTCACCCTGTGTTAACTATCACATTAGTCAAACCCTTGTGACTTGTAATTCCTCATACAAATTTGGCAGTTTTTTCACGGGCTAAAATCGAAGCCACAGGTGTTTTTAACCTCATGCCAAGGTCTCCAAGCCCCCTGCCAGTGTCTCAAGACAGCCAGGGCAGCCAGAGGGATGTCCTGGACTCCAACAGGGTGCCTCAGGTGCAGGCTGCACACCTGGGCTGGGATCTGCTTGGCTTCAGAAGCAAACATGCCTGGGTAAACACCAGATTGTGCCCCTTACTTAGGCTTAGCTTTACAAAAGCCACTCCTTCCTTCACAGCTGTGAGGGCAGATCAGGCAGATAAGTGAGCAGTGTCTCCCAGGCACGGAGCAGGGCTGTGCTCCACCACTCACACACCAATCTCCCCAGCACAGTGACAGCCTGGCCCCTGCACTCCCTGCTTTCGTGGTTAGACCACTCAGGATGTGGGAGACACTGGTTCATTTCCTTTCTCTCCTTCAAAAGATGCAAATTAACAGTTTATAAGGGTGGAGGGCATTTTCCTTCCTCTTGCAAAGTGGTTTCACTTTCAGTAGACCAGACAGACTTTCTAGACTTTCCTCCTGGTTGGGCAGATCGCTGTCTATGCTAGCAAGTAAGGCCAGCACAACACCAGGGACTGGGTTGGTGGGACTTGGGTCCCAGGACTTGCTGCAAAGACTAACTGTGAACTCCTCACTGGTTGAACATGGAATTCTTGCAGCAGGGGCTGGAGGACATCCATGCCCTGCTAGGCTTCTCTTGGAAGCAGGATCCATGTTTTCTCTTCCACATGTATCCACTCAAGTTAGACACAGCTGTGATTTCACTGTGAAAAGAGAACAGCACTGCAGTCCTACACTATCCCATGATTTATGCTGCACTTCCCACTGATGATGGCTAAATCTGCAACTGTTGTTTTCTAGAAGGTGGGAACTACTAGTAGAGAAGGACACAAGATAATTAATTCCCTAACAAAACCAGTCTGTGTATTTCCAATGCTGAAGAGCAAAAAGCGAGGTCTTAGTCAATGGGGCGATGGGTTTTTTTGTATTTAGACCTTGTTCTTCAATAGCAAAATTCTAGACCCATTGAAGGATGCTCAAGGTTTGCTGTTGAATTCAATAAAGCCTGGACTTCACATCAAAACAGTTTTGAGAATAATTAAAAATTCAAGCTTGTTCCTGTTAAACTCGATGTACATTCTCTCTATATTTAAACAGGCTGAACTTTAAAGGCAGTTTTTACTAGCCAGTAGGGAATATGCTCCAAGATGCAGTTTACTGGCATTTGTGCATCACACATGTTTAGTAAATACAGCAGCAGGGAGGTTTCTGCACAAACAATAGTTTGCTCAAGCCATAAACTTACAGTACAGCTGATTCTTGTCAGGAAGTTAAGTAGGAAAACAAAACAACAAAAATTTGTTTTTCAAAATATATCACCACAGTGTCAAGAAATGCCGATTTCTGTCAGGAACACATCTAACAAATCTGGGAATCCTGCTTGGTTCTCCCTTATCAGCTCTGATGCTCTTACTTTCCCTACAGATATATGTGTACAATGTGTCTGTGCAACATTTTGGCTGACTAAACCCATTAAAGAGCAAGAATAGCTGCACTGAATTTACAAAGGCATTTATGACTCCAAGTGGACGAAGCTACGTCAAAAACATTGCAAAGACATTTGGTTTTGTTTTGTTTTCTCTTAAAACTACAAATTAATACAGCTTTGAGTTTTCATCACCTCGATGGGGCAAGCCTTTTTTTACGATTTCAATAACAAAATGAAGCACAACAAAAAGCAAATCCTAAAACAAGCTGATTTTTAGACCAATTCCACTTCACTGACCTTACTGAGAACACAGCATGTGGTCAGAATTACCAGTTAGTATCTGCTCTGAACTGGTGATGGAACATGGGGAGAACCCAAACATCCCAACTCATTGCCACCCTACAGCCATGGACACAGCATAGTGTCCCAGGAGGTGACAAGGTACATTTAGGGCAGAAGGGGCCTGGGATTTTAAAGGCTTATCTTAAAATATTTGTGATGCAGAGAACTTTGCAGGGTTCTGCAGTTTGCTGAAGGAAAAATCTGGTTATGGCAAAGGGATCAAGCTTAAAACACCACTGCTGTGTCACCTGAAAAAAACAAGTAGCCAAAAGATATTAAAGGCATCAAGATGCTTTATGAAATCAGGGGAAAATCTCAAAATCAAGAAGGGCAATAGAGTTTTTAAAATAAAAAACAAAACCCACACCTTTTTTCTGCTATTAGTCCACAATTTGCCAAATTCTCTTGTAAAAATGTTTAAATTCATTAAAAGTCAAAATTCTCCCTGCAGTCAGTACTTCTGGCCTAGTGTTTTGGACACTCACAGGAATTTAGGACAGGATATTTCCATGCTGGCTCTTCTCACATTACACTGAGACCTTCCTATCCTCTTACTACCAAAGTACCATTTGTACACATTCCAGCAAACTTTCAACACATGAACAGAGCAAATAAGGGCGTTGGGAATTGCCACACTGATGAATAAAGCCAGCAGGGCACTTGGTTATCAGTTTTGTTGCTGTGGGAACTTTTAACTGGAATAAAGAACACTGACTGTCATGCTGGGCTTTACTGATGATAGGGCATAATCAGATTTCCCATTTTCCCCTTTCACTTAAGGAGTTTAATTCACATTTCATAAACTCTGGGCTTTGATGCACATGGAAAGGAGGAAAATTGGGACTAACAAACTCCCCAGAACAGACATACAATCTTTGAGAAGCAACAGGGTGAGCATCCTCTTGCAGCTATATGCATCAGAAACAGCAAATGGTTTCCATTTCCCCTCCTTGAAATATTTGGACGGTGATTAAATCTTTCAAGCTACACAGCAGCTGGCATTTGTATTTTCATAATAAAAGGTCCTAATTCTGTTTGAGTATACATCCCACTCAATTCCACTAAAACACATGACTAGACAGTGGCATAAGGTTGGAGAAACAGTGCAAAGTTTGCTGCAGAACCCAGAAGAAAAGAAAAGCACAATTTGCCAGATTCAGGGCTATTTTGGTTGCAATAACACCATGTCTCTTTTACAGCTTTCAATTGCCTTCAGACATTCTTATGGTGATATGGGAGGATCAATGCCATTACTTTTTTTTTTCCCCTTTAATGAGCTTAAGAAAATCCTTAATCTTTTTAGTAGAAAAACAACATGTGTTTCAGATTTATGGGCAATTGATTTTTATTTTTAAAGCAAATAGATGTCATCCTTCTCTGGAAGTTAAAATACAAATTCAAAGGGAGCCTAAGATTTTCTGCCTTCCACTGAACAGAAATTCCTCCTGTGACACACTCCCACTGCGAGACATAGTAACAGCTATTATCTTTTATATAGAGTGAAACTGAAACACAGGATATCCTCTGCTAGAGGTGAGAGTGATCTCTGCACAATTAATGCAGCAGGAATTTGAAGGCAGAAGATGAGAGGAATCTGAACCTGTTCAGACTTTGAGTCATAAGCTGCATCTATAAATATTTCAGCTAACGTGTTCACACAGAGACTGCTGCCCTCATGGGTGATGATGCCAACTCAGACAAGGATTACACCCAGACAGGCAATTCCACCTCCCAGTTACTCTGTCTGAGGATGGGGACAATCTTTTCATGCAAGGAATTGTAACCTTTCCCTGCCTCCCCACCACACACATTCCTCTTTGCTCAGCCCCATCTTTTTTGAGTAAATGAGCACTAAGCAGTTCCAAGATTCCTGCTCATTTGACAGGGAAAAAAAAAAAAAAAAAAGAGTTCCACACCTTCTGAAAGGAGAAGAAGGGAAATAAAGTTCTCTCTGGGCGGGTTTAACCTCAGCCTGTGCTTTATAAAAGATCATACTAATATGTAAGATATGTAAACATTATAGAGCAATCAGAAACAAATGAAAGGATGAATTCAGTTTAACAATATTCAGCTGTGGTGCAACTGCCAGAAGGCACTTTTTGTTATGAATAGATCATTTGGATGAGTTACAGGCCAGACTTGAACCCTGGCGTGCGCTGGGAAAATCAGTGTCAAACTACCTAAGATCAGAAGGTATCAGCAGCACATCTGGCAGCCCACAGAAATGAAAAATGTTTTTAAAATATAAAAGGATACATAGAGCTAAGGTAAATTAAGAAAGGACCTGCTTAAATGGCATTAATATGAGATCTGTAATGTATTTAATTTAGATTAGTCCTTCCCACTTGCCTCCCCCTTTAAAACAAAGGCAGACAAAAAAATTCACTTCTGTTATAAAAGTCTACCTAGAAAAAAATAAGCAAGACAGGCTAATCCACATCTCATGTGAGTGAATCAGAGGAGTCAGTGCCTTTAACCCAAGTTCAGCTCTCAGGACTGTCCCTGGCTTCAGGGACAGGACAGAATAGACCTTCACAGACAAGCATCACCTGGGCACCCAGCCACGCCATCAAATGAGCAGGTGGCACTGGGAGATTTGTTTCACTTAGCTTTGTTTCCCTGGAGCAGCCATGATGATCAGACACATGCTTGTGTTTCCTCCTCAGCTTCACATCAATGTTACAGCAATCAGAGACAAGAGAAAATAAAACACGCCACACTGGAGAGAGAAGTTTTGTGCAGTATGAATTTCAGCAATTTTCTTCCCCAGTTGGCACCATCTGTTGCTGGCGTGGGCTCACGCAAACTCCTTCAATAAAACTGACAGAGAATTTGGCTATTACCTGAAAAGCAAATCTTTATATTAACAAGGTATTCTGCTATATCCATCTTCTGCCATTTTAAGTTCTGCTTTTTAACACTGAGCTTCTGATATGTAGCAGCATTCTGCTATTGCTATCAGCATCTCTATTTACCTGCAACATGACATAGAAAGAGAAAAATATTTCTGTGGCACTATTCGTGACTTACATTCACTTCCATGAAAGCAAGTTTAATCTTTTATTCTACTTTTAGAGTACAGTCACATTAAAGTCAAAACTTTTTAAGGTAATTATTTGCTAAGGAGAAGCTAGGTCAGAAAATTTGTTTAAAAATCACCTCACTTATCAGCTTCTATAGCCAGAAATTCAGAATAACAGCTGCTTTTGTTAGGCTAAGACAGGTATGAAGAAAAGATCTAAGATATTAATGGAGAGAGTAGAGAAAGAAACAAGGAAAAGCACCATATCAGTCACCAACTAATAAATGCTCTTTACAGTTCTGGACTTTGATCACTGACAAGTCAAATACTTTCATTAACTTTTTTGCTGACTTTTAACTTTCAAAGTTTCTGACTGACTGTGGCTTGAGAATACTGACAGTCATTCAATTCAGAGGCTTAACATGGATGCATAAAATCCTGCATTAAGAAAACTGTATCATTTTGCTTCTGCTGACAGATGGGTCTTATAGAGCTACTCGACCCCAACTCTCTGACAAAGAATGAAAGATTCACAAAAGAAAAGGAAAGAACTCAAAGGGAAACCCAAGCATGTTTCATTTCTAGGTTTCTGGTTCAAACTTAGGTCACAGTAATAGCTACTGAATGTGTGATTTAATAACAGCACTTGCTGGTAGTATATAGATATATATACATATATAAACTGGGCAGAGCTGGGGCATGAAAATGTGTTTTCAGTGAACTGATGCCTACTCTAGAATTGTCATTTTGAAATTATTTCACAAGCACTAAACTTTAGATTTAAAACTAAGCTTCCCTATAGCTCTGGAGGCTATTTTCTAAGTTAAATGTATGGTGCACCAAGTCAACTTCTTAAAATATGTCTATTCATAGTAGTAATTACATACTGAACACAAACAGTATTCTAGCTTCAGCCTGATGTAAGATATATTTAAGAAAATAAGGCTTTGGAATACAAGAAATGTACTTCAGGACACAAAGGAAATTAAAATTTATTAATATTCCGATTCCTACAGGTCATGCACTGTCAGCAATTTATTTGCTTATAATTTAAGCTCAGGTCCCCTGGCCATCATGGGTTTGCTATGCAGCTGCATTGCTTGTGGTGGGCAAGTCACCAGCTCTGCTCCATGTGACAGGCTGGCATCCCCTGAGCCACCCTCAGTGACGGATTTACTCTGCCATGATATTAAGACCAGACCACAAAAATTCCTGCACAGAGCTCACTTTATCCCACTGGAAGGATGGAAGTCACACAAGTGACAACAACAACAGAGAGAGGATGAGGACTTTGGGGCTCTGCCTGAGCTCACCCACCCATGGATGGTTTTGGTAACCTGTTTACTGGCAGCTGAAGGATTTTGGTTTATGGGACACAAACACTTTCATGAATGCCTCACTGAATATTAACCTCATCACTTATTGCCAAGGCTATGCCACAGAGACCTGAAAAATCCAATTAATATATTAATTACCTCCCAGACAAAACCCTCAGTACAACCTAACACTAGGAGACACAAATGAATTCTTGGGGACTACTGTTGCCTCTTACTCCAAGCAGTAACCTGTGTAAGAAGGGCAGCAAAATGGGAATTACACACATGCAGAACTATTTCTAATTTTCTAAATTCTCCATAAAACATTAACTGGTCTACAAACTAGAGGCCAAATCAGGTACGTGATTAATGTGCAATAAAGAAACCACACTCCAAGGGCAACTTGATTGCTTCATCTCTGAAAATATTTCAGGTGAGTTATACATTGGGACTATATACTGCACAACCCAGCCCTATATCTAACAAGAATCAATTTGAGTAAAACTTCACCAAGTTTATTAAACATTTGCACAGTTAGATTTTTTTTTAAAGGCTAAATAAGGAAAGGTATTTGAAAAAAACTTAAAACTTATGATTTTTAATAAAATAGGCTGACTCATGATAACATTGGTTATTCAACTTGTACTGAGCTTATACTTATTGGTATAGAGAGGAATTAATCTAGACCAGAAGTAGCTTATATTTAGTAGTATAAAGACAACTTAATAAAGAGAAGGAAAAGATGAGGAAGATACTGGCTCTTAAAAGATTTAGAACACATCAATTAAAATGTTGTTTAAAACTGACAACAACAATAAATAATATTTAGCAAAAAACAAAACAAAACAAACAAAAAAAAAACCTGTTTTACTGCACTGTATTTTAAAAATGCAACAGATCAGGCAGGGAATAAAGAGGTCAGAGACTGCACTTGTATGAACAGCTTTTCTGGATATCTGCCATTAAAACCAGTTTGAAGCTGTATTTCTGAGAAAAGCTCCTGACAGTGGATGCTCTGGGGCTGAACTAACTCACTGCTGTGACCCCCTGCACCTCCTGAGGCCCCATTTTCAGGCAGCAGCCAGGTCCAGCTTTTTCATCTGAGCTGGCTGTGGGTATTTTTTCCAATAGGCTGCATCAATTTTCAGTCCAAGGTATGTTTGGTATTAGAATGTCTTAGGGTACAGCCACATGAATAAATTATTATGGGCAAAACTTGGAGGTCAGTTGCCCAGCAAAACCACCTCTACTCATCATCTCTCTGTGGTGTATGGTGTGACAGATCCCAGAGACCTGGCACATTCCACAGGAAACCAGGGCCAGGAGTGCTGCTGGGAGTTGCTGACATGGTACAAATACACACTATAGATTACTCAGTTCATTTCTTCATCTGCCCCTACTCTTATTTCACAATCACACAAAAGGATTTTTAAAATATTATTATTTACTTTTTTATTTTTTTTTTTAATACCAGTCTTATGAAAGAAGCTGGCAATTATATCAGCTTTAAACATTAACCAGCCAAGCTGAACAACTGATACTTGTTTTAAATAGAACAATACTTTTTAAATTATAAAATCCTGCCATTTTCCCCAGGGGAAAATAGAGAGCAAGACTGGTACCTACCTCTCCTACTGTAAACTTTTGACTTTCTCTCTTTGCACTCAAACCTCTAAATTCAAAAGCAGAATAAAAAAACAGAGAAAAAAAAAAAGAAAATTATACTGGAAGCAAAAAATGCTCTTCATTTTGTTTGCCTTACTATTATCTAAGTAAAAATGGTGAGATGTTAATAAAAGAGAAGCTGAGAGGGCCATGTCTGAACGTGTTCCTCAAGTCTGTTCCAGTTCTTTGCTGAATTTTACCTGCTGTTTGCAGAAGATGGGAGCTGTAATGGGACTTGAGCATTTGGAAGTTGGCCACATAAAGCACAAGCTAGAAAAGGAGCATGGTTTAATTACAGCTTTATCAGGAGCACTAATTAACCACCCTGCCATACCACCTGTTGCCACTTTGAGAGAAACAATTAGAGGATAGAAATACAAAAAATCAATGCTGTGGAATAGACACAAAATTCTTAACATTCTGTGGGACCTTCTGCCAGCAATCTCCTGACCATGACTTTCTCCAGCCATTGTGAGCAGCAGACTCTCAGCTTTCACCCAGGAAGCATCAAAACATTCTGAGCCCTATCTCTGAATGAGGGTCAGGAACCCCACAAGTGATGGAAGAGAACAGAACCTTGGGCTCAGGGAGCTCTGCCATCATGGGAAGCTGGATCCTGAGACTGCTGTCAGAAAGAGCCAAGTCCTGGATCAATTTGGGTTCCAACAAATGATGGTCTAAAAAATGTCATACCCTAAAAGGGCTCAGAGGCCTGGGTGTGCATGGTTTCTCTCTAGAGTAATGGTGCTGTTTGCTTTGTAGAATGAAGGGTTTCACCAGGCTCTGTCAGATGGTTGAGAGACTGGATTCAAGAATAGGGAACCACTCCCAGAGAGGGGCTGGAGCAGGGGGATCAAACTAGCTCTGCGTGAGCACACGGAGAGACCAGGAGGCTCTAGGGAGCAGCGTCAGATTATCACTTTATTAGGTCATTTTATCACTGTATTAGGTCAGATTATCAGTATATCAGGTCACTCAGAGTCATCGATGAGAGGAGTTTCCAGGAGAACAGATAAGTCTAAGTACAGCATCTGCCTCTGGAACTGTCCCTGGGCACAGAAAAAAACAATCCTGGTGTCCTCCACAGAAAGTCTGCACCCCTGTGAAGTTTATGTTCCTTGTGCATGAGGTTAAACTCCTGTTTATTCCAGGAAGCAAACCTGGAATTAAGCCTGGGACAACTTGAAAGTTTCGGCTCTGGAAGAAGTTAAATGGGATTGAATGCAGGGTTAATCATTCCAGACTCAGTCAACATCCACCATTTCCTTCTGTCTAAATCAGAGATGCAAGGACTTCACAAGTCTTGTCAGGGACCCTGATTGAATGCTCAGCTTTGCAGCAAACCCTTTAAATTAGATGAATTTTGACTGTTCCAAGCTTAAATGTTCACATCCACTTACTTCTGCTTTTTATCAGTATCCATTAGCACTAAGCTTATTTATGTTTCAGCTTGGGAAAGTACACGATGGACACACAGTAGCCTATGATCCTTTGCTTTGAATTCCCAAAGGTCAAGGTTTCTTTCAGAAATTGGTAAAAAAAGACCTTTAATCTGCTAAATTGTTTTCAAAATCTCAAACAGAAAAAAAAGCACCCACATTTGTGATGGATTCAGATGCTTTTTGCTAAGCACTTAAGCACTAACAGTTCTGCATTGATTTATTTTATTGTTTTATTTAGTGAAATGTCTGGATAGAGATATACACATTAACCTTTTTTTTTTTTTTTTCTCATATTTACTGTGCCGCCTTCCTTGAAATGGGAACTGCAAGTGCTTTGATAAATGGGCTGAAAGGTTGTCTGGTTACCCCATGGCTTCTGTCCTTGCTGAAATGCTGTTCTGGACCCTTCTGCAGCAGTGCTGCTCCGTGACTCACTGCAGTTCCTTCTGTGCCTCTCAAAACAATAGTTCACTGGGGACCCAGGGCCTCAAATGAGCTACAACTATTTATTCCATCCATTTATTTTTACTTCTCCTCCAGTGATAGACATTCATTGTCAAAAAATGCCAGTTTGTGTGAAGATTATAAATCTTCCAGCACAGCCATTTTAACTTTGCACTTGATAACACTACAGTTTGCTGCTATGGAAAGTTAAATCCCTTAAAGCTCATCACAGTATGAACAAACTCTTCTTGTGTTTAAAAAAATAAAATCAAACCCCAAAAGCCATATAGTCCCTTCTAACCTGTTGGTAACAGTGGGCAGTAACAGGTGTCTTAGAGAAGATCATGGCAATACAGGAAATATACAATAATTTACACAAAAATGTCCTCCTAGCCTCCAGTGAGATGAAGTTCAAGCAAAATTCTGTTCTTACCTTCAACCAACACAAGAAACCAAGTCTTCAGAAGTGGCTGATAATGCAAACAACTCCAAGTTTTCATTAAGAAAACCTCCATTTGTGCAGTAGAAAATAAATTTGCTGTAATGACAAGTTACAGACCAGTGCAAGTCTCTTGTAAGAACATTGGAGTTTTTTAAGTCTCAGAATTATTCCTTTAGCTCATAGCCCTTCAATCTTCAGTTCTGGTTCCTAAACAAACATGTCTCAGATACTACTTGCAGCAGAATCTTATTTTAGGAGACTACTGAGACCTCATCCCAAACTGAAAAGTTGTGAATTGTGCACAGGGAACAGCCATGCCACAAGTAGCAAAACAAATTGTACCCCTACATAGCACTTGAGAAAAACCCTCCAGGACCCCCAGCCAAGCTCTGAGGATTCCCAGGCAGACCCAGTCCTTGTCACTGTGGCTGGATGCCCTTCCCACACACCTTCAGGACTTTTTTTTTTTTTTTTTTAAATAATATTCATTTTAGAGATTCTCCTTTTTCCCCATTATCTAAGTGTTCTTCATACATCAGTGAAGGCCACTGCCAACAACAGTATCATTCCTGCAGTTCAATAAATCCTCAGCAATACCCCTGGAGCTGGAAGCAGATTCACATTATATGGGATATGCATTCACACACTATTTAAAACATATTTTTAAACATTTGAATAACTAAACGTGTAAATCCTGAGGATCTTACCCAGTGTTTATTCAGCCCTTACTTACTGAGACAAACTCCCAAGGACAGAGTAAACAGTGAGAGAGGACCTCAGGCCTTCACCCACAGCTATAAACAATGAACTCAGCATAAACTGTGATTCCCAGCTGACACTGGGAGAAAAGTAGCAGCTAATACTTCTCCCCACTTTGCTTCCAGAGGGATTATATGACAAGACATTTACTTGCTCCCTAAAAGAATTTGCCCCATCCAAGAGATTGCCCCATTCACAGCTGGAACAGCAACAAGGAACTTAGATGAAGAACTACCAATTCATGAGATGATGAACAGAATTGGAAATGGAGGGGAAAAACCAGAATAAGAGACCTAATGCCCCAAGACTGATAGAATTTGCCTGAGTGGGGGAACTGTTATGTTAAGAAAAATAAACACCACTGCATCTATAGCCCCTTGATTGTGGAGCTCTTGATACTCAGCACTCTCAGATCACACCTTGCATTGGAGAGATGTTTGTCTGCACAGCTTCACTTTGTGCTCACAGTGCAAGTTAGGGAACCAAGGAAAGGCAATAATCTGACAGAATCACAGAGCAAACCAACTCACTAAACAAAATATGGGATTTGACCCCAAACTTTCACAATCCTCACTGCAAAAAAGGCTAATTCCAAAATTTTAAAACTAACAGAAAACTCTCAAGTTGTTTTTCATACAATTATTGTATTCCCTTGAAAATTCCATTCCATTGTTCCAGGGCCTAGTAACAATCTAAGAGAGGACCAAGAATATCTGTTATCATATCTCATTTAATTTATATTTTAGTTAATCTTTTACAGTTGTTGTCAGAAAAAGAGCAGAAAATTGAGTCCTTTTTGTTCTCCCTGAGATCTAGACACACAGAGCAAATAGGCTATTCAATAAATTCATGCCTACTCACAAAAACAAGAGAGACAAGGCATCTGGAAAGGTCATTCATTATACGTTTGTATGCTTGTGATCTGAGAAAAATCCCCTATGCAGCTCTCCTTGGAGCAGAGCACTCCAGGAATACACTTTGGGTTGCTCAAGACTTTGGGCTTCAGGCCAATCCATCCTTCTGGGTCTAGAGAGGAGTGATCAGATCTGGTTACCCTATAGCCCTGATGGGAGTGTTGCACCTGTCAGATCTGACAGCATCATTTTGAAGAATATAGGAATAGAAAACCAAAAATCTTCCATTACAACGAAAGATTGCTGCTACTGATAGGCTTTTGTTAACAAAAAATAGAATATTGCTACTTGAAAAACAAATCAAAAGTAAGTTGCCTTGTCCTGTCCCCCACAATGGAATGATGCCGTCATGTGAACATCAGTGAAGGAAGACAAACATTTAACTTTCCCAAAATCACATAGTACAGAATACAACCTCCTTCCTACAACAGAAGAAGCAAAATCCTCCACATCCTACTAAAATATACAGCTGTTACAGTTAAGAAATGAAGGTGCAAGGTGGATTGAGGGCTTGATCTAATATCAGGTAACCTTCAATTCAACACTGCTTTAAGCAGAGAGGCCCAAACTAGGCAGCCCAATATTTCCAGCAGCCAGACCAGCTAAATCTTTGTAGTGTCAACATAAGAATGTAAGAAGCTCAGTCTCTCTTGCTCACTCTTCCTAAGGCAAAACATGGGGAAAGCAGTGAAGAACAGGAGAGGAGCCCTACTAGCAGTCAGACATGGAAAGCCCAAACTGACACTGCAGAAAGAATCACAGAATCATAGAATGGTTTGGGTTGGAAAGGACTTTAAAGCCCACCCAGTTGCACTCCCTGTCATGGCAGGGACACCTCCCACTATCCAGGTTGCTCCAAGCCCTGTCCAACCTGGCCTTGGACACTTCCAGGGATGGGGCAGCCACAGCTACTCTGAGCAAATATTCTGAAGGCTCAGTACCCCAAATCCAACACCCTGACCCCTCTGTGTCATGCAGGGCAGCTTGCAGTGAAACACAGCATGGAAAGCACTGCGTGTTGTGGAATTTTCAAAGATTCCACTGATGCCACTGAGTTGCCTCTTGAGTATCAGCCTTCATGGGTCTCCAAGCACAGCATTTTTCAAAGCCTTCTCTCTCTCTACATATATTATTTGAGTCTTTGAACTCAATTGATCTGTTCACAAAAGGCAAGGAGAGTTACATGTACAGTTTTGTGGGAATGTTACTGAGCATTATCTACTTTATGTATAATAGAGATTAAATTGCTTTCAGATACGTTCCCCTGCACAAGTTGATTACCAGCAAGGCACTGGGGTGCAAAACTTTGATGTCTCTGGACTGGCATATGCTAAATAGGAACATCCCATCCTCCCCATCACCAAGGCATACCTGAGCTTTGAATTATGCCAGGCCAGGAACAAAGGAATCTTGCTCATAACAAAAACTTTTAATAACTCACTGAGAAAGCCTCCCTTTCATCTCTGCCAAGCTTTAGGAAAGGCTGGGAGGCAAGCAGAAATAAACATTGTACAGACTCACCACTGCTGGCTCTAAAGTAAACTCTCCAACTTCCTATTTACATTTCAAGATCTTAAGCTTTGTGGTTTACTAGTTCTGCAAGTAAGTGCTTTGGGTTTTGGAGGCTGCCTGCACATGATCTCCCACCACTACTGAAGTCTTCCTAACTTTTATTAATATAATAGGGAGGTCAGAAAAGCAACAATCTTTTATATGCCCTGCTAGCAGAAATATTTTACTTCTAGCTTTTTAGAAACAAAACAAAGCAAGCAAAGCGTACAACAGCAAATTAATGCCAGCAAAGGGGATATTACAGTTGTGTTTGTTTCTTTTTGAAACTGAGGATGCTGGAACATGGAACAAGAGAGTTTCATTAAAAAGGGCGTGGAGGAGTTCTTTGAGGGACATGTAAAAGAAGGTGGCAATTTTATGCATTTATAACCCTTTTAAGGCCATTGGCTGAAAAGGCACCTCAAGAGGCTTTGTGACCTTTTCTGCAGGAACCTAACTCTGTGTACACCAAGGACGGGCAACCTACAACAACAGTTGTGAAGTAAATGTGGTTTTCATTTCATGGAGCCTTCCCTAAATGTAAAACATCTTCATTAGCTGGGAAGTCAGCACTGTGTCTGCTGCCAAATGCAATATAGAAGGCAGCAGAGCTGTGCTGAACGAGGACAGAGCGAGGGAGAGGCTCCTGTGACACTCAGTTCTTTCTCCCACCCCAAAGACTCCGCGGCTCGCGTGCACAACGGGCTTTACAGGGGAGAGGAATATTTAAAAAGCAAGACGGCAGGTGCTTATCAATTCCATAAAGCTCACCCAGATCATTTCCCAAACCTGTCCAGGCTGTCCCAGCCTCACTAGATTTGCTTTTGGTTTTATTTTTTTCCGCCCCCTTCTCCAGCTGGCTTGACCCTCCCAAAGGCAGCGCCTTTCCCCCGGTCAGGAGAAGGACAAATCGCTGTCCCTGCTGCAGGCTGGGTGGCAGCCAGCTGGCAGGGCCGTGCTGCCCTGGGCTGTGCCCTGTGTCCCCGCGGAGCCCGCACGTTCCGAGGCGGGGATGGGAGGCAGCGAGCGCTGCGCTGCGCCCGGAGCGCACCGAGCATCATCACCCTGCCCGGAGCAGCGAGGAGTCCCTGCGCAGGGATTGCTGCTCCTTTAACAACGTGGCGTGTTCTGAAGAGGAGACTCTGGTAGCAGAGCCAAAATACACTGAGCGCACTTGCTGGTCTGGCTCCCACTGAGATTAGAGATCAGGCTCTGAGAACACTTTGAGCCAGCATGTCTCTGCTGTCTCCTCTCCAGGATGTACTGCAAAGGACACGTACTGTGCATGCTCTGGGGGTGGAAACGTGCTTAACACTCTATTTGTGTGAACAAAGCTGGCAGCTCGGGCGGATATTGTGGAGCAAAGAAGCTCTATTGTGTTTGCCAGTCATCACGAGAATCAAATGAACAAATTTAGAATAAGCAAATTGGGCTGGAGCTCCTTTAGCAGAAAAGCACTCAAAGGCTAGTCAGGCTTAGTGAGAGAGAGTATGGGATATTCTTCCTGAAATAATCCATAGTAAACATTGGGACAGCAAAATGATCTGCTAATTTTGCTGTTCGTGTAGTTGCTCTGTCTTTTAGATCACGTATTAAATCTGAAAAGGTAGAAGATAAATTACCTGTGCCTCTCCAATTGAAAAAAAATTACTGAGTGATACAGTTCAAACCACATGCACATTATCACCCAGGGAGAACTGTGCCCCAAGCCAGGTGAGTCCCTTCCCACTGCCAAGAGTCACAGAAGTAACAAAAACAGATGCAAAAGAAGAAATTGCATCTAAACTTGAAGAGATTCCTTGACAATCCCAAAAAAGAGGTGTTGAGTACAGAGAACTGATAAAGAAGGAATGACTGAAGAACACAGACCACATCACTAAATGAAGACAGAAAAAAAATATCAGAGACTCTGGAGATAATGGAACACAAACCTTGAAATTTGGGACTCAAAATACCAGCAAATTCACACTCCTCCCATTAATAATCTAAAATTAGGCCAGACCATGTTCCCATTGAAAGCTGCTCTGCCTACTTTTTTCAGCTGGGAATCACAAAAGGTGTTGGAGCAAGAACAACAAATACTTTCATGATGGTACAACTTTGCTCTGCGAAAGCACACTTGTGTCCAGGACTGGGACATGGGAATACAGAAATCTGTGCCTGAAAACCTCCAGATCACATAAAGGTTTCAAAAAAAAAAAAAAAGATTTTAAAAACCTTTAAAATACCCCATAAAACCCTAAGACACTGTCAGAAAACAGGCTTTTAGGGAAACCAACTACCTTATTCTCAGAAGTTGGGGCATGTCTGTTAGACTCATGTAAACTACAAGTTAGGAATAACAGGCAAGCTCCTGTTTCAGTGCCTCAGACCTGCTGTGATTTTGCTGGGAAAAACTACTCACACATTTTGTGTAGTCGCCATGGCTACACGGAGAAAGGCTCCTAAAAGTTCCAAAGCCAAGTGTGGGTGCTGGAGCTCAGAGCCCCTGCCTGCAAAGCACCATGGCAGTGGCAGCCCACCCAGGAAAGTCAGGAATACCCTTGGGCACAGAGATCAAACCTGCAGGGATGAATCCCAGCCCCAAAATAATCCTTCATAAGTGAAAGAGCAGCTTATTTGCCATTCCAAATGCAAATTCTCCCCATGTCTTTTGCTAGGGCAAAGGAGGCAGCAGAGCATCATGTAAAATGCATTAACTGTCCAAAAATATTCAGAAAACCATCTTTTCTTTTCTTTTTCCTCATGGATAATGGATGAGCCCTGAGGTGGCAGTGACTTTCAGCAACCAACAGCTCAGACCTGGGCTGGGGTCAATAACCTAATTACAACAAGCATTTTGCTGCTTTCATGAGCTATTCAAGAGAAACACGAAATTCTTTGTGTGCCTCTGATTACCCCAAACTGTCAGTGGTTAATTCCAAAAGTGTATCCTCACTTAGAAATGGTAGTTCCACCACAAATTAAACTATTATAGCCATGAGTAAAATTAGGTCCCACATTTGTACTTTCTAAAATATCAAAGGCATGATTAGCAAAGTCTTTTGTTTAAGATCTCTAGAGTCCTGGAGGTAATGAAAACTGGGTCGAGGAGCAGCTTCTCTGGAAGTTTAAAGTAAATGCTGTGTTCAAGAATTACCTGCTCCTGTGACTCATGGAGTACTTGGTCTAGAGAATGGAACAACTAGAGATACCCAGAGCAGTCCCCCCTGCCCTGAGCAGAGGAGGAGGAAGGGGTGGAAAAGAAAGACATCACAGATGATTTTGAACAGTTTCCTGTTATGGCCCCTTGAAAGAAACCCAGCAGTACTTTCCCCCTGCTTTCTGTTTGCTGAATTTCTCCTGACAGTTGGCTCCTTCCCTTGCCAGAACCACAACAAAGGACGGCCTTGAGTTTCCACACAGGCCATTTTCTCCCTCTCTCGTCTCTGATCATCTCACAAAGGTATTATTGTTGCTGGCTCACTGGGGCTCAGTGCACCTGAGGCACATCAAAGGCACTTTTTTAATGCCCGCCTGACCACACAGGTCTCTCTCCCACTGCATTAAATTAAACTCGATGATTAATCTCTGTAGCCCTCAGGGTCCCTTGGTGCACACGGAGAGAGAAAATATATATTTCTATCAAAACACAAGTATAATATACTTTCATTTTATAGCCCTAATTAAAAAAAGGAACAGCTAATTTTGGCCAAATGCAGCTGCATATAGGTCTCATTAAAACACAAATACAACTGGTCTGTGTGCTCCACATTCACTTCATGCAGCCTGTGCAGGTAAAAGATAAAAGAACAGAAAACTAAAATCTTTCCACATATTAGATCCAGAGAAGTTTAGAATTTGCTTATTGTCTTCTGGCTAGAGATTGTTATACCCCTCCCCGTGCAGATGGGTGAAGGCAGGCAGTTAAGGAAATGATTATAAAATGCTGAGTAGGTAGATTTAAGTAAAAATCTACTTAAATCTAGGAAAAACTGCACAAGCATCTATTCCTGAGTTTGAGCTGAACTGATGAAAAGCCTTAAAAGGTTCTGCCTCGTGCAGTCTGTGTTTGACTTTGGGGTTGTTTTGATGACAGAGCATCAACATGGATTTTATCACATCCCTTTTGCTACATTAGCATATTTAATGGAGCCACAACTCTCATGGTTGTGGAGACTGCACACAAAACGTGTTAATATTGATGTGCCATGCTCTAGTTTGGGAAGTCAAACAATCTACTGTTGTGAACTGGGTGTATGCTAGAACTTACCAATGCACAAATATCAACCATTAATAAAAAACCACACATATGTCCTCCTCCAGAGCTGGCTGTGCTAAAGGAATGAGCCAGAGCCCGCTGGCCCACTGCCAGCTACCCAGCACTGCCCTTAGACCTTTGGGGGAAGCTGCCTGTGAGCTCCTCAGCTCACTTCAGCCCAGTACTATATGTCTCTATTAACTCATTTTAACAATTTAAACTAACTCAGCTAAATTAAACAGGTTAGCAAGAGTTCACTCAAACAGCTCCTACTGAAAGGGCAGAAACCTCCATCAAAAAACCTGGAAATAATGGAAGCAGTGGCAGGGCTTGAAGGGTGACTTCTTCTCCCAGGGTGCCCCACCTGCCCTATGACAGACAGACAGGTACCAGTGGAATTTTGCCAAGACAGAGCAAGCTGAGAGTGATGGAGTTTGAAACTTGAAACTTTTGTTTAGGAAGGAACCAAAACATATTCCAGTTGGTCTAGGGGATTTAAGCTCAATGCTCTGCTTCACAACAGTGGAATTATTCACATCTTCAAATTCAATCACGTGCTAAAATGCTTTGCTGAATGACAATCCACGTGACAAGATCACCATTTATTCATGCTCAAGATCACACTGGACTTGTGCTGTTACTACAGAGGCAACTTATTGCTAAGCCTGATGTTTTATTATCAGCCTCCTTCTTATTCTCTCCTAGAGCTTTCTCCATGAAGCACGCCATTCATCTCCAACACCTCTAGCACTCCCAGTGCCATTTGCTCCTTTTTGGAAAAATTCAAGTCCTAATCATGCTAAATTTAAGACCAAAATGAGTTTTAAATAAAAAATGTGGCAGAAAAGGGTACTTATCTAAATGGAATGCTCTCAGACTCATACATTTTAAAACAGTATAAATTTCATAAGCAGACACTAAATTTTAATTGCAATCTCAGAGAAAGCTTTTGTATTAATTCACTGAGAAAAATTAGCAAAGTGAAAACTGCTTATTGGGGGTTTTCTTTCTTTTTAGTCATGATATGTCTCATAATTCTATACACCATGGCAATTTTCAGAGGGAGAAGGATTTATATTGATTAAAGGATGAGGAGGGGGAGCAGAGCAGTGACTGAAGATGGGCACTCCTTCTCCAAAGACACTCTTCTGTAACACATTAGTGATAGGCTTGTCACAGATAACTCAGGCTCAGGCTTTGGCTCAGATTTCAGGGTGCTCTTTAAGCCACTCTGGCATCGTGGTTTTTACTTTCCATGTCATTTTTCAGTATTGATTTCTACTACTATTAAAGTTCTTGCTTAATAGCAAATGCATGGTAATTTATAATTAATATCCAAAGGTAAAGATAGAGTTACCAGGAAAAAAAATTCAAGGAAAAAGGAACAGGGTGAGAAGGACAAAGGTCCATTTTCCCCTCAAAAACATAATTTAGTAAATTCTGCACAAATTAGGATGACACACACAACCTACCCCCATGTGGCAAGAAGATGTTCCACAGATCATAGCCACTCGAGATGTAATGGGCTGGTTCTCACACGGAAGGTTGTGTCCTTTCACATCTGCTCCAATTACTCCTATTAAAGTAAAATTAAAATTCTCTGTTAAAGAAGAACAAGCCACCCTGCACCAAAAAGACCTCTCTGCACTCAAATAATTGCTGAGGATCTCACACCACTGCTACAAATTAAGAAAGTCTACTTAGCCAACAAAGGAAATAATTTTATCCATCAGATTAAAGTATTTAATTCAGATATAAGGACCCAGGATGATTTCTTCTAAATGCATGTCGATCATCATGATTTTTAAGTGCTATTTTACTTAGAAAATATTATTTCACCTGACATTTATTCTCTTAGGTAGCTCACTGACATGCAGAATAAAAGTGCCCTGCTGTACTGGCAGGCTGCAGATGTGTTTATTTGTTCACAGTTTATCATGAACATCCTGGATGATGTGTTTTGTCAGGGGATGACTTGGAGAAAGGGATAACTTGGCAGGAGGCTGGAAGGCTGCCAGCTTTGTTGTCTTCCCTGCTGCTGCTGTTCTGTCCATGTCAGAGCCATCTAAAGGCAGATTTTTCCTCCGCTTTGAGGAACTGAGCTTGGCTCTGAGGAGCACGGAGTCAGCACCCCTCAGCCTGCAGCAGCAAATACACCCAGGAGATGCCAGACCTACAGCTGAGCCTCAGAACAGATCCCATCCTGCTTGAGTCACTTCAGGGGAGGCTACAGAGGCAATCTGCCCTCTCCTCCTCCTCTCCCAAGCTGGCACCACATTGTGCTGCACCCAGCAAAATGCAGCAGCCAACCAGTAACACTTTTACATTGGACTTTTCATTTCTTAAACATGGCTTTTCAGCTGGCAAGCTGGTCACCAGACTGTGCATTTGCATCTTCAAAGCTCAATTTGAAGAACACTATGTCAATCCTGATAAAAAAAAAATCCCCTTCATCTCTCTGTAGAAGGATCAGGAAAACATTTGCTGGATGTTGTGGAAGATGCCAAGTGTAAGGGTTGGTTCATATCCTACATTTCATTAACACCCTCTTGTTTAGATCACCACTGCAATGCTCTGTTACCAAATCAGTCTGGTGGGATTTGTCTTACTGGGATCACTATGGTTATCCTGGGATCACCATGGTTGGAAGCCATCTAAATAATCAGGAAAATTAAGGGGTAAAATTTTAAAGTCTTAAAAAATCCATCCTATCCTCATGTCCCTTAAACTAAACTGACTTGTAACTATGAAGTGGCACAGCTGTCCTAAAGAGAGTTAGGAACAACAAAAAGCTAAAAGTAAGACTTCTACTTCATGTTTTATTTTTTCACTGCTCTAACACAATGAATGCATGTTAGGAATTTTGGATACGGCTGTCTACAAGGCAAATTCCTGTACTAAGCAAGACTGTATTAGCATTTCTTGAGTTAAAAATACTGTTCACACTTGAGAGGGAAGAAATCTATTAAACTAAATAGTCAGCATATGCTGCAAATGTATTTTCATAAACAATATAAAACTGAAAAGATCTTTTTAATTGACAAGAAAATACGCATTCTGCAAAACAGGAATTATGGTTCTTTTTTTTCAATTTTAGTCGGTGGCTTCACCAGTGTTTAGAATTCTTAGAGTCTTCTTATTTATGATTAATTAAAGTCAGACAGCAAATAAGTCTGGAGTATTGGCTAAAAGTTATAAAATTGCTGTTTCTCATTCAGCTTAGGTGGAATTTTTCACAGTCTGAGGCAGACTCAAAAGCAGAGGCTGAGAACAAGAAGGCTGTGCACCACATAGAATAGAAGAGAGCTTTTTAGGAAGGCAAGCAGTGCTTAGCAATGTGTACTTCTGGATCTCTTCCACACTGACATGGTATTTTAGACACTGCACCATAAATCATCTACTTTTGTTGAAACAATGCTGATGCCTTTTAAAAAGGTGCAATGTAAACAACATTTTTATGAGGCCAACCCCACAAGCCTTGCCTCCCATCCTCACAGTTTTATCTGTACCCTCTCTGAAATTAGTTATTAGAAATTAGAAATGCAAGCTATAACTTCCTGGCTCTTTGATCCTCACTTTTCCATAAGAGGTATTAGATGGACTGATCCAGGAGTCACACATGACCTCCTCAAACATACACACTAAACAATTCTTTACCTTATTGCACTCAAAGCTTTGAAGCCTTCATAAACTTCAGGAACCTGCTCAGCCAAACCACACTTCACATGCAGCCAAGAGCAGATCTGAGCTGCATCAAAAGTTATTAACACTGCAAACAAGATGCCCATCACATCATTCTGGCTTAGCCTGTAGGATATTTTCTTTACAGATACCTGCATTCTTTGACTCCTTTTGCTCCTGCTGTCACTTTTGCTATCAAAATATTTTCATTTTTGCTGTCCTCTCTATTAAGTTTCCACACCATTTCCAATACATTTATTACCCTTCCCAGATTCAAGAATTAAGAGTTGCACTGTAAATCCTCCTCTTGTCCCAGACTGCAGTGAGCTATGGTGTGATTATCGTGCAGGTTCTCCCACTATCTTCCCTCTGTAATGCCCCCCTCTCCTTAACAACAACCTGTGTGTTGGTTTTCTCCTCCTGGCAATCATTTCAGGAGTCTGATGATGTTTGTGGTGCCATCTGGGAGAATATATTCAGATTAGCAAACTGACTGTGCACTGCAGCCCTTTCCTGAGGGATGCCAGCAGCTGGGTGTTTCTAATGTCAGAGTTTTTTTACACAAGTCTATATCAAGGAACAGACAGTTGCTCTCTACTCTTTTTAAAATTCAATTGCTTGATTTCAGCATATGAAAAATTGGTCAAATGTTTTGTGCTCTGGATCCATAATAATGCTAATTAAAAAACAACCTTCCACTGCCACTTTCATGTGCCCTGTGACAATCCAGTTTGGCAGCAAGTTCATTCTTTCAGGTCAGATTATTACTCTGTTCTTTTCTAATAACACAGAATTGCCAAGGCACACAGTTTTAAACATGTTTTTATGCAATTAGGATACTGACAGATATTTTTAAGTTAGTCACAACACACCTACAAATATGACACTGAAGCTCAGTCTCCATTTTAGCAGACAGATCTACATCTAATCTTTTCCAGGTAGCAAGAAAAGCAATCTCCATGATGACTTGACCCCACCAAAAGAAAAGTAATGGGATTTAAACACTAAAAAAGTTCCAGGTCACAGTTTCTAGAAGGACAAATGAGATTTAAAACAGCACAAAACAATTGAAACAAAACTGGTAGTTTAGCACCTAATCATATTTCAGTTAGATCTAGTAAAAAAAAAATCTTCTGATGAGCAATAGATTTCCATTAAAGAGTACTACTTCAATAACACTGAAACTTCCTGAGGTAAGACTGTTTTCTAAACCAGCAAACTAAGAAAACCCTCAATTTCCTGCTGAAAAAGTTACACTGAATCTCTGTCTTATTGACTGTAAGGCCAAACAGCATAGTAAGAAAATGAACTTGTTTGGCCTCATCAAATATATTTCAGAAAAGAGGAACCAGGGCTGAACATCAGAATACTGTGCTAGGAAAAAAAAAAAAAAAAAAACAACAACCAAACCCAAAGCATCAGACCGTAAAGCTTTGAATCATTAATCACTTCCAAAGCTAGTAAGAATCCTAACTATGAACAAGCTTCAAACATGAGGCTTCTCCCTCAGAAAGGTTGTTTGTGTTTTTTTCTTGCCTATCCCCAAAGTTTTGAGCAACAGAAGATGCAAACTCCCAGCATGTTGGCATTCCAGCACAATGGTGCTTCAGTCAAAAATTGAACTAGCAGAAATGAACGAACTATTTACAAATCCAGCTGAAAAAATATATAACAGTGATATATCTCCTTTGTTGAAACTGACTTGCAGTACTGGTAGTTATTGTGATGATTTGGGGTTTTTTTAAAGAATAGCATCATAGCAAATGGCTGGATAAAAACAGTCTGTGATAAAAATGGCTTTCTGAAATGAGTTCAACAATTCCTGTCTCCAAGAACAGTAAATCCATGAGTGAGTACCTAGTCCTCCAGCATGTGCATCAATGAGAGATGCTGCCACTGCAATCCCTTCGGGGAGCCCGAGATCTTCCGCAGCCTCTGGTGTCAGACCTTTCCCAACAGCCTCTCCAGGAGACAGGACGTGGTTTCCTGGGCAGACACAAGACAAACCAAACACCTGTCAATTTACTAAACAGAAAAACAAATGTGTGTGTTATTGCAAGATCTCCCTTCCTCCCCCTCCAGTGAAGCCTCATATGTATAAAACAAAGAGGTGCATCACAGAGCTCTGGGTGATGAAGTATCTTTCATTATCTGTCTGCAGATTAAACACAACTGTGCCAGATCAGGCATCCCATGGCAATTTAGAAGTTCAAAAGCATTCAATATCCTATCTAGCCACAGAGAAAGATTCCACCACAAGCAATTAAATTCTGCTTGGCATCTCTCCAGGATATATGAAATGCAGAAATCCCAGGTTCTTGTGGAAGGTGCTGCCTGCAGGCATTCTCTGGGCATGGAAGGAGATTCAGCTCAGTCTGTGCTCACAAATGAACACTGCACCTGTTGCACAAGGAATGCACAAGGAACTGGCCAATTTTTTTTTTCCATTTCCATCCTTTCCAGCAGTTCTGCTGGGAATAAGGTGGCTATAGCAACAGAAACTCTGAAAAAGAAACTGGCTTAAACAGCAAATTCCTCCAGTTGCAGCTGTATTTCCTCACAGACTTAAATAATCCCTTTCTGAGCCTTCTCTGGCCTGTGCAGTATGAAGAAGACAAGAACACAGCCCTGCCCTCCCTGCCCTGTCACAGGGAGCCCAGGGGCAGGTCCTGCCATAACACAGACCCAATTTTGTCTGAAGAACAAATCTAGATTCGTTCAAGGACCAGGATTTAGGGACACCCCCAAGAGCCTCCTCTGAGCCTCCCACAGCTGGAGCAGTGAGACTGAGCTCCTAGGACTGCACACACTTCCATATTCATCCAAAGGTTTGGGGGTGAGAGGCAGAAAGCTCAGTGGGAGTTCCCACAGACCTCCCTGCCAATGCCAGGGCTTTTAGATCCCACCTGGAGTGCAATTTGCTAAATTTAACAAATCTGGGCAGAGTTGGTAAAACTCCTCTTTAAAATAAAACAATACTATTTTCACAGTAAATTTTACTGAGCATGTTACACCTGAAGCATGTTCTGATATGTAGAAAGGACATAAAACATCCTCCACAATAGACATTAACTAAGAGGAATAGCATATCATGAAGTATCAGGAATACACTAATTTCCAGGAGCATAAACTTCTACAAATGCAGTAATACAACCTTACTGTTTGATGAAAACATTATGATATTAAATTCATAGGTCTTCAATTTTAGATATTGATTAGATCTTTGCTGTAAATTATGTTGGTTCTTCATTTTTAAAAGCTACATTCTCCTTCTGCCCACTTCCTGATGGATGCAGTGTATGGAGCATTTTGGGATCAGCACAAACAACTTCACAGTTGCTCATTTCTCCAAGAGTTTCTGTTCTACTGACAGCCACACATCACTGCCCCTGAAATTCCAGGCCAAACCTCACACTGGAAATTTAAAACAAGTCTGTGCAGTCAAAACTGTTGCACTTGACAGCAGGTTTACATTCAATACTGGGGCAGTAAGCAACCTCATCATTACACTTTATACAGAAGGACATGAGGACATTAAGTAACCTTCTCATAGGGAAAAATGTTCCGTATTTTATTATTTCTGCATTTTACTAGTTACTTACTGTAAAGGCAAAGCATTGTCCTGGCTTTTCCAAGAGATGTATCTTTTGCTTTTTCCCCCCAATAAGCTGGAGTGTAGGATGTTCCTCTTTAAGAGATTTGTCTATTAACATTTCAGGTCTTTTAAGACATTGGAGAAAAATACCAAAGCTGTCTGCTTCTCCTGACATTTAAAGACCCTGTAGGTGGAAGGAAGTTCAAAAGAGTTCATGCAGCTAAAGCCACATCTTTCCTTCAGAATCAATTGCCTGACCTGAAAGCACAACCATGGTGTATATACAGCATGAGATTAAATTAATCTGAAATAAACTGTCTTTCCAGGCATGCCATTCTATGGGTGGCTAGTTTATACCAGTTATACCAGTCAAACACTTGAGTGTGTAATTATTATGTAGTTATACTCCATTTTAGAGATCAGAGCTACTATCAGACAAAAATCTTTTCCTGCCAGCTTCTCAATAACTGTATTTCTAGTTAATTAGCACTAAGGGAACAACTCCAGAGGTAAAGATAATCCTCTACTGCAAGAAAATGACCTTATAATTCCTTTGGTACTGGTTATTTATCAGAATGACCGGCAGCAATGGGCATAAAGTGTGTGTGAGGACATGCAGGGATGGGCTTCTTGTCATTTGGAGACACAGCGTAATAATCTTGTATTTTAAATAAAATAATTAACAGGAGTCTGCTGCATATGTTTTAGAAGTCAAGGTATGCCTGAACAAATATTCTTTGACTGAAAGCACTTCCCCACAACACGGAAGGGAGAGCAGTCAGAAGTCACCCATGGCAGGCACTGCAAAGGGGGGTTCTGGGTCACCCAGCAGCCAGGGAGTGCAGGACAGAGAAAGTGAGTGCACAAGGACAGGATTCTCACTCTGCCCCTCTCCTTCACCCTCCCAGCTCTGCCAGGCCATAGGAAAAGTTCCCAAGGAGCTCTGTAGAAGGAAGGAGCAGGCTCTGCATGGGCACTGATTCTGTCATCAGCAATTTGCCCTCCACCTAGACAAGTGTAAGTCAGTGTGGAATGGACACTCTGAGCCTTCACTCAACCACATGGGCACAGACCTGGGAAGGGAATTATCATTCTCATAGTTCAACCTTCACCAAAAAGCTAGAAAACTCAGCTAAGCATCAGCATGCTTAGAATCTGTAAGTGTAAAGCTATTAAATGATAAAATAAGGAAGCACAAAAAGTAACCAATAAGGACACACAATTAAAAGTGAAGTTTTTGTCACAGATTGTATTCCAGTACTAGACTGGGAGGGAGCAGATTCTTACTTGAGCAAAACACTGCAGCTTTAGAAACCCAGGGGCAGCTACTCTGAACATAAAGGTATTTTACAGCTACACACCAGCAATTCAGCAGCAGGTGCTGCCACCCTTAAATCCAACCTCAGGGGGAAAGAAGCTGTTGGAGGGGAGGGAGGGAGGGAGGCAGAGCTGCCTGCACACAGGCACGCAGTGAGAGCAGGACAGGCACTGCATAAAGGAGGCACTGAAAGGCCTGAGACTCCTCAAGGCTCCTGCCAAAGTAAATGTATCGAGTCTTTTGTTGACACTAGTCTCCTGTGCAAGTCATTTACCTTTGCTATAATGACTTCCAAAATTAGAGCTAACCAAACAAACCCATAATGGCCGAAGCTGGAGGACTTTCTGTTTCACATTGGTGCAGCTGTTTCACTAATGCAGTACCTTAATCCACAACCTTTCATTTGGGACCAGACAGGCTATTTCCAGCTATTTTTTTCCCTATAAAGCAGCCAGTTTACAAAAGGAAAAAACTGTCTGAATCTCTTCCTTCTCTTTTATCCTTCTTCGAAGACTGATGTTAGAGTTTGCTGCGATCAAGCTTTGTTTAATGAATTTATGTGCTACCAAAGACCCTCAACCTTTTTAGGTGCTTCCCACAGGAACCAGCTATTTACCAGCCACAACACACGAGGCAGATAATGCATCTTCAGTCAACTTTAGTGATCCAAAATTCACTGTATTGGCTCACTAATATTTAACAGAACAAGGCACTTCAGGTTGTAAACCCTTTTCAAACAACAAAGCTGACAGCAGCCGGGTGCAGCTGACTCCAGCACATCTTTTCATCTATCTCGCAGAACAGGGCTGCACTTTGTATATTTGGCTGTGTAAGTGCATAAAAATATGAAACGAAGAAAATTCAAAGGAGATGGCCCTTCACTGAGGCCCAAACATGAATTTCGATATAACAATCCCTTGCTGAAATCCCAACAGCCTCAGAAAGAATCACAACCCAAGGGTACATCCTGTCCCCATTTCACAGCCCCACCCAAACTGAACAATTAAACTGCTTTCTGATTTAAAGGACAACACAGAAAACAGATATCCTGTAAAATAAGTGGTAGAGAACATGCACTGAAGAAGTTATCTCGTTAAACAAAACAGTGCTGAACAGATATCAAAGGAAACAGGAACCTGAGTACAGCAAAGCACTGTCCATCCAAATGTAATAAAAAATGTAAGGGATTTTCCCCCTTCATGTTCATTACAAAGCATGCAGATAATACCCACCTTTTGTGTTTCATAATAATTTTAACAATGCCAAAATTTGGAATATGTAAGGAATCTCAATAAATAACATACATTGTCTCAACCCTATCTCACACACAATGTTCTCAAATATCCCTCCCAATTACAGATAGTATTCACATTTAAGTGAGATGTGTATGGCTGATTTTTCTACAATTTTTACCCCGGCTGAGTAGCTAAAACAGCACTAAGATCAGAAGGAAACAGAATAATGACGCTGACTGTAAAGTTATAATACTATTTTTTTTTCTTAGGACTGAATGCATGGTGGTTAAAAGATGTTAAGAACAGTGAGATTTGGGGCTTTTTTAACCTCCAAATAACCTCCATAAAACTTCCTGGTTGGCAGTTAAAGATTTCAAAACTTTCATTGAGGAAAACCAAAACAAATTGCGATATTATACGCCAGCTTATTTAAAAGTGAGGAAAATGGTTAAACAAAATCACTTTGGCTTCCTTTGGTTCAAAATTCATCTCTGTCTACACGAGCTGCCACAGTAGCTTGAGGCAAATCTAATTTGTGAACCTTTCCATCCCACTCTCCCAGAGAGCCTTTGGCTGAACTACATCTCGACTACCTAATGTGTAAATACTTCAGGCAGATGTATTAGGCTGCTAAACTCTGGCAAAATCAAATCAGGCAGATCCTGCTTCATCAAGCTGAGCAGCAGACTGGTCAGCAAACCAGAGGTGCCCGCTTCAACAAAGGGTGCTTGGTCTTTTTGGCCCAAGGAATGAGAGCTGCTCCATGTATAAATTAGAAGCTTTCCTGGTGAAAGGTCAAAAGGAAAAAGAAATTCTGCATCACTGGATCAACAGGCACATTATGATGGCTGGGACTCCGTTTTCTTTGCTAGAGTGCAGTGAAACAGTGCAGAATGAATGTGTCCTGCCATGTGTGGTTCACTGCTGAACTGCATCTGGGTATAAAACACAGAGATTGGATGTCTTACCAAAGGTATAGAATGCAATATCTTGATGTCTTACTAAGTAATTAGAGGGAATGCATTTACATCCAAATTCAGCTACCTGAGCTCAAGTTTTTGCTTGCAAACAATTTCACTAGGCTGGTAATGGACATTTCTGTCTGTCTTCACAGCACAATATTCCTCAGAGTCTCTCTAGATACAAAAAATCCATGCAGATGGCAGGACTATTGCTCTCCTTTCAGAGTTACTCTGCTCTGGTACAGTACATTGCTAAGAATGTAAAGGTAATTTAGCTTGCATTAATCACAGATTATTACTTAACAGATTTTTTTTTTTTACTGGATGTTTTTTAACAACTCACATGATAACAACTCCTCTTAGAATAAATAATTATCCCTTTTTCTGAACTGAAATAACTTCCAGACCTAAAACATAATCTCATCAGTTACTGAAAGAACACTTTAAAATCTTTCAGCCATACTTACTTCCCACCACATTCACACAGTATCCAGTTTTAATATCCATACTGAGAAGATACTGATGCACTGTAAACTAAAGGAGTTCAGAAATGAGCCACAAAAACAACTGCAAGGAGTGATAAGTATGACAGTGCACCTAAAAGTTTTGGGGGGAAACCTCAGTGTTTTTCTTGATCATAGGAAATTTGAATCTGTGCAGGTCAAGCGTGTCCCTACGGTCTGCCAGGCAGGAGTAGGAAGTTAAATAAGATGAAAAATCAAGTGTGGTCTTTAATTAATTCATTAATTTTGAGACATGACAGCAACTAACAATCAACAACCATTCAGTCTGAAGTGGGCTCTCCATCACAGGAAATTATAAAATTAAGATTGGTTCTAAGATACTCTTTAAACTACTTAAACATTAATTTTAAGGAGTCCAACAGCCTCTGACTTGGAGGAAGTTAGCTTGAAATAGCCCTTCTGATTTTGTGAATCCTGACTCATAAAGCAGACAGCACTGTTTTAAAAGTTATCTCAGCAGGAGGCTGAAGCCAAAAAAAAGAAGATGAATAACAAATCGAGACCAGGGAGAAGAAGAATCAGGTAAAAAGAAGGAATGACCCAGAACTATTCTAAGAAATGTCTCTTTTTTCTTTTCTTTAGAGCAGTATGGAAAATAAGCAAGGAGGAGGATACCTCAGAAATTTAAATACTGAACAATTACAATAGGCCCAAGTCTACTCAAAGCTTCTATGAAATTTAAAACCAGAAATTCAATTAAAAAGCTGCTAGTTTTCATACCAGAAAATTCCTAAGTCCCCAGTGTTGCCAGAGTAGAAGCAAATATAATTCCCCAGGCAGGCAGAGTCTGAGACCAGAATTCTCTGAGTGGACAATGGAATATTTCTTTATTACTATGTTTTAAAAGACCTAAACTTTTACAAGAGTTTTCTAAGCTATGAGGGATGGAGGGAGAGCACACAGTACTCCTCACTTCTTAGAGCAGAGAGGAGGAGAAGTGCAAAGGAACCACCTGCCAGCAGGACTCAAGCTGATGATAAGCAGGGTGAATGATGGGTCCTTTCCTGGTGGAAGAGGAATGGAAAATGTCACCCAGGAAACATCCTGGGGAAACTTGAGCCACCTGAGCTCAGCTCAGGTTGTTCAGGAATAGTTATTGGAAAGAGGAAGAGTATCTCAGACTAGACAGCAAGGAGAAGGCTTGGAGGTGAAGGGGGCAGATTTTATCCATGAATTTATCAATATCTGATGGGAGGGAGGGAGTAGAGATCAGGGAGAAAGACCCTTATCAGCGACTCCCAGTGACATTATAAGTGTGACAAGTACAAACTGAAATACAGGGAATTACATTTAAGCCAAATAAAAAAAAAATGTTTTTATTAGGGAATAGTGGTCAGGACACTGGAACAGGTTGCAGATTTCAGAATCTCCCCCTTTGGAAATACTTAAAACTCAACAGGACACAGCCCTAAACAACCTTCTGTAGGTGACCCCACTCTGATAATTTCAAAATGGCCCTTCAAATCCCAATGATTTGTATGATTCAGTGACCTCAAGATGGAAAAAGTATGAAATAAAACAAATCACAGGAGTGTGGAGCTTTTCTAAGGAAAAGCCCAACTTCTTCCTGCTGAATCATGTATTAGGAAATAATGCCTCGAGCTCTCAGGAAGGAGACATCCAAAAACCTCTTTGCACTGTGCCAGTTTCAGCTCCTTTGCAGTTGCTACAGTTCTTGGACAGACTGAAATGACAGGAAGCCAGAAAAATGTTAGCATATTTGGAACACTATTCACTTGTAAACTCCATGGATTTTGACAGCATGTAAGTGTAAATATCTCTGATTCATCCTTTTCAATTTGTTTGAAATTACAGTGTGTTGTAATTTATTGGGGATAGCAAAAGACCAGGGAAAGAAAGATAAAGGTATTCCATACCAGAGAATCCCTTTGCTTATTATTCTCTACCATTTGCAAAGCACACTGTTTAAAGCTTATTGCTGGAATCCAGCTTTATGAAGAGCTGGCAGCTACAAGCTGACCTGAGCGGGGGGGGAAAAAAAAATCATCATCCCTTTCTCTCAACCTTCAAGGAAATCTCTCATATTCTCCAGAGCATCTGGCATCAAAGGCCTTGGAGGAGACAGGGAAAAGTGGCAGAACAAATGGATTGACCATTCCCTCCACTGCTACTGAGTTCACATTGACCATGTTCTCCCACCCTGCACTGAATCTCCCATTTTGAGCCTGAATATAAATAATTAAGAGAACATCCAAGTATTAGAGCTAACTACTGACAAAACAGAGATCCTAAGCGCACTCTATTTAAATATTCAATGCCATTGTTAGTGTTGCATATGGAAGGACATGCAGGAATGTAACTATTGATATAAAAACAAGTTTTCTGTACTATCAAGTTATTGATAAGTACTTCAAATGAAAGAGCATTAGAAAAGAACATCCAGTCTTCCAATTATACAGATCCATCTTTTCAGGATGTTCAAAAAGAGTGTATGTGTATGTAAGGCATAAGTAAGTGTCCAGGCCCATAAAAACATCAAGTCTGCAATCCCCCAAGTCCTGGAATTAAGGCGAGAGTTAAAAATGTGGTTGCAAAGTGTTGGGGCTGTACATAAAGCACAGGCAGAGTGTTGGAACAGGGAGGGTGGTGAACTGGTAAACTGATGGAGGGGAGTGAAGGTCACTAACCAGATATGGACTTTAGAGTCAAGTTAAACCCTTCTTAATTGAAAACATAGTGCCACAATTAAAACAACAACAAATAAAAAGAATTTCTATTGGAGGAAGAAAGAGGCAATTTGTGGAAAATGGAAAACATTCCTCTTGAAAGTGGTTAAGAAGGATGAGTGGGAAAAAGACCCAGAATAGGATTTAAGTAAAGAGATGTATAAGGAGCACAGGCTCTTCTTTGTTATGCCACCATCACCCCCAAAATCAAAAATGAAAGAATTCTTCCAGTGGTACACTAAAGCAAATTAAGCAAAACTTCAGCTACTTCATTAATATTAGTTTGCTGCTCCAACACAGATGAAAGAAGGTGACAAACTGCCCCTTACAAAAACTAGAAAACCTATCAGATCAGTAGAACCTATTCTGCAGTACCCACAATGCTCTCTCACACAAAGCCACCATCCTCAACCCAAAAAAGACATGGTATGAAATATTACCATTCAATAAAAAAATCATTATTTGGTCCCTTAAGTAGGCCCTGAAGTAGAAGGCAGTGGTGAAAATTTATCAGGCATTTTTCTTCAAATGGAATGTATGCTCCAGTAACCTAGGAGCTCTATAGTACATGAAATTTTAACGGAATTCTTAATGTCTTTTAGGTTTTATAAAACCACAAAGAGATACTCATCATGTGCTTTTACCACAGCAGATAACTGCTAATGCCTCTAGTACACAACACTTTCACAGTGGTTTGAATACAAGTTATCTTCCACTCTCTTGGTGAGCAAATTAATGGGATCAATAAATTTTTCAGTATCTCCAGATAAAGACTCTTTACCTTCACAAGCCTGACCAGTAAATTCCTGATGTACAGAAGGGATCACAAACAACTTGTTATGTGGATTCCCTGAAAGGTTAGTCTGCTCTGAGAAACAGAAAATGTCAAAGGCCTGGGAGTTTTCAGATGTGAACCCACACCCTGCTATGGGAAAGGTTTGTGGAAGATCCTAAAGGTCAGATGTGAGGGTCACCCTTATCAACAAGGTCATATGTTAAGTTAAACTGAAACCAAGAGGAGTTTACTCCCTGGAACCACAGCACTCTGATTACAGTAAATGTATATTTAAAGGGCAAGGAGGTTTAAAAGGTATGCTTAAAAGCGTATTTACCAGGATAAAGAAATATGTACCTTAAAGAAGTTGTTCTTGGCTCATTCCCATAAGAATTTCCAGTAGCATTAAACTTGAAGCTACTTCCAGATTTTAGATATATATATATATATATATATATATATATATATATATATATATATATATTTGTAGCTATTCATCTTTAGTTCCCTCTGATTGGAAACAATAATGATTTCAGAAGGATTGAAAAAAACCCAACAAAACAAACATAATTTTTCTGCGTATTTTAAACTGGTAATTTTTGTATTTATTTTTGTTACAGTCAGAAAATTTTGCTCATTTTATCTTGTGACGTTTTGCTTTGGTTATAAGAAATGATAATTCAGAGCCTTGTTATCTTTTAGGAGAGATAAATGAGAAAAAGGCCATTATCTCTCTTTACAAGGGGAACATGCGGGCACTAAAATACATCCTTGCCTTTCAGCTAAAGAAACCTTGAGCAGACAGACAGGGGCTTAGAGTAGCTTGAGAACAGAAGAGGAAATTCCACCAGAATTACTTCAGCCCCGTCAAGTTTTTGGTTTTGTTTTCATTTCAGGAGGAGGTTTTGGCATTGTACAACCTCCCTTCACCCTCCTCCTGCCTGGGTTATCTGACAAGTTTGAGCTCCTTTATCTGCAGTGCCCTGCTTCCCATCCTTCCCTGTCAGCCGTGGCAGGCTCTGATGCTCCTCCTGGAGGCACAGGGAGACCTTCCCTTGGGATAATGGGATGCACACGCAGCAGCTGAGGCTGTTCCCCTGTGGCAGCACTGCTGTAAACACAGCTTGAGCTGAGCTGCTGCAAGGTGGGATCCTATGGTGGCAGGGATGGTGCCTTGCCACCGATGCTGACACCACGGGATGTGTGGGAAGGAATCTCCCACCACCCAGGAGCATCCCAGCTGCAGTTTGCTCAGAGGCTGGAGTAGCACTTTCATGGTAGGTGTGGGAACTCAAAATGTCCCTCAGACATTTTTGGATGTTCCAGGTCCAGGTCAGAAGCATTTGAGACCCTGGCAGGCAGCTGCAAACAGCTGTGATTTTGGGTTTGAGCCATGGAATGATTTACCAACTGTGCAGGAAGAACAAGAAGTCACAAAAGTTTAGATATTACAGTAGAAGTAGTCACAAAGTAGAGAGAAGAAGCAGTCGGGAGTCAGAGAGGATGTCAGGGTGTGTGTGTGCCTCTGCCTGAGCTGCTGAGCAAACCACAGCAGCTCAAGAAGAAAATATTTTAGATAACTTGCAATAAACTACCTTGAGACTGAACAACAGAGACTGCCGAGTCTTTCTTTGGAAGCTCGGGTTGGAGGAGAGACTTTTCCACCACCCTGACCTAGAGGTGAGCTCTGTCAGTAGGTGGATCCACAGTGTCCTGATTAATTTGAGGAAAGCCAAGCTGATTCAGAGTGCTCAAGTCCAATGCCACTGAAGACATTAAAACAAGCAAAGCTCCCAGCTCTCACTGGAAGACCATTCCCACTCCCATTCCCCCACACTCAGGGACACTGGTAAGATTTCAGGGTGGCAGAAAGCAGAGCACTTCCCTGGGACACACCAGCATGGAGCAGCTCCCAGGCAGGGTCAAGTGCTTTGCTTTGACTCCTTCTGAAGCTACACCCTTCCAAGAGACTCCAAGAAGGACAGGACAGCAGAGAAACCCAAAGGAATGGAGTGGTGGCTGTCTGAGTTCCACACTGATGCAGCGAGCTCCTCACTCCCTCTGCACAGACACAGGGATGAAGGACACTCTCCTGCTTTTTGTGATGTTATCACAGTGCTAACGATAACAAAAGCAGCACTTTCCTTTTTTTAAAAAAACAGGGTTGGACAAATGGTCAGGGATATAAGCTCATATTCTCCCTAGGGCCAGGTTTCAGCATTATTATGCAAATAGAAATTGTCTTATGCTGTGGATTCACCTAAGGGAATCAGCCCCAGAATCTGAAAACCAAAGGATTCCTCAAGGTGAGCAAAAGCTTCAAGTTCTGCCCTAAAGTTTGGTGCAATTTTAGAGGTCAGACTGTGCTTCTCCAACTCCAGCCAAGACCCTTCTCAGGGATTCTGTGCTTCCTTTCTTTAAAAAATCCCAGTTTTTCATGGAACTAGACACTTCCACCAGTAACTCAAAAGAAACACTTTTGCCTTGCAAGAAACATATCAACAAAAGATAACTTACTGATTTATTTTCTAAAAGTTGTGCTCTAACTAACATGGAAGCCTGATATTGGAAATTGATGGTTTCTCTCTTAATGAATGTTGAGCCATATATAGGCCAGTGTTATGAGGCTCCCATCAAAACAAAAGGCCCCTTTTATTAATGGCTACTTTATCATTTCAAACATGTATGTTGTTACTTAAAATGGCAAATTGCTTTGCACTGTCCTTGAAGTGCATTGCATAAATATTGTATTCAAGCCTTAGCTTACACTTCATAAATAATATATTTTTAAAATACCCTTCCATGAGACCACCAGCTGGCAAGATGTTCAATTTTCTGGTAAAAACATGTATTTATTGCAAGTCTTATTTTAACTTGTTGAAGATTTGCTAAAAGCCACAAGTGACAGATGTTGTAAGAACTGTATTCAACCCAAAACCTCAGGAAGCTGAAAGCCTCATTCTCCTGGTAGGTTTTGTACCTCTGCATAAGCAGTTTCCTTTGCAGGGGAAAAGCTGAAATCTATTCAAGAAGGCTTTCAAGTACTATTTTCTGATAACCCAGAAATGACTGACAGCAGATTATGTGATGATCAGAAAAGTTTATAGATTTCATTACATCTCTTTTCACTACAATCCTTCCCCCACCATTTCCATTTCATGCTGCTGCATTTAAACTGCTGTACAAACTTGTTCAAAGTGCTCGACATTAAAAAAAAAAAATCAAAGGAAATTTCAGATAATTAACTTTGATGAATGAGCATATTTTAATTCATGTCTGGTAATATTCTTGTTAATGACATGTCTGCTTAGGACATCCATTAAAAGTCCATTAAGTTAACAGGGAAAGTCTAATAAAGTTATCCTGGAAATTTTCTGGTATATTAATATTATGGACTTTTAATGAATATCTGCTGTAGGAACTGCTATTAGCAAGGCTACTATTCTAATTAAACTTGGGCTCTGAGAGTGAAAAAAATGCATAAAGATAACAAAAAGCAGAAGTAGCACTTCTTTTGAACATGGCTATAAGGAAGATGGGTACAGGTCACAAATCATACTATCAGTAACAACTAAAATATTACTATATCGTAGCTTTTTTATAGCCTGCCATCCAATACACCCATATTGAGTGTGTCCTTCATGTCATCAGTTGCTGAGGCTCCTTTTCACTCCTCTATTGTTGAGACTAAGCAGTACAGAAAGGCCTTCCAGGGTAGGAGACAAAAAAATTTAAACACAGTTTCTCACAACAATGCAGAGTAAAAAATGCAATTAGGAAGTCTGTTCCCTATTTCTGCTGACATTCACAATAATACAGCAAAATATCTTTTTATATGTATATATCTTTTATTCATAGAATCAGAGAATAAGTTGGGAGGAACCTTGAAGCTCACCTCATTCCACCCCCTTGCCATAGGCAGGGACACCTTCCACTAGACCAGGTTGCTCAAAGCCCCATCTCTCTCTCTATATATATATACATATACATAAAGCTTTTTCTTAATATGAATAAATATGTATATTTATTAATATATTGTGTATTTATTAATATTAATATATATGTATATTTATTAATATTAATATATATGTATATAAAAAACCAACCCTGATATACCTATTTTTTCATACTTATCCATCACCAAATCTTCCAAACCAATCATATTCCAGAAACTGTCATCCCAACCTCTATCTGATGTGTATGTCCACTTGCACACTACTGTACAGAGAGACCTAAAAAAGAGACAATATAGGCACAGAGTCAGGCAAACGAACATGTTTGGGTTTAAACTTGTGACTAGAAACAAGTTCCTGCAAAAGGATCTCTTTTCTACTGGTCAAAAACTCACACAGAATGCTCACATAAAAAAAAAAAAAAAAAACCAACAAAACCAACTGGTTACTGTTTAGAGTGCACATCTTGAGGACCTTAAAAGGACCTTGTGTTTAAGATTCTTCTCTGCTGAAACAACTCCTGGTCTGGCCACTTCACTGCATAAATCAGCCAAATAACAGGCTGTGCATGTGCCTGGGGGAGAGCAGGGCAGGAGCACAACAGCTCTGGAGCAGGCAGCTCAGAGTGCTGCTCTTCCAGCCTAAATGGCTGCTTTGCACACAGCTTGTCCTTAGGAAAACTTTGTGTTACTTCTCTCACAGCTGAATCACAATTTCCAGGAGATCTGGATGATGGGGACAGATACACAAGTCTGGTTGCTGAGAAGCTGATGTTAAACTCTGCTGGCACAGGCAGGAGCAGAAGGATACAGAGGATAAGAACACTCAGAGCAAAGTCTGTCCTAACACATAGAATGGTTTTTATCAATATCCCTTATTCCTCCCCAAAGTATGAACAATATTCCTGATAATTTAGTATCACGTGGGCTGTTTTCTGTCTGAACACTGATCAAAAGATCAGTATTAAACTGTGCTTGAAAAGTCAGGCAACTAAAAGGTGTTAAAAATGCTAAATACAACTGAAAACTGCAGCTCTGTGCAGTCCTGGGAATACCACAGTACCAGCAAGGGCAAGACAGCTCACATGCATCTCGGGGAAGCACAAAATCATAACTGTTCTCAAAGAGAAACCCTGCTCAGAGGTGGATTTTCTTTGATGTTTTACAAGACAGCTTATTTGTGACTCATGTTTAGCCAAGGTGAGCTTACACAGACATATTCTCTTTATTAGGATGGTACAATTTGAACGTGTATCTTCAAAGCAAACTCAGTTTTACTGAAGCATTTGACTTTTTCTTGCAGTTTTGCATAAGTAAAAAACATAAAATTTATCTTCAAAATTATTTTCTGGAGTAAAAGGAAATCTTCCCTTTCATCCAAGAAAACTACTCAGGGACTGAAATATGAATCACAGATTGGGTTGGGCTGAAAGGGACCTTAAAGCTCATCTTGTTCCAACCCTGCCATGGGTAGGGACACTTTTCACTAGCCCAGGTTGCTCTAAGCGCCATCCAACCTGGCCTTGAGCAGAAAAAGAGAAGCTATTTTTATTTTTTATCTGCAAACAGAAGTTAAGAGCTTATAGCCACTGGTACTGCAGACAGAGAAAAGCCAAAGAAGAACAGGAAGAGTCTTTCCACACAGCTGGAAAACTATCTGGGATATGTAGTTTATGTTTTGGGGGGGTTACAACAAGAAGCAACATCCTCTGATGTGACACTGAGCAGAAGATGGGATGGTTACATGGACTCTCTAAACTCTCACTTTCTCATCTGGGACAGAAATGTGCATTTTAAATGCCTTATGTTTCCTTCCATCCTGTAGGACTGAAGTAACCATGTTTTTACAACCAGAGGACAAGTGATGGTCATTCACATCCCATTGGTTGTAAAGATGTATTGGTTGCTCTTTGCTGCAAGAGAGCAATTAAAATGACATATTTTTGGGGGTGGAAAAAGACATTCATTAACTATTTATATCCCTAGAAATAAATGCAGTCAATAAATGCAGAGATTATTTCAGGACTACTCTTAAAACATTTCTGACACCCCCACCCCTTCTTTTTTTTCATCTTAATAGTTTAAGAATAGACCACACAATCACAACTCAGTGTCTGGTTTGAAAACAGAAAAAGCACATGACCTGTAACTACAGCAATGACAATGTTGATATAAGGAATTCCAATTTCCAAGGATTTAAAAGCCAGACACAAAAATCTAATTAGGACCTTTGACAAAAACTGGGTGAATAAATAAATTCTAGGCTGAAGAAAATACTGGGAAAAAATAAACATTTTCCCCAAATCAGTTCAAACGGCTCATTAAAAGGAAAAATAAAGACAGGGTATTTGAAATAAAAAGCACTTCATCAGTTTAGGAAAAATTTAGATATAAAGAGCAAAAAACAATGCATCAAGTTTTCCCAAATATGGGAAATACCAAATCATAACAAATTATCATCAGAACCGAGTATGTCTTTTTCTAATTAGATTGAAGCTCTGAACTAATGCCACACCCTGAGAAAGGCTCCAAAGACCATGTTTGAACCAGGGGCCTGCTGTCCCACAGCTCCTCTGTGGAACAACAGCACACACACAGGCCCACGGAATCACTGGGGATGGGGAGAGATCCCCCCTGCCAATCCACAGAATTCCAGCAGATCCCAGCTCTCTGGCAGGATGTGGCTGCACTGAACACATCCTAGACATTTATAAATGCAAAGTGCTCACAGAACAAGGATAAACAGAGGAGTTCTGGTTGAATTTTTAACACAGTATGGAAAATGAACTGAGACAGACAACTCTTCCCAAATGAATTGACTGGCAGATCTTTAAGTGGAAGGTTCTGGTCTGAAAACCAGTCTCAGATCTAACACTAACACATTACATTGGCAGGTTTCTATTTTCATGGCCACAGCAAGAAACTCAAAATGCTTGTTTTAAACACAGTCTGAGCATTTACACTTCTCGGGATTCAATCTCTTTCTTCCACTCTTGCTGCACTCAAAAAGTTGGTGTTTAATGGAACAATATGGCTTCATACAAATCCCTATTATCAAAGAGAAAGTGTCATTCTGCAGAATGGCATTCTGCTCTCTTAGATAACAGTAAAAAGGATTTTTTTCTGATGGCCATGATGGATTAACATCACCACATGCTTCAAAAGCATCTGGATGGGCTGAACTCAAACCCCTGCCTCTCACCTGCTGAGATGCTCAGTCTGTATATCCTAGAGAGGTTTATGCACATGCAGAGAGAGCAGTTCATTCATGGCTTGTCACTGTTGAAGTCCATGGTATAGATGTATATTATATATATTATATTTACATATGTTTAGATATATATGTATAAACCTTACAGGAAATCACTCAGAAATTTTCCTCCAGAGCATCACCCTGAAAAGGGGATAGCACAACTCCTAACTTGGAACTCTAACCAGGAAGATACTATGGGAAGGAACCACCTGAGGAACCAAATCAGTACACATACAAAGAAAGCCTCAACTGTGAAAAAATTTTATATTTCACAGAACTCCTAAGTTTGATGAGATGAAGAGCAGACATTAAACAGAAACAGTACTGGTATCTACCATGGTGGATTCAATTTTTCCTATTTGGCAGCATTGCCTCAATTATTTGGCCATAAACACCCATCCTGTGCTGGCTGAAGCTGGATGAACCAGATGGGTTGAAGCTAAAGCTCCTCTTACTTTATTCCCATGATCAGCTGGGTTCAAAGGGGCAGAGAAGGGGCAATCCCAGAAGGAACAGCCCTCTCCTGACTGCCTGATCCACCACAGGAACCATACATGGAACCCCTCAGTAGCACAAGCCATATGTAGCCTGTCTGAAATACCATGAGTTTGGAGACACTTTTCCCCAAGCATATTCCCAGCACAATGAAATGAAGGATTTCCTTTCTCTGTTCAGAACAAAAAGTTTTGCTTGGAATATTCCTACCAAAAAAACAAAAAAAAAAACCAAAACAAAACAAAACAAACAAAAAAAAATAAAAATAAAAAAACCATCAACCAAAAACCAACCATCATGCACGGAAAATTTTTATTTTTTATTTTATTTAAACCAGATTTTCAACAGGAAAATTGTGTTTAGAATTTCCTACAAGTTTCTTGCTGAGGACTGATTGGATGTGAAATCCTGCATGACCAGAATCTCAGCAGTCTTAAAAGTGAACACACACTTGCAATTTCCAAAATGCTACCTGGAAGCAAGTAACCTGTGAAAGAATCTGGGCCAACTGGACTTGTGATCACTCAGGTGATCAAAATTTGGTTTTGTGTGACTCTTCCCACATTATCTGCCCATTTTGAGTATTTTCTCTCACTCTGTTGTACTTCTTGGAGAGAAGGAAATCAGATACATTCATTGAAAATGGGCATGCTCTAAGTTATCAGCATAAAAATGTATCTAAAAGATAAAAGTCACAAAAAACTTCTCCCCAAGCTACTTAGGAGTCACCAGAGCTTCACTCTTTGGTCCTTTCTTTGTTGCCACATCTCTCACATTCCAAAAGGGATGAAGCCAGCACAGATATTATTCCCAAACCTGCAGAGATCCTGCCCTGCCTGGGACAGCACCTGCTATGAAAATAATCCTGGGGGTTACTCCTCAACTGCAGGTGTCTTGTGGAAGTCATCCCAATTTTGAGTACAGGTTGATAGGTAAGTCCCATCAAATAAAAATTACTAAAATAAACAGTTTTTTTTCCTGAAAAGTGACCCCATAAGGCATTTCTACGTGACCTTCCATTCCAGAGGGCTGGTAGAAGATTAGTTAGCCTGGAAAATTAGTCAGTCACCAGCTTGAAAGGCAGAGAACCCCTGGCTGGGGCATCCTGAGGTGAATGGCAGCTTTGTTCTCAATTCCAAAGCAAAGGGATCTGCTCCATTCATCCCAAGTGCTCAGAAATGAACCTAAACTCATGAACTTAATTAATTTTGTAGGCATCATTAACAGCACAGCAGTTCAATCACTGGATCACTGAACTGAAGCCAGCTGCACCTGCTGATGGCTGTGCCAAAGCTAAATCCTACAGAGGCAAGGATAGGCTACAGCTAGATCCGAAAAGGAATACTGTGCAGTAGGATACAGTAACTCTCTGTGGTCTGTTGGGCAGATTTATTTAAAACTATAAAGAATCAAAAGCTAAGAAAGCTTTATGACGTTGTGAACACAAGGAGGAGACCTGAAACAATGGAGTGTGACTGTCACAACATCAAATGATTGTTCTTTTGTTCTACAAAGTTTAAATTTAAAACAGATTTTGAATTCAAATTGTAAACCAGAGCATAGATTCTGCTCAAATTAACATCTCCACATATTGACATCTGGGCCAGGCTGCCAATGTCCTCCCAAATTATACACCCCACAGTCTCAAGGCTTTTCACAAAAGCAAGCAATTTACAGCTCTAACACAGTCACAGATCTGACTGTGGTTTGTGCAAAAATGTTCCAGGCAAAATAATTTAATACCCAGCACACATACTCCCAGCATCCAAGAACAGAACTGGGCACTGGTGCTGCAAGGGCACCAAATACAGTGGAGGTTATCACAGTGCAATAGGAAACCTGTAATTATTCAGTGCTCTGTTATGGTTACGCCATATCCATTAATCCACAGCCTTTGAAACAGAACCAGACTGTTGGATCCACATCCACCACTGGCACTTAGAAAAAATGTTTCTGCCTGCTTGCTGTATTTGGCTGCTTGAGAGAAACAGGAAAAATTGTCCTAAGGGAATACTTCTCAAGAAAGAGGGGAAGAAAAGTGACATCTGATCATTGAGTCTTCAAATGTATGAAGTGTACGAGATGCTGCCTCTGTTGAGCATCTGCTAAAATGAGTCAGGACAGGGGTTTGAGCTCAGGCTGGTGTGGAGGAGCTGCCCCTGCTGTCCTTGAGCCCATCTCTGGGCCAGGGGGGCTGCAAAGCTCAGGGTGACAGAGTCTGGGGCTGCCCCGACTGCACTCCCCTCCTTTCACCTCTTCAGCAGCTCTTTAATTGCAGGTACACACAGCAAAACCTGTCAGGGGCTGCTCCAGCCACCCAGCCATGCAAACCCCAAGTCCCTAACATTTACAACACATTACTTTTTATGATTATTGCCTTTGACTCAAAACCTATGAAATTCCTGCCTGCCCAAACCCATTGTCTTAGCAAGCTGTGCAATTTGACTCTTGCCTGAAAAGGGTTTTCATCTTCCAACTAAACATTAAACAGGCCAAACAAAGAAGACAGGTGGGGAAGCCTGTTTGGGACAAGTAGCAGACACATTTCCAGTTGTACTCATGGCCTCGACTTTCAGTCTTTGCATGTCTGAAAATTTAAACCTATTCAATAAAGGTGGCAAGGAAATTACTGTAATCAGTGTTAGCAATTCTACCAGCTTCAGTCTTCCTATGCTCTGGGTAACACTTCTATTTATCATAAATAATTAAAAGTAGTCTGGTTGCCATTTAGATTTTTTGAAGGAAGTTAAATACCACAGAAAAAGCAAAGCTTTCTTCCTACTTTGAAATCTTCACTAAAGCTGCAGAGAAAAATATATTAATACAAATAAGAATGATCCAGTATCATTATGAAAGGCCAATATTTGTTCACACTATAGCTAGTGGTAATTTTGCCATATTTCATAGGGGAAATAGGATTAAACTCCAGATCTCAAACCTTAAAAAGTTAATGTTTAAAAAATTCCTTGGATTTTTTTTTTTTTTTTTTTTTCTTGTTCTCAGGAAAAAATGAGTGTAGGAAAATAGCTCTTCCATTTCAAACAAAAAGGATTTAATAGAAAAGATTTCTCTTTCCAGCAAGTGTGTAAGTAGACACCAACCCACAAAGCCACCAAAACCAAAAAGACAGTGAACAGTTTAGGACTTACAAGCCGCATACTTGAAAGTAATGCATATACTGGTATTTGCCTATATAATACCTTTCCAAGCCCTTTTTTGGGTTTTTGTTGCTGCAAAAAAAATTATGTTGAAGTACTACATATGGTGTGAAGATTTCACAGCTTTTCCTTCAAAGCTGTGGTTAAAACATTGGTTTAATGATATACTATTCCCCCCATTTTTTCCTGAACACTGCTGACTCAGGGAACTAACAGAGTCCCATAAGACTCTTTCCCAACCATCAAGACTAAATTTGGGGTTAAAAATCTCTGAACGTATTCAGCAACTCTGTTGGCCTCACATCTGGAAAGTCAGAATTCTCACTGGACTGGTGGCACAGCTTTTATTTAAAAATATAAACCAGGTCTCCCTTTCCTTGCCATAAATCTCACTGCCAAAGCAGAGCCCATGAAAGAGCAACACTTTCTTTTAGGTGAGAGAGAGGCCCTTAGGGAATGGCAGCTACATCAGAGCCCTTGAGGGACTGGGATCCATCAACACTCTCACCATCATTACACCAAGACTTCCAAACTCATCCACACTGGGCTTTTAGGGCTTTTGTTGGGATATAGGTTGTAGGAGTCCTGATTCTTCTGAGCTCACACCACCCTGTGTGTGTGTGGAAGCCACACAGCTCTCAGAAACCAGCACTGAGAAGGAAACAAAGCCTTTCAATCAGCAAATCAAAAAGTTAAAGCTATTTTTGTAAAGGGGAAGAAGTATTAATTAATTCAAACCTCGCTCTAATATTTGGTGTTCATGTTGTAACACTTAAGAGGTTTTTGGCTAGCTTTTTAAATCACAGGATTTTCTAAGCAAGTCTGTTGCTTACTTAAAGGGACAGATTTTATTGTACGAAAAATACAATTCACATTAGCAATTTTCTACACCCACATCTATAATTAATCTCCTCTGAATACAGCCACTCCCTGACGAGATTCCATGTTATATTTAAACTCTGGGTGCCACTTGGAAAGGAAAAAAAGAAGAACAATAGGATCATTTTCAAAGCCTACACAGCAGCACAAGGTTTCAAAGCAATGAAGTGCTTTAAACTCTGGCATCAACCTTCTGACCACCCAACCAGAGCGAAGACTGACCTCCAATTACCACCACAATAAGCATAGAAGTCTCTTGGGAAATGCAGAGTGTAGATCTTTCCTGTGTTCCAAAGGAGGTATAAGACTGATGTTATATTACATAGATAAATCTCAAATTTACTGAGAGGTTGTTGGGAAAGCCCCTTTTGTGACACTCAGACTCTAAGGATTAATCCACTTAAAGAAAATTCTGGGTTGGATGAGGTACCTTAAAATTTTAAATTTGCACATCTTGTCAGAAATGTGGAAATGTGCATTTGATACGTAAGTACTGTGAGAAAACTAGCTTGTTTTATTTTTCATAAATCCTCACGTGTGTTTGTAATGTGTACACATGCAGATATTTACTTTGGATTGGGAGAATGCATCTGTTTGTGTTTGCTGTAATCTCTTTAAACCTGTCCTTTAAAAATACAACTAAATGCATCAAACACTGCAAATGTCAAAAAAGCCATCCAAAAGGTGAATCACACTGACCACAATGAGATGATGTTTCTGCTATGATTTGTAAGAGTCCAATTCTTTCTAGAAGTGTGTTTCTGTTTAGAAACACGCTTCAAAAGATGGGAAGAATGAAGAGTCTCGAATTCAGTTTTCCTAGAAGTTATGTCACCAAACCTGTAGGGAACCACCCATTTGCAGTGCAGCTTATCAAGTCAGATTAATCCTTTGTGTGCATCTAATAAGTTCAGTGGATGTACTTAGCTAAACACATTCAGTTGGATCAGAAAGTACAAAATAAGACCATTTCATCCACCCACATACGCCTCACCATGTCATGAAGCAAGGGCAAGCCAACAGTCAGCAGATTGCTGAGTTGTTTTATTAATTTCATTCTGTATTATGTTACAGACACCCAACCAAGATTCAAGCCCATTGTCTTCGGCATTGTTGGAGAACTCATAATGAGACACAGTCCTAGACAAAAAAATGTATTGTCTAGACAAATCAGACATAGCATATGGGGCTGGAAATCTTAGTCCATTCCCTTAAAAGATGGCTAACAGAGGCAAAGAAAATTCAGGGATTTGGCCAAGGGTCAAAGAGTAAACATTAATCAGACCCCTGAACTGAATCCTGAACTCTAGAGGCTCAGTCTAGATTCTGAGACCCAGGCAGAAAGGCATCATTCAGAAATTGATGCTGAACATGTTAAAAAAAAAAAAAACAACCTTTCTATGGACAACTGTGGTTTAAATCTTTAAATATGAGAGAAACAAAAGATGTGTGCACATATATAAAATTAAATCACTGTTTTAAGTAATCACTGTTTTAAATTTTATAAGCTTAATAAGCGGAGGAGTGGTTATAAAGAAAACATCATCCAAAAATGGCAAGGGAAATGAAAAGCAAAACTGGAAGCAGAGCCCACGTCTCCAGCCGCTGCAGTCCAGCAGCCATGGGACATTACTCCTGCCTTCTGCAAGATCAGCAATCTTTCAGTTCCATTTAATCACAAGAATATATTCTTTCAAGCTCAGTATTTCAACCAAACCACTCTGCAATAGGAAGTCAAATATTTATTTCAATTAGGAGCTTGTATTTAAAAAACACATTTTCTCCTGTTACCTTCTGGCAGTTAAAAATATGACACAATTAAAACTGGAAGTATTGGTACACAGAGCCAGTGAACAGCTTCCTCTGGATGTCTGAGCTGGAGCAAATTTACCACAGCTCAAGGCTTCACCAAACACTCAAGGAAGCTGGTAAAGAGATTAAGAAAATGCTACAAGTCACTGAGAAAAAGGAAGCTGGGTCTGAGTTCCCTCCCCACCATGTGGCTTTGGACAGAGTGAGATTATTCCTGTCAGCAACATCAGCTTCTCCCAGTATAAAAACAGCAACACATCCAGATGTGCAGCACCCAGCACATCTGCCAGCACCAGGCACTACCCCAGCCATGGCCACATGGCCACTGCATTGTTCCAGATGTCCTTGTCCCACAGGGAATGACATGGGCAGGCTGCAGGAAGCCCACAGTTACTGCTCCATGCCCCTGTGTCATTCCCCTGGGTGAAAAGGGCACACAGGACATGCACACCCACCAGCCATGTTTAGGGAGCAGCAGGATTTTGGGTGTCCTTGACTCTTCCAGCAGTTTGGGAAGTGTGGCAGATGCTGAGTGCGTTGCCTGGCCAGCACCATGTGCACCCTGACACCCCAGACACCGATCAGGAACACAATCTCCACAGGATCAGGGCTACACTTCATTATGTGGTTTCTGCTGTCTTCATACAATTGAGCAGAATTAGAGTGGTGTGAAAAAACCCCACCCTTACAGCCCTACCAGAGGTGTTTTGAGAGAGAGAACTGTTACTCTGGAAATCTCTTCACACAAAGACACATTTTACTAATTCATGAGTAAATAATGTATACATTCCTAACATCAAACTGCAGATAGTCTAACTTAGCACAGTACTTGAACACATGTGTGAGTACAAAGTCCTGAGTGCTGTCAGTGAGGTTAATGGGAGTTTTTACCAGCTTAGTCAGACTGTGCTGAACTGGAGCCTCGGCTGTCATGCACTTGTGGCTAGACAAAGCCTAAGTGAAACCAGAACAGAAGCAGGGAAATTGCCAAGAGTACTGCAATAAAAGAAATTCTTAATAACTGCATTCTGATGGTGGCTGTTTCCATTTCATATGCTAAACCTGAATATTGAGCCTTCTTTTATTCAGAGAAACCACCTTCAAGTCTTACTCAAGTCTGGATGACAGGATACAGCTGCCAGGGGCACCTGAATCAATGATACACATTAGATATTCCTACTCAGGGAATGAGCTGTGTTGTTACCTCCCACCACAGAAATCAGTTCAGTCAGTGTAAACTCTTAAAATCATAAAGTCATCCTAAATACTAGATATATCTGTTCAAAATTTAGTCATTAGTATCAATTTTTGAAAACAGGTTTTGTCAAATTTTAAGGTAAGTGATTTAAATCAAAGGAAAAGCAAGATGGCTCATTTTACATATATCATACTTGTACTGCATACTTGTATTTTAATATTTTAAATGACAACAGAAATGCATCTATTTCTAGAGTATCTTTAATTAATAATAATGGTGTGCATTTACAGCCCTTTGTAATTGTATTCATATAAAAAAGAGGGCACATTTCTGAGCAAATCTCAAAAAGCAGAGACACCAAGAGTATTATTTGGACAGCTGTGGGATTTCATAAATCAAAGAAAACCCCACCAAGGAGTTCTGAAACAGGTAACAGAAGTGAGTAAAAGAACCATAAATTTCCATAAAGTCAGAATGAACAAACATTTCAGCTTATTTACATCAAAAGGGAGATGAATGGAGATCAATGCAGAAAATAAAGAAGGCTACAGAGTAGATAAATCAGGTGTCATTATTCCTCAGAAGGCAGTAATAAAGACATTCAAAGAAAATAAGCAATCATTCTGCAGTTGAAAGAGGATATTGCTGGAAATATAAAGAGAAAATAAAAGAAAAGGGAAGATAAAGAGAAAACAAAAGAAAAACAAAAAGGAGGCTACATTACACCGATACCTAAACTGCTTCCAGTCACAATAATAGAGAGAAATAACACAAGGGAATACAAATGCTCATTAACTGAGCATGATTTCAAAGCACTGGCCCCAGAAGGATGCTAACGTGTTGTCAGTGGTAGGATTCCGCTCTCCTTTCCTCTCCTCTGAAAGCATCTCTGCTGCCACTGCCAAAGAGAAGGCATGAAATAAACTCCACTCTGACTTTTTCTAACAACCAACCAGATCAACCCATGGGTGGGCTCTTGGGACAGTAGCTAAAAGAAAAGAGTTTGTTCCTCTAATTTCAGATGCTTTAGACTGTTACACAAGGAAGGTGGGCATAATTGGTTTTTCCATTCATTTAAATCCTAAAAACAATTTCACCTGGGAATGCACAGCCCCAGCTCTCTCAGCCAGAGCTCAGCCTCGCAGGTACTGCCTGAGCATGTCTCACATCCAGCACTGGGAAAGGTGAGGCTGAACCAGCAGGGTGGAGTTTACCACTGCTCTAATGAACTCTTTCATGCAGCCCAAACAACACTAAAGTATTTGTCTTTCCCTTTCTTGGAAATTAAGTTACACTGCAATACTTACAGAAAATACACTCACAAATGCTGCAAGCACAGAGAAGAATGGACTAAAAGTCAATTCAAAATTGCTGAGTTAGATGCCTAAAAAAAGGACTGCTTTATTCCTTCTTTAATGGTTTATATGTTCGTAATGAAAAAAACCCAAAAGTAATCTCCACATCTGTGTGTTTTACCAAATTAAATGATGGAATTAAAAAGATCACTGTTCATAGAGAGACTGTACATTTTTACTTGAGAGAAATTAAGAATGAAATTTCTAAAGGCAATTTTATAAACTATTTATTTATGAGCTTGGTCCTAATGGGACGTGGGTGTAAGTAACTTGACCTGAACAGAAAGTGTCTCTGACGTCAGCTGGGGCATTTCTGTAAGTCACGTGTCTGCAGAAGCAACTGCAGGATTGTGCTTGACTTATCCCATATGGATTTTCCTTGCTACCTCCACAGTTAAGTCAGCAATATCAGGCTGCACATTCTGCCATTTTCATTGCTGCAAAGTGGTTTGCACCCTTACAAAAAAAAAGGTACAAAGAAAATCAACTCCCTGGTGTCCTAAAATGATTCTAGAGGTGAAAGGCCAACTTTCACTGCTGCAAGACCCAGAGAGCAATCCCAAGTCTGAATTTAACAGTCCTCCTGCCCTGACTTGCCATGGATGGTATGGGGATGATGAGGAGGAACAGCACAAAACTTGCTGGCCTGCAGGAATCAGAGACTGGCAATTCTGGACTGCAGCACTGAAAACCAGAAATAAATAAATGAATAAATCTGCATAGAGATCAAAAAATAACAAGTGCCTAAAAGACAGCAGTTACTTAAGGAGAGTTTTCTGGATACTAAATCCATTCTACTTGAACAGTCTGAAGACGCTTCTGGCATATGACAAATGCTGCCAGCAAGACATCAGATGAAAACTCCTCTGGCTGGACTGACCTTGATTTTTCCAAGTACACTGTTTCTTTGCAATCAATGCCAATTAATCAATAACCTGCTACAGGTTTTCAAATACCATTTTCAAATCATTCTCTGTGTCACACTGAAAGGACAAATGAATCTTCTGAGCCATAGGTGGCCAAAAGGTTTAGAGAAGGAAAATGAGCAGTGTAAGAAGAACAGTTCCCCAAACATTGCTAGAGCCAACAGCCTGCTCATACCAACATGCTTGGACAACAAATAAAGGACCCAGACCAGCAGAGCACTTAAGCACAGGCTTTAACTTTAAGCACGTGCCTAAGTGCTTTTCTGGAAAAGGGCCCAAAGAAAAGAATGAGCACAGTTAACTGAAAAGCCCTTCAGAACTGGCCTGACTGCTTTGTTTGTCCATTCCAGTTGCTAGTAAACACGTTTGGATTTAACCCATCTCTCAAGAACAGTGACCTGGTACAGCCAATCCCTGCACTCAGGGAAATTCCAGGAACTGGAAAAGCACTGCAAGACACACTTGGGACTTAGGCTACTTAAAAGGCACAAGTAGAAGTAGCATCTCCACATCTCTCTTGCAGAAAAATCTACATGAGGGCCCAAATCATTAAATAAGCTTTTACCACAGACCTGTCTTGCTCTGACTCTTCCACCAGCTTCACAGAATGTATTTTGGAGACTTCATAAAGAGGGCACAAAACACTGCCACAGGATCAGTGGATCTTCTTGTCTCCAACTTGTGAAGGAAACCAAAACTTGAGCAGATAATTTCTGACTCTGGGCCTTGGGAATGTGGCAGTCTTTTTTACTACCTCCACCTTGGTCCATTAATAACATTTTCATATGTATCAAATTTACCCCCAAAACCAAAATCAAAACAAAGTTCCTTAGAATATCTTAAGCAACATGCTTAAGTTAAAAAAAGAACTGGAGTCCAAAAATGGAAAGATGATTAGGGAGGTAGGTGAAGTTTGAATGAAACAATAATAAAAAGCCCTAAGAACACATCATATATTCATAATTCTTGAATCATTAAGGCTCTGCATGACAGCTCTCACAAGCACCAGTATGGCAAATTCACTGACTTTTAAGCAGGAGTGAAAGTGGTTAAGCCCTAGGACAAATAATTTGAAAATCTCAGCACAAGTCTGATCTCAGAGAGTTTAAAGGAATGCAGACTGCCCAAAAACACAGCAGCTGTTTGTTTTTTCTGCCACCTTTCCAAGGTTCATGTCTGGAGTGAGGATAAACAGTTCTGAAAAAAAGTTATGTGGAGTTCAGACTTTAAGAAAATAAAACATCAGACTAGTATTTCTTGCAGAAAGAGTAAAAAAAAACCCAAACCTTAAATTATTCAGCCTGAAAGTTTTCAGGTAGAGCTCTCAGGAGCAGAGGTACATGGCTTGAGGCTTCAATATATTAAAATGCATTCTCTAAACAAGTCTGCATTTTCAAAACCTTGGCCTGATGTGGTTTTCTTGAGCAATGTTCCTCCAAGCAGAGTTTCACATTTAATGAGGTAAAACTGTAGTCCCTACTTTATGCATATACACACAAATAGAGGCCCTTTCAGATAAACCAACAAAAAATGAGATAGTGGATGAAGCCTTAATCACCCTGAAATTATTTCCATCAGCACAGCCGGTATCACAGTCACAAATTTCTGCTAGTTTGGACATCATTCTTTATATTCTACCTCCTCCTTTCTCTGTGCCAAAGCAAATAAGCACCTACTTTAATTAATACATCTCTTGATAGGTTGGGCAATCAGAATTCTCTTAACATTTTAGTAGGTATGAGTTTCTTTTGATCCACATTTAAAGAGACAGCCTGAAAAAGAAAGAGGTATCAGGAAATGTTCTTGGGCAGATTACCAGTGGAGCTAACTGGCGTGAATAAGGATTGTCTGTATTCCAGGCAGGTCAGAAACAGCAGGAAATAGCAGGCACCATGTTGAGATTCAACATCTGTTTATGAACTGTCCTTATACACAAATGAAGAGCTGCTACAGGACAAAATATACAAACCCAGAAAGTCTTAAACTGGAATCCCTCTGGAGAGCCCCCCTGTTCGATTTACACCTGGTGCTACTGGGGCAACAGCATGAGGAATGGTGAGCACTGAAGAACTTCACCTTGTCTTTGTGATACACATTCAAATTATATATATTTATTTTTATATCTATCTCATGGCCCAAGATGGCACATGAAAGATGCCATCTGTGAAGGAGACTAAATCCAGACTGCACATGTGCCCACAGAGCTTCAGAGTGGAACTGAGGGCAAGAATGGCATGGGATGGGATGGACATGAAGAACAGGTGCCAGCAGTGTATCATGCTCTTACACATTCCCTGTTTTCCCTTCTTTGCAGGGAGATGAAAGCACTCTGGGGCTTAACCTCCTGTACAGATGCTGTGCACAAGGAATTAAGGACAACACCATACCAACTTTTTCCATAAAGACATGAAGAACACTTCATTTCTTTTCTGAAAGTAAAGTTACCTCACAGTATTTATTTTTCTCCAAGGGAGTCTGTTCGAGGTATTTTATATACAATGACAAACCAACATCAGAAGCTACCAAATAGTTTCATGGAGGGAAGCTCAGAAGATGGAAATCACAGGAAAATAGTTTTCTTTGTATTTTGTGGTATGTTCTCCCCCTCTTATCAGTTTTAATTAAATATGAAAATATGTTATTGTGCAGATCCAGCTTCATTCCTCAGAAGAATGAGCTCACCTTGGAAAGTGAGATTAGAAGAGAGTTTCTAAATAGTTTCAAACTACAGTAAGTGAAAGCTGAAGTTATTTCTGTCATCCTAACTCCACGTACTATGTATGGGTAAATGCAAGTGGGCTTTGGGGGTGGGGAGAGTTTTGGATTTAACAGGCATATCTCTCTGCACAGCCTTCTATCTTTCCCAATCACCTACAGCATGAAAGGCTTTCCTACTTTCTTTCCCACATTGACAAAAAAAGACTTGTGCATGGGAACTAGAGGCAATACTTGGGTCACCTTCCATAAATTCTCTTCTACTCCAACACTGGCACATGGATCCTGGGAGTGACTCTGGGACAGCCCCAGCCTGCCAGCGAACACAGGGACAGCCCTCTGAGGAACACCTGTGCTCCCCAGTCCTCTCTCCAGAGAGTCTCAGGATACACCCACACTGCAGAACAGCAGCAAGATCAGAACTCAGGCAGACAAGTCTTGAGACAGAGCACTTGAAATAAAATAAAGTGCACAAACACAGGTTTTAACTGAGATTCCCAGCTCCAGTTCAAAGCTGAGTGTCAGCAAGCTGAACAGAGATATAACTCAAATATTGTCTGAAGTGACGTAATAGTAAAATATAAAATATAGACATTTCAGAACTTCCACTTCATTTTAAAATTAAACCAACAGCCATGGGGGAATCTGAAATTCCAACTCTCCTGTCCACAGGAGAATTGAGTTTCCTATGCATGCAGTGTCCAACAACCAAGACGCAGAACTCCAGTCATCCCTGCTGGATCACACTGCAAGCATAATTGCTTCATCTGTTTCTCTGAAGTCAGTCAGAATCCTACCATCGACATTTAATTAAAGAAGGTAGTAAGAAAATAAACAACCTTTCTTGGAATGTCTTTGATTCCATAAGTACATATACATTTCATCCACTGAAGACTGAATTACAACCTTTCATCTAAAGAACAGCTTAATGGAATGGCACTGGAATAAAGAATGGGGGAAGGCGAAAACAAACCCTTGGTGATTTCATATAACACATTATATATTTATATAATATCAGGCTGGCTATCTGGCAGCATCAATTTGCAAGCTGCAGTAAAAGTGTTCATCACCTCAGTGCAAGCAAAAGGCTGAGCCAGGCACTTACACCAAATCAATAACCAGATCCTACTGAGAGTTAAAGCAGCAGATGGTCCATCACAATGAAGAAATGACAGAACACATCCATAGAAATGCCTGCTTTCTTCAGACACATTCTTGAAAGCACCGTATCATTGATCTAAGATTATTTTTATAGGCAGATGACAGGTCAAGCATAAAAGTGCTCTGTTTTAAAGGTTATGGAGTTGGCAAGCTTGGTATCACTGCCATGGACAAAGACTCATTTTCTTTTGAAGTCTTCTTTGTCAGGTTATTTACATTTCACAGTTAAAAGGCTCCTCTCTGAAGAACACGAATTCTAAAATAAATAAGAGGAAAAAGTCCTAGGCAAGCTAATGCTACTTTAAAGAGATAATGTAAATCAACCCTGACACCATCAGTGTCATCCTAAAGCACGTGGAGAATTTCCAGTGAAAGTTACTAACATTAAGCAGATTGAGAGAGTCAGCCAAAAAAAATAAAGCAAACCTAGGTAAACTGCCCTCCAGGCCAAGACTGTTGTTACAGCCATGTATTACAGTGAGAGGCAGAGGAGGAACACTCCAGTGGTGAAAGGCATTTGTTTGGGAAGTCTGGAGGAAGAATTGGTCCAGAATAAATAATTTATAGTGTGATCTGTGAAAATGCCTATGGAATACGACACCTAATTCTCACTGTAAGTTAGACAGAAAGCTGGATGCCCAGCTAAACACTTGAAGAATGTTACCCTTCAAATTATACGGCTCTTTTCCCAGCTATAAAATAACAATGCCACTTTCTTGCTTAATAGCACATTTAAGGGCTGAATTTATTAAGGTTCTTTCATATGCAAGGTATTACAGAGGAGTAAAGGTTCAGGGGTTTTCAAATAAAAAAAAGAAAAAAAAAGAAAATACAAAAGAGGCCCTTATGGGATAATAAATTTCTTTGAGTTTTAATACTTCTAAGCAGTGTATGTACACATACAGTGCACAGACTTCATGCTACACAGATTTTCTTCTCTTCTCTAGATGAGAACGCTCCTGGAATGTTATTGTTTTCAGGGGGGTGGTTTTTAAGAATTTACTGTGAATACATGCATTATATATGTGCACACCAAAACACTGCTGGGACTGTAAATGACCCAGGAGTTCATAAACATGGCTATTTTCTTATCTGGTTCAAATTTATGCAAGGAAGCAATTGTTATATAGCTCAGGCTGAACTGAGACCCAATCTCACAGGGGACAAGGGGGCTTTCCATAGGGTTTCACATAAGGAAAGAGTTCAAAGTAGATGACAGATTGTTTATTACATCCCTCGTACCATGAGGGTCTGATCCCTGATGGGGATCACAGGAGCTAATGCAAAAGAAACACCCTGAACACCCAGCCTGGCTCTGAGGAGAACTGAAATGATTGTAAAAAATATGAGATTAAGAGAACTGAAAGACAACAAATTCTTCTGTGGTTTATGTCTCATTTTTCCTCAGAATTTAAGGCTATAACACCACAACCTCCTTCAATACTCCCACTCAGGCCCAGTGAAGAACAGTTATCCAGTCCCACCATTAGTGAGGATGTCAGCAAGAGGAATCTCAGACTCCCAGGCATCTCTTTATGAATATTATTAAGGAGAGATTGTCATCTCAACCTCACAGAAGTTAATAATTATACTGTTCATATATCTCCATTGCTTCTGCACAGGACCAACAATGAAATAGTTGTTTAAATAGAGTTTCCTTGCTTTGATGGGAAACTGTGTGTGCACCACTCATCAGCTCAAGTAAATGTCAATAATTATTATGGAAAAATAAAAGACATTTTCTGATACACCCAGTACAATTATTTAAGAGTCTTCTTCAGATGTTGGATGTTTTGAGACCGAAGAAATAAGACCTTTAACAGCAATGAATATATGAACTCTGATTTGTTTTTATGATTTTGTTTTTTAAGTGCTGGAGAATGTTTTAACCATCACACACACACTCACATACACACACACTCTCAAACTACCACACTAGGCAAGATCAGAGCTTAACAGCCAACAAAATACACATTCAATCCCTGAGATCATTTTCCTGAAATAGAAAACTACATATGTTTCTCAAATTTCACATCAAGCCACTGCACAGCCCGAGCTGCAGGGGAGAAGGGAGCCAAGCCTGCCTTTGGGCTTGGGGGAGGAAGGACCTGAAACCAAGATGATTCCTTTCAGATCACCACATTTCTTGTCCACAATCTCCACTTAACAAACACCCCCATTTCACAGCATTTCTAACTGGACTTGCTTATCAAGCAGCCTTTGCTTTGTCAAATTAAGACACATTGCCTTGGATTAGTGAGACTCCCTGAGTTCACGATGACTTCATGGTTGGCTCAGTTCAGTGTCTCTGTGGCAAACTGCCAGGAATACATCCCCTGCCCCCAATCCTTTCTACACTGACCTAGCTGGCTTTTTTTTTTTTTTAGCAACAAATGAACATAACAGAAAATGAAGGGATAGATACTGTCACAGCTAATTAACAATCCTAACAACTTCAAAAAATTAAGTAGTAAATATTTGAAGATCTGAATGCAAGCCTCTGCAGTGCAACCTCTCAATGTATATCTGAAGTTGTTGGAAGGGGACACTGCAGTTTTTCTTCACTGAGACACTCTGAAGGGCTCCTGTTCTTGTGGAAAACACATTAAGCTTCTTTTGCTAATATTTTGTAAAGGGCACTTGTACAATAACAATAGCTAAAGCTTCCTGTTTGCCTGTGTGCTTCCTGGCTAACATTAACGAGACCTGCCGACAATTTTTTTCTCCAGCACACAGAATTCTTTCAGATTACTCGGTAGACTCAAGGACATATAATTTTTAAATTAAAAAAAAAAAAATCTAATAGTAATGGCCCACATTGCACCTGCCCTTCACAGTTCTGATAACTTTTCCAGCTACACATTTCCTACTTTCTGGATCAGTCAGTCTGTGTGTCACCAGTCTCCAAAGAACATGTTTTGAATTTATTAAAAAAGCCTGATAGAAGTAGAATTCTCTCATTTGGCAAACATACCATCACAGGGACACTTGCTTTTGGCTCCATGACAAGAAATTCATGGTACTTTATCCAATCCACAAAAACACCATCCCTCCCTCCCAAGCAGCCTTTCAAGATAATTCTCTCTCCTCCAGAGACTTCTCTAAACAAGTCTGCAAGTCTGAACTCTTGGGTTTCATTTCATAAACAGGACACAACACCCGAGTGTAATTCAGGACACTGAGCCCATGGGCTCAGCACTAATCACAACAGCTTTCTGCAATATTCCCTAGGCCCCTTCTTTCCAGAGACAAGGCCTGATTTTTAGACTGGACATCTTTTGAAGTAGGCACAAAATATCAACAAGAATCCAAGCGCCAGATCCCAGCCAAAGGGTGTCCATTAGTCATGGCAGGGCTAGGAAGGAAGGGAAGGGCAGCTGGCCCCAAAACGTGGTGTCTGTGCTGCTGCAGTTACCACATCTCTCTGAAAGGATTGCCCAATCCTGGAAAAGGACAGAGACATCCTTCAGATAATCGTTTAACTTGCACTGGTTTGTTTTTTCAACAGCGCCTCTAAACAGAATCTCCTCTTCTAAAAGCACTCTCCCTCCTCAAAGTTTCCAGCCTATTCTGGATAAAATATTTGGTGAGGGCTCCACTGACACAGCCACGAGAGACCTCACAGTGGTGAAAGTAAGCAACCTCCCAAGAATGTGTGGATTCACCAGTTGAACAGATGAAGAACAAACACAGGGATGAACAAACATCAAATCCTCACATGTATTCAGCTCCTTGAACACCTCCAAAGAAACAGATTTTAATTCACTTCTCCAAATCATTGAGCAGAGATCTGAATCCAATTCCTGGATTCTAGAGCACCTCCCTGGCTTTACTGTTTTATTACAAGCTTCCCTCACTACCATTCAACAAGGGACCAGACTCTACTCCTGTTCATCCCAGTGGACTCGCATCAACTCTGACAAAGCCCAGGGAGCTCTTTGGAAGTCAATCAGTGACATGGAGCCATCTCTAGCCATAATTATCAGCTACTCAAAACAGGTTACAAATAAACTTGAAGGACTCAATCACTTCTGACCATAAAGAGCCAACTACTTAAATGTGCACAAGCCAAGGAACTCATAAATGAAAGAAAACAATTTGTCAAGTATCTTCCTGTTGAAAATAGACTGTGTACTAAAGAGAGATCTCCCTCTTTCACAGAGATACAAATATTAGTTATGTGCTTCCCAGAAATGCTTTTTATCAACTACTGGCATTTGCTTTTCACTTTGCAATCTATCACTACCATAAACAGTATGAATTTCTTTCTTATAAAACTGAGAAACTCATGATCCTGAGATCTGTTGGAAGGAGATCATTTAGAAAAGTGAAGTATATGAAACATCTGTTCCACACTTTCCCATGTCATGATGGCAAGCAGCTGAAGACTGACTGGACAAGTATTTTCACAAGAAAATTATATGGGTCAAGTTCATAGATGAGCTGAAGTCTCTACCAGATAGCACATTACTTTCCCCAGATATTAATATAGCTAGAGTATAATAATATGAAAAAAAAACCTGCATAAATATTCAACTTGTTCCAATTTCTTTTGGTCATTTTGGGAGTGGCTTGTAGCACAATGCTGGACACCCTCTATCTCAATGTCAGCCTGACATTATTCCCTACATTTCCAAACTCTCCTTCACTGGTCTAATCTCTCTTTCGTTAGAATTCATCTTAAATTCCAGTACACATGAGCTCATTTTGCAGTGAGTGAGTTGCCTATGATTGGAAATGGCCCTGAAGCAGAACTCTGGGTCTAAACACACATGACCTTTGAGAAATTTGTGTGTGGATTCCACCCAGTTTAACAGCTCAGCCCTATTCTTATCTGCAATGTAATCCCTCACAAGACTCCAGAACACACTAAGATTACAGATGTGCATCTCTGGTAAGAACTCCCCATCCACAACACAGTAGCCTGTAACTAAACCAGAGAGGAGCTGAGATTTTATTAAGATAGCTGTAGCCGAAGTACCATATAAAGGAAAGGTTACCAGAGGTCCTGCATGGGGGAGGGAGAGCAGTGAGTCACACTCAGCACGAGCAGAAGTGCTGAGCCTCTGAAAAGCAGAGTCTATCACAGCTCTTCCTCTCCACCACAGCATTTCTGAGAGAAGACAACTGAGTATTCAAGTGGCAAAACCAACACTTGTTATTGCAGCCTTGGGGGGAAAAGCTGAGAAGTTCTAGGTTTAAATTTTTTAACTAACATTTAAATTAAATGTTAATTTAATTTTTAAATTAACATTTAAAATTTAAGTTTTTCAAATAACATTTTTTAAGTAACATTTTTATAAAATGCAGAATAGTCAGCTACTGGGATCATTCAGGACAAGTTAATGGTTGCTCATCAACCTAAAGCAGAAATAATAAAACATAACTACATTAAATATGAAGCATTACAGGCAACAGCTTTCCAAGAACAATAGGAATCAAAAATTTGGAACTCATCCTTTGCAACTGATGAGTGGATGTTGTTCAGTGAGATATAGAGCAATTACAAAGCCAGAAGGTAAAAAATTCTAGATGTTTGAGCCTCCACCTCAGATGTAAGAAACACTTATTGTTTATTATAGGTCCACTGGAAAAAAAAAACTGGCAACAAGGCAGTTCAAGCCAGCAGAATGAAAGGTCAAAGACGTAGGATTTCATACTTAGAAACACACATCAAGAACTGCTTTTCAAATACATCAAACTCTGATCTCACACTACTTTGTGCACAGTGACCTCACTGAAGGCAAAAAGACTTTACATAATTTCTAAATGTCAAATACATAGAAAATGTTTTAGAGAGCCCCTTAATAATTTAAAGAAGCAAGGTCTTTGCTATAAAAGTGCCTTCAGAATTGCATTTATTTTGGTAAAATCCACATCACCAAAACAAATTTTAAAAAAATAAATCCTTCTTTTATCAGGGCCAAGTTCTGTATGATTCACACTGACTAACACTGTGTCTTGCCCTGTGAATAGACTCCTTTGTGCTCAAAGGTAGAAGGGGTGGTAAGAGGTAATAATCTCATACATGATAAATTCACACTTCCCCTGTATTATGAGCATATGCAGGACAAATTACTTGACTCCACCAACCTACAAGAAAATTCTCAGAAAACAGGTGTACATGGGGTAAAGCAGAGAAAGGGAAAAAAAATAAGGTTTGATGCCAGCAAAATGTTTCTTGTCCTTATTTTCCTGTCTTTTTCTTTCTTCCTTGTTATCCTACAAGAAAATCCACTAGAGCCAAAACAATGGGCTTGATTTTGGGGATCACATTAAATACAGCAATGAAGGATTTACAAGGAGGTATTTTACTCAAAATAGAAGATTCTGAACTGAAGTGTGAGGGAGGACTTTGCCCAGAGAGTCATTTCCTAACATTTCTTTCTCCCTTACAACACTCATCAATACAATCAAAAGATGGTGAGTAATCACATTGTCCTTGCTAAGGAAATGAACTTGTCAGTCTAAATTCAAGCATCTCAACTTTTGAGTATAATCCTCTGCAACTCTGGGGTTATTTTCAGAGAGATTCTCTGCTTCACCTGCAGGAAATTGCAGCCAAGGACACAAAGCCAAAGCCAGGCAGGACCATGGAGCTGTCAGGATCACTGCTCTCCTTTTTCAGAGCCTCCCTCATCTCATGCCCTGAGCAAAGTGTGCTAATTCTAAAAGTCTTGAGTACTTTCACAAGATGCAGACCCTGGAATATCATCTGGGAGTCAAGGATTTATCCTCTTGAATGTAGAGTTGGGTCAGGTGACAGGACTGTTTAGATTGCAAGATCTGTGAGGTGGGAGTTGTTCTTCTGTTACATAATTCAGAGTTAGACAGCAAAACCTGACTGAAAGTCCAAAGGAAGAAGATTTAAGATGCTATTTATCAATTATCATCTGGCAAGTCCTTGCACAACTCCTCTTTTTGCATTTTTTAAGTCAATCACAGCACTTCACTGCTGTATAATGCAAGGAATACATAATATGTAATGCTCTAACAATAGCTGTCAATCAGGAAAACTAACTAGGGGGAAATAGAGTACTCAAATAAAAAGAACTATATTTGATAAGAAGGTATCTCTATTTCCAGAGAGACTAAAACTATCCTGTGGCCAGTTTTCTAGCAGACTACATTTTGCAGATTCCACACCATAAACTGCAATGGAAATAACTGTGAGCTGCACTGAACTGGGCATGATTTTAAATAAATAATACTGATTTCAAATAAATAATACTAGCCCTCACTTCTCACAAGGATCTGCAAATGTCCTTCACCTGTGCTGGTCACTTTAATCCAGATTTTTAAGGGGTTCTCTCAGAGGGTTTTGTTCAATTACTCAGCAAGGATTCCAGGGTACTTTCGTGGAGCAGCACAGTTGCCATATTTTACAATGAAGTGACCATTTAAAGTTAAGATTTTACCAGACCCCTCCCATATGCCAAAGAAATGCCTATTTCCAATTCTCGAAAAAGTCAATAAATTTGTCAACAAAATATATTTCAAAGAATTATTGAAAGTGTATTTCACAGGAACTCCAGCAATCATATTTATGTTCCAAAATGACATTTTGTAGCAACACACTGTATCTTTGAATTCCACTGCTCCCAGGAACAACTTTGTTCAGGAATGCACAGTGCAGGCAGGAGATAGGTTCAAGATGTTTTGGGGCTGGCTGAATTACAGACAGATGTACATAACAGCAGGTCCAGTCAGAATGAATTAAAGCAGAAATGTACATAAGAAAATAGACAAAATCATATTGTTATAATTAACATACCTTGCAGTGACACCTGTGGCTTTCCAAGATAAGAAATCCGGAAGATCAAAGAAGTAGCCAACCTTCTCCCACGATTCTGGCAAGTTCTAATAAAAATATGTTTAGAAAGGCAGATATTAGAGGTCAGGCATGGTCATGCCCTTATTTTAATGTAATTAAAATCCTGATATTTAGGTAAAAATGACAATTTTTTAGAACTCATTGCTCTGATCATCCAGTCAGCTCTTCTCTCTGATTTACTGCCTGGTGAGCTGAGCCTTTCTCCCAGCACAGACTGATCATAGACAAAGTTCCCCATGAAGAACTCATGGAGGCACAAGTTTCAGATCAAAAACATGGGGTGTCTCTGTTCCTCATTAGCTGCTTTATGTCAGAGCAGTTTCAAAGTCAACAACTTTATCAAAAAATATTTGCCTGAAAAATGTACTATTTTCTAAAGTAAGCCATTTGAGATTTAAAAATGCTTAAAATTCAAGATTTAAAATTTAATATTTGTTAATTATAAGCATAGGAAGAAAACAAAGAGCTCTGTGAGCACACAAACAAAGCTTGCAGATCTGAAAAGCCACACAACATTCCCAAACTCCTACAAAACTCTTCTACCAAGATAGATAATTTACAAGGAGTTTCCACCACTGTTTTCTGAACACAGATGATGGTCCAGAAAAGGCTGGTCACATCACCTGGGCCAGGCTCTATTCTTTGTTCCCATCTCCAAAACTCAGTCTGATTTCAGCTGATGTTAGTACTGCACAGTCTCAAAACTACTTTTCTACAAACACAATCTCCACACCACCCACAGGTATCAGACCACGATGAACGGGAAGAAAGTTTTCCCAGGAGCAATGTTGTATTCCAGCGTGACAGACTGAGCATTGCTGTCCAGCAAAGCAACCCCAACGGCCCCCTCTAACCTCAGTACATTAAAATAAGTAGAGAATATCAAAACTACACAAAAGCCCACAAGGGTCACAAATTAAACTTCCATGGGAAGATAAGATTGCTTGGAAAACCTCCACCAGCTTACTAAATCATTGAAAAGTGAGAAGTTTTCTCACTTAAGATCAGCTCCTGCTCTAGAAACACAAGTCCTTGCTGGGGTCTTTCTGCAACAGAAATTAAATCCATGCAGTGTCAAGAATGTACAGGCTGAACTAAAGAAGATCATTCCATTTTAGAGAAAACATTTGGCTCTTAAAATTCTTCCCTGTGAGGGTGGTGATGCCTTGGCAGAGGTTGTCCAGAGAAGCTGTGGTTGCCCCATCCCTGGAAGTGTCCAAGGCCAGGTTGGACAGGGCTTGGAGCAACCTGGGATAGTGGAAGGTGTCCCTGCCATGGCAGGGAGCTAGAATGAGATGAGCTTTAAGGTCCCTCCCAACCCAAATCATCCTGTGATTCTATAACATACTTTAGATACTCTAAGGTATCAAACCAAAATCTTAGAAGCTCAGAAAGATGCTGAAATGGAATCAATGAATTTGAGAAACTAAGGTACAACTGGGTAAGTACAAAAAAAGCAAAATTTTGCTTAGTTTTGGGTCATGCCAAGAATCTGTCTTAAAACCTTTTGAGTTTAGACCTTGAAAAGGTTCTAAAACTTACTGGGTTTCTATTGAGTTCAAAAAAGAAATGCTCTGATTACAACTTTTTAACACAAAACACACAACCTTTGGATGTCTGCTCCTGACTACTCAGGTTTAGCTCACCTCCCAGACATATGTGGTTGCTACTCACATCAAATCTAACTTCCTCTATGAATGCCAAGGTGCTCCATAGTTTAGCCCAAAGAATATTCCGCCAGATTATTTTGATAATAAAAGCCATCATGTGTTGTTAACACACCTGAGAGTCTTCAAAAAGCAACAGGCTGTTACTATCTGGCTGTTATTTTAATCAGAAAAGAAAATTAAGAATAACTGTCCTCTTCAAATAAATCTGTTTCATCAAATACTCCTTGGATCCTTATTCTATTACTGCAAGAATTCCCAAAAGCCACATGTTAGTGACATTCAAAATAACTTTGTTTCATGAACATCCAAATGATTCATTTTTTGCCATCTTGATGCTGTGTCATCACTAATTAGTACAGACAAAAAAAAAAAAATCATAGCACGCCCTCATGCTTTTTCCAAACAAATTTAAAGTCTCCATGTTTTCAACACTCACTGAAGTTAATTCAAATTTATTTTCACCCAGTCAGGAGTCTGTGACCACATTAAAAGGATTGTGGAAAAGATCCAGGAACGTTCCCAATGCTGTATTCACATCCTGCAAGTCACCCTCCAAACTCACTTGCAAAGGAACTCACAATCTTTCTGCTTTCCAGAGGTGCTTATGAGGTGCCCTTTCTTCATCTCTCTCTCCGATTCCTTTGGGTTGCTTTAACAGCTACGCCTCCACAGAATGTTTTGAGATTGTCATAGGGAATCCCAAATACTTGCAGTCAAAGAGTTTAAGAATTATGTACTGCAATGCATTTTAATCTTCCTAGGCAAGAAGGGAAAATGAAGGATTTCTTAATGAAAATACATACATCTTTATCTAAATTACTGAAAGTAAATGCACATTGTGTGAAAGGAAGAAAGGGAATTATTCGCACACTCACAGGGATATAAGAACTCATGTCCCATGCCCTGCTCCAACTCAAAGCAGAGATTTACAACTTGCATCTCCCACACTTCACACTGGATGCCAAGACATGTGATAGAGCTATTCCAGACACCCAAGATAGCCATGAGCAGAAATTCCATTCTTGCCAGAGCCATGGCTGCAAACTGATCAATTCTGACACAACTTGCACTCTAACTGGTAAAAGATTAACTGGCTGAATTATCAGAGCCAGGAACTGGGGCAGGGGGAAAGGAGGGGCTTGGAAAGTAAACTCTTGGAGTAAGGCTGCTGCTGAAGAGGGAGAAAACTGCCTGCACCACCCAGACACTGGTGCAGGCATCCTTAAATCCCTGAGGTATCCTGGGCATGGCACAAACAGGAACAGCTGGAACAAACAGGAACAGCTGGAACAAACAGGGAGGACAGTGTGTGCCTGTTGGAAGCCTTGTCCCACTGTAGAGGAGAGGAGACACAGAGGGGACAGCCCAAGCAGGACGTGTTCTGAGGTGCAGGTGCTTCAAATCTCCCAGCTGTGAGTGCTGTTTCTAAATGGCACTTCTGCCTGATCAGCAACTGCAGCTAAAAACCAGATTCAGTCTGAAATACAGCTTATGCATGTGTGTCTGCACTGTGTATGGATTGTGATAACACAGAGTGTTGAAACATTTATAAACAATTCTAAACAAGAGTTCAGTTCCAAACTCAACAGCCTGGAGTCATTCTCATTTAACACAGAATTTATTATTCATTTTAATGGAAAAATATTCAGTCATATTCAACAAGACAAAAAGCCAGCTGCAAGGGCAGCAAGCAGTGAAGAAAACATGCACCAGCAAAGGAGCTGCTGCCAAGCAAATGCCACTGCATGCACTATCCTTCCCCTCACTGCCAGGGAAAGAGAGGTTTTAATTGTTTCTGCAAATGATCCCACTGTAAGCTGCATGAGTGTACAGGAGGAAGAAGGCTGATGGATCAAACAGCAGCTCTAACTGAGGATGTGAACTGTCACATACAGGAAGATCACTGACTGCCATGAAAAAAACCTACTCACTGACTATTGACTTAGTTATTAATGGCAGAGGAATGATATGCTAAATAGTCACTCCATGGTTTGGGGTTTTTTTCCTAAAGGAAGGCTCTTCTTCGCTCGTAAATATACAATTAAGAGCAGAGTTGTGAAAACAGAATATAGAAGACTGCATTTCACTGGGAGGCAGTTACCAAGTAAATACCTATCCCCATCCAATATGCCCCACCCACTTAAAATAAACAATAAAGTTCAGCATCTCTGATTTAATAGGACTAGTATTTTTTAGAAATAGCTGGTATGTAATGTCATTAGTATGAGGAAAACATAACATGCATCCTTTCGTTTTGGCACAAGCTACAATAACATTTTCAGCCAGAAATTAGTAAACAACATTTTTTTCTTCTGCTATCTCTAGGAAAAAAAGTACTAACAGGCTAGTTCTGGAGCTGGGCAACCCTTCCCTGCAGTTCTTGCATTGCTGTGTTTGAGCTGTGCGCTCACTGCTCTAACACTGGTTTGCCACAGCATCAGTAAATGTACAGTTGTGTTGTACTGACAAACTCCTGCAGCAAAATAATTCCCTAGTGAAGGAGCTATGTGGTCACATTTTCAGCTTACATGCAGGTATCCACCTCCCAGAACTACCTATGGACTAGGTAGGCAGTGAACATCCAATTTTTTTTAGACAGTCACCAAAATTACAGAACCCACTTAATAAACTGGACAAAAACATACCAGCAACTACAGAAGTAAAAAATTATTGCAATAATGTTTTGTCAGAAAATTGTAAAGAACAAATCTAAGGAAATAACAGCAAAATGAGTGAATTTAATTGGCTATTTTAAAAGAACCACTAACTACTTTCCTTTTTAGTGAAGGTTATATTCAAATTTACCTTAGTAGCTTCAGGAAGACTTTGTCAGAACCATCTTTCAGCTAGTTGCTAAATATTTGTCAAAGGATACTGTGTCTCACCTTCACTTACAGTTGATTTTCTCAATTCATGTGACCACATGCCAAAAGTCAAATGTGGCTGCATCCACAGAAGCAAGCTTTATAAAAAAACATATATTTGTTTGGTTTTGCATTTAACACTGGACTCTATCACCACACATGATCCACACAGGCAGAAAAATACAACACTCTTCCTAAGTGAGCCATAGACATGCACACTTTAACCAGAGTGCCCCACAGTAGCTGCATTCAGCTGATCATTTACTGCCAACAGCTGTGCCCAACACACAAACTCCACCTGCAGGGATGGCTTTACCATAGGAACACCTATCTGCAATCACAAGCATCAAGACCAACCAATTAATTTCATGGATGATAACTAAGAGGTGCCAGAAGGTAAAATGATTCAGCCCCAATCAAACTGAACTCAATGTAAGCAAATACAAATCAAAGAGAAGATCTCAAAAAGCCTACTATGGCCTTAAAAATTCAGGTTTTTAATTCAAACTCAAAATGGAATGGAGATGAAGAGCTGGAAGAAGAGAATAACACCCTGAAGCCTCCAGTCACATTTCTATGCTGTGTAGGGAGATGGAATGTTAAAGAGAAAACATTATATGGAAAAGAAAGTCAGTAAGAATCAGATGAGAGTAATTTGTGACTTGAAAGAAAACCTGAAGCAACCCTCCACAAATAAATACAAGGGGAGAAGAAGAAGAAAGCCACAAGAGATAAAGACCAGTATCTACTTCTTGTACAGTGGTGTCAACTCATTCCTCTCACTGAGTGAGGTCATCTGCAGCTTCGATTCCAGGAACAAGGTGATGGAAATGGAAAAGCACACTTAGGTCATTATTGAATCCCAGAATGGTTTGGATTGGAAGAGATCTTAAACATCACCCAGGTTCCACCCCCTGCCGTAGGCATGGACACCTTCCACTATCCCAGGCTGCTCCAAGACCCTTTTGGCCTTGGACATTTTCAGGGATGGGGCCATCACAGCTTCTCTGGGCAACCTGTGCCACAGCCTCAGCACTCTCACAGGGAAGAATTTCTTCCCATCTAACCCTGCCCTCTGTCAGTGTGAAACCATTCCCCCTTGTCCTGTCACTCCAGACCTTTGTCCAAAGTCCCTCTCCAGCTGCCTTGTAAGTCACCTTCGTCCTTTCCCCCTTCTCCTTCCTCTTCTTTACTTCCAACCAATTCACAGTAAATCTGCAAAGTCATATATTCTTTAGTAATGCTTTTAATTGCTTAGATGAAAATTCTTCAAGCCACAGAAATTCCATTTCTCTCTTTAAGAGACACCCTAATCACTCACAACTTACCAGCACTGCTGGTCAGACCCATGTCAGACCCTTCCTCACAGAGATTAGGTTTGCAAACACTGTTTTTAGGAGAACCCAAGGCAAAACATGAGACAAGAGTTTCTCCTAATATGGCCTTCCAGACCCAGGTCAGCACCATGGAAAGGGAGAGGATTGGTAACAATGTACACACAATTAACTTCTCACTGTAACAACAGACCAACCGTCATTAAGTATCAGTACTTTAAATATCTTCCTTCCAAAAGTGCACCTAGTAATCTCCTAAATTTATCTTTTATTTATTTTATCTTTATTATTTAACTTATATTTTATTCTTTCACTTCAGACATAAAGCAATACTTTTCCCCACTGCACTTTTTCTGCAAAACCCGTATGAATGCAAGCAGCTATGGAATGTGCACAGCTCCAATCTCAGGCAAAGATGTACAGAGGGAAAACAGCAAAAACATTTAATAGCAGAAACATTAAATTCCTGGGGAGTTCAAAATAAGGTCCAGAGAATTCAAAGCAAAAGTCAACAGTGATTTCTCATATATTAGAGTGTACAAGCTGACCTGGACCATGACTGCAAAGTGTCTGGCTGTGGGTTTTGTTCTGCTTTGTTTTCTTTACAAACATCCCTGTGTTGAATGTATTGCAGCCATGTCAAGCCTTCTGATCAAGAACTTTCCAGAAACATGATGCCAACCAAAGGAACAAAGGCTCAAAGTAGCTTCTGGATACACCTTGGTTTAGCCAGTTTTGATTACGGTCACACATAGGAGAACGTGCCCAATCCACTGGTTTTGTCTTAACTTCCTGGGATGCTGTCAGGTATATAACAACATTAGGGAGGAATATTGAGAAAGGAATAAAGAAGGAAAGGGAAAGAAAAACCCACCTCATTGCACTCAATAGTCAGGAAAGCTGGAGAAACCAAAGCTATGATCACAGCCAGGCACAGTGTGGGGAGCACTGTAAAATTTTCCCAGGCAGTTAGCAGGTCAAACTAGGTACAGTGCACTCATTTTCTGAACACCAGTTAGCATAATTAAGTAAAAGCATAATGGGAATTTCAGTTTTACACTTTGCAAAGCCCTCAGATAGAATAAAATGAAAATGTGTCTTTCTACCTGCTAATCTTGCAATTTTCCCATGGGATTTGAAAACTAAGCTTCCTTTTTACCAGCTTGTGCATTATCACTAGCTTAAGAAATAATCCTGTAGTCAGAATATAAAGCATATTTTCCCTGTGTTGTGTAAGCTAGATCAAAATCTCACTCTGCCATTGGGAAATACATTAAACACAGAAAATAAAGATGATACAACTCAAAAAAAAACAGAAGAACACATTAAATACCTTTCTATAAATATTTTTCCTGACCGTATCTGTAATACCTGTGTCACAGTTTACAATATATAAAATATTTAAAATATGAAGAGACTTAAATAATTTATATTTGTAGCCCAATTCAAGACAGCCCACTAAGAAACATCAGATGTGCACCTGCTGTTGTAGGTTTCATCTGAACAACCCGACATTCAAAGTTATTGTAAGATTTGCCTTCCTTTACAAAAAGTGAGGGCACTTGCATTACATGAGGCTGAGTTTGAGCTGCCAGAGGCCAATGTGACCCTTTGCGGACATCCCTGATGTCAGGTAAGCCCTGGATGCATTACTGTGCCTGGCACTGAAAACAAACCCTCCCTCTGCATTTAATTCCTTTCCCCCTCCTACTTTGCAAGGAGTACAGAAGCAGTAAAAGCACTCAATCCCTCACCCCTCCAGAGCTGAAAGGTTTAGCCAAATCTCAGCAGATTACAGCCCACTGCAGGGTAACTGTTCCTGCTCCTGAGCAGCTGAGGTGCTGCTGTGGGTTCTGAGGTGCCCAAGCTAAACAGGACAAGCTTAAGCAGTTTAATGGTGAGTCACACCCAGAGCACTCAGGAATTGTGAGTGGGCAGCTCAGCAGGCAGACACTGAGGTGAAAAACCTTCTCTTAAGGACAATAATCTCCTTAGCTGGTATGTCAGGAGCTGAAAAGGGACATGTGAACAAGCCCTGTTCTGTACCACCCTTCTGCCAGGAAATCCCTGCTGCTGCCTGGGGCCAGGAGAATCCTGTGTCCCACCCATTGGCTCATGGAGGGAACAAGCCCTGCAATGCTCTCCCCTTTACACCACAGCAATCGTGCACAGGCCTTTGAGGTCACAGCAGGCTCACACCTCCATGTGACCACATCTGGACACCCCATAATTCTGGATTTCCTGAGCAGTCAGGTACAGATATCCCAGACCCTGCAATATAAAAATGCTTTAAATGCAAAGGAGTAATTTAATGTTTCTACAGCTTATTTTTGTTATTTATATTTATTTGTTATATATTTTGTTATTTTGTTATTTATAAAATGTCTGATGTATGATATTCATAGCTCGAGAAGGGAAGAACTAGTAGATGGCTATTCATTATCAACATTCATTACCCCCTATTATCATTAATCTGTCAGTACCTGCTTCTACCAGTTAATTCCTTTGACTTTCCCTAATCTGCACCTTGTTACAATCTAATGTCTCATGTCTATAAGGACAGGAGAATTTGACTGCTTGAAACTGGCAGCAAGTAATTTATATTTGGGCTTTGTTAAAATGACAGTGAGCATCATTGAGGCCAAATGTAAAAAGCCAGGCTAGAGGAGGTTTATAAAAATTTCAAGTGGCAAGTGTCTCTCCTTTTATCTGACAGTTGTTATTCATTGTAACACACCAAATTTAAACACACCAGACAGAGGCAGAGCTCCACATTATACACAGGGCACCTTCCCTCTCCACATGGTTTATTCCTACTGATGGGACAGAACTGAACTGAAGCTGGAAGTGGAGAGTTCCTCTACCAGCAGCCAGGCCATCACACCCTAAACTGCACCCCTATGGCACTCCAGGCTCCAGCTGGAATAGGAAACACATCTCCATAACTAAATTCTAGGATACTTAATTTATTATCTGTACTTCTATTTGTATGTATATCTAATCTTAGATAAGAAAGACATACGGAATGTTTCTTTCAGGGAACACTCCACTTCAATAAAATCAAACATTCTTCTACAAAATTGAGAGGAAGAAAGAACCTTAAAATGTTGAAATTACAACTTTAGCCTGACCTTACTCTGCATACACCTTAGCATTCAACACTGACTGAAGGCTTTTGTTGTAGAAATCTCATTCTCAGGAATTAACAAGGGCACTAATCACTAGTAAAAATGCACCAGAGTGTTAAATGTACTCACTTCCTTTATCCAGAGCAATTTAGGAGGCTGCATTTCCACAGACATGGCTCCCCCTACGTAGTTCAGAACCCTGTGCTGGGTGGCATTGATGCGCTGGACTTGGCTCACTGCACGATGGTCCATCCACATGATCACATTCCTATGGTTCTGTCCTTGGGGGGAAAGAGGAAAAAGAGTTCTTTTAGCTCTGCTTTAACCCCAGCTCAGCACTCTAAGTTACTAGGCTCTAAACTGCTTCACACTTTCACTTCTGCACTGAAAACTAAAATTCTGTTTGTGTTAATAATTCACAGTGGGTATTTAAATATAAAATTTTAGCCCTCTGACCCAACTTTAGCACATGCTGAGCACTGAGAATGCTGACTGAAACCAATCAGGCTTGTGAGCATCCAAGAACTGTGAAACACCATTTTCTCTTGTATTTCATTTCAAGAACCCAAACTTCCTGACAAAGTTCACATATTTAGTTAAAAAAATAAAGGAACATTTTGGTGACCAAAAACTAAAAATGTGACAAAATCTGAACCATTATGTTGTGAATTGAAATTAACCCCATCAGCTACAGTGATTATCTTTCCTTTTCTATGGTTATGAGAAGAACCACCCTAATTCCTTTCCAAAATACTGTTCAGAGTGAGATAATTTGCTGAAATGCTTTTATTTTGGATGTGCAAGGAAAAAAGCATTTGGCAAGTCTGCAGCACACACAAATGAGAACAAGAAACAAAGAACGTTTTATCCAAATGAACCTCCAGAGGACCTGCCAGAGAGAGGGAACAGTAATCCAGGTGACACTGCAGATTCATCTCTGGCTAAGTAAAAAGGCAGAAGTGTGAGGCACTTCAATATTTCTAAAATGGGTTGAAATACAGCTCAGAACTGTGAAACTGCCTGAAACACCACCACTACAAGGCTCTTCACAGCATTACAGTATTGAGTGAATTCTTGTCTTGTTGTTTAGCACCACCACTGTGTAAACTCAAAGTTCTCGGGGATATCAGAGCACAGAAAATGAGAACTGAATTTGACTCATTAGACCCAAAATAGCCTCAGACATCATTAGGCATTGAACAGATTATAAGAGACTCTCAAACTGAAAAATAAATAATCTGATCTAAATTTAGAAAAGGACATTTTGGGGGCAAAGCTGGGTTTTGAGAAGGGTAGAAAGAGATGACAAACATCTGAGAATAGAAAGGGAACATACACAGAATTATGATTATGACATAGCACACACCTAATCTTAAGTGGGATTCACTGGGTAAAAGAAGTGCAGCACAAACTTTTTGGGAGTCTTCTGAATTATCTATCCAAAAACTAATAAAACCCCCCCAGATTTTTAGAAAAAGGTCACAGACTGTTTTAGCACTGTCCTAGACAAAGACAGAACACCAGTGTAATAAAATACACAAACTGAACTTCTTGCCTGCAGCTCCATGACAGAGCAAGCAGTTAGACTACACTAACACTAACATTTCTAACATTCCTTTAGCCAGTCTGGATGGGCATTTATACACACTATAAAAGCCATGATCAGTACAGTCTGAAGGAGAAGAAAACATGCCAAAAAGAAAAATGAGTGTAGATTTCCCTAAGAAGCAATTTCTCAACATGAATGAATGTGATCTTAGGACACCAAATATTTAACCAAACAGTAAGTAATTCTCATCTCAGATTTTTAATTTTGCAGTAAAATTGAAACAGTAAAACCAGAGAAAAAAACCCTCTTATAAAGAAAGAGTTTGTGTAATCTCCATCTCCAATAGTCAGCCCCACCATTTGGCATTTGTAGGACATGGGAAGTTCCCTCCCATCAGTGGTAAAATTCAGACAGTAACACCACGTTTTGTGTGGAGCCCTACCTTCAGAGTTGACTGCCAAAGGTTGGAACTGTTCATCCACCACAACAAGGGAACAGGTAGCATCAAACCCAAGCCCTCGAATCTGGCTGGCATCCACTCCACGGACAACTTCCTGAAAATACACAAAACACACAGGAATACAAATACATCCATGCATGTGCAAGTGCCATGTGATCTAGAAAGCACACAAAATGAGTTACAAGTTAGCTCAAATGATGAAATCTCCTAAATTCAGTGTTCTTTAAAACATCCAATTGTAAACACACATCAAATTACCAGAAATTCTTTGTGTTTCAAATCCGAATTCAGAGGTCTTTATCCACAGTCCTAGATAAAAGCAGGAGGCACAAAAATATGAGTTAATAAAGGTAGCAGAAAACCTGCAATGTTAATTTTCTCTCTTTTCTAAAGCTTGGAACTGAGCTGGATGTGAAACATGGGCCTGGATTAGGACTGAGTGTTTCCATCAGTTACTTCACTGACTTCCTGCCTGTGAAAGCAACAATCTTCCAGAATTGCTTTGGTAATATTGTGTTTGTCTTGCAATACTGAAGGGTCCCAAAACTAAAGTTGGTCAAAACCTGTAGCCATGATAACACCTCTCCAATGCCCACCTTTGCTCAGCTACCAAGAGTGTGAATAGCATGCTTTTTGGAAGCTTTTAAAAAAAAATCCAAATCATTGCTCCAGAATGCCTGAACTTCATGGCTTCCAGCAGCCCTGGAAAAAAAAACACAACACCCACAAGGATTAAGTGCCAAATGAGGTTGCAAGACACCTAAAATGTAGCACGGTAATAAATTGCCACTTCTCAGCAACAATAAAAATATCATTATTTTAATTAGTACTATAAGGAAAGACTTTCAGTAGACTTGCACAGTGCCAGTCTCTTACTGGCTCTGTAAAACTGCAGTTTCTGAGACCATTTTATTGCTTAAATATAAGAGATTGCATTTAAAGAGGTCAAGAGCAAGAACAAAGCCACTCAGACAGAGAAAAATCAAATAAGCAGAGGAAGACTTTCTCTGCTTTAATGTCAAACTGTTCTTTCCTATCACTGCTGTCACTCCCTTCTTTTCCTTCTATCCACTCACCTCCTCCTCTCCATCTCAGGACATTTCTGCAGAGCCAAGCTCATTAATGTTTGAAAAGGCTGATCAATAACAAGACAATGGGTGAACAGTCCATCTGCAAATTACCAAGCGTATCATGAATATTTAAAAAGCCAACCTTAGAACATGCAGCAGGCAGGGCCTGTAGTGAGGAGGATGAAATGGACTCTGTGTGCACTGCTAGCAAGGTCTCTAATTTACCTTTATCCTCAGCATGTACAGGCAGAGCCCTGGATCAGAGGGTACAAATTTTCCCCTGTAGTAAAGTCTGTTTCAATCTGGTTTTATACCTGATACCATCCACAGACATTTGTTGTTTATTTTGGTCTTATAATACTGGATCCCGTTATAAAGAGGATAACAAGTGTTACTTTAGGGGCCATCCACAAACCAGATTACAATTCCTCTATAATAAATTCTCCTTTATGACTCCAGGGCAGCCCAATGCACATCTCTAGATATATGCACTGCCAGGTTCTGAGCAACCTTGACTCCTCCAAGAATTGTCTCGTGGGTAGAGCATACACCAGCTAAACAAAGCTCACAGATGTGAGACCTGGAGGCAGTGGGTAAATCTTCCCTCTGCAATAATAGCACAAAGAAAGTTCTTTCATTCTATTTTCCGTTGTAGCATGAGTTTTTTTTCACCCTGGCCTTCAACTCCTCACCAGTAAAACAGACATTTGTGAGGCTGCATCAGCCTCAAGGTGCTTTCAATGCACAAGGGTGGTCACAAGTTACACAGCATGAACAGACCCGAGTAGAAGTGGCAGACATGGGGACTGCAGGACTGTGAACATTCAGAACTTGCAGAACCACCTGCAACACAAATCCTTCATTTTGTCCTCGCCCACCTTTGTGACAGAGCAGCAGGCAGCCCAGATGTCTGCAGAGGATTGCTCATAGTGGTCTGGCTGGGGCTCCCAAACCTGGATGGGGTGCTCTGCGTGTGCCACCACCGTCCCAAAGCCGTCCACCAGCGCCGCGCGAACACTGGCTGAGCCCACGTCAACTCCAACGTAGTATGTCACTGCAGTCTGCTTCTCACCAGGCATTTTTAATAAAACCTGTTGAAGGAAAAGGAAACAAAAGGGGTTAAAAGCAGATAAAATGACTGATGGAAAAAGTGCCAAGAGCTGCTGCCTCCCATCAAGCCAAACATCCCACCTGTGGTGTGATGCTGGTAATTATAAAATAAATACATGACAATTGGTTACATGTTACACAGAGGAAAAAAAAAAATAAAGTTTCCAAGACCTCTCCACCATCAATTCACACCACTTTTAAGACTCAGAAAATAATTTTCTGAAAATGTGTTGAGCCATGAGATCATGGTGTGAAAACTCTGCCTACTCCGACATCCTACAAGAACAAAGTGAGGTTAAGTTAATTGATTTAATTATTCACAATGAGTTGCTTATTTCACTATATTAAGTTTAACTATTTGACATTTAATACAGTGACAAATTCACTGTTCTTACTTTCTCACGGTTTATTCTTAATTAATAGTTAACATTTACATTTTAATCAAGCTGTGAGAATGCTAAGTAAGAGCTGATAGAAGTATCTGAAACATCACACAAGAACCACATTTAGTGCTTGTATGAACCTTTTACATCTCTGAAACACATGAAACTCAGCTGACACACAGATTCTGATATTTAGAAAATGAATGGATAAATTGGCATTTAAAACACATGGTATTTACAGAGCATCAAAATGCATAAAAACAGCCCCCTTCTCCTAAAGAAGTGACCTGATAATATCTGCATATGGCAGATGGGATGGTTAGAGGGAGGAATATAGGCAAAAGGGAAAAGATTTGGAAAGTCTTGATTAACAGAATATGCTTATTCACATTTCAAATTAATATTTTTTTCTTTTTTTAATAATAATATTGAGTATAGGTCAAGATCTACTGGCATAATGTAGGTGTCTTTCACATCCATAGCTGTCTTGTAACCACTGCTGCTGAGAGATATCACAAATCTACAATCATTGAGGGTTAGAGGCAGTAGGTGAATAGAGAAGAAAACAGGAAGCACCCCATCTCAGAAAATTCTAATGCTGGATAATAATTAATTAGGATAAAGTTTCATTTGCACTGAAAATGGCATAAAGCAACACCTTGGCTGAAGAAACCGAGGCTTCCCTTCCTCCCCCTTTAAACAGCTTATGGAAATGTGGTCAGTCTGTGATCACACAATCATTCTTCCTTGCTTCAATCTGGCACTTCATGCCCACTGCTGGGTCCTGGGCCCATGGTTTTGTTCTTTGCTGGGCCAGCACCAGGGAGTTCTGTCCCTGGTACAGACCAAAGCAGTCACCACACCACATTCTGCTCACAGCCTGCAAGGTCACCAGAGTGCACAGATCATCAGCTTGTAACAATGTCAGATAGTAGAAAAAAACTCCAAGCTATAGAGCATATTGAGGTCCTGCTGGAAATCCTGGCTGCTGCCTCCCAGCATGCTGGTTCTGCCCAGCAGATTAGGTGGAACACACACTAATCTCCTTAAGCAAGGTCATGTGTCCAAGAGATGAGCAATCAGCTAAAAATAATGGTGTGCCATGAGTCTAACACCTAGGAATATTGGCAAGGAGGCCTGCTTTATTTTCTTGGCCCTGGCTCTGTGACCTGGTCAGAGGAACAAAAGCCAATCTCTCTGCCAGAGAAGACAACTCCGCTGCTACGGGTGATTAATACTGCATCTGTCACCTGGGGGGTGACAGCACTCAGCTTCTCCCTCTTAGCCCTCAGCTGGAAAAGCAGTTTCAAGATATTCTTTTCAACACAATATTTACTTCTTCATTTTGCACTCCACCTCCCCAAAGCTCCAAAGGCTGGCTGCAGGTGCTGCAAGTTCCTTGTGAGAAATTTTACTACAAAGACATTGCATAATACTGTCCCTGATACTATCTCATAAATTTCCCTGTTTTTCCCCTATTTCAGCTCTGCCTTTATCTGCTGACTCATAAAAATTTGAGAATAAACCACAATCTGCAAATCAGATTCTTTTTTTTAAAACATAGGCAAATCCTTCTTACTTGCTCTTCACTAAATACAAATAGCAAAAGGAGTATTTTATATCCTGCCTCGTGCTCACACACACAATATTACTCCAAATTTCTCTTCCTTGTATGGCAGCCTTGATTTTACCTCATTAATGTGTTTTTGCTACTTAGAGAACAAGCTTAGCAGATGTTAGAGAATTAAGCTCACAGTACCTCCTACTCAGCACTTGAAATTATGGCTTTGCATTGGATTCTTCCCACAAACATTTGAAACCTGGAACCCAATCTGCCCATGTAATGTTTACTTTCCTTTTTTTTCCTTACTAAGCAACCAGGATGTGCCTGTGTGAGTGACTGGGCAGGAAGCAGAGTTTGTTTATGTGCTCGAGCAGTGCATATCAGCCTTTGCACATCCACCAGTTCATTGCTGTCAATCAGTGGGAACAGGAAAGAGTTAAGTGACAGTACAAAACCAAGAACCCCAAACTTAATTTAACTGGTCTCTTTCTGAATAAAACTCACCTAGATTCACAAAGCAGCACTCAATATCTCATTAAAAAAAGGCTATAAGCAAATATTAATCCTTTTTCAAGAAGAGCAAGCACTAAGTTACAGAGGCTTTTCAAAGTAAAGTGTCTCTGCAACAGGATCTGATCTGCTTGCAAAAACATAATTTGATGCCAAAGGTTTTTTTGGAATACCAAACACTTGGTATGCCACCTACTTATCAGCCCCATCCACAAAAAGCACTGTCATCTCCAGGTCATAAATGTCAGCAATTATGGACTCTGCCCAAGGGTATTTCTTGAGAACCTAAGAACTCAGCAGAGAAGTTGGTGGAAAATATTTAGCCAAAGTACAGTGATAAGAATTTTAAAGAGGAATGCTGTCATTCTGTTTTGTTTCCAGAAGATTCCTTTGGTACAAAAGGAAGCTCCAAATCAGAGATGAAAGAACTCTTTAATGGAGTTCAAGGGTAGCAGAAGCTCCCTGCACAGACTTCTTGCTTTGGAATTTGGACACCAACATTCATTGCCATGTGAAAAGAAAACTGTTGTGCAAATAAAACATTGATTTGGATTTTTTTATCTGCTGGATTCTTTGCTTCTGCAGGCAATATAATCACGAGGAAAACTGAACCAGAAAAAAAGACTGAAATAAAATGTCCTAAAAGTCCAGTCAGACAGGTCAGTTCATCAAGCACAATATTAACATGACACCAAAATATTTTATGCATGGCTGATTCATGTCCATGGACTTCCAAGGGGTGGAAGGCAGTGGAGTCAGGACCTTCTAAATCCATGAAGTATCTGAAGTCAAGCCTGGCTCCTTGCAGCCAAGAAGAAAGGCCTCCTTCAATACAGTCTTGTCTGTCCACTGCAGAATTCAAGCCTCATATTTTCAATTTACTATTTTAATTTGCAAACAGAAGTAGAGGGACATAGGAAAAAAGTTAACTTAAAAGACATGTCCAGCTTGACCGTGTAAATCCATTACTGGAACTGCTAAGTCAGGACAAGAAGCCAAAATTCCCTCCAAGCACTAAACCAGCAATGGCCTCCTTCTCTGCAAATCACAGCAGGGACAGAATGGCTTTTCAAACAAGTATTTATGATCAAAAGGCTACAGCATATTATAAATATTTATATGGCCCATTAAATAATAGTCTGTATAAATATTATTCAAAATGTGCATGCTGGAAACCACAGACTTCCCAGTTTATCCTTGTACAAACGTGTTAGTTTTCCCACATAAGCAATGAAAAAAGAAAAAGAACGGGTGAAACTCAGTTGCATAAATATTAAAAAAAAAAAAAAAAAGAAAGAAAGAAAATCCTTGACATTATTTACTTTAATTTAAAAGGAATGAGTAAGTAACCAGAGGAGTTTTTCATGAGCACTGTTAGACTTATCTGTCCCACTTTACCTCACAGTGATCGAGCTGCCAGGACATACCTTTCTGCTAAAGCCAGGGTGCAGGAGGGGCTGCACTCACTTCAACATAGGCCCAAGCTCAGCACAAGCTTTCAGCAGCAGCAATTTAGACTTCGTGGTGCTGTGTGCTTAAACACAAACAATTAGGAAGGACTGGCATATCTGTTTTAAACTTTGATCTCTGGAACGCTGCGGGCTGCCCAGACCCGGTGATTGTGGATAAACACTGCGTTTTTAGCAGTGCAGCTGTGCTTGTCTATGGGTTACCAAGAAAAAGATTAACAGGCTCAAATTAGGCTTCATAAGCTTCGTGTGAAAAGATCTAAATATGCTAAAGAGAAGATGCTTTTCAATTGTAGAAAGGATATAAACCAAAACAAGACCTTTGAACATTATAGTGGAATTTCAGCACTTTGTTGGCTTGCTAGTATTGGTAAGTAACCAATACAAGTGGTGTTGGTAGAGTGGCAGTATCTCCTCAAAGACAGTGAACTCCCTTTCCTCTTCCAGCTTCTGTAATTCCTGTTTGAATGTGGAAAGAGAAAGAAGGCACATGGCTGTGTGGGAGAGCAGGAGCAGATGGGGAATTCTAACACTGTGGTGAAGGGCAGTACTAATATAGAAAATATCCTTAAATGCCCAAGGGAGTGTGCTATAACTATCAACAAGCATTTATTTGTCAGCTACCCCACAGCAAACAAAACAAACATAAAGAACAAAAGCACACCTCACCTCCCCTTTTTCCCTTCCCCAAACAGAAATATGTACGTCGAGGATCTCTGTCTTAGGTAACAGATCTCTGTCCGTGCTAACAGTAACAAAATTGGAATAAATAAAAATGGAGCTGGGGAAAATATGCTTTTTCATTGAAAACCAAACACCTCTAGATTCTTTCAGCAGTTCTCTGGTACATTCTATGAAGTTTTCTTGCATCTTACAAGGAAAAATAGCTTCAAATAATAGAATATTTCAGTAGTGGGATAAAACTCTGATTCCAGTCCTATAATATTTAGACTATTCCATCAAAACCTTCCTAACTGTCCCCCTAACACTGTAATGCAATTTCAATAAATCCCAGCATAGGCAGGACTGATAATATTCTACTATTTTCTAGTATCTCTTTTTCTCTCTATAAATAATTCACTATGTACTAATTTGCTGTAATGTCTCTCCAGATTTTTTTTCTTCCCCTTGCTTTCAGTGTCCAAGACAAAGTCATTACTTCATTGCTGCCCTCTGCCCTCTAATTCTATATTTTGGATTTTAAATACTTTCAGGCCAAACTACTTCCACCTTCTCTGATTTAAGGCAAGCACATTTGGGTTTATCCTGGTGTAACAAGGAAGTGGAGAAATTAAAATGACTAAATTATTCTAAGAAATTAGATCCAAAATTTGTTTCTTTTCAGCTTCTACTGCCTACATAGTTATCTCACTCAGGAACAGAGAAGGATGTCAGCATGATCAGTTGACATTGGTAAATACCAAGCTCTTACATGTACAGCAGAGTTGGTTTTCTCTATATTCTGCTCAAGAAGAGTTTGTACTAAACAGAAGAATTATTTTCTCTCCTTCCAGTTCCTGTCTTTAGCTCACACAGGCACACAGGCTGTGGTACTGATGATCAAATAGGAGCAATGGCATTCTGGCCCCTGATTAAAGAGCAGAGCATGGCTGTGCTGGGTCAGATGAAAGGTCCAATTAGCCCAGGATCCTCCACGAACAGCAGAAGCTGTAAGAAAAGCATATGCCTGCCCTTTTCATCCAGCAGTATTTCCCCAGGACACCTTTCCTCCTGCTATCTATAGTAAAGGCACTTCCTGAGCCAGAAATTTTATCTTTAGGATTCGCAGACCTTGAAGGCTTTTTCCTCTCTAAATTTGTGCTCTTTCTGGATCCAAGGAAACTTTTCTCACTGCAAACTACTGTGCTAACGAGTTATAAAGTTCTGTGTAAACAATGCAGGAAAAAGCCCTTTGGTTTGTTCTGAGCGTGCCACCTGCTAGTTTTGTTTGATGTGTCTGAGTTCCTGAGCTAGAGGAGACATTAAGCAATTGCTGTGTATTTACTTTCACCATGCAGGCATGATTCCATCGCATTCTGAATCACCCCCAAAGGCCTCACTGCCACTATCCACAGATCATGGGTACTGAGCTGAACTCACAATCTCTGCATGGTCAGGTAAGACAAAAAGCATTTTCCTGCTCTGAGTGCTCATGGATGTGGCAGTAACAAAAGTACCATAACCCACTGCAGTAGTCAGTACTAATAAACAGCAAGAAATAATGCCAAGGCCACTGTGGGTAAGTGGAGATACTGCTCAGAGATGCTGCAGTAGGAAAACAATGTGTTGGTGTCAGCTGAGAGGTGCTGCTCAGGAGCACGGAACTGGCCAGGGATTTCTAGTTTCATGCAGGTCCCAAAACACTGAGCTCACTGAGAGGGATCCAGGAGCTCCTTCCAACTACATGCTTGGGGGAGACTTGGGACTACTGCTCCCCCTGGTTTTCCCTGGCCCCGCTGAGGTTGCTGCACGCCCCGACGGGCTCGGCCCACGCCAAGCACACCCGGCTGTCCCGACACTCCCTGCCTGTAATTCTGGCACACAAAGGAAACAAGTGCAGCTCCCCCTGCTCCAGAGCTCACCTAACCCCGGGAAGAGCAGGAAACAGCTGCCGAGAGGAGCGCTCGGGAAAAAGGAAGGCTGAGAAAAGGGCTGGGAGAACACACAACATGAGATGAGAAGACACAGCCTTCTGTGGGGAAAACCAACAGCTCCGATTCCCTCAGAGCTCTCTGGGCCCTGCTGGGACTGGGCCATCACTTCAAGAGCAGGCTCTGATCCTGCATCCATCAGTGGCAACCTCCCAGCCACTACCCAGAGTTCAGGACTAAACTCATGAACATCATAGGTGCACTCAAACAACGGCAGGATTTTGAACACTTGTCATAACCCCCAATCTGTCCAATAGAGGAAATGTTGATCAGAAAATGCCAGGACACAATTCCCAGGCAGGAAAACCTAAGGAATAAGGGGGATGTATAGCAGCACCCTTTCTTTTCCCCAGCCTGGCAATGGCAGTGGATACAGGTCACACACACCAGGCTCCTGAGATCCATTCCCTGCTCTGACGCTGCAGCTGCACAAATCCCCAAAGGCTGTGTTAATGACCTGGCAGACAGACTTGTCCCAAGTGATTCTGCAGAATGCCTGGAGCCCTGAAAGAAGACACTATCTTGTTTACATTGACTGAGGGGGAAAAAATGCCATCTAATTATTACATAAATTCTGGCTGTAGCAGCTTCATGACTAGTTGAAAAGAGGTAACAGGCTCCAAAATGACTGATGGACCCAAGTGTTTGGATCCACCAGCTTATCAATCTAATGCTAAGGAAGATCTTTCACATCCCTGTGTCTCTATCACTTTAACCTACCCATGATGGACAGAGAGAATAATCTCTGCTCTTCGCCTGTAAAATTGATTCATGTACTGTGTCTTTTAAGTTTTTTTTACTCTATGCTATGATGAAAATAGAGAAACAAATAAAAAATCCTGAATAACCACACCCCACAAGAAAGCAGTACACTTGTAAACACAGCACAATAATGTGATTTTTCAAAATATCTGTTTAAGTTATAAAATGGAATCTGGAGGAGAATGCAATTCAAAAGGCACAATTACAGTTCACACAACAGCTTTAAACTGCATTCCTGCAGCAAACCAACCTTGGCACCAGGAGCTTCTGTTCAGGGTACATGGGTCAATACGGCCATCATGCCACTGTGGATACAAATTAGCCAACCTAGGGTAATGCTGATATTCTAACTTTAATCCCATCTTTAGATGCCAGTGCTACGTCAGGGTTGAATCTGGCACTAACCCTGTGATTACATATCAGCAGATCAGTATAAAAATAATTTGTTCTGAGCTCACAGTTTTATGAAATGATAAAACATCAAAATTAGCATTCTGGCTGAAATCCACTGCATTTCCCATCAAGGCTTACACATTTAAGCAACATCTGAACCAACTGCCTATAATTACTCCTGGCAGATACTGGAGCACTTAGGCCAGTAGTAGATGCAACAGTGAAATAAATTTTTAAAGACATGCTTCAAACCACTTCAAGACGCTCAGCCCAGAAGCAAACATGTGTCCATAAACCCAATCCATGGTTTATTTTACAGGATTTGTTCACTCTTGCATAGTAAAAGCCTGAGAAGAATGACAGCCACAAGTAATCTGTCAGTTTAAAATTAAACATTTATTTGGGCTGCAATTTCAAAAACACTCGCCCCGAAGTTCCTGTCACAACTACTTAGGAGGAAGTGGGGTTGCATATTAGCTTAGGTTAAAAGAAACACTAATTCTGCACAAAATCAGTTATTTATTTATTCAAAAGAACTAAGGTTTTAAAATTATAATTTAACTGAGAACATAAAATGGAGAAACAAAAATGTATACTAAGAACACACATAAACATTTCCTATCATAGAACTAGTTTATTTGGTCTCTCCTGACACTATAAATTTATTTCTGCCATGATTCTTATAGCTGGGAACAGCTGTCCGTACAAGCAACCAGTTCTCTCTGCATTAATCCTCCTATCCCAGACACTCTTCCCAGGAAAAAAGAAGTGCCTCTTTTTTTTTTTTTTCTATATGCTCATATACATTCCTGAAAGAAAGGGACCATTAGCATTACAGAGCCTTTAAAATTTTGTTGTTTTTGTATTGTATCTACGTACACTTAAAATAAGTTAATCCCAACTACTTAAGTAAATGTTCTTCCAGGATAAGAAAATAGAATTAAATACATGAGAATGAAATACACCAGAATGAAATACACACGAAGGAAATACATGAGAATGAAATACAAGGGAATGAAATAACAAGAATGAAATATACGACAATGAAATACAAGGGAATGAGATACAAGACCACCTCCCCAACAATGTGTCTGCTTCTTACTTTCTAAAAGCCTCTGAGCCCTCTCCTCTACTTCCCTGGAATTTGTTTTGTAAGTGCTCTCCAGAGAAGAGCACTGGTGTTAAGTTTATTAAACTTCCTAACAAATCCCAGGCACCTCAGCAGGGAAGGAATCTGCCAAGTTACCAGTGCCTCACCGGGGCAGAGCCTGGCACCAGCGAGGAACACGGCCGTGCTGGCAGCTCCCGAGCCAAGCACGAGTAAATTCCAGCAGGTTCCTGGGGTGTGCTCTGTGCCAGCCCAGGAGCTGCTTGGGATCACAGGGGCATGACAAGGAGACAAGGCTGTGACAGAAAGGGGAGCTGCATGAGGACGAGGGAGGCAGTGGTGGCAGGAGGACACCGGTGCCAGCAGCCCCTGTGCCAGAGAGATGAGACTGGAGATGACATTTATGGAAATCTCCTGGGGATATGGAGGATTAGGCAAGTGTGTGAGGGATGTGCATGTCCCACCTGCCCAGGTCAGGTCATCTGAGTGCTGCCCTTTGACAGAATCACAGAAAAAGCTGAGCTGGATAAGGACACTCAAGGACCATCAAGTCCAACTCCTGCACCTGCACAGAACCCTGAGAGCCACACCATGTGCCTGAGATCATGGTCCAAATGTTCCCTTGAATTCTGGAAGGTTTGGTTCTGTGACCCTTCCAGGGAAACCTGTTCCAGCACCCAACCACCCTTTGGGGGAAAACCTTTTTTACTATCCAACCTCAAGCACCCCTGAGACAAGTTCTCACGTCGCATCACTCGGCATCACAAAGAAATCAGCGTGTGCCTCTCCTGTTTCCCTCAGGAAGCTGTATTTGAAGCACATGGGAAGACGGCTGGGATAAAGGTGATCCAACAGCACAGGAGGCACTGGCAGGATCCGTGCGCCCACCGCAGCCCTGGGCGCCCCTGAACGAAGGGCTGCCTGAATGAAGGGCTCTCACTGCATTGCAGTGGGAGTTACACACGGCTGTGCTGCACGGAAACGTCAGGAGGAGACAACTCGGGACAGCCAGAAGGACGCAAACCCCCTCGGCTGCACGAAAAGCGGGCTCTGAGCTCGCTCGGGGCGATGCGAGCGCTCAGCCCACGCACGGCCGGGGCCCGCGGCGGCGGCGAGGGGGCTCCCTGGGCAAGGAGGCGGCGCTGGTGATTAAACAACAACACGAACGCGAAACCTCCTTGTAGAGCAGCAGGATCCGAGCCCTAACGGAGGAGGACGGAACCCTCCGGGGCGTCACGGCGGAGAAGGGGCAGGAATGAGGGCAAGGAGAGGGGCGGGAGCCGCGCTGAGTCAGCGCGCGCTGCGCTCCCCTCAGCCGCGCCGAGGGCCGGCGCCCGCCGTGCCCGGGCCAGCGCCGTCACTTACTCGTGCAGCCATCACTTACTTGTGCCCCCGGCACTGCCCGGGCCCGCACAGCCCGGCGGGGACGTCCCCTGAACCCGCTGCTGCCGGGAAAAGCGCCGGGCTCCCCTTGCGGGCTCCCCGTGCCCGGCCGGCCGCGCCTGCGCCGGGAAGGGGCGGGCCGGGGAAGCGGCGGCGCTGAGGGGCAGCGGCGGCTCGGGCCGGGAATCGCCCGCGTCTGAGCCGGCAACAAGGAAGGGGCTTGGCGCGGGTTGGTAAACGGGTGGTAAATCTTATTTTCTGCCCCTACACGGGTGTGAAATATCGGCGGTCGAAGAAGCTTTGGAGCGGTGCAAGAAGGCATGTGGAGACCGCTGAGAAGAACGTATACAGTATAGGAGAATAAATATAGTGGTGCAAGAAGGCAGTTGGAGACCACTGAGATGAATGTATACAGTATAGGAGGATAAATATATAAAAACATAAAGGCAAATAAATATGTAGAAACGTATAAATAAAAAGGAGGGAATGTCAGGGCACAGGGCATCTCTCATCCTGAGCCTCCTTAAATATCCCTTAAATGAGTAAAAGAGGGCTGTGAGCCATGAGTTTGGGTGTCTGCATGGGGTCGCTCTGAGAGTTGTACCTGAAAAGCTGGGGAGTTGCTGAAAACCCTGAGTTTAGTTAAGGTTTGCTTCAAATGGAGAGAGGATGGGGCACCTGGATGCCCTCAAATGCAAAACAGAGAAATCACAGAATCAATGAGGTTGGAAAAGACCTCTCAGACCATCGAGTCCAACCCATGGGCCAGCCACGGTTTGGGACCAGATCCCACCACACCCCTGCATGACCCTCCTCAGCCCACGCAGGGAGGAGCAGATGGCAGCCCTCACATTCCCATCGTGTCCAAACACTTCTGGCCCCAGGGAGCCACCAGGGATTTTTCCCGTTAACCCCCAAATGTTCTACAACAGGAAATCTTGCAGCAAAAAAAGTCCTCTTGCAACATTTCCAGAGTATTCCCACTTTGGCCTGAGCAGAAATGCTGCAGGAACAACCTTGCTCAGGGAAAGATGAGTGTTTGTCTCGTGGTTAGAGCACAGGGTTCGTGGTCAGGAGCTGTGGGCTCTCATTCCAGCCTTGCCACTGAATCATTTTGAGAGCTTTGCTAGTCACTTTGTACTAGAACCAGTTAGGAATTTTCCATTGGGATGGTTTTCTGATGGAAAACACTGCTTTATACCAAACTGAAATCTGGGTGAAAAGTGATTTTTCTGTTGGGAATACCTTGTGTCTGGGCTAGTTTAGAAAGGACATTTGGCCCAAACTGCAGTGTTTGAGGGTTTCTTCATTAGTCCAAATGTTTTGCTTTGAATGGATAGGTTAAAAAATAAAACACCCCCTCCTGACTGTAATTTCAAGTCATCTTACAACATGGTGTGAATGTGTGCCCTCATGCTCTGCTTTGCTCCCCAGGAGGTCTGCGGTGTAGTGAGATTTAAATTTCTGTTTTCTGAGATGTGCACATCCCAGTCTGAGTCAGACCTGGCCCATGGGGACAAATCTCAGAGTAGGGCCACCACTCTGGCCGGGGAAGCACTCCATGCAGAGAAAGTGTAAAGTTCAGAGACACAAACAGGCTGTTTCACATTAGCTCAGTGGCCTAAAACAAGGCACCGTGACTGAGGAGATACCCAAATGGGTTTTTTTTTTGCCTGAAATGGACCTGATTCTGTTCCAGAAACCCATTCCTCTGTTCATCAAAAACAAATTTATTTCTCCCCTCCCTGTAGTCATACACTGACAGTTTCTTTTAGTATAATACTTGTTCTCCTCCCACAATGTACTTGTAGACACCATTGAAGTTCCTTATTTGTTTTGCCAAATTAAATATTAATCATTTATTTTCTCTCATAATAGCAAGTTGTGGATTATCTAATAGTTTTTCCTTCACTTCTCTCAGTCAGAATTCATCTTTTCTGAGCTTGAGTGATCAGGCTGACATACTGTGTAATGTTTAAATGATGACTTGCAAGAGACTTGTACAGTGGCAATAGTAATTCCCCCTGCACTCTTTTAGTTACAGACAGGCACCAAATTTGCCTTTTTTACACATATATCACATTAGCACCTCGATTTACCCAGTTCTTTTTGCTCCAATAAATAACAAAAATAAGTACAGACAAATTTATTAACTTCTGCTTAATACATTTTTCCATGTAATCTCACTTCTCTGGTACTCACATGGTTTCTTTCCAAGTGAGTGACAAAGGAAGATATTTTCAAGAACAATTATAAGTTTTCAACTTCCAAAATCAAAGACCTGAAAACGCTTTTTATTAAAGAATCCAAGTTTAGATTATCACATATTCCCAAGCCCACATGAGGCTTAATTCATTGCTCCTTTGAAATATTCTGAAAGCCGAGGGTTAAGAGGTGTTATATTAGTGCAGAATAATGATGATTAATTTGTGCTTTGTATCAAATGCAGGAGGAGCAGATACATGTGCAGTGAATCCTCTATAATTCGAAAATCTTTCTATAAACTTGAAAATATTCTGTGGGTGTACATGCTTTAAATGGAACTCAACCAATTTTTTCTGTTTAGTGTTTGGCTGTTGCAATTATCCTTCAAAAAACCTTCCCCCTGCTTCTAAGATTCTGGACAGATTCACTTAAAATACACCCTTTTGCCTTTTTATTACAGAGTAACTAATGAAAATTCCATTTTAAATGTGCTTTCTGGGAGACAGGGATGTTCTTTTTTTTTTTTTGTGATTAACCAGAGCCCGTATTTCAAGCAGCAGGGAAAGAGCTCCAGGTAGTGTAAATCAGCATTGCCCAAGATGGCCCTCAGTCCTCTCAACCCCACAGAACAATTTAGTGGGTTTAGATGACAGTTGGCATCTTTGAAATATTCTCTTTTGCAGAACTAGACTAGATGTGACACTTGCTGGAGAAGAAATCTTGCATAAATCTGTCGAAAAAGACTCAATCATATTACTTCACTAGCTGTGGTAACCTTTGGAGGCCAAAGTCCAGACAGGTTGAGAAATGGATCATGAGTCCATAAAGGTGACAATTCCATTAACTGCAATCAGAGAGAGAGGTGAATGGTGAGATAAAGACAAATTACTCCTTCTGTAAAAAAAAAGAAAATATGTGTGTGCAGGGGAAAGAGGCAGAATGAACATTTTCCAGCCTTCTTGAAGAAATAAAGACCCAGCCCTGCTCTGTTAAGATCAACATAAAAACATCTCTTGAGCTCAGTGGGTGCAAACTGTGCCCCAACATCCCGACTTCTGGTGAATGTCAAGCAGCAACGAACCTCTGAACACCCCAAAATTCTATTTAGATGTTTATTAGCATAAAATTGGAAGGGAAAAAAATATTTAATAAAGTTCCTGCTTGCTTGTGTGCTTAGGCAGTTCATACAAGCACCTGAGGGTAGGTTTTAATCTCATTTGATGAAGTATAGCACTTTTTCAAGTGTTATAGGAAGCAGAAGCTGGGGAATACTCTGGATGAAGTGCTTACTGGGCCGTTAGACCAGAACTATTCATCTAACAGGGAGATGGGGAAGTAAAAACCAAATGAATTCTCTGCAACAAGAAGGGATTTTTGAGTGTACAATAACAAAAAAAGGAAATTTCCTTTGGGGGATTTTTTCTGGTTTTAACAGAAATATTAAGTTACTCTTGGATACTGGAGTGGCCAAAAAGGAAAATCCCTGTTTTAAGTTCCTTTAAATATAGCTAGAAAAATAATTCCAATTTTATCAATTTGTGGCCCATTTCCTCACTTTTTGGGCAGCTCACCTTTTAATACCAAAGTCAGAAGCTGATACAAACAAGCAGACAATATTTCAGGCTCCACCAAAATTCCAGTGTCTTGCCCAGGGCCTGTTCCTGCCTGCCCACTTGGCTGGACACCAATATCCTTTATTCTCAGGGGAGTCAGCCTTCCAAAAAACCACTTGGCACTGGAGTCAGGGCTGCTCTGTTTTCCTAACGTTCGTGGCAGGCAGGATGTTTTCCGACTCTGGTACCCAACAGTTGAGCATTCCAGACAGCACAGGGATTTTTCTTTTGAAACCACACTTCCAATGCCATAAGAATAAGGGAGGTTCTGTGATCCCGTGTGATCCTGGTGGGAAAATAGGATGACTCTGTTGTCACACAGAGATGCACAAAGGGGAAATGCACATGGCTCTTGCCACCTTTGTAAACTCTCCTTCTGTGGTGTGAATGCTGAAAAAATCCTGGCTTGAAGTCCTGTTTCATCAACTGGTTCCCCTCTGGGAAGATTGCCAGAAGGAGAAGACCCCCTCCCAAAATGCCTGGCCAGAAAAGCAGCCCACTAGTGCAGTGTGGCAGAGGGAGTGCTCAGTATTCTGTGCACACAGTGTTTTCAGCAAGTGAAAATGTTGTTTGCTTGCTCCCCAGAACATACAGTACAGATACCCCTACAACTTTTTTTGCCTATCCCTTACACTCCTTGAATTTTAGAAACATGATTTTATCATTAACATTTTTGTTCAAGTGATTCCTGAGCTTAGTGATGTCAGGGCCAGCTCCAGCTGTGCAGCCTTTCCCTTGTGGAACAGACATGCCCAGGGCAGGGAGGCAGGTGACAGCTCAGCCAGGACTGGACTCTTCACTGCCCAGGAGCAAACACACTGTCCTGGGAGGCAAACTGCCAGAGACATCCCCCCCACAGCCCTGTGCCAAAATCCAGATGTGCAAAATCCTGAAATCCAAATCTGTCAAGCTGGAAATGAATTTCACAAGCCAAGCTGTGAAAATCTCCTCAAATTTCACAATACCTTACATCTCCAGAAAAATGGCGAACAGAGGTTAAGTATTTTTTTTTCTGCAACATCCTTCCAAGATTTTCCATAGGATATGACCAGGTTGCATGAAGTACTTTGTTTCAGTGGTGATATATCACACAGTGGTGCCAAATCCAGTCAGTGTGGGGAGGATTGAAAAGGCTCAGCCACCCTCCAGGCAGTGTGTCCTGATGCCATTCCTGGCACCTTCTACAAAAGGCAGATTCTATTTTGCCCTTTGAATTCCAAAACTGGTGAACACAGTCATGGGAGGCAATCAGTCAGGATCTGTTAATTTGCAAAAAATATAACTGTCTGTTCTCCTAGGGTAAGATTAAGTGGGATCTGTACTTCCCAGATTATAAACAACACGCAGCCTTTCTCCTTAACTCATTGCAAAATGTACAAATGTTCCAACGCCAGCTCTGTAATCTTTCAAAATCTTAGAACAGGGGCTCATTCCATTACATAAAAAGAAGTTTGTAAGATCATGTAGCTACCTGCAAATCACACACAGATAAACCAAACAGCGCAAGAAACAGGGATAAAGTCACCTTTTATGTAGCAGTGAGATTGTCATGCTCTGTATACAACCCAAAACAAATTGTCTGTTTAGAATTAAAATATGATACTGTTTCCAAAAGTCTTGCCTTCAGGGAGATCATTTTATACCACAGGGCAGATTCAGCTCTGGTGTAGGATTTCTGATTTTCATGGAATTGCACCATTAAGGAATTTGGCCCAACATCTTGCCCACACTGATGCAATTCAACTTTTAAGGGACAGCTATGGGGTTTCCTCCTAAGTCAGGCCAAGTTTCTGGAACAAGGAAAGTCTGTAAAAGAAACCGTTGGAGGGATGTTTTAGTCTGGCATTTAGGAACATTCCCATATTAGAAAACGTCACAGGGTTTATTTTGTATGTCTTGCATGTTAGAATTTCGTGATTTTTCTTCTTTCGTTTCAGAGACATTGTCAGTAGGTGGTCACAGTAAAACTGGATAAACCCCAAAGAAATGTAATGAAATGATTATAGACAGAGTGAGTAGAAAGACATTTGTGGATCCAGTTCATTCTGCCTTATCTTTGTTATATAAACCTATTTTCCATACTTAATGTATTGCCTGAGCTTGCAGTATATGATTAACAGAACGACTGCACCACTCAGGACTCTGGAGAAAAAATGTGAGATGTTAATTTGCCAACATTTTAGGTAACTTCAAATATTCTGGGCGTGACTGATCTCACAGAGTGCTTTGGATAACAGATGGAAATCTGAATACACACACTGATGCTCTCACTGATGTTGAAAACTTCTGTGCAGGAACAAAGAGCTCTAACACTTCCCTGCTCCTGGAGCTAACCTGGTATTTCCTAAAATCATGCAGCTCCACAGGTCATGGCCCAGCAAACAGGAGTCTCCCCAGCTCTTCCTGCCAGCGCTGCATGTACCGGGCACTGTGACGGGGTGGAAATCTGATGCTGTCAAGGCTCTGGAGGAGATTATTCCCTTCCCTCTGCAGTTGTTTGAGCTTCCCAGACAGCATGAAGCATATGCTCAGGTTCTTAAGGATTCCTGGGAAAATCAACACTGTTTCAAACCTACACCAAAACCAAAACTATTAAAAGATTAATCGAGCTTGGGTCAAGAGAGAAGAAGGATGCAATAGCTTGTGACAGCAATGAGCTGGTAAATGATGTGCCCAATTCTTAGGTCTCTTATGAATAAGTCAGAATATTCAGTGCATCACATCAAAAACTCCTTTGGACTATTGACATAATATCTGAAAGAACATGAAAAAATGATAGGACAATCAAAGGTAAAATTTAATTTTCCTACTTGCATTCTTACACTAATCTGACAATCATAAAGCCTTAGTATAAATCAAATGGAGCAAATGCTCTCAGTAACTTAAAATATAGACAGAAATATGTGTAGAATGTGCTTTATGTGTGTACAAGAGTTGCAAGAAACTTTGGCACAGCTGCAATTCACACAAAAAGCAGAATGAACCTGCTTCAGGCATTCCTTAAAATCCCATTCTGCTTTGGTAACCTCTGGATTTTGCAGCTTGTCTTCCCAAAGCTATGATAAAACTATCATGGCTTTAATTAACTTTTTGAGTCATTGGCTAGTCAAAAAAAGCTGAAAGTGATATAAAAAGCAAGACATGACAAAAATCAGAAATACTGGATGTATTTGCCATTTCTGTCAGCCACAGCTACGAATGTTGTGATAAAGCAAGATAAGAAATTGAGGAAGGAAATAAGTGGTAACTGCATTCTTATTTTAGAGTATTTTATATCTGATTGTTCCAAAATGAGGAGGAATATGTGACTGGGTATGTAACTCCACCCTCTCCAAGGATTGCTGGAATCACTGTTTGTGAGTGTATCCAAACACCAGAAGAGTTTCCTTACCTCCAGTCTGTTGCAGTCATAGAAATGCCCTGGGACGTTCTGGTGGACACCTCATCCCTGTGGTCACAGCATACACTGGGAAGTCATCATCTTGAGGCATATGGGACTGGAAAATTAGAATTGTAGATAATTGTCCCATATTTCCTTCCATGGAATCCTGGTCACTGAGGGTCAGCAGCTAAGAAGCAAATCCATGTGCAGGGCATGACTCTGCCATCATGAGCACAGGACCTGACATAGGGTTGATGAGAGAGCAACCTCATCCTTTGTGACCACCTATCACAGTCACCTTGAATGCCAAGTGCCCTGCTTCAAGTTAACTCTGGGTTTTTTCCTCCTTACTTTATTGTTTTTGGCAGCTCAAAGTTTCAACTAAAGCTATTTCATATGTTTTTCTCCTTTAAAAAAAAGCCCCATCTGAGGATTATCTATTCAACATGAAGCTTTAAGAAATCACATTGATCTAGAATAAAAAAATAGATATGAATTATTTTGTTTAAATGTTAGTGAAGGAAAGAAATCCCAGAGAGAGCAGTGGATGTGACTGTTTGCCGTCTTTTGAGAAAATAAATGTTCTAAGTCAGCTCAGTGGTACTTGTGCAACTGAGTTTCCAGTGCTGAATATTGACACCAATACCATGACCTGAATAACTTAAAATTTTGAACCAAGAGTAATGTCCCCCTGTAAAAGAAGGACCTCACAAATTAAAACTCCAACTGCTCCATTTTGAGCTATAAAACTGTTTTTCCAAGCTGCTGCCTGTATTGGGCTTCAAATCAAAACTGAGTGAATGCAGAGGAGGAAGTCTGATGCACAGCAGTTAAAATATATGAAGGCTTTTTGGGGTTTTGGTACACAAAACCCTTCAAAGAACAACATATTTGCAGTTTGGTATTGCAGGCATTTCCCTACCCATTGGAAGGTTAATCTGTCATGGAGGAATATGCTGCTCTCAGATGATATCACAGGCTGGTCATGTCCTTGCTACTTTAACTTTTTCTCAGGCAGAAGAAAATTAATGTCACCTGTAGTGGGTGGGTGTCCTGATTAGCTTGTTCTCTTTCATTTTACATACTTCTATTGGAGGGAACCAATTCAGAGGTTGAGAGTGGTATTTTGGCCTTTTAATCACAGCCTGTTCAAGGCAATCCATATTTTGCCAATGGCCCACAATGTTATCTTCATCTGTTACCTATTGCCAGATTTATTCCATAGAATTTTGCGCAGATCCCAGGACCAGGGAGGCTTCTTGCTGAAATTCCTCCCAGCCCATCTCCCAGCAGTCCATCCCAGCCCTTTGCAGTGTGTTTAGCCTGCAAAACCCTATATTGGGACTTTGGGTTGAGCAGCAATATTTGGGACACCCACTCAATGTCCTTAATGTTGGGTGACAGGAAAGCAGGGAGGGAACAAGTCACTGCTTTTGCAAGGTCCTGAAAGCCTGAGCTGTGGTTCTAGGGGATCTCTGCTCTTTGACAACACTTCCCACCACGTGTTCCATCCAGGAAGATGGATGTACCTTAGTTAAAGTGAGTCATTCACTGAACCTGGGCCAAACTTTGAAGCAAATCTGGGCCAGTTTACTGCCTCAGGAGGAAACCTGGTTTTTGCATGAATTAGATGTGAAAATAAGCAGAGCCTGACTGACATCTCCTCCAAATTCCAGCTGTAAGGGTAAAACCCAGAGGGCATGAGCCTCAGGCATGACAAAAATGAGGAGGGGAAAATGAGGCTTCCTGTCTCCCCTGCAAAAGCCAGAGAGACACATTTTACTCAGGACTTAGGCTAAATTGTTAATGATTTATACATTAATTAAGTAATGTTTATAGAATGGCTTATATATATAAATGGCTGCAAAGATGCTTACGTTTTTCCTGCACTCTCCAATTAAACCAACTTTCATTACAGAGCAAAACAATTCCATCCCAACTTGTTACACCAGTTGTTTAGCCAGGCAGCTTTGCAGCCACTGCTCCCAGCTCAAACTGGGCTATTGTGTTTCTCTGAGGAAACTTCTGTGCTGGTTTGTAATTGTTTTAATTCCATCACAGATCACATTCTGTTTAATGATAATTTGATTTTGCATTGCAAGACCCAGATGTACATTAGGAGGTCACAACCTTTCCATTTATCTCGTAAAGTAACTATTTTTTCCCTGAGTTCCATCAGGTTAAAACAGTTAGCAATTTTTCTCCTTGAAGTGTCCCTTCAGCTTGGCCAAGATATATAATAGATCAGTGTAGCTACAAATGCATTACAACATTAGTCATCAATTAGTTTTAAACCATCGCTGTAATATATCATTTATCCAGCTTGCTGTAGCAATATTGTGAACATTTAATTTTTTAAAGGCATCTTGATTTTTTAACCTGACGGCTGCATCCCCCTTTTGTCTCCTGTACAGACATCTCCTTAAGGAACAATAAAAATTAGATTTGTTTGACCTGCACTCAGGGTTCGTTTAAGCGAGATGGATTTTAATTGCTCTGCCCAGCCTACCAGACAGCTTTTATGTAATATCCCAGACATTTACGCACTGTCTTTTCCCTTGCTGTAAGCAGGTGTGTGTGCCCACAAATGCCTGTAAAGCAGCTCTTACAATTCATTTCACATCTCTGACAATCCTCTGGGAGATTGCTTTCTCTGAGATACTGGTTGGCATCAAATTAAGGCCTCCGGTCCTCGCCACTTCTTCCCTCCTAACAGCATTTCCTTTTGTCTTTAAGATTCACCTTCTTGTGTGGCTAATTCTAAAAGGACCTCGTTGAGGATTGTGTTGTTTGGGTTTGTGTTGTCATTTTATGGCACAGGTGACTCACCCCTGCATCTCTCTGTGGTGAGAATGGCTACAGGGCTTTACCTGTCTCTCCCCAAATCCATGATGTCCTTGCAATAAGATCTACAATTGGAAGAGGTTGGGAGTATAAGAGAGCTCAGACTGGGAGCAGCAAGTACCTTTGAGGATCTCTAACTTCAATTAGGAAGTCAAGAGAGGAAGTTATCACTGACTCAGAGCCTGGAACACCCCAGCTGCTCTGCCAGCTCCAAGTGGAGGCACAATGAGCTCACATTTGCCCACGATGAACCTTATTTGCTCCAGCTGCCCCATCAGGGAGAGGAAAACCTCATGTAGAGCATTCTCTCTCTGCTATCTCTCCCCTTCCATGGGTGATACAATCTGAATATGAGGTCCTCTGTTTTTCCTCTTCTCCCCATTCCTAAAAAGGAAGATTTGGCTGTCCCATGAGTTACCAAATCAGCACAAAAAAATGGGCCTCCTAAGCAGTTCTTTGTGCCTACAGCTGGTTCTGGTCTCCTCTCTGTTGGACACACACATGTACTTAATTCCCAGTTGTGCTGGATGCCTATTAAAAGAACAAATCTGCAAGTGAGGAGGGTCTCTTCTGCCATGTCAGTAGAAGTGAGATATGTAAATCTCCTGTGTGCTGAGGCGAATGAATGCTCAAAGTGCTTGGGAGAACAGCTGGGAAAGAGAATAAGCAGTTTTTATTCTGCTGCGAAGTGTCACTGATCCAACTCCCTAAGCTGATCCTCATGTGGCTCATTGTGCCTGCTCCATGATTCTGCCCACTGCTTCCAGGGGGGTAATTCAGAGTGCTCAGCACTTCAGTCAGCACGGGAGAAGGCACAGACCTGTTTCTCCCACAGTGCTACAGCCAGCATGGTGCAAGGGAGCACTGGGGGGGAAAGGACAATTCCAGAATTCCAGTCAGGGGCCCTGTGAGGGAGTGCACATGCAGATCATGGTGAGCCACAGAGAAAGCAGTGGAGGAGATGGGAGATCTGCCTGTCTTGTCAGCTGGGGAAACCTGAAGAGGGTTTGGAATAATCTTCATCCGTGCCACTGCATTTCTCTCTTTTTATCTTCCTGTGGTAAATCCCAGTCCCTCAGGAAAGATCCTGGAGTGAGACTGGTACATGATGATGGGGCAATCACAAAACATTTAAAGAAAATGAAGGGTGCTGTAGGAGACTGTGGAAGGAAATCCTGTTTTCTTTTCTTGAAACTGAGCAGAATTGCACATTTGACGAAGTACCTACACAGCTCAAGGAATTCACCTTCCACCTGCCCTGCCTGGGCCAGCACTCCAGTGCCACCATAAACACACGGGTGGCTTCCCTCTGGATGAGAGAGAGGAGCAGCAGAACATGGTCAGTGTTAACTGTGGCATCAGTGGAAGAAATTCAGATGAGACATTCACTGAGAAGAGCCGTAGAAGACACTTTATGCAGAATTTGTGAATACAGCAGTGGCATCAGGAAAAGGGATGGGAGATCTAGCACACTTACTTTGCATGTGGATAGATAATTCTTAATTTCATATTCTGTGTTTTTTTCCTCTGGGGCTTTTATATCCATCAGTAAGCCACACCAGTATTTTTTACTTCCCTGACAGAAGCACTGAAAATCAGAACCCATTTATTTATTACCAAACAAATGCAGAAATAAGAGCAGGCTGTAGCACTAGAATACACATTTGTAACCCTCTGAGGACCAGATACGCAGAGCTAGAACACTCAGCAGCTGTAATGTGTACTGAGAAGTCACATTTGTTCAAGAAAAGCCACATTACTTATATTAATTGGATGTGTCCAGCTCATCCTGAGTCCACTTAAGCCTTGGCAAACCTCTAGCTCTGAGCATAACAAAGGTATTAATACTGATATTCCTTTATATTATCCCAGTTACATAACGACTCCCACCTTTGCAGGCTAATACTTATTCTTTGGAACACAGAGAACTATTGACTCATATCTGGACTGGGTTGCCAAAACCTCCTAAATTTAGAGATGCTTGGAACAAGAAAGGGAGTTTGGTTCAGGCCCATCCACAACAGCAAATTAAACACAAGTCATCATCTGTGAGAGTGACATTTTCGGCATGTCCAGAGCCTGGCGGGAGCTGACATTCCTTCTCCCAGAAAGATTTACAGAATTTGTGCATTGAAAAGCATTGAGGTAAACCCTGGTCTGAGGGCCAAGTGCATAAATTAGACCTGTCCCCTCCCTTCAGTAAATTACAGACGTACAGGCCATCGGTTGGCTCGCTGTGCTCTTGGCAACTCCAGCAACTCTGCGAGTGTGTGTTCACAGAAAGGGACTTTGTGTCGTACTCACACATTTACATTTCATTTTTGGAGATTTTGGTGCAAGGACTATGTTGTACATCATGTCTTCCCTCCATTCACATCAGAGACTGGATTAAACAGACTGAGAAAAAAGAGTAATATTAAAATGTTGGCACACACTGCACTTTCTCAGCAGAAACCGTGTCGCCTGCACATCACTTTGGTTTAAATTATGTAGGTCAATGTTAGGTCAGCAAGAAGTGCTGGATTAGCATCTGCATAGACTGAGATCCTCTCCTCATTCACAGAACAAGTCCAGATCAAGAAACTGCATTATAGCTTCATGCACAAAGCTACTTTAGAGGACAGGATATTTCCTCAGGCCGGCCAAGTGCTCACCTGTTCCTCCAGCCTGTGGTTTATCTGGAAACCAAACTGGCCAGTTGGCAGAGTGACGAGGGTCTGACACTACCAAACTGCTTCTTCAAACACTGTCAAGGTTTTTATGAGCTGCATGTTTGCAGAAGCCCATGTACCTGTGAAATAACTGAATCACTGTCTTCCATGTGTCAAAATGATGCCATTTCTAGGCTGTTCCATCTTCCTCCCACAGACCTACCACGTTTTAGGTGGAATGAATGGCCTGAAAACCCAAATACGAGTGGCAGCTCAGACTGGCTCTAGAAAAGGGACACGGTGAATGGCACTGGGAACCCCACACAACATCCCAAAGAGATGCAGTTCACTCCAGGCTTTCAGCCTCCCAAACTGGATTATCTGTGTGAAGGTTTTCTCAATGACCTGAAGAACCAGTAGAACCTTTCATTGAAGGCTGAAAGCCTCATGTAATCAAAGAACATGAGAATTAAGGTTTCTAAAAACATAAACCAGTATTTTGAGCATACTGCAGGAACTGCTGCTACAAAGTTATGCAAATTCCAGATCTTCTGTTTCTATAAATAAGAATTTTTCAGGGGAGAACATAGACAGGAGACAATCGTGCTCTACCCTGAACAGGGATAGGGAAATTCAGGCTCTAGTCCAGCTCCACTCAGACATTTCGGCTCACTGGCTTCCATTTTCCATGGTGAGACTCAAACAATGGTAATAAAAATTACAATGAAAGCAATTGAAAAATATTTGCATAATTATTTAGCGTGTGTTTGCATGCTTTGCATGTTAAACAAGGGATTGTTCCTCATCCCACACTCTCAGGACAGATAGGGAAGTAGAAAGTGTGGAGCTGAGTGGGAGCAAAACCTGATGTGTGCAGAAGTAAATTCTGTTCTGTAGAAAAACAAGCTGAAATGTGTATTTAAGGGAGACTAAATATTGAAAGATTCACAGCCTGGTGGAAAAAATCAGGGAGTTCACTTAGGGAACAAAGGTTGTGACACAGAAGACAGGATGGAAATAATTGTGGAAGCAGCTGATGAATGGTGGGCCAGGCTGGAAATACTGGTAGAGCTGAAATTGTGACGGGTGAACAAAGAATGATGATGATTGATGATGATGATGATGATGATGATGATGATGATGATGATGATGATGATGAATCCCTTTTCAGTTTGCAGAGTGATGGAACATGAGTCCTGCTGACTCAGGGTGAAACCCAGACTGGGAGATTCTGCTGCTGCAGGGCAAGGGCCACCTCGGAATCCTCGGTTATCTGGGATCCCAGCAACTTCCAAAGCACTGCTGAAGCCAAGCACCTGCCTGGGGAAGACATTGCTCCACAAGCCTTTGATGTGGCACATTTAAGCAGCAGGTTCAACCAGTAATTCATTGAACAAAGCATTCAAGGCAATGGGACAAACCCATGTGGGAATTAGCCTGAGTCACACTGTGCAGGAGTGGCACCCCTAAGCTGAGCCTGAACCCATCCCAGAGCTCTTCCCTTTTCATCCATTCAGGCTCTGCCACAGATCAAATTCTCCATCTGAAATACCAAGGTCCCCCTCATCTGGTATAATTTTACCTTGATTTTCAGACACCACTTTATGTGGACAGGCCAGACGAGGTTTCCTGAACACTCACTCAGGGAGAAGGAAATATCAGCAGAAATTAATGGAGAGATGTCAGAGATGTCACCTTGGGAGATTTAATTTACTGTGTCCCTTCAGTGCTTTGCCAACTTTCAGCTGAGGTTGGTTGTATGATTTGGTAAACTAAACTGGGGAAAGGCTGATTGGAGAACAAATAATGGAGCTGGGGGTTCCATGCTCCAGGAAGTAAAATGATAATCCCCTATCAAAAGACAAATATGTTAATCTCTGGCAGTAAAATTCATAAGAGCATCATGAGATATAAATTGAAAAAGAAAAAGACAAAGACATAAAGAAAAACAGAGTAATCCAGCCATGGGAGAACAGCAAGAAAAGCAGCTGGTTCAGATATTCATATTGACAAAACTCTGGCTGGATATCAAATATATCCCTTCCCACCCCAAAATCCTGTGGGCTTCAAGGAAGCACAAACATCCCTTATCATTCTACATCATTAATTGCCAGTCCTACTCTGTCCAAGTACCAGAGCATTGACCTCTGAATGCAGATACAAGTGGTCCTGCTCACCCCTTACCCCACAGTTCAGTCCTGTGGGTTCATGTGGGGAGAAGCCTGAGTTGCCATATGGAACATATCAGTCCAAGGAAAGTCTTTTTATCTTACATAGAAGGCCATTCACCATCTCCCACTGGTGTCTGCCATAAAAGCAAGACAAAGTGAGCTTGTTTCAGCACTGTCTGGTCTCAGGGAACATGGATGGATGTCCATCCAGTTTTACTGCAGTCTGGAATAGAATTTCTTCATGCAAGGAGCACATTTAGCTGTCTGCAAATTCCAGAGGTGTTTTCAGTAGAAGTGCAAGGTTGTGCTACCAAAGGAGAACATGAGCCAAAGATGTTCTATTATCCATATCCTATTAAAGGTCAGCCAGAGCTCTTACCTCAGTGCTATAATGTGACCAGAAACTTAATTGAAAATATACGAAAAGGTTATTAACGAAGAGATGAAACCGTAGTAAATTTAATATAGCCCACAGAAGGACTCTTGCTAGAATGAGAAGGTTACGTAGCTAGATAGATAGGCCTTTAATTAAGGTGTATTGCTGGGTTAAGTGTAAATTTTCCAAGCAAAAATGAAGATAGAAAACTGGTAATTGCTTCCAATTTATATTATAAAAATCAGTCATATTCATTTTAGTTCCTAGACAGCCTTACTTAATTCTAAGCCTCAATCACTTAATTGGAAGGGAGAAATCTTTGAGTAAAAACATAAGGAATTGAGGAAAGAGACAGGCAGATTGCAAGAACTGAATGAACAGCACTTTAAATTAAATCATTAAACCCCCTCGTCCAAGATTTCATATTTGCTCTCCTCAAGGGATATTTATTATCAAAGCTGAGTAGGAAAAGATTGGGAATTATATCAGAAAAAAAATCTATAATGGTTTCTTGAAAATTGAATCTGAAGAACTCCCTCTTTCTATTACTGTCATAATTTCTCCATGTCTCAAAGTTAGTGTAGAGTAGAAACTCAGATATTTCTCTCACTGACACCTCTTGCAACTCTGGTGTCACACATAACACAAAGGTTCACAACGGTGCACAGAAACTACATTTACCTCAACCAAATTCTCATTTTGTTTACAACAGACTTGCAGGGGGGAGTACATTCAAGGAGGGCTTTGTTGTGAGTGTTCACACAACTCTCCTTGCATCAATCAGCCTCAGGAAAAAAAAAAAAAAGCCTTTCCTGAAGGGTGAGTCTTTGTGGGTTTGGGAGCCAACCAACGATGATTAGGAAACAATCCGTGGTGGCTGAGGTGGCAGATAAGAAGTAGAGATGTGAAGAGCTGACATTTAAAAGTAATAGTCCTGGAGAATACCGGTGATTCACAAAAGCAGATATCAGAATCACTTGATGACTACTGTTGAATAATAAGCCTACATCCATTCAAAGATGAAAAAAAAAAATTTTTGCCCTAATGAATATTGACTTATGAGAGGGGTTTAGCTCTGCAGGGTGAATATTCACAGAGCTTCATGACTTATAACTGCTCTCTCTCCTTCCCCTGACAAAGCCCAACACAGGATGGGCTCTGGATGTAAATTCTCCACTTTCTCTGTTCCTGGACAGGAGATAAAATTCTGTAATTAGAATCAGCCAAGGTGCACAGAATTTTAGTCCCTCCATGCATAAATGAAAACCAGTGCATCGGGAATGCATTTGTGGTGCCGGCAGTGGGTTCTGCCTCAGGCAAATGCATCAGCAGCAACATTCCCAAGTCTTTTTGGGATCCATTTAAGCAACCACTTGAAGAGGATCCATAGCAGCAAGCGGGGAAAGCTGAGGCAAAGGTACTAAATCTCTCCCTATCAGAAGTCAAATGATGTTAGAGAAGTTACTCAATGGATGGTTTTGGTCTGCTTCTCTGGTTTCTGGAGGGAAGTGACAAGGGACACTGCTCCATCAATTGAAATAAGGTTAAAACATCCAGATGCCAGTCGTTCAGAAATATAAAATTATCATGCTGCAAAAGTAATTAACACTTGCAGTTTTCAAAGGGCTGAGGAAGCTTTAACTAACTAAACAGTAAGGTTAGAGTAATTGAAACTCAGATGTTAGGTTGCTAAGGGGAACAGAATAATAGACTGAATTAATTATCCTAGAGAATTCAAGATTAAAACACCAAAACATTCCTATGTTTACGTGAAAGGAACGAGCTCTCAGTATGTCAAGAGCACTGAAGGTAGCAACAATAAATTTTTATCTGTCAGCAGGAAGGGAAGATAGAGCTCCAGAACGCCCAGGGAGGATTAGGGAGAACAGTAGACAATTGACAGTGAAACACAGACAAAGCTGGGAACATAACCATAAAGTGCTTGAGGAAATCCTTAAATCCGCTGGTATTAAAGCATTTACAGGGACTTTTCAATTTCATGGCAGCCTCACTATCAGAGAGTTCTGTCATTTCTGACAGTGGAAGCAGGCTCAGGTCTTCAAGTCAAAAAAGCTTTAGTGAGGTTTGAAGTTATTCCATGAAACAATTTCAGAAGATTTCCCAAGATACAGCCAATAGCTACCAGTGAGCCTTAGCTTGGAATACAGAAACAAGTTTAAAAAAGGTAGGACAGAGGATGAAACAGAAGCATTTCAGCTGCTGGGGAGGGAGCACACACTGTCAAGGTTCAGTGGTGCCTTATCTTAACAGCAAAGCATTCCCCAGCCTTTGCTTCTGCCTCTGAGCTACTTTTGCTAAAATTTATAATTACACCGAGAACTGGATCATTGAAATAACCCAAGTAAAAAAATAAAAAAATAAAAACCAGGGGGTTGTCTGTTTTCCTTAGCCCAGATTATGTCCATGATTTAATTGAAAGCACAGATCCACACACAGCTGGACTGGCACCAAGAGGAACCAGGAACCTTCAGCACAAGGGCAGAAATGAACTTCCAAGAGTAGAAGAATTTTTTTATAATGGCTTCAATGCTTTGCTTTTGTTTTCAGTAGACATAAAATAATCTGCCTTCAGGAAAAGGGAAGTGAGATAACTTCCATTTTCCAAAGGGAAAATGAGTATCCAGGCAGTCACCATGAACCTGCTGAAATGTTGGGAGTTGCCAGCCCACCTTCCCCTTCTCACTGAGACACACAGAGCAAGCACATCACTTTGGCACTAAAAACCAGTTCTGATGAACATTTATTAAGAAACAAGTCCTAAAAAGAACTTTTCTGATATCTGAACAGACTAAGATGTGAATACCCAGAAAAAACTGAAGAAATATAATGGAAACTCCCTTTGCTGTCAGTAAGAACAGGGTCTCTATATGCATAAGAAGGGAAAGGGGTTATTTCAGGGAAAAAAATATCCATGGATCTAACCCAGAGGGGAAGACCCAGCCATTCTTAACTGGAAGTATCCCCAGTCCCACCCTGTACCAGTTCCTCCAAGAAACTCAGAGCTGTTGCTATTACACCACAGCTCTGTCGTGCAGTGCTTGTGACTGGACACAGCACGTGTAGAGAAATGCAGCTGTTCACATGAACTCCTTGCTGCATTTCCTGCACATGAGACCTCTCTGACTTGATCCTTTTGCCTGCTTGTCTGCTCTGACATAACCACAAGGCTCTGGATCCCAAAGCTCAGCCAGGCCCAGGAGTTACTGCCCACCCAGCTGGTCCAGGCACCATTTCTCAGCATCCCTCACTCATCTCCTCTCCTGCCACCTCTGCATCTTTGTGCTTTTTCATTTGGATCTTTCATTTTTAAAGCTCTACTTCTTCCCATGTGCAGTCTTCACCAGCACGGTGGCACCTTCCCTGTCACTTCTGGAAGGCAGGAGTGATTTGCACAATCACTCCTGTGCTAAGAGGTAACACCATGGAAGTGGTCTGAGCTCTCATGGACAGTGCACAGAGCAGGAGAGCAGAAACCTGAGCTCATCCTGCCCCTGACACCCAGCTCAGCCTCAGGCCAGTTCCACAGCCTGATCCCAGCCCTGCTGAAGTCATCACAAAGGGCTGCTGGATGTAACAGCACAGGATGAGCTCCTGCATCTCTGCTCTGCTGTTGGCTCAAGGTGTCTCTAGGGTGAAAACGTGTGAAGTGTTTTCAAAGATTAAAAGTACTACAGTTGTCATCCCACAGTTCTTATTCATCCCTGATAATTTCTGCCTGTGGGAGTAGGCCCGTTGGCTCCATAGTCGTCATTATTTGTAACATTTCTTGTATTATTCACAATACATCTCCTTCTCTGACATACTTTTATTAATTTTAGAAGTGGAACATTTTTAGCAGCAACCTTTACATATTCAACAGATGCATGATATAATTAACCAAGAAATGTCGTAAGAAACACAAAGAAAATATTCTTCTCATTATATTCAATATTTAATTGCTCACAGTTATTCTCAAATCAAATCTGCTGCTCAGAGAGAGTTGTCACAGATCACTTACGTTGTTTCATGGGGTTTTTTTTTAGTGAGGCTAAGAGCTCATTTTCTTAGTTTTAGACTTTTAATCTATCATAATGAAAAAGGAAAATCACACCCTAGGTAAGGTTGTGGCGTTAGTGCTTTACCTCCAATTTTGCAAATACCCTGTAGGGATTTTTTTTACTGCATCAAACAAAGGTTTGCAAGTCTTGTCCCATATTGAATCTACTTGATGGAAATTTCAGCAGCCCCATAATGAAGCCAGGGTTTACATCCTCAAAGAAAAGTAAAGTAGGTCTAGAACAGATAAGGGTTTGTGCAAATTTGCCAAAGTTTAATTTTCTGACTGAGTGGCCCAATTTTTTCCCCTTCATTCTCCTAAAAGTTGGAATTGCTCATTCTCTCTTCTGCCATCCATTCTGTGCTGTTATTACTAAAGAATGAACAAAACATTTTTTCCCCTAGGAAAGACACTTACAGGATAGGGATTCCCAAGGTGGTCTGTAGAGTAGCTGTCTCCATTTTTCTATTCCAAAAGGAGTGGTAATGAGCCAAAAATCTGCTACAAATGCCACCTATAAAGAGAAAAAAGGTTGCTAAGACATTCTGAGTATATGGGCAGACTGGAACAAGGTTAAGTGAACCATTGCTGGCAGCCAGAATCATGGAATTTGTGATCCTATGGACGTGTGGTCCTTGGAACATAGCACATGGAATCAGTGTTAGCTTTATCTTACCTAACTTCAACTGTCTAACATCAATAAACTGCCCTCTCCAGATTCTCTACATGTTTTGCTGAGTATTAGGAAGTGGTATTAGGAAGCAACTTCAAAGGACAGCTCATTCCAGCCCAGCAGAACAAAGTGAGGCAGGATGAGTCAGCTCTGGTGCTTGTCCCCTCTGCCAACAGCTCAGGACTTGGGTGCCTTGTTGAGGCTGAATGCTTAACTTCACATGGCTGGAGCTGGGTGAAGTGAACCACACTCAGATTTGTATTCAACATCAAATCCTGCTGCTTCCCACAACCTGAATTATTTTAGTCATCAGGTGCCTTACTCGCTGCATTTTGCTATTTTGTTCAAGGAGCATTTATGGAATAAAAAGCCTTTCCTAGAAATGAAAAGGAGAATGCTCCTTGCGTTTCTAACTTTGTTTCTGGTAGTGCTCCCTGCAGGAGGGGGAGGTGTGGGTGTGTGGGCTCTGTGTGTGTAAGAGATGCCAGTGATGCAGCAGCCAGGGAGGAGGAGATAGTTCCAAGAGCTTCCTGGCAAGCAGTTGGTCATCCAGGCATCAGGAGAGCACAGAAAAGGGATGACTTGGCAGCCAGAGCTGCCAGAGCTGATTCTGGTTGGTGCACTGGAATCAGCACTTTCTACAATGGAAGCAGATTTCCCAATCCTAGGGAATCTCAGCAGCTGCTGGGGGTGTCTGATTCCCTCACAGACGACTCCATGATCTGTTTAAAATCTCCATGTTGGATTTTAAAGATGCAGGTAATGGATATCCTGGTGACTCAATGTGAGTCAGTCCAATTAAGAACTGAATCAGGCTCTCCAAATATTCCCATGCAGCTCTTTCTCTGAAGACTTCAAAGTGAATTACAGAGATTCAAAGTGCTAACAAGGATAATCCAGTGATGATATCAATGCTGGCATGACACAGTGCCCATGTGACCAGGGACAAGTCCATTTAGAGACATACTTACTGCACATACTTAGCAGCCACACAGAGATTTGGACTGGAATATAATTAAGATTGCATCTTGACAATCTTCTCTGTGGAATTCTGTAAACTGGTTGTAAAATTTGATAGAAAAAGCATTCCACTAACTATGGTACTCAGGGGGCTTTCCTACAATAAATACCTGTCCTGCTCCATTCTGGAACATAAACTGGGCTTTACTGCTCAGCCAGATCTGTTGTTTGAACCATAAGGCCGCTGTTCACAGCTTTCACAGAGGTTGTGTCTATACTGCAAATCCAGAAGGAGAAGTGCACAGTTCAATCCATGATCTCCCAGGCTGTGTTAGAACTGTGTGTCACTATTAGAACCCTTCCTGACATGGCACTGGCCTGTCCCAGCTCTCCCAGATGATGCCTTGGAATACATCAAAGTCCAAGGACTGTTCCCTGTAGACTGTCTGGGTGAGGCCACCTGCTTGGGATGCAGGAATGGGGGGAAAGAGCTGAATCATGTGGATGTGAGTCACGATACATTACTGTGCATTTGGGTTATTTTATTTTCTGGCCATAGCCAGAGAGACCAGGGAATAAACGGCCACCCTTCTTCCTGAGGCACTGAGCCACTCTTCCTGAACAAGCTGCTCCCTGAAAAAAGTCCTTTGGTGGGGGTGTGCAAAGAGAAAGCTGCTGGCTTTGGGCAGGGTTTGTCCCTTGCTGTGGCTGAGCTGGGGACGGCCGTCTCCCGGGCTGCCTTCCAGCTGGATCCAGCACCAACTCATTCACTGCAAAAAGCAGAAAAAGAAACAGGAAAAAACGATATGAGGTTTCCATGGCTACTGGACTGTTTACTTTCTTCCGACTGTTATCACAAATTTTGCCATCCAAACAAGCAACAGATGTCAGAAATAACGTTTGGGTTTAGTGAGGGTTCATTTTGGATATGCCATGGGGAAAGGTACTGACCTGGAGCCCAAGGAAGTGGCACAAGCTCATCAGTGGGCAAAACATAAAGAAAGTACAGACATCCAGATTCTAAACACTGGGCTTGGAGCTCTTCCTCAGTGCTGTTTCCCAATTGCATTGAATTTCTAGATTTCATGTTTGTGGTTTTGTTTTTTGTTTTGGGGTTTTTTTTTTTTGTTTTTTTTTTTTTTTTTTTTTTGTGATGGTTGTTGAAAGTAAAAGGTCAAGAGTAACCTCACATCTGCTTTTCTGGAGAAATGGCAAAAACTTTGATTTTAATATTTTAGAACAATGAAGAAAGAGCAGAAATCAAAGCTGTGTAATCAGTTCCTGTCATCATTGATGCTGGAGTGCAGAACAGGTTATCCTGTATTAATGATGTATTCCAGAACAACAGGTGGAAGTACAAGTAATGCCTCTCCTGTGTGCCTGGTCAGCTTATCATTATTATTCAGATAACAAAATACAACTTAAGTGGAAAAAATCTCAGCAATTTTCATTAACCACTAACCAACCTTCTCTTTGTTTTCCTATGATTCTATCACGCTATTTCCTTATTTCAGCTTGCCACCTTGGTCCATTTTTGGAGCAACACCTGGATCCCACCGTTGCTACAGAGCTTTTCTCCTTCGCTTCCCTCTTTCAGATAAGTTCATTTCTTTAACATACCAGCAGCATTTACTGAAAGGCTCTACAGAGAATTTCATAGCTCTGCCCAAATTTCCATCACCCACTATAAGGACTTTGCTAAACCACAGTCTCAGTGCTGTTGATTTGGTTTTCTTGTAAATCAGACTTTTTATTCACAGTATAATAGATCAAAACCCCCAGAGAGTTTCCATAGATGTTCTTTGCTGGCTAAACAGGCTGCACAAACCATGAGCTACTCAACAGTTAATAATAAGCAGCTTCTTCCTTCAGCACTTGGTTTGAAAGGACTACAAGCTCTGAGTCATTGCACAGTTGATTTGAGCTTAACCCTAATAGCTCTGTTATGTCCTGGCTTATTCCTAAATCTTCTTGGAAGCAGGAGAGTGTCAACAATAAACTTTTAAGATTTAACACTCTTAACACCAGGTAAACTGCTTTATCTCAATTAGAAATATCAGTAGTGTCCCTTCCACTCCATCACGGAGCTGTAAAGTAACGCCAGAGCAAAAAGCATGTGCCTGCTGGTATATGCCTGAAGAGGTTCTGGGAATTAATTCTGCTTTGCAGAACTATTCCAGTTATTCATGTGACTCAGCGGCGGAGACCGGGATCTTCCTGCACTCCAGGGTGACGTGCTGATTCAGGCTGGTTCAGCAGCCCGGCACAGGAGGCACCTTACCAAAAGAAAAGCCCTCTTTGGGGACAGGCTCTCCCAGCAGCTGGGAAGGAAATTTCCGTTCCGCTCCCTGCGCTGCTCCGGTGGGGTGAGATTAGCGAGTTATTCTTAGAGCTGGATGATTTTCTTTACTCTGGGTAAAAAGGGAATCATTCTTTTCAAGGATTTCTGGGTACCGCTGCTGTGATGTGTGTCCAGATGTGTTTCCAGGGCTGAGGGCAGTGTCACAGAACAGTGCTCTGCACCTCTGCTTTCAGTCCTACCTGAGGGGATTTCAGCCACTCTCGGTATTCAAGTTTTATTTATAAATGTTTTAGAAAGGATTAATACCTGGTTAACTCTTGTTACACACACATCGCAGAGGGAACAGCAAATGGCAAGTCATTTATCAGTACCCCCTAAACTTATTCAGCTTGGTAGGGAATGACTGATCAAAACATTCTGGATAGATTAACCCTTTATAAACCAATTGCAAATAGTCTCTGGCCTCATGAGCCCCAAAAGGCACTCATGAGCCCCATTATCTGATTGAATGCAGGTGTCTGGGATGGGAGCCTGAGCATCTCAGCCAGTCAGTCCACACTCTCTGTGGGCAATACAGTCAAGGAAGTGAGCTGAGTCCTCTAAAAAAAGTAAACATCCAAAGTAGGTCTGTCAAGAAGCAGCCAAAATATTTTAAGTGACCAGCCCGGGATCTCACAAAACAGACTGTGGCAGATCAAGACAATTCATATTTCCTAATTTCTGAGTTCCGAGTCCATCAGACCACAGCTGCCCTATAATCACATCATGATAGCTCTGCAGTTCTGCAGAGAAGCTGTGAATGCATTTAATCAAGGGTCTTAAATCTGCCAGCTCCAGAAAAACAGACTTCCTTCAATATTGTCCACAATCCAGTATTTCTGTAGGACCAGCCAGTGTAGCCAGGCCAGCAACCACCCAAGAAGTTACAGAACCCAGAAGTACCTGGTGAGGAGCAGGGGTTACATCCCACACCTGCACTATGGTTTCAACAGTTCATCCTGATACAAATTACAATTACACTGTGTTTTTGAAACATGTTGTACCAATTGCAATACCAAAGTATTGCCTCCTGTACTCACTGTTCCTCCACAGCCTCCCTCCCCTGACCTTACATCTGATTTTCTCTTGCAGGAGACATTATTTTCTGTCTGTTCTGCTGCTCACCTCTCCCACAACAAATGGTATATGAAAAATATAGGGGAGGCAGTAGATTTAACCTCTGCAATGGATAAAGGAGCAAGTACAGCAGCATGTGATACATAAATGAATTTTTAAAAATCCATCTGCTGACCCAGGCTCTAGATGTATCAATGGATTGGAGCAGAAGAAGAAAGACTGTCAATAAAAGTGAAAACAGTGCTGTCCAAAATAGAAAGGAAAGGGGAAAAAATCAAAAACTATCTCAGGATGTTTTTCTTTTTCACCCTGAAGACCTGGAAGGTTTCTTCAGGACTAGTCAGACTATAGCTGCTAATTCAGGTATTAATGCCCCTAAGTCCATAAAGCTGTAAAGTCTTTCCAAAATCAGAACTTCAGCATTTTTATCTACATGAGAAATTTAACCAGCAGGTAATCAGAGGCATAAATCCATGTGGTATTTGAAGGTTAAAAAACAGAGGAAATGTGCAGCCTGGGAAAACTAGGGACTTTCCATTCCCGGTGTAATGAAACGACAGATTTAAAGTGCAGAGTGAGAAAAGTCACTGAAAGGAATTAGGCTTCAAGCTTCCTGAGACATACAGGCTTTGTTTTTCAAGGCTATTGATAAATCTATCAGTCTCCTGATTTCTGTCCCCCTCGCCCCTTGGAAAACCCTGAAAAAGAGGAATTTTCTGCCTTAATTGGAAGGGAAAGGGTTCAGAGAATATCCACTGTAAGGTCCCTCTGAAGAAGGAAAGTCCCCGGAGGCAGAACAATAATTGGTTTTGACCTTCCGCAGTTTAAGAGGCGTCAGCAAAGACGAGACTTAAACACGGCCTGACAACTGCGAGTTCCAATCGGACTCAGAAAGAGACGGAAATTGGATAAGCGAATTCCTTTTTTGTTCATGACCCCGGTCCCGCTTTCCTTTCCCCCTGCAGCATGACACATCAGAACGTGTGCCATAAATCAGCGTTGGGCCAGCCCAGCCCGTCCATGGGCAATGGCCGCGTTGTGCGCGCCCGGGCCTGGGCTCGCCCGGCACGAAGCCCGGCTCGGAGGAAGGAAGCCGGGTGATTTCATTGCTTGTTTTCAGCACGGTGTCAATTCCCTCGCTCTGGCTTTGGAAGGACTCTCCACAGCAGCGCTAGGAGCCGCCTGCCAATTTAAGCAAATTTGGTTTTGAATGCAGAAGCCCACAATCGTCATTCTGTCAGAAGCTGCAGCTGACAAAATGCTTTCCTTTTTGTACATCTGAGCTCATAGAGGACACTCTTTGTCATTCCCTGCCACCGCTCCGGGAAACGTAATGTTTCCTGTGTCACCTTCCGCATGGCAAGTGCATCTTGTCTGGGTGTCCCTGCGAGCTCCTGGCAGAGCTGCAGGCATCTCTGTGCTTCCCACAGCTTGTCCCTGCCTGTGCCTGTCACCCCTGCTCTGCCTGCCACACTCCTCAAGTTATTTGTTACCTGCAGACCCCACACAGGACTTAAAACTCCTCTTTCTCCTTCAAAGACAGCTTAAGTTAATAAAGCCTCCAAGGCTGGCAGAGAAAAGTTTTCCTTACAATGGGCCTGAATGCCAACATACAATTAAATGTCTTTAAAAACTAAAAGAGAAATGGCAAAGCCTCACCAAATAAAACCCCATAAACTAATGGTGAGTTTTTCCACCAGCCACTTTGAGATGGTCACCACTGAAACCCGAGCCATGTAATTTGCAGATATGACTCACAAGAGCTGGAGGTCCAAAAGCAATAAGAGCAAAGATTGGAGAGATATCAAGGCTTTGGAGACAAAAATCAGTTATTTTTAGGGTCTGATGAGGCAGAGGTGAAAGTGTCAGTGGTCTACAATAAGGTAAGTGTGATGTTCAGGCATTTTCACAAAGTTGAAGTAGTTTCAGTTTGTCCTGGAAAGGAGGTGAAATCTGGGAATGGCTTTGTACAGATAAGATTACATGAGTTATGAGCAGTAGGACTGTCTCTGAGTGCCAGCTCCATGTGCTTTGACCTTTCCTCAAGTTTTGGGAAAAGTTGCTTCTCAGACATGCCTCTTTCAGCTGAACCTAAGCCCTGTTTCCATGAGCCATGGCTCTCCCAGCCTTTTTGGTGTCATGACAGCTGGCTCCTGCTGAGTCTGTGGAAAGGACTCTGTCCCAGAAGGGCTGCCTGGCTCTTTTAGGCCAGGAGTGCCCAAAGAGCCAGTGTGACATTCCGAGCCCGATGGAATATCCCGACAGCCTCCAAAGCCACAGAGCAGCTGCTCAGCAATGCTGGGACTGTGAGCTGGCACCTCTCAGTGGCCAGGGACACTGGGCCCAAGCTGAGTCCACCACTGGTGCTTAGAAAGGCCAGGTTTGGAACACACTTTAGAATTCCAGATCTCTGCTGTTTGCATCCTCCAGACTTTTGCTACCAAGATGCTTCCTCACCATGAGTCCTACCTTCTCTCATTCCTATTTAAAAAGTTTTGGTTAATTCATTTTGATTTGAGGAATTTTAGCAACAGACAACTCCCCTTCTTGCTCTGAATTTCATTCCACAGACTGAGATTTCTATGAGTCCCTGCTCCCAGTTTTCCCCTCCTGTCCTTAGGAAGTATTACAGACTGTGAGCAGGAGAATGAATCCTTGTCTATAATGTTCAAGCTGTATGTAGACAAGGGGAATTACTAAAACTGGAACAGGCTCGGCACCAGCACATTATGTAGGACAATATGTACCTCCTGAGCTGGGTGTCCTTGCTGAAGTGACACCTCTGCAGAGGAATGCTGACATTCCCAGGAATGTGTTATGGTAGTGCAGAGGCTCCTGCAAAGACCCAGCAGGGCCCAGGTTAGCTAGGAGCATATAAAAAAAAAAAAATCTATAAATAATGTTCTATAAACAAGGTTCCATAAAAAATACCTAAAAATACCAAAAGGGCATTTTTTCAGTTGTTGGGATTTGTAAAGTGATTTTATATATTTTTGTTCTGAATAGGAATGACGTTTTAGAGCCAGATAAGAGAAGAGAAAAACCTAACATTCAAACTGCAAGATGCTGCGTACCTTTAATGCCCCAAGAAATCAAAATGTGCTGAGTTCCCATCACAGTGGCACAACCTATCCCAAATTCATGGTCTAACCCATTATTAACTCTTTACAGCCATCATCTGATACTTGCTTAGAGCTCGGAAAGGATGATCCATTATTCCAAGAAGTCTCAATTTAAGTAGTAAGGAATACTTGCAATTTTTGTTTCTGCATTTTGTTTTTCATTTTCATATTTTAACTTCCTCTTCTTAACATATCCTCTTTTACTTCGTCTGCACTTCACAGTGAACAACTGGCTTCAGCCATTGATCTCAAAATGGTTCAAAAATGTTCTCCCTGATTTCAGAAGACAAAGCAGAGTGGTAGCACACTGAAGGAATTTATTGGACTCCCTGGGCAGGTCAGGAGCAGAAAGAGCCCAGTCTCTGCAAAGTCACAGTGACTCCTTCATCTGCTCCTATTTTCAATGCTATGAGTCGCAAGAAGGAAAGCCCACAATGGCAGGGGTGACATTAGGGCAGGGAATGAGCCAAAACAAGTGTCCTGAAGTTACTTCCCAACACAGGAGCAGGGGAGGGTTTTCTGTCAGAATTCTTTGGCTCTCCCCATTGAGGCTACAGAGGTTCTGTTAAGAAGAGGCCAGACAAGGCCCCGAGACAGACAATTTTCACATTCTGTTCCAGTGCAAGGCTGCAGGAGGGAGCCCAGCAGAGCTTCCTGCATGGCACCTCCTGTCTGAGCCCCGAGTTCTCCGTGCTCAGCTGTTGTGGGAGACACGGGATCCCCGGGGCTGCGTCCGCGGAGTCACGCTGGAGACACGGCCCCTCTCCTGCCTTGGGGGGCACCTTGCCCCACAGATCAGTTTGGGTCACCACGTTTGTTTTCACGGTCTGTTGAACCTCTGAAATGCACATTTTACAGATCATCAAGGCAGAGGCTGCTGTGCTTTTGGTGGCATCTCTGTTGAATCACACTCTCCTTCGAGAGGGGCGCCCGGCGCTCCCAGACATCCGTGCTATGGGAATGACACACCAGTCACACTGCTCACACCAACTGTGGCAGTAAACTCCAGTTCAACTTTGACATTTAGCTCCTGCACAGTGACTCATGGCTGCCCATGGTGCTCTGTTTAGGGATGCAAGACTTTAAAGCCAATGCAGGAAAAAATCACCAAGCTACAGAAATTGGAAAGAGGCATTTGCTGAAATGAAGCACCTCATAATTTTTACATATTGCAGGGTAGAAACAATAGATGAGCACAAGTGCCAGTTGCTGTCTCTTTTTGCAGTGAGAACTGGCCATTTATATTTAAAGTACTTTTAACTAAGTGTACTTTTACCTGGTTCTTTTGATAAAGAGTCTACCAGTCAGTGGTGTTACCAAAACTGTTCAGTTTAATGAAACTATCAGTTCTGCCAATTTCCAGAAAAAAATGGGACTACAAAGTTGGGAGTGCATTGAATAAAACTGTAAAGAAAACCACATGACTTGCTTATCATGTTCACCCTGTTTATAATCCTTGACTGACTTAGAGCTCCTGAGAGCCTGAGGTCTCCCAGGGCAGATGGAAGGTGACAGCAATGAGCACATTCTGTTTCTGAAGGAACACTGAAGAATGTGGGAGCAGGGCTCTGTTGTCATCCCATGGAGCCCACCATGGACATCAACCACAGCTGATCCAGACACAACCAAGTCTCCTCTGCCTGTCCCTTCTAATTTTACTAGCAATGTTCTGGATCTATTTACGCAGCTGATGGAGAGAGCACAAGGAAAAATAGTAATTTTTAAATCCTAAATAACTTTCTATATATAGGTGTCTAGAATTACTTCACAAACACTACGAAAAACATGGTTGATGAAAGTTAACAACTAGAGATTGTTTCCTTGGACTGAGCAAAGACATTCTGGAGATGAAGTAACACAATTCAGCATTTCCTCAAAATCTGTACAAACACAACTTTAATAGGATGTGCTCTCTTTTTCAGTAGCTGAAAATGTGCTTCCTTGAAATGTTTCATTTCCCAAGGTACAATTTCCTTGTATCTCCAACATCTCTGTGAAACCATGAACCCCACTTTAGAGGTGGAGCTGGGTTCTGAGGTCTGTGATGACTTCATGAGCTGAAGAATAGCCCAGAGTGTCCAGATTTTCCATACATTTCCACCTATAGGTATAAGATGCATTACCAAACTCCTGCAGCAGAAAATCTGTAAACAGCTAAATTAGGCCATACATACATCTGCTGCCTGGAAAATGTCCAAGGGAACGTACTCAGAAACCCAGCTCCTTTCCCTCACCTGCATCACAGAATTATTCATTTACCTAACAGCAGTTTGAGGCAAGTAATACATTCAAAGGTTGGGTTAAGACTTATTGACAGTGCTGGGGGGAGGAAAATTGCAGTGGACGTCACTAATCTGAGCATTTTTGGACTTGAACAGTGCTCAGATTTAGGAACAGTGATGCTATTTCAAGGTTATGTTTGCTAATATTAGTAAGTAGTCAGACATACCAGAGTGCTGCTTTTATTTTTGTGTTGCTATTTTTCCTTAAAGTCAAAGTTTTGATTTAAGACAAAACATGGCCATGGCAGCGGGAGTGGCAGAAGTGATAGCACATCACCATACAGCCAAGTCATTTGGATTAGTGGGTTTTGGAACAAAGAGGTTTCAGTATATTTAATTTCCTTGTCTTAGATTTCTTGAGCTTGTTTCAAACCACTCAACCCTTAAAACCTCTCATGAGTCAATGTTTCTAACCCAAGACTCACAGGAGATATTCTGAATGCGCCTCAGTGGTTTAGGATCCATTAGCCGAGGGATGAAGTTCACAGAATTCACAGAATGAGCAGATTGGGAAAGACCTTCAAGATCATCGAGTCCAACCCATGCCCCAACACCTCAACCAAACCCTGGCACCCAGTGCCACATCCAGTGTCTTTTTAAACACATCCAGGGATTGTGACTACACCACCTCCCTGGTCTACTCCCTGGAAGGTGCAAAATAAAGAAATAAATAACTATTCTGAGTGCTTATAAATGTCTATAGAAAATAATCCACAGAATCCCAGACTGGTTTGGGTGGGAGGGGACCTCAAAGCTCATCACATTCCATGAGCATGGGCTCCTTCCACTATCTCAGGTTACTCCAAGTGATACCTCAGGTTTTGACTTTTATATTTTTCACATTCTGTGCTGCTTTAGTGTGTGGGTCTGGGCTTCATATTAGGGGATGCTGAGCTCTCTTCAGAGTAGGGAGACAAAACAATTCCTTCTCTAGCTGGGCACCAAGGACAAATGATCCAAATCTCAGCCCAGGAGCACAAACACCGTGGGCTGGAGAGAGAAAAACAAGCAGGGTGGGACTGATGGGCTGGAGCTGGAATGGGACAATGAACTCCAAGGTGCCAATGGAGCAGAACTGATCCCAGGGAGAGCCCCGGGAGCGCTCGTGCATTTTGGGACCATTTTGGGTCATTTGGGTGCAGCCCTGGCTGGGCTCTGGTGCTGCACATGGTGGATCCACTGAGGCCTCCTAATAATTCCCTACTTTATTCTGTAACTCCATCCAGCCTCTGTTCTAGGTCAGCTTTGACAAGGCATCACAGGCCCTGTCCAACCTCTCCTTGAACACTTCCAGAGATCCAGGGGCAGCCACAGCTTCTCTGGGCAACCTTTGTGTGGTATCTGACCTGCTGGTGACCAGCACACTCAGTTTAACACACACTGCTCCTCACACAGATTACATCACACAATCTGCATGTTGCTCATTAGCTACCCAGCACTGGTCATTAAATAAACATTAATGTGACAGGCAGGCATCTTAACCAGGCGCACAAAAATAACACCAGGTGTAAAGAAACAACCCATTATAAACATACAAGTAGGTAATACAGCCCAGGAAGGCAGCAGGTAATACTGTCCAGGTGCCCTCTGGTAATCCCTTAAAAATAACCTATTACATCTTTCACATAAGATTCTTTCCCCACTTAATTCCATCTTATTACATTTTATAGAAAATTCAAATGATGAACCTTCAGTTTCTTCAACAACGCATTAGTGTGGTACATATGCTCTGATTTGGGGTCAATTTCAGTTCTTAAAAAACAAATTACTCATAGTATGTGGGAGTGAGAAGTCCTGCTGTTTACCTACCTAGCCACTCTGAAACCAGCAGACTCCCCTCACTGCTGTGCTACCTTTTTGCCATCATGATTGCAAGAAGATAACTGGCAAGTCATAACCTCTAAACAACTCTTCCAAGAGGTAAAATTCACAGTTGAATATACCAGGGGCATTTATGTATGTATGTATGTATGTATGTATGATGAGGCATGCGGATGTATACAATGCTAAGCCCTGAATTTGGAATTCTAAGCTGGGATTGGTTTGTGTGAAATTCTCACTTCACTGACCTCAAATTCAGTTTTTTTCCCTGGAGAGTGAGCAGCTCTCACAAATGGAGTCTGTAAGGTGCTCAGCAGATTATTCAGAGGACCCAAATAATCTCTTTACACTGGGAGATTCACTGTCTAAAATCCCCAATGACCATTCTGGAGGGCTCGTCCTCCAGAATTTGATGTTAATGGCATTAAACCTCCCAAATGCAGTCCCTATTTTATACCTCAAAACTAACTCAAATATAAAATTTTCCTTCAACCTACTGCCATTACTTGCGAATTTCCATGCCCACTTCTGCAGACCCTGTCTGGCAGCACCCAGAGGGGCTCTGTAGGGCAGGAGGAGCATGTCCTGCTGTGGGTGCTGCACACCCTGCTCCAGCTCTGGCTTTCAGAGCAGGAGCAGCAGCGATTCCCCCTTGGTCTTTGATGCCATTCCCCTTTCCACACAGGGAATGTGTGGCTGTGGAGGGAGGTGAACACAGATCCCAGGGCAGCATCTCACATTTCACTGCCTTTTAAAGCCCAGACCAACACTGTGCTGTCACTGTTCTGCCTTTAAACAAGCCCTTTCATTTTGGTGCCTTGTGCAGGGCTTTTTGTTTTGCCTTTGGGTTAAAATGCTTTTAACTTGGGATTCTTTTGTGAGAGTTTTCATCCCCCTCCTGGATGTCCCACCCACTCAGCATCACTTGAAATGAAAAGATTAGATGCCAACTGGTCTCCAAGTACAGAATGAAAGAACAACAAATTCTACTAAGGATCTCTCTCAGACTGCAAAAATAAAAGATGAGTTTTTATTGGCAAAGGCCTCTCTTGATCTGTTAATATCAAGGAAGACAAAATTATCTGTGTTCTTTGTGAAGCAGCAGTTGTTTTAGTGGGGAAGGAAGCCAAGACAGCTGTTAGATAGTTCAGTACAAAATACTGACAGCAACACACCAACAACAACACCAGCAGTGAGGGACTCGGCCAAACCGCCAAAACACCAAATATTATTGATGTTTCTGCTTTTCAAAGGTTTGACAAGCTGTGATAATTGAAAATTTTCAGAGTGAAAGATGACTTTTGAGTTCATCTTGGCCTATTCTGCCTAAAGGATGCTGTGGAAAAAGCAGCAAAATCTCTCAGCTACAAAAGACCCCATTGAGAAGAGGGAGGCAGGTCTTGGTCAGCACTCAAGATTCAGTGGGGAAGGAGCCATCCCTGTTTAGTTTGGATGCTGGACTTTACTCCTTTGAGGAATGAGAGGCCGTGAGATTTCAACAGCTTTTGAGGAGTCCTCAAGTCAAGCTACTTGAACAAATGGCTTTGTCCACATGACCTGCGGCGTGCCCAACCCCATGACAAGGGATTATGAAATCATTTCTTCCACTTCCCCGGGGCAGGATGAAATATGGGGTGCACTGAGGCCGGGAGCAGACTGGAGCTTCCTGGCTGGGACCTTGCTCTCACCCTGTCAGCTCGCTCTGGTGGCCTGACCTCTCCTGCACATCATTTCCTCTGTTTCTAACATCCCACGGAAGGTTTCTTTGCAGATCTCCAGGACTGTCAGATGGATCTAATATCTAAATACCAGGAATTTAACTCTGCTTTCAGTTGTCCCCTCATACACCCCACCAGGCCACACCTGTACAGCTACAGGTAAGTTGTATATTAAGCTCAGCAACAGATCAGCATCAGGAGTTAGGGAGAAAAATTTGGCCCATCGGCAGGAGCTCCAGCCACCAGCACAATACAGGCTGCTAAAGCCTGCAATAAACTTGCCCTCTGGCCTTTTCTGGAAAGTTTCACATCCAATTTCTCCCCTTCCAGGCCCCTGTGTTCTCTGGAAAAGCTTTCTTTTACTCAACTACACCCTTCTACAGGGCATTCTGCTTCCCTCTCCAGCTGCACCTTCTAAGTTTGCTAACTCAAATTACTGTCTAAATTGCATTTATGGGAAAAAATAAGTAATTTTCTATGAGTGTAGAATTACACACTGGCTGTTTTCTTATAGATTTGGACCACAGAAGAACTTAGGGAGAAAAAAAAAACACATAAACTTACAGCCCAGCTTGGCTGGAACAGCCTTTGTCCTCCATCAGTGGATGTAGTAGAGAACAGAGTGTGATACATTTGTGTAACAAGGAACAAGAAAGACCCCACAGCTCTGATGGAAATCAAAGTCCACCTCACTAACAGAAAACTCCCAGTGATTAACCTGTTCCAAAATGGAGCTCAACCCTAATCTCCCCAAACACTCTTTGTGAAATTAAAACTAACACCCTTTTTGCAGCCTCAGTGACTCCTGCAACCTTTTCCCCCTTCTCCCTTTTTATAAGGGATGCATCACATCCTAAATTCCACAACAGATGTTCTTTACAAGGCTAGAATAATTTACAAAGAGTGCTGTGTGGGTAAGGAACTCAGGCTTTTCAAAATCTTGCCTGCAGCATGCACGGTCAAACTCAGTGAAAACTCCTGAGATCCTCTAACCTACATTTGGGAACTTTCCCAAACAGAAGTGGATTTGACAAGCCAGCAAGTAGAGAGAGATAATTCTTAGAATTCAAAACTCAGTAGAAATATTTAAATCTCCATAGCAAAATTCACTTTTGGTGTCTGTTATTTCCCATCTTGGTTTTGTGCTGTGGCTCAGCACGGTTTTCACTCAGGGAGCAGATCCTTTTGACTCACCAGATTGAAGATAACCTTGCCAAAAGGGAACTTTCAAAAAGCTGCCCACTGAATTCACAGGGGATGAAAGGAAAGTTGCAGTTCTAACAGCAACATCACCTAACAACGTCTTTGGCATTTTATACCTAAAAAAAAATCTTTCCTGCAATTTCTCTTTGTGTTTTCAACAGCTGGATGTTTTACTGTATTCATAGGCAGGTCCAAATATAAATAGTAGTTTCTCTACTGACCCACATACTTGGCCTATATTCAGAATCTTTTAAGATGTTTCCATTAGCTGCAGAAGAGTGTCAGGTCTTTCTCCAGTGAAATTTTATTTATGAGGTCTTATTTCCCAGCACAAAACAGGACTAGATCAGCTGGAGTCGGCTCCTTGCTCACAGCTGGAAGCCTGTTTTCCTCCTATCCTCTATGGACATGTATCTTTATCCTCAGAATCTTTCATGGCTGCGTTTTTAGATGTAATTTCCAGTGTTATGTGAAGAAAGGATACTGATAGAGAGGATAAGCCATATCTGGGGGGAAGACTGAGAAAGTAAAAGTCAAGGAAGGAAGCTAGTGGAAGCTGTGGCACATGGCCCCACAATTACTATTTTTGAAATATTTTATAACTACATTTACAATACTCTTAACTCATCTGGCCTGCTAAATCTCCACTACAGAGACTCCAGAGTAACTGAATTAACCTAACTACAAAGCCCATGGCTCAAATCCTCTGGCCTTTGTCTGGGGAAGTCTTTCATTGGAGCTTTCAGCTGGAAAGAGACTGCAGGAATTAGTGGCTGTGGAGCATGCAGTTACAATAAATATATAATTCATCATGGAGGGGTTTGTTAAAACCGTTAGGAATAAAATAAATGTTCCTCTTTCCTATTGAAAAGAGATGTCAGGTTTTTTCTTACGATTACTAAAAGGGCCAGCCAGGGAGAATAAAGGCTTATTGCAAGGGAAAGCATATAGAGCCCTTTTATGAACTCTGGCTGCAGCCCTTCTCTTTGTGAGACTCTTTGTTTCAGTTTGTTTTTCAGCAGCTGTATCTGATCTGTATCTCGCACACTTTCATCCTGTGACAAAACACAGCTGCAAAGTGACTGCAAGCTTCTCATCTGTCCATCTCTGTGCATTCTCACAGATGGGACAGGTATGAGAAGCACCAAATCCGGCTTTGGGGTGTTTAATCTGATAAATAATGGTGCACTGAGTCATGAGGGATGGTATCTCTTGGCTCATCTTTCTTGGAAGGATCAGTGATCCTGTATCACCAAAGATGCTGAAGTTCACCAGTATGAAGTGCAGGCAATTGCTGGTATCACAGAGTGCCTGGAGTTGCTATCCCTTAAACAGGATTTTTAAGGACAGAAATATTTTGTTTTCAAATGCACGATAAGAAGACCCATCACCACATCCTTAAGCCTTCCACTCTAAAAAATCCTCGACATTCAAATGGGAGTGGCACAAGCACAGCTAATGCACAACAGCCTCGAGCATCTCCTTACCTGATTTTTGATGACTAGTAACAATTATTACAGGGTCCCGTTGCATAAAATGTGCATGTTAATGTTAATGTTAATGCATATTAATGTTTTGTTTAGACAAAGCTGCCTTGAGAGAAAATAGTTGCTTTTACACAGGCATGGTTGCAGTGAATTCAGCGCATTTTGGACTCCAAAGAAAGGCCATGGATATTCCATAACTTCTAGATTTGCCATCTCTCCCCGTTTTGCTGGTTTCTCAAAGCACATTCTCTGTAATGAGCTGCTCACCACAGATGGGTTCCTCTATTCCAACCCTGCAAAAAGACCACCAGGAACAGTCGCTTCCCAAACATTCCCGTGGAGCCCTGTCCTTCCTGCCCCATGTGCTGCTGAAGAATTCCACAGTTGCCAATTGTGATTTACAGAGAGGGGTAAGACACACTAATGACTGTAACTCTTAACCACTAATTACCTCTTAATCAGACACTAATGGACTTCGTTGGCCAATGCAAGTCAATGTAAAAGCCTTTGCAATTTGAAAAGAATGGTTTTAAGTTATTAACACTGTGGATCTCAGGCACTGGTAATGGCTCACACGCCCACATTCTCTCCACAGTTAGAAAAAGGAATGTACAGCAAGAGCACCTGCACTGCCTGAGTGGCCACGTTTGACCTGGGCTGCACTTACAGCTTTTACTGCTCTCCTTACTTCGAGTGTGGATGCAATCAGCAAAACGAGTAGACTGGCAAACACAGAATCAGAAACCTCCAAAATCATCAGGGGATGCCTTCCACTTGGAAGATGGACTTCTGTCCAACTTGGACACTTCCAGGGATGAGGCAGCCACAGCTTCTCTCGGCACCCTGTGCCAGGGCCTCCCCACCCTCACAGGGATGAATTTTTTCCCAATATCCCATCCAACCCTACTCCCTGTCAGTGGGAAGCCTTTGCAAATACAGTTTCCATCTTTCTTGTAGACTTTTCTTGTAACCAGAGAGAAAAGCAAAATAGTCAAGTATTTTGCAGGATGGAAACTCGGAGTTATTTTTAGTGAAAGGATCAAAATTAGTTCATTAAGAAGCCCTGTCTGATAATGTCAAACCATTCATATCTATAATTAATCTTTAATATCGTAGTAATTTTTAGAAGCTGAAAAGAGTTGAATTCTGAAACATGGAGTCAAAATGAAAGTTGCTTTCTCAATCTCAAGTAGTATCAGTGTTTCCGTTGAAAACTTCATCAAGATCAACTTCCCCCAAAGTTCTGATTTTGGTGCCAAAACAGCATTTTCAAGAAGAAATTTATTCTGTTAAAATTAAAAATAAATTTAAAAACCCCAACAAACCAAACCAAACCAAACCAAACCAAACCCCTAAAACATGAAAACTTACTGCCTGGCAGCCTCCACCTCTCTAAAAATAACTGAGCCAAGTCAAATCCACCCACCTTCCCTCTCCATCACAAAGGCAACCTCTCACAGTTTGATTACAAACCTCGGGGCACGCTGTGGTTTCACTTCCAGCCCTAGCTCCCGGAGCCGGGCTGATTACAGGAACACCCCATGACTTCCTACATGAGACAGGATTTTCTCAGAAAGAATTGACCCAGACTGCAATGCCAGTAGATCTGTCTTAACAAATGGCTGTGATGGACATTGTAGTGGAGAATAAGCTGGTTCAGGGTCAAGCTGGAAGCCCAATCCCATCACACATCTGGCAGGTCAGCTGCTGCTCAGAGGGATGAATTTCCCACTCTCTGGATGGAGGCAGTTGTGCCAGTAGGGCTTTTCAGTGAACACCATCACAGCCATTCAAGTGAGTAAAGGCTTCTCTCACTTTCAGGACTGAATTTTAAACTGTAGCTAAGAACATTTTAGGATCTGAGCTCTGAACTTTTCATTTGTGGGGCTGAGAGAGTGCACTAGTTTAATTAAGAAACTCAATGAACTCAAAGTAAAAAAGCAGCACCATTTCCAGAAACTGATTTAAATACTCTTTTAGAAATTGTTAATTATGTATTTAACTTTTTACTTACTGAACACTTCTTTCCACTGCTACACACAAATCCCATATTCCTCCATATTTGGGCAACCTGGTCTAGTGGAAGGTGTCCCTGCCCATGGCATGGGGTTGGAACTGGATGAGCTTTAAGGCCCCTTTTCAACTCAAACCATTCAGGGATTCCATGACTTAGAGCTGTGCAAAACCTTCAAAATTCTGATTTGGTAGTTGACGCTTCCATTTTGCACCTGCTTTCCATGGGTATGATTGACTTTAGAAAGAGGGAAAGCAGGGAGGAAAGGGAAACCCACGATCCGCAGCAGGACGGGGAAGACAAGAAGAGCACACCCGCGTTTCTCAGCTGCTCTGCATTTACAGGCAGGAGGTCCAGGCTAGGAGAGAAATCAGGTACCCACTCTGGTGAAAACAGAGGTGTTTCCGGGTCACTAAAAATTCCAGAATTATTCCACATTTTCTCCAGTCTTCTTTTCCACTGCAAAGACCAAAACCTGCCCCGTCAGATGCCAACCAAGCTGTTACTTGTTTTGTTTTGCAGGTTGCTAAGGAACAGGGCTGTTTTTGCTTACTTGCCTCCCTTGGGCTATTTCACAACACTTTGTAATATACGCTGCTCTTTTTTGCTGCACATCTGGTTTTGATTTCAGGTTTCAGAACCCCCTCTGAAAACTGAGATATTAGTTTTTCATATCTATCATCTAGACAAAGTGCATCAGCCTGTCAAACTGAGTGCACCGGTGAGACACATTTAACCCTCTCAAGTTACCCTCCCAAAAGCTGTTTTCATTTGTTGTGGAGTTCAGACGGTGGAAGTAGCTCAAGTATTTTGTCTAATTTGCTGTGTGAAATTAGCTACAACCACCATTAAATTTTAGGTATGAAATAAAAACGACCCATTCCTTCAAAGCGTGCCATTGGATAGGAAACCCTCCTGCCTCACAAATGCTAACAAAGGGAGAGCCGTGCCGTGGATTAATTGCTCACCACACCATTAGATGCTCGACCACTTCTCCCAAAGCTCCTAATCTTTCATTTTCCTTGGAAGCAGCTACTTCAGAAAGCAGCTAACCAGCACGGAGAGGGCTTCTCCTGTGTCTCTGGAAAATGGTATTGTGGCATGGCAGAACAGCCCAGTTTGTCCTTTGGGGCAGCAGCAAACACGTCCCACAGCCCCAGCACTGGAGCTGGCCACAAGATCAGGGAGTCACTGAGGTTGGAAAAGCTCTCTAAGATCATCAAGTCCAACCATTAACACAGTACTGCTAAACCATGTCCCCAAGTGCCACATCCCCATGTTTTCTGAACATTTCCAGAGATGCTGATCCCACCACGGCCCTGGGCAGCCTGACCACACTAAAAGTGAAGAAACTTTTCCTAATATCCAATCTAAACCTCCCCTGATGCAACTTGAGGCCATTTTCACAACCACATACAAACAAAGTGATGGGAATGACGTATTCCTGCTCTGCTGCTACCCCTAAAGCAAGTGCTCCTGACCTAAGGCTTCTCCTAGAGCCTTTCTCCATACTCTCCAAGCAAAGCTCTGACAGAGAGGGGGTGGGCAAAGCTAACAGTGTTCCTTTAGTCTTCGCCCATCTGGTCCCAGCGTCATTTAAAGTTGCAATTAAAATTTATATCACTAGGCTAAGGTCACTGGGAAAGCCTCTGCCAAGAACTACATACATTTGACACCCTGCAGAGAAAAGAAACTGCCTCTGCTTTATCCTGATAGTTTGCTTTTCCCAACAGCCTGAGGATTTGGCCCTTCCCAAGCCACTCTGGTGACTATCTGATCCTATAAAATTGTATATACCAGGGGATCCTCCTCTGTCAGCAGGACACGGGGTCCAGCAGGTCCCACAGCCCCCCAGCAGGACCAGGGTGATTCACTCGCTGGCCCTGCAGGCTCTGGCCCCTGGTCCTGCCCAGCACTGCCAGGAAGTCCTGTAGTGCAGCAGGTTTGAACGACACAAGTTTTTCTAAGAATCACCAAAACTATCTGGGATTATTTATTAAAACATACCAGCCAGAAAAGGCAGGTCTGGCAACTGCACTTTGTACTGGATAAGCACAAAATCCCAGACTGCTGGGGCTACGAGGGCAGGATTTCCAGGTGGGAAGAGTGAGGTCTTCCACAGGGCATCCATGCTCTTCAGCAATACCAGACCAACCCTAAATTTACAACCTTAATCTTGAAAACTTTAAGTGAATATAAAATTTGAAGTCTGATTTTCACTCTTTTCCTGCGTCCCATTCCAGCAGTGTTAAACATTCCCTCTGAAAAAATAACTGATGCCATGGAGGTTCATAACAGTAAAAAATAAATTTGGAGACTCCCAGATTTTTGTCTCACAGACAGACTGACTGCCCTTTCCTAAACAGGAGGACGATACCAGAGGACCACTCCACCATGGAGGGGATGTAGGTTTATAAGACTGCGCAGATGCCAAATGTTGTGAATTTTAGAGACCTGCTGAGCTCTGGACACGATGCCAATGGCTGCACCTGAAGGTACTGTCCCAGTGCTGCCCAGCTTCCTTCCTGACGGGTGCTGAATGCAGCTCAGCAGCCAAAGGGAGATGCTTGAAGGACAGCTGGGTACTGTGATGCTGGATTTTCCCTTCCCCACCTTCTCCTGGACACAGCAGAATTCAGCCAAGCATGGAGCTCCATGTGGCAAACCAGGGCCTGGCAGGCAGTCCCCCTCCTGTTTAGGACTCTCAGGAGTGGGCCAGGGCTAATTGCTGCAGGATCTCTGTGATCCACACAACCACAGACTCCTGATCCTGCAGTGCAGCAGAGTCTGAGAGCACATGGGACAAAAAGCCCCTAAAGGACAAAGCACAGTTGGTGTCGTCATTATCCCGTCACAGCTTCTTAGCTGCTCTTGGGGCAAAAATGGAAACAAAGGTATTACATGTGGTAAACCACATCTTTCCATCTCTCTTCATCAAATCTAAACCAACCCAATGCTTGGAGCCCTCATATCCAATTTCCCCCCACACCCCTCATCCCTTTGGTGTGGTCAGGCTTTCCCCTCCCACCAGGCCAGCCTGGAACACTCAGGCAGCTCCCTCCACCCAGTGAGGGTCCTGCCCAAAAGCCGTTCTCCGGCGTGAGCTCACCGTGACCTTTCAGCAGAGCACAGCCCTTCGTCCCTCCCGTGCTTGGAGAGGCTGCTGGAGCCCCATCTGCAGCCTGGGTGCTTCACACAAAACATAACAATTAATAACAATTAATCCTTCTTCCCATGGGGCAAAGGCTGGGCTCGGTGCTCCCTTCAGGCTTGTCTCATCCTGCTGGATGGGTGGCAGGGCAGGACATGGTTAATGAAGCAGTGGGGGCATAGGAGAGTTAATCTGGAAGCAGTTTAAGTAACCTAAGGAGAATCTGATACAGACCAAATACACACACAAGTACAGATGCATTTAATAGAAGCCTCTCTCTGCTCAAGATCTACAGCTGAGGCTCCTGCAGCAGAATGTGCTGTTTGGAACATCCCGTGCTCCAACCACCATGGCTATGGGAGGGACTGGAGCCAGTATTATGTGCTGGGGCTCTGAAGGACTGAATGTTCACTTCAGACACACGTTTGGGGGATGTATATTTATGCATAGATTTTGGGATGCAGCACATCCCACTGCGAACTTGGACAGCAGCTCGCTCTTCCATCTAAGAATTCCTCCCTTAAGATATCCCAGTGTTGTGTAAATAAGGGCACAGCCCAGGCTGTTCCAGCAGCAGCTGAGCCAGGTTAAGACGTTTTCACCTCCAGCCTGCCCACAGCTGTGTATCCACTGCCCCCCATTAGGGGTTACCACCCTTTTCCATGAGCCTCATAACCACATCTGCGGACACTCCCAAATCTGGCTCTGTCAGAGGGATCCAGCTTAGCTTAAGTACTTTTTATACTTTTTAGTAGGTTATTTGTTTGGGCTTTTTTTTTCTTTCCTTTTTTTTTTTTTTTTTTTTAGCTAGCTCATCTTGAGATTGATAGTTTCTTGACTCAGTTCAGCTGCAACTGGAACAGCATCTCTGACCACACTCCAATAAAACTCTTGCAAGATTGCATCTATCAGTCTCTTCAGGCAAAGCCTGTAAGACTATTCTAAAGATAATATATTTAATATTATTTTGTGTGTTGCCTCAGTGTTTCCTAGGTACTACTGGGGATTTAAATGTCTCATGGTGGACTGATCACTTTTGTATGCAGCAGTCTTTATTGTCCACCACTTCATTTAAGCTAATGGACACTGAAGAAAACATCACCAAAAAGCAGCAAACCCAAAACCTCCAGTGCATCCCTCTTCCAGAGAATTTGTTTTCCCTTAGGTGCAAGAATCCAGTAAGTCACTGGGGAACCTGATCAGAGACTGTTGCTGCATTTACACTCTTTGTATTATTACTCTATTTCATTTTCAGCTCTTGGCACGTGGCACTGAGGAGGGCTGTGCAGCCAGGGCCTCGCCTGGCTGTGCCAGGAGGCAGGAAAGGTAGTTTGGGGAGACACAAATATTTGCTTCGCTGACCTCTGTGTTTGGCACCCAAGTAGGTTTGATTTGTATCCTGGGCCGTGCTTGTGCTCTCAGGGAACACACATAACTCAGGCCAGTTGTGTGAGATGGGAGTACAAAGAGGAGCCCAGCTCAGGCTCTGACATTTAGCAAGCCAAGAGGTTTGAAAATGGAGCCAAGTCCATTGCCTGGCTTGGCTGCACGAACCAAAACACAGGCCTCGCCACTGGAATTGATTATAGACACATGAAAAGAAAATACATAAAATGATACATAAGGTTCTTGTAACCTCCAGCAGCTGATGCCAGAATACTCTCGCTGGCTTGGTCCTGCCCTGGCCCGACACCGCAGTGAGTGCAGAGCTCAGCCGAGGCCGCGCTCAAATTTTCATCAGATTAACTCTTGAGCCTGGGTCACAGCAGCCCTGGTGCCTGCTCCAGACCTGAGCCCCCCTTCCAGCCAGGGAAAGGAGGAGCTGAGCTGAGTGCAGGATTCACAGCCCTTCAGCTGCTGCAAAAGGTGCGAGAGCTGCCCACAGGAGGAAAGGAAATGGAATTAAAGGAGATTAGCAATCTCTACAACAAAGTAGCCAGAAAGCTGTTTGTGCTAAATGTAAAATACTCCATGAGCCAGCCCCACATAAAGTATATTCTTCCTCTGCTGCAGATCCCAGGTATCCCTCAACACAAACTGGGGGCTTTGGCTGGCATTTCTTAGATTAATTACAGCTCATAATTTAGCTGGGAAGCTTAACCCATACAGACCAGCGCACTGATTAAACAACAAAACCCAGCAGGCACAAAAATGTTAGATTTCTTGGAAGATTGTGAGTTATTAACAGATTTCTTTCAAATGCAAAGATTTGTGCCTTTCTGTAGAGTCTCACTGTTCTCCAGAAAGACACTTCTTTCTCAGTTTGAAGTATTTGATATGATAGCTTGATATGATTAATGTGACACTTTCAGGAAGGGCTCGAAAGCAGACATTATAATTTTACTGCAATACCAGTGAGACTCAACGCTTCCCTAGAAATGGGCAGAACTCAGATGATGTTAAGCATTTTCCAGTAACCCTTGTGCAAAGTGTTGGAAGATTTTGAACTGATCACTGAAGGGATTATCTGAAAAATGAATTAAGCCTTTCTCCAAAAACCTGAAAAACTGAGTTACCACAACCAATCTGCTTGTGGACAAGCACCTTTCCCTTCTGAAACACCAAACCCAAGGGCTTGAAGCAAATAAAATATTCCTGGAAAAAGGGAAATGAGATGATCTTTAAGGTCCCTTCCATCCAAATCATTCTGTGGTCCTCTGAATACTGGAGTGCAATATTCAGGAATATAATGACTTCTAAGGAATGAGTAATTTACTACTAATACAGTTGCTCCTATAGCAATTTCCCTTCAGATTTCAGAAACTCCTGTGTTCTGCTAACAGAAGGCAGGAGTTCAACAGTGCACTCAAATTCTCCCAATTTAACTTGAGGTTTAGTATTTTCTAATTCAAAGACATTTCATTTGAAAGTGTTTTTGCTTTATAATAAACAGATAATAAACAGATTCTTGGTTTCCTACAATAAAAAGAGAAAAAGACTGTAAACTTCAAACTTCTAAAAGGGCACATGGGACTATTCTCTAATTTTATTCTTTGGCTGTGGAATCTATACTCATTAAAAGTGAAAAGTTGAGCTCTGATTACTGTGGGTGCTTTTAAAGCTTGCCTTTCTACCCCAAATGAAAGGCAAAAACAGCTGATGTGCTTTCACTTCTTGGTTTTAGACTTTTTTTTCCCCTTCTTTTTGCAATATGGCACCAAAATGCAAAGTTTGGATTTCCTAGAGTGCAAAGAAACAAACAACTAATTAACAAGCTTTTAAAAAAATCTTTCTAAAAGGAAATACTTTTATTTAAAGATGTAAGATATGGAAAACATTTTACAGATTATGAATTTTAGCTACTAAGTGATAGAAAGGGTCATGAAATGGCCTTGCTATGAATATTTGATGATCCAAATATGTAATTCTTCCCTGTTCTGCTAGATTTTTCTAAAGAAGCATAATAGATAAATACTAAAAATAATATAATTGAGTTGCAGACATAGATAGAGATTGGATTCCTGACAGCTAGCATGAGCTAGACAATAATCTAACCTGATGGGAGAAGGCAAGGAACAAGAAAATGTTTCCATCTCCTCATTTTGCTATTGGAAATGGAAATATGACATCGCATGAAGGTCATATTTTGGAAGATGCTGAGCTTCTGTACATTCTGTTGTTGTACTATAGTAACAAGCATTCTGAGAGCCTGAAAAATGGGATTTAATTTGAGGCTGGGGCAGGACCCACATCCCAGGCTGATCCTGCTGTGGATGTGCAGCATCTCCCTGATGCAGCTGCAGCCCTGCCCGGGCTGGGCACACCCTGCTCCCCACGGGCCGTGCCAAATCCTAAATGTCAGGCTGGCTGCTCTCAGCAGAGCCCAACCAAGCCTTGTGCAAATCAACAGCACATGGAGGAGTTTTCCCCACATTCCCCACAGCTTTGGCTGCAGAGTTCAGAACATCTCACACTTTAAAGGGTGTTTGGGAACTCTGCTTTCTCCTACAGCTTGGGAATAAAAACCTCTTAATTATTATTTCATTAAAACCGTTATTTCAAAACTTGTTTTCATTCCTAAAGCAGAACCATAATGATCCAGCCAACACTCTGAGTGCAAACATACTTAACATAAAATGTTCTTTAGAACAAACCATTAATTTCAAGACTTCCTGGTAATATATATTGCTGTTAAAGCAAATATTTTTCCATAGGTTTTGAGTCTGTTATCAGGGTTGCAATAAATTCTGCTATTCCCACATAAAGTCATTAAAAATAGAAAGGAATTACGTGTCAACTAAATTATTTCCATTGGATCAAATGAATGAATCTCCTCCTTATTTTCCAAGCTTAATTCTAAACATTTCTGGAAGGAACTGAAAAATATGCAAATAGGAACAATCACTTGAAATAAAAATATGCAGGGCACGTTCTGAAAATATTGACATGAAGTGATTGACATTATCAGAGGATCTCTTTGCCTCGAGAGCTCTCAATGAAATTAAATTGTTTCTGACAAGTTCCTGAAGAAATGTTATGCTCAAATGAAAACATATTTTCAAAGAAAAACATTTTGGAGACAAATTGTGATCCCCCATTTAGTGCAGAGTCCCTCACACCTCAGGAACAGAGGGGAGCTGTTTGTCCTGATGGGACTTTCAGTCTGAATTTGCCTATTTTTAGTGTCAGTTGCAACCTGGGGATTTTGCTTGCTTTTTTTTTTTTTGTTTGTTTGTTTTTTCTCACTATGAGTAATTTGTGCTGTATATTGATGTTGTTGCTGTTTGTAAACAGTGGGTTTGAGCTGTTCCTAAAACCTAGAACGATTTTTACCCAAAGGGAGCTCGGCCTTTCCTTTAGTTTTCCTTTCTCCTGTTCCCTGTGTGTTCAGCTGCACGCTCAATTCCACGTATTCCTGTAAATGCAAGAGCAGAATAAATGTGGGAACCACAACACTTTCAGCTGCCCCACCTCATTCTCACCCCAGAGGTTTCTAAACTGCTCCTCAGCCAACTTCTGCAGATATGCATGAGCAGCAAACCACGGCTGCCTCCGGGCCATGTCTTGTCTCCACATTCATTTTGCAGCATTTTTCTTGGGACAGGTCCCGTGGGATGGATTTGGAGGCTGTTATTTATTTTTGCAACATGGCTGTGCTGAAATGAGGAAAATTCAAAATAGGACACGAGCAATAGAAACAGAAATGAAAAGACAAATGAGTTACACACACAAACACTTTCCAAGCTGGGGTGTCCAACCCCTTCAGCCTGAGGGTCAGGGGTAGGCTTGGGTGCCCTTGTGGGTCTTGTGGATTAAATTGTCCGTGTGAATAAAACATCTGGCTGGATGCAGCTGGATTTCAACTTACAGACTTTTTAAGCCCTACTTTAAATATTACTCCTCTTCTCCAGGACAAAATGATGGGAGAGGCTTTGTTCTACTTCCAGGAGATCAGCTGTGCTGCGTGTTGAGGCTCTCTCCTGCTGTTTCAGCAGTTCAGGCCAGAAACTGGAAGTGAAAAGGCATCGTGCTGGAAGAACCCAGAATCAAGAAGTGTGGAGCCAGGTTGCAAAACCAGGAAAACAATCAGAGGGAAGTAGGTGACCAAAAAGGAGGAAGAAGATGTTTCTAAATAATGTCTGTAGTTGCCTA